>NC_058384.1:48110100-49450100 GCF_018350175.1 Felis catus | reverse complement strand
TATATATATTAAACACTATTAACCATTGCCAAGTGCTACATATTTTCAGCATTGTGTAAAGAAAGTTTTATGCCTTGGTAATTTTAATCAAATATTTCTTTAAGTTACAAAATCATGAAATGAATTTCTCCTCTAGAAGACAAAACACACTTGAGTAGAAACTTTTACTTTCTACAATGTGTTTTATATAACATTACAGAAGTTGTACCATTTTCTTGAGAAAATAGTCTAATAATGTTTATTAGAAATAAGAGCTTCAAATTTTGACAATAAATTAGATTAACTGATTCCTATAGAATATAGATACCTCATGTACTATACATTATGTTTCATAAACAAACAAAAATAAATTACTTTTCTTGGTAAAATTCCTTAATGAGATAAAGAGTAAATCATTCTTCCAAATATGTCATGATTGTGATACCATGTATCATAAACACTGATTAATAAATCTCAGAAAAGTATCAAGAACAGAACATAAAAATTAATAATATGTTCCAATTTCAAGTTATCAATATGAGACTATATCGCAGAAAATATCTTACATCATCTAGACATTTTAGTTATCCTTGGCTACACACCATGAAGTAGATGTATTTATTGTTCTGTCAACAACCTAGATTTTTGTCTTTAACTTTATTTTCTCTGACTAGTTGGGAAATTCTGTTCTTATTTTGACATGTTTGTGTGACTAATAATATAAAGCTAGAAACCAGAAAAAATCCTATTACTAACTTACGTACCTAGGCAGGTATGTATTTTTTGTTCCAATATGACTTAAAGGGACATACTGAAATATGTACAACATCAAAAATTATTGAAACACTTGTAATAAGAAAAATGAGAGTTAAAGAAATTACATTGTTGGAAACTAGATAAAAATTTCAAGAGTCATAGTTTACCAGATGGTAAAGGACCTCCTGTTAGGGGTACTGGTGTTCATCTTCTGACACTATATGCTTTAGATATAATCTCAATTAGATTATATTACTGATTAATTATTTTGTATTTCTGGATATCAGTAGGTATAACATAGGACATGTGAATTTAAATGGCTTATAAAACAATTTGATTAAAGATATTGTGAAGTGAAAATCCATAACAAATATGGTGATTCATGATAGGCAAATAAAAAATGCCATTAAATAAAGTAGAATAGAAAATATAATAATAGGAGATGTAACAGAGAGCTGAATATATATTATTTAAATATAAAATGGATTAAAATGAGAGAAGTTAATATAAGTGTTGGTGAGAGAAATGCTCCGAATGTAAGAAAAAAGAAGAACATGTACAAAAATAAAGTAATATGGGACCTAAATCTAATTTGATAGACAACACCTCAAATACATAAAGTAAATAGCTCCTGGATTGTTTTAATTCTTTGCTTAATTATTTTTATCCTCACAGTAACTCCTTAAAATAGAAAAGACAGATATTATTACTTTCCTACTTTACAGTTAAGAAAACTGTAGCTGGTAGATTTTACCCACAATGGCAACACATATGGCTACTTTAGCACTTCACTCCTGATCAAAATAGTCAATTTAATGAAAGAGTAGCCACTATTTCAGATTATGTATGCATTTTATATCTGATGCAAGTTGTCGCTCTCTGGATATAGCAGAATAAGAAGTTTTAGGAGGTATTAATTGTGAAATGAAATCCTGTGATATTACACCTACACACACACACACACACACACACACACACACACACACACACAAAGAATTTCTTTCAGTGTCCCAAATTGAAGATGCAATTATAAAACAGTTTAAAAGACTATTATAGTTTATCATCAATAATTTTCTGAATTATATATTATTATGTATTATATTATATTATATATTATTATTATATTATATATTTGTTGAATAATATAAATTTTATTTCCATAAATGTTGTTTTAAATGCTTTGAATACTGTGGAGTTTTGCAAAATCCTTTGGACCTTAAACTTTTCTCTCTTTGCTTTAGAAAAAGATTTTAAATTTCAACAAATTTCTTTTCCAAAGCTCAAAGGTGAAATTTTGCTTTTGATCAAAATCCAAAGAATAGAATGATCACTGAAACACAATCTACGTAAGAAATTTCCTTCAAGTACGTAGGACCCCCACAAATGTTCTTTGTTCCCATCATCAAATTTGAACAGTGAGTAAATTATACAAGAAACTAGGTTTTGTATAGAACAAATAACTCTCTAAGGGAAAAGATTTATGAAAGCCTTGGACTTTGGACTTTGCAATATGATGCTATGCAATACTACTTTCAAATACCTATCTCATAAAGACAAAAGATAAAATATGGAAAATAGGAGGAAAAAAGGACAGAATCTGTGTAATAAGAAGCCAATTTTAGTTTCATCTTTAACTAACTAGCTGTTTGAATAGGACTAAGGTATATAGTCTTTCGAACCCAGAAACTTATTTGTAAATTAACAAGGGATGAAGTCTGTGGTTTTGAAACTGTTTCTTTGAAACTGTGTTCCATGAAAGTACCATGTTATTATTAATAAAGATATGAAGAAAGTCAGACAGAGAGCCCCATTAAGCAGCCTATCCACAATTTAAAAGGAACAATTACATTATTTATACTTATTATATATCTTATCTGTCATGGTAAAATATTTTAATATCATTTTATTGTTTAAATAAAATTATGTATTTGAGCATGTAATGAACACTTATCTTTAATTTACCTCTTATGCCATTATAGCACTGCCAATATCACTCCTACTTTTATAGATGAGAAAAATGAGGCAAAAAGGGATTAAGTAAATTGTTCAAGGTCACAAATATAGTAATTGGCTGATCTGAAATTAAATTGTAGTTCCATACTATTCCAACCACAATGCTTGTTATATTCCCAGCTTGTTGTATTCCTATTCACCAATGCCCTTTACCTCAAGTGTTCCTGTAATGAGTGTGAAAGGGTATTTTTGTATTAATATATTTCATCTTTATTGAAAAGTTGTCTATATGTAAAATATAAATATCATACCAAATTATACTATGATACATGATTATTACGAAGTAATAATGAACATTTTCATGTTGGGACACCGTTTTCTTTCCCTTCTTAT
This sequence comes from Felis catus, assembly GCF_018350175.1. Taxonomy (NCBI): domain Eukaryota; kingdom Metazoa; phylum Chordata; class Mammalia; order Carnivora; family Felidae; genus Felis; species Felis catus. Next base: position 49,447,019 of record NC_058384.1, on the reverse strand, counting down.
GAAAAGGGTTTTCATTCATTGCTTTTTGCAAAACTTTCTTTTTCTCATTGTGGTTTTCCTGAGTGCTTTTTTTTCTCCCAAACAAGGACACTTGGGCATGATCCATGATAATTCTAATCAAACACTGTGGGTTGGCAGATGTCTTTTTGTTTGGGTCTTTCTGACTACTTCTAATAGATGTTTATTTTACTTAAATTAGCTAGTGTAGATTTCTGTTGGTTACTTACAAAAAACATTAATGATACAACTCATAAAGTGTTCCTTTATGTAATGTAATTATTATAATATTCCAATGTCCAGAAAATTTTTTGTTAGTTCATAGGCATAAAACATACATTCTTCACATAAAGTACCTTAATGATATTACACACACACACACACACACACACACACACACACACACACACATACACACACACACTTGTTTATGTTGGGTTTAAAAAGATAGAAAATGTCACCAAAAATGGTATCAAATGCTTACATATTTTTAAAAACTTTGCTTTTATCCTTCAACATGGAGTAATACAAAAGTTTTACTGTTTTTTGTATTGAGAAGTATCTGTCAATGGCATATTGAAATCTATATTCCATTAATTCTTCTCCTCAGAAACTTTGAACTTGTTGCTGCTTCGTTTTAAACACTCTGCCTTTAATAGTCTGTCTTGAACTTCCATAGAACTCCTAATAAATGTCACCTTATTAAAGTGATCTTTCAGGGGCACCTGGGTGGCTAAGTTGCGTAAGAATCCAACTTCAGCTCAGGTCATGATCACACAGTTTGTGAGTTCAAGCCTTGCGTTGGTCTCCGTGCTGACAGCTCAGAGCCTGGGGCCTAGTTTGGAGTGCGTGTCTTCCCCTCTCTCTGTCTCTCTCTCTCTCTCTGTCTCTCTCTCAAAAATAAGTAAATAAACATTAAAAAAATTTTTTTTAGGTGAACTTTCAGATCACACTTCCCTAAAGAACACTTACTGCTGTCACTCTGCCTTCTTACACCTTTTCTTTTTCTTCATAGTATTTCTTGTTCTCCTATTCACTATTTGATATATATTTAATTTTTATTTATTTATTTATTTCCTCAAACTTCATCACCAGCACACACACTAGAATGAAAGTCACAAGAACAAAGGCTTGTTTTGTTCACCAGCATTAGAACATTACTGTGACTGTGACAGGATATATTTCGATAATAATTGGTAAATAAGGGCGCCTGGGTGGCTCAGTAGGTTAAGAGACCGACTTTGGCTCAGGTCATGATCTTGCGGTTCGTGAGTTCGAGCCTCGCATCAGGCTCTGTGCTGACAGCTCAGACCCTACAGCCTGCCTCATCTTCCATTCTCCCTCCCTCTCTGTTCTTCCCCTGCTCTCTCTCTCTCTGTCTCTCTCTCTCACTCAAAAATAAACATTTAAAAAAATAATAATAGGTAAATAAATAAATGAACACCTTATTACTGACTCCATCTTGAATATGCAAAAGGTAGTGTGGCTTTTTTCATAACAAGAAATAATATTAGAGAAGGCAAACATTGCATCAGAGTTGGGATTTGTGCCTATATCGCTTCAAATAAATCACTTCCCTTACAAGTGACCTATTGCTATATAAGATTAAGAAATTTTGATGATGTCAGATGCCTTGCAATGATAGAGCTGATCCGTAACTCATTTCAAAGGTGAAAATTGAAATACTCATTGCCTAATTCAAGATTATTTTCTGAAATTGGGTGGTTCTCTGCACTTAAGCCAAATATGTACCATGCTTAGCTTTGCCAAAGCAGAAAATTCTTGTTTTTATGGCCTTTCTTACTTATATCATACAGTTATGTCCTCTGCAATTTTTACTTCTTCGTGGTACAACAGAACGGGTCATTATTAGTCATCAGTCAAAATTACCTTTGTCTCTTTCCCAGTCACCTAGAATCTCTCCTTTCTCTTCTGATCTTTACCCTCTTCCTCTCCAACAATTAACCAAATTATACCAATGTGTACATGCTTTTAATAATAATGCAAAAGGCATTATTTTCAATCTTTTAAAAACTTATTTATTTATTCTGAGAGAGAGAGAGAGAAGGAGAGAGAGAACAGCAAGCAGTCTCTGTGCTGTCAGTGCAGAGCTCAACGTGGGGCTCGATCTGACATGGGGTTATGACCTGAGGTGAAATTAAGAGTTGGACACTTAACTCACTGAGCCACCCAGGCAGCCCCATAAAAGGCATTATTGTAAATAACCTTCTATTTCTTCACTTCAGAAATCCTTGAGGTGAGACAAAGTGAAGCAAATCAAATTATCCAGGTGTCAGAAATGTGGTATTGAGAGTCTGGGTACTATAGCAAATGGCACACATTTGTATCTCAATAAAATGTGAAGTTTAGTCAGCTGAAGGCCATTTCTGAAATGTGTCCTCCTTGCTTTAAAAAAAAAATACTAGGAAGTTTGAATTTATGATTCTGGACATAACAGCGTTTGGCTATTCTCCCTGGAAATGTTATTGCTACCTCCCTGAAAATAAAGACATGTGTAAAGGACAGTTCTACTTTGCAAAGAAGCAGATCCAGAGCCAAAATATCTTGCTAGTAGTTTTTATATCTTCAGGGTGGCTTATTATGTGAAACAATGCTTCTCTCTCCATTTAAGCATACTGAGTCTTTTGCTTACATATCTGAATCATCCTACTTTATTCTTGTGATACCATGAATTGAAAACAAAGATTTAATTTACGGATTTTATGATAAATCATGGCATCATATCTCAAAGTTTCAATTTGCTAATAAAAAGAGCTTAGCAACTTCCAATTGCAAATCTGTCCACATTTTTCTAAAATATTGAATGATTATTGCCATCTACGTGAAAAATCGCTACCGATGTGTGTCTTGATATGCTAAATACCACTATGCAATTTTTTTAATGTTTATTTATTTTTGAGCGAGAGAAAGAGACAGAGTGCAAGCAGGGGGAGGGAGCTGTCAGCAAAAAGCCTGACTGTAGGGCTCAAACTCACAAACTCACAAATCGCAAAATCATGACCTGAACCGGTCTGATGCTTAACTGACTGAGCCAAGGCACCCCCTATTATGCAATTTTAACTTTTGTATTTAAAATACCCAAAGGTAGTCTTGGCATTGAAATGCTTGTGGGCAGTAAACTTTTGGTCTTCTAAATTGGTCCAAAAGACCAACCCTGTTCTTATCCGGAGCTGTATGTGTCTGGGAAGAGGTGGGCATGACTGGAGAGTCACCGAAGTGTGGGCTTGAAGTGCCAGAAGTCTGCTCGTGTGGGAGGCATCTCAAGTTAACTGCTATTGTTAGGAATGGAGTGCAGGCACTGGCAGGACAAGAGGGAGTCACAGTCCCAAAATTAACCCCGCAAACAGCAACCACATTACAGGGCTGAAAATCCATTTGAGAAAATAAAACCAAACCAAACTAACCTAATGTCGCCAAACTAAACCAAAACAAACAACAAACATATATCCCAAGGCCTGAACATTTACTTTATGAGTGGAAATTAGTGTCCTTATGTGTGTTGAGCTTGCCTTTGAGGACTGGTAAATGGGCTTCCATGTTTTTATCACTATACACAACACACAATAATTTGCACAGAGCTCTTTTTATAGTTCTTCTACTGGAGACGCATATCATATCCACACTTACCATTGGTGACCACTGTCAGAGGCCATTATAGTGTCTGTCTGAATGTATTGAGTGCCACTGAATGGTACACTTGAATATGGTTAAAAAGGTACATTTTATGTTATATGTATTTTATCAAAATAGAAAAAAAGTAAAGAAAACTTAAAAACAACTTAGAAAATGAATAAAATATTTGTAAGATCTCTAAAGTCTCCAAAAATATGAGAGAAATGAGGAAAAACTTTGTAAAAAGAAAGATGTAAGATGTCAATGATTGGAAGAATCAATATTATAGAGATTTCCATTATCCCTAAACTGGCCTATAGATTTAATGGGATTCTAAGAAAAACACCAGTAAGTGATTTTGCACTGTTTTCTTTAGGATAGTTCCTGTCCTGCTCTGCTTCCAGGAAGTGTGGCAGGCCTTTGAACAAGCCTGAGTATGGTAACAGCCTACAGAGTCTTTAAGCTGTGTGACCAACTAGAACCAATATTCCCACAGCTGTATCTCCTCTGTGATTACACTGAGTTTGAAGGTTTCATTCTAGTGGGTTCATGTCTTTGTCCTGTTTCCTAAGTTCTTCCTTTTGAGTTTCTATACCACCCCCTTCCACCCCAGATTTAGTCTTCTTACTCATTTCAAACCCACTCACTTGGAACTAGAACTTTTGGAAGTACTTCATAACGTACCAAGCCAGCCCTCTGATCAAAAAGAGGAGATCTATTTACTTCTTATGGCTATTAGGAAAGCCTGACATATAAAATGTCTCAGACGCAATGGCCTGGATATCTTCTTGGGAGGGGAGAAAATAACACACTCTTGCTTTTTAATCTCAGGAGATTTCTTGTTATATTTCAAATGAATCACTCCATTATACTTCTATTGCCCTTACACTTTTGCATGATGTCTGGCAAATTATAAAAATGCTTTTATGTATTAGATACAGATAAGATTAAATACTAAGAGAAATATTACATTTCCCATATTATATATTAAATAATTTTCTCTCCTAATCTCGGTTCCCTTTTGTATGGTAAATCAAGAATTGATTATACTTGTTTTAACACAAGTGAACTGAATTGAACTGGGCCCCAAAGAACATTTCTTCTGATCTCAGATCAGGATAGAGTCACATAAGCAGAGTACATTATATAAATCTAACAGTATTATATATATATATATATATATATATATATATATATATATATATATATGTTTGGACATGCTAAAGCTGAGATTATTAACTTAAGATAAACCTGTTTTTCCCCAGACTATGCTAGAGAAAGCATAACAAACTAAGGCTAAAACCAGCAGCAGAAGAAAAATATTAATAAAGATCAGAGCAGAAATAAATGATTTAGAAACAATCAAACAAAACAAAAAAACAGTAGAATGGATCAATGAAACCAAGAAATGGTTCTTTGAAGGAATTAATAAAATTGATAAGCCCCTACCCATACTTATCAAACAAAAGGAGAAAGGACTCAAGTACATAAAATCACAAATGAAAGAGGAGAGATCATAACCAACATCATAGAAATACAAACAATTATAAGATAATATTATGAAAAGTTATATGCCAACAAATCAGACAAGCTAGAAGAAATGGATAAATTCCTAGAAATATATAAACTACCAAAACTGAAACATAAAGAAATAGAAAACTTGAACAGACCAGTAACCAGCAAAGAAATTGAATCCATAATCAAAAATCTCTCAACAACAAAAGTCTAGGGTCAGATGGCTTCATGGGGGTATTCTACCAAACATTTAAAGAAGAGCTAATATCTATTCTTCTCAAACTCTTCCAAAAAATAGAAATGGAAGGAAAACTTCCAAACTCATTCCATGAGACCAGCATTACCATGATTCTCAAACCAAAACACCCAAATAAAGAAGAGAATTACAGGCTAATATCCCTCATGAACATGAATGTAAAAATTCTCAACAAAATACTAGTAAATCAGATCCAATATTACATTTAAAGAATCATTCACCACAATTAAGTAGGATTTATTACCGGATTGCAAGGGTGGTTCAGTATTCACAAATCAATCACTGTTATACACCACATTAATAAAATAAAGGATAAGAACCATATGATCCTCTCAATAGATGCAGAAAAAGCATCTAACAAAGTACAACATTGATTCATGATAAAAACCCTTAACAAAGTAGGGATAGAGGGAACATATTTCATCATAATAAAGGCCATATATGAAAACCCACAGCTAATATCCTCAATGGGGAAAAACTGAGAACCTTTCCTCTACAGTCAGGAACAAGATAGGGATGTCCACTTTCACCACTGTTACTTATCATAGTACTGGAAGTCCTAGCCTCAGCAATCAGAAAACAAAAGGAAATAAAAGGCAACCAAATTGGCAAGGGAGAAGCCAAACTTTCAAAATTTAAGGATGACATGATACTCTATATAGAAAACTCAAAAAACTCTACCAAGAAATTTCTAGAACTGGTACAGGAATTCAGTAAAGTGGTAAGATACAAATTCAATGTCCAGAAATCTGTTGCATTTCTATCCACCAATAAAGAAGGAGCAGAAAGAGAAATCAAAGAATCAATCACATTTACAATTGTATCAAAAACCATAAGATACCTAGAAATAAAACTAACCAAAGAGCTAAAAAAATCTGTACTCTGAAAACTCTAGAACACTGATGAAAGAAATTGAAGATGACACAAAGAAATGGGAAAACATTTCATGCTCATGGATTGGAAGGACAAAGATTGTTAAAATGTCTATACTACTCAAAGCAATTGACACATATAATACAATCCCTATCAACATATCAGCAGCATTTTTCATAGAGCTAGAACAAACAATCCTAAAATTTGTATGGAACCACAAAAGACCCTGAAAATTCAAATCAATCTTGAAAAAGAAAAGCAAAGCTGGAGGCATCACAATTCTGGGCTTCAAGTTAATGTTACAAAGCTGTCATGATCAAGACAGTATGGTACTGGCACACAAACAGACTCATGGATCAATAGAATAGATTAGAAAACTCAGAAATAGACCAACAACTATAGCTATATGGTCAACTAATCTTCAACAAAACATGAAAAAATATCCAATGGGGGGCGGGGCTGGGGTCAGTCTCTTTTCAACAAACAGTGTTGAGAAAACTGGACAGGAACATGCAGAAGAATGAACCTGGACCACTTTCTTACACCGTACACAATAAATTCAAAATGGGTGAAAGACCCAAATGTGAGATAGAAAATCCTGAATATCCTGGAGAAGAACATGGGTAGTAACCTCTTTGACATCAGCCATAGCAACTTCTTAGTAAATATGTCTCCTGAGGCAAGAGAATCAAAGCAAAAATGAACTACTGGGATTTTTCAAGATAAAAATCTTCTGTACCATGACAAAAAACTACAAGGCAACCTTCAGAATGGGAGGAGATATTTGCAAATGACATATTTGATAAATAATTATTATCAAATATATATAAAGAACTTATAAAAGCAATATCCCAAAACAAATAATCCAGTTAAGAAATGCACAGAGGACATGAAGAGATATTTCTCTGAAGAAGACATACAAATGACTAACAGACACATGAAAAGATGCTCAACATCACTGATCATCAGGGAAATACAAATCAAAATCATAATGAAATATCACAACACAGCTGTCAGAATGGCTAAAATTAACCACACAGGAAACAATAGGTGTAGTCAAGGATGAGGAGAAAAGGGAAGACTTTTGCACTCTTGGTGGGAATGCAAACTGGTGCAGTCACTCTGGAAAACAATGTGGAGATTCCTCAAAATGTTAAAAATAGAACTACCCTACAACCCAGAAAATGCACTACCAAGTGGATCCCAAATTAGACAAAAATACTGTGTGCAGTAATGTATGTACCCCAATGTTTATAGCGTCATTATAATAAATTGACAAATTATGGAAAGACTCCAAATGTCCATCAACTGATGAATAGAGAAATATGTGGCATATATATACAATGGAATATTATATTACTCAGCCATCAAAAAGAATGAAATCTTGCCCTTTGCAAGGACATGGATGGATCTAGAGAGGATTATGCTAAGCTAAATAGGTCAGTCTGAGAAAGACAAAACCATACAACTTCACTTATATGTGGAACTTAAGAAACAAAACAGATGAACATAACATAGTGGAATAAAAGGGGGAAAAAAGCCGCAAAACAGACTCTTAACTATAGAGAACAAACTGAGGGTCACTGGAAGGGAGGTGGATGGGGGTAATGGGTTAAATGGGTGATGGGTATTAGAGAGGGAAGTAGTAGTAATGATCCCTGGGTATTGTATGTAAGTGATGAATCACTAAATTGTACACCTGAAACTAATATTATACTGTATGTTGACTAACTGGAATTTAAGTAAAAACTTAAAAAGAAAAAATAAATAAAGTAGATGATACATGAGAGGTAGATAGACCAATGGATAGATGATACATAGATGATAGATAAATAGATAGATGGATAGATAGATAGATAGATAGATAGATAGATAGATAGATGATAAAGAGGTATTTGAAACAGATGTCAAAGACAAATAATAGGTTTAACGCTCACCCTTGGGCAAAATAAAGGATTTAATTAATGATTATCTTTTGCTATGGGGCACAGAGCACAAAGAGATAATCAAAAATATTCTTTCAGTTCCCTGTATTCCATTATTACATTAAGATATATATACTTGGGTAACCTAAAGGCATGTAATCACAATCTTATGTTTTAGGGATGCAAACATGAAAAGATTCCTAATATACTTGGTAGTTTTTCCCCTTATTAATGCAATATAGTTAATAAAGACTCAAGGTAAATACTGAGTTATCCCATGTTCTGATGAAGTGTTAATTTCTTAAGACCAACAGATGCTTTTGTTCCTGGGATACTTCACAAATGATGTTCCAGATGAAGAAAGGTCCTACTGATAAACCTTATTTCCTGATGAGTCAACAAGGATAGTCTTTATATATTGGCCCCTACATTGATCATTTGCTAAGACCCTTTAGCTCAAAAGTGTGCTGGTACTAAATCGAAATTTTTATACATTGTATTGTTTTAAATATAGCCCAAATAAGATCTTTAGCTATGTCCATACTGCCTGCTTTGCCTAATCCACAAACTTACGCCCACCATCTGCTAGTTATAGGTAATATAAAATCTGAAAATATAAAGATCTCAAGTCTTTCTGAGCTCTCTGACCCAGAAACTCTCTGTCATTCTGTCACTCAACATTACCTAGACATGTAACTCCCTCTGTGATCCCTTGACCCCCTTCTGGATGGTGTCTCCCATGCCTCTATAGCCTTTGGAAAGTCTCTGGCTGTGAGACACTTCCTTACATCCTCACATGTCAGAGTCTCACAAACTAAGTTTGTGTGTGCTACTACTGTAAGTTCTTGGCCATCTCTTTTTAAAAAATGTTTGTCCCCCAAATCCCTCGAACCCCCTTTAGAAGGACATCAAACACAGAGAGGATCCATTATAGCTGAATCTATCTCTATTTCCCAGAAACAAGTACATCCACAGAAAGAAAGAAAGAAAGAAAGAAAGAAAGAAAGAAAGAAAGAAAGAAAGAAAGAAAGAAAGAAATGGTAGTGCCTGAGAAGGGTGATAAAGATTTAGAATAGTTTGTGGAGAATGACATGAAAGTGTGCCAACTACAGGTATTTTGAAGACTGATCAATTGATAATGGAAGCAATGAATTTATTATAGCACAATCCACAGTTTTGTTATTTGTTTGTTTGTTTTTGTTTTGTTTTGCTTTTTTTCTCTTGTGTTGTTCAGTAGATTTGGTGGCAAAGAAGGAAATTTGTTGATAAAAACAAAAAAAAATTAACTAGTCCTTTTTTTCTCAGCATTTGCTTAGACCTTAATTTAAATGAAATTATATATCAGAAGCACCCAATCCCAATAAATGTTGAGGTGTGTTGTGTTTAAAAGACTGTACTATATGTATAAATATGTTATTACTCAGGGAAAATTAAGAAATACCCCAATTATGATTTTATAATACAATGGTATTTAAATAGCTTGTCAGAGGATGGTTACAAATATATATTAGTTATCTACAAAATTATTAAAATCTAAATTCTTTTACACATAATTGGAAGAAAAAACATGAAAGTTGCATTCTGAATAAACCTCTCTCTTAAAAAAGAATTTTATTTTCATCTAACTAGTGGCTACAAAAGCACAGTACAAAAGAACAGCTACTAAGTTTCTAGAGAAAGTAAGTCAAAGGCATAAATTTCAATTATACTCAGGATATAGTTAGATAGTAGATCTTAAATGTTGCAAAGGACATTATAAAGAATTTTGTAAATTCTTCTGTGGATTTTAAGTCAGGTTCAGTTCTACCTTAAAGTAGAAAGATAAATTAATTCCTGATATTCTCTAATCTTCCAACTTTTGTGTGATATCACCCAAATTGTCAAAACACAACATTTATGCTGTGGCACTGATGCTGCTTAAATAATGCCACATGATGAGGACATTGACTCCTATGTTCCAGAAAACAAGTGGTGTAGTTCAGTCCAAATCCAAAGGCCTGAGAATCGGTTGGGGAGGGGGGGAAGTTGACAGTACAATTCCCAGTCCTACAACATGAGAAGACTAATGTCCTAACTCTATAGTCAAGTCAGGAGGGCAAATTCTCCCTTCTTATTCCTTTTTGTTCTAGTCAGGTCAAAAGATTGAATGATGACTACTCACACTGAGGAAAACTATCTGCTTCACCCAGTCCAATCCACTGATTCAAACGCTAATCTCTTCCAGAAATATCCTCTGAGGCACACCCAGAAATAATGGTTAGCCAGATACCTGGACGTTCCATGGCTCAGTCAAGTTGACACATAAAATTAACCATCATAGCCATGATGACATCTACTCAAACAATTCTTCCTAATGTTTAAATTTTCCTATGCTTTGTGAAGTGTACATTAGATACAATATAAACTGTCTATACTATAACTTAAGCCAAGTTTTTCCTCTTGCTAAATTACTACTGTAGGTGAGAAGCACCCACCTACCATGTTGTGTACAACCTTCATACCCTCGAGGGCCAGGGTAAGTCTCTTATAATCTTTCTTGTTATGTAAAAGAAGAGACTTTGGTAAAGCTATTACCTGTAGTAATGTGGAAAATAGGAAATGTATTTAAGGAACTAACTCAATGATCTAGCTAAAAATATTTTAACAGAGAACATGAAAAAGACCATTTTGTCTCTTCTCAATGAGAAGAATCTGAAAAGAGATAAAATCTGATGATAAATCTGAGAAGAGAAAGCTGAAGAATGAACTGTTAAATATAAAGGAATGAGAACACGGTAAGTTTAAAATAAAACTTTCTCAGTTTTATTTTTCTTAGTTTCTCAACTGATACCTATTGTCAACTGCCAGACATGTAATTAAAGACAATTTAAGATTTTACCCTGAGTATCAAGTCTTCCCAGAGGGGTTCTCAGATGTCATGGAAATGGGGAAAAAAAGGAGGGGGGCATTCTTGCTGTAACTTTTTGTAATTTCTGCCCCATAGCATCTAAATTATGGAGTGAAATTTTAATTTAAAAAATTGAATGAAAACTTTTAATGCTTTAATGAAAATATCAGTTCTTCCCAAAATTGTATACACATATAAATTCCCTGTTATCTTGCTAAAATTCAGATTCTGATTTAGTGGATCCAGGCTGGGACCTAAGATTCTAATCTCTTATCCTTGGATGATGGAAATGCTGCTGATTCAACCCAAATGCATGTTGTATAGCACAGTTACAAATTTTTCACCCAGATTTATTCAAGAGAATTAAACCCTAAAGAAGAAAATGTGTGTGGCTTTCTTCTCAATTTTCCCAAGGAAGGCATACAGTTAGCACTATCCTCAATACCTAGGAAATACATTTCAATTTTTATATGTGTCTATGATGAAGAAACAGAGAATTTTAAAATTGATTAGGTCCCATGGGGTCAGATTAAATGAGAGTTGAGATTGAAATGCTATGTTCATTCTGGATCTGTCTTACATTCCTGATATAAATAAAAAAAATGTTTGTAAATATATTCTAGGGTGTCTCCTGCATGCAGTGTTGGTACCAAGTTTTGGATAGCTATAAAATAAAGGGAGGATTAGAGGAAAGGCGCTTTCTTTGTCATTCTATAATTCTTCAGGGGATTCCTGGTACCCAAAAGATATAAAATTCGTCAGTCTTTCTTTTGCAATTACCAGTTAAAATATCTACTTCATTTATTTTCTGTCTCTCTTAGAACATCATTCTACCTCTCTTAAACAAAAGTTTAAACACATTCTACTTTAACAGCATGTAGGAGCTAAAGGTAGATTCTCCAGAAATAAACTGGTTGGAACTGGTAGAGTGTTGTTTAGAGTCCTGGAATTTGCAGTTAAAAATAAAGAATCTAAATAAGACTCTGGATAGCTTGGGCACATGTGACATGTGCGCGCAAACGCAGACACACGCACACACACACACACACAAATAGAGCTAGCTAACACATAGTTGGCATGGGGTTACAAGATTTCCCAGTTAACTATAAAAATGATTTTTTAAAAGAGGCGACCAGCAGTGTTGATTAACTTAATTTGGTTATAATGTTAGGGCATTTTCTTTAAAGGGTTACCCTAATGAAACATTTTGCATTTGTTTTTACTGCCTTTCTTTTCCTAAAGATTTGACTCTAAGTAGAACGAATAGTACATAAAACATAAATGGATTCTTGCAGTCACATTTGCTGAAATTTATTTTTAAAATATGACATTTAAATATATAATAGATCTAAAGGGATCATTGTACTTTTTTATCCTACCACACTGTGACACCGAATGGGATAAGAAAAGTTGTATTTTGAGGTTATTCCAGTAATGCATATTTTGCAATCTGATATACGTTATAGATCAAGAGGAAGGAATATTGTGCATAGCTAATACTGTAAGTGGCCAATGGAAAAGTTAACACATTACTGGAATTCCAATTAATAGATACCCCATAGCTTCTCCATTAAAATACCAATGCAAGTCACTTAATTCATTTTATAAATAACTGGATTTATATAGAAACTTTTGAAAAGAAAGTGTAGATGAGGATGATTATCAACTACATACTATTTCCAATAAAACACTGTAGAAAACTTGTCTTGCAAATATAACTCTTTGGTCAACTTAACTCAAATGGTATAATTTTACTTTTTGTCTTTGAAATAGATAAGTAGATATTTCAAGTTGCTAAAATAAAGAAGAATAAAATATAATTCCTCATGGATCAACTAATACATTTAAATATCTTCATATAGATGCACTGCAATTTCCTATTTAATACATTGATTTTTATTCACTAATTTATTTATTCACTTATGGGATATTTATTGAGAAGCTCTTACTTGTCAACCATATCACTGTCAAAGTTTACCAAAGAAACAAACCATATATGAGTTATGTCTTTATGAAATTAAGTAAAAAAAAATTGCCATTTGGAGAGAGATATTCAAAGCAGGAAGAATTCTACAAAACATAACTAAATAGTGTGATTGGAACATAAGAGATACTAACATGGTAACCAAAGATCAAACCATCGAGAGCCTCTGCCTATTAAAAAACAATTGAATTTCATCCTAGAGAAATTAGAATTTTGTTAAGCAAAGGAGTGCAATATTCTGAATTACATATTTTTAAATATCACTTAGAGTTCTTTGTGTAGCGTGTTCTGACATAAGAATGTGAAGGCAGAGACCAGGAAGAGGCAAATATATTGGCTAACTGAGATGAGAAGATTACTTAGATAGGCTCCCAGCAATGAACAGGGTAATATAGATGGACATATTGTGCTTGAATAAACTATTTCAATCTAGGTATTTTTTTCAGTAAACAGCTTAAGAAAGAAATACTTATAGTATAAGAAGATGTTAGAAAGTGGTAGAATGAAGACTTATCTTCAGCTTATTCTTTTATGAGAGAAAATTATTCTGTCTGAAATATGATATTCTACAAAATATACTAATTGTTATAGAGCCTGTTTTAGAGAATAAAGGAATTATTTCCCAAAGAAGACCAATATCAATTAACATTATCCTTAAATTAAAAAATAAATCTTTAAACTAATTAAAATTAGCACTCATATATACCATTTATAGTAGTAATTCTTGAAAGAACATGCTTTTCTTATTTTTATTAATGGTAATATCAGAATATCAACATTCATAGAGGGTTTTTGTGGTTTTAAAATAATTTCACATACATGACTATTCAATTTTACCACAACCTTGATATATAGATGGGAAAAATGAGATTCAACCAGATTCATATGCTCTTATGTCAAGAAGTAAGTCTGAAAATATATGCATTATGCTGAAAAATCAATATAAAGTTCTAATATAATATAATGGTAGGCATGAAATGCAACTGTGAGATTAAATAAGAAAAATGTAGAAAATATTAGCATTGTTCATAGTACACAGGACTCAATCAATACGTATTAGTTATTTTCTGAATGTTTATTATGCAGTAAGCCATAAGTATGTTTCCCTTAGAAAACAGATGAAATCAGCCTTAAAGCTAATTTTTTTTAATTTTTTATTTAAAGTTTATCGGAATTACCCAAGGAGCTTGTCCAAATATATATTGTCACATTTCCAGTGATTATACAGTGGTTCCCTCAGAAATATGTTTAAGCACTCTTTAGGATATTCTGAGTCAAGTTATTTTTGAGAAAAAAAAATCAAACATTGTTCACATCTTTGATACACCCAACCCAACATTAAGTCACTTTAGGCATGATGATTATTTAATACTTAATTGTCAAGTGATGAACAGAATGAGCAACTACTAGATTTTAGATCATGTGCTGGGTCCTTCCATATGTCATTTTATTTAATCCTCAAAATAAACCTCTGAGTTAGGCATTGTAGCAACTACCTGCCAGTATATGATGGAGGCTAGTCCCATATTTGCCTCATTCTAAAATGTATTCTTGTTCCAATTCAACACAGGCAATAGTCTAGTCAACAACATGCCTTCTTTGGAAAAGGGATGCTTCCAGTATTTGTACACGTATTCAAGGCTTCTGTTTTATGGGAGGTGTAGAGAAGCTAGATAGATGCCTTTTCAAACTCTTGCCTTGAAGCAAAACCACGACTGAAGGTGAGTAGTCATGAACCTGATCCTCGTTCCATAGTCCACCTATTCAATCTAAACAAATTTAAATAGCCTGTGCTTCTAATTTTAACCCTAAAAGTACTCGTAATATTACAATGACGACATTTAGCAGTGAATAATGGAATAATACCTGATCATATGCCTAATAAAGACAGACTAATATTTAGGTAATAATAATTGTACCTATTTTTTCAGTATTTGGAATAGAAAAATTCCCCAATTGGGTGGTACATTTAAATTTAGAACTACACTCGCTGTCAGGTTATCTCTCCCTCTTCTCGAGAGGTGAGGGGGGATAATTACATTAAACAGAACCTTTGATTCTATGGTCCTTCAGCCAGAAGTATCCATGTTTTGGTTATCCATGTAAGAATTCTATTCCAAAAAAAAGTACAAAAAAAAAAAAAGAATATATTCTGTTTTATTTCCATTCATTCATTCAATCATTTCTGCAACCAACAGTTTTTACTTAACATATGCCAGAATGCAAGAATATACTGACATATAGTAATCACTTTTCTTAAGAAAGTTGCAGAGCAGTGGAGAGAGATTACAACATTAATCATGATATAATGTAATCAGTGGTAGAACACCATGAGTATATTTAAAAAACTAAGAAAACACATAGAAGAATGAGCTAATCAGTCCTAAGGACTCAGAGGGTTTCCTGAAAAGTTTATATTTTAGCTAAATCATAATAGGTAAAGAAATGACTCAATTAGGAAAAAAAGAGAATGATGCAAAAAATGAGAAATTATCATATAATATATATGCTTTATATGTATATATGTTATAAATATATTAAACACATATGTAGTTTTAATTTAATTGTTTAAATAATTTTCTGCTATGAAATCTCAAAATCCATTGATTTTACAAAATGAATTACAAGTTACATAGAAGCCTTACAACAGGTCTAAATAGGCAGATTGCTCTTATATTTGCAGAAAGGTCAAATGTGAATACTATTAAATTTACATTAAATTTTTATTTATTTTTTAATTTAAATTTTTTACAATAAATAATTATCTAAAACTCTTCTCTTTATATATTACACATGTTAATTAGATATAAAGTAACTTTTTGTTTTTGGATAGACAATATATTTTCCTATAGATGAAGTTAATGTATGATATTAAATGAAAACATTATATTTTTAATAGGGATAATAAATACATGTTACTTATCAGCTAAAATTTTACTAAACTAATTTATTACATTATACATTTTTATTTAGAAAAAAATTAAGCAATGACTTTATGTGTGAATTTGTATATACCCCACTTCTCTAAACTTCAGGGGGTCATATCTGATCGACATTGACAGTGAATATTTGAAGGCTTTGTCCCTTATTATTTGAAGGCCTCAAGCACTCTGTCAGACCTAAATACTGATACATATACTAAAATATGGTCAATGTCATACTGCTAGAACAAATCATATGAAAGATGTTAAGTAGTCATTTCTGCTTCAAATTACAGGTTCTAGTTTGACTTGGTCATTAATATGCAATTTGTCCACTGTAGGGTATTACCTCAAAGTTAGTAAAAAATGTTATTCCCCTTGCATAATTTGATTTGAATCACATTTTTTGATTTTGTCTTTTGCTAACCAACTGTTATTAACTGTTGTTACTTTAACAAGATTTTAGTATAGAAGTACTCTGCTTTTAAATCATTATTTTCTATCTTTTATCTAGAATCAGACTGTATAAATTAAAATTTTAAGTAAAAATAAAATTCTTAAGAGGTTTCCTGTTTTATTTATTTATTTATTTATTTATTTATTTATTTATAATGTTTATTTATTTTTGAGAGAGAGACAGAGTGTGAGCCGGGGAGCAGTGGAAAGAGACGGAGACACAGAATCTGAAACAGGCTCCAGGCTCTGAGCTGTCAGCACAGAGCCTGATGCAGGGCTCAAACCCACGAACTGTGAGATCATGACCTGAGCCGAAGTTGGCTGCTTAACCTACTGAGCCACCCAGGCACCCCTACAGGCCTCCAGTTTTAGCTACAATATGTAAAGAGCTTTAAGTCATTAATTACAGCAGACTTCCAGAAACCTACAAAATATAAGAAAGTGAACTATTTAAAGTTTTGAAATGACAAAACTACCATCATAGAATTATATATTCAGTAAAATGATCCTTCAAAAGTAAAGGAGAGATAAAAACATATCAGACAAACAAAAAAATAGAGTATTCATTGCTTTCAAACCTGCCTTGGAAGAATCGTTGTTAAAAGAAGTTCTAGAGGTAAAAGAAAAAACATATATTTCAGAAATGCAGAAATACATTAACAAAGGAAAATCATTGCGAAAAGAATAGGTAAAATGAAATATTTTGTTATTCTTACTATTGACCGATCTAACAGACAACTGTTTAAAGCATTAATAGCGGGAGACCTGGGGAAGATGGCGGCATAGGAGGACGCTCGGCTCACCTTGCCCTGCTGATCACTTAGATTCCACCTACACCTGCCTCTATAACCCAGAAAACCACCAGAAGACTAGCAGAACGGAGTCTCCAGAGCCAAGTGCAGACAAGAGGCCCATGGAAGAGGATAGGAAGGGCAGAGAGGTGGTGCACGCTACATGCACTGGCAGGAGGGAGCTAGGGCAGAGGGGTGGTCCGCCAGCCAAGCAGAGCCCCCGAGTCTGGCTCGCAAAAGCGGAGGGGCTGGATGGAGTGTGTTCTGACAGCGAGCGGGACTTTACATCTGGAAGGTTATAAGCTAACGGCTCTGCTCAGAGAATGGGAGGGAGAGCTGTTGAGCCCCGGACTACAGAGCTGAACTTGGCGGGGAACAAAGGCGCTCACCAGTGCCATCTCCCTTGCCCATCCCCCAGCCAAAATCCCAAAGGGAACCAGTTCCTGCCAGGGAACTTGCTTGCACCGCGCAAACACCCAATGCTGTGCATCTGCGGATCCATCACTCCAGCGGGTCTGACTCCCTCCTGGTGCCTCAGGGCCCCTCCCGAAGCAGATCACCAAAGGAAAAGTGAGCTGAGCCTGCCCCTCCCACCCCTGTGCACCCTGCTGATCCACCCCAGCTAATACACCAGACCCCCAGCACCACAAGCCTGGCAGTGTCCAAGTAGCCCAGATGGGCCATGCCACCCCACAGTGAATCCCGCCCCTAGGAGAGGGGAAGAGAAGGCACACACCAGTTTGACTGTGGACCCAGTGATGGGCTGGGGGCAGATCAGGTCTGACTGCGGCCCTGCCCACCAATGCAAGTTATTCAAGACAGCACAGGGGAAGTGCCCCCAAGTCTCGCACCACTCCAGGGACTATCCAAAATGATGAAACAGAAGAACTCTCCTCAAAAGAAACTCCAGGAAGTAATGATAGCTAACAAACTGATCAACTACTATTTAAGCAATATAACAGAAAGTGAATTTATTAATCACTGGGCTTGAAAACAGTATAAAGGACAGCAGAGAATCTCTTGCTACAGAGATCAAGTGACTCAGGAACAGCCAGGAGGAGCTAAAAAATGCTATTAATGAGATGCAAAATAAAATGGAGACAACCACGGCTCAGGTTGAAGAGGCAGAGGAGAGAATAGGTGAACTAGAAGGTAAAATTATGGAAAAAGAAGAAGCTGAGAAAAGAGAGATAAAAAAATCCAGGATAATGAGGAGAAAATTAGAGAACTAAGGGATGCACCAAAGAGAAATAATCTACGCATAATTGGTATTCCAGAGGAGGAAGAGAGAGGGAAAGGTGCTGAAGGTGTACTTGAAGAAATAATAGCTGAGAACTTCCCGGATCTGGGGAAGGAAAAAGGCATTGAAATCCAAGAGGCACAGAGAACTCCTTCAGACGTAACTTGAATCGATCTTCTGCAAGACATATCAAAGTGAAACTGGCAAAATACAAGGATAAAGAGAAAATTCTGAAAGCAGCTAGAGACAAATGTGCTCTAAAATATAAAGGGAGACCTATAGGACTCGTGACCGATCTCTCTACTGAAACTTGGCAGGCCAGAAAGGAATGGCAGGAAATCTTCCATGTGATGAACAGAAAAAATATGCAGCCGAGAATCCTTTATCCAGCATATCTCTCATTTAGAATAGAAGGAGAGATAAAGGTCTTCCCAAACAAACAAAACCTGAAGGAATTAATCACCACTAAACCAGCCCTACAAGAGATCCTAAGGGGGATCCTGTGAGACAAAGTACCAGAGACATAGCTACAAGCATGAAACCTACAGACATCACAATGACTCTAAACCCCTATCTTTCTATAATAACACTGAATGTAATTGGACTAAATGCACCACCAAAAGACATAGGGTATCAGAATGGATAAAAAAACAAGACCCATCTATTTGCTGTCTACAAGAGACTCATTTTAGACCTGAGGACACCTTCAGATTGAAAGTGAGGGGATGGAGAACTATTTATCATGCTACTGGAAGTCAAAAAAAAAGCTGGAGTAGCCATACTTATATCAGACAAACTAGACTTTAAATTAAAGGCTGTAACAAGACATGAAGAAGGGCATTATATAATAATTACAGGGTCTATCCATCAGAAAGAGCTAACAATTATAAATGTCTATGCCCCGAATATGAAAGCCCCCAAATATGTAAAACAATTACTCACAAACATAAGCAACCTTATTGATAAGAATGTGGTAATTGCAGGGGACTTTAACACTCCACTCACAGAAATGGATAGATCATCTAGACACACGGTCAATAAAGAAACAAGGGTCCTGAATGATACATTGGATCAGATGGACTTGACAGATATATTTACAACTCTGCATCCCAAAGCAACAGAATATACTTTCTTCTTGAGTGCACATGGAACACTCTCCAAGAGAGATCACATACTGGGTCACAAAACAGCCCTTCATAAGTTTACAAGAATTGAAATTATACCATGCATACTTTCAGACCACAATGCTATGAAGCTTGAAATCAACCACAGAAAAAAGTCTGGAAAACCTCCAAAGGCATGGAGGTTAAAGAACACCCTACTAACGAATGAGTGGGTCAACCAGGCAATTAGAGAAGAAATTTAAAAATACATGGAAACACATGAAAATGAAAATACAACAATCCAAACGCTTTGGGACGCAGCGAAGGCAGTCCTGAGAGGAAAATACATTGCAATCCAGGCCTATCTCCAGAAACAAGAAAAATCCCAAATACAAAATCTAACAGCACACCTAAAGGAAATAGAATCAGAACAGCAAAGACAGCCTAAACCCAGCAGAAGAGAGACATAATAAAGATCAGAGCAGAAATAAACAATATAGAATCTAAAAAAAACTGTAGAGCAGATCAACGAAACCAAGAGTTGGTTTTTTGAAAAAATAAATAAAATTGATAAAACCCTAGCCAGGCTTCTCAAAAAGAAAAGGGAGATGACCCAAATAGATAAAATCATGAATGAAAATGGAATGATTACAATCAATCCCTCAGAGATACAAACAATTATCAGGGAATACTATGAAAAATTATATGCCAACAAATTGGACAACCTGGAAGAAATGGACAAATTCCTAAACACCCACACGCTTCCAAAACTCAATCAGGAGGAAGTAGAAAGCTTGAACAGACCCATAACCAGTGAAGAAATTGAATCGGTCATCAAAAATTTCCCAACAAATAAGAGTCCAGGACCAGATGGCTTCCCAGGGGAGTTCTACCAGACGTTTAAAGCAGAGATAATACCTATCCTTCTCAAGCTATTCCAAAAAATAGAAAGGGAAGGAAAACTTCCAGACTCATTCTATGAAGCTAGCATTACTTTGATTCCTAAACCAGACAGAGACCCAGTAAAAAAAAGAGAACTACAGGCCAATATCCCTGATGAATATGGATGCAAAAATTCTCAACAAGATACTAGCAAATCGAATTCAACAGCATATAAAAAGAATTATTCACCATGATCAAGTGGGATTCATTCCTGGGATGCAGGGCTGGTTCAACATTCACAAGTCAATCAACGTGATATATCACATTAATAAAAGAAAAGATAAGAACCATATGATCCTGTCAATCGATGCAGAAAAGGCCTTTGACAAAATTCAGCACTCTTTCTTAATAAAAACCCTCGAGAAAGTCAGGATAGAAGGAACATACTTAAAGATCATAAAAGCCATTTATGAAAAGCCCACAGCTAACATCATCCTCAATGGGGAAAAACTGAGAGCTTTTTCCCTGAGATCAGGAACACAACAAGGATGCCCACTCTCACTGCTGCTGTTTAACATAGTGCTGGAAGTTCTAGCATCAGCAATCAGACAACAAAAGGAAATCAAAGGCATCAAAATTGGCAAAGATGAAGTCAAGCTTTCGCTTTTTGCAGATGACATGATATTATACATGGAAAATCTGATATACTCCACCAAAAGTCTGCTAGAACTGATACATGAATTCAGCAAAGTTGCAGGATACAAAATCAATGTACAGAAATCAGTTGCATTCTTACACACTAATAATAAAGCAACAGAAAGACAAATAAGGAAACTGATCCCATTCACAATTGCACCAAGAAGCATAAAATACCTAGGAATAAATCTAACCAAATATGTAAAAGATCTGTATGCTGAAAACTATAGAAAGCTTATGAAGGAAATTGAAGAAGATATAAAGAAATGGAAAAACATTCCATGCTCATGGATTGGAGGAATAAATATTGTCAAAATGTCAATACTACCCAAAGCTATCTACACATTCAATGCAATCCCAATCAAAATTGCGCCAGCATTCTTCTCGAAGCTAGAAGAAGCAATCCTAAAATTCATATGGAACCACAAAAGGCCCCAAATAGCCAAAGAAATTTTGAAGAAGCAGACCAAAGCAGGAGGCATCACAATCCCAGACTTTAGCCTCTACTACAAAGCTGTAATCATCAAGACAGCATGGTATTGGCACAAAAACATATACATAGACCAATGGAATAGAATAGAAACCCCAGAACTAGACCCACAAACGTATGGCCAACTAATCTTTGACAAAGCAGGAAAGAACATCTGATGGAAAAGATAGTCTCTTTAACAAATGGTGCTGGGAGAACTGGATAGCAACATATAGAAGATTGAAACTAGACCTCTTTCTCACACCATTCACAAAAATAAACTCAAAATGGATAAAGGACCTGAATGTGAGACAGAAAACCATCAAAACCCTAGAGGAGAAAGCAGGAAAAGACCTCTCTGACCTCAGCCGTAGCAATTTCTTACTTGACACATCCCCAAAGGCAAGGGAATTAAAAGCAAAAATGAACTACTGGGACCTTATGAAGATAAAAAGCTTCTGCACAGCAAAGGAAACAA
Source organism: Felis catus (assembly GCF_018350175.1). Taxonomy (NCBI): domain Eukaryota; kingdom Metazoa; phylum Chordata; class Mammalia; order Carnivora; family Felidae; genus Felis; species Felis catus. The sequence goes on along the minus strand of NC_058384.1, from coordinate 49,424,913 downwards.
ACAACAAATCTAAAAGGCAACCAAAGGAATGGGAAAAGATATTTGCAAATGACATATCGGACAAAGGGCTAGTATCCAAAATCTATAAAGAGCTCACCAAACTCCACACCCAAAAAACAAATAACCCAGTGAAGAAAATGGGCAGAACATGAATAGACACTTCTCTAAAGAAGACATCCAGATGGCCAACAGGCACATGAAAAGATGCTCAACGTCGCTCCTCATCAGGGAAATGCAAATCAAAACCACACTCAGATATCACCTCACACCAGTCAGAGTGGCCCAAATGAACAATTCGGGAGACTATACATGCTGGCGAGGATGTGGAGAAACGGGAACCCTCTTGCACTGTTGGTGGTAATGCAAACTGGTGCAGCCACTCTGGAAAACAGTGTGGAGGTTCCTCAAAAAATTAAAAATAGACCTACCCTATGACCCAGCAATAGCACTGCTAGGAATTTACCCAAGGGATACAGGAGTGTGAATCATAGGGGCACCTGTACCCCAATGTTTATAGCAGCCCTCTCAACCATAGCCAAATTATGGAAAGAGCCTAAATGTCCATCAACTGATGAATGGATAAAGAAATTGTGGTTTATATACACAATGGAGTACTACGTGGCAATGAGAAAGAATGAAATATGGCCCTTTGTAGCAACATAGATGGAACTGGAGAGTGTGATGCTAAGTGAAATAAGCCATACAGAGAAAGGCAGATACCATATATTTTCACTATTATGTGGATCCTGAGAAACTTAACAGAAACCCATGGGGGAGGGGAAGGAAAAAAAAAGAGGTTAGAGTGGGAGAGAGGCAAAGCATGAGAGATTCTTAAAAACTGAGAACAAACTGAGGGTTCATGGGGATTGATGAGGCCACCTTTTGGGATGAGCATTGGGTGTTGTATGGAAACCAATCTGACAATAAATTTCATAAAAAAATAAAATTTAAAAAAGTTAAAAAAAATACAGCATTAATAGCAATAATACACTAGATGATTATAGTGAAATAAATGGATAAATAAAATGAGAGAAATTTTGTAAGGGTTGATGAAGAAAGAAATTGTGACTACTAAGTTTTAAGGTACCTCTACTCTCAGTAAAGTGATACAATGCTATTTGAAAGTGCATGTAGATTAGCTGTAAATGTATACTGCAAACTCTAGAGTAAGTGCTAATTAAAAAATTTAAAAAAACGTGATTGATAAGCTAGAACAGGACAGTATGGAATCGTATGAAGTCAACTAATACTAGAGAAAGCAGGAAAACAAGAAAAAAAAAGAATGAGTGCAACAAATAGGAAACAATTACAAACATGTTAGTAAGAAACAAAAAGCAATAAAAGAAGAATGAACATAACATAAGGAACCTTAGAACAGCAACAAGTGGACTAACTTATGTATTCTGGGAGTCCCAAGAAGAAAGAAGAAAAGAGAGAGAAAGGGGCCAAGAGTTTATTTGAAGAAATGAAAGTTGAAACATTCCCAAACCGGATGAAAGACAAGAACATGAACATCCAAGAAACTCAAGAACCTCCCAGCAGGATGTATGTGAATACATACACATATATGTGTACGTCTCAGAGACGTACACTGAGGGATGTTATGATAAATTTGCCAATAGCCAAAGACAAAGAGAATCTTGAAAGCAACAACAGATAAACAATTCACAATAAAAAAGATCCTCTCTCAAATATTATTAGTAGCTTTCTCATCAGAAATTTTGGAGGGCAGAAGGTAATAGGCTGGTAAAAAATTGTGGTTGCCGTGGGTTTGGTGTGAGGTGCAAGGACTGAATAGGTGAAGTATGGGGGATTTATTTTATTTTATTTTATTTTATTTTATTTTATTTTATTTTATTATTTTATTTTAGAGAGAGAGAGCATGAGTGGGAGAGAGGCGAACAGGAAGAAATAAAGGGAGAGAGACAGAGAGACAGAGAGAGAGAAAGAGAAAGAGAAAATCTTAAGCAGGGTCCATGCTCAGCAGGAAGCACAATGCAAGGCTCGATCCCATGACCCTGGGATCATGACCTGAGCCAAAATCAAGAGTCAGATACTGAACCAACTGAACCACCAAGCTGTCCAAGTACAGGAGATTTTTAAGGTGGTTAGACTACTCAGTACAATACAGTAATGTGGATACATGGTACTATAAATATATTAAAACTCATAGAACTTTACAGTGCCAGACAGCTTTAATGTATACAATTATAAACGTTTTTAATTAGGAGGTCACGGAATCCCAGGAAGAAAGGTGGACCGTTAGAAAGGAATCCACCAGTATTATAAATAAAACAACTTCACTAAAGGGGTTCACCTGAGTAATTTTAGATATTAGAGGAGACTTCCAGAAGTAAAACAAATTCAAATGCACATAAAGATTGCACTCTGCTAGATAAAGTTGTATCCCATGAGGTATGAGTTAATAATAATCATATTATGATAATAATAATCATATGATTATGGATTAGAGTTGGAGAGATCAGTGTAAACTTATTTTTAGCTCAATATAAACCCAGATGTTAACATCAAGAAATATTTATAGATGTGTGTATATACAGGTCAGTATACATTCATACATTTCCTTGCCCTATCAGTTTAGAGTCCTAAAAGAAACAACACTGTGGTAGCAACAGTTTATGGGCTGCCCCGAGATACTTGTTTTTAAAGCATTCTCCAATAAAACAAATCAGGGTGCATCTTGGAGAAGTAGCTGATTCTAGAACTGAGGCAAGAAACAAGTAAGATGAGCCTGGAATATTTTGTAGTGACAGAAATTAGGGAGTCTAAAAATATAAACAAACAAAACAAACAAATAGCAAAAGAAACTGTAATAATGGGGTATGTCAAAGGGACACAGAAGCCAAGTAAAAGAGATCCCAGTGACCAAACTTGGAGCAATCTGAGCAACAAAATAAAGTAGTATTGGATTATAGCCAAATCATAAAATGCATACCCAGGTTTCCACACTGATGCAAATAAATTATTAAATAAATGAATAAAGACAACTCTCCTGTGCAGAATTCCAGATAATTCATGTAGCTGTTCCTTCAAAGCCACATATGGCTAAATCACCCTCTTCTAGAAATCCTTCTTAAAATTACTAAGATTACATTTAGGTGCCTTAGGTTTGAATCATCTGAATTTAGTGTAATCAGTGATATCACTACAATCCTCCCCCTATTTTAATGGTGCAGAAATATCCACAATTTCCACAATTTCCAGTTTATCAACACTCTCTTTTTTTAATGTTTTTAATGTTTATTTACTTTTGAGAGAGACAGACAGACAGACAGACAGTCGGAGTGGGGAAGGGGCAGAAAGAGAGGGAGACGCAGAATCTGAAATAGGCTCCAGGCTCTGAGCTGTCAGCACAGAGCTGGATGCACAGAGTTCATGAACTGTGAGATCACGACCTGAGTCAAGGTCAGGTGCTTAACTGAATGAACCACCCAAGCACCCCATCAACATTCTTATAAAATAAAATTTCAGCACCTGATTTGTTTGTTAAATATACAGTTCTATTTTGTTGTTGTTGTTATAATTGTGCCACGTAAGTGGATAATTGTGGAAGGTAAAAAAAAAAAATACCAAATAACATAAGGAAATACGTTTAAATATACAGCTTACAATAAATGGTATAACTATTGCCGTAAAGGAGTTCATATTATGCTCAACAAACTCTGCAGCAAGATTGCTCATCCTTTATTTCAAATATATATTATATTTACAACACAATGTCATTTCCCAGATATATAGTCAAGTTGGCACAACCGGCTGTTTCACCACAAGGCTGGCAGATATGACAGGATCAAATACATCTCCACCACCCTCTGAAACCAAAATTAATTGTCTCTCCCTGGCCACTCCAAACCCAAGAACACTTTGATATTTTCACAAATGCCCTGCATATTATGCTTGAAAGGTAGGTGTAATAACATTGAGCCTGGAGTTCTCTATCAGAGGTAGTCAACTATTATTCTGAGTATATACTACTCACTGCAAATGCGTTTCATATGCAATTAGAGCAGACAACAGAAGGAAAATGTACAGAATGGCAGTCTCTCCATACTATCACAGTTTATTTTACTACAATAATTCATTATAATATACATAATACTGCACTAAGAATACAATAACCCGGACAATTATAAAAGCAGGAGGCATGATGGAAGAACTGATATAAATCATAATTCTGGAAAAACAAATGTATTGCCATCCTATATATATGTCTTCTTTTATTATGAATTTTACTTTTATCCCTGGATTCTTTTTTCTAGCATTTTATTATATTTTAATAAAATAGTATTATATTTCATCTATGCTATGGTAGTAGAATCCCTTTTATTTGTAAGTATGTTTTTATTTGTAAGTATATTTATTTTTATTGAAGTGCATTAGAGTTTCTTTCCATTTAAAAATATTCTAGAATCATATTTAAAGTTTGAAAACAGTAATTATCAAACAGTATTTTATGAAGAATACCTATATCTGCATATAAAACAGATTAAACAGTGTTAAGATAATTTTTAAATCCATACAGAAAATTACATTAAATCATTACCTTAAAAGATACATAACAGTCCAGTCTAGATTAATCATTTACTTAAAATCCATTTTATCTCTTTAATTAAATGTCCTAAACATTCACCACCTTTCTCCCAGTCAATAATGTAATGTTTCTTATTTTCCTGAGTTCTGTTGCAATGAAAAAAAAGTAAAAACAAACAAACAAGTAAACAAACAAAAACCTGTCTCATTGAGGCTTACTTGCTGCATTGGGAACAGCTCTGTAAAGGAAGCCTGTCTGTCACATCTGAGTCTCTATTACTTGCCAGATTTAAGGAAATGTTCTATAGTCAATTAAACTGACGGTGTTTTTCAGTGACATCCAATTGAACTTAGATTCTAAGTATAGAATTAATACGGAGAGGATCCATTCTCATCAGGAAAGGGTAACAGAAAATAAATCTTCTTTTCTCCCCTTTTTATGTCTTCTTGAAAAACCAGGAAGAATTGATGATAACCAGTTCATTGTCTGTCACTAGGTGTGAGTATTTGACAGATTCCTTCAGTGCCCTTAAATTTCAGAGCTGCTGGAATAGAAAATAAAGTACACAATTTCAAGACAGCACTGAAGGAAACTGGTAATTAGTCTTAAAATGGGGAAGAAATGAGTTCATTGATAACCATCACTAGTAGAAACTGAAAACTGAAGTAAAAGGAAAATACTACTTAAATATTCTGAATAAAAGTTATGACAACTAGACAAGGAAAAGAGCCAGGCATGTGAAGTTTTACATAAATATAATACTATTAAAGTGAATTACTGAGATTATAGAAATATTATTTTTAAAGACTATTTTTGATGTTACAAATTGTTGTAGTTTTTATATTTTCACAATGAAAACCATCATGTGCCTTAAGCTTCCTGAAATTCCCTTCACTCTCCATAAAATGTTCACTTAATGATCCAAACAGATTTTGGACACTAGCAATTTAGGGTTGAAATGAGGATTCTGTCACTCACTAGCGGAAAAAGCTTAACCAAGTTATTTCCCCATTCAAACTCTCAGTTTTACGTGTATTTTTTAAGTTTACTGATTTATTTTGAGAGAGAGAGAGAGAGAGAGAGAGAGAGAGAGAGAGAGAGAGCATGAGAAGCATGAGGAGCAGAGAGAGGTGGGGAGAAAGAGAGACAGAGGGAGAATCCCAAACAGGCTCCACGCTGTCAGCACAGAGCCTGATGTGGGGCTCAAACCCTTGAACCGTGAGATCATGACCTGAGCTGAAAAGAAGAGTCAGACACTTAACCAACTGAGCCACCCAGATGCCCCCTCAATTTTATGTGTAAAATTAGGAAATGACACTTCCCATATAGAAGTGATGGGTAGATTACATGGTATTTTACACGAACATGTTTAAAATATTAAAATTATAGAGTTAGAAAAAAGGAATATAATAGAATTAGTATTACACAATTTTCATATAAGACTGTTTTAAAAATAGCCAGTTATAAAATGTCTTGCCTGTTATTTTGTATAAGTGCCTTTTATGGGTTAAAGTGTGTCCTCCCAAGATTCATATGTTAAGTTCTACCCCCAGTACCTCAGAATGTGACCTCATTTGGGAATAGGGTTGCTGTAGCAACATTTAGTTGAGGTTTCATCTATTCTACTCCAATATGACTGGTGTCCTTATATAATGAAATTGGGCACAGAAACACTATGTGAAGGTGAAGGGCAAAGATCTGGGTGAGGTTTTAAAAGGAATGTCAACAATTGCTGTCAAACCACCAGAACCTAGGAGAAAGGCATTAAAGAATGAAATCTTGCCATTTACAATGACATGGATAGAGCTAGAGAGTATAATGCTAAGCAAATTAGGTCAATCAGAAAAGACAAATACCATATGACCTCACTCCTATGTGGAATTAAAAAAAAATGAACAAAAGGAAAAAAAGAGAGATGGAGGCAAACTGTCTCTTCACTGTAGAGAACAAACTGATGGCTACCAGAGGGGAGAGGGTGGGGGATGGGTTAAATAGGTGATGAGGATCAAGGAGGGCACTTGTCCTGATTAGCACTGGGTGATGTATGGAAGTGCTGAATCCTGTACACTTGAAACTAATTACACTGTATGTTAACTAACTGGAATTTAAATAAAAACTTAAAAAAAGAGAGACAAGTAGATTAAAATTTACTGTGTGTTAAAATAACTCAAACAAGAAGAGGTTCTCTCAGAGTCCTCACAATGAACTAAGCTTGCTAATTAACCTCAAAATGACTGGTTGATCTTAGAAATCTTGCCTCCAGAGCTGAGAGACAATAAATTTCCGTACCCAGTTGGTGGTACTTTGTTATGACAGCCTTAGCAAACTAAAACAATGCCTACTGCCAGTTCCTGGTCTTCTGTAGTGTTGAGTTGTCTTACTTGAAATCTCTACAAATTGCTAAAGTTTTCTAATCCATCCTCTGCCAATTTAATTTACTATTGTGATTAATTTCTTAACTTTTTTTGTTTACCTTATCTCTGTAAATATTTGGGTATAAATAACGTTCTCTGACCTCTACTACAAAGTTGTCTTCCTTACAACTTGATTATTAGGACACAATTATTATCTAGGACATCATTTACTTGCATGTAACTTTTTCTCAAAACTCCAATTGTCTACTCCTTTAGGATATTTTTTTCCTAATACACTTCTCTTAAATTTATCATTTCAAATAATCACAATTATTCATTTAATCTAGCAGCTATAATTATTTTTCAAACATTAATGGGATTATGCCACTCTCACAATTTTTCAATGATTTCTTCATGTTTAGACTAGAGTTAAATGCCTTAAAATTGCCCTCAGAACTCTGTTCCAATCACTGTAACTTTCTCCAGTTTTGTCTATTCCCTTTTCTTACCCTTCTCATTCAGTCTCAATCTCACCGTGCTGACCTCAAATGCATGGATTTCATTCTGCTTCAACCTACAGTTGTCAGATTGAGCAAGCAGAAATACAGGTTGGCATATTATATTTGGATTTCAGATGAACAATGGCTTCTTCAGTATCGTAAGTTGAAACAAGATTTTTTTCCTTTTTTAAAAAAATTTAATGTTTATTTATTTTTGTGTATGTGTGTGTGTGTGTGAGAGAGAGAGAGAGAGAGAGAGAGAGAGAGAGAGAGAGAGAGAGGCAGAGAGGCAGAGAGAGAGGGAGACACAGAATCTGAAGCAGGCTCCAGGCTCTGAGCTGTCAGAACAGAGCCGGACATGGGGATGAACTTATGAACCACACCTGAGCCAAACTTGGATGCTTAACCGATTAAGCCACCCAGGCACCCCACATGATTTTTTTTAAATAAGAAAAGCATCCTTACCAGGTCTGAATGTGCCCCAAGTTCAAATAAATAAATTTAGTACTGCCAATGTTCAAATAAATTTAGCACTGCTTACTTTTCCCATGAAAGACAATGATGCTATTAATTGTGTGTGTGTGTGTGTGTGTGTGTGTGTGTGTGAAGGTTAGTAAATTATCACTCAAAAATAATTTCACAAGCCAGATATAAGTCAAATGCTATATCTGATCTCTGTATGGTAGCTCTAAATCTCTCATTTTGTATTTCCTTCTCTTACAAATTCTTAGAAGATGTTAAATTCTGTGATGAACACATTATTTTGTACAAAAAATGCAATTACCTTGTTTTGGTTTTCTAATCATGATTTATCCAAATCACGAATTCTGAGGAAAATAATGTTACTTATTAGAAATAGAAAAAAATATATATATACATATATATATATATATAGATATATATATATATATATATTTAGAAATAAAAGTATCCATTAAAATATATATACTCTGGGAATGATGCATCTCAGTGTAGTAGCTGTGGTTAAATACATAGTTTCTTCTTTTTTAATATTTATTTATTTTTAAGAGAGAGAGACAGAATGTGAGCAAGGGGGGAGCAGAGAGACAGAGGGAGACACAGAATCTGAAGCAGGCTCCGGTCTCTGAGCTGTCAGCACAGAGCACGACGAGGGGCTAAAACTCACTAACGGTGAGATCATGACCTGAGCCAAAGTCGGACGCTTAACCGACTGAGCCACCCAGGTGCCCCATAAATACATAGTTTCAATTACAAAGACTCCCGTAATTATTTAGGACTTCTTCCTATTTCTAATATATCTTTCTAAATATTACAATGATTCATGAAGTAGTAGATTCAAAGTATAGTTGTAAGTGTTCAGTTATGCATTTTTGTAGTAAGATTTAATAAATTCATTATTAGTGTATTAGCTTCTTGGGACTGACCTACCAATATATCATAAATTGACTAGCTTAAAACAGCAGAAGTTCATTTTCCCACAGTCTTAGAAGCTGAAACTCCAAAACAAAGCTGTAGGCAAACCATTAGACCTTACAAAGATATCCTTTGTACCTCTTAGCAGATTCTGGGCATCTGATGGCAATTTTTGGCATTCCTTGAATTGCGACTGGATACCTCCAATCTCTGTATTCATCATCACAGGGTATTTTCCGTGTGTTTGTCAGAGTCTCCATTTTACTTTTTTTAAATGCAGGGGAGATTATTTTTGACACTTTATCTATCCATGCATACATTCATTTATTAATACTTATCAAGGGTATATGGTAGACATATAAATGCTGTGGTTAAAAATGAGCACTCTGGAGACATACTTATAGGTTCAAATTCAGACCCCTTGAGTTCTAGCTCTCGGATGTTGAACAGATTACTTACTCTGTTTGTACTTCAGTTTCCATATTCTTACAATAAGTTATAATCATAGTATTAAATTTATAAGGTCTTTACAAAGGTAAAATAAGTTCATCCTTAAAGGGCTTATAAGAGGGCTTAACCTATAGTAAGAAAAAAAAAACTTTCCATAAGTATCAGCTAGTATTATTATATAGAAAGGGGAAGATACTCAAAATAGAACTATAAAAGAAAAATAAAATATTAAAAGGATGCCAGGGACTCCTAATGCTACCCATGATAGATGTCACTTCTAGAAGATTAAACCTTTCACTAGAAAGGCTTGAAGTGCTATCAGCTCAGCCAGCACTTGGGGTTCCATTATCCTCTAGAATAAGGAAAATCATGAGATGATTATTACTTTCAACCTGATTTTAATTTTTGCCCAAGCGAAAATTTCTAATACCAATAAATAGAAAACAGAGTATTGGCAGAAAGCTATAGGCTTACAGGACTATGATGACAAAAGTCAGAGTCCAGGGCTGGAAATGAGAGAACCACAAAAAGTGGACACAAAAATCATCACAAAAATCTTCACATCATTGACTTAATCCTAAATTGCACACGCTCATGGTGTAAATTTCCAGAACCCCCAAAGAAAACAGTAGCTGTGTGGCAATAGTAGAAATATGAGTAGCTCTTTGGGAGTAAAGACGATAAAATTTGAGTTCAAAATCCAGCCAAGCTACAATCACTTTGATCTATCCATTTCATTTCGAAATCCATAAAAGATGAGATTGAAGCACATCCTTCAGGCATCAGGGCACACGCACCAGGAGTAAGAACTATCCCTAGGTGGAAGGGCAAAACTGAAATAAAGGAAAGTCACAACACAACCTTTCAGAAAATTCAGTCGATTCAGTTATTCTGTACATCTTCCACAAGGGAAACGTGATCTGAACAATATGACTTACCTATTTGACATTTTGCAACAGATACTGAATATATTATGCTCAAATGCACATGGAATTTTTTCAAAAAGAGATCGTAAACTGAATGATAAAATAAGTCATAACATGTTTTAAAAATTATAATGACACAGAATATAGTAAATAGGACAGAAAATTTGCCAGAAAAAAAGGGAAATTAAGTGAAAATACCTCTAGATGACCCATAGATGAGAAAATAACTCAAAAAATATTTTGAAATGAAAATAGTTAAATGATATGAAAATGGAGATGTACTGTATCAAATTTTGTGATGCAGCTAAAATAGAGCTTAATAGCTTTTAATGAGTATATTAAAAAAGAAGATAAGTAAAAGTCATTAATCCAAACTTCTAACTCCACAAGTTAGAAAAGTAATGGCAAATAACTGCTTGTCCCCCTTGCCAACTGCGAGGTACGTTTCTAGAAAACAAAATGAAAAATACAGGATAGGAGAAGGGTAAGGGACATGGGCACTTAATACAGTATTTTTATTATCTGATCTGTAAAAACTGATTTTACAGGTTAATAGGTAAAATAAATGAAAAATGTTCACATATAGCTGCATCATGTATAGCAAATGAGTCCTAATGCTGAAAAGAACAGAATTCTCCTCCTTGAAGAATAAAAGCTACTGGCAAAGGTGTAAGTAACAAATTGGCATCAGATTCCTATCAGCAATATCGGAAAGTATATTCACAAAATTATGATGGGCTAATCCCATCAAAATGAGAAAATATTATTCTAGAATTTATATGGAGTAATATTCTCAAATTTGAGAACATACTAAATATATCTAAGAAAGTTAAGAACTCAAAATGTGTATGTCACTTCTGCACTTTCTAAAGAAAAAAATATATTGGTGAAGAAACTAACACTTTGATTTCACATAAAGGACTGCATGAAAGACAAAAATGGGATTTAAGAAACTGAGATACACAGAATGTCATAATAAGAAATATCAGGATATTACAGCATAGTAAATCTGAAAAATTAGAGGAAAAAGTGTCTTAAAACACTTTAAGAAACAGTATTTATGAATCTGGAAAACATTAGTGACATAGTGAATGCATGTGACTCTTAGTGTACAAGCTAAAGAAGAATTAAAATCTTTGGAAAGGAGTCTATTTCTAGCAACATAGTTGTTCAGGTATCCTCTCTGACACTCTAACCAAAAATAAAAAAACTAAAAAAAAATACAGAATGAAATGCCAAAAATATCCATAAAAATATCAAAGTTCTTGAAAGACATTAGGAAAATATCAAGTTAAAATCTCAGTGAAATGGGAACTCAGAAGCAGATTTTGTTTTGATGGTATTTGCCAAGTCTTATAAAAATTGAACTTTAGTTTCCCTGGCTTTGTCTAAAATGGGAGACATAGACAAATTCCAGTACCACTACAATGTGGATGACCCTTGTAAATAAGGCAGAAACATCAAAAGGAAACACCCTCCATGCATTCTGAAACTGAAATATATTTGCTTGAGCTGCTACCCCAAGAGAACTGATATAAAAGTTACCATGGCAATAAGTAAAGCTGGAGGGTAAAATTAATATCAGAGAAGTTAAAGCAAAAAGCTCATCTTTACCTGCATTTGCAGACCAAATATATGTTATCTAGGTGTTAAAAATAAAATCCAGAATTAAGTATAAAATATCTGACAGGTAAGGCTCCCTGGTGCCTAACATTGCAAAGGGTTATCCTTTAGAGGAAATCATCTTAAAACTAGAACTTAAAAATTTTCCGAAATAATTTCCCAAGAGAGTAAACAGCTCAAAGAAAAAAAAAAATTACAAGGCAACAACATAGAACATGCCATCATCTACAGAGTATAGAAATAAACCTATGAATATTCACAAACTGGAATAATCAGACATCAGACATGGAAAGAAAACAAAATCTATGCTTAGTAAGACAAATACACACACACACACACACACACACACACACACACACACACACACCATAAAATAAAGTTTGAAAATATTTGAAGGGCAGTTTCTTGTTTTACATGTAAGGAGCTTTGGAAGTTACCACTCTTCCTAACAATAAGTAAAAACAAACAAACAAATAAACAAAAAACTGAGCAGTCTGATAAATTAAAAACTCTTCTTGCAGCTGTAAAACAAGTAAGGACCCAAGGTAAATAGCAGCCTGTAAGATTAGCTAGACAGGCGAATACAGGGAGTGACAGCTTACTTGAGCAAAGACTTATGGACAGTAACTGCATGGTACCAGTACCAGGGTAAGAAAAACCAAACCGTAATTGGTGTACTTCTGGAGGCTCAGCTCGGATAATTCTTTGAGTTCAAAACAACATAAGGACCCAGTCATCAGTAGTCCCCACCCTTTTGTGCATTGTGCTTCCAAGACCTTGATTAGATTCTCACAGTAAATACCGGAGGAAAATTTTCTTGTGCTTCACACTGGGAAAAGGGAAAGGAACCATTCTGAAATACACCAGAATATTTGAACACTCTATTCTTAACAGTCCTGCCCTCAAGAAAAACTATTCAACTAGACTCTAACCTGCTGGGGCTTTATCACTTTAATTGACTTGAGGGAAGGGAGTTTCCAAGGCCAGCCAGCTTAAGTCTTCTATGTCAGAGAAGGGAAATACTCAACTCCAAAGTACACTAATCATTCTGTCCCTCCTAAAGTGTGGCTGGGGTGGTTGGTGAAAGGAAACTGAGAAGCACCTGTGAATTTCACAGTCCAGAGGTATAAGCTCACAAAAAGACGTGACCTAATCATAGAATTATAGAAAGCTTCCCTTCTCCTGACTTCACCATCATGTTATGAAAGGTCTATTTACAGCAGCTCCTTTTACATTATATCTGGCTATCAATTTTTTTTTTTTATTTTACAAGGAAGACCAAAAGGCAAAAAACACAATTTGAAGAGACAGAAGCATCAGAACTGGAAAGGGTGTTGGAATTATCTAACTGGAATTTTTTTTTATTTTATTTTTTTTTTCAACGTTTATTTATTTTTGGGACAGAGAGAGACAGAGCATGAATGGGGGAGGGGCAGAGAGAGAGGGGGAGACACAGAATCGGAAACAGGCTCCAGGCTCTGAGCCATCAGCCCAGAGCCCGACGCGGGGCTCGAACCCACGGACCGCGAGATCGTGACCTGGCTGAAGTCGGACGCTCAACCGACTGCGCCACCCAGGCGCCCCTCTAACTGGAATTTAAAGCAACTATGATTAATATTCTCAGGGCTCAAATGGATAAAGTAGACATCACGCAAGAACAGATGGCAATGTAAGCAGAAAGGTGGAAGGGGGGTCCTAAGAAAGAACCAAAATGAAATGTTAGAGATCAGAAACATGAACACTGAAGTAAAAATCTTTGATGGGCTTGTTAGTAAACTGAACACAACTGAGGATAGAATCTATAAGTTTGATATATCAAAAGAAACCTCCAAAGCTAAAAAAACAGATAAAACAATGATAGAAATAATGGAATAATCCAATAAGTGTGGGACAACTACAAAAGTTGTAATATACACATACTGGAAATCCCAGGAGAAGGAAGAGGGAACAGTACACAAGAAATACTTAAAACAATAATAACTAAGAATGTCCCCAAATCAATGTCAGATCTCAAGTCATAGTTCTAATGAGCTCACAGAATGCTAAGCAGAAAAAACAAACAAAAACCAAAAAAAAAAAAAAAAGACAAAAACCGGACCTATAATTTCAAATTATAAAATATCAAAGATAAAGAGGAAATCCTGAAAGAAGACAGAGTCAAAAAACACGTTACCTATAGAAGAACAAAGATAATAATTACACAGACTTCTCAGGAATAATGCAAGCAAGAAGGGAAATGAAATATTTAATGTATTGAGAGGGAAAAAAATCCCACAAACCTAGAATTCTGTACTGTGTGAAATTATCCTTCAAAGGTAAAGGTAAAACAAAGAGTTTTCAAACAAACACAGCTGAAAGAATTTGTTGCCACAAATATTTATAGAACATATACATGTTACAAGAAGTTATTTAGAGAGAAGGAAAGTTCAGATGCCATGGACATTGAAAAGATAAAGAAATACCATGAACAATTCTATGCCCATAAATTTGATAACCTAGGTGAAGTGTACCAATTACTTGAAAGATAAAATCTGCCAACACTCACACAAGAAAAAAAATAGTCCATATTAATATACCTATATATGCTAAAAAAAATTGAATCAATAATTAATAACCTTCTGAAACAGAAAGCACCAGACCCAGATGCGCTTGCTGGTGAGTCCCACCGAATATTTGCAGAGGAAATTATACAATTCTTTACTATGTCTTTAGATTAGGGAGAATAGTTCCTAACTCATTCTATGAAGCCAGCATTATTATATAAGAAAAGAAAAATAGAGACCATTATCTGTCATAAACATAAATGCAAAAATGCTCAACAAAATATTAGCAATCAAACCCAAAAGTGTATAAAAATATATTTTTTCTTTATCAAGTTTTTACTTATATTGGTTCAAGCTGGTTAACATACAGTGCAATATTAGTTTCAGGTGTAGAATTTAGTGATTCATCAATTACATACCAACACCCAGTGCCTTCTTTAACACCCATCACCTATTTAATGCATTCCCTCTGCCCATCTCTCCTCCAAGTTTCTTAGACTTAAGAGTCAGTTTCCAGGTTTACTTCTCTCTCTCTCTCTCTCTCTCTCTCTCTCCCATATGTTCATGTGCTGTCTCTTTTTTTAAGTTAATTTATTTATTTTGAGAGAGAGAGAGAGCATGAACAGGGAAGGGGCAGAGACAGACAGACAGAATCCCAAGCAGGCTCCACACTGTCAAGGCTGAGCCTGATGTGGGGCTCAAACTCGTGAACTGAACCGTGAATTCATGAACTGAGCTGAAATCAAGTCAGACACTCAACTGACTGGGACACCCAGGCACCCTTCATGTTTTGTTCTTTAAATTCCACATGAGTGAAATCATATGGTATTTATTTTTCTCTAACTGATTTATTTCACTTAGAATAATAATCTCTGTTTCCATGCATGTCATTGCAAATGGTAAGGCTTCATTCTTTTTTAAAACAATAGGTGTTGGTGAAGATGTGGAGAAAGGGGAACTCTCTTGCAGTATTGGTGGGAATGCAAACTGGTTCAGTGACTCTGGAAAATAGTGTGGAGGTTCCTCAAAAAGTTAAAATTAGAACTATCCTATGGTCCAACAATTGCACTACTAGGTATTTACCCAAAGTATACAAAAGTAGTAATTCAGAGGAAT
Organism: Felis catus; assembly: GCF_018350175.1. Lineage (NCBI taxonomy): Eukaryota > Metazoa > Chordata > Mammalia > Carnivora > Felidae > Felis > Felis catus. Next base: position 49,409,454 of record NC_058384.1, on the reverse strand, counting down.
ACCTGAACCCTGATGTTTACGGCACCATTATCTACAGTAGCCAAATGATAGAAACAGCCCAAGTGTCCACTGACTGATGAATGGATAAAGATGATGTGGGATGTGGTATAATATACTACTCTGCAAATGAAAAGAATGAATGATTGATAGATGTTAGAACATATATGGATCCGAGATAAATAATACTAAGTGAAGATAGACTGAAGAGCCTATGTGGTTATGATTTCATTTGTTTGACATTCTAGAAAAGATAAATTTATACAGTCATAAAACAGATCGGAGAGAGTTCACTAAAATATGGCACAGGGAAATTTTTCTGGTGATGGAACCCTTCTATATATTGATTGTCAGTATGGTCACATGACTGTATAACTTTGTCAAAACCTCAGAAATGTTAACCGAAAAAGGCAAATGTTGCTAAATGTAAAGTACCTACATTCATAAAACATGAAAAGAAGATACCAGTATTTTTTCTTGCTGTTGTTAACCTTAGTACTCATATATGGTTATAATTCTGTATAAAAATATCTAAAATTCTGGGCTATTTCATTTATATAATATTTTCATTAATTTTAAAGACTGAAAAGAAAAATTGTCTTATATAAAACACTATAAAATGAGGCTTGAATTCATGTCACTGTTTATGGAGAGCAAATCAACTTGACTCACTTTTTAAACATTATTACTTGGTCTAGGCTTCCAGTCTAATCAAACTACGGTAGATCCTCATTATTCATGGATCCACCTGCTTACCAAAGTTTGTTACCTCAAAACAAATACTCATGGGCATTTGTGGTCATTTGCAGACATTTGCAGAGTGGCAAAATTTTGAGTCATGCAAGTCACATTTTTCCAGCTAAAGTCAAACACGGCAACACTCTGTCTTAATGTTTCAGCTTCAAATTGTAAAGTAGTGTCCTATTTGCCATTTATTTAGTGCCGTGTTTTTCACACTTGTGCATGTGTGTGTTTTTATGATTCTATCTTTAAAATGGACCCCAAATGTAGTGCTGAAGTGCTATCTAGTGTTCTGAAGAGGAAGAAAGCAGTTTATATACCTTAAGGAGAAAATGATGTGGGTTAGGTAAATTTCCTTCAGGCATGAGGTAGCGTGATGTTAGTTAATGGATCATCAACACCGTACATCCAGAAAAAGGGGGCGGGGGGAGGAAATTTGCTGATCTGTATATGAGGATGCTCTGGAACGTGCTAACATAACATCTACAGAGTTTGATAAAGCTATGGAAGAGGTGGAAAAGTGACTGCATTTGTGGATTCATAAGAGAGCCACAAATGAAAAAAAAAAAAAAAAAAGCATAATGGTCAGCATTGTTGTGAGGCTGAAAGGCAAAGAAAATTTATGGTCATATAACCCAGGGCCAGGAAAATGTTAAACCCTCCTGGCTAGTGCTGGCTGGCTGTCACATTTTAAAATGTGATTCAACCTTTTTCCTTTTTTTTCAGGTAACATAATTATTTATGCTGCATACACCTTTTAATAAGTCAACATAGCTTAACATAGAATAAATCAAGAGTTTGAGTAAACTTTTTAAGTTGAAAGTAAATTGAAAAATAATATCCAAATGAGAAAACAAAAATATTGCTGTATGTGTTATAGCTTGAAGGAAAAAGAATGTACCCTAAAATTTATCAACTTTAAACACTTGATCATGTCAGATGTCAGATATAGTTTGTGAAAATAAAAGGACATAAATAATCTCAAATATCACTTAATCAGTAGGGAGAAAAATCTTTAAAAATTTATCATAAGCATTAAAGATAAACAGTAACATCAATAAACATCTAAAGGGGAAGGGGCTTATTAGTACACTGTAAACCTTTATCATTTTAATTTAATCTATACATGATGACACTACAATATTAGTACCCTTAATTCACTTGGTCTAGTTGGATATTTCACCTGTCATAAAAAGCAGTGCTAAAGACTCTGCAGATACTATCAAAAATTTTAACCTGTACACAACTTCAGTTTTAGGCTATTGGAAATATTATAAATTAGTTCTTTTTCAGTGCATTTGCTAAAACCCAATATCCACCTTGTTTCACTTATAAAACAATAGCACTATATTAGGACTCTGACACAAAAAAAAATATTTATGGACGAATGTCTTTTTTGTTTTTGTGCATTATTTGCTTTTACCTCTTTCCTACTTTAATTTTATATAATGCTTTAATTGTGACTCCCTTAATGTGAAGTTATACATCTAATCATTTTGATTATGATGTGCATTTAAGAGTCCTGTGAAGCTTTGGATTAGAAAATAAAAATGATTCCAGAGAAAGAAGGAACAAAAATATTAGAAAAGCAGAGATTTTACAACCATTTAATTGCATATTTGTGTTTTCTTAGTATTTTTATCTGTACTCAGTAGAGTTCTACTGTACTATATATTATAAACTATGTCTGCATTGGAATTGAGCCCTGAAAGGATGTTTGCCCTTACAAAATAAACGCACAATAACATGATAACAATATATATTTAGGTATTGAGATCCAGACTGGGGTAAAGAAAATATAGGGAAAGAGGATCAGAGGAACAGAAGAGAAACAAACACTGCTGTGTGCATTGTGATGTCTATCTGTCTATTTTAGTCAATGACTCTTTGCCATATTATTCTGACATATATCAACTTCACATATTAGGGAAATTTAGCACTTGTGACACAGGTTCTTTTTTTCTCCAAATGTTTTATATAATTATTTTACATAATAATACATACTAATTATTGTTTTTTATAAAGAATGAGTTTGGAAACACTTTATAATTTGCACAATCATTGCTAACTTTGCAATTAATATAACCAAGTGCCACAGAATTTTTGATATAAATTTTATCAGAGATGGGAAAAAAGTAGTATCAGCTAAACTCAGCCTCTGAGATATTTTATTTAATTAAATAAATTGAAATAACTTTAGAAAATATTCATTAGGAAATCCCAATTCCTCAATATAGTAATAATATAAGAATTATCTTAGCAAAGCATCTTCTTTTCAGGTAATCTATTCATTTCTCATCCATTATATTTTTATGAAATATCAAAGCTGTACTGCATTTGATTACTGTGTTAGGCAATTTGCAAAGTGTAACCTTCAGATTTCTCTTGTAGATGCTTTTATTTTGTTTTTGGCATCATTTAATGCTCTATCTGCCTTTCTAAATACCTGTTATAACAAAATAATGTGTTTTAGTTATACTCCAAACTAATTTCATGGATATAACAAACTTCCAGATTAGTTAAAAATCTATACTATCTAGGTTCTTTCTCATTGCATCTGCATGAAATTTTCATTCTTTCCAACAAATAGAAACAAAAAGCTATTTTATCCACCAGTGGTTTCCAGCTACAGAATCTTCTTTACTGAAGAAAAATGTTTACTTTGTTGTAATTAAGTAAGACAGAAAAATAGGACATTGCCAAAAGGCCTGAGTACAGAGCAATTGCCCAAACTTCACACTTATTAATGGGAGAAGGAGGGACACGTTAGGGATCCAAAGCCCTGGATAAGGGTGAGCCTTGCGGGACCTGACTACTCTGTAGATCTATTCTGAAGAGTGACTGTCACCTGATCTACCCAATCACAGGTGTTAAGCAGAAATAAACATTTCAAAATTGTATTATATGTGAGGGCTAAGCCTATTAATATTCCACCTTGCTCTCTTCTCATTAGTTCCAGAAGGGCAGGGCAGCCTGAAGGTTATTAGGTGCTCATTAAGAAAAACTTAAAAAAAAAAAAAAAGAAAGAAAAACTTTAACGTGATAAACCAGGGACAGAAAATAATAGTACTACAATCTCATGACACAATATTTAATGATCTTAGTCTGCAAGCTGATGTTAAATAAGAGTTTTAAAGTATCATGCTTCATCAGGGTTTCAAAAAGTAATTAAAAGGCAGTTAATGTGCTACCATTTTTCATTTCTCAAGAGAGAAAGAAATTAAAAAAATAGTTATAAAAGAATTTTTTAGTCTTATTTAAGTTTAAACTACATAAATCAAAGACTAAATGTGCAGTCCCTAAGCTCTCTCACTAGCACTTGATATTCTGTCTCTAAAATAGCTACATATCTTTGATTTCCTAAGGGGTTAAAATTTATATGGTCCCGATTTTTAGACCAAAACTTGATTGTAAGAGAGCGGCAAAAAATCATAATAGCAATCATCATCTTTATCTTATGTGCAAACCCATAGGAAGAAAAAGAAACCATCCTCATGCTTTACTTTTTACTTGTTAAAAAAAAAAGGATAATAAGGCTGCATATGAAAGATAATATATCCCAACATGGCCTAAAAGCCTCAAGTTTGGGAAGAAGTTTCTCATTTGGAAGAGTAGATAAACCAAACCATACTTAGAGGAGACCACTAGCTAATCTCTAAAAATGCCCATAGTTAAGCCCTCAGCCACTTCTCATCATAGACCCCAGAGCTTATATATTCTTCAAAAGCATAATCAGCACAAAATTGGACCTTATGATGTCCTATTTTTTCTGAAGGCACAATTACTGTTGCTTTATTTAAGCTTCTGGTTTACTATTTGATTCACAGTTGAGATGTAGGCTGTGTTAATTGCATATTTCCTAAATCAACTTTTTGAGATATTATTGTTATTTATAATTTATATATAATTAATAATATAATAAATTATATTTATATTATATTAAAATTACTGGAATTATTTTCTATAAAAGAGTACAACAGAAGACTACAGTTAAAAATTCCCAAAGACATTTTGAATGCGTAAGTAATCCATAAAGATTTTACCCAGTTGGAGAATGTCTAAGGTAAAGAACTCTAAAATACAATTGCTTAATGTTCTATAAAGTATTGATAAAATTATTAAATATAAAAAATATTATATTAGTCCCCAATAACTAGTGTTCTGAAAATTAACGATATCAATATTTCTCCTAAACTAAACCAAAAATAATTTAAGGTGCTTATGATATATGGTTTTAGCACTGCTAAGAAAAAGTCCTAAAACACATTGATTTTTTGTCATTTGTTTAAAGCATCTTCTTTCTGTAACTGTTCTGATACCATATATCTATATGAGCTCTGTGAAATTTAACGATATTATTTTTTAACTTCTGGGATCGATAAGGTAAAAATTAGATCATCTAGTATGGAAAGAAAATCAGTATTCTGGAAACAGACTGTGGAAACATTGCATGCAAAAGTACTACTAAGTGAGTTATAATGATCCCTTAATTTTTAATGCTTTAAATGGTTTACCTTTCAATGCACATACATGACAGTTGTTTTTGGTAATTTTTATATATTCTGAAATTAATTTCATCATGTTATTGCAAGCAAATCACTGAAAGAAACTTAACCATGTTGAAATAGTGGAAAGATCTGCTTCTGTTTCATACAAAACATATATTGTTTCTTCAGTAAAGATGCTTAATAAACATCAAGTGAGGAGATAGATAGATAGATAGATAGATAGATAAATAAATAAATAAATAAATAAATAAATAAATTTTATAAATATAAATGAAACCTCCACTGAAATGTAAAACATAGGTGTTCCTTCTGCTAGTAGAGTAATAATAGTTGGACAGTGACTATAGGCTGAGTAGCATCCTGCAAGATTCATTCACATAACGCCTCAGAACGGGACCTTAGTTGCCAACAGGGCCTTTGCAGATATAATTAAGGTAAGAATTGAGATAAAATCACAAGGATTTAAGATGCACACAGGGAGAAGAGAGCTTTGTGCAGATGGCATGCCTGGGGTCACCAGAGGCTGGAAAAGTCAAGTAGTGATCTCCCCATAAAGTTTTCTGAGGGAGCATGACACCTTGATTTCAGAATTTTAGCCTTTGGAACTATGAAATAATAAATTTGTGTTGTTTTCAGGAATCAACTTTGTGATATTTTGTTATGGCATAACTAAGAAACTAATACAGGTAGCAACTTAAAATGTTAAGAAGGGGAGTACTTAGCTGGGAGAAGTTTCAAAGGACCAGTTTTGGGGGAAAAAAAAGATTCTTAACATAAAGCCACAAAGAAAAGATCTATTCACACTGTAAGCAAAAATCTGAGTCGTAAATTAAACTTTTATAAGACATGAAAAATTATTTAAGAGATATGCAAATATAAGAGGTATAATAAATAAAAATTACACTGAGCATAGAAGAAAAAAAAACAGGTATAGATTTATGAAGGCAAAAGTTAATTTGCTAGTTTGTTTTCATAAAGTCAGATTATCTGTTGATTGGAAGGAACCTTAAGGTTACCTAGGTTTCTATTTGAATATCTCATCAGGTACTTGAATCTCTTTAAAATTCCTTCTAAAGTTACTTTAGCTTCTTCTTGAACAACTTTAGTAGCAGATAAATAATTCCATTTTTAGACAACCTTGTCAGTATCTTTATTATAATAAGCCCAAACCCCTGTTCTGCATGGCAGACCTTCAAATACTTATCTCTTATTCAGGCAAAACTCACACTTCCTTCTAAAATTCCTTATATGATATGATTCATATTCTAGCTTTCTCTTCATCCAAATGAAACTCCTATGAAAACAATATGACTCATCTATGGATTTCTTAAAATAAGAATCTAAACTTAAACAGAATTCATTTGGTGTTTCTAATCAATGCAGTAGAATAAATTGGTTTCACTACCTACTATCTTTACATTATTTCAGTTTCAATTACATTATCATCGTTAACAGTCAAGTTATATTTTTAACTCAAACATCACAGGTGTTTATTATTTTATAGGGCTGCTTCTAAATTATTTTTCTCTTACTGTTTTCTTTGCTGAAAGGCAACACATTTATCTAACATTTTTAAAATTTGATTCTAATAAATATATATATATAAATATATATATAAATGTTTTATTTTACCAATTTTGTACTACAAAGGGGTAGTTGTTCTCTTTTCCTGTTTAATTTATTAAAAAATATGGAATTGTGGGGCTTGAATTTATGAACTGTGAGATCATGATCTGAGCTGAAATCAAGAGTGAGACGCTTAAGTGACTGAGTCATCCAGGTGCCCTATAAAGCTGGGACTTAAGCTATATCAGTTTGACTCAAATATTCATATGGTATTTCTGTAAAGAAAGCACAGGGTTTTTATTCACAGGATCTGAATTTAGAATTTTAGATCTTGGACATAAGTAGCTGTAAATGATATTTTACCTCTTAAAGCTTCATTTTTCTGATCTGTAACATGGTCATTATCATAACTACCTCATGAGTTGTAATCAGTATTTCCCATTCATTGAGCTGGCTTTGGAATATCTGCCCCATATTTGCGTCTTTGTGAATACCTGTGTCTGTCCAAGTCATTCTTTCCTGGGAGGCAATGTGTCAGGATACTCTCAGTAGAAACATGTTATGTGGTTTCAAAATGGATTTCAAGTTTTGTAGAAGTGGGAAAGGTAATAGGTAATCAATATCATCCTCGAACAGAATTCTCATCACTGAACATCAGTTAGATGAATATCAGTTTGCAAGTGGCAGACTGCATACATATACTTGATCTCTTAGCCATGGGATTTTTGTTCTGGAATTAGAAGGAGGATTCCCAATCTCTCTGGCATCTCTAGCTTACCCATTGTCATTCCTTGCACCAAATCATCCTCCTTCCCTCCCTCTCTCTGTAGCTCTGTCTCTGTCTATCTCTGTCTCTCTGTCCCTCTCTGTCTCTCACATTTTTTGTTTAAAAATCCAAGCTGATTTAGAACCAGGAAGTTGAGGGTCAAGAGCCTCCCCAAATAGATTTCCATATTTTAAGAAAGAAAAAGGAGAAACCTACTGTTGCTTCCTGCAGGTTTTTTTTTCTGAAAACGGATTTTCTCAGCTTAGCATTATATACAAGGCAGAGGAGATACAGAAGATAGAATCGTACATGGAAAGAACCAGGAGTGGCCAGCATGAGATAAAGCAGTGATGGTAAAGGGCAGCAATGGAGGGAGTATCAGAAGCTAAGACATGGAGGGAAATTGTATGGTGGGAGGAAGCTGACAAAGAGAGTGAGTAAGGCAGATGGAGCTGAGAGGACAGGGAGGCTGTTATGCCAGTGTCCACTTCTAGGAATCAGAAAGAGCTTCCAATAACCATTTTGAGAACACTCAGTTATATTTTCTTAAGTTTTTAGACTATATGAGCACATTCTTATTTTCTACACCTCCCACAGACACCAGTTAGCTTTCAGCTGTATTTATCGTTAAGCCATTCTATCCTTTTCAGAGGATAGCCAAAACCAAAATCAGGTCCTTGTTGACTGTGGAAAACATTGACTCAGGGACAGAGCCTCAGAGTCTAGGTATCTGCTTGAACCCTACCTCTTCACACAGTCCTACTATATTTTACATTACTTTCTTCCAAACACCCAGTGACATCTGGACTTCACATGTGTTTATTGATGATTCCCTTCATTAGCACATAAAGTGCTTGAGACCACAGTCCTTGTTAGGGTTCATGTTATGCTCTAGCTCAGAGAAGACATTCATTAAATGTGTACTGATGTCCCAGTAACAAGGTTTGTGAGATACATACACACACATATACATATACATACATATTATACATACATGCATTGTATGTATAATATGTATGTGTACATTAAATAAACATACATATGCATGTGTGCCATGCACATATACATTTTATGTCTATATTTATTTATTTAAAGATACTTACACACATTTTCCCCCTGCTCATTCCCTTTCCCTCTAATTTATCCATGCATAATATGAGAAAAGAACATAAAATGCATTTAAGTAGAAAACTTATTTTCCCTTTGGAGTTTGAAGAAACATTTTGTTCAGCACATATGGAGGCAGCATCAGCAGAACTTGTTACTAATTTTGAGTGAGATGCACAGAGTGTTGTGTATGATTATTAGATTGCACTGAGACACAGTAGCTCACTATTTTATTTCCTCTACCACTAGAGTGAGGCTCTTCTATCATTGCAATAATGGAAATTGCTAAAAGATTGACAGAACAATCCCTATGTGAGTCTCAGAACACTTCCACTACAGAATCAAACAATAAAGTAGTATTATCCAAGACTCTGTGACCATGTCCATTTCCCTGACATCTCATCAATATTGAAGCTAATATTGCTCAGTGCATGATATCAGTTTCTTGTCTTTTACTTGATTCTTCTTTCATTTTTGCCTTGAAAGCCTGAGGTTGAAGCTGTATACTATGATAAATACTCCAGATTTCACCTGCCTGTGTGACTGAAGATTTGTGACATTTCTCCATCAACTTAATTGATTGATTTTTTTAAATTAATTGATTGCAGTTTTTGAACAAAAGCTGCAATATTGGTTAATTAAAAAACATAAATATGTTCATGGATTGCTGTCATTGCATAAATGTTCAGTTATCCAACAAAACTGAAATTATGTTATTATATCATGGGCCATTACTGCAGTATTCACAAAACCAAATCAGAACACAGAGTATTGAGAAAGTGAGAATCAGGAAAGAAAAAACAAAAAATGATAAAAGCATTTACTGAGTTCAGTCTGGTCTGAAATTGTGTTTAGCATATTTTTCGCACCAATAAGGGGCATGATACCTAGATATATGTTCAAACTAGCAACCGAGTAGCTAGCATCTTGAATTATAATATAAAAGTATAAAATTGTCAATTTTAAAGTTGTTATTCTGATATTTTTATCTTCACTATTTTTCCAACTACAATTTATTCAATTCCAAAAATCGCAATATAAATTATACCCGTGAAGGGGAATGGAGTCTTTTTTAAGAATTTGTGAATTCCTGTTAGCCATTCTATGGAATAAATATCTTGTCCCATTACTCACACTTGCTCCTAGTTATTGTGGGGCCACTTTGGGAATGTGTTGCTGACAAGATTTTACCAGTAGCTAGATTTGTGGACTATCTCTATTCTTCTGGGCTTCAACCAGCCATTCACCTCACTGTCCTGTCTTCCTAACACAGGCATACCTATACTCAGGTCTCGATTGAGAACAATCGTCTCTGTTGACTAGGTTTTCTCATAAGAGGATCAGTAAATGACAAATCCACCTATTTTTCCCTATGGAATAATCCCTATGGAATAAACATTCACCTAAAAGAGATCCCAGGAATCCTCCTGTTCCATGGACATTTGTAGCTGTCATTGCTTACCTAACCTTGGGCTATGAAATCCTTCTTAATTCCAATTAAATCTGTCTTTCGTCTTCCTGTGATTTCTCTTAATTTAGACATTCTTCTGATATCTCATAACTGTTCATGAATTTTTTCTATATTACAGGATTTGAGGTAGAAGAGAGACCCGTGGCCAGGGACAGTCTCTGAAGCTTTTTTTAATTTAATTTTGTATTTGAATATAATTGACACAGATGTAACATTAGTTCCAAGGGTACAGCAAAGTAATTCAACAACTCTTTATGTTACACCATGCATGGAGCTCTTTTCTCTAATGAACACTTATTTTAATTATAATCATATTGTTAACCAACACAATAAAACTTCAGTTTACTATAAATATTCACTGCAATTTTTGGCCTATCTGCATAAACATTCAAAATGTTTAACACAGTGAATTCTAAACTGTAAACATTTCCAAATAGAGTATTGCTAGAAAATACAAAATATTAATTACACGTGAGAAGACTAAGATAATTTAATCAGAGAAACTGAGGGACGATATTTAATTGAGGCTCTATTATTATAGCTTCTGAGCAAACACAGGCTAGGTAGGATGAGGTATATGCCTCTTTAAAATAAAATCACAATTATGTAACTTCCTAGACTCCTTTGGAAAAAGTTAGTAAATACGAATATAATTTTCTTGCTTTTTGCAAGCTTTTTCCAAAGTTACTACAGAAATATTTTTTTTTCTTTTTTTACTCTCTTCACTTTAATGAAAGTTAAAATAATTGTAAATGTAACTGAATTGGCCTCAAAATAGAATACATTACTATTAATTTTCAGTGCAATATAGTCCTTGGGTGTTATATAGATGCCATAAGATGTTAAATTATAACATGTATCCTCTAGATCAGAAAATAATAATAAGTTCTATGGTTTAAGTAACTAAATAGCACTCTCTATAACTGATTTATTACATCTTTATTTTTAAATGATCTATCCCCATAATAATATATACTTTCACAGAACAATTCTGATGTAGAAATGTTTTTACCGCTCTTCCTCAAGCTTGAAAAAGAGTGTTAAATACATTTTAAAGTAGACTTTGTCTATCTGATATGTCAGCATTCTTTTTGCCTATCTACAATATATTTATTCTATTTGTATTGATGTGTTTTGTCTAATCCCTTTATACCCAACTCTTACAGATATTATTCAGCGCTATATAAGCAAAGCATTAAATATTCAGCATCTAAAACCTAATTTTGCTGAAATGTGAAAATCAAGACCAGAGTTCACCCTATTGAACTATGAAAGTTATGGACCTTCTAAAAGTAATTTTTTAAGTGCATGTACACATTTTTTTAAACCAGTGTGCGAGGGCTCAATGCTTCCCAACTGTCCCTTTTCAGGAAGTCTTGTTCCAAGGAAATTCTATAAAAATTTCTACTTCTGTATATTCCTCAATATTTTTTCTTCAATTCCTTATAAATAAAAATAGGGAGTTTTCACGTTCTGGCCAAGATGTTTTATCTTAACCTTCCACCAAAAAGGAAAACAAAACAAACAGCAACCAAATAATAAAAAACCCTATAAAAGTGAGATATGTATGAACACACACACACACACACACACACACACAAAACAAACCTCTGACAGACAGCATGAAGAGCAACTATAGTAAGCAACATTTGAGCAGCTATGATCTATGAGAGGCTGAGATACTGGAAGCACTTTATTCATTACTGGCTCGCCTTAGAGGACATAGATGAACACTGAGGGGCAGAATTTATGCTTTACTGATAAAGCAGGAGGGACTTGAGAACCAAAGTCCCAGAAGAGAGGAAATCTCAGTAAGTGAGCCCATATTCTGTGAATAATTTTTCCTTTATGCTGTAAAAAAAATCTATAAATTTCAAAGAAAAGTATCTGGCATCCAGTCAAAAAATTTTAACTGCTAAAATTAGAACCAAACTGTCAAAGACAAGAATAAAACAGACAATAGAAAGACATCCACAGGCATGTACTATAGAATACATAAGATTAAGATGTATAAGAAAGTATTGAAAAAAGATGAAGAATTTCTGAGAAACAAGTGGATACAAAAGAATGAAACAAATATTAGAGCTAATACATTTTTAACTATAATTGTTCAAAATATAACTGAAAAGGGTAAGTATAGAAGAACTGAGAACAGCAAATGAGGAGTGAGGTAAGTAAAAATATACAGAATTAAACACAAAGAGAGAAAATAGTGGAAAACGTAGAAAAGAGTATAAGACATTTATGGGATATTGTGATGAGATCTACCATAAATGTAATTGGAGTCCCAATGGAATAACACAAAGGGAAAACGAAAGTAGAAATGTTGAAGAAATAATCAGTAAGAATTTCCCAACACTGATGAAAGACATCAAAAGAGATATTTAAGAATTTCTAAAAACTCCAAAAAAAGGTAAATGCAAAGATAATCTGATCTGGGCATATCAGCACTAAACTGTCAAAATGCAGGGAAAGAAAAAGAAAGTATTCATTTTCAAGGAATATCCAAGGGACAAAGAACAACATTACAGTAGTAAATAATTACATTATATCTGATACCAATATCTGAAATAAGTATTTCACCAAACAATAAAAATTCCACAACATCTCACTTCATGATATTGGAGTGTATGTTAGTGTTTGAGACAGAGATCAGAATCACTGAAGAGTCACTGAAAAGAGAATGGGGAAGAGAAGTAAGACAAGGGTCCAGAGTGACAATGTGATTGAGATTTTGCTCTAAATGAGAAAGGTAATCATTGGAGGACATCAAGCAGAGGAGTGACTTGTTTTGAATTAAGCAGTATTAATTCTGACTCCTGTGTTCTTCATAAAACAAAGAGTACAAAGACAGAAGCGGAAGGACTAGTTAGATTACCTTTGTTGTGAACTAGATGAAAAGTTATCCTGACTGAATCTGAGTTTTAGCAGCAGATTAAAAGGGAAACATTTGGCTTCTGTAGATACTTTGAAGACAATTACTATCAGGATTTGTTGATGCCACAGATATAAGGAGTGAGAAAAATGGAGAATGGTAAGGAACCTTGATATAGGTTGTCACTGAATTTTACGATATCAAAAAAACTAAAGAGGAAATCAACTTGTGCTCTCAGCTCATTGCTAATTATGATGAATAAAAATTATGCAAACTTTGGCAAACTCAGAAAATATGCAAAGAACTGGCATTCTATAATATAAAAAACTATATTTATATTTACATATAATATACATCATTTACATCAACTAAATTAATAAGGAAATAGGGCTAAAATTGATAATAATCTCATTTTACCAGTAAGTAATGGTCATTTGCAGGTATATGAACTAATTCAGGATAATTCATCTCACCTATTCCATTAAGACATGTCTTTTTTATATAAATATTTTTTACTTAAAAACTACTTACCAAATTATTAGTATTTATTTTTATTTTGATGATTGTATACTACTACAACTATACTAATATATGTCAATAGTTTATAAGCAGCTTATAAATAGCTTAATACTCATCTTAATTGTCTCAGGAAATTAAAATAATTATGCTAATACATATCTTTTATAGCATAAATATGTATTATAAAGATCAAAAGCTGGGGGTAAAGATATCTTTCATATGTCTTATATGTGTGCATCTGCATAAAATTATTTGCAAGAAGTGGGATGGAAATTCAAAAGTCATTAAGATATGGCACAAAAACAGACACATAGACCCATGGAATAGAATAGAAACCCCAGAACTAAACCCACAAACGTATGGCCAACTAATCTTTGACAAAGCAGGAAAGAACATCCAATGGAAAAAAGTCTCTTTAACAAATGGTGCTGGGAGAACTGGATAGCAACATGCAGAAGATTGAAACTAGACCTCTTTCTCACACCATTCACAAAAATAAACTCAAAATGGATAAAGGACCTGAATGTGAGACAGGAAACCATCAAAACCCTAGAAGAGAAAGCAGGAAAAGACCTCTCTGACCTCAGCCATAGCAATCTCTTACTTGACACATCCCCAAAGGCAAGGGAATTAAAAGCAAAAATGAACTACTGGGACCTCAGGAAGATAAAAAGCTTCTGCACAGCAAAGAAAACAACTAACAAAACTAAAAGACAACCAACAGAATGGGAAAAGATATTTGCAAATGACATATCGGACAAAGGGCTAGTATCCAAAATCTATAAAGAGCTCACCAAACTCAACACCCAAAAAACAAATAATCCAGTGAAGAAATAGGCAGAAGACATGAATAGACACTTCTCTAAAGAAGACATCCGGATAGCCAACAGGCACATGAAAAGATGCTCAACGTCGCTCCTCATCAGGGAAATATAAATCAAAACCACACTCAGATATCACCTCACACCAGTCAGAGTGGCCAAAATGAACAAATCAGGAGACTATAGATGCTGGAGAGGATGTGGAGAAACGGGAACCCTCTTGCACTGTTGGTGGGAATGCAAACTGTTGCAGCCGCTCTGGAAAGTGTGGAGGTTCCTCAAAAAATTAAAAATAGATCTACCCTATGACCCAGCAATAGCACTGCTAGGAATTTACCCAAGGAATACAGGAGTACTGATGCATAGGGGCACTTGTACCCCAATGTTTATAGCAGCACTTTCAACAATAGCCAAGCTATGGAAAGAGCCTATATGTCCATCAACTGATGAATGGATGAAGAAATTGTGGTTTATATACACAATGGATTACTACGTGGCAATGAGAAAGAATGAAATATGGCCCTTTGTAGCAACGTGGATGGAACTGGAGTGTGTGATGCTAAGTGAAATAAGCCATACAGAGAAAGACAGATACCATATGGTTTCACTCTTACGTGGATCCTGAGAAACTTAACAGAAACCCATGGGGGAGGGGAAGGGAAAAAAAAAGAAAAAAAGGAGATTAGAGTGGGAGAGAGCCAAAGCATAAGAGACTCTTAAAAACTGAGAACAAACTGAGGGTTGATGTGGGGGTGGGAGGGAGGGGAGGGTGGGTGATGGGTATCGAGGAGGGCACCTTTTGGGATGAGCACTGGGTGTTGTATGGAAACCAATTTGACAATAAACTTCATATATTGAAAAAAAATAAAGAGGGGCGCCTGGGAGGCGCAGTCGGTTAAGCGTCCGACTTCAGCCAGGTCACAATCTCGCGGTCCTCGAGTTCGAGCCCCGCGTGGGGCTCTGGGCTGATGGCTCAGAGCCTGGAGCCTGTTTCCGATTCTGTGTCTCCCTCTCTCTCTGCCCCTCCCCCGTTCATGCTCTGTCTCTCTCTGTCCCAAAAATAAATAAACGCTGAAAAAAAAATTAAAAAAAATAAAATAAAGAGATAAAGTATCAGAAATCAGAAGCCATTTAAAAAAAAGAACAAAAATCATTAAGATAAAGAAACAATGTAAATTTCTCAATGTGAAAAAAGTTTTATGTAACCTTTTAAATAAATATTGATTTTAAATAAATACAGGTTATAAATCCATATGAGATTTGTATTCCATTGAATGCATCTTAAAAATGGATAATACCAGATTCATTTTCAAATGTCATTATATGCTATATATATATATATATATATATATATATATATATATATATATATATAAAACATTACATATATATAACAATATATATATAACATTACATCCTTTGTACCTTTAAACTTCCTATGGCACATAATTTTTCAAAATTACTTTTGGAAAATAAACATATTTGAAGATCACTGTTGGGAGGAGGCTTTCATTAATTACAATTAAAGTTGATGATTTACTCAAAAGCTTTTGCTATTTTCTTAGGGTAGTGCATTGTAAGATTTCAGGTATTGAAATAACAAAAAAAAAATGCTCATTATGTTATAATCACTGAAATAAAAAGCAAAATATAATGTGTTAAGGGAGATAGGGATTTTGTGCCAGCAAGGGTCAGAGTATACATTTTATCTATTAAGGTATTATGACGCCAGGAATTTAGAGTTAGGTACATTAGATTGTTTTCAAAATTGGAAATAAACATTTTAGAGTTATATGCTTTTTTTTTCCCCAAAGTGGAAGATGTTGATTTTCTTTTTTAGACTTGGTTGAAATGGTGATTGACACTTTTTTTTTTCAAAATAGGAATCCAAGATAAAAGATCCAATGAAATAGTCAAAAATTTTTGAATAGGAAGCATCTCTTTAGAGCAGAGATAAATGCAGTGGACTCTGATGTGATCTGTGTTGGGACAGTTGGAATCGAATAGCTTAGCCACAGGTGATGCAGACAACTGCTGGGTTTGCATTTCAGAATGCTACTAAATGGTCATGAAAATGACCTACAAAACGTTTTAGGCATTATTTGCTGTACTCTCTGAAAACAATGCTATAAATAATTCTTTTAGAAGTGTATGTAAATATTAAGTGATGTTTCAGCTTTATGAATCTACATTGGATGGTAGTCTGTAGAAAGGTCTTTCTTTACTAAATAGAATTTTGGCTTAAATTTTGTTTACATTGGTTCAGATTATTAAAATTTTCTGCTTCTTATACATCACCCTCAAAATGTAGACTTCTTAAAATTGATGTGTAATTACTTATAATACAGCTTTTTTTTTTAAAGTTACCTTGACCCAGTTTTTTAGTCCCTGACTAGAGGCTAGTGAGTCAGTTCTCCTTTTTGAGCAAGTGATTAAGGTCATGCACCAACCATTTCCCTTATAGAGCTCCCATACTCTGGGCCACTATGTGCCTTCCTAATTGTACCAGGGCCAGGAACCAGGCACCTAGGACAACCCCTGTGTCCCCAAACTAGTCAAATTAGCCAATTGACAGGGAGCAAAATCTACTTAACCCATCCCTGCTTGCCATACACATACTGCGCCCCCCCAACAGCTCTAACTTATTGTTACCCTGTGTCCTAAGGCCATACCTCCTGTGTCTCTGTTGTCAGACTTATCTCCTTTCCAGCTGTAACAAAGTATTCTGCCTTTTATTTACCCAAGGGTCAGTGTTTTATGTCACACTATCAAAAGAATTATTAAGTCTTATAAAACATTAATCAACAAATGTTTATTAGTGTATGCCAGGATCATAAGAAGCAAAGACTACTGATGCTCTGAGGCATATATCATCTATATATTTATGTCTGTATATCATCTAACATATATATAGCATATATGCATATTTGTAAATTATAGTATTTGCTTTCTTCTTTCTAATATGTAGCTTTCTTAAGTAGCTTTCTAATAAAAATCTCTATTTCAGCAAGACTGGAACTTCACTGAAAATAGGGTTGGTATAACTGGTGAAAATTTTTGAATTACAGCTTTTTAAAATGTTTATTATTTTTGGGAGACAGCAAGCAGAGGAAGGGCAGAGAGAGGGAGACAGAATCGGAAGAAGGCTCCAGGCTCTGATCTGTCAGCACAGAGCCTGACACGGAGCTCAAACCCACAGACTGCGAGATCATGACCTGAGCTGAAGTTGGCCTCTTAACCAAATGAGCCACCCAGGCACCCTGAATTATAGTTTTAAACCAAAATATTATATAATTTTCAACTTCATCAAATAATAAATAATGAGTCTAGTATACCAAATTAAAGGTCTAACTTATAAATGAATAATATCTTGATAGATGTTCCTAGATATTTGTTAACTGGCAATAGGCTACTATAGAGTCTTATTTCTCTTGATGCAGTGTTTAGCAATCTTGGTGAAGTGTAATTTACAACACAAACAATTAAGCTGCATCCATGTGGAGTGAGCAATGCAATGACTTTTGAAAGGTGTATACAACCATGAAACAACCACCACAATCAATGTCTAAAAACGTCCTCAGTCTTCTGTTAATTCTTTCTTCCCTTTTTCTTGGTACCACACAAACACTAATCTGTTTTATATCACTATAGCTTAGTTTTCTTCCTCTAGAAATTAATATTAGTGGATCATGTATTTCCTTTTGCATCTAACATCTTTTACTCTAAATAATGATTTTAAGATTTGTCCCCCATGGTCGTTCATTACTGATTGCTAATATTATTCCATTGACCGGATATACAATTTTTAGCATGACTATTTACCTGCTGACAGGTATTTGTTTTGTATAAAGTGTTTTGTTTTTATGAATACAGTTCCTATGAACTTTTATATACAGATCTTTGTAGGAAAATAGATTTCACCTCTTAGGGCTAATACCCAGGATTGGAATAACTGAATTGAGAGGTAGGTATATGTAGAACTTTATTTAAAAAATGCTGAAGTGGTTATAACATTTTATATTCTCACTGACAGTGTTTGGGGCATCTCATCCCCAGGTATCTTCACTTATACTAGTATTATCAGCCTTGATTACAGATGTCTTAGAGAAGATGCAGTTACATCACAGTGGTTTTATTTATTTTCCATTTTCCTAGTGATTATAGACATAGAGTAACTTGTCATATGTTTATTAGCCACTTTGTTTTATCTTTTTTTTAACTTTTTTGTTTCAAGCTTTTATTTAAATTCTAGTTAGTTAACATACAGTGTAATATTAGTTTCAGGAGTAGAATTTAGTAACTCATCACTTACATATAACACCCACTGCTTATCACAACAAATGCCCTCCTTAAAACTCATCACCCATTTAACCTATCCCCTACCCACCTGCCTTCCAGCAACCCTCCGAGTTTGTACTCTATTGTTCACACTGTTTTATGGTTTGCTCCTCTCTTTTTCCCCCTTATGTTCATCTGTTTTATTTCTTATACCACATACCGGTCACATCATATGATATTTGTCTTTCTTTGACTTATTTCACTTAGCATAATACACCCTAGCTGAACCCACATCATTGCAAATGGAAAGTTTTCATTCTTTTTCACGGCTGAGTAATATTTCATGGTATTTATATACCAACTCTTCTTTGTCCATTCATTAGTCGATGGACATTTGGGTTCTTTCCATAATCTGGCTATTGTTGATAATGCTGCTATAAACATTGGGGTCCATCTGCCTCTTTGAATCAATATTTTTGTATCCTTTGAGTAAGGACCTACTAGTGCAATTGCTAGATTATAAGGTAGCCTATTTTTAACTTTTTGAGGAAACTCCATACTGTTATCCAGAGTGGCTGCACCAGTTTGCATTCCAATCAACAGTGTAAGAGTGTTCCTCTTTCTTCACATCTTCACCAACACATGTTGAATCCTGTGTTGTTAATTGTAGCCATTCTGGAAAGTGTGGGGTGATATCTCATCATGGTTTTGATTTGTATTTCCATAATGATGAGTGATATTGAACATCTGTTCATGTGTTTGTTAGCCATCTGTATATCTTCTTAGGAGAAATGTCTATTCATGTATTCTGCCCATTTTAAAACTGGATTATTTGTATTTTGGGTATTGATTTGGTAAGTTCTTTATAGATTTTGTATACTAACCCTTTATCAGATATGTCATTTGCAAGTATCATCTCCTATTCCAAAAGTTGCCTTTTAGTTTTGTTGATTGTTTCTTTCACTGTGTAGAAGCATTTTATCTTGATGAACTCCCAGTAGTTCATTTTTGCTTTTGTTTCCCTTGCCTTAGGAGACATATCTAGTAAGAAATTGCTATGGCCAAAGTCAAAGAGGTTGCTGCCTGTGTAACCCCTTAGGATTTTCTCACACTTAGGTCATTCATCCATTTTGAATTTATTTTTTGTATATGGTGCAAGAAAGTGGTCCAGATTCATTCTTGTGCATGTTGCTGTCCAGTTTTCCCAACACCATTTGTTAAAGAGACTTTTTTTCCATCGGATGTCTTTCCTGCTTTGTAAAAGACTGGTTGATGATATAGTTTGTGGGTCCATTTATGGGCTTTCCATCTGATACCATTGATCTATGTGTCTGTTTTTGTGCAAATACCATACTGTTGATGATGACAGCTTTGTAATATAACTTGAAGTTCAGGACTGTGATGCCTCCAGCTTTGCTTTGTCTTTTTCAAGGTTGCTTTGGCTATTTGTGGTCTTTTGTGTTTCCATACAAATTTTAGGACTGTTTGTTCTAGTTCTGTGAATGCTGTGTATTTTGATAGGGCTTGATTCAATGTGTAGATTACTTTGGTTAGTGTAGACATTTGAATAGTGTTTGTTCTTCCAATCCATGATCAATTGAAGGTTTTTTCCATTTCTTTGTGTCATCTTCATTTTCTTTCACCAGTGTTCTACAGTTTTCAGAGTATGTATCTTTTACCTCCTTGGTTAGGTATTTATTCCTAAGTATCTTATGGTTTTTGGTGCAATTATAAATGAGATCGATTCCTTGCTTTCTCTTTCCACTGCTTCATTATTAGTGAATATAAATGCAATAGATTTCCATACACTGATTTTGTATACTGCAAATTTACTGAATTCGTGTATCAGTTCTAGCAATTTTTTGGTGGAACCTTTTAGGTTTTCTACATAGAGTAGCATGTCCCCTGCAAATAATTAAAGTTTGACTTCTTCCTTGCTAGATTGGATGCCTTTTATTTCTTTTTGTTTTCTGATTGCTGAGTCCAGGACTTCCAGTACTATGTTATATAGCAATGGTGAGAATGGATATCTCTGTCTGTTCCTGACAATAGAGGAAAAGCTTTGTTTTTCCCCCATTGAAGTTATGAGCTGTGAGTCTTTCATATATGGCCACTATGATGTTGCAGTATGTTCCCTCTATCCCGGCTTTGTTGAAGAATTTTATCAAGAACAGAGGCTATATTTTGTCAAATGCTTTTATCTGTGTCTATTGTTGTTCCTATCCTTTCTTTTGTTCCTATCCCTTCTTTTATTAATGTGGTGCATCACACTGATTGATTTGTAAATACAAATCAGCAGCCCAGGAATAAATCCTACCTGATCATGGTGAATAATTCTTTTAATGCACTGTTGGATTTGATCTGCCAGTATCTTGTTAAGAATTTTTGCATCTGTGTTCATCAGGGATATTGGCCTGTAATTTTCTTTTTTAGTGGGGTTCTATGTTAGGTTTTGGAATTAGGGTAATGATGGCTTTGTAGAATGAATTTGGAAGTTCTCTTTCCATTTATATTTTTTGGAAGAGTTTGAGAAAAATAGGTATTACCTCTTCTTTAAGTGTTTGGTAGAATTCCCCTGGGAAGCCATCTTGCCCTGGACTTTTGTTCGTTGGTAGATTTTTGATTACTGTTTCAATTTCTTTCCTGGTTATGGGCCTGTTAAAATTTCCTATTTCTTCCTGTTTCAGTTTTGGTAGTTTATATATTTCTACGAATTTATCATTTCTTCCAGACTGTCCAATTTGTTGGTATATAATTTTTCATAATATTGTCTTATAATTATTTGTATTTCTGTGGTGTTGGTTGTGATCTCTCCTCATCTGTTATTTCATTTTTGGGTCTTTTTTCTTTTCTTTTTGATAAGTCTGGCTAGGGGTTTACCAATTTTATTAATTCTTTCAAAGAATCAGCTCCTGGTTTCATTAATCTATTCTACCGTTTTGTTTCTATATCATTTATTTCTGTTCTAATCTTTATTATTCCCTTCTTCTGCTGGCATTAGGCCTTATGTCCAATTACTTTGCTTTTTTTCCCTCTGTTTAGATTTATTTAATTTATAGTGATCTATCTTTATATTCAGTGATTCTTCTATAATTTTAAATCAATGCATTAAATATGTTGATTCTTGCCTCTTTAATAATGTACGAAATTATGTGTGGCCATTCGGAGTGAACTTTGCTGGTCTGTTTGCTAAATGGATGTGATTTTTTTTTCCAGAAAACAGGAACAGTTTTGCCCTAAGGGAATATGCTGGCTTGTTCCAGCATAGTAGAGAACAAAATTTGAGTTTCTACAGAAAATTCTAGATGTTTTGAGGAATTTGAATCTAGTAATTTTTATTAGCTTTGAGCTAGAATTGACAAAATTGTAAAATATATAAAGTGAATGTCATGGGCACCTGGGTGGCTCAGTCAGTTAAGTGTCCAACATTGGCTCAGGTCATGATCTCACAATTTGTGGGTTCGAGCCGTATGTCGGGCTCTGAGCTATCAGCACAGAGCCTGGAGCCTGCTTTGGATTCTGTGTCTCCCTCCCTCTTGCCCCACCCCCACTCATGCTTTGTCTCTCTCTCTCAAAAATAAACTTTAAAAAATTAAAAAAATAAAGTGCACGTCACATACATTTTTAAAATAACTATATACACAATGAAAGGAGCCCCACTATCTAATTAACACCTGTCACTTATTTATCTTGTGCGTGTGAGAATATTATTAGCAAATTTCAATTATATAATAGAGCATGAACAACTATAGTCACTATGATTAACATTAGGTCCTCAGATCTTATTTATCTTATAGCTGAAAATTTGTACATTTACCAACCTCCCCCTATTTTCCCCACTTCACAACCCCTGGCAACCACTATTCTAGTTTTTATAACTTTTACATTTTTTAAAATTGTTTTCACATATAAGTGATATCATATGGTATTTGTCTTTCTCTGCCTAGATTCTTTATCTTAGCATAATACCTTCAAGTTCCATTCAACTGTTGCAATCACAGGATTTCCTTCTTTCTCATGGCTGAGTAATACACCACTGTGTGTGTGTGTGTGTGTGTGTGTGTGTGTGTGTGTGTGTGTATGTGTGTGTGTATCAGATATTCTTTATCCCTTCATTTATTGAAGGAAACTTATATGGTTTCCATATCTTAGCTATTGTGAATAATGTTGCAGTAAACAAGGACATGTAGATATCTCTTTGAAATCCTGTTTACATTTCCATTGGATATTTACCCAGAAGTGGGATTGCTAGATCATATGAAAGTTCTATTTCCCAATTTTTGAGGAAACTTCATATTGTTCTCTGTAGTGGTTGTACCAATTTGCATCCCCATAACAGTACACAAATTCTCTCTTTACATCTTTGCCAACACTTGTTACTTCTTGCCTTTTGGATGACAGCCGTTCTATCAAGTGTGAGGTAATATCTGACACTTTTGTTTTGTTTTGTTTTGTTGATTTGCTTTTCCCTGGTGATTAGTGATGTTGACCACCTTTTCAAGTTTCTGTTGGCCGTCTATATATGCTCTTTGGAAAAATTTCTATTTGGTTACTCTGCCCATTTTTTAATCAGATTTCTTGAATTGTATAATCCTTTTAATATATTTTGGTTATTAACCCCTTCTCAGGTATAAGATTTGCTAATATTCTCTCCCATTTCATAGGTTAACTTTTCATTTTGTTAACTTCCTTTGCTGGCAGAAGCTTTTTAGTTTGATAGAGTCTCCCTTGTTTGTTTTTGTTTGTGTTGCCTTTATTTCCGGTGTCAAATCCCAAAAACCATTGCCAAGACTGACATCAAGGAGGCTACTCATATGTTTTCTTCTAGGAACTTCATGGTTTTAGGTCTTATGGTCAAGTGTTTAATCCACTTCAGTTGATATTTGAGTAATTTAATCCACTTCAGTTGATATTTGAGTAATTTGTAGTCGTGCATTCACTGATAACACATTTTTGTTTAAAGTTGTGTGTGTGTGTGTGTGTATAAAACAGATGCTTTAAGACTTTTGCTTATCACTGTCTATGCACACTTAGTTTTATTTTTTTATTGATTAGGTCATCATTTTGTTTTGTATGTTTATGTGCCTTTTTACGTTTTCTTTGTATGTTTAGCTGGTTAGGAAATAGTGCTGAGATTAGATTGCAGTTGTTCTATATACTGTTGTGTTCTTTTAAGAATATTTTGTTGTTGCAGCGGCAGGCAGTAAACTCACATGGACTCAAACTGCAAATGCTGTCTCCTTGGTATGCAGCAGCTGATGTCTCTTTCCTATCAATATTATTTCCTACTGCTGTCTTTTATCTAGGACCCCAGGGGTTCTCCAATGTTTATGCATAATTTGGCTTTCAGACAAGGATTTTTTAAGCGACGTGGCTCACTCTGTGATTTTCCTAAATCTGTAGATTCCGCCCCAATTGACAGCTGCTTTATGAGCCTCAAATATTCTTTCCTCTGATGCATCAAGCCTAGAAAGCTTTAACTTCTGCCACTTGAACTCCTCGCGGCTAAGAAATGCATTCAGTTGAAAATAATAAAATGACAATAATAAAAAAAAGAAGAAACATGTCTAGTTTTATCTTGCTCTAATATTCAAGAACAAATCCTTGCTTGCCTCCACTTGCATTAACACTGGATCATCTTGCATATATCATACATAGATAATACGTATATGCACATTTATATATTTGTGTTAAGTCACACAAAAGTTTTAATTTATATTTGTATTTCTTGCTTGTATTTATACTTATCTCTCATCTACATACCAAAAGGAACTATTAAAATACATAATGTGAAAAGAAAGATGGTTAGCCAGCATGGATGATGTTGATGTCAACTCTCCAGATAAGAAAACTAGGTGGTGAGGACGGGTTTGGACATTCTACTTTTAAGATACCTACATGGAATGCAAGAGACAGTGTCAACTAGGCAGTTAAATATATAGACTTGGAGTTAGAGGTGGAATTGTGTTAAGATGTAAGTCTGTGATTCATGCAGGCTGGTAGGCAGCTGACATGCACGAGTGCAGCCTTTTTGGCTGTTTATCTGCTGTCTGCTATGCTTGGCAATGCCGTGGTGTTAATGGTTTTCGTGAAAGTGGTGGAGAGGTAAGTCTCTTTTTCTATTTCTCATTACCTTCTCCATCATCCCCAGCCCAAACTCTTATTTCTTCTCTTATTTTCTTCAGTCTGTCACTCCTTCCTTTCCTCCTCTTTCTGTGCCTCCTTTTCTCTTTTTCTTTCTTTTTTGTTTTCTTATTTCTTCTTCCTTTCCTCCTTCCTTCCGTCCTTCCTTTTCTTTCTTTCCTTCTTCCTTCCTTCCTCTCTTTCTTTCTAATTTCTTTATTTCTACTTTTTTGAACTCCTGTTAAGCCAGCAGTTTTTTTTTTTTTTTTGCTTTTTCTACAGGTGACTGTATCACATCTTTGCTCCTTAAAAAAAATCCTTTACCTTTCTTGAATGTGTGAGTAAACTATATTGTAGTTTCCTCCTCCTAATTTTAAAAAGCAGGTGAGTTGACTGTTTACAGTTCCTCCAAGGAAACAGTTAACACAATTCATTCTGCCTTGGGAGTTTTCCTGTGGTTAATGATTGTTGATTAAAGCCGTCGGGAGGAGCCCTCAGGAGGAGCCCTCAGCTGGTATCTTTGGGTGTTAATTTCACTATTGCTGGCACATCTTTTTCCAATCTGTTGCCCCACAGATTTTTCCCATTGGTTTTGTCATTTGTCCTCTTTTCACCTCCTTTTGTAAGTTCACAGATTACAAGTGAGGTCAGATCCAAAGCATTTCACAGTGCTGCTCTGATTCAACTGTGAATGCCCAACAGAGACAAAGTAATTGATTGTTAAGTTCCTAAGTTATTAACACAGTTGATGGTTGACTTCATTAAACTAAAGCTTCCTCTGGATTCTGTAACAACAAATGCAATCTGTCTTGTAAGTAAAAAAAAATAAACAAATAACTAAAAGTTTCAATTCCATGGACATATATGGAATAAATGTTTGAGGTGTGCATGACATTCTGTTTGCTGCTGGCACAAAGACAAATAGATCATGGTCCTGACCTTGAAGTGCTCCTAGTCTGAAGAATCCTATAATAGGAATATGGACAGGATCTATACAGACAACAAAAAAATAATTACAACACAACTTACCTTCAGTAAAGTCTTGGTTATATTTCAGGAAAAATGGGCAGTGTGCTAGAGTCCAAGGAAATAATCTTGTTTACCATCCCTTTGCAATTCCTATACATATACATTCACAGATTCATTTTTAGACTGTTCATTTAAGCAACACCATTTAGAGTTCTTGTTTTAGTATTATTTATTTGACAGTATATATACATTATCCCATACAATATTGGAAATTATGCTATACAAAGAACAAACCCTTTCTCAAAGAAATTTATGTGTATGAAATAAGTAGCAAACAATTCCTAACATCATGCTTAGTGTTGAAGATGAGTCCTTGTATATGTTTTTGTTTGTATTGTTATTATGTGAAGAATGATCCTAGAGGCTATAACTTCTGCTGATTATTGCTACACCATTTAGATTTGCTAAAAATAATTCTATAAATCCAAAGACTTTTGAATTCTAGCTTTAGAATGGAAGAAAGAGAAAAATAAACTAAACAGAAATCTCAATATACCTAGAGAAAACTGTTAGATTATTAATTTTTTTTCAATGTGTTTAAGTCCTACATGGCCACTTCCATGTAAGAAAAAAACCATATGCCTTTTCCCAAATACTTTTGTTCTGTTTCTCATTTTTATTTGTGCCTATCAGAATGCTTATGGATGTAATTCATAAATGCTCTCCTGAAGGTCTCATATGTATTCAAAACTAAATTAGGGCCCAAAATAAAGACTGCATTAATTTTGCTGCAGGGAAACACAGGTTTTTTTTAGGGTAATGCATTAAATTTCTTATTAAATAGTAAGTGACATACAAATAGTGTGAGATTGCAAAGGATTTTAAAATTCTGTAACTCAGTCATCCTAAAAACAACCCAAAGAAGTAAGCTCAGAATAATCAGAGCTCCTAGATATGTTGTTTCTAGTTCTAGTGTTCTGTCTTTATGGACTCTTTATATTGAGTATTAAAATTCATGTCTTTGTTTTTAATACTTGAAATTGGAATAGATATGACACATATATAGATATATTTAGCAAGTAAAGAATAGTTGAAAACTAACAAAACTCCTTAAAATCAGTTTGTAGATATGGGAGATAGAAATAGTAGATTTGAATAGCGTAAGTGATGCAGACATTATAGATAGTATTGAATTTATTTTAAAACTTTCTAAATAGCAGCATTAACTATACACCATAAAGTAATTCAGTAAATTACCATGAGGCCAGACCTCTGAGATTTTGTAGTTAACACATATTTATGACAAAACAAAAAAATCAAAACAAAAAAAATAAATAATAAATAAAAATTCAGGTAACACATTTGCCAGACATATTTCTGACTAGTCTAAAAATAATCAAATCCAGAGGGAACAGGCATCACATAAATGGAAGATTATTTAGAAAGCTGTATTCTAGTAGGACTAGGGAGGAAAATAAAATAAATGGAAAAGGAAGTAATCAAGTCCCTAATAGCTGGGAAAACTAATAACCCAGGATGCCCTTGCGACTCATTAGAGCAAACAAGAGGAAATGAAAACCTGTATACAGATAGCCCAGTCAACGTTTTTAATCCACGGAAATTAAAGCTAGAGAGAATATTGTAAAATAAATTCACAGAAAATCCTGACATAACATTTTAGATTTCCATGTCTTCAACTTAATTATATCTGTTTCCCCTGTTATTTCTCTCCTATCATCTCACATTAATACACAAATGCAAAGTGAGAAAGAACTATGAAATCAACGCTTATGGACCAAATAACTTCCAAATATGTATTTAGCCCAAAGCCTTTTTGTCAGTAGTTCTGGGCATTTTATGCATCAATCATCATTCTTCTAATCCAGACTCATTTTCTCCATGTCACCATGTAGCATACTTTTTTGGATTGTGCCAATGACAAGATTCTTCAGTGAAATGGCTTTAATTTTAAATAAATGGTTGGTATATCATTTTCTTCCATTCCTATAATCAATTACTTATACTTTTCTTTCAATTCTTTCTTTAAAGTAAATAATGTATCTATCATCCTACTGTCTATTTTTTTCTTTACCTTAGCTCTAAATATTGTATGTTCAGGCTTTATTTTGTATAACTTCCAAATATATCTTGACATATTAAGGGTGCTCAAAATACTTTAATTGATTTGAGAATACACAGACTGGATTTTGAGCCATATAATAATTGAATTTAGACAATTCAGTACCTTTTTTTCTAATACATTGCCATCATGCTTAGTGTTGTTTTATAAACATTTAACATTAAATGAATATGGAAAATGATATTTTACTGACTATATAAATGTACTATAAGAACTGTAGTGTCAGGGGCGCCTGGGTGGCTCAGTCGGTTAAGCGGCCGACTTCGGCTCAGGTCATGATCTCGTGGTCCGTGAGTTCAAGCCCCGCGTCAGGCCCTGTGCTGACGGCTCAGAGCCTGGAGCCTGTTTCGGATTCTGTGTCTCCCTCTCTCTGACCCTCCCCTATTCATGCTATGTCTTTCCCTGTCTCAAAAATAAATTTTAAAAAAAGGTTAAAAAAATTTTTTAAAAAAGAACTGTAGTGTCAAGATTTTGTATATTTACAGATGTGTGTCTACATGGGATGTATACATTTAGAGAAACATAAAAAATATGAACTACCAAGAATGCAAAATGCATTCCAGAACATTTAAAATTAGTCCCAAGCCTGAACAAATTCACTTTCCTAAAATTAATTAGGCTAGGACAATATTTTCTTATTCCCCACTCAACTCCTCTGTCCTGCTGCCTCTTCTGCCTATCACTTGGGCTTTCTTATTTACCTCATGCTAATTTCATTCGGATTCCTTATAACTGACCTTGGCTTTCTTCCCTCTGTTCTAGCCTTTGTCACTGGTACTCTATATCATGTTTCCACCTCTAATTCCATTACTGATGTCATTTGAAAGATTTTTGGTTTGCTTGATTATGTTATTACATTTTGCACCACTGTGAGAAAAATAATATCAGAAACAAATGAGATGAGAGATGGCTTGGAAACGTATAAATGAACTTATTTACAGTGGGAAAAAATTATATAATTGTGACTACATTTTCACACACACACACACACCTCATAGATGAAACGAGGAACACGTGTTTCATCAGCAAGACGACCAGCAGCTGACAGAAGCTTCTCTTTGACTCCATGACTGGAGCACACAAATCTTAGACAATGGAAAACAGCAGCACAGATGGCATATTTCCCTCACAGGATATAAGTGATTTTAATGAGGCTTGAAAATTGTCACCTTCATAGATGAACGTATTTACAATCTTTTCTTATTTATTCACTTATAGCTAACTCTGGATTACACAGTTATTCTTGTCCTCCTGATGCTTTTCTTGATGATAGAGTATACTCACACAATTCCACATATTCTGTACTCTTTTTGCTTCTCCTAATATACTAGAATAGTTTATAGTGTGTAATTAAATCATGATGATATTAAGCAACTTGCTGAAATAAAATCTATCTAGCAAGTCAAGAGTAAAACTCAGATGTTCTAGTTTTGGTTCAGTGATTTTAAAATACTGTACTTTGTTTCCTATTGAAATATTTCAACTTAATATTAATTTAAATTTCAAAATCTGTATTCTAATTCCTAAATTGAATTTCAGCTGGAATCATCATGTAACATACTTTGTTCAATAATTTTACTTGACCCACAAGAGAGAGAAATTAATGTATATTAGAAGTATAAATGTTCCTTTACTGCCATGGTGCTTCACTCTGAAGTATAATGTTTTAAATTTTTTTTCAACGTTTTTTTATTTATTTTTGGGACAGAGAGAGACAGGGCATGAACGGGGGAGGGGCATCGAGAGAGAGGGAGACACAGAATCAGAAACAGGCTCCAGGCTCCGAGCCATCAGCCCAGAGCCTGATGCGGGGCTCGAACTCACGGACTGCGAGATCGTGACCTGTATGAAGTCGGACGCTTAACTGACTGCGCCACCCAGGCGCCCCTGAAGTATAATGTTTTAAATGACAAAACTTTATCATTTAGGAACTTGAGATTCTCACACCTTGTGCACAAAATGTATTATATTTTGTTGCCTGGATTGAGTCACTCACTGGCATTTATGTATATTTTGTTCTTTTCTATTTTCTTTATTTCTAGAAGAGCTGCTAGCATTCAATAAATACATTTTAAAAGTGAGTAGAAAATTAATGAACGAGCCTCCACTCCTCTTGCAGAACTTACAAAATAAATTAGTATTTCAGATGAAACAATTGACATTCAATGGCACACTAAAGAGAATATAAGTGGCACTTGTAATACAGAACGTATAGGTTTAAAGAGTAAGATAATTGGACAAACTTGGTGAAGATGATCTCACACTACTGACAGGTTTTCACTGAAAGATAATTCTCTCTTACAATTTCAAGATAGTCCCACATGTTGTATCTACATATTGAAACACAATATCCAGAGGCAGAGAAAGGACCCTTGGGTATGTTATGTTTTTCTTAGGGATAAGCAACATTCTTCTTTAATGTCCCCAGGAGACCCATCCCAAGTCTCTGTGGGTATAATTGGACCACATATTCACTGAGAAGGAAGGCTTCCAAATCACGGGCTCATCTCAGTACATAGGACATAGCCGATGCTTTGTCTTCTCCAGACCTAAGTCCAGCAAGGTGGAACATTAGTTTGTGAATGTTAGTGTGTGACTCCACAGTGGCTTGTATGAGAATGAAGTTGTCTATAAATTTAATCCTGAAAATGTACTCTATTAAATGGTCTTATCTGTTTTATCTAAACTGTATTATCTTGAGGTTTTTGGCTTGTAGTTAACTCCTTGAATAATTTTTGGCAACATCAGAATCCTTTCCATCACCTCCGAGCATATTTCACCAGAAATTATGGAAAGAAATATTAAAAAAGGAGTACTTGAGCTGTCTCACTTAGGAATCCTAACATGTTCAGGGGCGCCTGGGTGGCTCAACTGGTTAAGCTTAAGCGTTCTACTCTTGATTTTGCCTCAGCTTGTGATCTCAAGGTTCCTGGGTTTGAGTCTCATTGGGCTCCGCACTGACACTGCTGTGGAGCCCGCTTGACATTCTTTCTCTCTCTCTTTGCTCCTCCCCCACTCGTTCTCTCTCTGTCTCGCAAAATAAATAAATAAATATTTAAAAAAAGAAATCCTTAGGTGTTTGGTTTGTCTTTGTGAGTTTTATTGCTAATCAAAAATGAATACGACAATTTTAATAACAAACCTATTGTGAATTGAGTTAGGAACCAAGCTTATATTTTCTGATGTCTGCTTTTAAGTAGAAAAGTGAAAGAGAATCAACAACTTATTAAACTTGTTTAAACAAATGGTCCTTTTCAATGAATTTATATGAAGAAAATATTTTTATTTAAAAATCATGTCATGGGGCGCCTGGGTGGCGCAGTCGGTTAAGCGTCCGACTTCAGCCAGGTCACGATCTCGCGGTCCGTGAGTTCGAGCCCCGCATCAGGCTCTGGGCTGATGGCTCGAGCCTGGAGCCTGTTTCCAATTCTGTGTCTCCCTCTCTCTCTGCCCCTCCCCCGTTCATGCTCTGTCTCTCTCTGTCTCAAAAAAATAAATAAAAACGTTAAAAAAAAATTTTAAAAAAATAAAAATCATGTCATTACTACAATTTAGAGATCAAGATTTCATTCTCTATATTGGAGCTCAAAAATAATTCAACTTTTTGGAATTTCTTCAAAAGAATACAGCAAACTGTCTATATTGCCAGAAAACATACATCACTCATATCTAACAGAAAATGTCATTCTTAAATATCCACACTGTTTTTGCAAGAATAAAGGAAATAAGGTAAAAATGGCAGTAAAGCACTTGAAATATATTTTATAAGCAACTTTATTTCCTACTGTACCTCACACTGTCCTAATTTATATAACATTCAGAAACTTTTTGTAAATAATAACACTTTAGAAAAGTGTAACATATAGAAAATATCATTTCCTATATACAGATCCCTTTGATTTCAGAGGAGATAAGCATTTCATTAGGAAAATAGATACAGGATTCTTCAGACCCTTTGTGGGGAAAAGCAACTTCTTCAAATCACTGGATTAGAGATGGATAAATTAATATATGGATTGTAGTAATACCCTTTTTGCTTACACAGTGTTGAATGCAGGAAAATCACGATTAATTGGTCAAGAAGAATCATTGCATTACGTTTATCTGTACAATTTCAATTAAGTTAAATTAGCAATGGCCTCCTGAGTAAAATGTCATTTCATAAGGATATATTCAAAGAACACACACTTTGAAAGGATATTTATAAACTCTCTGAGGAAAGAGACTCTACCTACTTCACCCAGGAAATTTGATTATCTAAAACAGTACTTGGCAAATATAGCAAATCCTCAAAAATACTTATTGAGTAAAGGGATGCTGAACAAATTTTCTGTCACAAGGCAACCCTTCACAACCAATAACTGCGTGGAAAGTAAATGAGAGTTGAGTGAATTGGATAACACACTTAACACAGGTAAATTTTAAAATATATATGGAACTTCTACTCTTACACAACTTTTTAATTATGAAATATAACACGCAGAAAAGTATATAAAAATAATTGTACACTTATAATTTTTATAATGTGAACACTGATAAAACTCTGACCCTAATACATAAAACACGGTCAGTCAGTACTCAATGATTCCCTCTATGTTTGTTAGCAAATTCTCCCCTCACTAACCACTATTCTAATTTACATTGACTATGTTTGTACATTTTTAATTTTAGAGTTTAGTCACTCAAACATACATCCCTAAATATTAAAGTTTAGCTTCACCTGTTTTTATACTTAGTATAAATGGAATTAGCCAGCACATGTTACTTTTGTATTGTATCTCTTACACTTTGCATTATGATTGTGTTTCACGCAGGTTACAGTGTACAGGTATAGTTCATTTATCTTTAAGGATGTGTTGCATATCACTGTATGAATCAATCCAATTTATTTATTCCTTTGTTATGTAGTTTTTCCATCCATAGCTCTTTTTAATAATGGGGTTATGTATATTCTTGTATGTGTCCTCTGTAAGTATGCATGTATATACGCATAGATTTCAACTGCATATACACCTACGAATGAAATTATGGATCACAGATATGTAGTTGGTATTAGTGATGTTAAACATTTTCTGCAATGGTTGTATCAATGTTAACTCTCACTGGCAATGTACATAACTTTCATGACCCTAAGCTCTCATATGCTACATTGTCAATCTTAAAATTTTAGTCACACCAGTGAGGGTGTTTTTGTGTTTTATATTTTTAAATTTCTCTCATTACTAATGAAGTCAAACACACTTTTACATGCTTATTTACCATTTAGGTTTCCTTTTTAATAAATCAGCTATTGGATTATCTTGCCACTCTTCTAGTCGTCTGTCTTTAATTTATTTACATGGTGATTTGTTACATATTTTCAGCCTAAGTTCTTTGCTGGTTGTACATTTTGTTAATACAGCCTTCTCATTTTTGGCTTGCCTATTTGTTTTTCCTAATACTATTTACTCATCAACAGTGAGTTCTTTAATAAGATCATTTTTATCTGTTGTTTAATAATGGCTAGTGATATTTTTCCCTATTAAAGAGATATTAATCAGAAATCAGGGCATGCCTGGGTGTCTCAGTCGTTTAAGCGTCGGACTCTTGATTTCAGCTCCAGTCACGATCCCAGAGTTGTGGGTCAAGCCCTGTGTAGGGCTCTGTGCTGAGCATGTTCTCCCTTTCTCTCTCTGCTGCTGCCCTGCCCTCTCTCTCTCTCTCTCTCTCTCTCTCTCTCTCTCTCTCTCTCTCGCGCGCGCGCGCAGGCGCAAAATAAATAAATAAACTTAAAAAAAGAAAGAAGTCAGGATCACATGTGATATTATAAATAATTGCATTTGTTTTTAAACTATTTCTTCCTCTTGAGAACATTAGACCCATGAGGACAGGAATGATGTTACTGTATGTAATTGTATGTACACAAGTGTATATTGTGTAATAATACAGAATAGTGGAAAACACAAAGCATACAATAAATAGTTATAGAATGTATTTTCTATAGCTATATACCTCTATATCTCGAAATTTGTATCCATCCACCTATCAACCATCAAAATATTCATCCACACATATGTACCAATATGGTGTTCATGCAGTAATATATATTAATATATTAATTATTTTCCTAATAATTATAAATAAACTAATTGAACTATAAATAAGATGAATACACTTGAAGTTTTCCACATAATGGATAATTTTCTTGGAGCTCTCTTCTGATGTACATAAACCTTTATATGAGGTTTTATTTTAAAACATTTTAACATTTCCTTTAATCTGAAGTTCTGAGTGATCCTGTTAGGACTTCAGTGCATATAAACAGTCAAGAATCCAAACCACACTGATATTTCTCATGATAAGTGCAGTCAAGATTCTATATTCCTGAGCATTCAGACATTTGACTACTATGAGTCCTTAGAATCATATTAGATGTGTGCACAGCATACTGTTGTTATACAAATGTTTTATCCAAATGCTTTAGCTCTAGTTTTTGTGTAGACTCCATACTTGGAAGATGTGTGGGTGTTGTATGAATCATGAGGACTAGTTCTCTAGTGTACGTGGCTCTCTTGCCCTTTTAAGTTTAGAGAACTTGGTTAAATCTTGGCCCTTGAGTTCTTTATATTCTGATGTTTAGGAGGACATATGTGAAGGTTAACTAGGAGAAAAATAGTTTCTCTGAAAAGCAGAACTATCTTAACCATTTGCACCATGTCCTGGAAATCATGCTGACCCTTCTTGGCTTTCTAAGGAACTTGTGAGAGCATAGCTATCAGCCCAGATGTTCTCCCAAATCGTGCCTCCCTCTATTTCTATAATAGTTACCTTGGTTGTAGGTAGTTGCAAAGAAAAAAAGGGAAAAATAAAGCAGTAAGAGCCCTTAAATTATAGAGACCACAGAAGAAGAACAAATCCACCAGAAGTGCATTGTCTACATACAGGAGAGAATTTTATTCATTTAGATCTTCTCAGAGAATATTGTACTTATTGATACCATAGACCAACAGAGCAAATAACTGTGACCTTGACTGTAGGTCTCGATTAAGTACAGAGAGAGGTGGGGAAGATAAAGTCTTGGATTTTCACAGAACATTTAGTATACAATTTAAAACTAGTAAAAACAAAACTGAATACTAAACCTGAAAGCCTATAATCCATGTATAAAAATATTGTTCTAGATACATATTTTATTAAAGAATAAGAGAGTTAAAGTTTTACATGCAAATATATTCAGAATAGTATTAATTATGCTAATAAGAAATTGAAAACTCTTATGTCCAATATTAAAATGCTTAGGAAAATAATGGTGTATCCATATGTATTATTGCAACATTATAAATGATTTTACTTTAAAAAATACTTGCATTGTTAAGCTAAATAAAGCAGGGTTTTATATTTTAGGAATGCAATAATATAAAGAAAGTAATAGATGTGATGGCTTTTTGATATGTCACTGGCTACATTACTGTCCCCAGTTATTTAATAACACTAATCTAGGTGCTCCTGTGAAGGAATTTTATAGCTGCAATTTGATTCCCTACTTACTGGAGTTTTAGGGATATTACTGTGAGTATGTCTAACATAATCAGTATGTGTATTGTATGTCTAACATTTACTTATTTATTTTTTATTTGAGGCACAGAAAGAGAGCATGAGCAGGGGAGAGGGGCAGCGGGAGATTGAGAATACCAAGCAGGCTCCTCGCTGGATGTGGGGCTTAATGTGGCACCCAACGTGGGGCTCAACAGGGACTGGATCCCAGGACCCTGGGATCATGACCTGAGCCAAAATCAAGACTCGGATGCTTAACTAACTGAGGCACTCAGGCACCCCTGTTGGAAGGCTTTTAAAGCAGATCTGAAGATGCCACCTGTGGACAACAGCTTTGGCCCCGTTCATGTAGTTCCAGCCTGTGCTGGATCTTCCCTTCTTTACCGCCTGTGGAAACCAACTTCTACCACCCTGTTAGGTTCCAGTTTACTTGTGATCTTTCCTTCCTGATAGTCTATTTTTTCAGAATTTGAATTGCTTAGCTAGTCTCTACCACTGTGTAAGCCAACTCCCTACCATATATCCTTCGGTATATCATCTCACTTGTTCAGTTTCTCTTGAACACTGATTGATACAATAGATATTATGCATATAATATGTTTACAAAATAAGAAAAGACCCCAAACAATTGTGAATGCTTCTGGGTTTTTGAATACAGTTTAGGTTTATACTTTAATTGCCTTATTTCTATAATTGATGCAGATATATCAGACTCTAGTAGTTAAATGCCATTGTATTTGAAACTCTTATATACACTCTCCTGGTCTTATTCTACTATCAACATGCAACTCCATATTGATTACTCATTTTGAAGTTATTTAAAATGAAAATAATTTTTATAAATGGCTTACTGCCAATTACAGGATGATTTTTCCTTTAAAATGTGATTAACACAAAAGAATGAACAATTATTGTCATTTGTATAAAATATATATGTGTGTGTGTGTGTGTGTATATATATATTCTGCAAGGTTATTTCTTCTATCTCTATGCTGGCTGCCTCTGAGCCAATCTCTGCCTCCTGAGTTTAAATTAGTCTAGTTGGCCAGTTCTCGGTCAAATGTCCTCCTTGTCCAAATCTATTGATAAATGCCTTATGCCTAGAAGTTCAGACAAGACCTTTGTAATAATTTGATATTAGAAAAAGTATATCATTAACTTGCTCAAAAAAAAATTAAGTTTTTTTCTGTGCCAGGTTCTGTATTAGATTTTGGATAATTTAAGACCATTTTAGGCTCTCAGTCTGGAAG
This sequence comes from Felis catus, assembly GCF_018350175.1. Lineage (NCBI taxonomy): Eukaryota > Metazoa > Chordata > Mammalia > Carnivora > Felidae > Felis > Felis catus. Next base: position 49,372,790 of record NC_058384.1, on the reverse strand, counting down.
AAGTTTTATAAAGATAAAATTGAATAACTTTAATACAATGAAATAATTTTCTTAGTAAATAAAAATGTAAGTGGCCTAATTCTAAACCCACTGAAATTAGTCTAGTATTGTCCACATTTTCTAAATTCAATGAATGCTACATGTTACTCTAGGCTTTACATTATCCTTAAACAAATATGCTCCAAAAATGATACACAGAGTAGTTTAATATTGACTGTTCTGTTTAGAAAGAAAATGTAAAGGGAGTACTTGAATGAAGATAGTTTTACATGTTAGGGAAACCACAGGAATTCCTGAAATGTAAAACAAGGCTGGTCTTCTAAAACCTGCATATCTGAAGGACACAAAAAAGATTTCACATAATATAATTAATTGGTGTTTATCTATGTATATACATATATGGATCCATACATAGATAATAACATGAGACTCTTAAATCTTTCTATAATTAGAAATCGTTAGAAAGCATTAACTTGCTTTCAGTGAAAACTGTAGAAAAAAATGGTCTCAGAAGAAAATGGTTAGCTCAAATTATGAACTCTCTAAAATTGTATCTGCTCCTACAAGACTTAACATATTTATGAGGGATTCATCAAAACATGAATTATGAAGAAGGCTGACATGATGTATCCTGCATTATTGGCAAAAGCTCCAGGCCCCTTCTGTGGCCTCTAAAACGAGGGTCTATCTTCTGTTTGAAATTTTGACCAGGGGATACAACAAATGTATACTCATTTCTTTCTCATGCATTTTTTAATTCTAATTTCTCTGTATGGTTTACCCATTGTGACTTTTGTAATTATTACTGTACTACTACGTCTTTTTATGTACGAGAATCATTTCTCCTTATAAACGACAGCATATAATTTTTCTAATTAATATGTAGTGTTATGTGCCAATAATATAGTTAACAGATGTATATAAAATCTTAATGATATATTTTCATATAAAATACTTTTTCTTCCAATTTTTTATTTGAGTTCCAACTAGTTAACATACAGTACAATATTAGTTCCATGTGTAGAATTCAGCGACTCATCATTTACATATAATACCTGGTGCTTATAATAAGTGTCCTCCTTAGTATCCATCACCTATTTAACCCTTCCTCCCACCCACCTCCCATCTAGTAACTCTCAGTTTGTTCTCTATAGTTAAAGAGTCTGTTCCTTGGTTTACCTCTCTTCCCCCCACCATGTTTATTTTTTTTGATTCTTAAATTCCACATATGAATAAAATCATATAGTATTTGTCTTTCTCTGATTTATTTCACTTAGCATAATACAGTCTAGTTCCATCCATGTCATTGCAAAAGGCAAGATTTCATTCTTTTTTATGGCTGAGTAATATTCCAGTGTGTGTGTGTGTGTGTGTGTGTGTGTGTGTGTGTGTGTACTTCATCTTCTTTATCCATTCATCAGTTGATGGACATTTGGGCTCTTTACACAATTTGGCTATTATTGATAATGCTGCTATATACATTGGGGTGCAAGTATGCCTTTGGATCAGTATTTTGTATCCTTTGGATAAATACCCAGTAGTGCAATTAATGGATCATAGGATAATTCTATTTTTAACTTTTTGAGGAACCTCCATACTGTTTTCCAGAGTGGCTGCACTAATTTGTATTTCCACCAACAGTGTAAGGGGAATCCCCTTTCTCTACATCCTCACCAATACCAGTTGTTTCCTGTATTATTAATTTTGGCCACTCTGGCTGGTGTGAGGTGATATCTCAGTGTAGTTTTGGTTTGTACTTCCCTCAAAAGGAATAACGTTGCACATATTTTCATTTGTCTGTCAGCCATCTGTCTTTTTTGGACAAATGTCTCTTCATGTCTTCTGCCCATTTTTTACCTGGATTATTTGTTTTTTGGGGTGTTCAGTTTTATAAGTTCTTTATTTATTTTGGATACTAACCCTTAGTTAGCATATAAAATGCTTCTAACCAGAAGGGAGCACTTACTATATTTTTATTTCTCTTGGATGAAGCTCATTTACACACCAGTGATTCAGAGTAAGATTTTACTAAGCTTCAAATATCTGTGATTTTTTTTAATTATTAAAAACGCATTAATATATAAACTAATCTATTAATGTTTAACTTAAACAGAAGCCATCTTAACTATTATTATTTATACAAATGTCATCATATATTTGCTCTTTTTAATATAATATTGGTAATCAATGGACATCAGAAAATGAACTGTCAGAGAACACTTATAAAACTTAGCAATGTAATAAAGCCAAGATTAAATAGTAAGCATTAAAACAAAATGCAATTTAAAATAGCAAAGTTCATAAATATGTAAACCAACAATGGATAGAATATTCAAGGAAAAATTAATACAAACAGTTGATGCTGAAATGGAACTTGAAGTAAGAATATTTGGGTGGATAGTGGTAAGAAATTATCTAAGTTGTGAAAGACAAAGGTGAAAGATAAAGTGACAAATTAGCATTATTCAAATGTTTATGAAAGAGTGACTAGAAAAGTCTTAACAAAATTACTGAGCTCTACATGAGTTAGGAAAAACAAATTTGGATTAGGCTGTCATTATTTTCAAAAGAATCTTCAAACAGTACAGTTTGGATTTAATCAAGTTGCTAATGACCTGAGATCATAAAAAGAACATAATTGGGGCGCCTGGGTGGCTCAGTTGTTTAAGCATCTGACTTCGGCTCAGGTCATGATCTCACGGCTTGTAAATTCGAGCCCCATGTCAGCGCTGACAGCCCAGAGCCTGGAACCTGCTTCATATTCTGGGTCTCCCTCCCTCTCTGCCTCTTCTCCCACTCACACTCTGTCTCTCTCTCTCAAGACAAATAAACTTATTAATTTTTTTTTAAAGAAAAGAATTATTACAGTGAAACAGAACTTAGTTCATACACCTGTGCTTGTGGTCAATCATATTAACTACTAGTTCTGTGAACTTAGGCAAATTAATTTACTTCTGTGGCTAGCAGAAACACTGGTGCACGGCTCAATAAACAATAAACATTAGTTCTCATTTTCTTCATCCAGTTTCTTTGGGGTAATATTAAAGGAAAAAAAATAGATGAAACAAAGTTGTACATGCACCAATGAGGAGATTAAAAAAATCATGGTCTTATTTATAGATCAAATACAAATTGCAGGTAACATTTCCACATTCAACTTAATCTATTACCTTGAGTCTTTTGCCATAAATCTAAAAAACTACAAACCTGGTTTCTAAAAATATTTATGAAAAATCATTTAGTGCATTCTAATTGATAATAAAATGCTCACTCAAAATATTGTTGGAAATTTCTTTTTCTTCTTTTTTTAAAAGTTTATTTATTTTTGAGAAAGAGAGTACAAGCAAGGGAGGGGCAGAAAGTGAGGGTGCAGAGGATCAGAGAAGGCTCCCTGCTGACAGCAGTAAGCCAATGTGGGGCTTGAACTCAGGAACCATGAGATCATGACCTGAACAGAAGTCAGAGGCTCAACTGATTAAGCCACCCAGGTGCCCCCTGGAAATTTCTTTATATTCATTGCAACTCTTTTTACAAAAGTGGAAATGTATGTATTACAAAGCAAATGTTAATGAAATTGTACTCTGGGCACATCATCAAATATCTTGTATAACACTTATTTTCATTTATTGAATGTCTGAAGATTATTATGAGTCAAGAATGCAATTGAACTGCATGGATACAGTATTAACATATTGAAAAAAATAAACTATGAGAATTTAGATCTCAGGTGACCACAAATAATTCATAATGTCAAATTATGTAAAAAGGAAATTTCACTTCAGCCATTAGAGGCAAAGATACAATTTCTTTAAAGTAAAATTAAAATACTATTCAATCAAATGTTATTATCATTTGATTATTTTCATTGTCAAATAAGTGAATTACCAAAGGATGTTAATTTACATCTCAATAGATTGGGACTTGAAAACAATTGCATAGTTGCATTTTGCTGGTAAATCAGAGACAACAGAAAGATAAAACTAAAACATTTAATGTCTTCAACTGGTTAGAAAAAAAGTTATTTTGTTTTGCTTGAATTTTTTATGTTTTTTTTTTTTTATTTTGAGAGAGAGAGAGAGAGAGAGAGAGAGTGCACAGTGGGGGAGAGGGTCAAAAGGAGAGAGAATCTTAAGCAGGCACTATGATCACTCAATGCAGAACCCATCACGGGGCTCAATCCCATGTCTCTGGGATCATGACCTGATCCAAAATTAAGAGTCGGATGCTCGAACAACTGAGCCACCCAGGCACCCCAGAAAAAAGTTTTGATTATTTTTTCTCAAATACTGTTAAATAATATGATTTCAAATTTGTATATAGATTGTAACATGAAACTGTATTTGCTTTTTTTAACCACTTACTGTTAGTAAGTATATGGATGATTTAAAAATTGATCATTCAAAGGTGGCTTGTGATATTAACATTAAAGCTTGTATTTTAATAAGCAAATGCTTAAATCCACAATTTATTATGCAACTCGTAAAATCATATTGAGATTGAGTAAAGTAAATGGTATATATTAATTTTTAAAATGTCCATAATTGGTTTTGGGGGGATGAATGAGAATTTGCAAATGAATTTTTATTTATTTTTTATTTGAATATAGTTTACATATAATGTCATATTAGTTTCAGGTACATAACTTGGTTATTCAATTTTTTGTATGTTATGCTATGCTCACCACAAGTGTAGCTACCACCTGTCACCATGTACTGCTATCACACTATTGTTGACTATACTCCCTATATAGTGCCCTTTATTCCTGTGACTTATTCATTCCATGACTGGAAACCTGTATGTTAAACTGGAAGCCACTGCCCTTCACCCATTTTGTCCATTCCCCCACCCCTCTTCCTTCTGCCAACCATCAATTTGTCCTCTGTATTTATAGGTCTGACTCTGCTGTTTGCTTATTCATTTGTTTTGTTTTTTGATTCCACATATGAATAAAATAATATGGCATTTGCCTTTCTCATTCTGCCTTACTTCACTTAGCATAATACCCTCTAGGTCTATCCATGTTGTTACAAATAGGAAGACATCCTTTTTATGGCTGTGTAATGTTCCATTACATGTAATTCCATCACATCTTTTTATCCATATGTCCATTGAACAGTGTCCATAATTTTTGAAGCTGCATTGTACGTCCTCTTTTTTATTTTACATAATAAACATGAGTAACAAAATGAGCAACATAACTAACAAATAACTACTGAAAATTATACGCAAGGCATTTGACAAGGCAATGCAAAAAGGTCATTAGAAGCACAGGCTATTTCACTTGTCTACCCATGTAACTTTCAGCCTACAGTCTCTCTCAAGGTCAGACTGATACCACGTGACCCAAGGCCCCAAACACAGACCAACTGCTAGCATAAACTATTTCATATAGCCAAAGAACTCCCTCCAAAATCACATTTGTTAGCATAAAGTATCTGGTGTAGCCTATGGCCTTAGGTAAACAAAGGCTGTTAATAGGCAGGAATCAAAGGCTTAAAGATTATATTCTAGGTGTTGAGCAAAGACCAAATCTTTCTTTGGAAGGTGAAGAGTGGAGACAACCCAAACCTGCTGATTAATCTTCTCTGCACAACAGAAAACCCAAAATAGTATGAACTGGTATTCAGAAAGTGTAAGAGAGTCTAACAGTTAAAATTTAAAAACTAAAATATTTTCTTAGTGATATTTCCTTTTCTCTTTTTCTGGGAAATAAACTTATTTATAAATTAAGGAGTTCATTGAGTCAAACAACAGCAGTTTGACCTTGGTGGCTGCACTAATTGCTGTGCAATATCTTGAGACTCATTAGCATTATCTTACCTTTCCAGACCATCTGGTATTTGATAGAACTAGATACAAGAAGTACAAACAAAATGATCTTTCTGGATTTCTAGGTCACTCAGGCACAATAATCTATTCTATTCTCATGTTTCCACACAGGCATTAAATGCAAGTATTTATGACAAAAATTATTTTTATAATGAAATGACAAATTATTTACTGGTATAGTAGAATAAGAAGAAGCAGGGAAAATTTTTATTTGTCAGTGAAAATTCTTGCAATTTTAATTCATCATTAATGTTATGCTTCTTCAACCAAATATTTTGCTCAATAAAAATGTTAAAGGATAGATATAAAATAGCAAGGTCATCCTGACAAATTACTTACTATTAAAAAAACATAAATGACATATTTTCTTTCTCCAATTTATATTTAAGAAAGGATAAAAATTAATCAGGAAAATATACTGAACAATTACCTATGAAACTTCAGAATTATAAAATCATGTTCCTTATATGAGAAACCAACTAGCTGTCAAGAAGTTTTAGAAGATGGTGTTACTGTGATGAATTCTTGCTTTGTCCATCATACTGGAGTGTACTGAAAATTTTGTCAAGGGAGAGCATGTTTTCCAATTTCATGCAGATGCCAATTTATACAAATTAAAATATGTTGGTGTTAACATCAATAGCGGGTTTCTGTCATGCCCATTGTGTTCAAGGACACTTTATACATAATAAAAACAAAATCATTGCCTAGCTAAGGGGAGAGTCTGGTTTATAGCCATAAAATCAGTCATTCTGTCTACTGGGTTATTTAGAATCATCAGCTACTCATTTCAGCTCACGAACACAAGACACAAAGATACATATACCCTCTATCCCATAGGCTCCTTCACATACATCTCCCTCAAAATTCTATATTCAATTTTTTTCAGTCTTGTTCATGCCAAGTTCTACAAAACTACCCAAAATGTTTCTCATTGATCAAGAGTCACCATATACCCATACCTCCTACTACTTTCCCATATATGCAAGTTGGTTATTTAAGTATTTCCTTTTAGCTCTGTTACTAGGAAGACTTTTCTTCATAACTGTCCTTCAGAGTCATCTGAAAGTGAGAATATACCAGATATAATGTACAGTAGTCTATTTCCAGTCATCTGGGAAACTGACCCAAATCTTTTTTAGTTGTTCACAGAAAAGCCTCTTTGAAGCCACTGGTATGACCTGAAGAAGAGGCATTGGTCTACAAAAGAGGTAGATGCAAAGGGATCCTGCATCATCAGGACATATGATTTTTTTAAGGTTTATTTATTTATTTTGACAGAGACAGAAACAGCATGAATGGGGCAGCAGCAGAGACAGAGGGAGACAGAGAATCCTAAGTGGGCTCCACACTACCAGTGTGGAGCCTGATGTGGGGCTCAAACTCACAAAACTGTGAGATCATCAGGTCATGTGATTTACTTGTGTCTTCTGGACACTCTTAAACCTGTTCTTGGATCTACCTCTATCATGATTCATCAGTTATTGCCTAATTACCCCCTTGGCGATTTAAAAGAACAACCACTGGAGCACCTGGGTGGCTCAGTCGGTTGAGCATCCGACTTCGGCTCAGGTCACGATCTTGCGGTCCGTGAGTTCGAGCCCCACGTGGGGCTCTGGCTGATGGCTCAGAGCCTGGAGCCTGCTTACGATTCTGTGTCTCCCTCGCTCTCTGCCCCTCCCCCGTTCATGCTCTGTCTCTGTCTCAAAAATAAATAAACGTTAAAAAAAATTAAAAAAAAAAAATAAAAGAACAACCACTTATTGTTACCCATGAATCTGTGAGTAGTTGAAGGTCAGAAGATCTACATGGGGTTTAACTTTGAGTTCAATTTGCAGATTGGGTCTAATTTGTCTTCCTATGCTTCTTGGACTGTGAACTAGCAGTAGCAGATTTCTCTCATAGTAATGATAAACTAAGAGATCACATTTTTTGGCTGCATACTTTCGGCACCTTTCAGTTGATAGATGGCGCCCATGTTTACTTTCCTTGAATCCTGGCTGGTCTGTGATTGCTTGGGCCAACAGAGTACAACAGATGTGTCACTATGCCTGTTCCAGGCCGAGTCTTTAAAAAGACTACAAATTCCAACTTAAGTCTCATGGAGGTCCATAGCACTTTGCAAAATATTCTACCATATTACTTAAGAGACTATCTGAAAAAATGCTGCGATTACATAGAGAAAGGGGCTTATGTGTGTGCAACCTCTCAGCTATCTCCACAACAACATCATGGATGTAAATGGAAACCATTTATTTTCACACTTGACCAGATGTCAGGTGTGAACTTGTGACCCCAATGATAGCACACTGAGCAGAAGACTCTCTCAGCCAAGTTCAGCACAATTTCCTGAACCACAAAAGTATGATATATAATGAAATAGCTGTTGCTTTATTTACCCCTAGAGGATAAGGAATAGAGATAAGTAGTTTTAGCGGTTCTATTCCACAGGTCAGGTGCTAACAGTGTTTATCCTAATTACACATTTGAAGACTGGAAAAATAAGCACAGGACCCACTGTGAACTGTACTTAGAGCAAAGTTTTAATTACAATCTAATGTCCATAAGCACCACTGTAACTGAAGAACCTTTTGGGTTTCTTGGTACTAGGGTCAACTTAGCGCCTAGGTTTAAAATTCTTCAAAATGTTATATACTCTTCTTTCTCCCATATACTGTAAACCTATATTGTCACAGAGCCCTTTTAAAAAGAGTCAAAATGATGCCTGTTGTATACTTTTACAGTGGCATTACAGGGTCCTTCCTGTAAGGAAAGTAGTGGCCTCTTCAATCAGTAGACTATTGGATTTTGAATGGCTTACATTCAGAAAGGGTGCTAACTAGCATCATTTTACTGCTCACTAGCTCTTATCTTTATTTTTGTGATCATACAAAGTTCAGCAACATTCTAGTGTCTGTCCCACTATCTAAGTCCTAAAATAATTATGATACAGTAGACATTGCTGCAGATCCCCTTAGATCGGGATATCCTGAATTTCAGTCTCCCATTGCTGCACTTGATGTTGATTTTGTTCATTATATGTCTGATATTTAAGTGCTTCCACCTAGCTTCTGCTATCCTAGAATTTCATTGATGCCATTCATATTAAAGAGCCTGGCTCCATAGAAGCATTTTCCCCATTAAGTGTAGTTTATAGAGGTCAGCCACCACTGAGCCACTGAGATGCCATTGTGGTCTCCATCAGGGCATTAGTAATTGACTAAGTGAAGGAAATGTCCTTGAGGACCTGCTGGGGAAGACAATTAAGTGGTGCATATTTACATCTTGCAAATTAAATTAATTCTAACATCTTACTTCCTTAAGCTTTTAACCTTTCCTTAGTGTTGTAACGGAATGTCCTTTCATTGCCATTTCAAGTACTGAAGGCTATTACCCTGTCCAAGTTTTAATAAACCACCTCAGCAAACTTTTAGGACTGTTTCTGGTACCCTTGCCAGAGCTGGGAGTCACTAGCAATGAGTGAGTTCACCTGTGTCAATAAATTATTTGTCTACAGTTTCATACTACATGAGTTTCCAGCCTAAGTCCTTTAAGGTCTACTTTTACATATATCTGAAGTCAGATTACCTATGTTTACAACATGGCTCCAATGCCTACCTTCTGTGTGAATTTTGGTAATCCACTTAATTAATCTGTGCCTCATTTTACCTATGTGTAATAGCATAATTATAAAAAGGATTCTAACACATAGCAATAGAAGTGAGAAAATTTAAAAAGTACATGTGAAGGACTCAAATCACTGCTTTCAAATAGCAATAGCAAGTAACTGTTTTGGTGAATTGTGTCCCCCAAAAAGACAATTTGAAGTCCTAATCCACAGGAAGTGGGAATGTGATCTTATTTGGAAGTAGAGTCTTTGCAGATATATCAAGTTAAGATGATGTCACTATGAGTTAGGCTGGGTCTTAATCTAATGACTAGTGTCCTTGTTAGAAGAGGAAATTTGGACACAGAAATGCAGAGACTCACAAAGAAGAGAATGCTATATGAAGATACAGAGAAGGCCATGTGACAATGGATGCAAAATGATGAATCTGCAAGCAAAGGACCCCAGAGATTGTTGGCAATGACTAGAAGCTACGAAGAGTCAAGGAAGGACTCCACACCCTCTCCAGATCTTCAGAGCACATAGCACTATAGGTCCCTTGATTGCAGACTTCTGGCCTCCAAAACTGGAAGAGAATATATTTCTGTAGCTTTAGGCCACATGGTTTATGTTACTTTGTCAGAACAGCCCTGAGGAAACTAATATAACACCCACAAGGATTAGTCATTAATATTTTTGGAATACAGAGAGCATACTTAGTTTTTTTTTTAATTATATCTCTTTGGCCTTATTAAAACATAATATATTGACATATAATTATTATCCTATAATAATATTCCTAAGGAATATTTAAGTTTGTTTTCATATTCTTAGACCTAAACTAATAATATGTTTAGCCTCTAATAATATATTTAAAGTTATAGTTAACATTGAATGCCACCCCCTGCTAGGCACTGTACTAAGTACTTTAAGTAAATTACTGATAACAAATATATATTTTTCTTTATAACAAATACATGAGGATGTTATTGTTTTAACAATGAGGAAACTTTGGTGCAAAGAGGATAACATTCAAGTTCTCACATTGTGGAAGTAACAGATATGCATCATATAACATCAAGGAAACTTTGGAGGTATTGTACAAAGAAGATGCAACATTTAATAATGGCTTATTAGATGGTAGGCACTGAGTACTGAAGGAATGTTTCTCGAATGTATCATTTATAACCTCTACCTCCCTAAAATTTTATAAAGTTTAGAATACTAGTGCTTCAATTACAGTGCTTACAAAATGAAGTTCAATGGATGCTGATTTCCGTAGAAAATGTGATTAGTAGTTGATTAAGCCAAGTAGAAATTAAAGCTGAAAACTAGACAATAAGAAGTAAAGCAATGGTGCAGTTTTTCATATGCAGTATCTTTGTTACCAGTCCCACAATGTCAGTGACTCATTTTCTAACATGCACTATATCTGGATACATTTGTGTAATGTGTCTTCCCCTGTGGTGTGTGTGTGTGTGTGTCCCTCTCTCCCTCTCTCTCTCTCTCCATAGCTACATTTATAATAATATATATATTATATATTATATTTTTATGTATTTGACAAAAATAAATATATAATAAGGATTTGACAGCAAAAGAAATATTAAGTTGATTTGTCTGGTAAGGTTAAACAAAATATTCTTTTTTTTTTTAACAAAGTGGATACCACTGACAATTTTGATAGGGATATCATTGCTTGACATTAGACATTACTCCACACAATACAAGATTTTAACATCTCTGACATTCATATGCTCCATGCTGGTATCAATTTTCAGTCCATAACAATCAGAAAACATCTGACCAATTTCCAAATAGCATTAAAGGAGGTGATACCAGCCCCAGTTGAAAATATCTGAGACAGAAGATGACAAAATAGGTTGGAAGTTGGATTATGACGTCATATGTAGCTAAATACTGTGGTTGATGTTGTAGACCCAGCGCTCATTACTAGACCACTGTATCCTTTACTTTCTTGATTATAAAGAAAAGGAATCCAAACATATTGAAATTTACTTTCAGTTAAGGGTGATCATGTGACCCAATTCTACCAAAAGGATATATGCAGGTGTGCCGGGGACTTTCTTCCATTAAACAAACGAACAAACAGACAGACAAACAAACAAACCTCATAAGGCAAAGGATATTTTCAGCTACCTGGCATGGTTATAAAAAAGTCAAAGTACAGCAGCCATCTGATGGGATCATACTCATAACACTAACCTGCTGGACATAAGAAATATAAAGACAGGAAGAATCTGGTCCCCTGATTTATAACTGTGAACATCAGCAGCAGCCCTTCATTGATTACACCCTCCTTTTTTGCTATATAAGCATCATATAGTTCAAAGTCATTTTACTAGAGTTTTCTTTCAATCATACTAGTGTTTCTTATCATATATATTGTTAGATAACCTATATCAAGAGAGAGATTTTTTTTAAGACCCATATAAAATTATGTCACAAATGGGTAGAAGTTGTGGCAAATCATTTCCATTTGGAAATACAGAGGCAAAGGTAAGGATAATAACTGGTAAGGTGAATAAGAAGAACAAAGGAAATAATTCATTAGGGCTTAGTGTAGTAAATAAAGGACAGGTTGAAGTGTTTTGTTTTGTTTTATTTTGTTTTGTTTTGTTTTTTAATAAAGTTCAAGTAAGGGAAAGAATTGGAATGTAAAAGAAAAAGACAAAATTTAGTATGGGAATATGTTTAGGTGAGAAAGAAATTTCTCAGCTACTGAGAAGGAATAAAGGTATGTTTATGTGCAGTAAATGTATGAAAAAAAGTAGGTGGAGAGAAGTATGTGGCCAATAAGATAATTCAAACATGAGAAGTCTTAAATATAGGGTAATTTGAATGATTAAGAATTTACTAGAGTTCTATAAATGATGTTAATAAATTTTTACATGAAGACATGTGTGTCCAGCTTTTAAAAAACCCTCCCCATGATTAAATTATAAATTTCTTTTTAAGTTTTTATTTATTTATTTTGAGAGAAAGAGAGAGTGAGCACGTGAATGGGGGGAAAGGCAGAGAGAAAAGGAAGAAAGAAAATCCCAAGCAGTCTCCCTGCCGTCAGTGCGCTGTTTGATCTCATGACCATGAGATCATGACCTGACCTGAAATTTAGAGTCTGATGCTTGGGGTGCCTGAGTGGCTCAGTGGGTTAAGAGTCTGACTTTGGCTCAGGTCATGATCTCACAGTTGGTGAGTTAGAGTCCTGCACTGGGCTCTGTGCTGACTATGCAGAGCCTTCTTGGAATTCTCGCTCTACCTCTTCCCTGCTCATGCTTTCTCTCTCTCTGAAAATTAATAAATAAACTTAAAAAAAAAAAGAGTCCGATTCTGGTGTTTCACCGATTGGGCGATGCAGGTGCCCTTAAATCATAAACTTTTATTTCAATTCATCTATTATAATCAATCATTGTAATAATAACTTTAAAATTAGTTTATTAACCCTTTAAAATATTTTCATTTCATTATGGTCAATTAGTAGCTGTGATTCTTAGATAAAAATGAAAAATATAAAATAATTTTATTTTCTAAAGCAATATGGAATGATTAAAGTGAGTAGGAACCAAATGCAAAAATAAGAATTCAGAGATAGTTTTCCATAAATCGTTAAGCTACTCATTATCATCTTGCTTTTGTTAAAATACATTTCCTCTGCATCTTATTTTCATCTTTACACATACATATTTGATTGAATGGCCAATGACAAAGAAATATTTGACATAAAAGTGAAAAATAAAATATTGCTAGTGTAAAAAGAGACAGTTAAACAATGTGACTCCAAGGTGCTATTTAAAATAGGTAGTTTTTCTGGAAATATTTCAAATGGTTAGTTTTATCTAATGAAAATGCCTGTGATCATTTTTGAAAAATTCTTCCAAGCTACTCTAATAGACCATGAATAAACTAGAAATATCAAATTTATAATTCACCTGAATACCTTTTATTTGTTAAATGGTAAATCTAGGAGAGAAAATTATATGTAGCAAATTTATAAGAATTTGTGCTATTTATAATGTGTCAGGCCCATGAATTTTATTCTATGCAACTTTAACCATTCTGAAATCCTTGGGAATGTATTGATAAAGTGACAGAAAATTTATTCAAAATGAAGGGCCAAAGGAATAAATTAAATTTATTATCAGAGGAAATAGAAAATGTCTGTAAATTACAGCATCTATAGACAGCTATGTTTGCAACGTCCCTTTAACCATGCTATGATATTTGCTAACCATGCTTTTGCTATTTGTTCTTATTACAGACCCAGATGGCCCAGGTTGATCTTTAATTTGTTAGGCTCAAAATAAAATATTGTCCTCTCCAGAGTTTAACAAAGGTTGCCCAACTTTATAGTTTAAGACATTCCAAATAAATCTGTTTCACACTGCAATTTAGCCACAAGCAGGATATAAAGATTAGAACTTTCTCGGGTCTTCCCAGCTGTTCAGATTTAAATACCCTCATTGCTTGACCACCTCCTTTACTTCCTGTAGGTTCCCCTATTTGAGTTATTAAGTAACTAAATATGCATTTCTTTATTTTTGTTTTAATGTTTATTTATTTATTTTTTGAGAGGAGGGGGGAGGGAGGGAGAATGAACAAACAGGGGAGGAAAAGAGAGAGAGGGAGACAGAATATCAAGCAGGCTCCATGCTGTGAGCACAGAGCCCGACATGGGGCTGTAACTCAACAACTGTGAGATTGTGACCTGAGTCGAAACCAGGAGTCAGATGCTTAACCCACTGAGCCACCCAGGTGCCCCATATATATTTTCTTTCTGTTTAACATTTTTTTTGTAAGATACTCATATACCTGATGGAGTGCTTTTAATGTAAAATGACATGTCTACATCTTTTGGGATGAAAAATAATGTTTCCTCTTTCTCCTCCCCTTCCATGATATTGATTCATTTAACGCACTGCTTCTATTTGGTTAGGTTTCTACTGTCATGAAATATGATTCTGGCTTTATTTTTTTTTTAATATAGAAGTTTAGAATCTACAGGGTGAAGTATCATCTTGCTATGAATTATTTGGTGTTAAAGAGCACATTTCCATTCAAATAATAAAATTATCTTAGCTAATTCTTGAATAAACTTAAAAATGTTTAAAAACAATAAGTTTCTTGATTTATACACAACTCTGTTCTTGGGGTATTATTTTAGAATACTGCTTCATTATGTTTAGTTGTAAATATGTGATATCTTAAAAAATATTACATAGGGAATAGACTGATGAGAGAATAAATTTCTGGATTCGATATTATTATACAGATAAATAAAACAAATGAAGAACTGGGAAATTTAGGAAGGGAACACAGGGAAGGGAAGTTAAGTCATAATGTTAATGTGCAAGACAAAAGCATTTACCTTTTTACTCAAGCAAATGAAAGTATATTGTTTGATAATATAGTATTTCCATATTTTTTACTTGATTTATATTAATTTGTGGAAAAGTCCTACGAAGAAGCTTCTTATTCCTTTAACATCTCTTTCACTCTGAACAGCTATCTTTACTTGGCTATTAATGGGCAAATGTACGCAAAGAACTCTGAGGATTAGTTAAAAAATGAGCAGCTGGTAAAAGTAACATATGTGAAAAACCTAATGCCAGACACACAGGAAGTTCACAGTAAAGGTAATTTTGTCCTTCCTCTATCCCAATCCCACTTTTGACACAACTTCTTTTCCTGTTTAGATCCCACATGATGAGTACTCTGTTGCAGTTTCTAATTTCATAATGCTATTTTTAATTTCCTTTATGATTATATATTCTCTATTTAGTAATATTATTCATATTCCTTTTCACTGAGGTGGGTTTTTATAAACATTCCAGGTATGACCAACTAGAAATACGTCGCATTGCACACATCACAGAAAGGAAAGGTTTCCTCATTCAACAAATGCACTACCTTAACTATACCACGCAATTTTCAAGAAGATAATTAAAAGCGCAAGCAAATTGGAAAACAAACAAACAAACCCACAAAACTTATAAGAAACTTTAAACTTTCTAATAAATGTCTATATGGTGAATTGACTTATATTTATGGTTTCATTCATTATGTTCTTTCATTGAAAAGTACAAAAAAAACAAAAACAAAAAAAAAACTACTTGCCATGTCCACCAGTTTAACAGTAAAAATCTGTCCATGTATATATGCCACATTATTTCATGCTGACTAGAGGTACATATGGAGTGGCCTATCCAAAAAAATATTATTTATAACTCATCAGTTACATGGTAAAATATGCAAAAACCAAAAGAGATTTATTAAAAAATAATAAGGAAAATAGGTAAGGAAAAAATAATATAGAAAGTATTAAGGAAAGAAAAAGGTGAGATTAAAAGTAAAAAGGAATTGTATTAAATAAGGAAGCTTTGACCTCCGTATTTAGCCAAAATTTAGTCTTCAGCCTCTTCTTCAATTTCAGCCTTATTTTTTAGAAGAATAAATAATTAACAAAATTTCTACTTTGACATCATTTTCAGTAGCCTAAAATATTTCTGTAATCAAGTCATTTATGATCACATATAATTATCATATAAGAATGGTACAAACAAGATATTTTATTTGGATTTATTTTAAACATAAATATATTCACTTTCAAATGCTGGTAAGCATTTAAGATGTAACTGCAGTTACATGATAGAATAGCCCACAATGACATATTTTAAAGTCTGTAGAAGAATACTCTTTTACTCTTTTACTCTTTTACTCTTTTATTCTGCAGAGAATACTCGTATTTTTCAGACAATACTAACATGGGAGCACTTACTGATGGTCACTTGCAGGGAAAATAGTTCTTTTCCTGGAATCTGCTACATAAGTTAACCAAACCGAGGTACCTTGACAACACAAGGATTTCTTACATGATGTCAATCGCAAAGGTTTACAGTCATTCTACTCTAGGGAAGATGCTAGAATTAAACGCAGAAAAAAATATAAAGCAAGTGGAAATTGAGCAAAAGATTTTCCTCACTTTAAAGCCAATTACATCACCAACTGCCAGATTTCTAGATCTAAGTTTTAAGAAGCAATATTTGCCAACTCATTTAACAAACAAGTAAAATATTTTTTAAGGAAGAAACAGCAGCATGATGAGAATAAAAATATTAAGTTTACTTCACAAAACTGGGCACATACCTTCTCTTTGAGAGCTGGTATAACCTGCATCACCTCTCACAATCAAACGTCAGATACACAAGTAGCTGAGATGAGTCTTGGGCTGTTATCATAAAGAAAAGTTAGTCACTTACTATCAGCATTTTCCTGAGTATGATTCTGTATTGGAAAAGCTAGCTAAAAATATCTTTCTCCTTTAGTTACATCAGTAGAAAGTATGTATCTACTTAGTGTTTTGACTGTGATGTTTAGGAACCATAGGAGTCACTGAACCACAGAGAAAGCTAAAAATGATTAACCTGAATCATAATGAAAATGTTTGAAATCTGAGAATTAAACTTGTGTAAAAATACAAATGTAATAAAATTCCAAAATATAAAAATCAATTTTGTTTTTACATCCTAAGAAGTTCATTTATACATTACATGTTACTTTTAGCCCCAGATTTACCTCTGACTTGCAGAGAACAGTGAAGCAGGAAGCAGTTAGTTCAAAAGGGCAGAGTCAGTGAAAGAAGATATAAAAAGAAGCAGAATAAACCTAATATGGAACACAGCAATCAGTTTGAAAGAACACATATATTGCCAAGGATGATAAGATATCCAAGTTAAAAGCTGCATTGAATTGTGAAGTATCTGAATTGTTGTCCAGTTCCTAAGATGCATGACTATATACTAGGATGCTCAGTTTGACTTCAAAAGCTTTGTACTGTGAACTCTGTGGGGTCCCATTTAGATACATGACAAGGTTAATAGTGTTCTCAAAGTTGTGCACTATACCACTACTCAAATATGTGGTGACTGGCTATATAGCAGTTCCCAGCATTGGCTCAGTGGTCCAAATATATACCCTTCTCATTTCTCAAATCGTACTTAAATTCCTTGATCAATGGCCATAGCTGGAAGAATTTGAGCAACAAACTAAATAAAGTAGTATTAGAATATAACACAGAATATAAAGTAAATACTCATTTATATGAATGTGTGATTGAATAAATAAATGAGAATGAAGGGACAAATCTCCTGTGCAAAAGAATCTGAAAGAAAGGGGTGCCTGAGTGGCTCAGTTGGTTAAGCAACTGACTTCAGCTCAGGTCATGATCTCATGGTTCATGAATTCAAGACCCACATCTGGCCCCACGCTGATGGTGCACAAACCTGTTTGGGATTCTCTCTCTCTCCCTCTGACTCTGCCCTTTTCCCATGTGCACTTGATCTCTCTCTCCCTCTCTCTCTCAAAATAAATAAAGAAACTAAAAATAAAAAAATCCCAAATAAATTAAGTAGATGGTCTTCCCTCAAGGAAGTAAAAGATTACTTCTCACTCCTTACGTATGGGGAACCCATAGTGACTTCCTTCCAAAGAGGACGGCATAGAAGCAGTGGGGCAAGGAAGGGTAACTTTACAATGCAGAAACTTGACAAACACTACCTCTGGCAGGTGATCACCATCAATATCAATGTCGTAAGTCATGTTGATAGAATGCACATTTGATATGATGCAATGAAAATGATACATTACATTGAAGAGTCTGGACCCTGGCCAAAACCCTATATACGATGTTTCAGGCATGAACTTTTTTTTTTTTTTTTGAGACAGAGCGGGCTCAAGTGAGCGAGGGGCAGAGAGAGGGAAAGGGAGAGAGAAAGATGGTCTTATATCCTCCATAGCTAATGCTAAGAGTAACAGGACAGAGAAGTGATTCTGGAGAAAATCTCTGGTCATTCCTGCATGTCATAGATTGCAAGGAATTTGAAGACTGCAGAGAGAGAATTTATTTTATAGATGATGAAACTATTAAAAAAAACCAATACATTCTTTTTTTTTTTTGCCCAATGTCACACAGCTAATGATTGGACATTTTGTTTGGAAGTGGCATATGCACTAGGATGTTCATAAACTTCTAAGTCCTGTAACATGACCATCTAGAATCTGTCTTTGACCTTATTTCCAAAAATATGATAATTATTTTCTCTGCATTAGTAAAAATGGGTAAGAATAAATAATTTTATGCAGTTTGTGGTAAAAGTACAATTACATGTAAATAAAAAGTTTTAATGTTATACTCTTATAAACTCTGAAATTTGATATTAATTTGACTTGAAATTAGACTAGCAGTGAGGAAGCTTTAATATAAATTTCTAAAAATGCCAGAACTATATACAAATTTATCAAGTATAGAATTAGTATAAAGTATATAATTTATAAAGTATAGAAACTGAGCTTCTAATATCTATAGGTTGATCACTACATACAAGGGCCCAATCTGTAAAGTTCATGTTCAGACTTGCAGACGTCTAAAACAAAACTCTATACTCTGCAGTGGGATCATCCATATATCATGTCACATGTATGTGACAATAGCATAAGCTATTTATTAATCCTGAAAATATAATTCAGGAATAAATAGTAAGCCCAAAATACACTTAAAATTCATTGGTTATTTTTAAAAATGCACATCTTGAACATTTGTTTTATTACAATATATGATGGGAATTCCTGAAGTGAGCAGCCTAATTGGGAACATGATTTCAAATAGTTAAATATATCGTTAAATATCTTTTAGTATTATAAGTAATAAAGAGGCAAAAAAAAAGAAAAAAAAATAAGTAATAAAGAGGCTAAAATCAAACTTCCCTTCTTAAAATACAGAATTAAAATTTGTGAACATAATTTTAGAGTGTAAGATATATTTTTGTATCCTACAAAATACCCCAACTTATTTTCAAGATAGGTAAGCTTTTTTTTATTCAGAGTATAGTTATTCATAAAATATTGAGGTACTTTTTGAGAGCCAGGATATAGCCCTGTATCTAATTAGTTCAGGGGATGCTCAATAAAACAATCATTTTGTTTCTCAATATATGTATAGTAGACAAAACTCTTAGATACTCCCTTAAGATTCTTCAACCCTGGTATCCACATCTTCTCCCAGTAATTCAATTAAACACTAATCAAGGTGTTGCTGTGAATGAATTTTGAAGATGGAAAAGTCTCAAATTAGTTGACTTTAAGTTAAAGATTTCCTAGGTGGCTCTAGCCTAAATAAGTAAGTATGCCCAGAGGCCAGAGAAAGAAGTGGCCTCAAAGAAATGGGAACCTGAAGCAACTATCTCCCTCTGGCCATGAAGAAGCAAACTGCCATGTTTTAGAGAATGCCATATGGCAGGTAATTGTAGGTGGCTTCTAGGAATTAAAAATGGCCCCCGGATGATAGCAAGCAAGAAAGTGGGTACCTCAGTCTGAGAACTGCAAGGAACCGAATCCTTTCAGTGATCACTGAACTTGTATGAAGACTCTGAACTTTAGATAATATGGCAGCCCCAGGTATGCCTTTGATTTCAGCCTGGTGAGACACTAAGCAGGATCCAGGTAACGGCACCCAGACTGGTGACCTATGGAAACTAGGCGATAATAAGTTTGTGTTGTTTTAAACTATTATTAAATTTGCAATAAATTGTTGCACAGCAATAAATTATGCACTAAATTGCATAAAATAATGATATTTATAAATGCCTTAGTAGTACTCCCTTGTTAAAATATGTAGTTTAAGATGTATTAAATAAAATTAAACAATACATTTACAAGCTTAGTTTATAATTCATAATTTGACTATGAATTAGTCTATTTTGAACTAAATATACTTTTTTCTTTTTTTTCAATATATGAAATTTATTGTCAAATTGGTTTCCATACAACACCCAGTGCTCATCCCAAAAGGTGCCCTCCTCAATACCCATCACCCACCCTCCCCTTAAATATACTTTTTTTCAACAGACTTGTTAAAATAGAACTACCCTATGCCCCAGCAATTGCACTACTAGGTGTTTACCCAAAGAATCCAAAGAATACAAAACTACTAATTCAAAGGGATACATGCACCCCAATGCTTACAGCAACATTATCTCCAACAGCCAAATGGTGGAAACAGCCCAAATGTCCTCTGACTGATGAATGGATAAAGAAGATGTCATATATATATATATATATATATATATATATATATATATATATATATGTATGTGTATATATACGTGTGTATATATGTGTATATATATGTGTATATGTATTATGTGTGTGTATATATATATATATATATATATATACACACACATAATACATATATGTCATATTGGAATATTACTCAGGCATAAAAAGAATGAAATCTTTGCCATTTGCAATGACATGGATGGAGTTAGAGAGTATTATGCTAAGTGAAATAAGGTCACTTTTAATAATAAAACCTGACATTTTGCTTTCACTGAGTTTTGTTTTTTAATCACTTTCAAAAAATGTATATTTAATAGACAATAAACTATTTCATATTTTTCTCCATTTTATGAGTAGTAATTTTAAAGAATGTAATTTTCAGTTACATAAGTATCAGAAGTATATGAAGGAATTTCTTCACAAAAAACACTTGACTAACTTTATGAGTATGTCTGTATCACCTTTCAAACACTGAAATAGCTTTGTTTCCTTTTTGTGTTTTAAAACAATGATCATAACTCTCAGTTTTTCTATTTCTCAAAGATCTAAACAGATAGTTAAAAATATTACACATATATATCACACATGTTTACGTACTATCCTATAAACATATATGTGGATAGCAAACAAAATTATCAAAGCTTCTCGGTTATTAGTCATCAGGGAAAGCAAGTTAAAACCACAATAACACATAATTATACCTCTATTACTATTAAAATGAAAACAACTACAACTGGCAATACAAAACACTTTGAATTATGAATTACACAGAGCAAATGGAATTCTAATACAGTGTAGTGGGAAGTGAAAGTGTGAAAATTTTTGTCTTGTTCTTCACTTTATAATGAATAATTATGCTTTCTAAGTTATTATTAATTAAAATTTCAATTGCATACAACTGCACTAAAAGTCCATGGATACTATTAAAAAATTTATAAATCAGAACAAAAATTAATGCAAAATAAAGCAATGTATTAGCATAATTTATAAGAAGTTTCAAATAAATTTTTGGAAGAAGAGGATACAAATGTAAGGGCAAACAGATATTGTTATATAGATATGCATGTGTGTATAAAGTATATTATATATTAGAGAATATGTGATATATTTAATATTACATATCCTGATAAATGTTAGATATAAAATATATATTGTTAATATGAATGTGTATCTGCATAAATACATTTTTATTTCCTCCCAATTTTGACACTTATTATAAATTTTACAAGTTTTATGTTAATATCTTTATCTGTTTCCTTAATTATGCTTTAATAATTGTCTTCAAATTTTTTGAATAACTGTGTCTGAAAATTATTAGGTATATTATCCTGCATGATGATAAATGTACATCTGTGAAAATTCTTTAACATCAAGGATTATTAATATTAACAATTAATTAACAAGGATTAATAATATTAACAATATTATTAATATTGATAGTGATTAAATAAAATTTAACTATTAATCCTCATTATGAACTTTCTTTACATTAGATATTTCACAGTAAATAAAATTATTTATTTTCCTTTTCCGTTTTGAAAACTTATCTGTTTAATTTTAATTTTAGTTTTTTGTTATGGATCATAATCTTTGTGCCCATAGGACTGTGAAGCCATAAAATTCAAAGGATAAATCATTTTCTCCATCAATCTAGATATGATTCTTTGTGGTCACAGAATTTAAGAACAGCTCCACAGTGTATTATATACATTTCACAGCATACTTTTAGCTGCTACAAATTCAGACCACTCAGAATTGTATTAGAATCCAATATTTCTTTTCTTTTTTTTTTTTACATTTATTTATTTTTGAGAGACAGAGAATGAGCAAGGGAAGGGCAGAGAGAGAGACACAGAGACAGAATCAGAAGCAGGCTCCAGGCTCTGAGCTGTCAGCACAGAGCCCCACGTGGGGCTCGAACCCACGAACCGTGAGATCATGACCTGAGCCAAAGTCAGACGCTTAACCAACTGAGCCACCCAGGCAACCCTAGAATCCAATCTTTCTTCATCCAGGCTCTGATTTTCTTTGTAACTACATGTCCTTCAAAATATTAGAAGGTATTTGACCAATTTTCTTCCATTTAGTTTCATGTGCCACTAATTATACTCAATTTTACTAGAGTAAATACACTAATTTACTAGACAGAAGTCTCATAAGTCCTTTACTTTGTTTCCTGCACCCATGCAATATTCTCTCAAATTAGTGGCAGCCACACAGAAGCCAACTGAAACTCAGAAGTCTTAAGGGGATTGTTGCATAACACACTTTATGGTCTTGTTTCTTATGATATGGCATCTAAAACCAGTGCTATCTCTACAAAGTCCCATTACTGGGCTTCTTTTACTGCCTTTCATTCCTGATTATAAACAAGACTCCCTCCCCTGCTCCTACTTCCCACAAGCTTATCTCTTATATTACACATTACTAATTTGGATCATCACAAACAATACCTGAAGCTAAGGGGTTCTGTAGAAACCTACTCCACTTTTCACTTGCCACATGTGTTAATATTGCCAAATGTTTGTCAGTGGATAACTAGCTTTCCAACATCCATTGTCCATCTTCTCATCACATTTTTCTCACAGTCTACAAGGTCACTGACACATATTTTAAATTCTCTTAAGGCCATTTCAAGGTACATATTTTTACATCATATAGATTGTCTAATTCTAAATAAGAAAGCATTGAGATAATTACAGGCTCTATATATAATAAAAATGGATTCTTTCTCCCGCAACAACACTGGGCAGGTAAAGAGGGTGTGTGTGTGGTGGGGGGTGGGGGGAACAGCCTTTCTCTGCTTAATCATTCAGGATTAGAGGCTGACCAAGGCTGTGCCACTGGGTTCAACACATGGCTTCCATGTTATCCCTAAAATAATCTGCATCTGATGGAAGAATAACATGATGGAGGGTGTGTGGGAGTTGTTATGAGCCAAAACTGAAAAGAATTCACATTATTTCAATCCTCATAACCCACTGACTGGCACTGAGCTTCATGGCTTTATTTAACAACAACAAAGCCTGGGAAATACTAATTCTATCCAGGAAGAAGAGAAATTACAATGTGGCAGGCAATTTCTAAGGATAGAATAGAACTGAAGAATACTAAGAAAACTTTTTATTGTCAGAGATGGATTTTACATAGATTTCAAAAAGAGTATTAGAAAGCTTGGCCATATTTGTACTAAGCAAACATCTGCAGAGCTCTAGAAATAATTCACAGTGCTTTTAAAGTATTTTGAAAAGAGTAAAAAAAGGCTAATAATAAATAACAGAATACAGATGAAATGTAGCAAATAACATGCTTGGGTAATCTTAAAATTTGAATGTTCATGCACAGTCATTTTCACGCTGGCAAACTGATGGTGCTCAACCTGGCAGGTGGTTTAAATGTGCTGAGGAAAATGTAAAGGATCTTGGTGAAGTCCAGCCTTGGTTGACACAAGTCTCCTTTTGCTTGATACAATGTATTGATCATGCAATATCCAATTTTGTACAGCACTATACATCCATTCCAAGATGTGGACGTTTTCTATCATCAAAATAAATTATAAAAATTGATTAAGGGCCCAGATTACAAGTAAGGTGCTAAGCCAAAAATCACTTCAAATTTCAAGTTATTATCAAAACCAATCACAGTTTTGATGTTGAAATTTTGAGTAAACTTACAACATCTTAAAAAACAAAAACACCACCAACAGGCACATGAAAAGGTGCTCAACATCACTCCTCATCAGGGAAATACAAATCAAAACCACACTCAGATATCACCTCATGCCAGTCAGTGTGGCTAAAATGAACAAGTCAGGAGACTATAGATGCTGGTGAGGATGTGGAGAAACGGGAACCCTCTTGCACTGTTGGTGGAAATGCAAACTGGTGCAGCCACTCTGGAAAACAGTGTGGAGGTTCCTCAAAAAATTAAAAATAGATCTACCCTATGACCCAGCAATAGCACTGCTAGCAATTTACCCAAGGGATACAGGAGTGCCGATGCATAGGGGCACTTGTACCTCAATGTTTATAGCAGCACTCTCAACAATAGCCAAATTATGGAAAAAGCCTAAATGTCCATCAACTGATGAATGGATAAAGAAATTGTGGTTTATATGCACGATGGAATACTACTTGGCAATGAGAGAGAATGAAATATGGCCTTTTGTAGCAACGTGGATGGAACTGGAAAGTGTTATGCTAAGTGAAAAAAGTCATGCAGGGAAAGACAGATACCATATGTTTTTACTCTTATGTGGATCCTAAGAAACTTAACAGAAGACCATGGGGGAGGGGAAGAAAAAAAAAGTTAGAGAGGGAGACAGCCAAACCATAACAAACTATTAAAAACTGAGAATAAACTGAGGGTTGATGGGGGGTGGGAGGGAGGGGAAGGTGGTTGATGGTCATTGAGGAGGTCACCTGTTGGGATGAGCACTGCGTGTTGTATGGAAACCAATTTGACAATAAATTTCATATTAAAAACAAACACCAATTGCAACATTTGGATTCATATTGCCTTCTTTTCAGAAGTGTAGCCATTGGTTTTTACATAAAACTAGAATTAAAGACATACAATCGTTTTTATAGTCTTTCTCTCTGAAATACATAAATCCCAAGACATTGAAGTAAAACAAAATATTTGTACATGTGAATTTTTTTTTCTTTTTTCTCTGGAGAAAGGGTTTGCACCTTTCAATATATTCTCAAAAGTGCTCAAGAAGCCAAAATGGCTAAGTAATATTGATCTATATGCTTGTCAGGATTTTGTTTTTAACTAAAGTTTATTTTAAAGAAAAGGTTTACTTAAGTATTACTGCATTATTTTCTGAATATATAAAGTAGATGAGGAAAATTTAGTGTGGGCAGACATTATATATATTTGATTTCCATGAAATTTTGGTGTATTGTCTTCTTAGAACAAATCCCATAGTCAGGATAGCACAAAATTCAACTCCGACAAGTACTCATGATCTCATGTCTACTTTGTTCTGTGTCCTATCTTCTATTATTATTTTTCAGTTTCTCAGTCTTCAGCAATCACAATATATTTTGACCTTGCACACCCCCTCTAAAAAGTCTCTCCAACTCTTTCAGTTGTTTTCCTGCATTCTTTCTTATGTATACTGTTCTCTTTTATGTGTGGGAGCATATTCTCTTTGCTGCCCTGCTGTTTGCTTTTTCCTGCTGCCTTGTTATTTCCTCTAAGGCCTCTTGTTGAATCCCCTTTATACCGTGCTTTCTTCCTGTGCTGCTAACCCCCAGTACTACTTCTGCTCCTGCATTGCAATCCTGCTGTGCCCACACTTTCTAGAGCTGCACTTCCCTTCATGCTATTCTTAGGATCTTCACTGAAAGGAGCACCCTGATGTTTTGGTTGAGACTGGAATCCTTCCCCTAATGCCTGGAAAGTATACCTTAGAATCCATGGCTTTGAGGAGAAAGGCAATTTTCTCAGCAAATGGCATGTGGTATCAAAGATAATAACAAATCCTTTAGTCAACTATAATTTCTGACTTTCTAAATTAAAAATAATGTTGTCCCTAGTAGACTTAAATATCACTTCAAACATGTTCCTAGGGGAGGTTTAGATAAAAATTAGAAAAGATGTCTGTGCTTTCTTTTACTCCTTATCCATTGTGTGTGGGTTACACTGTAACAACTTCCTTCCAGCACTTCTTCAAATGACCTATGTGGCCCTTCTACCTAAAGAGTCCTCTTCTCCCTCAAGCCTTCATTAAACGTAACTTGGTATGTGACCCTTTCTTCACATCAAGGAGTAGAACCCTTAATTGTTTTTTGACCTACATAATTCATATAAAACCTGCATTATCCTCTGTGTCATAACTGTTTTCCCTGAAGTTATGAACCAATGAGGGCAAGAAACAAAACTTAATCAATTTAGTATGTGGAACATAGTATGTGGAAGTCAGAGTATATGTCTACTGACTTAATAATAACTTTATTTTTTAAATTTATTTTTTAAATATTTTAGTTTGTATTGCTTATATATTTAGTTATATTGGTTATATTGGTTATATATTTAGTACAATATTGGTTTCAGAAGTAACTTCAGTGATTTATTACATACGACACCTAGTACACATCACATGTGCTTTCCTTAATACCCATCTAGCCCATCTCCCACTCACCTCCATCAATCAGCCCTCTGTTCTCTATCATTAAGAGTCTCTTGTGGTTTGTTTCCCTTTCTTCTCTTCCCCCCTTCCCATATGTTCATCTGTTTTGTTTCTTAAATTCCACATATCCACAATATCCTATGATATTTGCCTTTCTCTGATTGACTTATTCTGCTTAGCATAATACGTTCTAGCTCAATCCATAGCATTGCAAATGGCAAGATTTCATTTGTTTTGATGGCTGAGTAATATTCCATTGAATATTTATACAATATCTTTTTTATCTATTCATCAGTAGATAGACATGTGGGCTCTCTCCATAGTTTGGCTATTGTGGATAATGCTGCTAGAAACATTGGGGTTCACATACCCTTATGAATCTATATTTTTGTATCCTTTTGGTAAATACTTAATAGAGCAATTGCTGGATCATGGAGTAGTTCTATTTTTAGATTTTGAGTAAAGTCCACACTGTTCTCCAGAGTGGCTGCACCAGTTTGCATTCCCACCAGTAGTGCAAGAGGGTTCCCCTTTCTTCGCATCCTCACCAACACCTGCTGTTTCCTGTGTTAGGTTAATATTAGCCATCTGACAGGTGTGAGGTGGTATCTCATGGTGGTTTTGATTTATATTTCCCTAATAATTAGTGATGTTGAGCATATTTTCAGGCGTCTGTTAGCCACCTGGATGTCTTCTTTGGAAAATGTCTATTTGTGTTTTCTGCCCATTTCTTAATTGGATTGTTTTTTGGGTGTTGAGTTTGATAAGTTCTTTTTATTTTTGGATAGTAACACTTTAGCAGATATGTCATTTGCAAATCTCTTCTCCTATTCCCTAGGCTGCCTTTTAGTTTTGTTGATTTTTTTCCCTTTGCTGTGCAGAACCTTTTTATCTTGGTGAAGTCCCAATATGTCATGTTTTCTTTCATTGCCCTTGACTTCAGAGACATGTCAAGTAAGAAGTTGCTACCACTGACAATGAAGAGGGGGCTGCCTGTGTTGTCCTCTAGGATTTTGATGGTTTCTCACATTTAGGTCTTTCATCCATTTTGAATTTATTTTTGTGTATGGTGTAAGAAACTTGTCCAGTTTCCCAACACCATTTGTTGAAGAGACTTTTTTCCATTGGATATTTCCTGTTTTGTTGAAGATTAGTTGACCATATAGTTGTGGGTCCATTTCTTGGTTTTCTATTCTGTTCCACTGATCTCTGTGTCTTTGTGTGTGTGTGTGTGTGTGCGCACGCCAGTACCATATTGTCTTGATGTATACAGTTTTATAATATAGCTTGAAATCTGGACTTGTGATGCCTCCAGTTTTGTTTTTCTTTTTCAGGATTGCTTTGGCTATTCAGGGTCTTCAGTGTTTCCATACAATTTTCGGATTGTTTGATACAGCTCTGTGAAGAATGCTGGTGGTATTTTGATAGGGATTGCATTAAATGTGTAGATGCTTTGGGTAGCATAGACATTTTAACAATGTTTTTTTTTTCTTCCAATCTATTATCTTGGAATGTTTTTCCATTTTTTTGTGTCTTCTTCAATATCTTTTGCAAATCTTCTATAGTTTTTAGAGTACAGATCTTTTACCTCTTTCACTAACTTTATTCCTAGGTATCTTATTGTTTTGGTGCAATTGTAAACGGGATCAATTCCTTTTTCTGCTGCTTCATTATTGGTGTATAGAAATGCAACAGATTTCTGTATGTTGATTTTTTATTCTGTGAATTTGCTGAATTCATATATTAGTTCTAGCAATTTTTTGGTGGAGTATACCACCTTGATTGATTTGTGAATAACAATCCTGAACCCCAGGAATAAATTCCACTTGATCGTAGTGAATAATTCTTCTAATGTACTGTTGAATTTGATTTACTAGTATCTTGTTCAGAATTTTTGAAACCAGGTTCATCAGGGATATTGCCTATAATTCTCCTCTTTAGTGGGGTCTTTGTCTGGTTTGGGAATCAAGGTAATGCTGGCTTCATAGAATGCTTTTGGAAACTTTCCTTCCATTTCTATTTTTGTGGAACCATTTCAGAAGAATAGGTATTAACTCTTCTTTAAATATCTGGTAGAATTCCCTTGGGAAGCCATCTGGTCTAGGACTCTTGTTTCTTGGGAGATTTTTGGTAACTGATTCAATTCTTTTCTCGTTATGAGTCTGTTCAAATTTTCTATTTCTTTCTGTTTCAGTTTTGGTAGTTTCTGAGTTTCGAGGAATTTGTCCATTTCTTCCAGATTGTCCAGTTTGTTGGCATATAATTTTTCATAGTATTCTCTTTTTTTAAATTTCTTTAATGTTTATTTTTGACAGATAGAGAGACACAGAGTGTGAGTAGGGGGGTGCAGAGAGAGAGAGAGAGGGAGACAAAGAATCCAAAGCAGGCTCCAGGGTCCAAGTTGTCAGCACAGAGCCCGACGCGGGGCTTGAACTCACAAACTGCGAGATCATGACTGAGCCGAAGTTCAGCACTCAATGAACTGAGCCGCTCAGGTGCCCCCATAGTATTCTCTTATATTTGTTTGTAATTCTGTAGTGTTGGTTGTGATCTCTCCTTTTTCAGTCTTGATTTTAGTTATTTGGGTCCTTTCTCTCTTCTTTTTCATAAATCTGGCTGCTTATCGATTTTGTTTATTCTTTCAAAGAACCAGTTCCTGGTTTCATTTATCTGTTCTACTGTTTTGTTGTTGTTGTTGTTTTTTGTTTTGTCATTGTTGTTGTTTCTATATCATTTATTTCTGCCTAATCTTTATTATTTCCCTTCTGCTGGCTTTATGCTTAATTTGTTGTTCTGTTTCTAGCTTCTTTAGGTGTAAGGTTAGATTGTGTATTTGGGACCTTTCTTGTTTCTTGAAATACTCCTGAATTAAAATACACTTTCCTCTTAGAACTGCCTTTGTTGCATCCCAAAGGGTTTAGACTGTTGTGTTTTCATTTCTTTTGCTTCTATTTTTTTAAATTTCTTCTTTAATTTCCTGATTAGCCCATTCATTCTTTAGTAGGATGTTCTTTAACCTCCATGTATTTGAGGTGTCTCCAAAATTTTTGTGGTTGACTTCAAGTTTCATAACGTTGTGATCTAAAAATATGCATGCTAGGATCTCAATCTTTTTGTAACTGTTGACTGATTTTTGACCCAGTATGTGATCTATTCTGGAGAATGTTCTATGTGCCCTCAAGAAGAATGTTTTTTCTGATGCTTTAGGATGAAATGTTCTGAATATATCTGTTAAGTCCATCTGGTCCCGTGTGTCATTCAAAGCCATTGTTTCCTTGTTAATTTTCTGCCTAGATGATTTTTCCATTGTTGTAAGTGGGGTAGTAAAGTCCCCCTACTATTACTGTATTATCTCAATGAGTCTCTTTATGTTTGTTATAAATTGATTTATATATTTGGGTGTGTCCAATTTGGGGGCATAAATGTTTATAATTGTTAGATTCTTCTTGATGGATAGACGCCATAGTTATGATATTATGCCCTTCCTCATTTCTTGTTAGAGTCTTTGTTTTAAAATCTAGTTTGTCTGATATAAATATGGCTACTCCAGCTTACTTTTGACAACCATTAGCATGGTAGATTGTTCTCCAGCCCCTCACTTTCAATCTGCAGGTGACTTTAAGTTTAAAACACTAACCTTAAAATACAAAAAGGGAAATGCACCTAACACTACAAAACTGAAATATCCCTATATATATTTATTTTGTCTTATCCTATTATTTTTTTGATTTGGGGCATATAAATAAAATGGCTTCATAGGGGCGCCTGGGTGGCACAGTCGGTTAGGCGTCTGACTTCAGCCAGGTCACGATCTTGCAGTCCGTGAGTTCGAGCCCCGCGTCGGGCTCTGGGCTGATGGCTCGGAGCCTGGAGCCTGTTTCCGATTCTGTGTCTCCCTCTCTCTCTGCCCCTCCCCCGTTCATGCTCTGTCTCTCTCTGTCCCAAAAATAAATAAACGTTGAAAAAAAAATTTTAAAAAAAATAAAATGGCTTCATTCATACTTCCTTTGATTCTTTAGTGAATAACTTCTCTGGTGACAGCAAACAAAGTCTTCTTTATTTCAAATGGCTAGAGAAATAAGGTACTCCATTATTTACAAGCTCTAACACTACTTTAAAAATAATGTAATTTTCAATTTTTCTTAAATGCTTCTGATTTTTCTCATTTTGTATTGTCATTACTATTACCAAAATAGAAGTATATATTTCTGAGATTCTGATGCTAAAACAATAGAGATGAGGATTTAATATATTTTTATATTTAATTTGAAAGATATTCAATCATTTTAATATTTATTATCATAACACATATAATTTAACATTATAAACATCTGTACTTTTAAACTGGGAACTCAAGGAACATTATATAATGAAAACAATTTTTCACATTGAGTCCTAATGATGTTAAATATTACTGTTTATACATTTTATGTATCTTTACCTGATTCTCATGAAGAATTTAGCAAGTGAGAGCGGTTGTTAAATGAACTATTAAAAGTGTGGTATATACGTCAAATATATTGTTATAGGTGTTCATAGCAATAATTAATGTAAAAGTAAAAATTTTTTATGTTCATAACAGTTTATTTTCCCAGGATGTTTTCAAACTAATAAGTGATTTTTGTACAACATTGTGTTACATTTACATTAACCAATATCATTTAAAGCTTTTTTCAGAAATATTTTTAGATTTTATTATATAAACATTTTTAAATCATTTTTAGAGTTTTCCACCAGAAATGCTCTAATAACCAGGAAAGCTTTATAAATATACAGAGGTCATAATATTTTTATAATTATGTCATAATAGTACTTGGTAGTAACTTTTAACTATTCTTATTAGGTTTATGATATATATTAAATGATTATGAAGCTATTTAGATATTTAATCTCATTATCACTATGAATCATATTTAAAAGCCCCCAAATCCTTTTTTTTTCTTTTAGATAAGCAATATGTTTTCATTACAGGAAATTTCAAAATATAAGTATAAGGGAAAAATAAGTCATTTTATTGTCAATCTTTAATAATTGCTATTAATATTATTGATGGATTGAATCATGTCATGCAAAAGATATCTTCAAATCCAGACCTCTGGAATGTCAGAATGTGACCTTATTTGGAATAAGGATCTTTGCAGATGTAATTAAAATAAAGACTGCAAGATTAAATCAGGTGATCCCAATGTCCTTTTGTCCTTATAAAAGGCAGAAGAGGGCAGAGACATAGACACACACAGGGAAAAGGCCATGTGACCATGGAGGCAGAGACTGGAACTATGCTGACACAAGCCAAGGAATACCAACACCCACCAACCACTGTAAGAGGCATAGAGGGATTCTTTCCCAGAGCCTTTGGAGAGAATATGGCCCTACAACACCTTGATTTTGGACTTCTGGTGTCTAGGATTGTGGGACAATTCTTCTGTTTAAACACCCCAGTTTGTGGTAATATGCTATACAAGTCCTGGGATGCCATTGGGTCAAATATTTTAGAATATCATGTATTTAAATTACAGTATATCTATTATAATTTGTAGTGCTGGGACCTTGCTGGCCCATTTGCATTTGAAGTGTGTTTTCCTTTAATTATAGTTACTTCCTTATATACTTCTTTGTTAAATTATTTCCTGAATTTTATTTTCCCCTTCCTTTATGAAATTGATTTTAAACTATTTTATTGGGGATATTCATAATCAATGTTCTGTGATAATTCATTTAGCAACACTCTTTTTTAATAGATTTTTAATTTTTAATGTTTATTTATTTTTGACACAGAGAGAGACACACACACAGAGTGTGAATGGGGAAAGGATAGAGAGAGAGGGAGACACAGAATCTGAAGCAAGTTCCAGGCTCTGAGCTGTCATCACAGGGTCTGATGTGGGGCTCAAATTCACAGACTGCAAGATCATGACCTGAGCCAAAGTCGGATGCTTAACCAACTGAGCAACTCAGGCACACTTTAATGGATTCTTAAAAAGGCATCTTCTAACCAATGGGGTCTTATATTGAATTTATTATGGCATTTAGATATAGCAACTTCTAGATTAACTAATTTAAAAAAAAATATTTTCTTTAATTTTCCACACCTTTATCTTTTCTGTAAAGAATTCCTCAATTTATGAACAAATTTTGTATTTTTTGTTTTAAAATTTTTTAACGTTTATTTACTTTTTTAAAACAGAGAGAGACAGAGCATGAATGGGGGAGGGTCAGAGAGAAGGAGACACAGAATTGGAAACAGGCTCCAGGCTCTGAGCTGTCAACACAGAGCCTGATGCGGGGCTTGAACTCACGGACCGCAAGATCATGACCTGAGCCGAAGCCGGCTGCTTAACTGACTGAGCCACCCAGGCGCCCAATTTATTTTCTGTTTTATTAAATTCTAAA
Organism: Felis catus; assembly: GCF_018350175.1. Taxonomy (NCBI): domain Eukaryota; kingdom Metazoa; phylum Chordata; class Mammalia; order Carnivora; family Felidae; genus Felis; species Felis catus. The sequence goes on along the minus strand of NC_058384.1, from coordinate 49,339,689 downwards.
TCCTCTCTGTTCTTTTACTGGTGGTCTGCTTTTATAATGGATGTTACATTGTCTCTCTTCCGTCTGTTAATTTTTTAAATTTTATTTATTTTGGAATTTCATGTTAGAAATTAGACTTTACCTTAAGACCTCATAAGTTGGAAACCCTTACCTTGAATGTAAATTCATATTTATATTTTATGGATTTTTGTGTCTATTTCTAAAACTTGTGATGATACTCTATTATAATAAAATGAAGGAGGTGATAAGCTGGCTTTCTGTCCTTTCTCTTTGATCAATATCCCCCAGAGAATCCTTTTTCACCCTACCTATAAGTTTAAAGCTATTTGCTAAGATTCTGGCAACTGAACCAGCAACATAAGTATAAGTTAGCTTTCATGACTTATCATGATGTTTATTGCTTAATACTCCTATTTTCACGAAATCTCTCATTTTGCCCTCAGTTGTGCTCAGTAGCCTTGAGTCTGGTGGTATTGTCTTCTTTTCCAATGAATGAACTTCTAATCATCTATGGTGAAAGTGCAGTATGAAGGCATATATCTGCTGGGGTATAATGATTTCTTACTCAATGAAATGCTTTGTTTTCAAGATCTTCCTACCATACATCTGAATTCACAGATACCACTGTACCTAAATTATTAAGCCTTTCCAGTATATTTCAGCAGTCTTGATTTTTATTAGTGACTCTCCTTCTGTGAGATTTTCAGTTTCCTGGGGCTGTTATGTAATTCAACATGTATTTACTTGCTTTCTTCTACAATCGTGTTTGCTTATATGCTGAACTTGATATTTCAAAGATGAGCCACTAAATTATTTTTAATCAGATTGTTTTTTAATTCTAAAAATAATCTGATTGCAAAGTGAAGCACGTATTATTATAAGAGAAAAACTGTAAACATGAAGTGGACATAAATCACTTTTATACATAGAAGGTCACCTTCCTTACCATCCCACTACAAACCACTATTTGCCTTAATATCAAACAAGTTGGCAAATTAACCCCTGGGGGAAGATTTTACCACTGGAAAGAATTGTGTAAATGTATGTGTTTGGGCCTATGTGACTAGAAAAGGCACTAGTATTAGATTACAAAGTATTTTGAAAACCTTAACAAAGTGGTTTAAGTTCTGCATAATTTAAAATGTGTAAAGCAAAAACGCATGACATTAAAACATTGATAATATTTTATTTTTATAATTTTACTACAAACTTTTGTCTAAGAAGTCTAGGATCGAAATGATTAAGAAGCATATTTTAAATGATTAGATGGTTATTTTTGTAACTATTTTTTATAATGCACTTTAAAATAACAAATTTTAATATTTAAAATTGATATTTTCAATGTTTCATTTATTTTCCAAAAATGGTACTGACAGTGAAATCTGTAGCAGTAATTCTGAGTAATATGATATTCTGCTATAATACTTTATAAAAGGCTAACAAAAGAGTATCATTTTAAAAATGTTAATAACGAAAACAACTTCAGAGCTCCTTTGGTGTAACTTTGAAGTTAGTCTTCATGGAAGAAATACCAGGCTGGGAACAATTTAACATAGTGCTTGAGAAGAAAATCTGTAATAACGGCGGGAAGTGTGAAAGAGAAATCACCTAAGAAATATGTTAATTATTTTTAACTCCAATGAATGGCTTGTTTTGTTTTCAATTTTTTTGGGGGGAGCAGTAGTGTGCTTAATAGGTACATTGCTTTACTATCTGTGAAGAGAACTAAAAGTGCCATATTTGTGTATTAATTGGATACAAGAATACTTTAAAATGAAAAGCCTATATAATAATTTATAAATCATACACACACACATATGGATGTATATATAGGCTGATAAGTTTTGTTTTTATAATAAGTTCTATAAGTTTATGTTTTGTTTTTATAATAACATATTTCTCACAATACATGTCAGTGACATGTAGCGCAGATATACGCACATTATATAGAAACAGAGAGCATATGTGCATGCAGAAGCACTAGAGTACTATGTATTTTAATTGTATTTTTGTTTTTTATGATCATTATTCACATTGTTTTCAAGTCTACTGGATTCGGAGTGAAACTGTTTGAATCCCAGTTTGACAATTTACAAACTATATGACTATGAGTAATTCAACTTCTTTGTGCTTTAGTATTTATTTACAAAAGAAATACAATAGGGGCTCCTGGGTGGCGCAGTCGGTTAAGCGTCCGACTTCACCCAGGTCACGATCTCGCGGTCTGGGAGTTCCAGCCCCGCTTCAGGCTCTGGGCTGATGGCTCAGAGCCTGGAGCCTGTTTCCGATTCTGTGTCTCTCTCTCTCTCTCTGCCCCTCCCCCGTTCATGCTCTGTCTCTCTCTGTCCCAAAAATAAATAAACGTTGAAAAAAAAAAAAAAAAGAAATACAATAACAAGGAATGTCTCATGGTTTGTTGTAGCAAATAAGATGAATATGAAAAACACTTACAAGAGTGCCCTTCACCATATATACCCAGTAAATCATAGCCATAAACAAATACTCACATTTTGGCATCTGAGTATAATTTAAGCAGAAAAGATGTAGTTATACACTCTGCATTCCCATTGTTGACATTCTAATACCAGTTTTGAATCTTACTGAACTGTCTTTTCAGCTCACCTGGCTTTTCCTACCCAAGTTATTAGGATATAAAACTATCAAAACTGACTGTTTTACATTTCAGAGGATTTAAAGGCTATGAGAAAGCTAAGAGTTTTTGGTGCTTGCAAGAGAGCACATTGAGGTGATGAACAGAAATTTAAAAAATTAATATTAGCATTTAAACAAAAGCAGATTATTTATGGTGTATAAGGCATGTAAAAGAATATTCTGGTTGCCTCAATTTTTTGTTCAGTTTGTAATACAGTTAAAGACAGGATTAAAATTATATTTAAAGTTACTTATAAATGATAATAAATAGTGACAACACATGACTGTTTTTGATGATACGCTTTTTTTCTGTTGAACAGTCTGCTCAATGTGTACCTTACAAGGAATGTTTTTCTTTGACATGACATATGACATGAATAAGAATGTCCTTCATCATTAGATACTGTATTTATGATAGCTGGTGCATAGTCAAAGAACGAGAGAACAGTAAAGATGAGATAAATTTACCTATAGAGGATGAAAAGATACATATATACATATATGTATACATGTAAAGATACATATACACACATATATACATACACACACATATATACACACACACACATGCATTTATTCTGTTGGCACATAGTCTGTAGTTAAATATTACATAAATTATGTGGAATAATTCAAAAATATTTCACCATACTTATATAAAGGCAATGACAAATTTTTTCTCTACTCTTCCAACTTTAGGATATGCACTGCTGAAGAAAACCATCTGGACAGTTTTTGTATGCTTTTATAATGTAATGTTATAGAAGGAAAACTTCAATGACATTAAATATTATTTAAATATATGATTATTAATGGCTGCTTGGATAGTTTTTGTATTAATTTATTTTGCCCTTCCTTTTCTTTAAGCTTTCTTCTATTTTTTTTCTAGTTTGTTGTGAATATCCTTATACTACCTAACAAAACTAATTCTGCCATCTACTGTTTCCTTTTATGTTCAAGGAATATGGAAAGTTGCCTAATGTAAGAAGGTTATACAGTAAATCCCATAATGAGATAATATACCACCATATCAGAAATAACATGGGGCCTAGTTATTCTAGAAAAAGACTGCATGCATCTCTTTTGTGCTAAGCTCTCACATCCATTTCCTCATGTCATTCTATTGGGGGGGAGGGAAATCACATGTTTAGAGTTAGTCTCTGTTTTCTTAGCATTTTTAGGTTTAAAGCCCAAACAATGAGGATAATACATGAAAATTGCCCTCCATTTCTAAAGCTTGATATATTCTATGGGAATTACTCTGAGTTATCTAAACTAGTCAATTGACCAACACCTCATTCAAGTTATAGGATGTAACAAAGGAGAACTAGTTGATAGATACACAGTTCTCAAGTTTTGGCCAAAGCTTGGTCTCTCTTCCTTTTGGAGATAAAAGTTGGCGTGCTGTCAAAAGATATTTATACTATATTCAATCTTTTTTCAATGTTTATTCATTTATTTTTGAGAGGGAGAGAGAGAGAGCAGGAGAAGGGCAAAGAAAGAGGGAGAGAGAGAGAGAATCCCAAGCAGGCTCTTCATCGTTAGCACAGAGCCCATGTGGGACTCAAACCCATGAAATGTGAGGTCATGACCTGAGCTGAAATCTAGAGTCCAACACTTAACCAACTGAGCCAAGCAGGCACCCTTATACTACACTATATTTAAGTGCAAATGATAAGATGAAATCGCTTAATAGCTCTGTTGAGAGAGAGTAGGATGGAGAAAGTGTTCTGAGAACTCTAGTATACAGGGGTGTGAAGAGGAAAATAGATGTAACATCAGTGGAGTGGGAGGAAAAGCAAAATGAGCGCTCATAAAAGCCAAAGGAAGAGCCTTTCAAGGTAAAGATGGTGGTCAATTTCACTGAATGCTGCTGAAAGGCCAAATAAGATAAAATACGAAATTAACCATATGATTTGACAAAATTAAAATCATTGATGTTCTTGATATTTTATTATTTTAATGATATTAATTAAATCCTTCAGCTTGGTGGATATGTTCTTCTTTTGTTGCTGTTGAGTTAATGATTAGAAATAATGAGGCTGGCCTTCAAAACTGCTAAGCATTTAATTGCGCAGTTCTAACTGTATTGTCTTTTACTGTATCTCATAAAAGTTATTAATATTATTAAAATATGCAGAGAAATATAACCAAGATCTGGTCCTAAAAGCCTTCATTTGATTGTTTGCTTAACATATGTCATTGCTTTTATCAGAGGCAAGTTGATAGAACCTATGGCTGTGAGATAATTGTTATACTTCCAGGCTTGGAAGTCTTTCCAGATGCATGTTAAATTCCCATTTAATTCTCTTGCCTCTCTCTCTATCTTTGCCTTTCTTTTACCTTTCCTTCCCTCTTTTCTTCCATTCCTGTTTTCCTTTTCTTCTCTGCCTTCTTTGCTCTCTCCTATCCTGCTTTCTTCCCATATACCTCATATACATTTCAACTCCTTTTGTTAAATAGAACAAAGTGTAAGACTCCCTCTCTCCTCTAAGCTTTCAATCCACCTGCTTCTGCCTATTAACGACTTCTTCTGTACTGTTCCACAGATTGAGAATGTGCAACAATGGAGATGACATAAAGAACCCCAGTAAAACTGAGAGATAATTTATTCTCATGGAATAAAGGATAGTATTTCTTTTTCTCCCTTCTACCACCCAACCCTCTGCATAAATTCATGGGGGACTTTCATTATCAGAAGTATAAAAGTACAGAGAGGTGATGAATCAAGAGATGAGAATGACTACTTCATAGCAAAAAGCCAGACAAATGCTATTTCTCTTTAGGTACCATGAGGCCCCTCCCTGCTAGCCCTGCAGTTCATTATCTGAACATATTTCTTTCCTTCCCAGAAATGAGAATTAAAGTAATAAGAAAAATAAAGATAATTTCTATTTTCTAATACATAATGCTTTAGTAAACCTGAAGGACTTTCCACCATTTAATACAATCTTTCCCAGGCTCCACGTATGGTTCAAGTTTTGGTCTAAATATTATACTTCAGCACTACCAAATAGGGCAGAAAAAAAGTACCACTGAAAAATGAAAGTAAATGTGTTGTATTTATGTTTGAATGAACCTAGGGTTGAATTTTGTTTTCTATTATTTACAGTATAATTACCAAAATGTAACTTTTTGTAAGTGGCAAATCTACCTGTGACCTATTTTACAACATTGGAATTTTCGCCTGTTACCTCAGATTCAACAAGTTGATTTCACATGTGTGCAAGGAAATACATTCGGAGAAAAACTCTTAGCTCTCTGAATCCTGAACTTCAGTTGATAAATCATGTCAAAGATAAATTATGAAAGGTATAGTGGCTTAGTGCTTCCTGATGTCAGCACAAGGCTTACATAGAATGAGCTGCTTTATCTCCCAGCATGTGTAATTCTAAGAATTGACAAAAGACTAAAAAAAAAAATTTGAGCAAGATTCTGAGACACTCTAGTTGTCAGACTTTAGAATCATGTCTTCTAGAGGTAAATAACAGGGTAATCACAGTTAAACTCATGGACCTGACAGGTATAACTCTAAAACTTTATGCTGTAACTCTAGTAGAGACAGAAGAGGCCAGGAAAAGACATCCTTTTTTTAAAAACTTAAGCATAATAATAAATTTTACATATAAATTCCTAAGAATGAAAATGTACTTTTTAAATAAGATAGTTTTTCATATTTTGAAAATTTTCCTAGATTTAAGTATAGTAAACATTTTTAATACAAACATTGTTATGTTAACCTAACTATCCAAATATTAGCCTTCTTTCCAGTTTTCTCAAGGATTTACTATAAGACAATCTAAAAACTGTGATATACTAATTATCAAAAAAGGTGCTAAGGGTTCACACAATGGCACATATGTTAAATATTTTATATTTCAGAGACTATGCAAAGAAAGCCAATGGCAAAGATGAAGATGGACATCCTTTTTGATCCCCCCAAGCTTTCTGCATATACAAATGTACATGTATTCATTCATTTCAACAGCTATTCTTGAGTATATGTATGAGTTACTTTTCATATATAGGATTTACCTCAACAGAAAAAGTACATGTTCACATGAAACTCACATTCTATGTGGAAGAACTAAACAAATAAACATAATATTTCAGGTGAACCTAAGCTCTAAAAAGGAAAGTAAATTAATAAGATGATAAAAATTGATGGTGGAAAAATACCAAGTGTTGCTAAGAGTGAGAAGCCACCAGAACCTTTATTCACCACTAATGGGAATGTAAATTGGTAAAACCATTTGAAAACTGTTCAGCATTCTCTATTAAAGTTGAGCAGGCACCCATCCTATGACCCAGGAATTCCATTCTTTGATGTATTCCAACAGAAATGTATTTATATATTTACCAAAAGTTATATGGTAAAATGTTCATAGCAGCACTGCATGTACTGGGCTTTTAAAGGAAAATAAACACATGCCCATTAATAGTATAACAGATCAATAAACTGCAGTTATCCACACCATGAAATAGAATACAGAGACGCAAATGATCAACATTTGCATAACCAAAGGAGAAAATATTGAGACATTCCATTTATATAAGTATTAAAGCAAGTTATATTCGTCTATGTTGTTAAATGGCAGGACAGTAAAATCTTAAAGGTGGTGAATGCTGAAAGAGAGCACAAACAGTTGTGAGCATATGCTGCCAGTTTCTAGTTTCGTGATTTGGACACTGGTTTCCTAATTGTTCTAATAGTGCCTGGTTTTCTAATTTGGATGCTGGTTTCCTCATTGAGCCTTATTGTCTCAGACTATGACCTTATCTAAAGCTAATATTCTGTTTTCTTTCATGGTATGTCTGTCAATACGTTTATTTTTCTAAGTAGTGTAGCCTGTGTTATGAAATGTCTCTTCTTTATTACATTTTAGGAGGTGATTTAATTTCATTAATTCTCACAACAGGGAGTCAATAGAAAGTGCTATTTAATAATAATGCAACTGAGATTCAATGAGATGACATCCCCAAAACATGAATTCGTAGCATGAATAACAACAACAACAACAACAACAACAACACAATAGTCTTGGTGGTCCTAAATACTGGTCTTGAATTTGTAAAATCTGCTGAATTAACAAAGTCTGTCCACTCAATACAGGCATTAGTAACCCTCAGTACCACTTTGATTTCAATCTAATAGCAAATAAATTATATTTGAGAAGTTAATCTTTACTAACTATAGAAAAAAAATTAAAAAGTGGATCAATCTATTTACTGTTTTTGGAATAAGATAAAAACTACCTGTTATATAAAGGCTATTAGAAGATGAATCTTTAAATCTCACCAAAATTATTCTTGACATTCCCCTTGATTTGATTAAACAACATTATGAACCTAATGCTACCAGGGTGTCCTCACATTTTTATTTTGTGTTCAAAAACTTATATGCCAAAATAACAGAATTTCTTTTTGCCTTTCAAGATTAAATAATTCTTACAACTAAAATTATTTAATACTATGAATTCTCTTCAAAATAAAAAGTATCTATTAGAAGACACATGACTAAAATAGATTGTTCTGAAAAATTAATTGAATTCATGTCAGTCTTTATAAAAGCATATATAAAAATACGTGCATATAATACTGTGATGAGATTATACTTGAAGGCAGGAAAAAAATAACGTTGAACATACCTATTATGCTGATTTTGACATTATAATACGTAGCTTGAGATTTTTGAATATATGGAAAACATCACCATCATAAATATGTGAGTAATGTTTTATTATCATAAAAAGACATGACAAAAATTTTGTGTGAAATGCTATAAATTTTGTATTTCAATATTCCTTGTCCTGTGTACTGTGTAAAATAATTAAGAGACTGACACTAGGTTGATTGTATTATTATCTGTACATACATCAAACCCCTAACTAAGCTCTGTACAGTGTAACAGTCAGTGCTGCATTTAACTCAGTCTGTTCTATGGCATGCCACACTTGATACCCACTATAGGTCATTGATAAATATTTGATGAATAAATGACAAATTTATAGCTTTCTGAATTAATAAACACAAACACATATATAGTAGAATGATTCTTGACCAAAATATTTGTGTCAAATGAACTGGCCCTACACAATTTTGAAAACAGTGAAATTTTGCAGGACATCACAAGAATTTTGCCCTGCTTGTCCTTCCATAGCATCCTGAAAAACCACATACCACAAAATTAGACACTCCCACCATTACATCATAAACCAAAATAATTTCCAGCTAGATTACGTATTCAAAGGTGAAAAATTAGACCATGCAGAATATAATATAGATAAATAATTACCTGATTTAGAACAGGGTGAGCAAAATATATGATAATGAATAACAAGTAGTTCCACCGAAATAGATTGATTACCTTAATTATATTTAAGTGAAAGGAAGCCCACACTTCTCCACACTGTCAAATTTTATAAATGAATTTGGGAAATATGACTAGGAACATATATTACAGAGTAGGTTTAGTATCCTTTATGAATTACTATTACAAATTAACATGTGAAAAACTTGCCATTAACAGAAGGGTTGGTAAAGGACATACATGAATAAGATGAAAATTATATAAATTATATAAACAATATAATCAAATTTTTTCTAAAACCAAAAAGCAACATATGCCTGTGCCTGTTTCTGTCTGTACTTTTTCTCAGGTGTCTATATTAAGCATATGTGCTAACTGCAACATTAAATTATATTGTATCTTCACTCACTATTCTTAAAATTTTGATGTTTTTGGAATTCAGTGAAATAGGGTAATTCATTTTTACTGTAAATGCTTGACCAACTGTAATGGAAAACTTTTTGAGAATTGTTAGAACAGATATCTGTGAGGAAGAGGATTAGTGGAAAGGTCTAGAGCATAAAAGTAATCTGTTAAAATCCTGAAAATGCACCTGTACAGAAATCTTGAACACATTTTAGGCTCCTTTGTCTCGGGCATGTTTTTGCAACAAAGGTGATGTCAACCACAAGCAAGTGAAAATAGCTTTCCTTTTGATATTTACAATTGTTAGATCTTTTTGTTGGATATACCCCTTAATTATGATATAATGTCCTTCTTCATCTCTTGTCACAGTCTTTGGTTTAAAATCTAGTTCATCTGATATACATATGCCTATTCTGGCTTTATTTTGACGTCCATTAGCATGATAGATTTTTCTCCAACTCCTCATTTTCAGTTGTAGGTGTCTTTAGGTGTAAAATGAGTTTCTTGTAGGCAACGTGTGGATGGGTCTTTTTTTTTTAATGCATTCTAATACCTGATATCTTTTAATTGGAGCATTTATTCCTTTTACATTTAGGGTGATTATTGATATATATGAATTTAGTGCCATGGTGTTACCTCTAAAGTTTGTTTTTCTGAAGATGCTCTCTGTTCCATTCTAGTCTTTGTTGCTTTTGGTCACTTTCCTCCAACGAATCCCCTTTAGTATTTCTGGTAGGGCTGATTTAGTGGTCATTAATTCCTTTAGTTTTGGTTTGTCTGGAAAACTCTTTATCTCTCTTATTTTGAATGACATCCTTGCTGGATAAAGTATTCTTGGCTGCATATTTTTTCCCATTCAGCACACTGACTATATCATGCCACTCCCTTCTGGTCTGCCAAGTTTCTGTGGACAGATATGTTGTGAACCTGATGTTTCTTCCCTTGTAAGTTATGGACATTTTGTTTGTTTGTTTGTTTTTTTACCTTGCTGCTTTCAGGATTCCTTCCTTGTCTGTATATTTTGTGAATTTGACTATGATATGTCTTGGTGATGGCTGAATTTGTGAATTTAATGAGGGTTCTTTGTACTTCTCAGATTTTTATGTGTGTTTCCTTCCTTGTCTGTATATTTTGTGAATTTGACTATGATATGTCTTGGTGATGGCTGTATTTGTGAATTTAATGAGGGTTCTTTGTACTTCTCAGATTTTTATGTGTGTTTCCTTCTCCAGATTACGGAAGATTGCAGCTATAATTTGTTTAAATAAACATTCTGCCCCTCTTTCTCTCTCTTCATCTTTCTGGGATTCTTATGACATGAATGTTATTATGCCTTAAGGAGTTGCTGATTTCCCTAAGTCTACATTCATGATACAATCCTTATTCTTCCCTCTTCTTTGCAGCTTCATTATTTTCCGTAATTATATTTTCTGTATCACTGATTCACTCCTCTGCCTTGTCAATCCTTGTTGTCATGGCATACATTCAGATTTGCATCAAGGATATAACATTTTTAAGTTTGGCCTAACTTGTTTTTAGGTCCTTTATCTCTGCAGTAAAGGATTATCTAGTGTCCTCTGTGCTTTTTTCAAGCCTAGCTAGAATACTTATAATTACTGTTTTGATTTTTTTAATGTTTATCTATATTTGAGAGAGAGTGCACATGAGTTGGAGGGGGTGCGGAGAGAGGGAGAGGAAAGAGGATCTGAAGAGCACTTCGTGCTGACAGTAGAGAGCCTGATGTGGAGCTTGAACCCAACAAATTGTGAGACCATGACCTAACCTGAAGTTGGATGCCTAACCAACTGAGCCACGCAGGCACCCCATTATAATTGTTGCATGAAATTCTAGTTACAACATCTTATTTACACTTGTATTAATTAAATCCCTGGCCATGATTTCTTTCTGTTCTTTCTTTTGGGTGATCTCCTCCCTCTTGTCATTTTGGAGGTCAAAAAAGGAAGATAGATCCTAAGTGTGTTTTGGGGTCTGCTTGTTAAGAGAAGTTTGATCCAAAAATATAAATAAATAAATAAATAAATAAATAAATAAACAAACAAACAAACAAACAAACAAATAAATCCAATGAAAAACATCATAAATTAAAAGCTATTGCTTTTTCTGTGTCCAAAATAAAACAATTAAAAAAAAAGGAATCTAGATCCTGAAGCTTTGTAGCACTCTATGATCAGTAGACTTGGTGCTTGCAATGGGTTTGTGCTGGTCTCCTGGGTGTGTAGCATGCTGTGCTGTTTCTCAGATAGACTTATTCTAATGGAGATTCACCTGCAAGGCACAGGGAGGGCAGGACTTGGCACAAGCAACTCTGGCCTCCATTTGGTGGTACTGTTTTGCTCACTGAAGTCAGTGTGGATGGGTGGGGAATGGTGTCTCCCCACTCTTTAGTCTCTGGAGCAGGAAGCTTGCACCTGCCAGTCCTCAAGATGCCCTCACAGAAGAGCAACAATTACCCCATTCTGTGTCCCCAGCTTCCATCAGATATCTGTCTTCAACCTTGTCTGTGTCCAAGCGTCTGCCTGCTAGGTGGTACAAGTGTTTTATCTCAGGTGCAGCTGGATTTCAAAGCTCCGAACTTCGGAGACTTGTGCAGGACAGACCCATGGTGATCCTCTGTGGGAGGGCCTCACTGTGCTGCGGCAGGGTGCCCGTTTGTTCCAGAAAATTGACATTTTAATCTGTGTAATCACTTATAGTTTATGGTAAAGCATGGCAGGAAAACAACACCAAGACTCACTGCCTTCAGCTGGCATCCTTGTTCATATGCTGCTGAACATGGCAGCTTAATAGCACCCAAGAGTCTTTTGTCTCCAGCCAGGCAGTGTCCCCTCTCCCAAATGCACCCCAAGAATGGAAATTGTTTCTCCTCATGTGACCCAGGGGATCCTCAGACCCAGCTGCCTGCACCCGGTCTCTGCCCTCCTTCCCCACAAGAGCAACACTAAGACTGCCAGGCAAAACCCTGTCAGTGGTGTAGGCCCCTAAAACTTTAGACTTTGCTCTCCTCTGCTTATAAAAACTTGTGGTGTTTAACCCCTTTCCTATTCCCAGTCAAGGGTTTTGAGGAAGAGTTTTCTTGTGCAATCCCTTGCACATATTTTCACTCTTTTTTACACTCTTCCTCTTTTCTCTCTCACTGCTCTCTGATCAGCGCTCCCTCCCATCCACAGTACCTGGGGCTCTTTTCTCCTCCAAACCAACTCTCTGCAAGTCCTACCTTCCACAAGGTGGTCATTTTTCTACTTGTAGATGTGCAGATCTTCTCTCAATCATTAGATTACTTTCTTGGGTGTTCAGAATGATTTCATATTTATCTAGCTGTGTTTCAGAGATGAGACAAGTTTAGTGTCGCCCTACTCCTCCACCATCTTAACTGCTCTCCTCGGTTCTCTCACCAATTAAAATAAGAGGGGCTACTAGTGGAAATGTGGAAGACTCTAAGGACATTTGAAAGCACAAATTTTTTATTAGCGAGATCTCATAGAGAAATTGTTTTAAGGGTATGAAGGATAATCCAGAAGGAAAAAAAAAAGATTTTCTCACTGGAAGAAGATATGAAAAACACACTCACTCTACTGCTGTCTGAAACACCTAGGTGACTCTTTAGTATATCTCTCAGGCTAAAGCGAAAGGTTCCCCTGCTCATTAATAGTGCAGCATCCCTTTGTGGCCACAAATACCTTCTGATAAAATGGTAATCACAACAAATAACCCTACAAAATGGTACAGAATGGGTAGAAGCCATCTGACTGGTAGGCAAGGATTTGCTCCATCCTTGTCCACCACTTATTAGAAACTAAGGACAACAAAAAATGGTTGGGAAAACATGTCTCCTCATAAAAGTCTGAATCTGTACTCTGTTCACTCTATAGCCATGGAAACACAGTATTTTTCTATATTTTCTCCCTCTTGGCAATTAACAATTCCAGAGAATTTCTAATAGGGTGATCTACATGAGGACAACGGAAAGCAACAAACCAGGGAGTGTATTATATGAGTGTCCTAAAAAAATTTAAAAGATTAAATAAATAGAATAATGTAAGTAGGATATACAGTGGAATTAGTAGGACAGGTTGTTCATATTGAAAAAAGACAAATATAAAAGACAAAAGAAATTAAAAATAACACGGACTCCCAGCAAAAATAAACCATAAATAAGAATTTTCCTGAATAAAAATAAATAATAAGCTCAATGAAGAAGCATAAACACTTATTCTCTGCTAAGAATAAAATTAGTATCCTGATAAATGGTTTTGGAGAAACTGGACAGCTACCCCCAAAACAATGTACCTGGACCACTTTCTTACATCATAGATAATAAACACAAAATAGACTAAAGACCTAACTGATAAGACCTGGAACCACAGGCTCCAAAAAAGGAAATATAGGTAGGAAACTCTATACATCAACCTTAGCAATATTTTTCTGGACCTGTCTCCCCAGGCAAAGGAAAGAAAAACAAAAACAAATAATTGCGATTACGTGAAACTAAGAAGTTTTTGCACAGTGAAGGAAACCATCAACAAAACACAATGACAACCTACTGAACGGGAAAGGATATTTGCAAATAATATATCCAATAAGGAGTTCATATCCAAAATCCATAAAGAATTCATACAACTCAACACCAAAAAAATAGTAATAATAATATGATTAAAAATGGTCAGAGGAGCTGAATAACATAGAGGTAGCCAACAGAGACATTAAAAGGTGTTCCACATCACTAATCATCATGGAAACGCAAATCAAAACCACAATGAGATAGGACCTTACACCTGTTAAAATGGCTAGTATCAAAAGGACAATGAGTGTTGGTAAGGATGTGGAGAAAAGGGAACCCTCAAGTGAATGTGAATTGGTGGAGCCACTATTGAAAACAGTATGGAATTTGCTCAAAAATTAAAAATAGGGGTGCCTGGGTGGCTCAGTTAGTTGTGTCCAACTCTCGGTTTATGCTCAGGTCATGATCTCACAGTTCGTGAGTTCAGGCTCTGTCTTGGGTTCTGTGCTGCCGGTGTAAAGCCTGTTTGGAATTCTCTGTCTCTCCCTCTCTCTCTCTCTCTGACCCTCCCCTGTTCTCTCTCTCTCTCTCTCTCTCTCCCTCTCTCAGAAAAATAAACTTAAAAAAAATAACAAAAATTAAAATACCATATGAACCAGTAATACTTCTGGTATTTACCCAAAGAAAACAAACACAGTAACTTAAAAAAAAATCCATATATATATTCGTATATATATTCACCCATATGTTTATTGTGGCATTATTTACAAAAGCCAAGATATGAAAACAACATAAGTGCCTGTTGAGAGATTAATGGATAAAGAAAATATGGTATATACACACAGCATAAAAAAAATGAATGAAATCTTGCCATTTGTGACAACATGGATGGATCTAGAGAGCATTATGCTCAAAGAAAGACAAATACCATATGATTTCACTTATATCTGGAATCTGAAAAATAAAACAAACAAAAGAAAGAGACACATAAATATAGGAAAAAAGCTTCTGGTTGCCAGAGGGGAGGGAGTGGGAGATGGGTAAAATAAGTGAAGAGGATTAAGAGGTACAAACTTCCAGTTGTAAAATAAATAAGACATAGATAGAAATGAAAATTACAGCATGGAGGATATAGTCGGTAATGTAATAACTATGTATGGTGACAGGTGGTAACTATACTTACTGTGGTAAGAATTACATAATGTATATAACTGTCAAATCATTATATTACACTACTGAAACTAACATAATATTATATGTCCACTATACTTCAATTAAAAAAAAAAGAAAAAATAGTGTTCTAACAGATGAAAGAGACTGCTCAAAACACAAGGCAAAAACATAAAGTAAATGAGTCCATGAGAATAAAAATATGTATTTCTGAATAAGGATTATGAAAAATAAAGATAACTTTAGTAAAATAATTTACAAATCATTAAAATAAAATTTTCCTGTGTTTTAATTGGGATTCTAATTGAAAATGTCACTTAGAAAGTTAATTCTCCCCATTTAGTTATCCATACCCTTTGTGACAAGACTCTGAATGACCTCTTATTAAATGCTATATATTTCCAGTTTTAAACTGAGCTAGACTTCTGATTTGCTTTGGGCAGCGGGACACTAGTAAATACTACATGAGAAAAGACTTCAAAAGTCCCTCTTCCAGGTCATGTTAAAATTCTGTCATCAGGTGGATAACTCCAAACTATCCTTTTGGAAGTGAGAGAACACAGGTTGGAGAACACCCTGCAAGCTGTGACCCCTGAAGATTAAGCCTGTTCTCCAATGAACTTGAAGCTGTCAGCAACTACATGAGTAAGTCCATCCAGACTGGCAGAACCACCCAACTGTGCCCAAACAAAATTCCTGATCCACATATTAAATAAATGATTGTTTACTTAAGTGACAAAATTTTAGAGTAGTTTGTTTGGCGTCAAAGACTGGCAATCAGTGTCTTCCTCGTTTTGTCATATAACATGCTTTTCCTTCATTTCTTTATTATAAAAAAAATGTTGTAGACATTTTATATTCTGTCCCTGAGAAGTGTACAATTCCCTATCTAAATTCCTTTTTTTACTGTGATAAAGCTGTTAACTTTATTTTTTAATATGAAATTTATTGTCACATTGGTTTCCATACAACACCTAGTGCTCATCCCAACAGGTGACCTCCTCAATGCCCATCACCCACCCTCCCACCCACCATCAACCCTCAGTTTATTCTCAGTTTTTAAGAGTCTCTTGTGATTTGGCTCGCTCCCTCTCTTTTTTTTTCCCCTTCCCCTCCCCCATGGTCTTCTGTTAAGTTTCTCAGGATCCACATAAGAGTGAAAACATATGGTATCTGTCTTTCCCTGTATGACTTTTTTCACTTAGCATAACACTCTCCAGTTCCATCCACATTGCTACAAAGGCCATATTCCATTCTCTCTCATTGCCAAGTAGTATTCCATCGCATATAAACCACAATTTCTTTATCCGTTTGTCAGTTGATGGACATTTAGGCTCTTTCCATAATTTGGCTATTGTTGAGAGTGCTGCTATAAACATTGGGGTGCAAGTGCCCCTATGATTCAGCACTCCTGTATCCCTTGGGTAAATTCCTAGCAGTGCTATTGCTGGGTCATAGGGTAGATCTATTTTTAATTTTTTGAGGAACTTCCACACTGTTTTCCAGAGCGGCTGCACCAGTTTGCATTCCCACCAACAGTGCAAGAGGGTTCCCGTTTCTCCACATCCTCGCCAGCATCTAGAGTCTCCTTATTTGTTCATTTTAGCCACTCTGACTGAAGTGAGGTGATATCTTAGTGTGGTTTTGATTTGCATTTCCCGAATGAGGAGTGATGTTGAGCATCTTTTCATATGCCTCTTGGCCATCTGGATGCCTTCTTTAGAGAAGTGTCTATTCATGTCTTCTGCCCATTTCTTCACTGGATTATTTGCTTTTTGGGTGTGGAGTTTGGTGAGTTCTTTATAGACTTTGGATATTAGCCCTTTGTCCAATATGTCATTTGCAAATATCTTTTCCCATTCTGTTGGTTGCCTTTTAGTTTGGTTGATTGTTTCCTTTGCAGTGCAGAAAAGTTTTATTTTCATGAGGTCCCAATAGTTAATTTTTTCTTTTATTTCCCTTGCTTTTGGAGATGTGTCAAGTAAGAAATTGCTGCAGTTGAGGTCAGAAAGTTTTTTTCCTGCTTTCTCCTTTAGGGTTTTGACAGCTTCCTGTCTCACATTCAGGTCCTTTATCCATATTGAGTTTATTTTTGTGAATGGTGTAAGAAAGCGTCTAGTTTCATTCTTCTGCATGTTGCAGTCCAGTTCTCCCAGCACCATCTGTTAAAGAGACTGTCTTTTTTTCCATTGGATATTCTTTCCTGCTTTGTCAAAGATTAGTTGGCAATACTTCTGTGGGTCCAATTCTGGAGTCTCTATTCTATTCCATTGGTCTATGTGTCTGTTTTTGTGCCAATACCATGCTGCCTTGATGATTACAGATTTTTAGTAGAGACTAAAGTCTGGGATTGTGATGCCTCCCGCTTTGGTCTTCCTCTTCAATATTACTTTGGCTATTCAGGGTCTTTTGAGGTTCCATACAAATTTTAGGATTGCTTGTTCTAGCTTCGAGAAGAATATTGGTGCAATTTTGACTGGGATTGCATTGAATGTGTAGATAGCTTTGGGTAGTATTGACATTTTGACAATATTTATTCTTCCAATCCATGGGCACAGAATGTTTTTCCACTTCTTTATATCTTCTTCAATTTCCTTCATAAGCTTTCTATGGTTTTCAACATACAGATCTTTTACATCTTTGGTTAGATTTATCCCTAGGTATTTTATGCTTCTTGGTGCAATTGTGAATGGGATCAGTTCCTTTATTTGTCTTTCTGTTGCTTCATTATTAGTGTATAAGAATGCAACTGATTTCTGTACATTGATTTTGTATCCTGTGACTTTGCTGGATTCATGTATCAGTTCTAGCAGACTTTTGGTGGCATCTATTGGGTTTCCCATTTAATATCATGTCATCTGCAAAAGTGGAAGCTTGACTTGATTTTTGCCAATTTTGATGCCTTTGATTTCCTTTTGTTGTCTGATTGCTGATGCTAGAACTTCCAACACTATGTTAAACAACAGCGATGAGAGTGGACATCCCTGTCGTGTTCCTGATCTCAGGGGGAAAGCTCTCAGTTTTTCTCCATTGAGGATGATATTAGCTGTGGGCTTTTCATAAATGGCTTCTATGATGTTTAAGTATGTTCTTTCTATCATGACTTTCTCGGGGGTTTTTATTAAGAAACGATGCTGAATTTTGTCAGATGCTTTTTCTGCATCGATTGACCTGATCATATGGTTCTTATCTTTTCTTTTATTAATGTGGTGTATCACATTGATTGATTTGCGAATGTTGAACCAGCCCTGCAGCCCAGGAATGAATCCCACTTGATCATGGTGAATAATTCGTTTTATATGCTGTTGAATTCGATTTGCTAGTATCGTATTGAGAATTTTTGCATCCATATTCATCAGGGATATTATATTGGCCTGTAGTTCTCTTTTTTTGCTGGGTCTCTGGCTTAGGAATCATAGTAATGTTGGCTTCACAGAATGATTCTGGAAGTTTTCCTTCCCTTTCTATTTTTTGGAACATCTTGAGAAGGATAGGTATTATCTCTGCTTTAAATGTCTGGTAGAATTCCCCAGGCAAGCCATCTGGTCCTGGACTCTTATTTGTTGGGAGATTTTTGATAACTGATTCCATTTCTTTGCTCATTATGGGTCTGTTCAAGTTTTCTATTTCTTCCTGTTTGAGTTTTGGAAGTGTGTGGATGCTTAGGAATTTGTCCATTTCTTCCAGGTTGTCCAGTTTGTTGGCATATAATTTTTCATAGTATTGCCTGATAATTGCTTGTATTTCTGAGGAATTGGTTGTAATAATTCCATTTTCATTCATGATTTTATCTATTTGGGTCATCTCCCTTTTCTTTTTGAGAAGCCTGGCTAGAGGTTTATCAATTTTGTTTATTTTTTCAAAACACCAACTCTTGGTTTCATTGATCTGCTCTACAGATTTTTTAGATTCTATATTGTTTATTTCTTCTCTGTTCTTTATAATTTCTCTTCTTCTGCTGGGTTTGGAGTGTCTTTGCTGTTCTGCTTCTATGTCCTTTAGCTGTGCTGTTAGATTTTGTGTTTGGGATTTTTCTTGTTTCTTGAGATAGGCCTGGATTACAATGTATTTTCTTCTCAGGACTGCCTTCACTGCATCCCAAAGAGCTTGGATTGTTGTATTCTCAAATTAATTTTTTTCCACATATTTTTAAATTTCTTCTCTAATTGCTTGGTTGACCCATTCATTCTTTGGTGGGGTGTTCTTTAACCTCCAAGCTTTTGGAGGTTTTCCAGACTTCTTTCTGTGGTTGATTTCAAGTTTCATAGCATTGTGGTCTGAAAGTGTGCATGGTACGATCTCAATTCTTGTATACTTATGAAGGGCTGTTTTGTGACATAGTATGTGATCTATCTTGGAGAAAGTTCCATGTGCGCTCAAGAAGAAAGTATATTCTGTTGCTTTGGGATACAGAGTTCTAAATATATCTGTCAAATCCATTTGATCCAATGTATCAGTCAGGGCCCTTGTTTCTTTATTGATCCTGTGTCTAGATGATCTACCCATTGTTGTCAGTGGAGTATTAAAGTCCCCTGCAATTACACATTCTTATCAATAAGGTTGCTTATGATTATGATCAATTGTTTTACATACTTGGGGGCTTTCATATTCGGGGCATAGACATTTATAATTATTAGCTCTTCCTGATGGACAGACCCTGTAATTATTATACAATGCCCTTCATCTCTTGTTACAACCTTTAATTTAAAGTGTAGTTTGTCTGATATAAGTATGGTTACTCCAGCTTTCTTTTGACAATCATTAGCATGATAGATGGTTCCCCTTCCCTCACTTTAAATCTGCAGGTGTCCTCAGGTCTAAAATGAGTCTCTTGTAGACAGCAAATAATGGGTCTTGTTTTTTTACCCATTCTGATACCCTAAGTCTTTTGGTTGGAGCGTTTAGTCCATTTACACTCAGTGTTATTATTGAAAGATATGGGTTTAGAGTCATTGTGATGTCTGTAGGTGTCTGGCTTGTAGTGATGTCTCTGGTACTTTGTGGTCCTTGCAACATTTCACTCACAGAATCCCCCTTAGGATCACTTGTTTGGCTGGTTTAGTGGTGATGAATTCCTTCAGTTTTTGTTTGTTTGGGAAGACCTTTATCTCTCTTTCTGTTCTGAATGACAGATTTTCTGGATAAAGGATTTTCAGCTGCATATTTTTTCTGTTCACCACTTTGAAGATTCCTGCCATTCCTTTCTTGCCTGCCAAGTTTCAGTAGATAGGTCTGCCTCTACTCTTTGTAAGTTAGAGCCTGTTTATCCCTAGCTGCTTTCAGAATTCTCTCTTTATCCTTGTATTTTGCCAGTTTCACTATGATATGTCGTGCAGAAGATCGATTCAAGTTACGTCTGAATGGAGTTCTCTGTGCCTCTTGGATTTCAATGCCTGTTTCCTTCACCAGTTCAGGGAAGTTCTCAGCTATGATTTGTTCAAATACCCCTTCAGCCCCTTTCTCTCTCTTCTTCTTCTTCTGTAATTCCTATGATACAGATATTTTTCCATTTGATTGCATCACTTAGTTCTCTAATTCTCCCCTCATACGCCTGGAATTTTTTTATCTTTTTCTCAGCTTCTTCTTTTTCCATAATTTTGTCTCCTAATTACCTATTCTCTCCTCTGCCTCTTCAATCCATGCTATGGCCGCCTCCATTTTATTTTGCACCTCATTTATAGCATTTTTTAGTTCCTCATGACTATTTTTTATTCCCTTGATCTCTGTAGCAATAGATTATCTGCTGTCCTCTATCCTCTTTTCAAGCCCAGTGATTAATTTTATGACTATTATTCTAAATTCTCATTCCGTTATATTGCTTAAATTGTTTTTGATCAATTCGTTAGCTGTCGCTACCTCCTGGAGTTTCTTTTGAGGAGAATTTTTCCATTTCATCATTTTGGGTAGTCCCTGTGGTAGCTCCAAACTGCAGAGCACTTTTCCTGTGTTGTCTGGAGTAACTTGTGTTGGTGGGCAGGGCCACAATCAGATCCAATGTCTGCCCCCAGCCAACCACTGGGGCCAGTCAGACTGGTGTGTACCTTATCTTCCCCTCTCCCAGGGGCAGAACTCACTGTGGAGTGGCATGGTCCCCGTCTGGGCTGCTTGCACACTGCTAGGCTTGTGGTGCTGGTTCGATGGGATCTGGCCAACAGCATATTAGCCAGGGTGGATCTGCAAGGTGCACAGGGGTAGGAGAGGCAGGCTTAGCTAGGAGGAGGAGCTGCAGCACTGGGAGGGAGGGAGGCCCCTTGGAGGGATGGATCCACAGAAGCACATCATTGGGCATTTGCGTAGTGCCAGCAAGTTCGGTGACAGGAACTAGTTCCCTTTAGAATTTTGGCTGGGGGATGGGAGAGGGAGATGGTGCTGACCAGTGCCTCTGTTCCCCCGCTAAGTTGAACTCTGTCTTCCAGGGCTCAGCAACTCTCTCTCCCTGTGTCCTCTCGCCCTCCCCACTCTCTGAGAGCAGAGCTGTTGACTTTTAACATTCCAGATGTTAAGTCCCACTGGCTGTCAGAACTCATGGACTCTGGCCCCTCAGCTTTTGCAAGGGGCTCTGCCTTGCCAGGTGGGCTGCCCCTCCATCCTCCCGCCAGTCCATGTAGCACGCACCACCTCTCCACCTTTCCTACCCTCTTCCTTGGGCCTCTTGTCTACACTTGACTCTAGAGAGTCCGTTCTGCTAGTCTTCTGGCAGTTTTCTGGGTTATTTAGGCAAATGTGGGTAGAATCTAAGAGATCAGCAGGACGAGGTGAGTCCAGCCCTGAGCCAGCTCCAGGAGGAGCCCAGCCCCTCCTATGCAGCCATCTTCCCTAATCCCAAAGCTGTCTAAATTCTTATTCATTAAAATCCAACTGATTTTTTTACCTATTGGTTCTCACTACGGTACTGTGATCCATTTTGGTTTCATTGTCTCTTTTTTAAGTGTATTTTTGTGTTTTCTTCTTAGTTGTGAGCCCATGTCCCTTGGATTTTCTCTGAGAATGCTTTGAAGACTATATTGAAAAGTCATTTCTCCAAAGAGAATTTGTGTTTGCTCCCTGTAGTTAATGCTTCTGGAAAGATAACTTGAATGAAATCTGAAGTTTGAAAATGTTAAGAATCACAGGATGTCTGATTACCCTTACAAATTGTCTAGGGAGCTAGGTTTTGTTTTTGCTTCCTCTATTAGAATTAAAGTTAAGATAGCCACCTTTCTATTGGAAATTATATTCACTTCTTACAATTACACTGAAAATCTTATATATGTGGATAATCATTTTCATGTATCTGCTATGGACTCCCCACCTTGTACAGGCCCAGGCTTTATTTTCTGTCATCTGTAACTCATGCAGTCATTAAAATAGAATTTCACTGCTGGTATTTAGAGGTGGGGTGTTTGCTAAGTAATTAGATCATGAGGTTGGAGCCCTCATGAATGAGATTAGTGCCCATGTAGAGACACTAGGGATCTCTCTTTCCTCCATGTGAAGGGAGAGTGAGAAGTCAGCTGTTTACAAGCCAGGGAGAAGGTTCTTACCAGATACTGGATCTGATGGCACCATAAACTTGGATTTCCCAGACTGTAAAACTGTGAGAAATAAAGGTCTATTTTGTAGGTCACCGAGTCTACAATGTTTTTGTTATAGTAATCTGAACTGCTTATGATAAGATGGTAGCAAATCTCTGGTAAAAACTGTCTTGATGCTTGACTATCTACTATAGTTTCTGTATTTACATTGTTTTTAGCCTCCAGAAATTCTTTTGTGACAATATAAAACTGAACTTTAATGTTCTTACAGAAAGGTTGTTCATAGTTTATTTTCTACCATACTGCCACTAATAGGTTACTCATTGACTCTGCTTGGTTATCTAATAAATGATAGTAAACCACTGATTTTCTTCCATTACCTTGCCTTCTCATATATTAATATGTACATCAGGTTTTGTCTTAAATCAGATTATTAATATATTTAGGTTTTTTAGGCTATTATATATATGGTCAATGTACAAACAAATAAGACAAGAGTTGCAAAATGTCCAGCTGTCCTAAACTCTCAGGCCATTGACTTTCAATGATGCTTGAAAAGCCAACATTCTAATCAATAATTTTTTTTAATGTTTATTTATTTTTGAGACTGAGAGAGACAGAGCATGAACGGGGGAGGTTCAGAGAGAGGGGGAGACACAGAATCCGAAGAAGGCTCCAGGCTCTGAGCTGTCAGCACAGAGCCCGACGCGGGGCTCGAACTCACGGACCGTGAGATCGTGACCTGAGCCGAAGTTGGACGCTTCACCGACTGAGCCACCCAGGCGCCCCTCTAATTAATAATTTTTTAATAACTTTTATTGCGATTCTTCCTAAATATGAGAGAAGGGCAATGAATAGGGAGAAACTAAAGACACACATTTATTTGCCTAACTATTTTTCCTAGGGCTGGCCCTACATATAACAGTGTATATTTTTCATTAAATAGAATAATAAAAAATCAAATGCAATTAACTGAACTAATATGAAGGGACAAGATAAATGCTATATCCTAATAGAATTCCAATGCTAACAACTTCAAGCCATAGCTGTCTTATTTGTGGACTAGAGCAAATAACATTAAGCTAAAGAACCAACTAATGGATGATTAATGTTCCTTATTCAATTAGATGAAGGAAAATAACAATGTTAGTTGTTAGCAAGTCACCAGAGTAGAGGGAAAAAAAAACTTTGACAAGGATAATTTTTCTGAAGTTTTATTTCATAAAGATGGTGAATATAATTACCCAGAGAAATGGAATTTTGTTCTATTATTGACTGTAAATTTTCTTCCTAATTTTATATGAAAATATATTTTATGATTTATGGTTGCCTTCACAGATACACATAAGCTTGCATCTAGATTATAAACTTGTGTGTACATAGTACACATTACATTTAAGAATCCTTTTCAAGATCTCAGAAAAAAGCCTTTATACGCAACTTTGATTAAAGGTAGATTTGTGAAATAGTCTTACATAAAGGATTGCTTTTTTTTCCTTTATTTAACATTATCTTTGGTATAATTTTTGTATAATTCTCTTCTTTCTGACATTATGAGGTCTGACATGGAAAATCAAATTTTCTTTAATACTGTATATGATAATCTATTTTTGTGCATAATTATGTGATCAAACAGAAATAAGAGAGTGTCCCAGAAAGATATTAAAATTTTTTCGTGCTGAAATAGTCTCCAGGGTTATAGTATATGACAGACCTTATAATTTATACTAAATAAAATAAAACACTATGTGGGCAAGTACTTAAATGTTAGTGGACTCCTCTGCTTTTTTCTTCCCCACCATCCCTACTAATCATCATCTGTAGGTTATGAAGAAATTGTACATGGAAAGGGTGATTACCTCTTCTCTATTTAACATGAATGATTACTGACTAAAAAGTTTATATATTACATATATAAACAATCAATGCATCATTACTGTTACTGCCTTATACTGTCAATTACAGTTATCTTTAAGAGCACTTTAAGTAAATACACACAGACACACACACACACCCTTTCAAAGCTTCATTTATTCCATTCCAAATGTTCTTAATTTCTCCATGCAAAGGCAAGTTTCTGATGTTACAGACATTCTTTTGCCTGCAGAATTTTAACCTATCTTGTAGAGTAAGTCTGCTGGCAATGAATTACCACAAGTTTTGTTTGAGAAAAGTCTTTACTTCTCCATTTTTGAAGGGCATTTTCTCCAGATATAAGTTTCTAGGTAGATGAATAGACATTTTTCCAAAAACATACAGATTTCCAAATGACACATGAGAAAATCCTCAACATTACTAATTATCATGAAAATGCAAACCAAAACCACAAGGAGATACCATCTTACACCTATCAGAATGGCTAAAATAAAAAAGACAGGAAGTAAGTGTTGGTAAGGATGTAGAGAAAAAGGAACACTTGTGTACCACTGGTAGGAATGTAAATTGGTGCAGCCACTATGGAAACCAGTATGGAGGTTCCTCAAAAAAATAAAAATAGAAATACCATATGATCCAGTAATTCCACTACTGGGTATTTAACCAAAGGGAAAAAAAACCCACTAATTTGAAAAGATACATGCACCCATGCATTTATTGCAGTATTATTTATAATAACCAATAAGTGCAAGCATCCTAAGTATCCATCAATAGACAAATGGATAAGGAAGATGTGATGTATATACACAATGAAATACTACATGGCATAAAAAAAGAAATAGACTGTACCATCTGCAACAACATGGAAGGACGTAGGGGATATTACACTAAGTGAAATAAGTCAGACTGAGAAAGACAGATACCATATGATTTCACTCACAACAAATCTTAAAAAAAAAAAAGGAGTAAACTAAAGACCTATAAATACAGAGAACAAACTGATGGTTGCCAGAGGAAGGGTGGGGGTGGGGGGTGGTCAAAATGGGTGAAGGAAAGTGGGAGATGCTGACTATCAGTTATGGAATCAATAAGTCACAGGAATAAAAGTTCAGTATAAGGAATAGTCAATGATACTGCCACAGTGATGTATGGTGACAGATGGTAGCTATACTTGTGGTGAACATAACAATATATAAACTTGCCAAGTCACTATGTTGTACACCTGACACTAAAATAACATAGTTAAATATACTCAAAGTAAATTAAAAAAAAATTAAAAAAATAAATTTCTAGGTTGAGAATTTTTTTTTTATTTCCTTAAGCAATCCAGTGTTTTCTTGCTCACATGGTTTCTGATGACAAATCTATCATATTCTTATTTGCATTAATTTGTAGAAAGATTTCCTCACTCATTCCAGATAGCTTGACAATTTTGTCTTTGGTTTCTGTATGTTTACTTATTTATTTTGAGAGCGAGTGAGTAGGGCAGAGGAAGAGAGGGGGAGAGAGAATTGCAAGCAGGCTCTACGCTGGCAGCACGGAGCCTGATGTGGGGCTTGAACTCATGACCTGACCTGAAACCAAGAGTTAGATGCTTAACTGACTGAGCAACCCAGGTGCCCCAAGTTTATGCACTTTTAATGTAATACGACTAAGTGTAATTTGTTGTTGTCGATGCTACTGGTATTGTTTGTGATATTATTTTCTGCTTGGTGTTCTGTGATTCCTGGATCTGTTCTGGTATAAATAATTTTGGCTAATTTCTAATTTTTTTCCTGAATATTTCTTGGGCTTCATTCCTGTTTTATTCTTTCTGGGATTCCAACTTCACATGTTTTAGCATTTTATATTGTCCCACAACCCTTGGATTATTTGTTCTTAGTTTTATTCTTTTTCTCTCTTTGCATCTCATTTTGCATAATTTCTATTGACCTATCTTTAGGATTTGTTATTTCTTTACCTTTGTCCAATCTACTACCGATGAGCCTGTTGACTATATTCTTCATTTCTTTTTGTTTTTTAATGTTTATTTATTTTGAGACAGAGAAAGAGAGCGTGTGAGCAGGAGAGGGGCAGAGAGAAAGGGAGAGAAAGAATCCCAAACAGGCTCGTCACTGTCAGTGCAGAGCCCAATGTAGGGCTCAATCTCACTAATCATGAGATCATGATGGGAACTGAGATCAAGAGTCTGATGCTTACGTGACTGAGATTCCCCAAGCACCCCAAATATTCTTCATTTCTTATACTGTGTTTTTACATTTAGCATTTTCATTTATTCTTTCTTTAGATTCTCTTTACTAAAATTGTCTATTTGAACTTGCATTCTGCCTGCCTTTCTAATTAGTCTTTAACATATTAGTTATTTCAAATTGTCATGTTTATAATTCTAATACCTGTATCATCCCCAAGTTTTGTTATAATTATTTTTCTTTTCAGACTTTGAAGTTTTTCCCCTTGTCGTTTGGCATGTATTGTAATTATTTGTTAAAAGTAGACACATTGTATAGGACAGTACATACTGAGGTAAACATGATTTTTAAAAGTCTGAGATAAAAGACAAAATGAAGTATGTGGTAAATATGCGAGTAAATTCTATGATTACTAACTATATAAAAAGTAATACAATGCATTTTTAGATTTAAAATGATAAAATTACATACAGTAAAATTATATAATATTAGAAATATAAATAAAAGTAAAGTGTTCTAAAAGACTGGTATTTTAGGGAGGACATGAACACATTGATTAATTTAGACTATAATGTGTTAAGTAATCACATTATAGTATCAGTTGTAACCTCTAGGACAGACACAATATAAAGCTTCCATACTGAAAAATGAGGAAAAGTAGAGAAATAAAAAAAACTTTCTGACCTCAAAAAGAGGCAAGAAACCAAGGATAAAAAATAGAACATGTGAGACAAATTAAAAGCCAAAAATAAATTGGTAGATATGACCTCCAAATATTTAGCTACATTAAATGTAGGTGGACTAAAATTGCAGTTAAAAAACTAAGATAGTAAAGTTTATAAAAATCTATCCAGCTGAGTTGTCTATACAAAAAGCAATTCTATAAATTGAGAATAAAAATGAAATATTACATACTATGAAAACACCAACTGAAAGAAGAAAACTGGCATAGCTCTATTAATATAAAAAATTGATTTTCATATTAAAAAACTGCTAGATAAGAAAAGCTATTTTATTTCACAAAGACATTTAAAATGAATAATATCTGAGAAAAATATTTAAGCTTGTAAATAAAGACAATTTTTTTTTATTTTTTTTTTTCAACGTTTATTTATTTTTTTGGGGACAGAGAGAGACAGAGCATGAACGGGGGAGGGGCAGAGAGAGAGGGAGACACAGAATCGGAAACAGGCTCCAGGCTCTGACCCATCAGCCCAGAGCCTGACGCGGGGCTCGAACTCACGGACCGCGAGATCGTGACCTGGCTGAAGTCGTGACCTGGCTGAAGTCGGACGCTTAACCGACTGCGCCACCCAGGCGCCCCAATAAAGACAAATTTTTAACCACAGTTAGAAACAACGTCACACCAATGTAGTAACACAATTATAAATTCTGAAACATATCCCACAGGATGTGAAAAAATGGAAAAACTTTGATGGGATTTAAAAATGGTACCACAATTTCAGAAAACAATATTTCTTTACCTTGAAAAACTGAAGGCTAATTTTATTACCCAACACTTCCATGCCTAGTTATATGTGGAGAAAATTTAAACTATACATCTGGAATTGCAAGGCCATTAAAGTAGACTTATTTATATTTAAAAAATAAAAATAAAAAGAACTCAAATGTGCATCCATGGTGGAGCCAATAACTTGAGATTTATACATCTAATCAATATTTTAGAGAAAAAAAAAGGTACTAGCTATACTCTAAAATGACATTCCTCAATTTTGGTCTGGGAACATCTGGAGTTTCTAGAGATCCTTTCAGGGAATCCACTAAAAATAAGAGAACTATTTTTTAATAATACTAAAAATATTTTAGCTGTTTTCTGTTCTCATCTAATGAGTATACAGTAGAATATTTTTAAAAGCTACATAACATGTGATTAAATCATTGCTTTGATGGCTAATGGTATGTGTACTTCTTTGTGTATATTTTTAACTTAACCAGCTTCCATCTTTAGTAAATTGTGAATAAAAAAGTTAATAGTTAAGTATTTTATATCCAAATTGTGTTCATTCTACTGATTGCCATGGGACCAGTGAAAGTTGTTTTCACTGCCTGTGACTCACACTGCCTGTGACTCCCCTTGTCCCCACCTCCGCCCCACCTCTTAAAATGGAGTGGGTCAAACTAACAAATGTATATATTCTAAACATCAAGTTATTAGCTTAGCTAAATTACTCAAATATAAAGAACTGGGAAAGTGTGTCTTCAGTTATTTGTCCCTAAAATGATTCATTTCTAGCAACCAAAGCATTCTTAAACAAGCACCAATTAATTTTTCAAATAATATGAATAAGATTGAGTTCATCAAAAATTACATTTCACAGGGGTGCCTGACTCAGTGGGTTGGGTATTTGACTTCTGCTCAGCTCATTCGAGCTCTGTGTCGGGCTCTGTGCTGAGAGCTCAGAGCCTGGATCCTGCTTCAGATTCTGTGTCTCCCTCTCTCTCTGCCCCTCCCCCACTCATGCTCTGTCTCTCGCTCTCTCTCTCTCTCTCTCTCTGAGAAATAAACATTAATTTTTTTAAAAAAAGATGGGGCGCCTGGGTGGTGCAGTGGGTTAAGCGTCCGACTTCAGCCAGGTCACGATCTCGCGGTCCGTGAGTTCGAGCCCCGCGTCAGGCTCTGGGCTGATGGCTCGGAGCCTGGAGCCTGTTTCCGATTCTGTGTCTCCCTCTCTCTCTGCCCCTCGCCCGTTCATGCTCTGTCTCTCTCTGTCCCAAAAATAAATAAACATTGAAAAAAAAATCTTTAAAAAAAGTTATATTTCACTGTGTGAATACTGTTAGGGCTCCAACATGATAGAACATCTAAATCAAATTATCAGTGGTTTGCCAATATTAAAATTAACAAGTTAGTTTTTCACATACCTGTTGACTCCTCCCTGTGTTAGTTATTCAGTCTATGAGCCTGTGACATTTCTTAGTTAAACTGTTTCTGGCATGCTTATGGAATTTTGGTTTTATAGCTAAAAAGAGAAAAAGAAACCTCTGGTATGTTACCTAGTTGAAGACAGAGCATTTAAAAGTAGATAGATGCAAATATTTTAAACATTTTTGTTTGATAAGCATGCTTACATATCTAAAATTTATTTTTAATAGTGTATATCAGTGTGCATTTTACATTATTTAAGTTATGATCTGGATCTTTGAGCTAGTTCTATAAAACGATGACATCGAATTAATTAAGATAATGTATGGGAAAGACAGCAGAGTGCCTGGAACATACAGGTTCTCAACATTTTCTGTAGAAACTGAACACAAAATACATGATTTTTAAGCCAAGAAAATACACTGAAGAAATTATAAAATGATTTGTATTTAGTATCACTAAGTATTTATAACTACATTTACTTATTTATCCTGACGGAGCACATGACGTCTCTAGATCAGAGACCGGATTGTACGTTACTCATCTAGCATCTTATTGCCAGCTCCCTGAGCCTCAGTCCCCATGGAGTGGCATGATAGAAACCTGATGTTACCCTGCACATGCACTGAGGCTTCACAGGACAGGAATCCCAACATTATGATATGAGAAGCTTATTGAAGGGAGCTGCACATCTGTTCCGCCTTATTTCCAGAGAGAAAGGGACCCTAGCTCTGAAATCAAATGCTCTGGAGAAGGAAAGGTCACTAGATTTTCGTTAATTTTAATGTAGGGAAGGGTAGGGAGATCACTCCTTCTTACTTTCAAGTCATGTTTGCTCTTTAGTCATCTAATTTACTTTGCTCAGTAAGCCCTAATTATACAGAAATGTAAAAATATTCTTGGAATATGGTCTCCTCCTAAAAAGAATATTATGAAATATTAGAAAGGCTTATATTTATGAAGCTAGATCTCTCGAGCATTGAGTAATTCAGAGTAAGTTCAGCCAGTTTGTGATCTAGAAAAATTAGATCACTAGATTTAGCCCCATTTTCATATGAGAAACTGAGGTCAAGAGATGCATAAGAACACAAAATTGTGAATAGTCTAAGATATTTGCAAGGAACAGTCACATAAAGTAAAATATAACATTCTGCATTTCTATACGTACTAATTCCAAAAGTATGAATTGAGGTGACATTTAAAACTTATGTCAGTCAAGACTATTATATTCCAGAAAGATCTTCCACTCCTGCAAAGTTTAATGGCTAGTACAAATGTGCTGAAATTCACTGTAATTATTAGTAACTGTGTCAGTGTGTGCAATATGTGCATTAGTGTGTTTCATATTAAACCAAAAAAAAAGGACACTGCTGTAAAGAGAATTTCCATGTTCTGGATGTCATTCTCAATTGATAATCTGTTTAAAATTCACATTTTATACCAATGTAACTCAATGGAAGCACAAAATGTAACATAGGTTTATTTGTCCATTTGAGTTTAGCCATTCTAATAGGTGTGATGTGATATCTCATTGTGGTTTTAATATGCATTTCCCCAATGATTACTGATGCTGAACACATTTTCCTGTGTCTATTGGCCATTTGTGTGTCTTCATTGGACAGTGTCTATTCAGGTCCTCTGCCCACTTTTTAACTGTAGATTACATGGGGGTTTTTTGTGTGTTGAATTGTGTAAGTTCCTTACATATTTTCTATATTAACTCCTTATCAGATATATCAAATATCTTCTCCCATTCAGTAGGTTGCCCTTTTGTTTTATTGATGATTTACTTTGTTGTGCGAAGTATTTTATTTTGGCATAATCCTAACAGTTTAGTTTTGCTTTTGTTTCCCTTCCCAGAAAAGACTGATCTACCAATATGTTTCGATCTACAAATATGATTCAAAGAAATTATTACCTATGTTTTCCTCTAGGAATTTTCTGATTTCAGGTCTCACATTCAGGTCCTTAATCAAATTTGAGTTTATTTTTATGTGTGGTATAAGAAAGTGGTCCAGATTCATTCTTTTGCATGTAGTTGTCCAGTTTTCCCAACACCATTTGTTGAAAAGATTGCCTTTTTCCCATTTAACATTCTTTATATTTAATAGAATGATTTTTGTGTCTTTTCACTGGGAATTTTATTTGAATATTATACACCCATAGTTTAAAACAAGCTATATAATTTATATTTACATCTGTAATTATATTTAATATTTATTAAGCCTAAAAATCAAGAAATTTCTTCTCAGTTGTAAGTGGTCAATTAATATACAATATACTGTTCATGTTGAAGGAGTATCATTATTTAAGTATTTATATTTAATATATGACATGAACAAATATTTGATCAGAATATTTAAATCCTGGATGGAAACAAATAATAGTAGTTAAAGAGAAATAACTTAGGAAAAACACTTCAGGATTAGCAGGATTTTTAAATTTTAATTATAAAGACAAAGCTCACGATAAAACATAATAATTTTACTTAATTTTACCAATGTGCTTAGAGTTTCATCAACTTTCTTTTTATTATTCCAGCATGCTTCTTTCATCTTCTCTGTATCATTTTTCTGAGAATATGCTTTTGCTACTTATGTATCACAATGGCAATGGGCATTTTAATCCCAATTAGTCTAGTTCTGTCTGTTATTTTCAGTAGGACATGACAAAGTATCCTCCTGAGATATATTCTCCAAGTGTAACTTTTATCTCTTATACCTGTGGGGACTTTATAGGAAGCAGTTTAATTCTATCATTCCCATAGAACCACAGAGCCTCCATCCCTTAGGTTAAATATCAGGCTAATCATTAAAAGAATAAAGACAAAGAGCTTATGCTTACTAGAGCCAGTGCATAAATAAACATGAAGACTTAAATGAAAACTCCTCAGATACTTAGGATGTTGGAAAGTAGTTAACAGTAGAAACCTGCTAGCAACATAGAGAAGTTCTTTAGAAAAAGCAGGGTGGCCTATTTGAGTCATTCAACTGAAAATTATTCTTGGCCAACCAAAGCCAAAATGGTCTACAAAAAAACAATTCCCTCAACCAGTGCAGTAACTTGGGAAGAGAAGAGGGGTCAGAAGACAGGAGGCAGAAGAAAAGAATTACATTCTTTTTTTTCTTATTATTTTTTCTTACTATTTTCTTATTTTTCTTATTTATTTATTTTGAGAGAGACGGAGACAGCATGAGCAAGGGGACAAGCAGAGAGAGAGGGAGAGAAAGAGAATCCCAAGCAGGCTCCATGCTGCCAGCACAGAGCCTGACATGGGGCTCAAACTCACGATCTGTGAGATGGTGACCTGAGGAGGAACCAAGAGTCAGACGCTTAACCAACTGAGCCACCCAGGTGCCCCAAGCATTATAATCTTAAAGAGCAGCAACTGGTGTTTTACAAGTCAAGGCTTGAAGAAGAGCTATACCATCTTTTTTTTTAATATTATGCAACTATAGTTGACATACAATGTTATTTTAGTTTCAAGTGTATAACACAGCGAATGGGCAAGTATACAAATTACACAATGTTCACCATGGTGAGTGTAGTTACCATTTGTCACCATACAAGATTGTTACAATATTATTGACTACATTACCTGTGCTGTACTTTTCACCCTTATCACTGATTTATTTTATAACAAAGTTTGTACCTCTTAATCTCTACCTCTTTCACCAATCCCACCACTGTAATGTCAACATTTATGTGAATCTGTTCAGTGGTAGGAGACACAGAAATAACTACAAAAAGAGAATTTTTTCCTCAAATATTTGATATGATCACTTCCTCCTTTTCTTGAACAGGGTGGGACACAGTTATCACTATAAAAGTAAGG
The DNA here is from genome assembly GCF_018350175.1 of Felis catus. Taxonomy (NCBI): domain Eukaryota; kingdom Metazoa; phylum Chordata; class Mammalia; order Carnivora; family Felidae; genus Felis; species Felis catus. Next base: position 49,306,339 of record NC_058384.1, on the reverse strand, counting down.
AATTTGTATATAGCAATTCATTTAATAATTACAACATCCTTAACAAGGAGGTATTATTTTTATAACTGTATCCAATTTAGAGAGGAGAAAATTGAGTATCTTTTCTTGGGCCACACAATAAGAAATAAAAGATATCTCCACATTTTTCAATATGATGAGATAAATACTGAGAATGCCCACATAACTCAAAAGTAAGTAGATACTGAAAAAAGTATATTATATTTTATTTTTTATTTTTTATTTGAGAGCCAGAGAGAGGGAGAGGGAGAGAAAAAGGGAGAGAGAGGGACAGAGACAGAGAGAAAGAGGGAGAGAGAGAGAAGAGAGAAAGAATCTTAAGCAGGCTCCATGGTTAGCATGGAGCCTGATGCAAGTCTTGATCCCACAACCGTGGGATCATGACCTGAACTGAAATCAAGACTTAGACAGTCAACCAACTGAGCCGTGCAGGCACCTGGATAAAGTATATTTTAAAGCATTTATGCACACATATTAATATCATAATAGCATATTTTAAATCATAATAAGAACTAATTAAAAATAATTTATTAATTTTATTTTTTGATGCTTACTTATTTTTGAGAAAGAGAGGGACAGAACATGAGCCAGGGAGGGTCAGAATCTGAAGCAGGTTCCAGGCTCTGAGTTGTCAACACAGATGCGGGGCTCTAACTCAGGAACCATGAGATCGTAACCTGAACAGAAGTAGGATGCTTAACCGACTGAGCCACCCAGGTGCCCCAAGAATAATTTAAATAACCATTTAAAAACTCAGCAAGGACCACCTTCACCTGCAACAATCTAACAAATTGAGGAGAAACTGGAGCCAGTAGCAATTAAGATAAACACTAAAAGCAGGATTTTCTCAAAAACAAAAGCCAATATCAAATATTATCAGAATGCTTTTTAAAAATTTTTACTTTTAGTAATATTTATAAGTGAGTTAATAGGTTGTATGAAAAAAATAAAACAATAAAGGTGTGAAAAAGATGTATTAGGTGATAATATCCAAATAAAGTTAAGGGAACTATAGTTATCAGAATGTATAAACTATAAAATAGAAGAACAGTGTTAGAAATAAGATTACTAAATTATGATACAAATCATCAGGGAAAAAATATAACTATTGCCTGGAATGCAGGTCGCTGCAAAATACATTAAGCAAAAATTGACAGAAGGAAAAAAAATTGGATAGCAGATTTCAATATAATTTATCAATGGGTCATTTGAAAAAAATATTGATAGACATTGTATTCAAGAATTGGAGAATTCATATCTTCATAATCATAGAGAATGTACAAAGGCATACAGTTTCTTTCCAAATATCAGATACTTGTTATGCCAAAAATATACTCTTAAACCACTATGCAATGATAAATAATAAAAATAATCAAACAACCACAGAGTTCTACATAATTCATGTATCAAAGAGAGAGTCATTGTGGGCATTAAAAAATAAGCCATAAAATGTTTTGATAAATTCATATTTGACAAAGCTAGTATTTCAGGGATTATGTTCTTAAATGTTTATACTGGAAGAGAAGATGCTAATTAATAAGCACCTAAATTATCATACTAGAAAGCAAACCATATACCTCTGTCCCCCCAAAAAACATAGAAAAAAGTATAGATGTCAAAGCATAGTAAATATACCACAGGGGGAAAAAAACATAAGGTCAAGTGCTTATTCTTTAAAATGAGTAATAAAATAACATTGCTTAGTCTTACAGATCATGAACAAAGAAAGAATTCTCAAATAAAAATAACAAGTTGATCATTTTTCTAGTAATCTGGTTCTCTCCTCTTTGATTTTGTCTCCTCCAACTTACCTCTTCTACTTCACTATTATACCCCATAAGTGGCTTTCAGTTTTGCTACTATACCCCATGTGAGATAAACTCATGACCAGGATATACATGCACAAACATTCACACGGGCACATGTATGTGAAACAAGTTATAAACACTACTTCCAAGGTACTAAATTTTCTACCATATCCTAAAATGCTAGCCATGACCCAAGAAACTGATCTTATAACACACTAATATGTTGCGATTTTTATTTGCAACACTTCTATAATCTGAGTTCCAAGTGTTCCACTCTGTAAAAATTCATTCCTATCTTTCCAGCCCACTCCCTTTTTATCTACCCCTCTGACAATTCTTTGCCCATTTTTCCAAAAATATCCCATGGATGCTATCACTCATACACTTTGCTTACCACTTTCATATCTTCATATCCCTCTGTGCCGAAATGTGATCTTGTGGTCTATCATTCTAATTATACACTGCATGTACAATCAACCTTCTTGCCTCCTCTCTTTCTCATATTTATCTGGAATAAGTCCACATTGTACTAGATGAAACTCTCTATTTTCTGCCTGAATCCATGCAGATGTATTTGGTAGGGAAAACACACATAACCGTATTGACTGGATACATGCTAAATTTAGGATTATTGACAATAATCTACAGTTAATAAACTGAATCAGAGAAATTCACATTTATTGCTAAGTTTTCACTGTCTGTATTGAAAGAATTCCATGTCTTTATTGAAACCTATAATATTAAGGTTTAAAAATCAAAACATATTACATTAATATGAATACTAATGGTAAAAAATTATATGTCCTAATTTAAGAAAGGATGAATTGATGCAGTGGAATGCTGGCTTTATTGGAGTATCTTTTCCCCCTGGATCTGTCTCATCAGTTCATTTTAATAATGTCATAGCAGGCAATCAATGTGTTGTCTCCATGTTAATGGGCATAAAACTTGTTCCAGCTCCAGAATGCATGCGTAAGGCTTTATGATCTGGGATTTATTGAGAAAATTGCAGTAAAAGTATTGATGTTCCCATCAGTTTGGGTCTAAGCCTATAATTAATAGCTAGTTTCTTTTCATTTCAATGGAGACAATCAAGTGCTAAGCTAATTAAGTAGAGGTAAGCCATAAATTACTGTTCAACTTAAGAAAAAAAATCTTGTTTTGAAACAAAAGGCATTCAGAAGTTTAAAAGGAAAATGCATTTACAATACTTGACATTTAGAGATATTTCTCCTAAAAATGTGAAACACATTGCTTACTTTTTGAAACTAATATGATACACTAGAAACCATGATTGATCTTTAGCCAAAACAGCCATTCATTAGTTGATAGCACTTTCTAGATAATCAAAACTAGTGGTTTTGATGATTTTTATTTTTCACTGCACATAATTTTGTGGTTTCACTGGCAATGTGTTACCTTCATGGCTGAGAAAACTGTTTTGTCATAAATCCATGTCTGTTTTACATGTCATGATCACAATTAATAAGATTCTTAACATTGATATATTTAGTTGATACTATTAAATTTGCTGTTTTGTTTTTATATTACCTAAACCTAATAAAATATTATTTTAATTAATAAAAACATTTAATAATTAAACTACTTGGCATTACACTCTAGAATCTCAATTTGTTTCATCTTAAAGCAGCAGTTTCTAGTTTTTCCCACATAACACAACTAAGGGATTATACCAACCAACACACATAGGGGATGAAAAAGTAGTTTGGCTGTAATGGCCCAATTAAATAAATAAATAAATAAATAAATAAATAAATAAATAAATCTATTTGAGTCCTTTTGTATTGAATGCCTACCTAATACCTATTTACCACAACCTAGGCATGATACTGACCCTCTTAACTTCTACCAGACAAGCCTCTTGGCCGTAAAGAATAATGAAAGAAAAAATTAGAAAACTGTACAAATCTTCATAGAAGTCATTTCTAGAAAGTTTTGATTTGCATATTCACAGATTTTAAAATATTATACTCATTTATTATGTTTCTTGTCACTACTAGAAGCAACAACTTCAATTCCCTAGTTATATTTATAGTCAAATATCTCAAAGCCTCATTATGTTGAGATACTAAATTTACCAGTCACCCTGACAATTTGAAACTAAGTCTGCTATACCAATACATTCTCTTCTCAACATCACTATTACCTATTCACCACAGTTTGCTTGGGAGAGATCCAGTTTCTAGGTGAATTACTATTATTAGTGCCCTCTTTCACTACGAACCTTGTGCCAGACTTATGCATTTTCTCAATCCTCTATCTTCCTTTTCTATATGGTCAACCTAGTATACATGGTCTATTCTATATGGTCAGCCTAGGTCTATGCATTTTCTCAACCCTCTACCTTCCTTTTCTGAAAGTCCTAAAGGATCAGGGAGAATTGGTGAGCACAGTTTCAGAAAATTTTCCTACTCTTGCCTTTAGCAGTACTCTACTTTCCTACAGTTGGCATTCTCATTGCTGTTTCCGGCCATCTTGCTCTCTCTGCATGTACACATGATCTCACTGCACCTAGCAAACATTCTCCCTCAGCAGTCTACACAGGAGCACAGACCACTGGGGTCATAATCCTCACAGGAGGTTTATACCTCTACCTCATGCTCTTAGATTACTGTTCTATTCATGAATCATGTGGACCTAACTTACCTGCCATCAGATCATTAGGGCTTAGCTCCTTCCTGTATGTATATGTGTGTATGTATGTATGTATACACACACACACACACACACACACACACACACACACACACACATTTGCAGTGGGTCCCAATGCAGTCCCCAAACTAGTTGCTACCCTGGTTGCTCTCTGTCATTCATGAGAAAACTTCTTAGGTTATATAGATACAGAAGGCTGGGTTCAACTACAGGTTAATGTTATTTCCGGAGTCACTGCTCTTTTCTCCAAGGTATAAATTCAGTTGGTGATGCTTCCTTGTAGGTCCAAACCACTTTCTCTATAGAGATTTCTTTCTTTCCAACAGGGCCTTTCAGTCTCTCTTGAATTTTAAATACCTGTGAGATCTTAAGTTTGGCAGACAAAACATTTGTGCAAAGTTTGTATTTCTTTCTTTCTCACTTATAAAATTATTGGTCTCAATGATATTTAAGAAGTAAGATCTACATATGTTTTAAATAACATTGAAACATAGCTTTGCCTTAGATCTGTATTGCTATTCTGGCCTCTCATACTAGCCTGCAAGAAAAAAAAAAAAAGAAAGGGATAGAAGTACTTGCCTTTCATCTGCAGATGCCCCTATGATTATTCAAATACACACACATCCAAACACACATGCATGCACCATAATGACATTTTCCACCTAATAGATACTGTAATTATTATGTTTGAATGTTGTGCTAGTGATATGAGATATGATAGTTCATCTTCTGATCCTCTGGACAATACTGTTACATTATTTTTAGAACCTTTGTCTAGCATATGCAAATGCAGTTGCTGTGTAGATAGCCTGGTTTGCACTTGATTGGTCAACATTATATATAATAAATATAATTTTATTTATGTATGTGTATATACACATACACAAATATGTATTAAAATAATTTATAAAATATTTATATATGTAAAGTACAAAGTTATAAATACTTATATATAAAATACATATTCACATCAGTTTTATAAATACGGTCTCCCACAAAGGACTTGTATCTTGCCTTCTAACCCAATAATAAGAAAACAAGCCAGCTTTAAAAACTGGAAAAATATAGGGGTGCCTGGGTGGCTCAGTTGCTTGAGCATCTGACTTCAGCTCAGGTCATGATCTCATGATTTGTGGGTTCAAACCCCACGTCGGGCTCTGTGCTGACAGCTCAGAGCCTAGAGCCTGCTTCAGATTCTGTGTCTCATTCTCTCTCTGCCCCTCCCCAAATTGTGCTCTGCCTCTCTCTGTCTCTCAAAAATAGAAAAAAATGTAAAAAAAAAAAAAAACTGGAAAAATATTTGAACAAACTGAAGAAGACAGTTGGAGAGCAAAATATCACATGAAAACGTTCTCAACATCATTAGTTCTTTATAATGTAGAAAATGCAAATGAAGACTATAGTGAAATTCCATGACAAACCAATTAGGGTAGCTAAAATTAAAATCATACTAAGTGTTGGCAGGGATGTGGAGTAACTCTAATTCTCATACACTATGAGTAAATGTAAAATGGTACAATCGCTTTGGAAAAAGAGTTTGACAGTTTCTTAAAAAGTTAAAAATACATCCATCATAGGATTCAAACATTCTCCTACTATTTATAAAAAATGAAATTAAAAAAATATATATCTACACAAAGACTTGTACACAAATTTTAATACCAGCATCATTTGTAGGAGCCAAATCCTAGAAACAACTCTAATGTCCATCAACAGGTGAAAGCATAAACAAATTGTGGTATACTGTTATCATGGTATGTAATAAAAAAGGAATGAACTACTGATACACGCGATGACAGGATGGATCTAGAAAGAATCATGCTGAGTGAAAGAAGCCAGACGTCCATATTTCAATACCACCCAGACACCCACACCTAATATAGTTCCATTATATACATTCTAAAAATTGAAAATGCATTTTTAGTGACAGAAATTTGATAAGTTTTGTCAGGGACAGGAAAAGTTGGGAGAAAGAAATTAAAAAGGGCAAGGAGGAAAACTTTAGAGATGGATGAATATGCTCATTTTCTTGACAGACATTATGATTTTAGGAATATATACATATGTTAGAATTTATCAACTAATAAACTTCAATTGTGTGCAGTTTAATGCCAGTTATACCTTAATAAATCTGTAAAATGTAAAGATGCAGAGTCCAGGATTAGCATTAGTATCTTTGTCGTCCTCCTTTGAGATTTTTGGACTTCATTAATGAATTTCAAATAAAAACACTAATACTAAGTGTTTTTTTAAATTGTTGGTTCAATTTATTCTTTTTTTTTCAATATATGAAAGTTATTGTCAAATTGGTTTCCATACAACACCCAGTGCTCATCCCAAAAGGTGCCCTCCTCAATACCCCTCACCCACCCTCCCCTCTCTCCCACCCCCCTCTTATGTGGATCCTGAGAAACTTAAACAGAAACCCATGGGGGAGGGGAAGGAAAAAAAAAAGAGGTTAGAGTGGAAGAGAGCCAAAGCATAAGAGACTCTTAAAAAACAGAACTGAGGGTCAATTTATTCTTAAACATATTGCCAGTGTTTATTTCTTTAAATTTGGTCCCAAATATACATATTTGATAAACAGAAAAGCTTTTGTTAATAAAATACAATTTATAGGAGTTTTTATTATAGAGCTGACCCTTGATCAATGTGGGGGTTAGAGGTGCTGACCCTCTGGGAGAGTTAACATTCTTCATATAATTTTTGAGTCCTCAAGAGCTAAATTACTAATAGCCTACTGCTGACCAGAAATTTACCAATAATATAAACATAATATTAACACCTATTTTGTATATTAAACGTATGACAGTGGAACCTGGGTTGGCTCAGTAGGTTGAGCATCCAACTTTGGCTCAATTCATGATCTCACTCTTTGTGAGTTCAAGCCCTCACTGGACTCTGTCCTGACAGCACAGAACCTGCTTTGTATCCTTTGTCCCCTCTCTCTCTGCCCCTCCCCCACTCGTGTTCTCACTCTTTCTAAAAAATAAACACAAAAAATGTATTATATATTGTACTCTTAGAGTAAAGTACAATAGAGTACAGAGGTTAAGAAAATCATTAGGAAGAGAGAACACATCTCCAGTACAATAATGTATTTATACAAAAAACTATATATAAGTGGACCTGCATAATTCAAACCCGTGTTGTTCAAGGGTCCACTTTAGCTACAGTAAACTAACAATAGAATTCTAAATACAATCTAACTTGCAAATAATTTATTAAAAATGCATACAATGAAATTCATGTAAACTTTAAGACCCTTCCATAAGTAAAGTACAATTTTTTCTTTCACTTTTCTAAAAGCACAATAGTGAAGGGGACACACTTTGAAATCATACAATTTTTTCAAATTATTTGGGCTATATCTATCCTTATTGATTCCCCAAAGAAAAATATTTAGAAACATCAACCAAAACAATATTATTGATATTATTTGAGATAATATATTAATAATCATTACATTTTAGATATTTTTCAAAGGAACTTAAGCCTAAAGACATCACTCATTCATTCCTACTAAGCAGTTTATCCATTCCACTGACAGCAAACAACATGAAGTTGGAAAACTCTAGCTTTGAAATTAAGCAAACCTTGGCTGAAGTTTAGACTCATGACTTTTAGACATGTATATTCTAGCAAGTTATTTAGTCATGACTTACTTCCTCCAACAAAAAAAGAGGAACTTATTGAGATTACATTAGCAAATTCTAGACAGAAAAATCTCTCAAGTGCCTAGCACAGGATCAAAATTAAAAGTACCAACTAATAATATTAAAACATTTGTAAATACACATTTTTAAAATACCAAAATTGTCTGTAGGTTTAAAAACTCATGAAAAGGAAAAGTTTGTTTTAGTGTTTCTTCAAACTCTCATTTGCTTAATCTCAGTGCCTTGGTTATTTATTTTTTCACATTGTGATGATCTCTTTCATGGGGAGGGAAACAACTTACTTAAACATCCAAAGTGTATTAACTCACTCAGTGTCTCATTTTATGATCAAAATGTTTGTATGGTTTATTTCTGTTTGCAAAAAATATATATTTATTTTTTAATTTATGTTGAGAGAGAGAGAGAGAGAGAGAGAGAGAGAGAGAGCGCACATGTCGGGGAGAGAGACATAGAGAGAGAGAGAGAATCCCAAGCAGGCTCCATACTGTCAAGATCATGAGATCATGACCTGAACCGAAAATAAGAGTTGGACACTTAAGGACTGAGCCACCCAAGTGCCCCACAACTTAAACTTTCAAAGCAAAACATATACCTTTGTAATTTAGTATGTATTTGTGAGTGATGGTTTTTCTTTAAGAGGTTATTTTATCATAAGACATTCCAGGAATTTAGGCAAACCAAGGCAATGTTATTTTCAAGCAAATTAGCCTCTTGCATATATCAAATAGTAAAGGGTGTAATATAATCCATCATATAAGGCAAACCTACTATCTGTAGAAAACAGTAATTCTAAGGACTAGTAAAGACAGACAAAAGAAAAACAGAAAAGGACAATATTAATACAAAATATTCAAATGGCAATTACAATCTTATTTTTGAAGTACTTTCTTGGAAAATTTTGTTACATAATTCCAGGCTCAACCTAAGACCTTCAAAACAGAAATGAGTGACCCTATCCTAAATTGCTATTTCATGCAGATATTCTAATTGGAAAAAGACACATTCAGGCAAATAACAAGAAAAGGCAAGATTTGTGCTTGAAAAGGGAATATACCATATGTGTATTTTAAGTAATAGTATCACTTTGCTCTCTGTTAAAAATGTACAAATATATATTGTGAAATTAGTTTAGTATTTCCCTTTTTAAGGGCTGACTTATTTCACAGAAATAATTGTACTTCTCAGTGCTATAAGCCATAAATAAAAGTATTAACTTAGAATTCTATTCATAACATGACTTATTATATATGATGTTTAGCTAACTACAAAATTACAATTTTACTGGCACATCAATGAATAGAAGGTGTTATTATAGTTTAATTATCTTTCTTTAATCAACTAAAAGCCACCATGTGCAAATGTATTGTCTTCTTCACTTACAGAAACTCAAACTACAGTATAACTTCGGTTTGCAAGCATAACTCGTTCCGGAAACATGCTTGTAATCCAAAGCACTTGTATATCAAAGTGAGTATCTCCATAACAAATAACAGAAACTCAGATGATCCATCCCACAACCCAAAAATATTCATATAAAAATGATTACAATACTGTAATAGAATACAAAATAATAAAGAAAATACAAAATCCAAATAAACATATTAACCTACACTTACCTTTGAAAACCTTCATGACTAATGTGAGGGAGACTAGAGAGAGGAGGGTTATTGTATAGGATGACTCTCACTATCACTAACAAAATCACTGCTATCTATTGGGCCAATGGAATCTTTCTTTTCATGCAAATTTAATAAGGAACCTATCTAATGGCACTTGCTTTTGCCTCCTTTGGAGGATTTCACGGAAATGTGACATCACATGGGTAAACAGATTCATCGCTGGCTCACACTGCTATTGCCTTATTCGGGTAGTGCTTTCCTACAAAATGTTGCACTGTTTTCCACATTTTACACATCTCCCTAATTTCATTTGAAGTGAGGGATCCCTTCATCTTTTTCTCCTCCTCCTATGCAGGTGAGATACAGACAGAGACTTGTTATAAAATCTTGCAATTTCACCCACTCGCATACCTCATATGCACTTCTCAATCATTTCCTTCTTAACTTCCACTGTAATCATCTCCTTCTTACCACCTTTCTTTTCAACCTTTTTCTGCATGGGGGTCACTATGTACACGTGCATGGATGCTGACTACTGTATGGTATTAATGAACTCTTGTCAAATACCGTATTTAATGTAACTGGCAATAAGGCACCAGAGGAGAAAGGGTCTATATCTGCAGGCCGCCTGACCTAGAATGAAGTAAAGCATTCCTAAGCTTACTCTTGTATGGAAAAGCAAAGGACTGTCCATAGGTGCTCTGAAGTGACAAAAAATACACTAGTGACAGTTTTGGGCACCTTCCAATGTTCTGAAAAGTCACTGATTTCTGCCAAACACAGTAGTCTTAGACTGAGCATGCAAGCATCAGAGACAATTACCCACAATCCCAGAGAGAGAGAGAGAGAGAGAGAGAGAGAGAGAGAGAGAAGGGAAGAGAAGGGAAGGGAAGGGAAGGGAAGGGAAGGGAAGGGAAGGGAAGGGAAGGGAAGGGAAGGGAAGGGAAAGGAAGAGAGAAGAGAAGAGAAGGGAAGGGAAGGGAAGGGAAGGGAAGGGAAGGGAAGGGAAGGGAAGGGAAGGGAAGGGAAGGGAAGAGAAGAGAAGAGAAGAGAAGAGAAGAGAAGAGAAGAGAAGAGAAGAGAAGAGAAGAGAAGAGAAGAGAAAAATCACTGGCTTGGTTGTGATCATGTAACATTCAGCATCATGTACTCCTTGTACATGTCCCTGTAAGACATCACAAGTTTATCAAGTTAAAATTTATTAGAAATGTTTCCTCGTCTTACTAAACACTTGAAGAAAAAGTTATTTACAATCCAAGGTCTTACTGTTTATACTTTGGGCTCTGAGCTTACAGTGATGTCCTATTAAGATTTTGTTAAGATTTGAACAATATGTGATCAGAAAATTTGTAATTCTGCCAAAAAGAAATCCTAACAAAATTGCGAAAAGCAAATGTGTAAAACGAATATACACATGAATAGAAACAAAACGTGTTCACATTATTTTGTTCCACCTGTCTCTTCCAAGAGTAAACACATATAAGACAATCTGCTGAAAAAAATTAAAGTCTCATAAAAAATTAATAAAAGAAAGAACACATATATTGGTGAACCATTGGAAAGTTGCTTTGTTATAGATTTTTAATAAAATGTTTAGTGTATCATGTCAATTATTTTCCTTCCTATACCCTGAAGTAGTCATTATTGGTAACTAACCTTGTTCAAACATATAGAAACATCTATACACGTGTAATCTTTTTTAAAATGTTTATCTATTTATTTTTAAAAATTTTTAATGGTTATTTGTTTTGGGGAGGGCAGAGAGAGAGAGAAACTGAAGTAGGCTCCATGTTCTGAGCTATCAGCACAGAGCCTGAACAGCTTGAACTCATGAGCCATGAGACTGTGACCTGAGATGAAGCTGGACGCTTACTCAACTGAGTGCCCTATTTATTTATTAGCGGGGGAGGGGGGGGAGAGCAGGGGCAGAGAGACAGGGAAAGAAAGATTCCCAAGCAGGCTCTCTACTATCAGCACAGAGCCCGACGTGGGGCTTAAACTCACGAACCATGAGATCTTGACCTGAGCCAAAATCAAGAGCCAAAATCAGTTGCTTAACCGACTAATCCACCCAGGCACCCCTCTTTTAAATTGAAAATATAGCATGTCCATTTTCTAATTATGTTTAATATATTACAGGACACTGATAATATATATTTTTTGGAGTATACAATCTTCTGTCCAGAGTTATGCCACTACCTGCACCACTGATCATATCCTTTTTGATATATGCTCCTATGTTTTGCTTTGTTTCTTTCACTGATGCTCAGAACTGTATAGTTAGGGTAAAGCTAGTTGCTATAATAAGTGAGCTACAACATATTACTGGCTTAAACCAATTATGATTAACTTCTAACTCATCTAGTGATACAGGGTGAATAGAACAAAACAGAGGGCAGCTTCCTCCACACAGTCATTTGGGGACCCAGGATGACTAAACTTCTGCTGTCTTGGACATATGTCTTCCAAATTTCCCTGAAGATATCTTCTATTACAAACCAACTAGAAGGTGAAAGGGCTTGGATGATTGATTACTTATGGGAGATATTTACAATCTAGGATAGAAATAGCACATATCCTCATATAAACAGCTCTACCAGCAAGGGGACAGGAACATGTAGTCTTTGTCTATTAATCTGAACAATTCTACATGGTAGAACAAGAAACGTAAGTTTTTGTGAACATTTTTATTCAAAGTTTAATAGATAAACTTGATATATTCCAGGAAGATTGAAATATATCACATTCCCTACAGGAATGTATAAAAGTGCCTTTTTCCTTATATTTTGATTAGCATTTGGATATTGTCAATAGTTTACATTTTTGTCAAATGTATTATATGGGTGAAATGTGTTATATTATTGTTTTAATATGCATTTTCAGTCTGTTGGTAAGTTTGTGTATGTCTCATTATAAAGGGCATTAGCATTTCTTCTTCTGAAATCCATCCTTATACCCTTTGCCTAATATATATCTATATCTATATAGATATAATTTTGTGCATGAAAAAAGTTATAAATTAGAACATTTATTCATTTCCCGTCATATGGGACCCAAATACTTCCAGTGTATTGAATTTACTTTGTTTCAATGATAGATTCCATATTTCTGGAATATTGATATAAATTTATTAAACTGTAAATATTGAAATGCAACATCAATAGAATAATTAATTCACTGCACTAATAGGTCCTCTTGACAAACACTTTCATCAGGAGATGATGTTCCATGTGTAATTTTATTCTTCATGTTCAGGGCTTTCTGAACAAAGAACACTGTCACTTCAAGGATGATTAAATGGTCACACACCTTGGAAGTTAGAGATCGTGAATAAAGTTTAGTATCTTTCTTATCTCCCTCAGTACCAATTGCTTATATTCCAGGATAGAGACCTTCTTCTTCCCCAAGGGAAGATTTGTTTACCTTCCAGAAGAAAACAAAAACAAAAACAGAAACAAGAGCCCTCCCTTCTCTTCAGAGAGGAGGATGGACGAATGTGCCAGCAACTGCTATGTGAACCCAGAGTTCCATAGTTCCAGAGGCCCTCTCTCCTGATGCAAACCCTCCACACATGCAGGAGTCACCTGGTTCTCATCATGCCCTGTTTTGGGGATTGGGGTTTGGGGCCTGAGGAACTGACGTAAGCTTCTCTGTGAGTCCTAGGTCTTTTCCCAGACTTAGAGGTTTGTGTGTGTTGGGTTGCAAATAGGGTAGTATCTAGTAATCTGTAAAGTTTCAGACAAACGTTATCGTGTTTTCTCTCTTTTATAAAATAAATGGTAAATAGAATATCAGTCTTATCTAATAAAGTACAAGGCTAACTCCCATGCCTTATACTAAAATTAGTACTGTTACCTTGTATGTGATAGCCCAATGTGTTTTAACTCCATGATGTAATTTAACATTCTACAATAAAAGAAAAAAATTGAAATATAACTTAATAGGAATTTTGATCTGGAGAACAGCAATGTAAATCTAGAAAAGTGGCATAGATAAGAGAGCTAGGAACTTGGGACTGCAATAAAACTTTAATTTTGTTTTGCTCTTTCCACTTTCTTTAAAAGACCATTTCTGTACTTCTAAGAGGTTTACATTACTTTTTATATACCAAGCTAACAAAGCCATCTGTGATTTTCTTCTTGTACTCCTTAAAAATATTCTCTTGGCATGTAATCAGAAACTAATTCATACTAGAGTTGAGTCTTATATTTCTAGTGAAATTTTTTAAAGAACAAATTAGTGTAGTTATCTAAACTGGACCCTAGTTCATCCCTTTGCAAATAATGAGGAATCACCAAGTATTTCCAGGGTCTTTAAAGTGAAGTCAAGATGAATCCAAGAAATAAGCTGAATGTATAATATCTCCTTGGAGAGTCAGAGAATCGTCTTTGAACACACCTAATTGCCATAAAGTGGAACATTCCTGCTGCCAGCTACATTAGGTAAGTTTACATTTAAACTTTGTCCTTTCAGAGCGCTCATAAAAAATAACTAAGAATAGTACAACGAGCTTTAGACTCCAGAGTATAGCAGAAAAATAATTGTTTCAGGTAGCAAACAGAGGAAAGTGACATTGCCTCCAGTCAGTCTTGTGAGATCCTTGGACACAGCCAACTGTCGACAACTGTATGTTTCCATGCTCACAGTTCTATGGTAAGGGAGATCTTTGGAAGGTTCATTTCTCAATACTCCAAACTAGGTTAAAATTGCCTTATGCTATGAATTTCCAGTGGATTATGTTTAGTGAAGTTACATATAGCATTTCATATTTCATATTTGATACTGATTAAGTACAAATTACATAATTTTATAGGACACTCTAAAACTGGGACCAGTTTTAAGGACTGTAATCATGACTTCATGATATTCCAAATTAATGTAACTCTGTGGTCATGGAAGTTATGTATAAAATTGTAATAAGTGCTTTTCTGTGATATCTATATCTATATCTATATCTATATCTACATCTATATCTATATCTATATCTTAAAGGATGATTAAATGGCCACACACCTTGGAAGTTAGAGATAGTGAATTTCCCAAGAGCCATTGGCTCCTGTTCAAGTAGTAATAATGTTTAGAGGTACCTTTCTTATCTCCCTCAGTACTAATTGCTTATATTCTAGGATAGAGACCTTCTTCTTCCCCAAGGGAATATTTGTTTACCTTCCAGAGGAAAAAAACTAATATCCCTCACTTCCCTTCAGACAGGAGGAGGGACAAGTGTGCCAGCAGCTGCTATGTGAACTCAGAGCTCTGAGTGACTGGTAAAACTGGTAAAATATAATATATACTATTAAAATATATTTTTGTAAGCATATATTAATTAAATTAGTGTTTTAAGTAATATAGTATAAATACATAATATACATGATTATGTATATTTTTTACCAGTTTAGAAGATGTTCAGTTTAGGCTGGATGTTTCCAATACCCAGTGCTTCTACTAGAAAATCAATGAAAATTAAACATGTATGTCTCTTTGATTCTCCAATAGGTTATTTTCCATTCTCTCTCTTAACATTTCTTTTAGAATTTCTCAAATGTTTGGGGCGCCTGGGTGGCGCAGTCGGTTAAGCGTCCGACTTCAGCCAGGTCACGATCTCGCGGTCCGGGAGTTCGAGCCCCGCGTCAGGCTCTGGGCTGATGGCTCAGAGCTTGGAGCCTGTTTCCGATTCTGTGTCTCCCTCTCTCTCTGCCCCTCCCCCGTTCATGCTCTGTCTCTCTCTGTCCCAAAAATAAAATAAACGTTGGAAAAAAAAAAATTAGAATTTCTCAAATGTTTAAATGCCAAAGACAAGTAGATTGAAGGTGTGTATTTGTATAACATAAGTCCTTAGAATGCCAAGGGTATAAACCACTAAGTATTTAATCAGTGTTAATTTATTCTGGGAAATGTGTTCCTTGTTTCAAAACTCTGACGAATAGTCTTTATATGAAAATCTTGCCTACAATATGCAATTATTTCCTGTAATTTTCCTTTTACCTGATTATTGAGAACTTAGGACTATATCACGGTATTATGTGATCATTTTCATGCATAAAATTTTCTATCAGATATGGTAGAGGCCTTTTTAGGGCTTTAGAAAGAAAAATTGTGAAATGGAAACAAATGTTTATTGGATAAATTCTATATTATACAAAGTGTGTTACACAGATTATTGTAAAAATCTTTTTAATGGTATTATTATATCTCTGCTTGTAGGAAAATAAAGCTTAAAATCGTCAGCAAACTGGAATCAAACGTTGGACCCTTGACTCCAAAGCTCTATATGTTATCTTTTCTTAAAGAATCAGTATAAATTATGAGTTTATGGGCATTTCCAGTTATAATTTTGTATCATTTTTATTATACTGCATATTGAAATTCTTACCTTAGCAAATTGAAATGCCCAGATAATCTAGAACCATTTCTCTCTTGTTCAATATGCAACAGAGTGAGACTTAAGATAGTGACCAGACTATTGATAAAATTAATTAAAAACTAAATTCAGAGCATTTAGTTATTATGACATAAATGTTGGCTTCGACTTGGAATACTTTGATCAGTTAGTGGAATTACAAGTGACATAATTGGGCATGACTGGTGACGATTGATAAGAATCGTAGTATGCACAGTTAACTTATAAAAAGTTAAAATACTACTACTGTCTTTTCTGCATATCTGAAACCCTGAGAAGGAAGAAGGTAATACAGTATTTTCTGGAACACAAAGAAACTGAGCCAAACTTCTACTCTCCTCTCCATGGGACAGTGAGGCTGAGGCTATCTCCAACTAGGAATACTTTACCCCATCCCACTGCATCTTGGGCTGACATCGTATATCAATTCTTTTAGGGGCAATAAAACTACCTACCATTTGCAATGACATGGATGGAACTAGAATGTAGTATGCTAAGGAAAATCAGTCAGTCAAAGACACTCATATGTGGAATTTTAAGAAACAAAACAGATGAACATATGAAAAGGGAAGGAAAAATAAAATAAGATAAAACCAGAGAGGGAGGCAAACCATAAGAGACTCTTAACTATAGAGAACAAACAGGGTTGCTGTAGGGAAGAGGTAGGATGGGCTGAATGAGTGATGGATATTAAGGAGGGCACTTGTGATGAGCACTGGGTGATATATATAACTGATGAATCACTAAATTCTACTCCTGAAACCAATGCTACACTATATGCTATATGTTAACTAACTTGAATTTAATTAAAATCTTGGAAGAAAAAAAATACTTGAAATTATATGCATATATGTTTCTTTTTTTACAATGAAAAAATAAAATAATTATAAACAGGTCACTTATATGCCTATTTTGGATAGTTCCTAGGGAACAGAAATGCATTTTTATAAATTTCTTGCCACTTTCAGGTATTTGGAAACTTACTAATTTGGAAAATTAAAAAAAAAAAATTAAGCCCTGTATTTGACTTTAGGACCCCTATACTTTAGAAAATTTTGTTATAAGTTGCTTGAGAGACATTTTATACCATGTGTGATCTATAAAGAGTTATTCTGTGGGGTTTTTTTGGTGCATTAGGTTCTAGGAAATATTTGAGTTCCCTTGGCTAGCTGATAAAAGTATAGTTAAAAATGCAAATGATGGGTAGTAAGAGATAACATTACATCTAAAAAACTTGAGTCAAATAAAATTATTGTTGGATCCATGATGTTACTGGACTTTAGGTTTTAATATCAATATTATCTAATATCTTAAAGCTATGTTGTCACCTGTACAATAAATTATATAGCAAAAATATTGTGAAATGATAAAGTATTATAAAAATTTACTCTGCTTGTTGTTAATAAAGCCCATGATATTTGATTTAGATGATAAGTAATTGCTTTCATGGTATCTGAGTTAGGTGCTAAAAATATTTAGTAGATAATAGGCCTTCTGTCAAAATTCATCAGATATTCTTTCAACCTATGAATTTCCAATTCATATCACCTCCTCCTGGGCTGATTAATTGAAAACCATTGAGCTGAAATATTGTTGCTCATCCTCTCTGCACCACAGTTTTATACACATGATTTGATCTGCATAAGAGAAAAAAATCCACCATAGATACTATTTCAAAAGTAGAGCATATAAATAAAATCAGTTCATATACTGAGGACCTAATTAATCAACTAAACAATGCTAGCTAAAATAGAAAACATGATAGAGGTGTGTGTGTGTGTGTGTGTGTGTGTGTGTGTGTGTGTGTGTGTTTCTCTTTAAAATACTCTCAAGATTTATATTTATTCATTGTCTGATCTAATAGGTTATAGAATACATAACTCCTGCAGATCAATACCACAATTTACAGACCTGTCACAGTGCATGAAAGAAAAATCATTTAAATTACTCAAATACTCTTATAGGAAGCAATTTTGAATTTAAATAATAGATTCCAACCAAAACACAGGTTTGTCAAATGCATTTTTAAGCATTTAATGACTTTTTATGAGCTATACCACAAGGTAAAAAGCTCACCTTTTGAGTAAAAGCGATGTTCACATAAAATTATTTCAGTTTTTAATTAATGTACATTTGATACACTTTTAAGGTTTCTAAAACTCTTTCATATAATAATAGCCAATGAAGATTTGTTGTTCTAAGCTCCATTTTATAAATCACCAATAGGAATATCAGAGAGTTTTAATAACTCACTTAAATTCACAGGACCTAATTATGGCAGATTAAACACTGATATTCAGGGTTTTCATTCCACATTCAATGATCCTTCTATTTTACCACATTAAATAGTCCTGTCACGTTAAACACAATGTATAGCAGTCATCTTGAACATGGAAATGCATTTAAATATGAAAATGATATACTTTTGCTTCTTTCAAAAGGAATTCAAAATCCCATTTGCAGAATTTGTAAAATAGCAGGAAAACAATGTAAATGTGGCTGAGTAAAAACAATGGCAAGGAAGAAAGAGTAATGTGGAAACTTTAAGAAATGAAGAAAAAGAAAAGGAGAACATAAGAAATTTATGTAAGGGAACCCAGAAGTTATGGTCATTCATTATAGTATTTATTACTTTACCCAATATCGAAGTCCAACACCTTCTATCTGGTAAAATGTCTCTAAATATGTGTCCATAATTAATTAAAAATTTTTTTTTCATGTTTATTTTTGAGAGTAGAGCAAGAGCAGGGAAGGGGCAGAGAGAGAACGAGACACAGAATCCGAAGCAGGCTCCAGGCTCTGAGCTGTCCACACAGAGCCCAACGCGACGCTTGAACTCATGGACTGTGAGACGATGACCTAAGCTGAAGGAAGTTAGATGCATAACCAACTGAGCCACCCACGTGCTCCATAATTATTATCTTTGTATAAAATATTAACAGTAAACTTGGGCACCTGGGTGGCTCAGTCGGTTAAGTGTTCAACACTTGATTTTGGCTCAGGTCATGATCTCACCATTTGTGAGTTTGAGTCCCACACCAATCTCTGCACTGACAGCACAGAGCCTGCTTGGGATTCTCTTTCTCCCTCTCTCTCTCTCTCTCTCTCTCTACCCCTCCCCTGCTTGTTCTCTCACATTCTCTGTCTTCTCTTTCTCTCTCATAAAAAAAAAAGGGGGGAGTGTGTGAGAGAGAGTACACCAAGTACACAGGGCAAAGCATTCATTCATCTATCTATTCATTTTTTAGGGCAAACCCTTTAAAAAAAAAAAACTACACACTGGCAAATATTGTGAAACTGTATAATGCCAAAGATGTTAAATGTCTTAAAAATCTCAGATGCCTCTAAAAATTGCAGAGAATATGTTACTTAAGTAAGAGCAAGTTTGGAGTTCTTATCAGCAAATTTAGACAACTGAAGAATGCCTTTGCATTTCTAAAGAAGAGTGACTTTTATCTAATATTCAATACCAAATCAAAATATCAAAGATTTTTTTTCTATGGGCAGATTTAGAAAACATTAGCTCATAGAAACCTCAAGGAGAAAACAGAGCAAAATAAAACACTTCAAACAGAGCAGCTGATTATATGAGAAGTTTGAGGACATACTACGTACAAAATAAAGTAAAATCATGCACACGCGCACACACACACACACACACACACACGCACGCTAGTCTACACATAAGAAAATGTAATATTTGTCTGTGAGCACCATTTACATCAAGGGATTGGAAATACTTTATTCAGTTCCATGATTTATATTTGAGCTATAGACAAGTAATTCTTTTTTTTATTTATTTTTTAACATTTATTTATTTTTGAGAGACAGAGTGTGAGTGGGAGAGGGGCAGAGAGAGAGGCAGACACAGAATCTGAGGCAGGCTCCAGGCTCTGAACTGTCAGCACAGAGTCTCATGCGGAGCTCCAACTCACAAACTGTGAGATCACGACCTGAGCCAAAGTCAGACGCCTAACCGACTGAGCCACCCAGGTGCCCCATATAGACAAGTAATTCTTAACCCTGTCTTCAAAGCAATTAAATTAGAATGTCTCATATCAGGGCCTAGTCACAAGCTTATTTATAAAAGTGCTCTAGATTTTTCTATTATGTAGGTAGGCTTGAGAAACACCCAAATTATAATATAAAATATAAATAAAACACAGATAATCAGTCTTGGAATTTCAGAAGAGAATGTAAAATTAATTTTTAAAATTATAAAGAGAAAAATAAAGATGACAGGGGCTAAGAGTCTAAAGTGAGGAGGTATATCAAAAGAAAGTGTAGAAGGGTATACCCATTGAGCTGTTCACTGCCTGGGTCTCTCCCAAATGGTTAAGAGTTCAGAATCCACTCTACCTAGTGCCTGTACATGTAAGTTGCTAAATATTTTTAATACCAACCTTTAGGTATTAATATTCTCATCTAACAAAATAAGGAATTAATAAACTCTCTTAAAGTCTAATAGAAAACATGTAAAAACTGGCAAAAAATATTTCAAGCTGCACTATTAACAGATAAAAACTGAAATATAGTAGTAACTATATTGAAAGGATGTAGAAAGAGTAACAAAGGAGGATTTTAAGTAAGCTAACATATATAGTTATATAGTATAAAATAGCATAAAATAGTATAAAATAGTTAATAGTTAATAGTATAAAATAGTTAAATAGAGAACCTAGTAATATAACTATTGTTGTGTAAGATTTAAAAATTAGGTAGGGCTTAAACATGTTTGCCGTTTATAAAAGGGGAATGGGGCTGCAAAGTGAGTCTTTCATTATAAGTCTACACTCTCAGATTCTTAACCATGTGCATATATTAATTAAATGGAAAATAAAATATAGTTTAAACATTATATGTTGAACTTAGTTTGCAGATTAAAAATATGAAGTTATTTGAACTTTAATCTCTCATTGTATAAGGACTCTGAATGTGAATTCATGCAAAGATGTTACAACATATGTGGGCAGAAACAGATAGAAGCACTTCTTATCCACTTAGCATGTACAAGAACTGATCATCCTCTCCTTAATGCACTGTCAACTTTTTGTAAGTGATTTGTCTGCATGACTATTACTAATACATAACAAAATATGCCTCCTCTACTGGGAGAATTCAACTCCAAGAATTACAAAGGGTCTATTTTTTTTGTATTATTGGTATCCTTCAGTATCCTGGTTCTTTTGCCAAGGAGAAATATTTCATGTAAAGCAAAAGATCTCTTCTGTAAGACTGCACGATGATCTCTCATTTTCTTCTCAGTTGTGATTTCCATTACACCAAAGATGAGCATGATGGAATTGTTTTTCTGCTGATGGTTGCTTTGGTGCAGACATTTCTAATATCTTGGTTACTTATAAAAATATTATGACTTCTAATATAGTATAATTGCTTTTACTTGCAATAGAACACAGCAGGGATATACGACAGTGAGGACAGAGGCTTGGAAGATTGGCTTTACTAAAAATCCTTTCAAAAGTTAGCTGGTTGAAAAATATACCCAACTCGGGTAAGAAGTTATTTTTTGGCCCAAATAATGTAAGTCTTTGGAGAAAGAGACAGACAGAAAGAAAGAGAGAGAGAGAGAGAGAGAGAGAGAGAGAGAGAGAGAGAGAGACAGAACAAGCACATTATCAAAAGAAATAAAAATCTCATCTAAGCCCTTACTTCAAGAAATGGTAAAAAGACTGCCATTCACACTCTCTTCTCTCTCACCAAAAAAGCATTAACACTCAGTTGATTTTCTTTGAATTCTTTGACAACTCATTCTCAGTCTTTAATGCTAATCCCAATTCTTCCTTTAAAAGCTGTCAAAACTTTGGGCACCTGGGTGGCTCAGTTGGTTAAGCATCTGACTTCAGCTCAGGTCATGATCTTCAAGCCCTGTGTGGAACTCTGCTGACAACTCAGAGACTGGAGCCTGCTTTGGATTCTGTGTCTCCCTCTCCCTCTGCCCCTCCCACTGCTCATGCTCTGTCTGTCTCTCTCTCAAAAATAAACATTAAAAAATTCTTTAAAAAATGCCGCCATTACTGATGGCTGCATCCTACATCTTGGATTCTACCTGATAATCAATCCACTATGATGACTCCCTTTAGTATGGTTCCTCTTTGGGTATTGCTGACTCTAAAAACCATTTCTAGTTCTAGGCTCATGTAATCATTTTGCTTGCATCTTAGATATATATCAAATTCATTAACTGAAAATTCATTTATATTCTGCAACAAACAAAGACCTAGGTTTTGTTGATTTCACCCATTTAATATTTCACAATTCTGTTTCCTCCTCTTCACTGCCACTATCCTACCCCAGCTATTATCACCTATCACCTGAACCAACATAAGAACTTTCCGCCTTTTTTTTTGTTTGTTTATTTTTGAAAGAGAGACAGAGTCCAAGCTGGGGAGGTGGCAGAGAGATAGGGAGACACAGAATCTAAAGCAGGCTCTGAGCTGTCAGCACAGAGCCCAGTGCAGGGTTTGAGCTCACGAACCATGAGATCCCGACCTGAGCCTAAGTTGGGAGCTTAACTGACTGAGCCACCCAGGCGCCCCATTCAGGCTGGTCTTTCTTATCCATTCCTATGTGGACCTGCCCATTTACTGCTATTTGCAGCCAAAATACACAATACAAATTTTATATATCTATGTAAAATTGTATATATTTATATGTAAAATTTTCCTAACATCAGAATATATACACATGTATATTTCCTTTTCAGTGGAAAAATGCAATGGAAAAAAGTGAGTGGAAGGTTTATTTTGCTTTGTTTTAACAATGAAACAACAAAAAGACTATACTATAGACACTCTTGAACAGAGAGAAAGGAGATTAGTGAATAGAATAAGAAAATCACCTATACACAAAAAAACAAAAGCGTGAATTAAGACAAGAAAAAAGAAGTAGGAGACATTTTGATTCATAAATGACAAACTGATGACAGATAAAACATGGCTACTGAAAAAGCAGTTGAATGAAATGAACATTTCTCACTGGAAAAGTCACTTCTACAGATGCTTGGGATTAGCAGCAGATTAAAGGCATAGAGGCAAATAATCATTTTGGCTTTAGTCCTGTGCATTTGCACCATTTCTGGCAAATTTAACATGAAGTGTGAAACTTGGGTTTGAAACTCAGAGGAGAATTAGATCTAAAATTACAGACTTGACAGCTAGTAGAATTTTGGCAATTAAAGTCATGAATGATTTCCTCCAGGAGGAGAATATTACAAGAAAAAACCAAAACTGTAACCTTGAGGAATACCAACAAATGAAGAGTTGGTGGGAGAAAAGATGTAAAATGGAAGCCTAGGAGTTGAAAAATTTTGTTTAATGAAAATGAAACAGTTTTTGTTGTTGTTGTTTGTTTTTTGGGGTTTTTTGGTAGCATACTAGGTGAACAAATATCTATTTGTGCAGTAATGGATAAGAATTGAAGATGCAGAGGCAATCTTCTGAGTTTAATGATGACAAAGAAAGCAATGGATTTAGTAAATGGCTGCAAGTAGAACTTTTTTTTTTTAAAGCTGATTGTAGTTTTTCTTGATTGCAAAACTGCAACTGGCCACCTGTTGGGTGTGCTTAATCCTTGATACTCGCCCACAGTCAGGCCTAGAGTAGCTGAGCCAGAGGATTTTTCTATTTTACGTCTTTTGCAGAAAATCAGCAATCAGAATTTGATATCATATTTTTTTTTACCTTGGGTTGCTTTGTATCTAATTAGAAACTGACAACTTTGAAGAACTAGTATGGCATTCTTACTCACCTGAATATTTTAAACCTGAGTTGTGAGTGCTAAAAGTTTAGTATTTTAATACAGTATATAATTTAGCTAGCTTTCCACTTAATTTAAATAGATTTTGCAAAAAAAAATCTAAATAATAAGTTTATATCATTGTCAACATTTGTCATACAAAGTCCTACAAAACAATTTGTGTTCACAGACAATAACTAGATGACTATGAAAAACAATTATTATAAGGTGGTTTATTCTTATCCTTTTAAAGATGTGGCTTCCCAAGGCAAACAGTTTTTTATAATGGTGATAATTTATGTGATTAAATGTTTTCTTATACCAGGTCATGAAATTAATTTTCATCTTAATTAGTGCCCACAGCAATGATTATATTAATAATCCATTTAGCTAATTGCATTTTGCTAAGTTAGTTGTGCTGCATTTTGGGCATTGCTAATATGTCAAGGTCAGCACGTCTCCTCATCAGTATCCCACAACCAATGTAAGGTAACAGTGAATAATATAGTTTATAATTGAGAATTCTAGATTATCTATATACCCATATTTCCTTAAGTGGTATATATTATTATCTTTAAGGGTCTAAGAGTCAATTACCTCAAGTTTCAAGTCTTTTTTTTCTTCTTCTCATGATTGAAGGGTTTATTTGGTCCTAAAAAGCCTCCCATAGGCTAACCAAATTTACAGAACACTATTACGTTAAAGAGAAGGTCAATATATTCATTTACCATGAAAATTATAACTATCTAGAATACCTTCCTCTTGTTTCCCATCAATATATTCCTTTCCCATTGGAAGAAAAACTTATTGAGGAAGACAAGTTAAGGTCATGAAATTATTTTGAAGAACCTGAAGTCAAAAAGAACATGATTGGAAAGAGTTAAGCAAATATCATAAAGCCATAAATCCTCAAAGGCATAAATAGATTAGGCCCTGTTTTCCACTTTAGACAAACTATATAATACATATGAATCCATGAAAAGATCTTGGAGATCTTATTCTCCTTGGAGATTTGCAGGAATCAAAGTACCACCCTTCCATTTAGTATACTTTCTGTTTCAAGGCTTTGTAACCTCAGGTCTAAGTTGTAAATATTCACCTCTAAATGAAAGAACTGAAGTCTTTTCATCTTTCCCCATAGGTTATATTACCTATATATTTTATCACTTCACTCAATTCTCTTCAAAATCTATTTTTGCCACTTCATTTTTGGTACATGACAGCAAAGACGGATGCAGTGTGCTGAGTTTCAGCCTAAAGTGACTGAACCTATTTATGCACTCCCATATCCCAGTTGGCAGAGGATTGCTCACTTTGCCTTTAATGGTAAAACTTGCCAAATTTTGTGTTTTATTGTAGTTTCCAGAAGTGGAAAGTACTGAGAACAGGGTGGTTAATTCAGAGGAGTGAAAGTAAAGACAAGTTACTTTAAAATGTGGGAGAAGGGTTGGCAGAAAGGATGCACAGGACATTTTCAATGAAAATGGCAAATGCAGCTTTTTTGTGGGAGTAGGAAGATTTAATTTTTTCCTTAATTCTTGTTCACTAAAGACTAGGTATTAATTATTAAACTTTTTAATTCAGAAAGAATACTTTAAAAATTAAAACATGATTTTTGCACTTTTGGTTTCAGCTTCAGTATGCAACTTGCTTGGAAGCCATTGCTCCCAAACTTAACACAAGAAAAAATTGAACAAATTGAATATCAATAGTTTTCCTGAAGAACTAAGATCACAGGGCAAATTGTCACCCCCAAACTACACCCAAAACCAGGGAGAAAAGTGCACCCAGAGAGTCATAGCTAAGATTCTTACCCAGAACAGAAGTTGCTAGAGCCATAAACTGGTAGAAACACATACATGATGGTTGTGATGAATTTCTGGAGGTTCAGTGTGGAGAAATAAATCCTCTTGCCAATGCCAAAGAAAGGGTAAGAGTATTCATTGTGAAATTTTCCCAAGGACGTTTCCAGACACAGGGCTACTCTCCATAGGAAACGACTTTTCCTTTTCCTAGAGTAGAGCCTCATGTCAGGAACTCTTCTCATTCTAGCTCCCTATAGCCCTTCTGTCTCAAAGTGGGAAAACAAGTCAAGGAGCAACAAAGGTATAAAGGAAATAGTATAAAGGAAATAGACTGGGGATGAAAAGGCCAGGGATGGGAATCAGAAGTGGGAGGGTGGTGGTGGGTAGAGGAACACTTGTCAAAGTCACAGCCCAGAGTCATTTGTTGACAAAAAGAGATTTATTTGTAAGATTATGGGAAGCTCCCCCTTATCTTTCAGACTTTATCATCACACTAACAGGGCTCCAGTATTATCACAATGGATTAAAATTGAAAGAGCTGTAAGATACAGATTATTAGAAGGAACAATTAGGAAAATACAAAGTAAGTATGCGAGTCAAAAATAAAGGCACTAAAGGAATTTGAAGTCTCTGACACCTGTAGCTACAGCAAACATTAAACACAGCCCAATCCCTACACAGGTGACATGTATTCTCACACTAAAGATCCATTTTACTCGTTTTCCAGACTCAATATGTCCATTTTTCAACAAAAAAATTACAGAGCATGCTAAAAGATAAGAAAATAAAATGCTCTGAAGAAACAAAAGCAACCATCAGAACCGAACTCACATATGAGACAGATGTTGGGATTATAATAAAGATAACTTAAATAAGCATAATTAATATGCTAAGAGCTCTAATGGAGAAAGTGAACAACCAAGGACAGATGAGTAATATAAGCAAATAGATGAAAACTTAAGAATTAAAAGGAAATACTATAAATCAAAACACAGGAACATAGATAAAAAGTAATTTCAACAAGATCATAAGTAAAGTTGACATAGCCAGAAATCATGACTTGAAAACAGATCAATAGAAACACATACAGTTGATATTCTAAGAGAAAATTAATACACACATGCACACATAGCCACACAGAATAAAACATCAAATAATGCAGGACAACTTCAAAAGGTGTTATGTAGGCAAAATTAAAATAACAGAAGGAAAAGAAAGGACAAAATCAAAGAAATATTTGAAGTAGTAATGACCAAGAACTCTCCAAAATTAATGACACCAAACAGTACATCAAGAAAACTCAGCCAACAAGCTGGATCAAAAAATAAGTAACAAACCACCCCACCTAAGCATGTTATATTTAAACCCTAGAAAAACAAGGAAAAAAATATCCTACCTATAGAGATAGAAGAATAAAAATTATATCAGACTTCTTATCAGAAACCATGCAAGGAAGAGGAAAATGAAATTAAACATTTGAAATGTTGGAATAGGGGACTTGAGGAAATAAACTAGAATTCTATAGGCAGCAAAATTATCAGCCAAAAGTGAAAAAGAAATACTTTCTCAAACAAGTGACAAAATTCATTGCCAGAACTCCCTGACAAAACAAAACTTTTTATGCAGAATGAAAATGATACAGATTAGATACTTGAACAGTCATAAAGAAAGAGTAAGCATTGTATGATAAAAGTTAAATAAACAAACAAACAAACAAACAAACAAAAAACCAAACAAATAAATAAAAATGTTTTAGACATCTGGGGAAGATGGTGGAGTAGGAGGACCTTAAGCTAACCTTGTTCCATGGATACAACTAGATAATACTCACATGCAGTGTAAATAATCCAGTAAATGACCCAAAGACTAGCAGAACAAATGCCACAACTAAAAGCAGAGAAGAGGCCTAACTGAAGAGGGGAGGAAGAGCAGAGACTTGGTTTGGGGTTAAATAGCCTCATAGGTCTGTCCTTGAGAGGCAGGGAGTCAAAGTACAGAGAAGGAAGAGATACAGACCCCACACCAGGAAGCCCACATGGGGAAGATGAATTCCCATAACTTTTGGCTTTGAAAACCAGAGGTGTTGGATTTCATGAGTTCTTACAACCAGAAACTTAAAACCCAGAATTTCAAAAACATCAGTGGCCTTGACTGGGAGAGGATTCTGAAAGGGAAGAGGAAATTGAGTCCCCACCCTTCAAGAGACAGCATAACAAACAGACCTTGGAGATACAGCATAGAAGCAAGTTTGAAAGGTACCTGAGGCATACTGGAGGGAGAGTTATTTGGATAAATATCCCTGGGGAAATCCTCCAGGAGCAAAGGAACTAGCAGGCACCATTTCTCCCCCACCCCCAAAATAAACACACCTGCAGTACTTGCTACCCAACTTGCTAGCACTGACACACTGCCTACTCCCCTCAACACTGTGCTTCCACCAATCCACCTTCCAGACAGACTGCCTAAGTCCTGAGACTACAGGGTCCCTTCCTCCAAGGACCAGGGGTTGCAAAGCTTGCTAGAACCACTTCCCTGCACTTCCATGGATCCATCCCTCCAAATAGGCCCACTTCAGTCCCACACTGCAGGATCCCTCCTATAGAGGACCAGAAATGCTTAAAGCTTACTAGCACTACCACCCTGTCTCTTGGCACTGTGCTTCAGATCCATCCTCTCCAACCCTCTCTTAGCTAAAATTCATACAGGGTGGTCCCACAGGCCTAGCAGGGTGCAAGTGGTGGCTATGGTGGTCAGTACAACTCCAAAGTGACTCCTGTCCCAGAGAGATGGAAAGATAATCACACACACCAGTCAGACGCACCAGCAGATAGCTGATCTGATGGCAGGCACCCACCAATAAAAGCTTCTCAGGGGACAACACAGGGAAAGTGCCACCAATTTGGTGCTAGTGCATCTCAGGCAAATACGTGGTCTGACCAACAGAAGGCCAACCCATCCACAGACTGGCCCAATAACACCACAGGAACCAAACACTGCCCAAATCAGGCAAAGAGGACCATTGCTGCCAACTAGACTAAAGGAAAATGTGGCTCAGCCTCAATAGCAGTGCAGACACATCATATATAGGAAACACCCCTGAACACTCCAAGTTCCAGTGAACAAGGTACACTGCATGGCAGGACACTATAGGACCTATTCTTCATAAGGCCATTACTTCAAGTTCAGGAGACACAGCTGTCTTTCCTAACACAGAGAAACACAGAGAGAGTTAGATGTAATGAAAAGACAGAGGAGTATGTCCCAAATGAAACAAAAACAAAAACAAAAATAAGTCAAAATCACAGCAAGGGGCCTAAGCAAAATGGAGATAATATGCCTGATAGAGAATTCAAAGTAATTATCATAAGGATACTCACTGAAGTTAAGAAAAGGTGGAGAATATCAGTGAGACCCTTAACAATGAGATAAAAAAGAACCAGAGATGGGCCACCTGGGGGGCTCAGTCGGTTTAGCATTTGACTCTCAGTTTCAGCCCAGGTCATGATCTCACGGTTCATGACTTCAAGCCCTGCATCAGTATTATGATTCTCTCTCCTTCCCTCATTGTCCCTTCAGTGCTCGTGCTCGCTCTCTCTCTCTCTCTCTCTCAAAATAAATTAACTTAAAAAAAAAAACAGGCATGAAGAAGACAACAAAATAAATTAAAATTCAGTAGATAGAATAAGTAGTAGACTAGATGAAGCAGAAAAACAAATCAGCAACCTGGAAGACAGAAAGTAATTAAACTGAAGAGAGAGGGAAAAATATATGAAAAAACAAGTAGACTTAGGGACACCATCATCTGTAACAGCATTAGCATTATAGGGATCCCAGAAGAAGAAGAGAAAGAAAAGAGGGAAGACATTTTGAAGAAATAATAGCTGAAAAGTTCCCAAATCTGAGGAAGGAAAGAGGAATCCGGATCCAGGAGACAAAGAGATCCTCAACCTTATCAACCCAAGGAGGTCAACACCAAGATAAACAGTAATTAAGATGGCAAAAAGTAGTGGTTATGAGAAAACTTTAAAAGCAGCAAGAGAAAAGAAGGCAGTTACATACAAAGGAACCTCCATAATGCTCTCAGCAGATTATTCATAAGAAACTTTGATGACAAGAAGGGAATGGCATAATACATTCAAAGTGCTAAAAGGAAAAAAAAAAACTCTTCAGTTAATACTCTATTCAACAATGCTATCAAAATAGGAGACATGCTTAAAAGAGACTCATTTCACACTTAAAGACATATACAGATTGAAAGTGAGGAGATGGATAAGTATTTATCACGCATGAATCTGTAAAGAAAGCAGAGGTAGCAATACTTATATTGGACAAAATAGACTTTAAAACAGACAAAGAAGGACAATATATAATCATTAAAGGGACAATCCAACAAGTAGCTATAACAATTGTAAATATTTATACACCCAACAGTAAAACACCAAAATACTTCAATAGTTAAAAGCAAACATAAAGAAATAGATAGTAATACAGCAATACTAACAGACTTTAACACCCCACTTACATCAATGGACAAATCATCCAAACAGAAAATCAACAAGGAAACAATGGCTTTAAATGACACAAAGGACTAGATGGATTTAATAGATGTATTCAGAACATTCCATCCCAAAACAGCAGAATACACATCCTCTTCTACTGCACATGGGACATTCTCCAGAATATATCATGTATTAGGACACAAAACAAGTCCCAACAAATTAAAAAAGACTGAGGACATTCCATGCATCTTTTTTAACCACAACACTATGAAACTAAGAAGTCAACCATAAGAAAAAAAAATCAAAAAAGAGCACAAGTGAATAAAGGCTAAATAACATGCTACTAAACAGTAAATGTCAATCAAGGTATCAAAGAAGAAATCAAAAAAACACATGCAGGCACATGAAAATGAAAACACAATGGTCCAAAATCTTTGGAATTCAGCAAAAACAGTTCTAATAGGGAAGTGAGGAGCAATACAGGCTGGCCTACCTTAGGAAGCAAGGAAAATCTCAAATAAATAACCTAACCTTACACCTAATGGAGCTAGAAAAAGAAGAACAAAACTGAGAACCAAAACAGGGAAGGAAATAATAAAGATTAAAGCAGAAATAAACAAAATATAAACCAAAATACAACAGAACAGATTTATGAAACCAGGAGATGGTTCTCTGAAAATAACAACAAAATTGATAAACTTTAGACAGACTCATAAAAAAGAGGAAGATTTGAATAAACAAAATCAGAAATGAAAGAGGAGAAATAACTGACACTACAAAAATATAAAGGATTATAAGAATATTGTGAAACATTGCATTCCAACAAATTGAGCAGCCTAGAAGAAATGCATAAATTCTTAGAAATATATAAATGCTTAAAATTGAATCAGGAAGATATAAAAAATGTAAACTGACATATTATCAGCAATGAAATTGAATCAGTAATCAAAAACTGCTCAGCAAACAAAACTCCAGGGCCAGATGGCTTCACAGGGGAATTTTACCAAACATTTAAAGAAAAGTTAATACCTATTCTTTCTTCTCAAACTATTTCAAAACATAGAAAAGGGAGAAAAACAAATAAATTCATTCTATGAGGCTTGCATTATCCTGATACAAAACCAGACAAAGACACTACAAAAACAGGGACTATAGGCCAACAACTCTGATGAACACAGATGCAAAAAATAGCCAAAAAATATTAGTAAACCAAATACAGCAATAGGTTAAAAAATCATTCACCACCATCAAGTAGGATTTACTTGTGGAATACAAAAATGTTTCAATATTTGTAAATCAATTTGATATATGACATCAATAAGAGAAAGGATGAAAACCACATGATCATTTGAATAGATGCATAGAAAGCATGTGACAAAGTGCAACATCTATAAATCATAAAAGCCCTCTGCAAAGTAGGTCTAGAGGAAAGATACCTCAACATAATAAAGGCCTTGTATGAAAAACCTAAAGCCAACATCATATTCAATAGTGAAAAACTGAGAGCTTTTCCCCTAAGATCAGGAACAAGACAAAGATGTCCACTCTCACCACTTTTATTCAACATGGCACTAGAAGTCTGAGCCACAACAATCAGACAATGAAAAGGAATAAAAGGGATTCAAATCTGCAAAGAAGTAAAACTGTCACTATTTGCAGATGACAGATTATAATATATAGAAAACCCTAAAGACTCTATCAAAAAACTACTAAAACTGTTGAATGAATTCAGAAAAGTTGCAGGATAAAAAATAAGTGTACAGAAATCCATTGCATTTCTACACACTAATAATGAAGCAACAGGAAGAGAAATTAAGAAAATAATTCCATTTATAATTGCACCCAAAATAATAAAATACCTAAGAACAAACATAACCAAGGAAATGAAAGACCTATACTCCAAAAGCCATAAAACATCAATGAAAATAATTAAAGAAGACACAAATGGAAAGCTATTCCCTGCTCATAGATTAGAAAAACAAATAGTGTTAAAGTGTCCATACTACCCAAAGCAATCTACAGAATTAATGAATTCCCTATCAAAATACCAACAGCACTTATCAAAGATCTATAATAATCCTACAGTTTGTCTGGAACCACGAAGACCCAAAATAGCCAAAGTAATCTTGAAAAATAAATCAGCAAAGCTGAAGGTATCACAACACCAGGTATCAAGTAATACTACAAAGCTGTAGTACTCGAGTATGGTAATGGCACAAAAGCAGACACACAGTTTAACAGAACAGGACAGAAAGTCCAGAAAAAAGCCCACAATTGTAGAGTCAACTAATCGTTTTGGGTTTTTTTTCAAGTTTATTTATTTATTTTGAGAGAGAGAGAGCAAGCCCATGACGGGGGAAGGGGGGAGGGGGAGGGGGAGGGGGAGGGGGAGGGAATGGAGAGGGAGAGGGAGAGGGAGAGGGAGAGGGAGAGGGAGAGGGAGAGGGAGAGGGAAGGGAAGAGATCCCAAGCAGGCTTTGTGCTGTCAGCACAGAGCCAGATGCGGAGCTTGATCGCACAAACCGTGAGATCACAACCTAAGCCAAAATCCAGAGTCGGATACTTAACTAACTGAGTCACACAGGTGTCCCAAAGGTCAATTAATTTTTGACAAAAGAGTAGGTAACACGCAATGAGAAAAAGACAGTCTTTCCAACAAATGGTGTCAGGAAAACTGGACAGCTACATGCAAAAGAATGAAACTGGACCACTTTCTTAAACTATACAAAAACTTAATTCAAAATGGATTAAAGACCTAAATGTGAGACCTGAAACCATAAAGATCCTAGAAGAGAGTACAGGTAGTAATTTCTCTGACATCTGCTGTAGCAACATTTTTCTAGATATGTTTCCTGAGACAAGGGAAATAAAAAAAAAAAAATAAATGAACTATTGAGACTACTTTAAAATAAAAAGCTTCTGCACAGCAATGGAAATAATCAACAAAACTAAAAGACAACCTACTGAATGAGAGGACATTTGCAAATGGCATATCTGTTAAAGGGTTAGTATCAAAAATTTATAATTTATACAACTCAACATCCGAAAAACAAATAATCCAATTTAAAAACAGACTGAAGACGTGAACAGACATTTCTCAAATAAAGACATATGGATGGCCAACAAACACATTAAAAGATGTTCAACATCACTCATCATTAGGGAAATGCAAATTAAAACTATAATGAGATATCACTTCACTGTTGTTAGAATGGCTAAAATTAAAAACAAACAAACAAAAAACCCCAAAAAACAACAAGTGTTGGTGAGGATATGGAGAAATAGGAACACCGTGCACTGTTGGTGGGAATGCAAACTGGGGCGGGCACTGAGGAAAATAGTATGATGGTCTTCAAAAAGTTAAAAGTAGAACTACCCCATAATCCAGTAATCACACCACTGGGTATTTACCCAAAGAATACGAAAACACTAATAGGAAAGGTATATACATATTTATGTATATTGCAGAATTAATTACAATACCCAAATTATGAAAGCAGTCCAGTGTCTATGATAGATGAAGGTATAAAAAGTATGTGGTATGTATGTATGTATATACACATACACAATGGAATATGACTTAGCCAATAAAAAAGAATGAAATCTTGCCATTTGCAGCAACATGGATGGAGCTAGAAAGTATAATTCTAAGTGAAATATGTCAGAGAAAGGCAAATACCAGATTTTTCCATTCATATGTGAAATTAAAAAAGAAAAAAAAAGGATGAAAAAGACAACTCAAGAAACAGATTCCTAACTATAGAGAACTGAAGGTTATCAGAAGGGAGGCGAGTGGGAGGATGGGTGAAATAGATGATGGGACTTAAGGAGTGCACTTATCATGAGGAGCACTGAGCAATGTATAGAATTGTTGAATCACTATATTGCATACCTGACCCTAATATAACACTGTATGTGAAATATACTGAATATAAAATCTTAAAAATAAAAAAATTAATAAAGTTTAGTAATAATATTTTAAAGTTTATTAATAACAAAATATCACTGTTAGCTAAACTGATATATTAGTGTTTTTCTAAATATGTGTAAACATACTTTATTATACATGTTTTATATATTTATATACATATATATATCATTGACATATTATTAGTTTATATGCTATTCAAAATATATAAATATATATTACCGAAAGAGAGAAAAGGGAATAAGAACATAATTAATAAACTGTATTCAAGTACAACTTTATTACTTTAGTTTAATATTGAGTGATTATAGCATATGGATTATTATGCCTTTCCCTAAACAGAGTTTATGGTCATTTACTCCCAAACTGCCAAGTTTGTCCATTTACACTTCACTCTTACACTGTACTACTTATGTTATGAGGTGCCCATTATTATTTTGAAGATTTGACTAGATATTCCTTAAAAACAATATCACATGCATTTTCTCAGAATCATTAGCATACCTAGCTCAGATATCTTTCTTCTTAGCACTGTCCTAAAATCTTTGATCCTATTTTGCATATTACAGAATGCAACTTTCAATACAAAATAGCTACCCAAGAAGCCTTTTTTATACAATTGAGAGTCCATATGACTTTGGGTCAGATTTTTGTATCACATCATTTGGAATCCTCTTTTAACATTCACACCCTGGGTTCTGAAGTCCCAGGCCACTACTAAATTCTATACGCTTATGAAGGATTGATTTGATTTGCCCTGCCCATACCATTTGAGTGGAAACAATGCAGTTATCAACAGACAAGTCTAAGGTCCCTGGGTGGCTCAGACAGTTGAGTGTTTGACTCCTGATTTTGGCTCATGTCATGATCTCAAGGTTCGTGGGATCAATCCCCAAGTCGGGTTCTGAGCTGACAGTGCGGAGCCTGTTCGGGGTTCTCTCTCTCCCTCTCTCTCTCTCTCTGTCCCTTCCCTGCCTGCTCTCTCTCTCTCTCTCTCTCTCTCTCTCTCTCTCTCTCTCTCTCTCTCTCTCTTTCTCTCTCTCTCTCAAAATAAATAAACATTTAATAGTGAAGTCCACATCTTTAGTTTTCAACAATCTCTATGTAGCCATTTCTCAGTCCCTAAATATGTCATTGCCAGTAAATGGAATGAGTGTGGTCTAATTTGTTTTTCACAATTTATATCATACTCAAAAGTACCTCAGCTCCTGCACTTCAGCTCATTTTACACTGAAAGCCACATCCTATACAAACCTAGGATGCTGCAGCAAAAGTTGATGGTGACAGAAGACACAAGACTCCTGGATCAGAGACAATGAGGTTTATTTCTCACAGCATAACAAGATGCATGAACTTCATGTTCACACCAACTCACCCTTGTGCCCTAAGTGTCACAGAAGCAACAATGAAGAGCCAGCTTTTCTATAGTAGGATGTGGTACCAATTACAAGATCATAAGGCATAAGATCAAATCCAAATTCTCTCAGACATAGCTTTATAAAGTATCTTGGATGAGTAATCACTATTATTCATAACTCAAGCTTCCAATTAGATTATCTATTTTGCTAAAAGAGTCAGAGTTTCTCATTTTCCCACCCAATCTCTCACTGCCATTTCACCAAAAGTGAAATATATAGAAACCTCACAGGAAAGTTCCTATCAGTCTATACAAAGTTTTATCGTAAAAATCCTCCATTAAATCAGCACTTCGATAATTCAGCCAACTGCTCTCCATTTTTATAAGAGAGCTTTCTCAATCCATCATTGCCACTCTATTTATGTGTAAAGGACACTGAAAAGCCAGGAGATAAGCTGCTCAATAAAAGCAATTTGCTCAATTGATCCTAAGATGTGGCTTCTCTCAGTGAGGGTCACAAACTGGATTTGTATACATATATATAGCCCACACATTTAAAAGAGATCAAGAGTGGGGGGACAGAAAAATCAGACAACAGAGAAGAAAAGATAAGAGCAATGAGATTAAAAGTGTCTCTATAGACCCAACTACTGTGTGTTTCCACACCTTACATTTAAGTTATTCTTTACAAATTGTATATTTCTGTGTATCTCCTGCAGCTTTCTGAATTATTATATATCCAAAGGTCCAACTCAGTAAAAATATGTTAGGTCATGTTAACTGATGCTGCAATTTTAGATATAGACTCCTGTGGGCCTTGATCATTGCCCACTCCTTAGAGGATAGACAAGTTACTTTAAAGGATCTTTTACGAAATTACAAAACCAAGAATGGTTCAGAGCGGATGATGTGAATGACAGGTAGAACTGCCATAAGCAGATTCCGGACTTGGGCTAGATGTTGTTTAAATTCCTAGGAATTAGACTATTCAGGATACAATTTGAGTGATCTATGTTGTTTCCATCTACAGTATCTCATTGTAGATTAATCAACTAGGATAAATATTAGAATAGTATGTTAGAAATGCAAATGAGTCAGAATCCAAAAATAGAGAAAAATGTAGCTGTTTATAGACCTCATGATTCTGGAAAAGGACAAGCACAATGATTGGAGCTACCCAAGGTAAACTGTGAAAATGTTCAAAATGCAAGGTTATTCTTTATTTTTGAGAGAGAGAGACAGAGACAGAGACAGAGACAGAGCGTGAGCAGGGAAGGGCAGAGAGAGAGGGAGACCCAGAATCAGAAGCAGGCTCCAGGCTCTGAGCTGTCAGCACAGAGCCTGATGCGTGGCTCGGACCCATGAGCTGTGAGATCACGACCTGAGCTAAAGTCGGACATTTAACCAACTAAGCCACCCAGGTGCCCCTCAAAATGCAAAGTTAAAAAAGCATGAGGTCAATTAAAGGTTTGAACCCTTTGGAAAACTAAGGCAAGAAGGTAAGAGTGGACAAAGACTGGAAAATATCTTAGAAGTAAGTTTTAGAAGAATTTTTAAGGCAGTAAAAATAGTCTGCATGATACCAAAATGGTGGTACCTGTCATTGTATTTGTCCAAACCCATACAATGTATAACACCAAGAGTGAACCCTAATATAAGCTTGGGACTTTGGGTGATTATGATGTGTCAGTACAGGTTCACCAATTGTAATAAATGTACTACTCTAGTGGGGGATGTTGGTAATGGGGAAGGAAATGCATGTGAGGGAAAAAGGCATGTGGAAAATCTCTGTACCTTTCTCTTAATTTTTCTATGAACCTAAAACTGTTCTTAAAAAAATACAACCTTTTTAAAAATGACTAGGTTTTAGAAATTATAAAACCGTGAATTTTTCCAAAGGGATGGACAACCTGTTCTAAATGCAAATCTCTTTGTTACCCTTGGATCTGGAAACTGGTATTCTAGCGGTCAAGTAGTCACAGATTCCAGCTTCAGAAAGACAGACATAGATCAGAACTCTTAATGGCAGGAATCAAAGTGACAAGAATGACAAAGAATTTATGGCCATATTAAGACTGCTGCAGAAATTGTATTTTTGTCTTGTGTTGGATCATCTTCAACATCCTATTTTAGAAATAAGATAAAGAGGATATATAGAAGGAGATACAGTTAATAAGCAGGAAAGTAGTTATGAATTTATTGTTATAGTCCATTCAGAGTAGTTACAATGGCAATAAGGACGGCAAGTGAGGATGGTAAGTGGCAATCAGATGGATTTGAGGAAGTATGTCTACAGAATTTGGTAATTTATTGTACAATAGAGAGGGTATAATTGAGGGATCAAATCTGAGTAAAGTGGAATGAATGCAGTGTCTTTCATTAATCCGCATGTACCATGCAAAATGAGACACTGTTTGGGGAATAAGAAAGCTAGATAATGAGTCAGTAATGCATATGTTTAGTGTGAAATGGTTTTGATACAACTAGATGAAAAATGTCTAGTGGAAAACTGAAAAAAGATAGACGTACAACACAATAATTATGTATTTACACTTAGGAGTCATTATTGCTTAGGTTATACGTGAATTTGTTTAAGATTTCTCTTGATGAGGACATACCATGGGGAAAAAATAAGATTGAGACTAAGAAACCAGAAAGTACTACCTTTTAAAAGTATGACAAGAAAAAAAGTACCCACTGATGGAAACTGAGAAGAAATTAAGCAAAAGAGGAATGTCTTAACAGCCAGGACAGGAGAGGCAATTGGCTGTCTATGCTGAATTTTTTAATCTGTAAAGTGTAAGGTATTTTGGTTTGTTTCCTTAATATTTTAAAAAAAGGAGTAAATATCAACAAGTAGTATAAGAAATGGACCTTACTGTTCTTCCTTTTCTCAAAGACTCATCTTTTCTGCCACTATTGAAACTAGATTTAAGAGGGCATTTTCTCATCCCAAGCAATCTGTTCCAAGCCTATAAATAAGATACATTTTGGGGCACCTGGATGGCTCAGTTGGTTAAGCATCTGACTTCAGCTCAGGTCATGATCTCATGGTTTGTGAGTTCAAGCCCCACGTCGGGCTCTGTGCTGACAGCTCAGAGCCTGGAGCCTGCTTTGGATTCTGTGTCTCCCTCTCTCTCTGCCCCTCCCCTGCTCACGTTCACGTTCTCTCTCTCTCTCTCTCTCTCTCTCTCACTCACTCAAAAATAAACAAACATTAAACAAAATTCTTAAAAAATAAAAAAAAATAAGATACATTTTCTAGGGCACATGAAAGGCTCAGTTGGTTAAGCCCCTGACTCTTGATTTCATCTCGTCACGATTTCATGGTTTGTGAGATCAAGCCCCACTGTTGGCTCACACTGGATATGGAGCTTGCCTGGGACTCTATCTGTCCCTCTGTCTCTGCCCCAGCCCCCCACCCCTTCCCCCCAAAAAAAGATACTTTTTTTTGATATATTGCACACAGTTGAGATTTTACTAAGCTTTACTAAAGTGTATGGATTAGGAAAAGGTAAATGGGTACAGCTAACAATGAGCAATTAGTTAATTTGACTTTTATTTTGTGGCCCACAACATGCCAACTTCTCTGCTTAAAATTCTATCTGCTTTTATGTAGCAGAAAATATTTGTATCCACAATAACAGAAACAATTTCAAATATACCCTTATCCTC
Source organism: Felis catus (assembly GCF_018350175.1). Classification (NCBI taxonomy): domain Eukaryota; kingdom Metazoa; phylum Chordata; class Mammalia; order Carnivora; family Felidae; genus Felis; species Felis catus. Next base: position 49,267,122 of record NC_058384.1, on the reverse strand, counting down.
AAAAGCCACAGAGGCCTTTTACTTCTGCCTAAGACCCATCCTCTAGAACAGATTTCGTATATGAAGATCCACTTAATAATTGACAGTGATGATTGCTAGTCCAGCATAACTTCAGGAATAAGCCTACTCAAAACAGCATTGTCTTAACCCACAGTAAGAGCACTTGGCTTCCTCAGAATCTCTTACCATAACAAGTATTCTATAAAACTCTGTTTATAACATCAAATTGAAGATGGTATGACTTACACAAATACCTTTGAAAATGATATAATTATATAAAATGTTAAATAAAATGTATTTTATAATAAGTAATGTATTTCACTAAATAAATGCCCAGCATGAATTAATTAGAAAATATAACAAAGTAGCCAGTTGCATGCACCTCAGCACAGAATCGCTGTGAATGTAACAACTGCAAATGCAGACAGGTTCAAATATGCGGTGTGTGTAATTTATATCTAGTTCCATGGGTGGTGCTACGGTTGGTGATGCATGTTTATGAAATGGTCAGTGCTCTTGGAAGTCCCGATCAAAGTCAAATATCCTTTCCCTCAATGTACAGAATTATAATATTCTTTGGAATTTCAATGTATCCTGAAAACATGAAACATTATTTGTGTTTATATGTAAAAAAGAGTTAGGTTCTAGGTTCATATTTTGAGGAGGAGTTTTTCACATACATAAATGTCCAGTACAGCATTTACCTTAGTTTGTAACAAGTGAATCATGTACAGAATTACCCTGTGCTCTACAATAACCAGGACACCCCTCCACTACTGCCAATAGTATTCCCCAATCACTGTAATAATAATACCTCCCAAATTCCCCAAATGCTCTTTAATGAGTTTTACACTATCATAGAAAAACCATACCTTCGAGCTGCAATCTGTCAGAAAACACAATTGGTCTATTATCACTAGAAACTTGGCCTTCATTGGTAGCTTCTACGTTAAAGCTGTGTCATAATACAGCTAAATAAGCCTAATATTCATTCATGAAATAAATACAATGAATGACAAAAAGGTTTCTTTACTGACAGCATTAAGGATATTAGCAACAGTACATTCAAGAGAATAAAGGGAGAAAATGTAAGATTTCAGCCAGAGAAATCATTTTAAAAGGCTGAGTAATCTAAGCCAGAAAGAGTGTATACATATACAACTCATATTGTTTAGGTACTGAGGAAGAAGAAAGTATTGAACATTTTCAAATCTACTGGGTGAAGTGATGCTAATGAAACTAGACATATTAAATAATAATATAAATATTCCTGGAAAAATGTATATTCAACACAAATTTAAGCTTCATTTTTAAAATGTTGTGTTTTCCATAAGAGAATCAACTGCTAACTTATCATTTTTCTACTTCTACCCAGCTTTGTCTTTAATCTCTTCCTTGTGTGCTTTTGTCTGGCTAATATTCTCATATTACATGTATGATCTCTTTCTGATCCTTAAAATAATGCCTTCATGAATGCATTATTTATTTAAGCTTTAGGGAAAAAATACTTCTAATGTGCCAAATTCATTTAAAATTGCACTTCTCACTTTTAGAGTCATTAGCAAGTTTGTCTAATTTATTACCATTTGAAAAACTGAAGAGCAGATTTTCAATTGCTCTGTTTAGGTTACTAATAAGTATAGAACTCCAAGATTAGATTAATCTTCAGAATTTATTCTTCTGTAACTTGACCATCTAAGGATAAATCTCTGTAATTCTCCTGAGTCACCCTCACTTCAGTTGTTCACCATTGTAAATTGACAATGAGAAAAGGTTTCTCAGATAAATAATCTCAGTGTAATTACCAGTAAATGGAAAGCTTTCTACTGATACTTTTGGGTCTACTCTGGTTGAGAGCTATCTTAAGAGCTAAAAAAAAAAAACAAAAAAAAAACTCACCACGTATTCATTGCTTATTTATTATTAGGGATAGTGATCAATTTTTGACTTGGATTATCTCATTCATTCTCTATAACAACCTTATGAACTTCAGTATCTCTATTATACCTTTAAGTAATATTTAAAACCAGAAGTCAAATGCAGAATGTCTGAATTCTGAATCCAAATTACTTCAAAGCATGCTTCTCCAGATACCACTGAAAAAAAATTTAGCTTCTTCAATCTTCTCATTTCTTATATTTCATAGTTTTGTTTGGAAAATAAAATGAGGCAACAAAATAGTAAATTGGTAAGTACCTAATATGTTTCAAGTTTCTAAAATAGCTGCCCATACCATAAAGAATACAGTCAATGATGTTGTACTAGCAATGTATGGTGACAGATGGTAGCTACACTCTTGGCAAGCGAAGCATAACATATAGAGAAGTTGAATCACTATGTTGTACACCTGAACTAATGTAACACTCTGTCAACTACACTCAAAAAATAAAACAACCATTCATTTTTTTTTTTACTCCTTTGTCCTTTTCTGGGAAACATGCGTTCAATAACCATTTTACGTCCAATTTGTGTTTATGTCTAGTTCTTTAGTATTTAACAACAGCTTTTTCAAGATGTCTAATAAAATGCTAACAAATGACTTCTTATAATTTACTGTTAGAAAGGTTACAAAATAAGTTCAATATAATAAGTATAGAATGGAGGACCTAACCAGACCTAAAGCTCAGAAGAAACATCGAGGAGGAAAGCATGTTTAGTCACCCACTTAACGGTTGGGCTGGAGTCACTAAAGATGTAAAGCATTGTGTTGCTCTGCTAACTAAGCAAACCTTCTCTGTTTTTTAGTGGGCATCTCCATGAACACGTAAGCTATTTTCCAAGCCCACTTGCAGTTAGGTGTGCCCATGAGCTCCTGTTCTGGCCAAGGAACTATTCGATGAAGTTAGACTTGGTGTGCTGGAGGCATGGTGGGGGTTGCTTTAAAAAAAATCTTTCCCTTTTAAAAGACCAGCTTCATAAGAAAAATCTTTTGTACACCTTTTTACAGTGAATAATACATTTCTTTTTCTTTCTCTGTTTGGGAAAGTCTTCTGAAAATATCCACTTTCTTTTTCTCCTGAACATAGAAATGAGTCTCTAAACAGATATGGCATAATACAATTGGCCCACAAAGGAAATTGGAATTAAGAAAATGAGGATGATTTTGCTAATCATATTCTCCTTTCAATTAATTGTATATTAAACAATTGGTGAGTGTTGATGGAATTATGTATAGTCTAGGGAGAGGCTGCAAATCCAAGCATCTGTGCCTTTTCTTTTTCTGTAAAATAAAGAGCAATGAGAGGGTGAGTATCTGTGTGTTGTAAATTCCTATGAAAACTGTAATTCTTGGGTACAGAAGATTATAAATTCAAATGAACTCTGTTTTAGTACAAAATAAAGTAAGTCCCAAGCAACATGTCACAATAATAAGAGAAAAGTAGTAGAATGAAACTCACTAGATAAATGGTGAGTAATGAAACTCACTAGATAGTTATAGCTTAACATAGTTCTAAGAATCTATCCAGGTGAATGGATTTTGAACATGAAACATGATAAGGGGTCTATACATAATGGTGAACAACATATGTAATCAGCTTTTTTGTCTTACATAACTGTTTTGTACCTACACACACGCACATATATTTTAGACACAATTAATGCATTTTGGTAACTACAATGTAGAAAAAGTATTAATTAGATTTTATTTACTTTAGTGTTTAGTGAGCCATTGCTATCCATGGCTCAATGATTCGTTTAATCATAAAAGCTCAACACTGAATTACGGAATATATTGAACTACACATCCAATTAACTTACTTTAAAAATGTTCCCAATTGAGACGGTGTTAATTAACATTTTTGTGATCATTTTCCAATTTATACATATATTAAATCATCACACTGTACATGTCTTAAGCTTTCATATGTTGTGTCAATATCCCAACAAAGCCAGGAAAAAAATAAAAATTAAAAAAAAATTGGATATGGACAGTGTTTATACACAAGAAAACTTTTACAATTTATATCAATATCACTGAACTTAAAATGCCCTTTTCATAGAACTACAGTGTCTTATCTTACCATTAAATATAATATTTCGTGTTTTTAATATAGCCAATCTACTTTAACTTTAAAATCACTATAAATATTTACTTAGAATCCAACCCAATTTTATCTGATAAAAGCTCTGTATCATTCCCTAACATTCTTTACCTGTTATTAATTAGTAAAATGCTATAAAGCAAAAAAAAAATCAAGAATTGAAAAAAAAATCTTCAGCAAGAAAAATTTCTAAGATATAATAAAAGTTTTAAGAAAACTGAAAAAGTTATATAATCTGCATTAGCCTCTATTTATTCATAGTAATCTAGTTAAGCACTGAGTAGGAGGAGATTCAAATTTTCATTTTAATCAAAATTAAGATGGGAACAATTTAAATAAGAAATATCCAACCACACCCCCAGATATATGAGTTATGTTTTCCTTGGTCATTTACTGCTTCAATTTTTGTCACTTGGGACAAAGAGGAAAAATATAAAATATCAGAAAATGAAATAAGAGATTTAGTAGTTTGTTTGTTTGGTAGAAGTGCATTTTTTTCAAACTCCTTTATAACAGAAAAGTTAACTACAATTCCAATAAATGATCAAAATCAAATAGTTGACTTATCCAAACACTTTTGTTTTATTCATCACTTTTCTCACAAGAACTTCATTCTTCAACAGGCTTTATAAATACAGTACAGTTCTTCTCCACTCAACTCTCAAAGGTAGTAAGTTCCAGTCACAGCCCCATCAAAAGTCTGAGTTAATGCTTTTCTAGTTTCAAAATAAATGTAAAGTCATTTGTTTTGCTAGTCATTTGTATTTACTGTGGCTCAGAATAAGATTAAAATCAAGTTAGACAGCCTCTCAGAACTCATACCTCTATAGAAGACTGTGCTACCTCCAGAGATAAGGATCTCCACTCAGAGAGACAAAATCATTCACAAAGACAATTTGAAATACATTAAAACATAAATACATTAGCATGCAATGTTCCAAAGTCTTATGCTGTACAAGAAACATGCAAAAATGTTTGCTTGGGGAAATTAGCAACAGGTCTATCAAACTGCCCAACTCAACCATAGAAAACCCAAAATATTTCCTGACAAAACATGGACCAGAAAGTGCTAACACTGTCCTAGATCTAGCCATACTAGATAGACATCACTTTTTTTTTTTTCATTTAAATTCAGATGTGAACACTGAAGAAACATAAAAGGCAATCTCCAGGGGATAAACATGAAGGGTTGTTAACCTTAATGTTAACCTTAATGTGAAAATGTAGCAGGTCCTTTGTATTGTGGATCCAGTGCAGAAGGTTGTTTTGCCTTCATACAGGGAAACACAGGAGCATCTGGGCCTACATAAGATGAAGACTGGAAAGGAAACCCCAGACAAAGGCCAGGATCTTCAAAGGGTAAAACTCCAGTAAAAGAGTAATTCATAAGTCCAACCCCTTGACCAGGTAAAGGAAATGTCAAAATGTTATTAGTTTTTTGGTGACTTTTGCAAGAGGAAATATATGTTGGCAATATGAAAGCAGTAGGAATTTGTAGTCTAAATTTTCACTATTCTTATGGTATATGAAGCCAAAAAATGAAATGTTAATATAAATGGCATTCCTAGAATGGACAGTTAAGAAAAGCAAACCCTATGGGTGCCTGGGTTGCTCAGTTAGTAGAGCATCCAACTCTTCATTTCATATCAGGTCATGATTGGAGCCTGCTTAGGATTCTCTCTCTCCTTCTCTCTCTACCCCTCCCGTATTCATTCTCGTTCTCTCTCTTTCTCTTTCTCAAAATATATAAACAAACATTAAAAAAAGAGCAAACCCTAAAGAAATCTGCCTTGGTCATGCTTTTGTCATGGAAAGATAAGAGTACACTTCATTGACAATAGAACATTGCAATAGGTAGATCATGGTAGGAATAATAGAACCCAATCATTCATTAGCTACATATGCCACAGTTAACACAATTTAGAAAAACAGAATATTCTTAAATTGACAAAGCATAATTACAAAAATACAGAAAAAAGCCAATATACTTAATAGTAATATTAGAAGCAATTTCTCTAAAAATCAAGAATTAGAACATTATTCTGGCTTTAATTATTTGTTGGATATTAACATACTGAAAAATCATACATAACACATGATGCCATATATGTTAAATTTCCAAATGTGAAATTAAGTTATAAACATTGATATGTATGTATGTATGTATGTATGTATGTATGCAGCAAAAGTATAAAATTATGCATGGGACTGATTTAATCCAAGTTCAAAAGAGTGCATATCTCTGGAGAGGGAGAAGAAGGAGGACATGAGGGGTAAGATTTAGCTATATTTTTTGAATTTTATGTTTTTAAAGAGATCTGACGTAAATAGGGGAAAATGTAACCATCTGTTATATCTTTGTAGTCTTCACATGAGTGTCTGTTACATAATTTTTATAATTTCCTGTAAATTGGAGTAGTTTTGAAATTGAAGTGTTAACTAACATTATTGTGGTAATAATTTCTTACTATATGCATGTATCTAGTCACATAATATACCTTAAACTTACATATGTTCCATGCCAACGATATCTCAACAAAGCTGGGGAAAATGCAAAAACAAACAAACAAAAACAACTCAAATTTCTAAATGAATTTTTACTTAACATTTTACTTCATCATAATATAATTTTAACTTTGAAAACTAAATTCTTAGTGTCCTCTAAAAAAGAGATGAATAGCAAAACAAGTAAAAAAAAAAGCAATTTCAACGTTGGAAATCATTTTTCTAAATTATACCTATGATTTTAAAACAGTTACTTGAAGGTCAACTCACCAACTAGTATCAATTAAGGCTACCTTTTATTACCAATATGCCAAAAGCTTAAAGGTCTATGATATTTTTATAGGAAGAGAGAGTCATACAAATAGATCAGGCAACCGTACTATCAAGCTATTATTAATGTATAAGTTAAGACAGAGGAAGTTGAGAGGATTTGGAATTCTGCCTGTTTGTCGTCTCTAGAATTTGGTATCTATTCCACTCAAAAGCAAACAAGCAAACAAACAAACCGAAAAAAAAATTACTGATATTTGATGTTGTTTTAAGGGGACAGGTTCTTGTAGCCATCAATATTTAGGTGGATTATACTAGACTCATGAATTTATGTCGGGTAGTTTTAGCCGTTATTCAGGTGTTCAACACATTATAGTCATTCGAGTTAAGTGTTAGTGTCATTTCTGATTATGTGGTAACTGTGTTAAAGGTAAATATTGGTAAATATTTGTAATATCATCTTGCCCATAATATCACTTTTAATGACAGTAACATTCAAAAAATATATAAGATCAACTTAGTATTTCTTTCTTCCTTATAATTTTTTCCACATATAGGAGTACAGTTTTTAAACACAGTAAAAGAGTTATACTTTAAAAACTCCTGCTAGGGGCGCCTGGGTGGCTCAGTCGGTTAAGCATCCGACTTCAGCTCAGGTCACGATCTCGCGGTCCGTGAGTTCGAGCCCCGCGTGGGGCTCTGGGCTGATGGCTCAGAGCCTGGAGCCTGCTTCCGATTCTGTGTCTCCCTCTCTCTCTTCCCCTCCCCCGTTCATGCTCTGTCTCTGTCTCAAAAATAAATTAAAAAACTTTAAAAAAATAATAATAAAAACTCCTGCTAGTCCTGGAGAATAGTGATGAAAATGTCCACCTACTAATATAGGAATAGAAGAATAGTGGAATGTTTGTTAGGTAGGAGAACTCTGTTCTGTAATGTTGTGATTAAAATAATGAGCTCCAACAAGACATCTCAAACTTGGAGAACACATATTAGTAAATAAATAGGCAAGTTTGAGAGTCTACAGTTTGGAGAAAAACTCTACTAGTTTTGGAAGTTTAAAAAAACTATATTTAGCACTTTTCAACTTTTAATTAGAAAATCTCTGGTAAATATTGAAGACAAAAATGTTTGCAGTTTATTAAAATATTCCATTATGTGGTATTTATTTGTATGAATGTATTAAATATTAAAATGTATGATTGTTTTATCAGTCAGTATGCATATTCTATAACATGTCTAGGGAACCTGAAGGATTAGTGCTGCAATTTTCTTCAACAAAAGCTATCTGGTACACAGAGAACAGGCAAGGTTTTTCTATTCCTTATCTCTTCAATTATCCGCCACTAAGCTTTTTAGAGATACATATTCTATTCATTCATCAAAAAATTTATAAATATACATGTAGAATATCTGTCTTAAAATAAATTGATTTGGGAAATACTCTTTAGACCATGAACCGGCCAATTTCACATTCTGTATATGCTGTCATATTTAACATGATATAGTATTATGTACATTCATGTTTGGAACTTGGGTTTCTCAGTTTACTTGCTATTTATTTATATTCAGCAAATTTTCATTTTATGTTAAAATTCATTTTATTGACAATGATGATTCACATACTAAATATGCATACTGATACAGAAACAAATTTTGAGGTAATAAAATTTTGAACATTTACCTTATCTAAGAGTAACTTCAGGTTCTAAAAGCATAATTAACTAATGCCAGGTTTAATACCATTGGCTGCTCCATATGTGAAGATAAGATATTTTTATAAAGGATTTAACATTCGTTATATAGAGGCCTTCTATTAAAAAATGGGATTTTACTTTTTCAAAAACTAATTTCTATCACTTATATATCTGCCTTCTTGAGGCCATAGTTAATTATTGTAGTGTAAGCAGGATAAGACAAGCTTAGAGGTTATATAGCAGTGTTTTTATAGAAACATTTGGCTTTGCCCTGTAAATCTATTTAGGGAAAAACCAATGAGCTTGTAGGAGGAAGTAGCTCATAAAGAATTAGGACCATGTAACTGATTCCCTGCAAAGAAAAATACTTGCATGAAAGAGATTCATGACAAGATTTAAGATGACAAATGTTTGTGAATAACATTCTAAATGGCTCAAGTCAACTGTGCTATAAACCATCTGGCAAATTTAAGTCCTAACTGAAATGCATATGAATTATTGCCATTTAATGGACTATTTAATGGACCTATGAAAAAATTATTTGGCAAAACAACAGGTTTTCAGTAAAAAGAATCAATCTTTCTGAGAACCAAACCTAGAGAATGTTTCCTCATTCAAATATAAATAATATATGGAATCAAATGGCATATTCTTTGAATTTCAGAAAATAAAACCATATTTATTATGTGTAAATAAAAGACACACATGCCAGTGTCAAAGATAGCACTTACTGGTGTGACAGACTGGCATTCAAATCCATAGTCATCAATCACCAAGATGAACAAAGTCCCTCTGAAGAAAAATAAAATTATGCCTGCATAAGATTTTGGAAACAGCAGTAAGATTCTGAAGTATGGATTTTCTTTTTTTTTTTTAATTTTTTTTAACATTTATTTATTTTTGAGACAGAGAGACAGAGCATGAACAGGGGAGGGGCAGAGAGAGAGGGAGACACAGAATCTGAAACAGGCTCCAGACTCTGAGCTGTCAGCACAGAGCCCGACGCGGGGCTTGAACTCACAGACCATGAGATCATGACCTGAGCCGAAGTCGGACGCTTAACCGACCGAGCCACCCAGGCGCCCCTGAGGTATGGATTTTCAATGAATATAGGTTAATGTGTTAAATTTTATTAGATCAATAATCTCACTCAATGATAAAACAATATTTAGTTAATATTTCAGTAAGATGTTAATATATTATGATTCATAGCTGATCAGAAACAAATCCAAAACTGTTATGTTCTGGGATTTTCTTAAAAAAAATTAATGTTTATTTTTGAGAGACAGAACATGAGCAGGGGAGGGGACACAGAATCTGAAGCAGACTCTGCACTGACAGTGGGCTCACCGAAGTTAGACGCTTAACCGACTGAGACACCCAGGCACTCCAATGTTCTGGGATTTTCAGTTACTGTGTTTGCTACATTATTTTCACATAGTCAAGCAGAACTGGCAATTATGTTCCTGAAGCTTTGTGTTCCTTGAATTGTTGATCAGGCATTGGTGTTTAATGAAGTAAAATTATTTTTTCAATGATATAGCATTCTGCAACATTATTAGGCTTGATTTCTTTTAACATGTAGCTAGGTAGAGGGAAGCAAATAAATTAATACACAATAATTATTTATGTGAAAAAGAATGTGTAGGCTGAGGGTATGACATACTGTTGCTGTTCTATGAATGCTCCTATTGAAGCTGAGATTTTAAAGCCATATATACATATTACTTAAAACAATTCTTCTAAACTATAATATCTAGAACAAAACATATATATTAAAAAAAAACCTATCCTGGTAGGTAGGGTGGAATCACATACACTAAAAAGAGAAAGAAAGACAAACGTAGGTTGTTTACACACCATTTGTAGCTAATTGCTTACTAAGAGTGCTGTATTTATAAAAAATAAATATTCCTTCATAAGATACAGAATCTAGCTCATGGAATGAGTCATCTAAACTTAATACATATTTGCCTATGCATATATGTACACACACACACACACACACACACACACACACACACACACATACTCTATATGCACTCTATATAGGAATAGGGCAAAAGAGAATGAGGACGAAAAATTATTTATCAGGTACAAATTTGGCACAGTTACTGGCATATCTAAATTCAATATTTATGGCACACAACTATCAAAGCATTTTTCCACACTTACAACAGGTTTGGCAAACTATATGACCTACTGTCTACTTTTTTTTTTTTAGTAAAGTTTTTGTAAATAAAGTTTTATTGGAACATGGTCACACTACACTGTTAGAGTTAAGTAGTTGTTAACATCATTTCGACAATGAAGATCTCAAAAGTCAAAGTATTTACTATCTGGTTCTTTATAGGAAAAGTTTCCCAAACTCTGCTTTACAACCCACCAGCTCTTTTTTATTGCACAACACATATAAATGCACTATGGTCCCACTTGTTTATTTAGCAGCTAAATTGGAAATTCATCCACTTATGCAACATTTATTTGTTACTGCCACTAGGCCAACTGCTCACTCTTCTAAGCACCAGTGATACAGAGAAGAGCAGTACAATAAGGCTTTGATCCCATGGACCCTACTTTCTAATCTGGGAAAGCAAACAGTAATACACAAGTCAACATAGTTTAAACACGATTAATTTCAGGCAGTGATTTACAGAAAGAAGACATTTTCAAGAAGATCAATGTCTTCTTGACATTGTTTGAAGGTGATACAATGTTTGAAGGTAAGAATTGAGGGGGGCATTAAATTGAATCAAGGAAAACTTTGAGAACAGGTGACAACTGATCTGCAACCGGAATAAAGAGTGTTTATTCATACAAACATTGGGGAAAGGGCTCCCAGATAGAACGGCAGTAATAAAGGTCCTAATGTAGGAACAAACTCAGGTTGTTTTGTTTTATTTTTTTCAGAGAAAAGTAGTGCAGCTGAAGTGTAATGGTGAGAAAATCATGGTAGTATTTGAAGAGATGTAAGCAAGATAGAACAACCTAGTGAGAAAATGTCTAAGTATTAAATTAAAATAAATCTACAATACAAAGTAGCATTATGACATTAGCAAGGGAAAAACAGTAAGTGCCAATACTCATTTTTTAAGCTTCTCAAAATGGTAATTCTGTATGTCTTTCTTTGGCTCTTTTAAATCAAGACAAGAGATCTTTCTTGAGGGTAGAGATGAAGAGAGGGTAAGCAGAAGCTTGTACATTCTCAGGGATGATATTTTTTTTTTATTTTTATTTTTTTTAATTTTTTTTTCAACGTTTATTTATTTTTGGGACAGAGAGAGACAGAGCATGAACGGCGGAGGGGCAGAGAGAGAGGGAGACACAGAATCGGAAACAGGCTCCAGGCTCTGAGCCACCAGCCCAGAGCCCGACGCGGGGCTCGAACTCACGGACTGCGAGATCGTGACCTGGCTGAAGTTGGACGCTTAACCGACTGCACCACCCAGGCGCCCCATCTCAGGGATGATATTTAATGTTCCTTATTTGTCTATGCCCTCCCATAATCTCTATACTTCTCACAGAGAAGCCATTATTGACTTTCAGCCCTCACACTGCACAACCCCGTATTAAGTAAGAGGAATGTTTTTGGAAGTCTTTGGAATGTATCTGTCAATTGGTGAAGATCTTTTGTATTCTGCACGTTCTCCTTCAAAATACTTCCAGATGACTCAGAATTATATTTATGAAGGCACACTATTAATCTCTGCATCAATTATCAGATACCCTAAACTTAATATATTCAAAACAACAGTTTTTTGTATTCAAGGACACTCTGTCCCTTCTATAGTCTCTGTATCCTTTGTGTACCAGCGTTAATAAGGTATCTCCTTGGCAAAAACAGACCCAGCACTGATAGAGAATTGGTGGGCTAAGGAAAAATAAAATCATTCATATTTATCCAATAATTTGCACCTAATAAGTGTCATTTCCTCAATACTATGTCAACTTCTTCAATACTATTTTCCTCAATACTTCCTCAATACTCAATATTTCCTCAATACTATGTCAATTCCTCGATACTGTGACATAATCTAATAGCTATCATCCTTTTAATTTAGGAGGACTTGAGTTTGAATGTGGATATTTTTACTGACTCACCTTATAAATATGGATGAAAAATAAATATCTTTGAGACTCATTTCATTTATATATACAATAGGAATAACAGTATTTACTTTGTAGGGTATTAGTGGGATTACAATTAGTAATTGTAGAAGCCTAATGAGGTAGCTATTACTTCTTAAATCAAATAGATAGAAATAACAATCACTACCAATTACTAACCATCTACTATTTTCAGTCTAGTTAATAGTTATATATATATAATGTATTTATTAAAACAATAGTCTGAAATAGATATCACTGACCCTAAATTAATGATGAGAAACCTAAGTTTTAGAGACATTTAGAAGAAAGTGACAAGTCCCTGGTGAATTCAATATCTGTGATTTATACTGTTTGTAGTAACAGTGCTACATGATCTGTTTTCATGATATTATTCTTTTGCCTCAGGCCCTTGACCTGGCAAAGATATTTGTCTTCCTGTCATGACACTGGTTCTACCTCAATATGACCTAGCCTGTCTTCCTCAAGAACACAGCACCTACCCACCTGGATAGCCTCTGTCTTCTATAATAAATCTGGAAATCCTCTATCAGCTAATGGTATTACCATATATCCCACAATGTCTTCATTTTTTAGACATCTGATGTGTCTTTCTCCTATATGACACAGAAGCTGGGCATTGCCAACATTTTTAAAACTGGACTGCATCTTCCTTTTCAGCTGCGGCTTATTCCATAGAATCTATCTTCTAGTCCAGCAGAGCCTCTCTCAATTCTTCAAATACATCAAAAACAATCATGCCACCATGCTTTGTGTATCCCTTTCCTGGATTGTCCTAATTGTATTCCTTCCATACTTATGAAGACCTACTTTTTCTCTAGGATATAGGGGAAAAATAAAGGAAAACCATTTCCCTCATTCCAATTCCCAGACTGATATCATGGCTCCATATTCAGATTTCTCCAAACATTTCACATGCAATTCTACTGCAGTGCTTCCCTGAAAGTATCTGTCTCACACATGGCATTGCAAAGTACTTGAGCACATGAATTTAATCCTTTTTCTTTTTACTTCTGTATATCCAGTGTAAATCATTGTTACTGGCATTTATAAAAAAAAAACAGTATAAGGAAATAATGTCATGTAAATTCATGCTTTCGATCGACTCTTACATCAATGGCTCACAGTGAATGATGCTCCTTTGTAGAGTCCTTCCTGCACAGATTCTGTGTTTGGTCATAAAACTTCCATTGATGAAAGGCATTATCAGAAATGATGTTAGCAGAAGCTTCATAGACACTTGCACATTGGGACTCGCCTTCTTGAATGTTTCTATTTAGAAACCAGTCTACATTATGTAATAAAACTCAAGCTAGAGTACTGAAGGATGAAATTATGTGGTGAAAGACCACAGAATGAGAGGCTGCCGTGAACATTCGAGCTCCAGCTGAGCTCACAGTTGATAAAACCACGAGTGACCACAGCTATACCACATAGAACAGAACTGTTCAACTGACCAGTCAACTCACAGAATCATGACAAATAATAAATTATTGTTGTCTTGAGCCACTACACTTTGGACTAATTTTCTACACAGCAAGAAACACTGAAACAATCCTCTAAAATCCTGTATGAAGAATGTATAATTTCATGTTATATATACGGCTCTGTCTCTGCTTTTGAAATTTAGAGAATGTCTATTTTCTACAACTTGGGGACTTTCTTACCACACTGAACACGAAAGCATTTTGAGATGGCCCCAGCTTTACCAACCCAAAGATATTCTGGAAAGTGTTTACATTTAAAAAAGAGTCAAATCAGATGATGTCATCAGCAACAGTAAACTAAGGAAGCAAGATATTCTGAGATTCACTATATTTTTTTGTATTTCCCAGCAAAATATAATGGTTTATGACATATCTTCATCTTCTCTTTTTCCTAAATATATCTCTTCTCTGTATTGTCACTATTTCTAACTGTGCTGAATATCTTTCACTTGCCCCTTAGGCTAGATTCAAATGTCTACATTTCTCTACCCTGCACTGTGCTCTGGAAAGCAGTTCAATACAGATTGTGTCAATAACCCTCTCCACTCTCTTTCAGGAAGGAGAGTATAGCAGGAAATTACAGTAAAGGCAGAGAATGAAGCTGGTGATTTATATCTAGATACACATACTTTCCTCCTGAAGACTCCTTTAGGCTTCATTTGAACAAAAGTTACAGTTCTTCTCAGGTAGCCTCCTTTCCACTGGCAACCATTCCAGCCTCTTGCTCCCATAAACCAAAGATGTTAATGGTGTCTTAGAGGACCTAGGATATAATACCTTGGGTTTCATTAGAGTTGGCCCACATTTTATAAATATTTCTCTTAGTAAATGCCTCTCAACTTGCCCCTATTTAAATATGCTATCTATGTCCTTTCAGGACTCTGATTTATTACTTCAGTATATTTTCCTGAGGGTCATTCATACAAATGTCCCAGCTCAATTGCAATCAAGACATCTCTAAATGGACAAAACAGCTGAGGTTCCAAGTAATATATAGGTTCCAAGTAATATTCCAAGTAATATTTAACCACAGTTACTCTCTTTCTTGAGTCAACACTACATGTGCAGTGTGCAACATCCATCCTTTTACGTGTTATATGAACTTATAAACCTCATGTTCAATCATGAAAAGAATAGAAAATAATAGGAATTCCGCATAGATGATTAAAAGAATAACAAAAAAAAACTATTAAAAGAAATGTCTTTTGTCTTCTTTCTTTTTCCTGTATTTTCCTTTCTCTTTTTCTTTTTTTTTTTTAATTTTTTTTTTCAACGTTTTTTATTTATTTTTGGGACAGAGAGAGACAGAGCATGAACGGGGGAGGGGCAGAGAGAGAGGGAGACACAGTATCGGAAACAGGCTCCAGGATCCGAGCCATCAGCCCAGAGCCTGATGCGGGGCTCGAACTCACAGACCGCGAGATCGTGACCTGGCTGAAGTCAGACACCCAACCGACTGCGCCACCCAGGTGCCCCTCCTTTCTCTTTTTCTTATTTAGAAGTACAGGAGAGTTGACTTGCACGTCTCAGAAATCATTTTTATTTCTTTTACAGGATTTTGCAGAATGCTTTTTGAATCTGCCAGAATGGCTTAAATGAACAATGCTTTGTGCAGTCATAGCTACCGCTTATTTGACAAGTTCCTTCCCTTTGACTGTTTGTCTCTGAAAGGATTTCTTACCAGATGAAGTGTATGTTCCTCCTCATTTTTTTTTTTTCAAATTGTGTTGTGTGGAGTGAGGATTCTACAATGAATATATAACCTATGTATGTCTTATCAAGGGCATTCGATGAGCTGGTCAAAGTCACTGTTTCAGAGAATCTGAAAGTTTTAAGGGAATGATGGAGACTTCTGGGATGGTCATTACAAAGTGCTCCTGAAATCTTGATTTGCTCACCATTCTAAAAATGTATAAGTGGATAAGGAGCATTTAGGAATAGATTACTAAACCTAAAATGGTAAGTTGCTATTTATTCCATTTTCTACAGACTGAGGTATTCAGGTTTTATCTATGGATAAGGACTTTGAAAAAAAAAAGTATTACTATTTAGTAATATTAGTAATTTTTCATGATATTAGAAAATTACTATCAACTATATTCCTGTAAGAATGAAAACAAAATTAGGGGCGCCTGGGTGGCGCAGTCGGTTGAGCGTCCGACTTCAGCCAGGTCACGATCTCGCGGTCCGTGAGTTCGAGCCCCGCGTCGGACTCTGGGCTGATGGCTCAGAGCCTGGAGCCTGTTTCCAATTCTGTGTCTCCCTCTCTCTCTGCCCCTCCCCCGTTCATGCTCTGTCTCTCTCTGTCCCAAAAATAAATAAGCGTTGAAAAAAAAAATTAAAAAAAAAAAAAAGAATGAAAACAAAATTAAATGCAGGATTTTCCTTAGATTTTAATTTCTAAATTTATATATATATTATTTTAAAGATTCAAGGTGTGAGTTCAAGATTAATAAATTGAAGAGTTTACTACAGTGAAGATATTTCATGTGACTTTAACTCAAAAGTGGCAAATTTAAAAAAAAAAAAACCTTCAAATTTAATCTTATGTTTCCTATGGATACATACACACACACACACACACACACACACACACACACACACACACGTATATTATATATAATTGTTTTTATTCCTCTAGAACTTTATTTACTAAGATTATTGAGTAATGATCTTCCCTGTGCTTCCATTCTAAAAGCCAAAGTTAATCAAAAGGAAAGAAAATGTTCCCGTTTATACAATCCATTAATACTGGATAAAATTTGAAAAATTATAATAATTGCATTGTATTCTATGGTAAATACCTTGATATTGACATTTATTCAGCCATTAAGTAATTTCCATAAGAAAAGGAATTCTCATTGAAGATTGAGACTGAGCAGGCTCTCTATGCAAACAGATCAAATATATTGAAAAGGCTGTAGAATTCAAATTCCCCACAGCTTTTTACAAATCAGGATTAAGGAGAAGCATTTTGACAAAAGCCCACCCAGGGGCTATTAACAAAATGCAGTACAACTGTTTTTAACCTTTTGTATAGTTTGTTGAACTTTCTTCTAGTAGCTAGGCTAATTGTATTTGGTCTTCCTTTGGTCCCTCCACATGATTTCTAAGACTTTTTCTGCCTCTGTGTGATGACAAACAAAAGAAACCAAACAACACATATCTGGGATGAACATTTTAATACTGAATTATTCCAAACATTTCTCTGTGTGTGCATTTTTTGACAATTTTCCAAAACTGCATAGATTTAGCATCTAAGTTACAGAAACTCAGTTGAGTATTCCCTGGAATAAGTCATGTGTAAGCCATCAGAAATCACTCAGAGAGGGAAACAAAAATGAGCCTTCTATCTAGGAAAGAGTTCATGGTAGGGAAGTGCAAAAAATATTAGTGTGGGGAAATTATTCACAATCAGGGAAGTAATGCATAATGTGAATCCTCTGATTGTTCTGTAGCCTTGCCTTGTACTTCCTGGGAATAGGAGGGGAAAAAAATCATGAAAAGTAAAGCAGTTTTACCAAAATCTCTTTAAGACATTGACATCTTAAGACACCAAGACAGTGCTTATGTATAGTATAAAATGCACAGGAATCCAAGAACTAGTGTTAGTCTGAGTGCAATCAGGAGAGAGAAATCACATATGAACAGAGAAAGCTTACCATCAAAAACACAATAAGAAATAGGTACAGGGGCGGGCGCCTGGGTGGCGCAGTAGGTTAAGCGTCCGACTTCAGCCAGGTCACGATCTCGCAGTCCGTGAGTTCGAGCCCCGCCTCAGGCTCTGGGCGGATGGCTCAGAGCCTGGAGCCTGTTTCCGATTCTGTGTCTCCCTCTCTCTCTGCCCCTCCCCCGTTCATGCTCTGTCTCTCTCTGTCCCAAAAATAAATAAACGTTGAAAAAAAAATTAAAAAAAAAAAAAAGAAATAGGTACAAACATTAATCCACAAAAAATGAGTATAAGCTAATATAGGTTGTCTTTGGTCTGTCTTAGACACCAGGAACAGGACTATAATAATCAGTAGTTAGTATGTTTCTTTCAAATCTGGCTCTAGGTGTTCATGGAGATCAACATAGGATTATAACTGATCCTTAGAGAATCCTTTACTTCCACATCTACACAGCATCTAAATTATCTTTCAAAACAAAAGTCAACAGTGATATCACTTTACTCAAAAGTGAGCATGAAAACCACTGTAACTGGAAGATCCCAGAAGATCCTAAATCAAATGTTCCATTACCAGGCACAACCACTATTTGACCCTGCATCACTCTTCAACCATAAGAAGACTGCTCTGGTTAAACTGGTTTCCTACATATCCCACCCCAAATACTCCAAGAACACTCACAAGTTAGGGATTCTGTATGTTAGTATTTGCTGATTTCTGTCTATAGCACTATTTCCCAAGATATCTAAGTCCTGCTCAATGTCATAATAACAAAGGAGACTTTCACGGCAAACTTAAGTGAATTGCTAACTGCCTATGCTCTTCTCTTACACTACACAGCATTATTACTGTTCCCCCAATCTCTCAACAGGAGGAAATTTTGTTTGTTTCCTACTATATCCTCTTATGCTTTAGAACAATGAAGACCATTCAATAAGCTACTCTTACCACAACAAGTTGGAGTGTTCTAGATCTTGATCTAGAAGAACATTTATTTCTTCTTATACATAGCACCTAGCCCCTGTATGTCTGAAATATTTAAAATAGCATGAATGGATGAATAATAAATGGAGGTGTCAAAACAACATGACTCTCTTGTTATGAATCAGGAGCTTTGTTGTTGGTGATATATATATATATATATATATATATATATATATATATATATATACACACACACACACATACACACATATATATGTACATATATGTATATACGTATATATATACGTATATACATATATATACACATATATATGTATATATGAATAAGCATGGCCTCTGCCCTTCATAGACTTGGGGTTTATTGTTTAGGCCAATCATACTAAAGAAGAAACGGTAGTCAAAACAATACAGTTAAGGTAGAGGAAAGTATAATTGGAAAAATATAGCATAGTCTAGAGCAGTTCATGAAGGCTTCCTGGAAGAGACAATAATTGGGCTCAGTTCTGAACTGAGTAAGGGAGAATGGGGTGTTAACCCAAATAGAAAGAGGAACATAAACATGATATTGAAATATCATGCTTTGGGAGAGTGAGTGAAACCAGTATATGTTTTATGTTCTATGGACCATGGGGAGAAGAATGTCAGCCTTTCTTTCCACTTTATAACTTTCTTGTTTCAAATAGATTTCTAAAAATTACATTCACAGATTCAGGGCAGTTCAAACTTCCAGGTTATTTTGGGTACTTGTCAAAAAGGTAGTTGGCCCCATTATCACACTTAATTAAGTTTGCACATTTTTGCTTCTTATATTTCTTTCCTTGATGCTGAGATTGGAAAACAAAAATCCTTTGATGGACTTCTACTCCTTTATTTTTCAGGTTCTCAGCTTTATGATGTCTAAAGCCTGAAATTTTGAATTGACTGGTGTGTGTGAGACTATAAAAACTAGAAATCCTCTTCCTGTTTTCCTGAATTCCCACATTTGGAAATATCATTTTTCATGTGGTAAGCAGGAATCAAACCAGTAATAATGTCCGTTTGCTGTTTAATATGCATTATCACAAGGTTTGGAAAATTCTGGTGAAGATAAATACACTGGAGTCATCTTCTTAAAGGATGTTCTTGTATTATTAAAATGAATGAGTTCATGAGTTTCCAAGGAGAATGGATTTAATCTGTATTCCAAGAAGACTTAGCATATATTATTAGTATTAATTCAATTAATGATAAGGGGACGAGGAGTTAGGGGAATTAGGAAATCAAACTAATCACTAGATAAGAGAAGGAATGCCTGACTTGTCAATAGGCCTTGTGATCAATACGAGAATTTTCTTTAGGTTAGTTAAAATTATTGAAAAATAGGCCTCTTGTACAGCCCTCTCATGTTAGACAAAAAGAAAACTCAGTTTTCTCAGTACACACTATGTAGTTTCCTCAGATCAGATTGGAAAATTTTGTATTAGTGAATTCTTAGAATGTATGTGCATTGACTCAGATATATTTGCCAAACTTGTATATCTTAACTTTCAGTAAAAACTAAGCAAACTTATATATACTATTTACTTATCAGAATACTTAAAGTATATCATGAATGTCACTACAACTCCACACCACATGCTCTTGATAACTCACATAATTATTTTTTTCCATTTTTCCAATTGATTTAGTAAGTATCTGAGAATTTTGTGAAATACAGTTGTGTTCTTGGAAATCAGTTTATTACAGCTCTGAAATGTACTCTCACTGGCAACTAAATATTAATATCACATAATTACCCAGAGCCACAAAAGGAGCTTCAGATATAAACTGATAAATGATTTATCTTCATTTGCTGATCCTAGCCCCCTATACCCTATATAAGATTTTTAAAAGGCATCACAATATAGGAGAGTTATTTCCCATTTATTCAATATATATTTAGAGATTCAATGGGCCCTATTGACACTAAACTTGTGTAAATAATTTGTAAAATGTAGGCAGTTGTTTAATTAAATATTCTGACTATGCTGTCTACATTGCTCACAATATTGACAGAACTAATTTTCTCCCGAATCATGAATGTATCTACTTAGAAATATAGGTCTGATTCAGACTGGACTCTCAGGGATCTCATTTTTATGTTAAATTGCATGTTTTTGGAAAATACTTTAGTTAAATCTGTCAAATTATATATTATTTGCAGCAAGTAAGAGAGTCATAGAAGACTAATGGAAATACACTGCTCACACATGCACAAACACACACAGCAATTTCTCAATAAGAAATGATTCTTTAATGCCTCTCAGGTCTTTCAGGTATTTTGCAATTCAGTCTATACTCATTCTTAAAAAGATTATTTTTATTAAAATGAGTTTCTTTGGGTGCCTGGGTGGCTCAGTCGGTTAAGCGTCTGTCATTGGTTCAGGTCATGATCTCACAGTCCGTGGGTCCCAGCCCCACATCAGGCTCTGGGCTGACAGCTCAGATCCTGGAGCTGATTTCAGATTCTGTGTCTCCATCTCTCTTTGCTCCGCCCCACTCATACTCCCTCCCTCCCTCTCTCTCTCTCTCTTTCTCTCTCTCTCAAGAATAAACATTAATTTAAAAAAAAAAAAGAAATAATAGACAAGTTTCCTAACTCTGGGAAAGAAACAGACATCCAAATTCAGGAGACACAGAGAACTCCCATCAAAATAAAAAAAAAAAAAAAAAAAAAAAAAAAAAAAAAAAAAAAGCAGGCCAACACCAAGACATATTATGATTAAATTTGCAAACTGTAGTGATAAAGAAAAAATCTTAAAAGCAGCAGGACAAAAGAAGTCCTTAGCTCAGAAGGGAAAACCCCTAAGGTTAGCTTCAGATCTCTTAACAGAAACTTGGCAAATCAGAAGAGAGTGGCATGATATATTCAACGTGCTGAATGGGAAAAATCTGCAGCCAAGAATACTCTATCCAGCAAGGCTATCATTCAGAATAGGAAAGATAAGGAGTTTTCCACACAAAAATTCAAGGAGTTTATGACCACTAAACCAGCCCTACATAAAATATTAAAGGGGGCTCTGAAGGGAAGGGAAAGACCAAAAGTGACAAAGACTAGAAAGGAACAGAGAAAATCTCCAGAAACAATGACAAAAAAAGTAATGAAATGACACTATTTCCGTGGCTCGGTCAGGTCATGATCTCATGGTTTGAGTTCAAGCCCTGTATCAGGTGAGCTCAAGCCCCTCCTCGGATAAGCCCTGCTTCTCTTTTTCCCTTTCTCTCTCTCTCTCTCTCTCTCTCTCTCTCTCTCTCTCTCTCTCTGCTCCTTGCTCACTTATGCCCTCTCTCTCAAAAAACATTTTAAAAAAAGATTTAAAAAATCTACTCTGAATATAAATGGACTAAATGTTCCAATCAGAAGACACAGGGTGTCAGAATAAATTTAAAAAACAAAACAAAAACAAGTCCCATCTATATGCTACTTACAAGAGGCTCATTTTAGACCTAAAGACACCTGCAGATTGAAAGTGAAGGAGTGGAGAAACAATTATCACGCAAATGGATGTCAAAAGAAAGTCTGAGTAGCAATACATATATTGGACAAACTAGACTTTTCTGTTCTTGTATTGTTTTTGTTCAGCTTTGGGATTAGGGTAGTCCTGGCCTCACAGAATCATTGTGAACATGTTCCTTCTACTCCAATATTTGTAAGATTTTGATAAAGATTGTTACTAATTATATATTTTTTAAATGTTTGGAAGAATTCACCAATGAAACCATGCAGTCTTGGGCTTTTCTGTGCTAGGAGATTTTTGATTCCTATTCAATTTTCATTCTTGTTATTGGTCTAAGAAGATTTCTACTTCTTAGATTCATGATTCAATCTTGGTAACGTGTGTTTTTAGGAATTATCTGGATTTTTTTTCATATTGATTTGTTGGTATATAATTGTTCATAATAATCTGTTATCATACTATATATCCCTATGGTTATCATTTGTATTGTTTTCTCTTCCATTTCTCATTTTGGCTTTTGAGTCTTTTTTTTTAATGTACTTAAAGTATTGACAATTTTATTTTTTTTTAGAAAAACTGGTCATTACTTTCAATGTTATTATTTATTCTGGTCTCTTATTTCTGATTTTTTTTTTAAGTCCATCCATTTGAGAGAGACAGAGACAGCACAAATGGGGGAGTGGTAGAGGCAGAGGGAGACAGAGAGAATCCCAAACAAGCTCCGCCCTACCAACACAGAGCCCAACATGAGTGAGGCTCGAGCCCACAAAGCCATGAGATCATGACCTGAGCCTAAACCAAGAATGGGATGCTTAATCAGTGGAGCTACCCAGGCACCACTATTTCTGATTTTCCTTTGTTATTTCCTTCTTCTACTAAATTTCAGCTATTTTTTTTTCTTTTTCTGGTTCCTTGTGGTATAACGTTGTTTATATGAACTTTATTTCCTTAATTAAAGCATTTATAGCATAAATATCACTCTAATATCTGCTTTTGCTGCATCCCTTACATTTTGGAATATTGTTTTCATCTTCTTTTGGTTTGAGACATATTTTGATTTGCTGCTTGATTTCTTAATTTGCCTGTTTGTGCAGTAGTATGTTGTATTTTTTAGGAGTATGTTAGCTAATATTTATATTATTTAATATTTACATTGTATATATTTCAGCTTTATGTTGATTTTTAATTTGTACCATCATGGTTGGAAAATATACTTGGTCTGATTTCAATCTTCTTAAATTTTCAAAATTTGTTATGTCTCTTTTTATGTGATTTAACCAGGGGATTCATCTGTGTATCCTTGAAAAAAATGTGTATTCTATTTTTCGTGGATGGAGTGTTTTATACATATCTTTCAGAACCAGGTATTCTGAAGTAAGCTTCAAGTAACAAATGTTCTTTTTGAAAAACTGATAACTTTACTCAGGGTACTCATTTAAAATGGAGCATAGCCGAGGGGAGGTGGACAGGGGAATGCGTGAAATAGATGAAGGAGATTAAGAGAGCACACTTATGATGAAGACTGAGTAATTGTTGAATCATAGTGTACATCTTAATGTAATATAATACTGTATGTTAACTATACTGAAACTAAAATTTAAAAACTTAATAAAAAATAGAAATAAATCAAAATTTAAAACAAATCCAGGTCAGAATTACTTATTATCCCTTCTGCTCTTTCATCTTTGTTCCAATCACTATGAATGAGACAAGGAGAAAATGTTAAGGACCCTCATGGAACTGTTATTTTTCAAACTGTAGATCTCAATACTTAATTTATACAACTAATGCTAATTTATCTGTTTCTGTTAATTCTACATAAAACTGTTTGCAGGATGGAAATGGGGCTTGTGATAGGACCAACTACCCAACAGGTCATCTATTTTCAGATACATCCTTGACGTTTTTCC
Organism: Felis catus; assembly: GCF_018350175.1. Taxonomy (NCBI): domain Eukaryota; kingdom Metazoa; phylum Chordata; class Mammalia; order Carnivora; family Felidae; genus Felis; species Felis catus. Next base: position 49,242,996 of record NC_058384.1, on the reverse strand, counting down.
AAAAAAAAAAAAAAAAGAGAGAGAGAGATACATAACAGTAATCTAGGTTCTTAGATTGCAGATGGCAAGGGCTGGTTTTCACTGAAATTAGGAGTAATTAATGATGCTTAAGGAATATACCAAGAAAGAAGGAGGAAAGAGCAAAACAGAGGTTCTCAAAGACTGAGGCCAAGCCAAGCATATAAAAATGAAAGATCTTCCTTTGATAAGAAATGCCTACCTCATGGAGGTACTGAAACCAAGGAGAACTGTCAACTGATGGACAGTATATTATATAGTTATCCATAAATCAGATGTAAGACTTATATACCTATCTGCCAAATGCAAATAGTGATTATGGTCCAGTGCAGAAGTAAATGGAATGCCCTCCCACCTATTGCTTAACACAAAGGATCATTAAGAATTCCTCATGATATTATATTTCAGTATATATATGTGTGTGTGTGCGTGTATCTGTGTATAATTTTATATTTAAGTGGTTTCCATATCAACAGAGATAGTTTCATCTAGGTGACAGTAACAGTACAAAGATTGACTACAGCGAAAAAATTAAATAGATTAGTATCTCAGCCTTCTTGAGTGTAGACGAGTTACTTAACTTACATATTAACCTTTGAAAATGAAGAGAACCTTTTGGGGGACCACAGATTTTAAGACCAATAAATGAAGTTCTAGGGTCTCTGATTTACTTTTTTTTTTTTTCTAATAGATAACTGGCATTTTGGCAGAAAAGACTTGCCAGAATTATCAAATGAAAACACAGAGTGGAAGGCTAAATTTGAATTTAAGATCATGAATAATGTTTAATATATGTATGTCCCAAATTATTCATTGTTGTCCTGAAATTCAAATTTAACTGAGTGCCCTATATTTTAGCTGGCAACTGTATGCTCTTGTTTCATGAGACTCTTTATCTGTACATTCCACTTCTTAAATGCTTATCTACCATACCATTAACCACAGATAGATACTCCATGTTCACCTGCTCTCCTTGCTGGACAACTGCATTCTTGCTCCCTGTTCTAGTCTAACGGCTGGTTCTAGTCCCATGGATTGACAACCCTCACTTGGAACCCGGAACTCATTTACTCAGAGTTAATCAACCTTGTTAACCTTGTTTTGTTGTTGTTGTTGTTGTTTTGTTTTGTTTTTATTACCCATTATTGTGATTGTTTAAATCATGTGTTTTTTTTTTTATTTACTAACAACTCCCAACTTGCATATTTTTAACATTGCAGTTGTGCCATATTATTTGTTTATTTACCAGGCTTCTTACAAAACCACAAACTACTGTAATATCTAAGATATTTTTGTTTCCCCAAAACCATTTATTGCTCCTTGGAGGCAATATTTTCCCCATTGAGAATGCATTCATTAACCCCTAAAGAGATCTTACCCTGGGCTATTGAGTAGATCTGCCTCAACAGGAAATATTTCATATTTCGGCTGCAGAAAAAAGGGAATCATCTCCTATCTCACCCCACTGTCTCCCTTTCCCCCCACCCAAAAAAGAGCAACATTATACTCCACACATCTGGAGTAAATTCCATATGCCAAATACCTGAGACCTCTGTAAGAGGTCATTTCTAAAGTATACAGAGACTCACAAAAGGAAGAGAATCTACCGATGCTGTGATTCAGAATACCCTTTTTTGAACATCCTAATCTTTTAAATTGCAAGGTTTGAAATCTTTGAAAATTCAAGCTTTTAATTTTTTTGAATAAGCAATTGAAAAATAAAATTGGAAAGACTTAGATTTTGAAATAAACAGTTTATAAAGATAACTTTTCATGGTTCATTTTACTAGTGACACATGTATTTATCAGCTTGCCATATGTTGGCACAGATGTGATGGTTCTGTCCAAATCTCTACAGATTTTTCTTCTCTGATCAGAAACATTTTTCAATGTGGGAGCAGAGTGCCTTTGTGCTGTTAGGCCATGGTATAGAGTTAGCATATGCTCTCCAATATTTCTTGGCAAGACTGGCAACCACTATCTATTTACTTATGAGGTACTTTCCCATAGTTTTGTTTTGGTTTGTTTGTTTGTTGTTTTGTTTCATTCTGGTGTACATGTGGTTTGTTTGTTTGTTTTTAAAGGCTGTGGCAGGTTTAAATAGCATTTTTTAAATGGGCATGGCAAATACTCTTATTTATTTACATTTTAGATCAAATTTAATAGCATTATACTGTCTCTCTTGTAGAAATATATGATGTCCTTTACCCCTTGCTTACCTGTTACCTACTTAAAAATCACTTATTTCAACTGAGATCTTTATTTTCAATTTTTATATACAAAAAAACCAAATATATTTACTGTATACAATGATATTTAGAGAAATGAGTAATACCACACATGAAACCATCACCATGATTAAGGTAACAGATACATCCAGAAGTTTCCTATACCTCTTTGTGTGTGTGTGTGTGTGTGTGTGTGTGTGTGTGTGTGTGTGGTAAGAACTTAACATGAGCTCTATCTTCTTACCAAATTTTAAAGTGCATATTACAATTCTGTTGATTATAGCCATTAGGTTGTATAGAAAATCTCCAGAACTAATTAACCTTGCATAACTAAAACTTCAGACTAACTGAACCACCACTCCTATTTTTCTTTCACATGACCCCTGGTAAACACCATTCTATTCTCTGCTTCTACAGGTTGACTATTTTAGCAGATGTGGAATTGGTGTTTCATATTGTAGTTCTATTTTTAATTTTTTGAGAAATCTCCATTTTTTTCCACAGTAGCTGCACTATTTAACATTCTCACCAACAACATATAAGGGGTTCCAATTTATCTGCATCTTTGCCAACACTTGTTTTTTTGTTCACTTTGTTTTTTGATTAGAATGATTCTAGTTTTGAGGTGGTATCTTGTGGTTTTTATTTGCATTTACTTGATAATTACTGATCTTGAGAATCTTCTCATATACCTGTTCGCCTTTATATATCTTCTTTTGGAGAAATGTCTATTCAAGTACTTTTCCCACATTTCAGTGGTTTTTTTGTTGACTACAGAGTTATAAAAGTTCCTTATATTTTTTGGATTAACTTTTTATCAGATAGTGTTTTACAAATATTTTATTTCATTCCATAGATTGCTTTTTCATTCCAAATATATTACAAAGCTACAGTAATTAAAACAGTATGATACTGCCATAAAGACAGGCATATAGATCAATGGAACAGAATAGAGCACCCAGAATTAAACCCACATATATTTAGTTATGGAATAGTCTCTTCAACAGATGAGAAAGTTTGGAAAATTTAACTGCCTCATGCAAAATAATGAAATTTGACCCTATCTTACATCATGCACAAAAATAAACTCAATATAATTAAAAGACACAAATGTAAGATCTAAAAATACAAAGCTCCCTAAAAACAACTAGGGGGAAAGCTTCTCTAACAATGGTCTTGGAAATGATTTTCTGGCAACGATATGACCCCAAAAGCAGAAGCAAAAAAGTAAAAATACACAAGTGGTACAACATCAAACTAAAAAGCTTACCATTATTTCTTTCTACTTCCTTTATACTGAAACTAAATCCTTTCCCACTGCCTCCCACATTCTTCCTTCAGTTTGACATAGTACATGAGAAATGTATCACTTCTCTGTCATCAGTCAGATGGGCAGTATTATAAATTATTTGACCACGTAACTGGGAAGAGCTGGGGATGAGGACATGCTAAGTAACCCAGGAGCAAAAACAAAGATGCTAGCCTGGCTTGTCTGTCATAGAACCTGATCCACTGTTCTGCAGACAAGTGAAGAAGCTGGTAAAGGTTTGGTAGAGTAGCAAAAAGTGTGTTTGGGATGCTTAAACTACTTTTTTTAATGAAAAATAAAGGCACATCAAATTATTGCAAAGAGGCCTGCTATCTTCTTCTACTATGTTCATTGTAACCTTGTGACTTTCCTGTGTTAACAATGGAGCAAACTGGAAAATATTTAAGTTTTTTTTATTTTTCTTCTTTGGGATGGATGGTCAACAGTCAGTCTAAGGTGCATGTGACAACAGCAACAAAACAAGCTGCTAGAAAAAACATAGAAGGCTAAAAGGAGGTACAGGAGATCACTATGTAAATACAGATACCCAGAACACAGAGAACAGCCAGAATCTCATTCACACAGTAGCACAGAAGAACTATTTCAAATACTATATAGGTGATTTTTATCTGACTAAACTTATTAAGAGATATCAAACCTCTTAGTGTTTGAATTGAGATTCCATTTACTGAGAGTCAGTTGTCAAGAGGGTTGCAAGACTTAGACTAGAACCCAGAGCACCCAGTGTTGAGCAAATTATCCATTAATTAATTTATTCATCAAATATTTTTGAATGGCTAACTGGGTCAGTAACTGGGTCAGTTACTGAGAACATTTAAGTTTCTATATATAATAGACACGGATCTTGACAGAATGGTACTTGAGATATTATCTTGAGAAAATAAGGATGAAGATCCTATTTTTAGACAGAAGTGCAGAATAGGAGAAACAAAAACAAACAAATCAATCCAATATTCAAACTGTGACACAGTATCAGGAAGCATATTTGTGGCTAAATCACTTAAGTATCAGGGGCACTCGATGGCTCAGTCTGTTAAGCATCCAACTTCAACTCAGGACATGATCTCATAGTTCCTGAATTCTAGCCCCAAATCAGGCTCTCTGTTGTCAGCACAGAGCCCCCTTCAGATCCTCTGTCTCTCTCTCTCTCTCTCTCTCTCTCTCTCTCTGCCTCTCCCTGCTCATTCCCTCTCTCTCTCAAATAAACTTAAAAAAAAATAAAGTAAATAAATAAATCACTTAAATATCATACTGAATTTACATGGCTGTTTCTTTTATGAAAAACTTGATTCTTCATATTATTATGAAGAATGGCATTATTTTCCTTCTCATCCCATTTCGAATAATATATTGGCCTAATGCTGACAGGTGTGTGTTACTAACAAATTCTCAAAAAACAAAACAAAAAAAACCCAGATTTGTAGCTTTTGTAAATTTAGTGGTAAATACTCCTACCATGATCTATTATAATCCACTAATACTGCCGGCACAGGTCCTGAAATCATAGCAGTCAGTTCACAGAGAACTACACAGTGTGTTACAGCATGTTACTGAATGCTGACCTCTTAATGCCTGATTGGCCTCTCAGCTATTAAAAGAACTTACCAAATCTTTGGAATTTACCCTTGAAAACTAATGGTATTAAAATCTTACCTTTGGATAGGTCTTACTCTCAGTAGCTTTTCTAGTTCTAGAGGAAAGAAGAATGTAGACACATTCACACTTACCTTATTTCCTTTCAATTTGCTAACTTTACTTCAGGGTTTATTCTAGAGTTAGAATTGGGGCTTGAACTCCAGGTAGTTAACTGACCAAAACAATAGAAAGAAGACATATTTGGGAGTACAGACCCGTATCTATCCATATTTATTACTCCATAAAATAAAGGCAAATCTAGATATACAAAGTGTATGTATCTCGAATAATCATGACAATTATTCTGAATAGTTAATAAGTCCATATTATTACATGTCAAAATATATAGTGGAATCATAATTGGAATATATTAATTTAATACTTCATATCTCCATGTCTTTGCAGGCACACAGAAATTTCAAATAAGGCCTTATAAATTCAGGTACTGGTTATCAAATATAAGATGTAGGTTAACTTATGTCTGGAATATATTTAGTTTACTACTTATCTGTTAAAGAAATATAGAAGGAAAGAAAACATGGAGGATAAAGGTTGTAAGTAAAAAAAAATTAAAACTATTAGTTTGTAAAAATGTAAAAAAAAAATCTGTGGATTTTCTATTATTCATGTCCCCATTACAATGGGTAATCAAGAACTGACTACATTGTAATTAGAACTGAAGTTGAACAACACATCAAACAATTCATAATTTATATTATAATATACCTCATCAACCCACTAAATATATATTAATAGGGCATTCAAAACCATGCATTTGGCATTTCAAAGGAAGCTTCCCACATCTGGGGTGATTTGGAATAAATTATCTAGTGCCCTCTCTGTTTTTCAACTATTTTTGGTGAGTTCTATTTTGCATAATATTGCAATCAGCTTTTGAGTAGAAAATGTTAATGTAGTGGAAGGGGGTAATCTTCATCTCTGGACAATTCCAAAGAAAATAATACAATCAAGAAAAGAATAGAGAAACCAAATTTTGAGGTAATTAGCAGAATAAATGAATGTTGATAAATGTTGAGATTATTCAAAAATTATAGGTTTTAACTAACATTTGATTTTAAAATTTTCAGTTTTTAAAAGCAGAATTTCACTGAACTTGTCTCATGAAATTTTATTTAGCTATACTTCCATAATATTATAATAGACCACTGTAATAGTACTTCAATCTATTTATTTGATACTGAGAAATATTCAGATTCATCTGAATTTAGGAGTAACATTAATCATTATGCACTTCTGAGATATAATACTGGCAAAAGCTTGAGATGATGCATACTTGTTCCAATTTGCATAAAATAGTAAATGAGATGGGTTCTGGAAACTGGGAAGCTTGATGCTAAATGCCAACATCATTTCAGAATTCATTATTAATCAGATTATTTGTAGGTACTTTGGGTAAAAAAAGCTATAGTCAAAAGGTATTGTTAAGAACTATTAAAGACAAAGAAGAAAAACTCAATTCATTTTATTTTTTGATATGGTGCTGGAATAATCAGATGAATTGGGTAGTTGAATGAGGATAGATGTGAGAACAAGGAATTAAATGTTAGAATTATTGTATTTTTATTTAGCAAGTTTAAAATATCTCTTTTAAATACTGAGAGAAATATGAACTCAGTTACAATTATAATCATAGAAGCTATTGTTTATGAAGCTCAACTTCTGTTCCAGTGATTATTTCAGTGTTTTTTTTTAATATAATCTAATCCAAACAACATTCCTAGGATATAAAGTATTGTTATTCATTCTTATTTGAAAGATAGGAAATTGAGGTTTAGAGTCACAAAGTGTCCTGCTAAAGGTCAATTAGCTGTCCAAAAAAAGAGCCTGGTTTAAAACACAAGAAGTCTGAAACTAGCATCTATGCTAACTGGCAAGCTGTTCAGTAAGAGAAATACTAAACCTAGAAGTCATATATACATCCTTGAAAGAAGTGGAGGAAAGATCATATCTTTCTTTATTCACTATAGAAAACACAACAAAAATAAATACATAAAAATAACAAAAAGAACAAATTTGAAGATATGATTTTTTTTATCTGATTGTGGACAGAGTATAGATCTATCCAACAAAGAAATGAGTTTCTTTCCAAAGTAGCAAACTCCTTATCCTGTGAATTATTCAAAGGGATTGCCTTGACCATCAGATATAATGTGGACAATCTCTCCCTGCATTGGGAGGAATGCTCATTTTTCTAAGAAAAAAAATGCACTTGAGGACCTAAATTTTTTAAAAACTTACTGATGTTAAGACATTACTTTTTAGATAATTTGGATAATTTATAGATAATTTCTAAAAAATTACTGATGCTAAGACTGATGCTAAATTTCATTTCATTTTTTTTCTCTATAGGCAATAGCATTCATCAAACTTAAATGTAAAGATGTGTCCACATATTAAGTAGAAAAGGACAAGTTTATTACTGATTACTTGAAGAAATCTAAGCAAGAAATAGCAACAAATTTGTCTTTTCTTTACATCTTTTAGCCTCAAAAATAGCAGTAGTTACTTATTCTGAGGATATTGATTTTGAGTCATTTATCACTGTGATAAATGTGTATAAATATCATGTACATACCATGTCTATACAACAACTCATCTCTAGTTTCATTCTGAAATATTAGTAGATGGGTGAATGATGTAACCCAGAAGACAAAAAGGATATGAAGACTACAAATTACTACAAAATATCACAAAAGTTATTATGATTCATTTTATTTTCACTTAGCATAATTTCTGGCTCAGAGTATGTAAATGGATTGTTTCTTAAACAATACGCCTCTATGAATGTAATACCATTTGATAAGCTTTATTTCTTAATCTGACCAGAGAATTGTACTGTTGGTATGATTTTATCTATTGCTATACACTCATATGTTATTTTATCTGTTTTCCAAAGGTAGTACTTCATAAAGTATGTTTCTTCAAGGTTTGACTCCTAAATATATTCATTTTGTACACTTTTTTATTTCCATTGACCACAGGGTGATTTTGATAAATGCTGTCATTATCTTTCAAGAGGATATCTTCTGATTCTTTTTTGAATAAGAGAATAGCGTTCAAATGTGTCCTACAAAGCATACACATGCAGTGAAGCTCTGTATGTAGGTACTGATGTGATGAACAAGTCGACAAAAACAACAAACCAGGTAAATTATTATCATGCACAATTGTTGAAATGCTGGAAATTGTACTGACCCAAAGTATATTTTTTAAGTTTGTTTGTTTGTTTGTTTGTTTGTTTGTTTGTTTGTTTAGGGCACAAGTGGGGAAGGAGCAAAGAGAGAGGAAGAGAGAGAATCCCAAGCAGGCTCCACACCACCAACACAGAACCCAATGCAGGGCTCGAACTCACAAACTGCAAGATCATGACCTGAGCTGAAGTTGGACGCTTACCTGACTGAGCCACCCAGGCATTCCACAAAGCACATTCTTATAACTGCTAATTAAGTGCATCTAATATTTAAAACAATTAGGTAGGCAAACATGCATATAAGGTCATCTGCTAATATTTTTAGTCTACCTTTTATTCTAGCAAAGCCAAATATTTTTCTTATAAATATATCAAATTTAGGTGTGTGTTTCCAGACAACAGCAAGCTACAACTACAGGGAATATACTCATGAACATAAGGAAGATTTTATTATTTATTCATTTTTACATGTATTTGTTTCCATCTTTCTTGAAATCTATTCTCATAGATTCTTTATTTTTCAGATCAGCAAAAGACCTAGCCCTTATATTTTTAGGAAATATATAAACCCCTTATAATTTATTAAAGCACATCATAGACTAACTACAACACAGTCATTCTGGATGATGACAAAAAAATGCAGACTTGGGGGATTAACTCACATATGTTTAATCCAGGTGTCTGAGGTGGGGGCATCACAACCTATAGTTTGAATAGGAATACCAGGTAATCTTTCTACATTATGAAATTCCAAGTCCATAGGTTCAATGCTTTTAAAAACTCATTCCAGTGTTGTAATACACACCTGATTAAACAGAAATTCTAGCTAATTTTTCATATCCTTACCTTTTACTTTTACTTTTTACAAAATATGTGTCTTCCAAGAAATGTGTATCTTCCACTATGGAGACTGGTGGAACTTTAACCAGTTATAATGGTCATATGTTTTTCTGGCTTCTCCCTTGAAAATTATTGTGCCACCCTCACTTTTTTTAATGTTTATTTATTTTTGAGAGAGAGACAAAAGGCAAGTGGGAGAGGGGCAGAGAGAGAAAGTGACATAGAATCCAAAGTAGGCAACAGGATCTGAGCTGTCAGGACAGAGCCCCACGTGGGGCTCAAACTCACAAGCCATGAGATCATGACCTGAGCTGAAGTCAGATGCTTAACCAATTGAGCTACCCAGGTGCCCCTGTGCCACAATCACTTTAAAAATAATAATTTCTAAGTGGGGGAGCCAAGGTGTCAGAACAGCATGGAAGTTTTTTGTGTGTCTCGCATCCATGAAATACAGCCAGACCAAAACTAAACCATCGTACACACCTAGAAAACTGATTTGAGGATTAACACAACAATCTGCACAACCTGAACCACAAAATTCAGTAGGTACGCGGTGCGGAGAGGTGAACGTGGGGAGAGAGAAGCAGCGGAGGGCAGGGAGCCGCTTTTGCGTGAGGAGAGAGGAGGGAGATGGGGGGGATATACAGGACAAGCACCCCTCCCCAAAAGCAGCTAGAGAGAAAGACTAAACTAAAAAGGGAGAAAGGAGAAAGGAGAGGGTTTAAATTCCATTAAGACTATAAACAAGGGGAGTGCAGAGTCTGCAACTCCACAGCTCAATACCTGGCGGTGCTCTGGTGGGAAGGGCAAATCCCCAGGAGCAGAGAGTGGGGTCCGGGAGGTTCTTAGGACACATGGGGAAAAGCGGTTCCACTGCTGGAAGGACATTTGGTAGAGACTGTTGAGGCCACCTGGTCCCAGCAGACCCCAGAGAACAGCCATATTCGCTGGTACTGGTCATTAAGGGTGAAGCCTGGTGCCAGATGTGTGTTGTAATTTTCCATGATCCCTGAAATGCTGCTGCTACACTATCTCGTGAACTTTTTCTGGGGCGGGCTGGCACCTGGCCTCAGTCTCTGGGCATTGGCGGCAGCACAGTCCCATGAACTTTCCTGGGTGCAGCCGGCATTTGAACATTGCTCAGTGACACCCTCCACAGAGGGGTGAAATGGGTCAAAGCCACAGTCCCTCAGAAGTAAGGGGCTGGGGAAACAGCCGCATCTGAGACAAAACTCGGGAGAGAGGTACTACCTGGGGCTTGGTGACAGACAGTGTAAAAGCAGGGAGTAGACAGAAACTGAAGACAGGACGGGTGCACGATTGCTGATTGGGGAGAACAGAGTTCCAATACTAGAGACTGGATAGCTGGGTGACACCATTTTCACGGCTCCCGCGCATGCGCATATGCACCTACGAGCACCACAGCAATCCACCCCAATAGGCTAGCAGCGCCATCTGGTGGAGAGTGGAGCCATTACACTGAGCCCTGCCCAACTGGGCCCGCCTTGCTCTTCAAGAACCCAAGTCTCACCTCATGCTTAGATTATGGACTATAAAGCACTTCATAGTCTGACTTGTAGAGGAAAACAAAGTAATTTCAGTCATATTTCAATCTGTTAGCAGGTCCATCTATTCAATTTTCTTTCTTTTTTTTTCTTTTATTCACTTCTTTTCTTTTTCTTGAATAGAGAGAGTGAAAAAAATCATTTTTATTTTCAATTTTTTAAAAATATTTTAATTTTTATTACTATATTTTTAACTTTTGCATAATTTTTTTCAAATTCTATTTTACTTCCACATTTTATTTTAGTCTACTACAGTGTATTCATTTTTTCAAATTTTCAATTTCCTTTTTTTCTTTTCCTTTTTTCTCTCTTTCTTTCCTGAATACAGAAAGAGAAAAAAATCATTTTTATTTTCAATTTTTACTAAAAATATTTTTCTTTAATATTTTTTCTACTATATTCTTTACTTCTGTGAATTTTTTTTCAAATTCTATTTTATTTCCATCATTTCATTTTAAAGAATGAATGAATACACTACTTTAGTGTATTCATTTTTTTCAAATTTACAAACAATTTCCTTTTCTTTTTTGTTTTTTTTCCCCATTTTTTTTTATAATCTATCAAGCCACTTTCAACAGCCAGACCAAAACACACCTAGGATCTAGCATCATTTATTCGATTTTTGTGTATGTGTGTGTTTAATTTTTCAATTTTTATATTTTTTTAATTTTATTTTTTTATTTTAATTTTTTCTGTGTCATTAATTCCTTTTCTCTCTTCAAAATGACAAAATGAAGGAATTCACCTCAAAAGAAAGAGCAGGAAGAAACGACAACCAGGGATTTAACCAACCCAGACACAAGCAAGATGTCTAAACTAGAATTTAGAATTATAGTAACAATACCAGCTGGAGTCGAAAATAGATTAGAATCCCTTTCTGCGGAGATAAAATAAGTAAAAACTAGTCAAGATGAAATAAAAAATGCCATAACTGAGCTGCAATCACAGATGGATGCTACAGCACCAAGGATGGATGAGGCAGAACAGAGAATCAGTGATATAGAGGACAAACTTATGGAGAACAATGAAGCAGAAAGAAAGAGGGAGATTAAGGCAAAAAGAGCATGATTTAAGAATTAGAGAAATCAGTGACTCATGAAAAAGGAACGACATCAGAATCATAGGGGTCCCAGAAGAGGAAGAGAGAGAGATAAGGGCAGAAGGGTGATGCCAGAAAATCACAGCGGAAAACTTTCCTAACCTGGGGAAAGACACGGAAATCAAAATTCAGGAAGCACAGAGGACTCCCATTAGATTCAACAAAAACTGACCATCAATAAGGCGTATCAGAGTCAAATTCACAAAATACTCAGGGAAGGAGAGAATCATGAAAGCAGCAAGGGAAAAAAAAAGTCCTTAACCTATAAGGGAAGACAGATCAGGTTTGCAGCACACCTATCCACAGAAACTTGCCAGGCCAGAAAGGAGTTGCAGGATATATTCAGTGTGGTGAATCAGAAAAATATGCAGCCAAGAATTCTTTACCCATTAAGGTTGTCATTCAAAATAGAAGGAGAGACTAAAAGTTTCCCAGACAAACAAAAATTAAAGGAGTTTGTGACCACTAAATCAGCCCTGCAAAAAATTTTAGGGGGGATACTCTGAGGGGAGAAAAGATGAATGAATGAATGAATGAATGAATGAATAAATAAATAAATAAATAAATACCAAAAGCTACAAAAATTAGAAAGGACCAGAGAACACCACCAGAAACTCCAATTCTACAAACAACATAATGGCAATAAATTCATATCTCTCAGTACTCACTCTTAATGTCAATGGACTCAATGCTCTAATCAAAAGACACAGGGTAACAGACTGGATAAGAAAACAAGATCCATCTATATGCTGTTTACAAGGGACCCACTTTAGACCTAACGACACCTTCAGATTGAAAGTAAGGGGATGGAGAACCATCTACCATGCTAATGCTCAACAAAAGAAAGATGGGGTAGCCATACTTACATCAGACAATCTAGACTTTAAAATAAAGGCTGTATCAAGAGATGCAGAAGGACATTATATCATAATCAAGGGGTCTATCCACCAAGAAGACCTAACAATTGTAAACATTATGCACCAAATGTGGCAGCACCAAATATGTAAATCAATTAATCACAAACATAAACTCAATGATAGTAATACCATAAAAGTCGGAGATTTAAACACCCCACTCACAGCAATGGACAGATCATCTAATCAAAAAATCAACAAAGAAACAATGACTTTGAATGACACACTGGACCAGATGGACTTAACAAATATTTTCAGAACACTTCATCCTAAAGCAGCTGAATATACATTCTTCTCCAGTACACATGGAATGTTCTCCAGAATAGACCATATACTGGGACACAAATCAGCCCTAAGCAAGCACAAAAAGATCGAGATCATAGCGTGCATATTTTCAGACCACAACACTATGAAACTTGAAATCAACCACAAAAAAAAATTTGGAAAGGTAACAAATACTTGGAGACTGAAGAACATCCTACTAAAGAATGAATGGGCTAATCAAGAAGTTAAAGAGGAAATTAATAAGTATATGGAAGCCAATGAAAATGATAACACCACAACCCAAAACCTCTGGAACGCAGAAAAGGCAGTCATAAGAGGAGAGTATATAGCAATCTAGGCCTTCCTAAAGAAGGAAGAAAGATCTCAGATACACAACCTAACCTTATGCCTTAAAGAGCTGGAAAAAGAACAGCAAATCAAACCTAAAACCAGCAGAAGAAAGGAAATAATAAAGATTAGAGCAGAAATTAATGCTTTTGAAACAAACAAGCAAAAACACAGAACAGATCAATGAAACAAGAAGTTGGTTCTTTGAAAGAATTAACAAAATTGATACACCACTAGCCAGTTTAATAAAAAATAAGAAGGAAGGGACCCAGATAAACAAAATAAGAAAGAAAGAGGAAAGATCACAACCAACACAGTAGAAATAAAAACAATAATAAGAGAATATTATGAGCAATTATATGCCAATAAAATGGGCAATCTGGAAGAAATGAACAAATTCCTAGAAACATATCCACTACCAAAGCTGAAACAGGAAGAAATATGAAATTTGAACAGAATCATAACCAGTAAGGAAATCGAATCAGTAATCAAAAATCTCCCAAAAAACAAGAGTCCAGGGCCATATGGCTTTCCAGGGGAATTCTACCAAACATTTAAGGAAGAGTTAACACCTATTCTCTTGAAGCTGTTCCAAAAACTAGAAATGAAAGGAAAACTTCCAAATTCATTCTATGAATCCAGCATTACCTTGATTCCAAAAGCAGACAGAGACCCCCACTAAAAAGGAGAACAATAGACCAATTTCCCAGATGAACATGGATGCAAAAATCCTCAACAAGATACTAGCCAACTGGATCCAACAATACATTAAAAAAGTTATTCGCCACGACAAAGTGGGATTCATACCTGGGATGCAGGGCTGGTTCAATATCGGCAAAACAATTAATGTGATTCATCACATCAATAAAAGAAAGGACAAGAACCATATGATCCTCTCAGTAGATGCAGAGAAAGCATTTGACAAAATACAATATCCTTTCTTCATAAAAACCCTCAAAAAAGTAGGGATAGAAGGATCATACCTCAAGATTTTAAAAGTCATATATGAACGACCCAATGCTAACATCATCTTCAATGGGGAAAAACTGAGCTATACCCCTTAGGTCAGGAACAAGACAAGGACGTCTACTCTCGCCACTGTTATTCAACAGAGTATTGGAAGTCTTAGCCTCTACAATCAGACAACGTGAAGAAATAAAAGGCATCCAAATCAACCAGGAGGAGGTCAAACATTCACTCTTCACAGATGACATGATACTCTATATGGAAAACCCAAAAGATTCCACCAAAAAACTGCTAAAACTGATTCATGAATTCGGCAAAATTGCAGGATATAAAAGCAATGCACAGAAATCGGTTACATTCCTATACACCAACAATGAAGCAACAGAAAGAGAAATCAAGAAATCGGTCCCATTTACAATTACACCAAAAACCATAAAACACCCAGGAATAAATCTAACCAAAGAGGTGAAAATCTATATACTGAAAACTATAGAAAGCTTATAAAAGAAATTGAAGACACCAAAAAATGGAAAAAGATTCCATGCTACTGCATAGGATGAACAAATATTGTTAAAATGTCAATACTACCCAAAACAATCTACATATTCAATGCAATCCCTATCAAAATAACACCAGCATTCTTCACAGAGCTAGAAAAAATAATCCTAAAATTTGTATGGAATCGGAAAAGACCCCGAATAGCCAAAGCAATCTTGAAAAAGAAAACCAAAGCAGGAGGCATCACAATCCCAGACTTCAAGCTGTACTACAAAGCTGTAATCATCAAGACAGTATGGTACTGGCACAAGAACAGACACTCAGATCAATGGAACAGAATAGAGAACCCAGAAATGGACCCACAAACGTATGGCCAACTAATCGTTGACAAAGAAGGAAAGAATATCCAATGGAATAAAGACAGTCTCTTCAGCAAGTGATGCTGGGAAAACTGGACAGTGACATGCAGGAGAATGAGCCTGGAGCACTTTCTTAGGCCATACATAAAAATAAACTCAAAATGATGAAAGACCTCAATGTAAGACAGGAAGCCATCAAAATCCTTGAGGAGAAAGCAGGCAAAAACCTCGATCTTGGCCGCAGCAACTTCTTACTCAGCACGTCTCTGGAGGCAAGAGAAACAAAAGCAAAAATGAACTACTGGGACCTCATCAAAATAAAAAGCTTCTGCACAGTGAAGGAAACAATCAGCAAAACTAAAAGGCAACTGAAAGAATGGGAGAAGACATTTGCAAATGACATATCAGATAAAGGGTTAGTATCCAAAATCTATGAAGAACTTGTCAAAATCAACACCCCAAAAAAATAATCCAGTGAAGAAATGGGCAAAAGACATGAATAGACACTTCTCCAAAGAAGACATCTAGGTGGCCAACCAACACATGAAAAAATGGTCAACGTCACTCATCATCAGGGAAATACAAATCAAAACCACAATGAGATACCACCTCATACCTGTCAGAATGGCTAACATTAACAACTTGGGCAAAAACAGATGTTGGCGAGGATGTGAAGAAAGAGGATCTCTTTTGCACTGTTGGTGGGAATGAAAGCTGGTGCAGCAACTCTATAAAACAGTATGGAGGTTCCTCAAAAAAATAGAATTACCCTATGATCCAGCAATGCACTACTAGGCATTTATCCAAGGGATACAGGTATGCTGTTTTGAAGGGACACGTGCATCCAATGTTTATAGCAGCACTATTAACAATAGCCAAGTATGGAAAGACCCCAAATGTCCATCCATGGATGAATGGATAAAGAAGATGTGATATATATACACAACAGAGTATTACTCGGAGATCAAAAAGAATGAAATCTTGCCGATTGCAATTACGTGGATGGAACTGGAGGGTATTGTGCTCAGTGAAATTAGTCAGTCAGAGAAAGACAAAAATCATGTGACTTCACTCATATGAGGACTTTAAGAGACAAAACAGATGAACATAAGGGAAGGGAAACAAAAATAATATAAAAACAGGGAGGGGGACAAAACAGAAGAGACTCATAAATATGGAGAACAAACTGAGGGTTACTGGAGGGGTTGTGGGAGGAGGAATGGGCTAAATGAGTAAGGGGCACTAAGGAATCTACTCCTGAAATAGTCGCACTATATGCAAACTAATTTGGATGCAAATTTCAAAAACATTAAATTAAAAAAAACAAAGAAAGAAAGAAGAAGAAAGAAAAAAAGAAAATGTTTCCAACACACCAAAATGTGCAGACAGCAATATACCAGTTACCAGCTACCAAGATTTAATAAATGCTATTTTCCAAAATAATAATAATAATTTCTAAAATACCTCTTTCTGCGGAAGAGCTTATAAAATCTCCTTAAGAGGGTTGGCATTTTTTAAACAAAGAAAATAGGAAAACATTTCTTGTTTATTAATCTTTATCAATACCTATCATTTGTTATAAAAATTGAGTAAAACTTTGTTTTAATGCAAAAAATATCCCAAAACAAATATAACAAACAGTAGTGTTATTTTGTTTGATTTATCAGTAATGTATCTGAAACTTTCCCTTCTCTTTTTATCCAGCATTAAAAATGCATACTAAAGATTGTTTAGTTCAATAATTGGCAATAATTTAAAATTGCATGCTGTACAACACAAGCCAGGTGCAAGGTACTAATTGTGTCATTTTCCTATAATTAATGAATGTTTCATTTTCCTGGGTGATAATATACATAGATATAGATATTAACACATTATTTACATACATGTGTATATAAACATATATGTATATACACACACATACATATACATACACACACGTAAAAAGAAAGATGTAGTCATTTTAGTTACAATTAGTTAATGTGGATAATACCACCTGAAAGTAATTTTAGCAGTAGAAAAAAAAATTCAAAGTATCACTACATAAATGAAACATAAAATCTATGTCATAACTTAAAACATGAGTCAAATTTTTTATGATTAAATTTTTTGGTCAATTCTTATTACATTTCTGAGTAAAGCATTTTCACCTCAGTTATTTGCAAACTTTCTTATCCCCATTCATCAAAAGAAATGTCCAAACTGTATTTCCTTTTTTTGATGTTTTATTTTTATTTTTGAGAGAGAGAGAGAGAGAGAGAGAGAGAGAGAGAGAGAGAGAGAAGAAGGAGGAGAGAGAGAGTAGTTCAGAGGATCTGAAGCATGATCTGCACTGATAGCAGCGAGTCTGATGTGGGGCTTGAACTCTCAAACCATAAGATCATGACCTAATCCGAAGTCAGATGCTCAACTGAATGAACCACCCAGATGCCCTGACCAAATTTTATTTCAATTGAAAATGATAGATCTTAGGGTGCCTGGTGACTCAGTGAGTTAAGCATCTGACTCTTGATTTTGGCTCATGTCCGGATCTTAGGGTTCGTGAGTTTGAGCCCCATGTTAAGCTGTCCACTGACAATGTGAAGTCGGCTTGGGATTCTCTTTCTCCCCCCATCTCTCTCTGTCCCTCTCTTTTCCCTGTCTCTCTTTCTCCCAAAATAAATAAACATTTAAAAAAAAAGAAAATGATAGATCTTGATTAGATAGAGTGAAGTATAAATGTGTACACAAAAATTATAGAAAACATATTGGCCTTTCATTTGAAGCCCTCCTAGAGTATATAGAAACAATTTGTATATCCTATCCTATTTAGCTCCATGTTACCTCATGCCTCTCTTCTAACCTTCA
Organism: Felis catus; assembly: GCF_018350175.1. Classification (NCBI taxonomy): domain Eukaryota; kingdom Metazoa; phylum Chordata; class Mammalia; order Carnivora; family Felidae; genus Felis; species Felis catus. The sequence goes on along the minus strand of NC_058384.1, from coordinate 49,224,874 downwards.
TTATCCTATTCATTTTGTTTTAATTTATGTTGTATAATACAGAATTTGACTGGCCTTTGTCCCGGTTCTTGGGAAGGAAACTAAATTCTTGGAATTTGCCAATATGAATGTTTTTGTTATTCAGTAGCTCCTTGAATCACAATGAGTTTATGCTAATCGGATGTCCCAGGATGAGGTCTGGCCTCCCAAAAGACTAAGCATGTGAATAAAAGGTTGGGTCTTTACCAGCTCAGCTTCCATGGAGAGGAGGTGGGCTGGAGTTTAATCATGCGGTATGTGATTCAATTATGCATGCCAACATAAGTAAACTCCATTAAAAACTCTGGACACTGAAGCTCACTGGAGCCTCCTGGTTGGTAAACACATGAATGAACCATGAGAGTGATGTGCCCTGATTCCACAGAGAGGTATGGAAGCTCTGTACTTGAAACCCCCTCAGATATCACCTTATATATCTTTTCATTGGCTGGTCCTGGTTTGTATCCTTTATCATAAAACTGTAACCATAACTGAGTTCTGTCTTTCTAGTTAACTATCGAACCAGAGGAAGCTATGGAAATGCTAGTATTTATAACCACTTGGTCAAAAGTGCAGGTCGCTTAGAGACACCCAAGTACAGCTTTGGCATCTGCAGTGAGGTCAGTCTCATTGGAGACTATGTCTTTTAATTTACAAGGTCTGCATTAATTCCTAGTGGATAGTGTTAGAATTGTGTTACAATGCACTACTTAGTGTCAAAATAGTGTGCTTCTCTTAAATAGTGCTCCATCTCTTAAAAGAAATACAAAATCATCATAGGCAGACATACCATTAATTCCCAGGTATCTCTTCTAGCTCTACACAGATACAGATGCCCGCCAATGCTTACTTGCAGAGAAGAGGGTACAGAGTCTAAAATTCAAACATGAGAATCAGAGCCAGTTTGAAACTTGCAGAGAAAAATAATTTGATTTTATGAAAAGCAAAAATGGTATTATCACCTAATCTAGGATTAGACAGGAAACAGAATGCAAAAGGAATGCAAATCACAATTATTATCACTTCTCTCTCATCCTTGACATCACACACAATGACATCTGAGGAAAAAGTGAGAACAAAACATTCTCTGGACATATAATTTGTAAAAGAATGAGTCAAGTATGTATCCCATAAGCCATTTTGTTGGAGAACAATTACACTATAAGCAAATGAAGAAAACATTCAAGCCATTATCAATTGGATCAGTTTACACACAATTCTAGTGAAAAGAGATACATACTGCAAAACCCTACAGTCCTGTGAACAACTTAAGCTTATTTAATAAAAATTTAAAAAGGCTACAGTCTTGTCTTCCTAACTTCAAGTCTGCCAGTTGACGCATATTATCAGCTAACAAATTGCCATTCTTGAAATGATTTAATGCATTTGGTGCTGAAATAATTTTACTATGGTCTCTGCCATGAACACACATCCTCCTCCACACCTTTCCTCTTTTTTATTGCTAAATGCCAGGAGTTTCAAGGCATAGTTCAAGGGTCTCTGTTATCCTGTATATCACTGTCCCACAGGCTATTGGCTTTAAATAACATCTACATTCAAGTAAGTTCCAATGCCAGCTCTGACCTCTTTAGTCAATCTTATGAAGCCAATCGTTTACTTAATACATTTATGGGATATCCAATAGGGATTCCAACTAAAACTTAGACAGAGACTGAGAAAAAAAAATAGAATTCCTTATTTCTATAATATTCATTCAAGCATTTTATAGCCTCACTTTTTTATCCAATTAAGTTTTTTCACATATAATCACACAGATTTGTTTCAATTAATATTAAGTACAAGTTGAAATAGTAAAAGGAATCATGCTCTATCTAGAACCAAATCCAAGGTTTATACAGGCTAGACTGGAGTTTGTATTTCTCTGAAAACACACCAAAATATATCAACTGGAATAAAGTGCTTAATCTTTCTGACATATTTTCCACAGATTAGGAATTATAAAAATAATTTTGAGCACAATAATTAAAGTCTAAGAGTTTCTGGTATTTCACAAATATTTTATTCTGATTTCATTTTTAAAATTCAATATCAAATTACAAACATAAAATGTAATTTAATTATTTTTAAAAGTTAAGAAATAAAATGTGCCCATATTAAACACCAGATTTTGTAAAATTTATATTGAACTCTGCTGTTACATTAGCCCATTTTTGTAGAAATCTCTATATAAAGATTATATTACAAATATGGTGTGTGTTTTATCCACTCAATGACTGATCTTTAACACAAAATTAAATTTTTTTCTTACAGTGCCCAGCCAAATCTCAGATCTCAGCTCTTCCATTTACTAGTAATTGAGGTACTGACAAGTAACTTAGCCTTCCTTAATTTTCACTTCTTTAAAATAGAGACAATCATGGTATTAACTAAAGGAAGTTGTATGAATAAAAAAAAGGGTAAAAATACAAAGTTCTTATAAGAGTGCCTGACACACAGAATGCAATTGTAGTAAAAGGAAGACTGGGTTAGGAAAAAAGAATATTCTGATAACACATCCAGAAAAAAAAATCATGGCTTGGATAAGGAGGTGCAGTGGTATTGTTGATAAATATGCAGATTTAGGATGTATTATGATATGTTTAGATGCATTATAACACACATTCCATCAAAGGGATGAGAAGTGTGAAAATGGAAGACTCAAAGATGATGTCGAACTTTTGACCTGACCAACTAAAAGACTATATTTGCCATTAAATGAGATGAGAAGTGGTTTTGGAGTTAAATTTGGAACATATTAATTTTAAAATGCTAATTAAAATATCTAAGTGGAGTACAAGGGGGACAGTTGAGCTATAAATATTTGGGATCATCAATATACTAAATGTTATTTAAAGCCATGAAACTGGGGGCGCCTGGGTGGCTCAGTCGGTTAAGCGTCCGACTTCAGCTCAGGTCATGATCTCACGGTCTGTGAGTTTGAGCCCCGCGTCGGGCTCTGTGCTGACATCTCAGAGCCTGGAGCCCATTTCAGATTCTGTGTCTCCTTCTCTCTCTGCCCCTCCCCCGTTCATGCTCTGTCTCTCTCTGTCTCAAAAATAAATAAACATTAAAAAAATTAAAAAAAAATAATAATAAAGCCATGAAACTGGATAAGATCACAAAAAAAAGATTAATGAATACATTCAAAGACTGAGTTTTAGTATTCCAACATTAAAATATTAGTACAGAAAGAGACACAACATAGAGAAAATAAGATGAAACAGCCAGTGAAATAGAAGGAAATCCAGAGTGTGTGTCTTATAAGCCACGTAAAGAAAATGTTTCAAGGAAGAGAGTAGAATCAAATTTTGCAAGGAGGAAGAGGACTGAGCATTGACCCTTTGCTTATATGCCTACTTAGTAACAGTGCTTTTGTGTCCAAATAGCAAAATATGACCAGTTTTAGCAATTCAGAAGTGTTTGATTTTTTGTACTTCAGTTTTCTCTTTTCCAAGTTCCCATTAAAGAAAGAAAAAACAATAATCATTTTTTCTGACTTTGCATCAGTAATTCATTAAGATTCAAAGCTGCAGTTTACATTTCAGACGAAGTACGTGTAAATGGGACTTTAATTCCATAAGAATGCATTATTTTTAATGAAATAAATTAATATTTATTTTATTTTATTAATTGCATACCAGTATTCCTTGTTAAAAGATAAATGTGTCACATTCTTCAGTTCCCTTTATGACATCCCAATGTTTCCAGTGCTTTATAATTATATTTGGCTTTAAGCCTAAACTTACTCAGCCCAATGATGCAATTTGTCACTTTTATGTGTAAGGTCCAAATGATTTCAATGCGTTTTATGCATGTAAAAAATGCAGGACATGTCCCTGAAGATTGTGAGAACACATTTTCAAATTACATGCTGAATTTTTACTCCTGAAATACTGACTTTTCTACTCAGGAAATAATATTGAATGCCCTGTGGATACAATATATAAAACGGATATCCAAGTACATCTGTGAAATTCTGAATTAGAGCTAACTGCTTTATTCACCAAGAAGCAATCACAAGAGTGACCTGAACTCTTTGTTTTCAATACACACTTATCCTCATGCCTGGTAGTCTTGTATATTACAGTAAGCAGCTTAAACTGTTACCCTAATCAACAACCCCTTGATCAATCCAGTGATTCAATGAAGAACTTTTTATCAAGTATGTGCTGTTTAAACTGAGATATGTGCTGGATCTGAAAGAAAATTTCCTTTTATTCTTTGCTCTCAAGACCACCCATTGCAGAAACATGGGTAAAGCATGCAAAAAGAAAAAGAAAACAAAGCAATATACCTTAAGTTCTAAATTATCTGGCATATATGCTTACAGGCTATAGGACTCCAGCAAAGAGAAAGATCTGTGTGATTTGGGATATTTAAGGAAGATACTAAAGATACCATTTTTAGAAGAGGGATAATGAGTATTTCATGTAACAGTGTTTAAGTTCTAACCCTCCGTAGGTATTTGCTAGAAAATAACTGTATGACTTTGAGGGATGTGGCTAACAAGAGAGAAGCAAAATGACCTAGTGATCGAAGCAGACAGAAGAGTTAGCAAAGGGACAAAAGTGTAAATGTGCACAGCCTATTCAGAGCAAATATGATAATAATCTTGATTAGAACTGAATGAAGTTTCCAAAGTAATATAATTCAAAAAAGAATAAGGTCTCACATGCAGATGTCATTTGATAGCATATTAAACCAGAATTACTTTAAGGAGATGAAGATTTTTACATTGACAATTTTTACTACATTATTCTCCTCAACTGTCTATTTAGTTTTCCTTAATTGCCAGGCCAACAAAAAGCTATGGATATCCAGAGATAAATAATGTGAGAGAGGATATGACAGAATTGTTAAAAGTACTGTGCTAATCAAGACATAGGCATTAGCTAATTAATACTTTGCTAGACAAATTGTTTCAGCTAGTCTGATTAGGAAAAAGAAATGCATTGTTCCTATTACTTAATCTCTCTCTCTCTGTTTAACTTCCTAAGCCAGATGGCCACTTTTTTGGCTGGTTTTCATCCCTGTTTTGTTTTGTTTTTTTCCTGAATATCATCCATCAGCCATAGTAAGAGTACTCTTGGTAGAAGATATGATGGAACTGGGCTACCTGTCACAAAGCCTATAGGAGAAAAACATTAGGAACTGAGAAAGGTCATCTAAGTCAAGGGTATGGGCTTGTCACCGAATCAAGAGTATGGACTGGGGGTCATGCATTCAGCTTCAGAGGCTGACTTTGTTAAAGTGGCTCAAAATGCACAGAAAATGGACAACTTAGAATTGGTACCAAAAGTAAGAATCCGGGCAACAGGTGAATTTATGTTGTGGTTCTGGCAGAACTCTGATTTGTGGTTGAACTCATGCCAGTGACTGGATGCCTGATGAGTAGAATTGAGAAAGGGACTAGCGAGAGCAGATCAAGGCATCAGAATTCAAGTCTAAAAAGCTAAGCTTGAAGTGTCTGAGATAAAAAAAAAAAAAAAAAAACAAGAGAAATACAGAATGAGATTAGGGAGGCTTGCAAATCAAACACCTTAAAGATTTGTTACATTTACCTTTGATGCACATATATGAGACTTGTTTGAAATTAAAGAATCTCAACAGTTTTGTGGCAAGGGGTGACCTCTGCAATGCAGAATCACAGAAATAGTATTTAGGCTGTAGCTCCTCTGCAATCTGAAAGCATAGGAATAGCACTTAAGGCTATATTCTCCAAAACAGGAGAACCATATCTATATTAGTATAATTTGTGTTTTCAGAAATAAGTTGAATGCCTACAACAAAACCATTGATAATTTTTGAGTGCCTAAAGGAAGAAATAAAACAATGAATAAATTAAATGGTCCTGATATTTCAGACTAGGATAGTTGACATTACTCCAAATTCCACCAGATGATGGGGCTAATCCTACTTTAGTTCTTAAGCCAAGCAATGAAGATGGCAGTAAATTTTTCATAGACTCAGTAAAACATAAGGCCCAAACAGATAGTAAACACTTGTTATTTCTTGCTTTAGCTGGCTGTGGTAACTGAGACCATCTGTGTCAATGTGACTTAAAGTTTGTCTGGGAAAGATAAGACTGTAAAACAACAAATTACTTCACTGTTTGCTTTGGGAAATGCCTAAAAAGTAATTTATTGAAGACAAGAAACTTCTCACATAAGCCACCGTCCCTTCTCAAATAACAGTTTATTTGCTTCCACACCATTTCCTCACTTGTCCACCAATCCCAAACTGCAAGATCATGAATTCTGCTCCATCCTAATTATGTGTGCACCTTGGAAAATCCAACTTAAAAGGATCTACCTTGAGTTCAAACACTTACAGCCTTTTCTGAACCCTACGGCCTTTCAAGTTATTCCTAAAACTCACCCATTTTGCAGTGTTTGAGCTAGTTTTATCTTTGCATTTTAAAATAAGTTGTCTAATTATTGTACACCTAATATTACACTGTACTTTAATTGGAATTTAAATAAAAGCTTTGAAAAAATAAAATAAATTGTCTAATGCTGGTTTGGCAAATTCAACACCTTTCTTAAACTCAATGCCTTTCACCTCTTTATTTTTAGCTACATCGCTGGTTCTGGTTCCTTGCAGTCAGGTTTGTCATGGCATTCATAAGAAGAGGGGACATACCGGTGTTACTATAAATTACCTTAAACTCAGAAATATATGACACTAAGTGCTGAACCAAATTCTGTAATTATATATAAAGTCATCCAGGAGGTCTTTCAAACAAGAAGAATTATACAGTATCATAAAGGGTTGAAGGTAAATGTGGATTTTAATGTAGGAAAGATCATATTCAAAATGATGTACTATATACATTATAAATAGAAGCTAAGCAACTAAACTATTATTAGTTATCATGAATAATTCACCAACTAAACTATCACCAATACTAGCAAGAACTAAATTTGTGATTTTAATTAATGTTTAACAAAGCAGAACTATTCTCCCTTATATAGCATGATAAATGCCAAGGATAAGGAGCACAATGTTTTTAGCATCTTGGAGGGCGGGGCCCTGGGGGAGGTTGTTTTTTGTTTTGTTTTAGCATTTAACATGATTATTAAAAATCAGATTCTTAAACTGATTTTTGGAGCTTCTTATTCTATGCATTATTTGCAAAACTTCAGATAAGCAAACTAAAATCTAGTACTTCCTTAAATTCTACTACTTAAGTACTATTTCTGGAACATGATATATACCATAGCATCCATCTTTTATTCACTCAAACTCTTCCAAAACACTGAAGAGGAGGAAAAACTCTTCAACTAATTTTATGAGGCCAGAATTAATTAGCGTGATACCAAAATCGCATAAGAACAGTATGGGAAAACTACAGGCCAATATACCCAATGACAACAGATGCAAAAATTTTCAGCACAATATTAGTGAACTGAATTCAACATTACATTAAAAGAATTATATGCTGGGGCACCTGGGTGGCTCAGTCGGTTAAGCATCTGACTTCGGCTCAGGTCATGATCTCATAGTTTGTGAGTTCGAGCCCCACATCTGGCTCTGTGCTGAACTGCTCAGCACAGATTCTGTCTCCTTCTTTGTTTGCCCCACCCCCACTCACACTCGGTCTCTCTCTCTCTCTCTCAAAAGCTAAATAAACATAAAAAAAAAATTTTTAAAGAGTTATACACCACTAAATGGAATTTATCTCTGGGATATAAGGATGATTCAAAATATACAAATCAACGTATGTGACACAGCATATTAATAGAATGAAAGGTAAACTTCATATGATTATCTCAATAGGTGCAGAAAAAGCATTTGACAAAATTCAACATCTTTTCATGTTAAAAATTATCAACAAATTGGGTACAGAAGAAATACCTCAACACAATAAAGGCCATATGTAACAAGCTCACAGCTAACATCATATTCAATGGTGAAAGTTGGAAGGTTTTTCTTTAAGATCAGGAATAAGACAAGGATGCCTGCTCTCACCATTTCTATTTAACTTGGAAATTCTAGGTAGAGCATCAAGCAAGAAAAATGAATAAAAATCATCCATAGTGGAGTGGAAGAAGAAAAATTGCAGATGATAGGATCTTATATACAGAAAATTCTAGTGTCCAGCAGAAAACTATTAGAACTAATCAATAGAGTAATGTTGCAGATACAAAATCAACATATAGAAATCAGTTATGTTTCTACACAATAACAATGAAATATCTAAAAAAGAAATAAAATAATACTATTCACAATAATAACAAAAATGATAAAATTCTTAGGAATAAATTTTGCTATGAAGGTGAAAAATCTGTACATTGAAAATTATGACATGGATAAATTAAAAACAAAACACAAGTAGAAAGATATTCTATATACATGGATGAGAGGAATTGATATTGTTAAAATGCTCATACTACCCAAAGCCATATAAGATTCAATGTTATTTCTATCAAAATTCCAGTAGCATTTTCACAGAAGAAAAAATAATCCTAAAATTCATACAAAACAAAAAAATCTAAGTAGCCAAAGCAACATCTAGAAAAAAAAAAAAGCTGAAGACATTACATTTTCTTATTTCAAATTATATTACAAAGCTCAAGTCATCAAAACAATATGGTACTGGCTTAAAAACTGACACACAGACCAATAATATAAAATCAAGAACCTAGAAATAGGCTTTCACATTTGCAGTGAACTCACATTAACAAAGGATCTAAGAATAATCAAGTAGAAAGCATAGTCCTTCATTAAATGGCTGTGTGGAAAGTGATCTCATGCCAAAGAATGAATTTGTACCCCTATCTTATGCAACTCACAAAATTAACTTAAAATGGATTAAAAATTTAAGCATATGACTTAAAACTGCAATACTCCTAGAAAAAAAGCATAGGTAAAAACTCCTTGACATTGGTCTTGACAATGGTTTTTTGGAAGGTATGACACTAAAAGCCCAAGCAACAAAATTTAGTAAATGGAAGTACATGAAACTAAAACCTCTGCACAGAAAAGTAAATGATTAACAAAATAAAAAGGCAACCTATGGAATAAATTATTTGCAAGCTATCCATCTGATAGGGAAATAATATTCAAAATATATAAAAAATCCATACAACTCAATAGGAAAACAAAGCACAATCTGATTAAAAAATGAACAAAGCATCTGAATACATATTTTTCCAAAGGAGGTTTACAAATGCCCAACTGTCACATGCAAAGTTCTCAACATTGGGGTGCCTGAGTGACTCAGGTGGTTAAGACTCCAACTCTTGATTTCAGCTCAGGTCATGATCTCATGGTTCATGTGTTCAAGCCTTGTGTGGGGCTCTGCACTGACAGCATGAAGCCTGCTTGAGATTCTCTCTCTCTCTCTCTCTCTTTCTCTCTCTGCCTCTCCCCTGCTCACTCTCAAAAATAAAATAAACATTAAAAAATGATCAACATTACTAATCATCAGAGAAATGCAAATCAAAATCCCCCAAAAATGTCACCTCACACCTGTTAGAATGTCTATTATTGAAAAGACATGTAATTACAAGTATTGATGAGGATGCGAAGAAAAGGGAATGCTTGTAGACTGCTGGTGGGGATATACATGGTACAACCACCAAGGAAAACAACATGGAGCCTCCTCAAAAAATTAAATATAAAATTACCAAATGATCAATAATTATACTTCTATATATCCAAAGGAAATCAAATCAGGATCTCAATGAGATATCTGTACATCCATGTTCATCTCAGCATTATTTACAACAACAGAGACATTGAAACAACCTAAGTATCTTTACAACAATGGATGAAACTTGAGGGCATTATGCTGAATAAGTCAGAGAAAAACAAATATAAAAAAATAATAACAAAACAAATGGTATCACTTCCATGTGGAATCTAAAAACACTGAAATTATAGAAAGAGAGGGCAGAATGGTGCCCTGGTGTCTAGGGAGTGAGGAAAATGAGAGATATTGGTCAAAGGGTACAAATTTCCAGTCAAAAATGAATACTTCTAGTGTTCTAATATACAACATGGTGACTACAGTTAACAATACTGTATTATACACTTGAATGTTTCTAAAAGAGTAGATCTTAAATGTTCTCACCACAAAAAAAAAAGGTAATTATGTGAGATGATATACTAAAGGTGTTAAGTAACCATACCATGGTAATATTTTTCAATATACATACAAATCATCACATTGTACACATTAGATTTACACAATATTATGTGTCAATTGTAGCTCAATGAGTCTGGAAAAAACATTTATGAATGTGGAAGGATGTTACGTTCTCATGGGTAGAGTTATAGGATATGGTTTAGGCAAGGAAATGTGAAGGATGTTACGGTTGATCCCAGGTAGAAGCTTCAAGAGACAGCAAATGATTTACTATATATTCTTATTTGATTCTTCTATCATCACAGCTTATTTCAAAGTAGAGACTCCATTAGCCAGGATACTACAGTGAATCATGAGAGCACATAGCCCTTGATAATCTACAATGTTCATGTAGCATAAGCAAAAAATTAAACATTTGTATTTCATGCTAGTATAGTTTCAAGTTTGCTTTGGAATCACATTGTCAAAGTTCGGTTACACTCCATACTATTTGGTCCTTAACCTAATTAGTATTCTTTGCCTATGTTTATTGTCAGGTCATGGTTTTGGGGGGAGTTTGTTGTTGTTTGTTTATTTGTTTTCATTACTGCCATTTAGATTAGATCAAAGAATTGGTCAACATTAGGGAACCTAAAACTTAGCAATTCATAATAGCAGTTAATTGTAAAGTATTATCAATAATTATTAAAATTTTCATGTAGATACTTTGACTATGCAATAAGGGTTAACTCAGCAGGCCTGGGTTGCTCCAATTCTGTGTACTCCAAAAAAAAAAAGGGACTGGCTCTTGACTATCTTTTCAAAGAAAACCTCTGAGACATTGGAATATAATACCTGATAAGTGCTTTTATATGTCTGAGACTCTGGCCACATTATATCAGTGTGACCAGATTATGGTAGCAGTGTGATCTGTGATAAACAACCAATTTTGTATGCCTGAGGTGCTGAGACATTCTGTACTAGTTTGACTTCTGGGGGACTAGAGATTAAGTAGCTATCACAGTCGTGCACTACATGCCAACAAAATAAACTACCCCCAAAATATTCTTCACCAAGGCTTGGGTGCCCTTCCCTGGCTGGCAGGCTTTGGAACTTGTTGACACTTATCATTGCTGGAAGAATTAAGATCACTTCTAAGTGATTCCACTAGGAAGGGATGTCTTGAAATTCATACATGGTTTCTCCAGGACTTCACTTTATGCATCTTTCCCCTTTGCTGATTTTAATCTGTATTGTGTCACTACAATAAACTGTAATCATAAATATAACAGCTTTTCTGAGTTCTGTGATTCCTTCAAGCAGATAGCATACTCTGAGGCTAGTCTTAGGGACCACATGACACAGAAACACAAGTTAAAATACCTTACAAGATTATTTTAATCACTAAGTGTTTATAAAAACTAAAAACCATGACGCTAAAAGCAAAGGCAAAAATAATAAACAAATGACACATATCAAACTTAAAAGTTCTGCACAGCAAAGAAAACCAAACCATCAACAGAATGAAATGGCAACCTACAAAATGAGAAAATATTTGTAAACCATGGATCTGTTGAAGAATATCTAATATATAAAAACAACTTATATAACCTAGTAGCCAAAAAAAAAAACAATTAAAAAATGAGAATATCTGAGTAGACATTATTCCAAACAAGCTATACACATGGCCAACAGTTACATGACAAGGTGCTCAACATCACCGATCACCAGGGAAATGTAAATCAAAACTACAGTGAAGTATCACCTCACAACTTTAGAATGGTTATTAACAAAAAGAGATAAGTTGTGGTGAAGATATGGAGAATAGCAAACAATTGTACACGGTTGGTAGGAATGTAAACTGGTACAGCCACTATGGAAAACAGTATGTAGTTTGCTCAAAACATTATAATTGCAACTACCATATGATCCAGCAATTGCACTTGTAGTTATTTATCAAAAGGAAACAAAAACATTAATCTGAAAAGATTATCTGTACCTCCATGTTCGTTGAAGCATTATTTACAAATAGGCACAACATGGAAACAACCTAAGTGTCCATTCGTGGAAGAGTGAATAAAGAAAATGTGGTACGTGTGTGTTTGTGTAGTGTGTTTGTATATGAATTTTATTAACATGTATCTATAATTTTATATATATTCTGTATATTTATAGAGAGAATTTATATATATGATGGAATATGATATAAAGGCTATAAAAAAATTCTGCCATTTGTGATAATATGGATGGACTTTGGGGGCATTGTGCAAAGTGAAATAAATCAAGCAGAGAAAACAGCATAGGATCTCACTTAAGTTGAATCTAAACGAAACAAAACAAAAGAGATAAAGAGCAAATTGATGATTGTCAGACGCAGGGAGTAGGGGGTAGGCAAAATAGGTGAGAGTGGTCAAAAGGTATACACTTACAAGTTATAAAATAAATAAGTCCTGGGATGCAACGTGCATCCCAAATGTTTTATATTTCAAAGTTGCCAACAGAGTAGGTCTTAGAAGTTCTCATCACACACACAACAAAGTTATAGTTAGGTATAGTGACAATGTTAACTAGACTGATTGTGGTGATCATTTTGCAATATATATAAATATTGAATCATTATGTTGTACATCTGAAATTAATACGTTAACGGCAATCTTACCTCAAATAAAAATCCTCTAAAAATCAAAATACAATTCTGTTAAAAAAAATTAAAGACTGACCACAACAAATAGTGAAGAAGATGTATAGCAACTGACACTCTCACCTACTGCTTGTGAGTATGTGAAGTGATAAAACCTATTTAGGAAACTACTAAAAGCTTACATAGATCTACCCTTTGAACTAACAATTCCACGCTTGGGTATTCACCTAAAAGCAGTAACATATGTCCACATCAATACTTGTACAAATATGTTTCTAGAAGTTCTAGTCATAATACTTAAAACTCAAAGAACCCAAAATTTCATCAATAAAACAATGTATAAACAAAGTATGATATACTCATAAAAATGGAAATAAGTGAAAAAATCTATATGGTCAATATGGTGTGGAGAAAAGGAGGCCAGGCACAAAAGAACACAAAATATATGGTCTAAGAAGTTCAAGAACATGCAGAAAAATCTGTGATGACAGAAATCTAAATAGTCATTTTATGTGGTATGGAAATGAACTGGAAAAAAGATGCAAGGAGCTTTCTAGAATATGGAAATGTTCCACGCCTTGATAAAGATTTCTGTTACATGAAAGAAATTCTGTCCCAATTTGTACAATTTTGATTCATAACTTTCATTATAACATTTAAACAATGGGTATTTTCTGAGTTTTATTTGCATTAGAACTAGGGTACCCTTTCAGTTCCTACTCCAAAAATTTTTCTTCCTTTCTAAAAGAAGCTTGATCTTGTTTTCTTTGCAGCCCTCTTTTTTTAGGAGGCTCACTGCAGTGCCATCTGAATAAATAGGAGACATTGTTTAAAGTCAAACAAAATGTTCTTTTTTTCCTTTCTATGCATTTTGTTTTAGCATGGATGGGTTATGTAATTCCGGAAAATAAGATGCTAAATTATTTGATGGTTTCCTGAAGAAAAGTTCTCTTGTTCTTAATGGACACACGGTTTCATCTTCTTGTTTCAACTGTCATTTTTGTTTGAACTGGTACATGTTTTGTGACCATTGCTAATGCAAGCCTAATGACACTCTAACATCAATAAAGGCAAAGGTGGAAAAACTTGATCTCTTTGATGCTATTGGTTCAGTGGATAAACCTACTATGGAGCCACTCTGTGGATGACTTTTCGGGTGTGTATAAAAGTTCCATATTATGGAATAAATATTATAACATTATAAAAGTTCTTTATCAATATAAAACTAAAAAAAAAAAACTTATCAGAACTAGATTTTTTCCCAATCCTCAAATGGTAAATGGTTTATAGCAAAAGATAAACAAAATTACATCAGCAGAAATCCATCAAATAATAAATATATAGGCTAATCACAGAGTCAATGTTATGACTCAATTGCCTTGACCATCAAAACCTTACCTAATAGCCTCAGATAAAACATAATTTTTCTGTTCCTATATGCTCCATATGATAAAAAATGATAATATGTTGCAGTATAGTCATCAGTGATTTAAAAAGAAAAAAGAAAACCTCTCCAAGCACCATACTCCTCTTGAAGATACACAGTACAACATCTCTATTAATCTCCATGCAATATTAACTTAGTACATTTACTGAGTAAGCAAATATGTATTCCAAGTAATGTATTATTTACTAAAGCTAAATTTATTTTCAAATTTTATTTCCAACATTAATGATTAACAAGTGAATGTTATTACTTGACACTGCCTTTAGCTTGACTTTATAGAATAATTTTCATATTGTAAAATATGTACCTGAAGCCTAAGAAACCTACAAGAAATTCTATCACAGTGATTCTTAACGATATACTAATTTAATCAGCTATAAGAATTCAGCTTTCTAGAAAGAACTCTAAATTGTTCTGAAACCAAAACTATTTTGCCTTTAGAAGAGAACTGATTGGAAAGTTACAGAATATGCACAGTAGAGTTTAAACAATGAATACAGAGTAGGTACTTTCACTTTGATTTCTTCTAGTTAATTTCACTTCTTAGTTTCTCATACAAAATTTCACTTTTTACCTCTCATGAGGTGCCAACGGAATATTTAAACACTACAGAGAACCATTTTCACTTGCTTAAGATCCTAATATGATTTCTATTAATTTTCTATTTTATAAAATTTTAAGGTATATACCAAGAATTATACTTTGTACACTGCTTTTTTAAACTTCCGAACAGTCTCTTCATGGATTATAAGAAGTGTTATTTGGTAGGAATGAAAGCAGAATATTTGAATGGAATGTTTTTATTTAGGGTTAACGTATATTTCCAGTAAGTAAAAGACACTGGATCTTAAATCACTAACCCATTATTACTAGGGCTGAGCAAATTAACTCAGCCAACTGACCCTTCCTAAAATAAATCCTTTACTGAAGTCTATAAATGTTCAATTAAGTTTCTTTTCATTACCTTTCCTTTTTAAAATTTTTTTTAATGTTTATTTATTTTTGAGAGAGAGAGACAGAGCATGAGCAGGGGAGGAGCACAGAGAGAGGGAGACACAGAATCCGAAACAGGCGCCAGGCTCTGAGCTGTCAGCACAGAGCCCAATGCGGGGCTCGGACTCACAAACTGTGAGATCATGACCAGAGCCGAAGCCGGACGCTCAACCGGCTGAGCCACCCAGGCACCCCGTACCTTTCCTTTTATTCTCAAACGCTCTTGAACTTCCATGTTAAATCTCAAAAAATAAGGGAAAAAAAGACACAAGAAGAGTTTTCTTTGTAGTTTATGAAAGTTCATAATTCTCTTTTTCCAAGATGTTTTCTTTCCCTTTAATATGGATTCTACTGACCATTGTGGTTTATTGTCGGTGCCCTGAAAATTTTATCTTCCTGTATTTATGTATTACCATGATTTACCATAAAATATTTTTCTACAATAACCTTTTATTAAAACACTGATAATTTTTGAGAGAGAAGAAACATAAAATGGTATAGATTCATTTTTCACCTACTACAGTTACTTACTATAGTTACATGCTACATTTTTCACATACTACAGAATACCAAAGAATGTAACCTACACTCTATATCTGAATCAACTTCATATTTAACATAATAAGGCCCTTATAGTGCATTATTAAATAGTTTAATGCCATGGAAGTTTGATATGTCAAGAGACAGTCTTCTGATAGTATATAGTAACCAAACACTTACATTATAACATCAGCAGTACTGCTCTACTCTACATTATGCCATGTGAACACTATGAATGACTGAGAGAACGTATCACAACTTCAATGCCAGAATTGCACAAAGGAAGCCAACATCACATTAAGAAAACTTGTATTTTCAATCTAACTTAAATCTGGAAGTTAATCATGTATTACTCTAATGATTTTCTTTATATGTAGAATAGATCCTAAGTCTTGATGGTACTCTTTGGCAATTATTAGAAAAGAATGAAGAACCTAGCATGAAAGACTGAATCAAAACATCCCAAAACGAAAAGTGGCCTCAAATAGAATACTGTCCATAATATTCAGTAAGAATGCTTGCATTTCAGAATAAAAGAATTGCTTCATCTATATAATCAACAAATCAGTTTCTTTACAGCTTTGTCAGATCACAGCAGACTTCCAAATTTGAGGAGGAGAATAGACACGTCTAGAGGCAGGGTCAAGTTTACAAAACATGAAACATTTTGCAGTGAAGAATATCCTTTTGTAGTTTCACATAACTCGTGTTTAAGTCAAAGTCTTGTTTCATAAATGTTTCTAACAGTGTTTGATGAAGGAATGAATGCTGTTTGATATCTAACAAAAGCTAACACTTTCACCTTATATTATTTGAACTATGCTGACCATACAACAAGGTTGAGGTGCTTTAAAAGCAAATACTATATAAGAATTTCTAATAGGAGTTATTTTTAAAGCAATTATATTTTCCAAGCACTTATAGATGGTAAGAAACACATTTTTTTAATTAGCAGATGTATTTGGATTTATAGCCCAGGCCAACTAAATAGAAAGGATTCACCCAGAAAACAATTCATCAAAAAAGTAAGCAGACATCATTTAATAAGTAGGTTAAGGTTCTATGGTTGAAATAAATTACCAATTGGCTTTGTAGTTAAGTCTTTCTAATGTGACATACAGGCAGGGCTATAGCAAAACCCAACATGGTTCATCATGTTCCAACCCCTTGATCATAAGTCCAGAAATTCGAAAATTAAAAACATAAAGACACATATTTACTGAGCCTTGCACAGTGCCTGTAACATAGTAAATGCTAATAAATATCTGCTTAGGATGGTGAAGATTCCTCTAATCTTCATTCTGGTCATGGGTAAAAGAAAGAAGTAGACTTTTTTTTTTCCTGGAAGATCAATAATCTCAGTATTTTCTCACAATTAACTTTACCATGTCTGTGGAGGCCAAGATTCGGTTTTCAAGATTTCAATTAAAAAACAGGTTTATTTCTAAAAACTCTGATGTGAGTGTGCAGTGTGACACTGACTGAAAATGTGTCTTTCATCATCACCTGGTAACACTATTTTAAAAAACTGGTAAAGAACACGTTTGAAGCAATATGAATTACTACCACAAGCAGTCTTATTCTCAGAACATGTCAACCACAGGGAAAGAATGGAGACAACTAGCACCAACTGCATGCTTCCTAATTATTGGCTACTCTTTTTTGGCAAAGCAATTAATTTAACAAGCACATATACACTGTTTACAAGGTGTCAGGATTTTATTCTGTACAACTTTCCACATACTATTTTAGCTGGGTTTCAACAATCACTTTATGAGATAAATATTACTCGCATCTTTTTTAATAAAATACATATTCAAGATAAATAAGTTTTCTAAGACAGATATATTAAGAAATGAGAATTTAAATCAAGCATACCTAACTTATTAGGAATTATTGCTTGTTCTCAAAAGCCAAGATTTTCCACTTATTCTGCGGTGTCATTGAAGAAATCCATCAACTAATCGCTCAAGGCATTCTTTGTGGCAGTGGTCTCATATGATGGTGAGCAATTGCTACCCCGTGTGACCCCACTTCATTTAGTTTTATTTCAACAGTAATCGATGATAGCAATAAAAAGGTAATAAAATATGGATCTTTGCCCTAAGGATCTGGTACTTTAGACATTACATTCATATAATTGGAAACTAGAATTATATTTTGCTTAAGAAACAAAATGAGACATTTTTGTGTCTAATTTTTTTAAGGCAAAACCTACTGTGCCATATTAGAAGCTCTGTAATAATAAAACATTTTTTATTCTTTTTGAGAATTCACTACTTTCAGGAAAGATGTAAAGTTTTGATGATATTATCTTTACTCCACAAATAATATTTCTGTCAAATCTGAAAACCCCCAATATTGTAAAAAAGGGAAGTGCAAATAAGGGATGTTAACTTGCCCTAAGACACACAGTCACATAGCTGAGATTACAACTACATGGATTTAATATGCATGCATTTGTCTCCACTATATTACACATGATAAGAGGTACCTAGAGGACTGAAAGAGTTGATTTCCGGCCAAAATAATTGAGGTCTTAAGGTTAGTGCAATCCATAGGACTACATCAGTAGAAATTGCAAAGTGGCTTTGCTATTTAAAGATATTATGACCCAAAGCCTTTAAAATGACTGGATAACTTTTTAAATGCCACACAGCATTGACTGTTTAGCTATTATCTGTAGTCAATGCTACAGAATCTCAAAGCAGAAAGTTTTGTCTGGACTCCATGTCTGCAGAACTGTAGAGACATTGGGTTTTTCCACACATATAATATTACGATCAGGGCAGTCTCACAAACACTATTGTTCTGATTTAAAATAAATGAATCAAAATAATGCCACAGTTCATATTTAATATGGCAACTAAAAAAAATAAAACAAATATTTTCATTTTAGAAACAGAAATCACTTTTTCTATAAGGGTCTAAATTGGTTTTGCAATAAATTTTCATTTGTATCAATTAGAATTGTTAATTTAAATATCTCTTTACACAGCAAACCATAGCTGAATCTTCCTTCAAGATCCAGAAATTATATATATATATTTTTTTTTTCACCCAGGAATCAACATAAGCCAATTCCTTTCCATAAATCTGTGAGCCTCTAATAGAAAAACATGCTGAAGAAAAAGCTTGAACTTTCAATCAGGCAAGATATCCTTGAATCAATCACATGTATCCTGGTCAGCTTCACCAATTATGCAACCACACAGCGTAATGCTAAGGTGATGTCATGGGAGACTGTCATATTTCTAATGCATTTAATGTACGTGTGTGTTTTGTTTTTTGGTTTTTTTTTTTTTGTATGTGACTCTTAGTCTTCATTTTTGAATCTCTAGAAAGTAAATTTAGAATTTATCAGTTTAATAGAGTAGAGATACTGCAGGTGATGTTCTTAAAGAATAATTGTTTCTTAGACAATAATTTAAAGAACAACAAGAACAGAGGTACATAAGGTGTTCTCTACAATTTTATATGAGTACCATGTGGAGACCATCTTGTATGTGGAGGGAGCAAGAGTAATGAGAAAAGCTTAGTTTGGGGTTTATTTAAATAGGAGAGATACCAACAGGACTGGCTAATGGACTAGACAGAGGATGTGAGACAATAAGAATCAAGAATGCATTGCTTCAATACGTACTGTTTCTGTCATAATAATAAAAACTGACAAATCTTCTTTTCCAAGAATATTGATATATTCATGTCATGTGGGATGGCATTAAACACCCACATACACATACACACGCACAAATTATTGTATCTTTACCTTACTATAGATAAGGATTCATTTAATTGTTTTATATGTGATTATCATGTTTGACCTTCAGATCATCCTGTAGCATAAAAAATTGTATTATCTCCAAGTAAGATGAAGAAAATGAGGCACATGTCAGTCAAGCAAGGTTTCACAAGGTTGCTCATATATATATTAAATAGCAGAGCCAGAAATTAAACCACAACAGTCTGTCTGCAAATCAAGGCTTTTAACTACTATTCCATAATGCTTCCCAAGCATGTCTTATTTATGTATTTATCAGGGAGAAGGGGGTTCATTATAAATTCGATCCTAAAAATATCATTTCTAAAGCCAGGTCAAAAGTATAACTTAGGGGTGTCTGGTTGGCTGAGTCAGTTAAGCATCTGACTCTTGATTTTGGCTCAGGTCATGATCTCACGGTTCGTGAGTTTGAGCCCTGCCTCAGGCTCTGTGCTGACACTGTAGAACCTGATTGTGATTCTCTCTCTCTCTCTCTCTCTCTCTCTCTCTCTCTCTGCCTCTTCCCTGCTTGCTCTTTCTCTCAAAAATAAATAACTTTTTTTAAAAAGTATAAATTTTGGGGGCGCCTGGGTGGCGCAGTTGGTTAAGCATCCGACTTCAGCCAGGTCACGATCTCGCAGTCCGTGAGTTCGAGCCCCGCGTCAGGCTCTGGGCTGATGGCTCGGGGCCTGGAGCCTGTTTCCGATTCTGTGTCTCCCTCTCTCTCTGCCCCTCCCCCGTTCATGCTCTGTCTCTCTCTGTCCCAAAAATAAATAAAAAAAACGTTGAAAAAAAATTAAAAAAAAAAAAGTATAAATTTTGGGGCACCTGGGTGGCTCAGTCGGTTAAGCATCTGACTTCAGCTCAGGTCATGATCTCCAGTCCATGGATTCAAGCCCCACATTGGGCTCTGTGCTGACAGCTCAGATCCTGGATCCTGCTTCTGATTCTGTGTCTCCCTCTCTCTCTGCCCCTCCCCTGCTCACACTCTGTCTCTCTCTCAAAAAATATATAACATTAAAAAAAGTATAAATTAAACAAATTGAATTACACAAGTACAGAATTAAAGTTAAGGGATATTTTATGATTTGTTTGAAATGCAATGATGTCTGTTATTCATAGACTATTTCAGAAATAAAACTATAAAAGTTTGACATCTGTTTCTTAATTTTTACTTCTAGCTTTTATTTAGCTTTGGTAAAATGCATTACTGTTTGAGTAGGCTGTGTTTTCTTCCCCCTATGCATCACAACTTTTATATACCTCTTAACCTTCTTTTACATTCATTAAAAAAAACACCCCTGTATTTCCATGTAATAATCTATTTTCATTTTCCTTGAAAACTTACTCCGCTTTTTTCCCTTGTTTTCTATGCAGAACAAAAGTTGCATCTATAATTAAAATGAAGTGTGTGAGGGAGAATATACAGGGGATACCAAGATGACTCCAAAAAGTACTTGGAATAGGATCCTTCTTTCTGGGACGGCTGCTGCCTAATATAGTGGGGCAAATGGCTAGAAAATTTGCATTATTATTTCAAGTATTATTTGAGTTGTGCCCATAAGCTGGTTCGGCTTCGAAAAGCTTGATTTACGCTCACATATACTTCTAAACAAGGTAAGAGACTCTCGATTTTAGTGTTACTAAGCTTCGTCTCCCTCACATGTTCACATCTTGAGTACCCAAACTGGATTCAAACTACTTTCAAATCAAATCACACTTGGCTAATGAATATCTGTGTTCTGTTTACCAAGTTCATTGTCCTAAGTTTCAGCTTTCTCATCTATTAGATGCAGAGAAAGATAGTACCTTCCTCATACGGTTATTAGGTTTAAGTGAGATAGCAATTATTCTACAATTTTATTCATTCACACTATAATGATTGTGTTGATTCTTTTACTATCTGTTAATATCGCTGCTTGTTTGTTGCTGTTAGTGTAATCTAATTACATAAGCTATTACTTTCAGACCATGATAATGAACAATAATAGTAATGGCAGTGTATCCCTGTATTGTTCTTAACTTTAATGATAATTTTTTATTGTTTTGTCATGGTATACTTATTTTAATTATACCATGTTAATTATGTTGATTATGTTATGCTATGCTATATTACAAAATGTTATAGAACTATTTCAGTTTAATATATTTATATTAAGTGTACTATATTATATTCATATTATTGTATTATATATTAATAATATACATATGAATTATATATTCTATTTCTATATTTGTAATTTTAGTTAATAGAAGTTATTGACAATTTATATTTAATAAGGTTTTACTTTGAAATAAAAGTTAACAGTTGGTCAAAGACTATATCTAAAGACAGTATCATGTTTTTAATGTTTGACTTATTCACATGGGTGAAGTGTATCAACACATTTCTGAAATTGGAAACAACTCTTCATGGATGGAATGTGTGTGCTGTGCCCTTCTCTTAAGGGCTAATAGATTTGAGTTGGTAACGAAAATGGGAAAGGGGAATGGAGAGTGGTTACAGATTAAGTTAGAGAGATAGGATAAGACTAGATCAAACAGTAACTTGATTTTAGGAAGTTAAAAATCAATTCACAAGGAATTTATATTCTATTTTAAAGTGCATACCATTTTACACCTTCTCTTCTCTGATACGTTATCTTCTCTCTTTTTCTCGGCTGATGAACTTGCTTACTTGACTGAGAAATAAGCAATCAGAAGAGAATTTCCTAATGATCCTCTTCGAAATCTAAAACCTCTCTACATCTGTACTTTGCCTTCTCTCATGTAAAAATTAATGAGATGTCTCTGCTACTGTCTAAGCCAACGACGGCACTCAAGAGATACTTTTTTATGTTTTTACCTATTTCTTCAAGGAATTTGCTATTACAATTAACCTCTCTTTTTTACTTTCTAGTTAAAAATTACCATCAGGCCACAAACATACTGACGTTTCTCTCATCTGAAACTATAAGAGCAACAGCAATAACAACAAAAACAGAGCAGAGTTGTGAAACTACGTTTCCCTCCAATGCTATCTTTCTCTTTTTCCGTTTATAGCAAAACTCCTCTAAAAGTTGCTTATTTTACTGTCTGAAATTCCTGATGATGGCCCAGGGTCTCCTAAACCCATACAACTTTTTTTTTTTTTACATTTTTACATTACGCAAAAACAAACCACTTTTTAAGTCATCATTCCCCTGATACTGCTAGATGTGAAGGTTAATTTTCAATTATCATTTCCTGAAATTTCAGCAGCATTCAAATCAACTTGTGCCTGTTTATTTCTTGAGCAACTTTCTTCGCTTGATTTCCAAGAAACCACATGTATTTCTGCTGGCCTCACTGTTTGCTCCTTTTGTCTCTTTAGCCTCTGTTGACCTCTAAATATCGTAGGGCTCCAGAACTAAGTCCTCGGGTGTCTTTTCTAAACTACACTCACTCTCTTTTCTAAAGACTTTAAACACCACCCATTAGCCAAGGCTCAAGCTCTGCCACTGATGTTTCATATGTATGAGCCCAAATGCCACTTTGGCGTGTCCACTTGGACCTCTAGTATGTATTATAAACACAATACGCCCAAAGTCAAACTCTTGATGTCCACTGCCATGCCCCCAAGCAAACAAGTTCCTTAGTCTGTCCATTTCATGGAAGGACAAGACCATTCATTTAGTTGCTCAGGTCTCAAACGTAAAGGCCATTTTTAAATTTTCTCTCATTTTTCACATTCCTTAGCCAGTTCTGCTGTTACCATTTATACTTAAAATATACTAAAACGGATCACTTCTCACTACTCCCAATGCTACCATCTGAGTCACAGCCACCTCTTCTCTCTCTCTGAACACTGCCACAGCCTCTGAAGTACACCCCTTGTTTTTGTTTATTTGTTTATTTTTATTTGAGTATAATTGACACATGTTACATTAGTTTCAGGTGCACAACATAGGTTTTACTCTTTTTTTAAAAAAATTTTTACTGTTTATTTATTTTTGAGAGAGACATAGACAGCATGAGCAGCAGTGAAACAGAGAGAGAAGACACAGAATCTGAAGCAGGCTCCAGGATCTGAGTTGTCAGCACGGAGCCTGACGCGGGGCTTGAACCCACAAACTATGAGATCATGACCTAAGCCAAAGTCAGACACTTAATTGACTGAGCCACCCAGGTGCCCCAATAGGTTTTCCTCTTGATCCCTGCTTATACACGTTGCTGCCCACATAGCACTCACATATTTTAAACTGTTTATTAGTTTATTTTATTCCCCTGTTCCTCCCAATGGCATTTAATCACAGTTAAAAGTCTTTGTCAAACTTGAACACACATTAAATTCTGATTCCTGAATACCCTTTAAAACTCTCCTTTTCTAACCTTGTATTCACTCTTGGTCAAACTGCTAAAGCCATAATGACCTCCTAGATAGGCCTCAAATACACATTCTCTCACCACAGGGCTTGCCTCCTTATTCTTCCTTCTGCATGTAATATGCCTCTGCAAAATGTTGCATAATACTCTCCTCCCTCATTTATTTTATTAAATAGCTACAGAGAGACCTTTCCTGACACTATACAAAGTCACTCTTCACTAATTTTTTTTAATTCTCCATTCTCAATTCCTATAATAGTATCTGATATTTAAAAAATAATGGCTTCAAAAATAATTGTTTGGAACAAGGCAGAATATACAAAGGACTATTTGGGAAGTTATTTAAATATATGGAGGCAGAGTGAATAAAGGAATGGAGAAATATTAAAAGAGTAGTTTGGAAATAATTTCTTCTCTTAGAAACAAGGGGAAAATGCAACTGGTAGCGTGACACACACACACACACACACACACACACACACACACACACACACGATGTCAGCTCTGTTTACAAAACAGAGAAGTAGAAAGAAAAACGTATTCACCATACTGGATATAGTTACTTCCATAAGCCATGTATGTATGATGCTCTTTCTAATTTGTATTCATTATTCAGAATAAGTGAGTCACACTTAAGGAAGGTTAAGTGTACCAAACTTCATGTTAGAATTTATGTAAAGAACAATGTCTGCGCATTTAAAGTGTGAGATCCTTAACCAATTAGTATGTACAAATTTCAGGAACATATAAATAAATATATATAAATATATATATATATTTATATATATATATATATTTATATATATATATATATATATATATATATATATATATATATATAATAGAGATATATAATATCTCTGTTAGGATACCTGTAGAGTTTTCAGCATGATATAATATGAAGTGCAAAGAGCAAACCGCTAAATGTCAAGAATGAATTGATTTCAACCCTAGAGGTACGGTGTGAACTAGTAATTGAATCCTTGGGTCTAGATTTCCATATCTATACAAAATGGAAATAATAATACTTGGTGTATGCAATATTTTGGAGATCAAATAAGGCAATGGGTGTGGTGCGTTTGAAAAGTACTGAAGTACTATGTGTAAATGAAAATATTTTATATAAAATGCAGTAAATACCTTTGTGAAAATGAGATTCTGTTATACTTACCAAAATTTGTAAGCAAATACATAATTGGGAATCAGTGGTTGATAAAAACAATCTAACTGTTTCCAGAACATTCAATTTTTATTAGAAAAAAATTCCATGCTTTCAGTCACCTAAAAAATTGGAAACTTGACTTAGAGCATTTAAAGTTTTATTTGTTTGCACAGCATTCAGCAAGAAAACACTGGTCATTCCCCTTTAAAGATCTCATTTATTACTTGTCAAATGGGACAGAATGCAATACACAACTGTTTTTCCACTGGGCCAGTTTCTCGGCTGAGGTGAGTATGTCAGGCAGAGCTGGACAGTTAAAGAATTAAAATGTCCTAAATAGCACAACAGCAGAAATGTGATATGTGGCTCCTAGAGAATTTAAACAGTATAAAACCAATGGGTATTTTTAAAAATATTTACTTGTCTCAAAATGGGAGTAGTAGTGGTAGTATGAAGGTGGTGGAGGGAAAAAATTGGCAAATTCTTGAAGTTAAAGATCACTTAAGAAATGGAAATCTCAGGAGCGGTGTGTGTTAAGTGCTTAAGTGCTAAGTTGGTTGGAGGGGGGACAGAGTGGTAGCAGTGAGTAGATGTACCAACATTTCTCCAACAGGCTATCTCAAGGACCAGCTGTGTCAGCCACGAGCTTTGGAAACCTAGGAGAATTCTACTTTAATTTTTTCAGCCTTATTTTTTTAACAAAATTCCAAGCAGCAAAACATTAAGAGACATATGGAAAGATAAATAAAGATCTTCTTGCAATAATCTGCAAAATCCTGACTGAACAAGACCTTTTTTTGGTCAGCTAGCTGTTAGAGGCAGTTCCAGGATTGTGTTGAATTTTAGTCTCAACAGTGTTTGAGAAAGTGTTACACAGAATCTGACATTTGTACCAACTGACAGGAAATTCCCAAATTCGGTTCCTTTTTATTCAATAATACTACTAATTAGCCTGATTAATGATAAGATTAGGGTGACACCTTAATTATTTACCTCATGTTTGGGGAGAAGGATTAAGTAAAATAATGAACAAATCCAGGTCCTTGATTTTTCTTTGCATGACACAGGGTAAAATTTTATGTTTCTTTTTTTTTTTTTTTCAACGTTTTTTTATTTATTTTGGGACAGAGAGAGACAGAGCATGAACGGGGGAGGGGCAGAGAGAGAGGGAGACACAGAATCGGAAACAGGCTCCAGGCTCCGAGCCATCAGCCCAGAACCCGACGCGGGCTCGAACTCACGGACCGCGAGATCGTGACCTGGCTGAAGTCAGAAGCTTAACCGACTGCGCCACCCAGGCGCCCCTAAAATTTTATGTTTCTTACCATAATCCTTTAAGGTAACACTTTATGGGTTATTATTACACTTCTAAAAATGAGAATGCTAAAGAATATTCTTGGCATGGAAATAATAAATGTAACTACCTCTCTCTGTACAGAATCTGGGACCATCCGTCTTCCTTCTTTGACAAGTTCTTGGCAATTTCAATAAGCACTTCAGAAATCTTTCCAATTCCTTGACCAATTAATTCCACTTATCCTCATCTCCAAAAATCCCTCATGTAAACTCAGTCATCCACTTACACGATCATATCTTAGATCTTGTCATGGAACCAATGGCTGCACCCACTCAATAATCTCTGCTTCAGACATCCCTCTCTCTAATTTTACCATCAATGATCACTTATTCCTCTTCATCAAATTCACTTCCTTGTCCACACCATCTAATCCCCCGACTCCAAGAGTAATTCATGCCACGATGATCTCCTACCTATTGACTCTACCATTTTCACACTCAATGATCTCTCCTCACTTATCATGTTTATCTACCCTAGATAACATGGCTTATATTTATTAGTATATTGATTTTCCTAATGTAGAAATTGAAGCTCTGAGGGGTTAAATATCTTGCCCAAGCAGTCATAGGATTCAAAATGAGATTTCCAACTGCAAAATCTTGACTCGTTCCTCTTAACTATTTTAACACAGTTCAAGGATGATAATAGTGGCTACATCAGTGGTTTTCAAACCTGGATGCATGTAAGAATCACCTGGGTACCTTTAAATATGCCTTGATCTAGTGCCCTTGTCCTCCTCCTCATGCTCACCTCCGTCCTGATGCCCATTCACAATTGTCTCTTGAAGTTCTTAATTTTGTTGTTTCAGACCTCCTTCTTGGAAAATCTGATAAAATCTATAAACCTCCTCAACAGACAAATACTCACGCCTGCAACTTCAGAGGACTTTTGAGCCAACTGAAACACATACAATGAGTAAAAAGTTAAGAACTTATGAATTATTTCCCAGGGATGAATCAGGTCTTGTGGATTTCTGAATATTACACAACATTAGGAGCTAATCTTAAGAAAAATAATTCAAAATTATAAATACAATTAGTAACAAGACCTTTATAAAGGTCATTATGAGAGGTCTTTAAGCATAAGCTTCACTGGCTTCATGGTTATTCCATGTCTCACTATACCATGTTGCCTTCCAAAGCAACTACTTTGTAATCTGTCTTCCCCGCACCCTGCAAAAAAGAAACCATTCAATGATCTGGGTAAATTAATGAATATGAGTCATTTAATCATAGGGAACCACTCGAGAGTTTCCTGCAGGCTAAATTTAGGGAATATGTACCTAAAACAGTACCTATTCCCACTGTACTTTGGTGACTCAATATCATATTTGTTTATGTATTAATGATTTTTTTTAATTTGCCTTTTAAGTAGTTCCAGGGAAAGGTATTTAACTGATAAATTTAAATAGTACTGAAAGTAACATGACTAAGTATATTCCTAAATAGAAAATATACTTTTTTAGTGTTTTTCTTTCATGATTTAGAAATTATTGTACATAAAATGCTGCCATCCCTGGTCCCAGTGATCAGGAGTTTAACATCATTTGCTAAATCCTATCCTTGATGTAGCTTATAATGTAGTTAAATATTTTGTACCCACCTCTTACAATTTATTTTTCATACTACTGTCCTAGCTCAGGTGCTTGCCTGGAAACAATAACCTTATTGCTGATCTCTCTACCTCCAGTATCTTCTCCCAGTATTCCATTTTCCATCATCTAAACTATTTATTCAAGAGCTGCTCAATTCATTCAGAGGCACAGCTTTGATCTTACCATTACCTAACAAATCTTTACGGTATTATTAAAATACTTAACTATAATATCTATTAAATGTTTACTATATGCTTGGCACTTGTCATGCATTCTATTCACTTATTCATAATGTCAAAATCATTAAGTAGATATTTTTATTACCCTTATTTTACAGATGAGAAAACTGAGTCCTAGAAGAGCCTGACTTCATACAAACTGTGTGGCAGCACAAAGTGCAAGAGTCAGGAGTTAAACAAGGTCTGTCTTACTTTCAAAACCCTGTGCTTAACTGTTATATGTTAAAAAACTAAATATTGAATATTTGACTTCATTTTGCTTTCCCAACTTATTTCCCACAGTACAACATCACAGCACTTACAGAGATGCCAGACTGAACTACTTCAATTTTACTATCCTTATCTTACCCTTTCCATCTTTAGGACTTTATCTATCTTTGTCCTGGACTTCCTATTAGTCCTTCTCCTCATATTAAAACCCTACATATTCTTAAGAACCCACCACAAATTCCAAGTGGTCTAGAAGCCATTTCCTGTTTCACTTCTGAAATAACCTCCTTCCACTAAACTGTCATGTCCTTTTTTTCTATTCTGTATACACAATCTACATCAGTATTTTACCTTACATTTTATTTCTGTCTTTGATAGTATGTTCACTTTACTTGTCTATATCCTATGTGAGCTCCTAGAGGGCAGATTGTTCATCTGATTTATCTCTGTGTGCCTCAAAGCACATAGTATCTTCTCCCTAGCAGACGTTTAATAAATACTGTTGAAAGAATGGATGCAGCATAGACAAATGTTTCTTTCACTCCGTAAATCTCACTGTATTAACTTCTACTGGCCTATAGATCCAAGAAGCGTTCAATATCTTCCATGGGCTCTTATATCCAAGTGCTATAATCATTTAACTGTAGAAGAGATCATTCATTATTCATAGTTCCATTGAACAATAGCCATTATTTCCTGACTTCTACAAGTATTTCAGGGTTTATTTGATTTCCTACTATCATTATCACTCACTTAACACTAATTGAAGGACAATACCAGAACCCCTATGCAATACATATACTACTACTGCAGTTTAGAGATTGCCTTGAGGTTATAATCCAGCTTTACAGGGACCTTGAAAAATTCAAGAACTGAACTTAGGTTCTAATTGGGCTAGAAGAAATCGATACAATAAAAATAAAATAAAATGATAATGGCAAAGACTAGTGATGATAGAAGTGACTCCCTTTATTTTTTTTGTCTAACGTGGAATAACAAGAGGTGTATTGCTGTCTGGCTTTTCTCTTGACTTCTGACATTTGAGCCTAAAATCATGACGTTCAACTTATGTATATAATGGGAAGTGGGAAGTAATAATCCTCTTCTAATATAGTATCGCTCAGCCTCTGGTGGGTTCTAAATCATCTAGGCGTTCTGAAAGTTAAACAACATGTTTTGTGGTTCTGGATCTGTGTGCTTTCCAAGATTTCTATTACTTGTCCTTAATTTCTTAACCTCAGAGTGGATTTAGGAGTTTGCTATACTTAAACCAAAACTTTAGGAGGACATTTGAAAAGTTTGGGTATGTTTAGATTTTGAAAATAATTGTAACCTCTGAAAAGTGCTCCCACAACACAGAACAAATTAATTGTCTCTTTTAAAACAAAATTCTAGCCAGGTCTTTGAGTCAACCCAAACAGTGAGCTCCATTTGAGATTCTAATTGTGATTCAAAACCAATCTACACTCTGAATTCTTCTATGGAAATGGAATATTCTTCTGTTTATCATTTGTATATTATCATATGAGTATTATCATTTGCAATGTATTTTTCAAAATTATGGTTAGTCACAAAGCAATATTACATGCCATATGCAGTCTTAAATATTCTTAAAATGATAGATGTTATGGCAACAAATAGAATAGAAAATGGTTAATATTAATGATTTCAGTATTTGATTATAAAAATAGAATCACATTTTGCATATTATCAATCCCAAATGTCCTTTTGTATTACATAAGATAGAACCATAGCTAATCCTTAAACAAAATATGAAATGACACATTTATACTGTTAAATGTTATTTTTACATTAAGATTTGATCTACTGTTTGACAATTTTAAATTGAAATAAATATTAAGTATTTACAACTTCCAAGAATAAGAATATATTTTTTTTCTCATCTTAGGTTCTGTAACTAGAGAAAGGTGTTACAGTGACCAAGTAATAATTTTATCAAAAATCAGACACAATGCCAACACTAGTGTATAACCTCCAGCCACTAAAGAAACCACTATTCTGTAAGAATACTAGAATTTAATCCCTGCAGTACTATCACCTGACATGCTTATCTTCTCTGCCTGCCTACATAGAAAGGTGACATGACAGTAATAACTAGCACTTAATAATTCTACATACTATTCACTGTTTTAATGTTTCTCCTATGTTAATTATCCTACTGCCTGTGAAAATAACCCTCTCCTAATCAACTCTATTAAATGGCTTTGATCAGAAGTATCTTCACTGGATTCTTAATTTCCAACAATATTACTCCAATGACTATTCCACAGATAACCATGCCTTATTATCTGAAATTAACAGTCCATGCAGTGACTATTCTAGGTTTTATTCCAGCAATTGAACTCAACCTCATATCACAAAATCTAAAATTTGATCACCCTTCAAACCAATTCAAATTCTCACATGGTATTTTTCAACCATCATGTATCACCTTCTACTATTCATGAATTTATCAGCAAGTTAAAAATCACTATTACTAGACTTAATCCTATTAGAATCGAATTCACCTGCTTCCAGATAATAACTTCCACACTAATTTCTGATCAAAAAGACCTAGTTACATTTCTTCATCACATTAATCTCAAGCTTGTCCATATTTAATTTACACAAGTAACCTCCATAATAACCAGAACACTGATGAATAAAGATCAGCCAGTCACAACTTCCAATCAAGTCCCACATCTATATAACACAGTAATCCCCACAGGCTCCCCACTAAAAAATCCAGTACCTCCAGGATCAGAAATTACTTAATCCCCCAATCTTTTAAATTCAAACACTATTTTCACTTTACCATTCTTCAAAATATATAAAATCACTATGCCCTCTA
The DNA here is from genome assembly GCF_018350175.1 of Felis catus. NCBI lineage: Eukaryota > Metazoa > Chordata > Mammalia > Carnivora > Felidae > Felis > Felis catus. The sequence continues at coordinate 49,193,646 of NC_058384.1, read as the reverse complement.
TCAACAATTCTTTTAAAAAATCCCCAAGATAGTCATATTAGTAGGTCAAGTCTCAGGATAATCCTTACTAAGTCATAACCCTTATATAAACAAAAATGGCCAATATTCCCTCCCCCCCCAAAAAAATCTTTAAAGACATTAAACATAAAAAAAATCCACCAAATTTATCACAATTCCACAGACAATTCCTCCACTCACAATCAACCTGAGTCCACCACAAATAGGTGAAAATTTCAAAAACCCTAGGAAAGTAAGCACAAAACTAGTGCTTCTCACATGAAATTTAACTATGACCAGTGACATGAAAAATAAACATAATATTGTCAAACAGCAGATCAAATCAAAATAAAAAATAATATTTCAGCACCTCTGTCATTGTCCTATTCTGATTACTTGTAGCATATCTACTAACACTAAATGAATTGAAGGACAACCAGTTGAACATCCATTCATAATTATTAGCCAACCAGCATCAGTCCCATATTTTCTCTTTATTCTCATAGTTATATCAATCACAAGCATTATTGAAAACAACTTTCTAAAATAAATAGTCTTTGTAGTATATTTATTACTTTGGTCTTATAAAGCAGAAAAGAGGAGTAATATTTCTTCCTAACACTCAGGAAAGGAGCTCCAATTCCTTCATCACACCCAAAACTAAAATTCCACTTAAAGTACTGCCTAGAAACTTGTGCATGAAAAGAGGACTATTATCATGTTCTATATCAGTATCAAAAAACAAATCATAAATCACCCAATAACTATGTAATTTGTGCATTCAGGGATCTCATGTATTAGTACATGTACATAATACACACTATGCATAATCACACATTAACAATTTATCCCATGCATATAAGTGGGTGCATTAAACTACTGATATTTCATAATACATACAATGGTATATTGTTCATACATTTTAAACCCCATGAAGTAGCAGCACAATAACATGATTAATATTACATAGCACATAATATTGGTTGTACATACCCCATTAAGTCAAATCATTTCTAGACAACATGCCTATCATAACTGATAACCATGCTTAATCACAAAACTTCAAGAAACTAGCAACCTTTCCACAAACGTGTCCCTCTTCTTACTCTGGGTCCATAACTTTGGAGGGTATGCAGAAATTAATTATATCTGGAATCTTGTTCTTACTTCAGGACCACCTCACCTAAAATCGCCTCTTTCCTTTTAAATAAGACTTCTCAATGCACTAATGACTAATTGCCCCATGCTCACAGGTAACTATGCCATGCATTTGCATGTGGTAAGTTGTTTGTTTGTTTGTTTGTTTGTTTGTTTGTTTAATTTGGGAATGCTGTGTCTCAGCTATAGCTGTCAAAGGCCTTAGCACAGTTAAGCAAACTTTAACTGAGCTTAAACTGAGTACTACTTACCAATATTATAAACCATAAGGTATAATTCAACCAATGGTTACTGGACATAGAAGAATCTGTGTATACACAACATGCACACTTATCAAATAAATGATTAGCTTAGCAAACCCTTTACCATGCATACACCTTATGCTGTATATATTTATTAGCTGTTTTCCCAAATCACAAAAACAAGATTAAATATGCAACATATAAAGCTTATCTTTCATCTCATATGTATTTTAATTACAGCTAAAATACTCACACTCCTGACCTTACAAATTAAAACCCCACTTAAGACAATTTTAAATCCTTCCCACTGATACCAACATGCTACTTTAATCCATAAAACACCCATAGACAGACATCTTCCTAGATTGGAATTTTTAATCAAAATAAGAGTACATTAAACTACATAATAAATTAAGTATGTTAAAAATTTTTGACCCTAACAGAAAAATATATTCAAGTTCAAGTAATTCCACTATATATAAAGTTGCTACTTAAAGATATATATCCCAATAGCCAGGCACCCTCATCACTTTGCCCACTTGGCAGTCTCTTATCCTTAGTTTCTATACTTGTGCCACTAAGCCTTCTTTCAATTTATACTACTCACTCTTGCCTTCCACAGGATTTTTGAAAATGTTACCACCTCTGTTTAGAATATGATCTTCTCCTAGTTTCCTCTGTGCTTTTCACTTAGTTAACACATGTTCTTCTGCAATCTTGACCTGGCAACTTTCTTTCTCCTAGTTCACCTCAGGCAGCTTTGCTTAGTGCTATTATGTGATTCTGTAACTCTGCCTCAAAGCAAGTATATGAGGCTATACTGATAGAGTTCTTTCTCACTAGAGTACCAGTGTCATGAAAAAAAGAACGATGTTAATATTAGGATTTCCATAGTGTCCCATGTCCTTAAGGGCAAGGTTTATGCTCAGTACAGTGTGAATGATCAAAATTTTTATCCTAGGAGGAAATAATCCATGTACCCAAAATAAGAACAAGACTTGGTGCTCTTTCTATATTCTAAACTTCTGTCCACAACTCATTGCTGGGTTTTTGACTTAACTCTATATTCACCAATGCACCAATTCAACAAACAGATGACTAATTTCTAAAATTCTCAATATATTAAGATTTGAAGGACATGAGTGTTTAATCGCTATTAGCTATGCCTTAATTTTCACACACTCAAAAATGTACAGATTTTTGGTTTTGTTTTTGTTTTCCCTCATAATTCTCTCTCTGACCTGTAGCTTCAAAGATCCAAATATGTCTCCCCTATTAGGATATCAGTCTTCTTTTCATAGTAAATGAAAATATGAAATTACTTTCCTTTTTTATCACTGAGATGCTAAGTTAAATAATGTATGCCATCTATAGTCCTGTATGTGGTATCTTTAATAAATTTAAATTCTTCTCTATTAAATTGAAAATAAATTGTGTATTAATATATTTTATAATTACCATTGCAACATAAATGTTCATTAGTCTAAACTGTCAAGATTTCCAAAGGAGAGACAAAAGGTCCATGTGTCTGTTATACTGAACCCAACAATATATAGAAAGGGATCTCTCTGAGATGCAAGCTAAAAATATTTATAGCAGAAAGGTAGAAGGGCAATCATTATATCACCTACTTTCTTTTTTTGCTAAAGCAATTGTTCCCCCTGGTGTAATTTCTAGTGTTCTTTGTTTCTGGTCCAGTTTTATATGACTTAAACAATGAGGTTCGTGCAACTCCCCTAGAGAGATAACTTCCTGCAGTTTAATAGGTTTCTTTATTAGGATCCTTTTCCCTGTTGATCAGCCATTGTATATATTCATTATATAATTTCCTTACATCTGGTCATTATCTAGGAGCAAAATGCTCAAAGTTCTAACTCATAACATTTATAATAAAGTTATAATTTATTAGTATTTGTTAATAAAAGTAATAATTTATTACTAGTAGTAATAGGATAATTAGGAAATGCTCTGAATGCTATGGGCTTGACTTGACATTAATATACAATGTCGATACTGTTGTTTTTTTTTTTTCTTAAATCTACAATGGTAAGAAAGCATTAAAGATTCTGACTCAAGAGGTGCCTAGGTGGCTCAGTCAGTTGAGCGTCTGACTTTGGCTCAGGCCATGATCTTACAGTTCATGGGTTTGAGCCCTGCATCAGGCTCTGTGCTGACAGCTCAGAGCCTGGAGCCTGCTTCAAACTCTATGTCTCCCTCTCCCTCTCTGCTGCTCCCCCGCTCATGCTCGCTCGCTCTCTCTCTCTCTCTCAAAAATAAATAAACATTAAAAAATTTAAAAAAAAGATTCTGACTCAAAATATAATTGAATTTTATTATTAATTAGGGTTATGAGATGAAGCTGAATGTCTTCAAAAAGAAATAAAATTTTACCAAATACAAATGTATAAGTAACACATGGTAAGGAATTATCAACTTAAATTAGAGAGGGAGAACTGGTAATTCAGAACACAACAGAATTAGAATTATGGATTTATGACACAATGGTGAACCACAATCAAAGGCATGACAGCAAAAGAACAAATTTTCCATTCATTGCACTAGATTTAAATATCAATCCAATAGAATGTTGCCTGGAACACAAATATGCGTCTCCCTGTTCAGCAGAACATAAAGCTGATTATAGAAATGATTTTGGTCAGTGAAAGAGTAGAACGCTGTATTAAGAAACAAAGATGTTAGACAGCAGGAATACAATTGATTTATGATCACTATAAGTACTTTTAATAATAGTTCAACTTTACAAATAATTCAGAGGCACCAAAATGTGATTAAAATTATATTAAGAACACAAAACCAAGATGATATAGAATCTCAAAACACAGGATTTTTATAGTTGCATAACTTTTAATATAAGCATTCTTATTGAAGGTGGCAGTGTAGTAGGAGGACTCTATGCTTACCTCATCCCCCAAACCCAGCTAGATAAATATGAAATCATTCTGAACACCCAGAAATCGATCTGAGGACTGAGAGAACAAACTGCACAACCAGAGGGAGAAAAGAGGCCACACTGTGGAAGTCAGGAGGTGTGGACATGTGATTTGGAGGGCAAAAGAATTATAGGACAGGGAGCCCTGATCAGGGAGAGAGGAGAGAAAGAACAGAGAGAACAGAGTAAAGGGCGTTGCACAAGAAAAAACACTTCCCCAAAACTACTGACGGGGAAAACTATAGGGGGAGCTGATGTTTGCAAATTTTTACAAACAGCAGAGCTCAAAGTCTCAAGTGAGAAGTCCATGCCATCCCCGGTGTGGAGCCTGCGGGCATAGAAGTACTCCTTCTATGGGAAACGGGCAGAGGCCCTGCAGCAGACAGTGTGGTCTAAGGATCCCCTGGGTCACACCGAGAGAGACAGTTCCCCTTTTAGGAGTGCATTCAGGGAAGTGGCACTGTGTCACCAGGGATAAAAGAGCAGGCCAGCACCACAGACCTGCCTTATTCATTAGCATATGAACAGAGACACCTGCTGAGGGCAGCTATCCTGGACACTGGCCTTTGACTATACTTTATCATAAATTTAAGCCCCTGCACATTCCTGCAACAACTCCTCTGGGACAAAGCAGCACCAGCCACAGTGTGGCCAGACCCACACCCAGAGGATCAGTGCAAATGTATGCCTCGTGAGGTCCTTAAAATTTGGAGTTTTGAAATGCAGCCAGGGTGCCAGAGATAAAACAGGAGCACTGTACCATTGGGTGGCCAGACAGCTGAGACCCAGAGAGGGTGAATGCAAGGATCTGAGGGATGCCTGAGACAAATGAGGGGAGACTGTTCGCTCTTCTCTGAGGGCTTCCTGAATAGCAGCAGGCACAAACTCCCCACTCCGTGGACTAGAGAGCCAGCTGACACCACTTTTGCACATACTTATCAGCACAGATGGACTTCAGTGAGCAACAAAGTGCACAAAGTGGAGGTGTGAGCCACTTTCACCAAGCCCTGCCTACCCTGTGGTCTGCAGGTGCTTCTGAAACAGGGCAAGTGTGCCTGAGAGTGAGAGCAACAGCGGGCCTCTTGCCAAGAAGACCAGCACAAACCCCCTTCATGCGCAAAGTCTACCATAGAATTCTGCAAAGCTTCAGCTCTAGGAGAAATCGGATCTAGCCTCTTTTAATAAGGAGACCAAAACACACCTAGCTAAAACTTGCCACACTGTGGCTAAGGTCCAAACATTCCCTATTAGAGGCAAGGAGAAACTGTGCAGAGGATTTACCTGAGGGAAAGAACAGCCAAAACAAAACAGCAAAGCATACACAGCATACACCAGAAACACTTCCTGAAGTGCCAGGCCCTGGACAATTTAGGACCTCTTCTTAATATAGCCATTACTCTCAGGAGCAGGAAAAATAAAAGGCCTTCTTGACACACAGAAGAGAGAGACTTAGACACAATGCCAAGACAGAGGATTTCAATCCAAAAGAAAGAACAAGAAGAGGTCATGGCCAGGGATCTAATCAAAACAGATAAAAGGAATATGCCTGAACAAGAATTTAAAACAATAATTATAAGGATACGAGCTAGGCTTGAGAAAACCATAGAAGACACCAGAGAGTCTCTTACAACAGAGATAAGAGATCTAAAAACTAGTGAGGCAGAAATAAAAAATGCAATAACCAAGATGAAAAACTGATTAGATATAATGACCACAAGGATGGAAAAAAATATGAATGAATAAGTGATATGGAAGAAAAACTTATGAAAAATAATGAAGTTGAAAAGAAAAGGGAAAGAAAAATACTGGATCATAAATGTAGACCTGAAATGACTCAGCGACTCCATAAAGTGTAATAACATACATATCATCAGAGTCTCAGAAGAACAGAGTGAAAAGGAGGAAGAAAGTTTATTTGAGCAAATTGTAACTAAAAACTTCCCTAATCTGGAGAAGGAAACAGACATCCAAATCCAGGAGGCACAGAAACCTCCCATCAAAATGAACAAAAGCAGGCCAACAGCCAGACATACTGTAGTAAAATTTGCAAAATACAGAGATAAGGAAATAATCCCAAAGCAGCAAGGGAAAACAAATCCCTAACCTAAAAAACAAACAAACACCACAAATCAGGCTAGAAGCAGATTTCTCCACAGAAACATGGCAGGCCAGCATGCTTAGCATGCTGAAAGGGAAAAATACGCAGCCAAGAATACTTTATCCAGCAAGGCTGTCATTCAGAATAGAAGGAGAGATAAAGAGTTTCCCAGACAAGCAAAAACTAAGGGAGTTTGTGACTACTAAACCAGCCCTGCAAGAAATATTAAAGGGGACTCTAGAGGAAAGGAATCACCAAAACTGACAAAGAAACAGAAAAACTCCAGAAACAACAAGTAATAAAATGGCACTAAATTCATTTCTATCAATAATCACTCTGAATGTAAATGGACTAGATGTTCCAAGCAAAAGACATACTGTGTCAAAATGGATTTTAATTAATTAATTAATTAATTAATTAATTTTAAAAAGGGCCTTTCTATATGCCGCCTATAAGAGACTCATTTTAGACGTAAAGACACCTTCACATTGAAAGTGAGAGGATGGAGAAATATTTATCATAGAGATGAATGTCAAGAGAAAGCCTGAGTAGCCATCCTTATAACAGAGAAACTAGATTTCAAACCAAAGACTGTAACAAGAGATGAAGAAGGGTACTGTATCATAATAAAGGGAAATATCCAATAAGAAGATCAAACAATTATAAATATTTATGCCCCAACATGATAGCACCCAAATATATAAAACAATTAATAACAAACATAAAGTAACTCATTGATAACGCTACAATAATAGTAGGGGATTTTGACACCACACTGACAGCAATGGGCAGACCATCTATGCAGAAAATCAGTAAGGAAACAATGGCTTTAAATGACACAATGGACCAGACTGACTTAACAATGTATTCAGAACAATTTATGCTAAAGCAGCAGAATACACAGTCTTTACAAGTGAGCATTCTCCAGAATAGATCACACACTGGGTCACAAGTTAGCCCTCAACAAGTACAAAAACATCGAGATGATACCATGCATATTTTTCGACCACAATGCTAGGAAACTTAAAGTCAACCACAAGAAAAAAATTTAGAAAAACCACAAATACATGGAGGTTAAATAATATCCTACTAAGAATGAATAGGTTAACTAGGATATTAAAGAAAAAAATTTTTAAAAATACATAGACACAAATGAAAATAAAAACACAACAGTCCAAAACCTCTGGGATGCAGAAAAAGTGGTTATAAGAGGGAAGTATATAGTAACACAGATCTAATACAAGAAGCCAGAAAAGTCTCAAACACACAATCTAACCTTATACTGAAAGGATCAAGAAAAGTAACAGCAAATAAAGCCTAAAGTCAGCACAAAAAGGGAAATAATAAAGATTAAAGCAGAAATAAATATACAGAAAGAAAAAAATAGATCAATGAAACTAGGAGCTGGTGTTTTTGAAAGAACTAATAAAATTGATCAACCCCTAGCTAGGCTTATCAAAAAGAAAAGAGGGGCACCTGGGAGGCTCAGTCCATTGAGTGTCTGACTCTCGATTTTGGCTAATGTCATGTTCTCTGAGTTGTGGGATCAATCCCTGCATCGGGCCCCACACTGAGCATGGAGCCTGCTCAGGATTCTCTCTCTCACTCTAAAATGGAAAAGAAACAAAAAGGACCTAATAAATAAAATTGTGAATGAAAGAGAAGAGATCACAACTGATACCACAGAAAGGCAAACAATTATAAGGGAATATTATAAAAAATTATATGTCAACAAATTGGGGAATGTGAATGAAATGGATAAATTCCTAGAAACATATACACTACCAACACTCAAATACGAAGAAAAAAATTTGAACAGACTCATAACCAGCAAAGAAATTGAATCAGTTATCAAAAATCTCCCAACAAACAAAAGTCCAGGGCCAGATGGCTTCCCAGGGGAATTCTACCAAACATTTAAAGAAAAATTAATACCAATTCTTCTCAAACTCTTGCAAAAATAGAAATGGAAAGAAAGTTTCCAAACTCCTTCTACAAGCACACCATTACCTAAATTCGAAAACCAGACAAAGACCCCACTAAAAAGGAGAATTACAGGCCAATCCTTGATTGGATTGCAAAAATGATGGATGCAAAAATTCTCAATAAGATACTAGCAAATCGAATCCAACAGTACATTAAAAGAATCAGTCACCACAATCAAGTGGGTTTTATTCCTGGGCTTCAGGGCTGCTTTAACATTCATAAATCAATCAATATGATATACCACATTAATAAAAGAAAGGATAGGAATCATATGATCCTCTCAATAAATGCAGAAAAAAGCATTTGACAAAGTACAGCATCCATTTGTGATAAAACTCAACAAAATAGGGATAAAAGGAACATACCTCAACATAAAGGCCATAAAGGCTAATATCATCCTCAATGGGGAAGAACTGGGAGCCTTTCCACTAAGGTCAAGAACAAGACAGAGATGATCCACTCCCACCATTGTTATTTAACATAATATTGGAAGTCCTAATTTCAAAATCAGATGACTCCAACAGAAAGAAAGAGAAAAAGAAAGAAAGAAAGAAAGAAAGAAAGAAAGAAAGAAAGAAAGAAAGAGCATCCAAATCAGCAAAGAAGAGGTCAACCTTTATTTGTAAAGGACATGATACTATATGTAGAAAACCCTGAAGATTCCATCAAAAAATTGCTAGAAGTGATACATAAATTCAGCAAAGTTGCAGGATATAAAATTAATAGAGACCTGTTGTATTTCTATACATTGATAATGAAGGAACAGAAAGAGAAATCAAGGAATTGATCCCATTTACAAATGCACTAAAAAACATAAGATACCTAAGAATAAACCTAACCAAAGAGGTACAAGGTATGTACTCTGAAAACTACAGAACACTGATAAAAGAAATTGTAGAGAATGCAAAGAAATGGAAAACATTCCCTGCTCATGGATTAGAAGAAGAAATATTGCTAAAATGTCTGTACTGCCCAAAGCAATCTACACATTTAATGCAATCCCTATCAAAATACCACCAGCATTTTTTGCACAGCTACAGCAAACAAGCCTAAAATCTGTATGGAACCACAAAAAAAGCCTGAATAGCCAAAGCAATCTTGAAAGAGCAAAGCGAAGCTGGAGGCATCACGATTCCAGGCTCCAAGTTATATTACAAAGCTGTCTTGATCAAGCCAGTATGGTCCTATTATAAAAACAGACACATAGATCAGTGGAACAGAATAGAAAACCCAGAAATGGACCTACTACAATATGGTCAACTAATATTTGACAAAGCAGAAAAGAATATACAATGGAAAAAAGACAGTCTCTTCAACAAATGGTGCTGGGAAAACTAGACAGCAACATTCAGAAGAATGAAACAGGACTGCTTTCTCACACCACACACAAAAATAAATTCAAAGTGGATGAAAGACTTAAATGTGAGATGGAAAACTATCAATATCATAGAAGAGAACAGATACAGCAAATTCTTTGACATGGGCCATAGCAACTCCTTACTAGACATGTCACCAGAGCAAAGGAAACAAAAGCAAAAATGAACTATAGGGACTTCATTGAAATAAAAAACCTTCTTAAAAGTGAAGGAAACTGTCAACAAAACTGAAAGGCAACCTATGAAATGGGAGAAGATAGGGGCGCCTGGGTGGCTCAGTCGGTTAAGCGTCCGACTTTGGCTCAGGTCATGATCTTGTGGTCCGTGAGTTCGAGCCCCGCGTCGGGCTCTGTGCTGACAGCTCAGAGCCTGGAGCCTGTTTCGGATTCTGTGTCTCCCTCTCTCTCTGATCCTCCCCCATTCATGCTCTGTCTCTCTCTGTCTCAAAAATAAATAAATGTTAAAAAAAAATTAAAAAAAAAAGAAATGGGAGAAGATATTTGCAAAGGACATATGTGATAAAGGGTTAGTATCCAAAATACATAAAGAACTAATGGAGTGCCTGGGTGGCTCAGTCGTTTAAGCATCTGACTTTGTCTCAGGTCATTATCTCACTCTTATGGTTCTTGGGTTCGAGCCCCACATTGAGCTCTATACTGAAAGCTCAGAGCCTGGAGTCAGCTTCAGATTCTGTCTTCCTCTCTCTTTGCTCCTCCCCAGCTCACGCTTTGTCTCTGTCTCTCAAAAATAAATAAACATTAAATATATATATATATATATATACACACACACACACATATATATACAATATATATACTTATATACAAAATGTATATATATATACATGTGTATATATATATGTGTGTATATATATGTGTATATATATGTGTGTATATATATATATACACATTTTGTATATAAGTATATATATATTGTATATATGTGTGTGTGTGTGTGTGTGTGTGTATATATATATATGTATATATATAAAAGAACTAATCAAACTCAACACCAAAAAAAAAATAATAATCCATTTAAGAAATGGACAGAAGACATGTATAGACATTTTTCAAAGAAGATATATAGATGGCTAACAGACACGTGAAAAGACGCTCGACATCACTCATCGTCAGGGAAATGCAAATCAAAACCATGATGAGATACCACCTTACACCTGCCAGAATGGCTAAAATTAACAACACATGAAACAACAGATATTGGTGAGGATGTGGAGAAAGGGGAACCCTGTTACACTGTTGATAGGAATGCAAACTGGTGCAGCCATTCTGGAAAACAGTATGGAAGTTCCTCAAAAAGTTAAAAATAGAAATAGCCTACAACCCAGCAATTGTACTACCAGCTATTAACCTAAAGGATACAAAAATACTGATTTGGAGGGGCACATGCACTGGTGTTTATAGCAGCATTATCAACAATAGCCAAATTATGGAAAAAGCCCAATGTCCACTGACTAATGGATAAAGAAGTAGTACATATATGTGATGGAATATTAATCAGCCATCAAAAAGAATGAAATCTCGCCATTTGCAACAAAGCTAGAGTATGTGTAAGTGAAACAAGTCAGTCAGAGAAAGACAAACACCATGTGATTTCACCTTTGTGTAATTTAAGAAACAAAACAAATGAACATATGGGAAGGGAAAAGAAAAAGAGAAATAGAGAGGCAAACCATAAGAGACTCTTAACTATAGAGAACAAACAGTTGCTGGAGGGGAGATGAGCAAGAGGATGTGTTAAATGGGTGATGGATATAAGGAAAGCACTTGTGATGAGCACTGTGTATTATATGTATGTGATGAATCACTAAATTCTACTCCTGAAACCAATACTACACTATATGTTAACTACCTAGAATTTAAATAAAAACTTGAATAAAAAAAGAAATTAGTGGGAAAATGCAAAAATATCTTAGTGCTATACTTCAATTGATAATATTGTACTAAGATTAATTTCTTAGCTTTAATTTATATTCCCTTCTTGTGCAAGACATTTCTTATTGTTATTATTGACACAAAATGAAGGTGAATGAAGCATATATTGGAACTCTCTGGACTCTTTTTTTAACAGCTTTAAGATAAGATTCACATACCATAACATTAAACCATTTAAAGTGTGGGGGAAAAAAACAGTATTATGGTACATATTATGTAACTGCATTTTATAAATATTTAGATTTTCAAAATTGTTTGATTTTCTTAACATAAAAAATTTCATTTCATTTACCTTATATTTAAGTGTTTCAATATACAATTTATAAAATATATCAGTTACTTTTATTAAGGTATGTAATATCAATAATTATAATTGCGATCATTTATTCATGGTTGGAAAACAGGTTCTGACAATTTCTTAATCAACTTTGTAAGCCTGAGCCACATACTTAGTAAGAAATTACCCTTTGAACTGTTCTATCATGGCTCTGTGCTCCAAATTATAATCACATTGATCAAAACTGTCCTTTAATTTGTAGCTGAATAGTAATCATCATCAGGAGGTACTACACATGATACAATAGAAATTTGATTTTAAGTTTGTAGAAAAGTCTATTAAAAGCAAATAAAAGGATAAGATGTCCTTGTTTGAAGTAGGTAGTTGAGGTTAACAACTTTGAACTCTCATCAAAATTTGCTGAAAATTTTCAAAATAATATGAAGTAAAATTGTCAAGATGCTAAAACTTGAGCTAATGTCAGCCTTCTAAACATATTTTACCAAAGTCCTTGGGAAATTATCATTCCACAGTAAACACCAGCATGACAAACTCTTCCATTTTGGAACTCAGTAGGGAATGTACAGAAAAATAAAACAAGAGAGGCCTTCTTCAAGTATAAGCCTCTCCAGTTTCTTTACTCATAGAATGGACACATTATCATCTAAATTATACATGTTTTTAGATATCAAAAATATGATCTGAAAAGTCACTAATAAGAAAAAAAAATTTGTTGAGTTCCTATCTTCACACATTCTACTGCTGATGGCATTGAATGTTACCATAAACTTATTACTTAACAACATTTTATCATGAGACACAAAATTAAATCATGTATGTTTTGTCGACTGCTTTCACAGGCATTATATTGTTTGATACACCATATTTCACACTTTCACAATTTCACAACTGTGAAAGTATTTTCACTATTTCATCAGTTTGCCAGCAAACATGTATTTATTGAACAGTTTTCTTCACCTGATAACATGCTGGGTCTGGGACATTCATTGATAAACTATCTCTGACATCATGGAGTTTAGTGATCTCATAGGATCTAGCTGAAAAGATGTGCAATAAAAAAATAATTATGGGTAATTACATAATTTCAAGTTTGCAAAATGCTGTAAAAAACGACATAGTTCAACCTTATTTTCTTACTTCCTCAAGGAAATATATCCAAGAAAGTATTGGTTCAGAGCTCAAACTTAAGCGTACAATTTTATCTCCTTATACTACATTATACCTAGAATCTGACACCATCCCGTGCGGCATGCTGGTGAAGGGATCAAGGGAAAATCAGGCACTTATATCAGTCTCCCCTTAATACTGCCACCAAAATTATAATGCCTATTTTTAAAACAACTATATACTACTAATATATTATGGTTCTACTTGGAAAATAGTACCAGTGCTAGTTTCTGAACATATTTTCATATATTTAGGAATTCATGTAAAAGAAAGAAAACTCTCCTGGGCCATAGACACTTAAATTTCATGAAAACAGGAGCTATGCATTTCCTGTCCCCTCTAGTTACTTTCAGGGCTTCAAAGACTGCTTGGTTAATTGCGGGCATTTCAATTCCTACAAATGAGTGAAAAAATAGAGTATAAGAAACGGAAAAACATAAGATGAAGGATTATACCCCAATTGGAGGAAAAGTAGAAAAAATATTTGAGCAAAATGGTTATACAAGATTCTGGTAACCCATTAATATAATGCCGATGTACGTTGAGGTTGCTAATGAGAAGGATTTTGGTGTTTTCTTCACTCCATGTCAGAATAACCTGTTATCATTATATATATTCTAACAATTACTGTGTGTTTAATCTATCAGCAGTAGGATGTTCCAGCTAAACAGCAAGGTCCAACAGTATATTTTAACAGGCCTTGAGAAGCAGTGTTTTGTGATAAGCAGCAAGCTTTTTATTCCATGTTAGGTCAAAGAAGAAAGGATAAGAGGGATTAGATGAAGGGACAAAGCACAGAACCTGATATGTTTAAATAATGGAGAAGAGTCTTTCAAATTATGTTTTGCTAGGATGATGATGATGATGATGGTGGTGGTGGTAATGATGATGATTTATGCTTAAAACCCATGAAGTCCCAACATTTATTACAAGCCTTCTATAAAGCATTTTCAAGAGCTCAAAGAGAATCTTATACTGAAAACTTATGAGAGTTTCAGGTCATATTTTTCCAAAAGTAGAGTATAAGATTTGCAGAAATGAAATACTGTAGAAATTTCTGGAAATAGGTGCATATGCTGTTTGAAGAAAAATAAAAAGTCTGTGTTTCAAATTAAAGGTAAATTGATGAACCTGAGAATAAATCTTAAGGCTAGTAAGCTATTCACTTTTCTTGAAGGTAGAACTTAAAGTTCTCATAGACTTCTTTTCATGGGAATATCTGGGAATACTAAAATTATTTCTGTGGTAGACAGAATTCTAAGAATGGCTGCCAATGACTCTTGCTCTCTCCCCTTGAGTGTTGGTGGGATCTTTGAATGTTGAAATATTATCCAAGATGTTATATTATAAAGCAAAAGGGAAATAATTTGGGTATGTTCAATGTAATCATATGAATACATAAAAAAGAAATTTTCAGGGGACCTGGAAGGCTCGGTTGGTTGAGTGTCCTACTCATGATAGTGACTCACATGATGATCTTGTGGTCATGAAGCCTGCTTGATATTCTCTCTCTCCCTCTCCCTCTGCTCCTCCCCTGCTCATGCCTTCTCTTTCTCAAAATAAATAAATTAATTAAAAATAGTAATAATAGAACAATAAATAGAAATTTTCTCTGGCTGGTAGCAGAAGAAGTTAGAGATCTGAAGCATTGGAAAAATTTGGCAGGACCTTTATGGCCTGAATTTGGAGAGGACCACATGTAAGGATAAGACACTAGTAGCTGAATCCCAATTTGATAACCACTAAAAAAAAAAAAAACAAAAAACAAAAAACCAGTGTGTATGCACACACTTACACACATGCATGAGCAAACATGAAATTTTCCAAAATAATTCAGCAGCAAATTTGAATCACATAAGTAGGAGGGTTCTCCAGAGATCTAAAGAATCACATTTGATATTAAGTGAATATGCTATATTATAATATCCAGAAATATATTAAATATAAATATGCTATAATTATAAATAACTATAGTATCTAGAAAAAAATCTAGACCTAGGCATTATTTACTAAATCTAATCTTCCCTGCTTTTGAAAGGTTATTTCTTTTCAGGCCATAATCAATATAAGTATAACATATGCCCTTTATTAACTGAATCCTGTAAGTATCATCACAGAATAACTTCTTATTTTATTCCTACTAGTCCGACACTTGACTGATCTCTATTTTTAATCAAATGGTAAATAATGTCGGAAAACCAGCACTCTAAAAAAAGCAAAACAAAACAGGAATACTTACTTATATTTGTATTCCTTCTTAAAGATTCTAAAGAACTTCATCCCAAATCCATTTTAAAATTAGAAGGAATATAATTAATTCAGCAAATCACTTTTACATATAATATTTACTACTGAAATAATCTCTGTGCCTTACCCTCAGTTTTATTGTAAATCTAAAACTGCTCTAAATAATAAGGTCTTAAAACAAACAAACCAAAAAGTAGTGGTAAGATACTCCTGAGAATCTTAGAAAAAAATAAATTTCCTCCCAAAGTTGAAAGTGGCAGTTGAAACATATAATGAGTAATCAATTAATTCTATGTGTCACCAATATTAACTCCTGTTTGCCTGTTTCTTCCCCCAGAAACAAGATGAAACGCACGAACATATAATATTTCAGAGTATAATTTTGAATACTTTATATTTCAGTTTTAAGTTATTAAAATGATTCTACAACTATCAAATTCATGCATAGGCAGCAGTTTAAAAAATCCTTTAAGAATAACAACTAAACATTTTATTAGATGTATAAAATTATAATAATGGGTATATTAAAATTTAATTTAAATCAGATAAATCCAGCCAACCATTATGCTTTATTTTTCAGTTCAGATTTTGTTTTTTTATTCCCAATTATTCTTTTATTATCAGGAAATCTAAAATATATATCACATATGGAATGCTATTAGTATTTTATATTGGAAATAAACTATTCTTGAGACTATGCAACTAGAAAAAAATCTTTTCTCCCTTTCCTTCTAATTTCTAATAGAATCCAATTTAATCTAATTCAACAGATTGGCAGAAAGCATTAAGCAGAAACATTGTGAAGAATACTCTGCCCAAATCATGTTTTCTTTACTGCAATAATTACAACTGAGTGTATCAGTAGAATGGTTAGCTTGAGGCTTGAGCAAATAAACCAACGCATATTCTGCACTCTTAGGAAATAGCATTGTTACTTGATATCTGTTCTTGCAGTAGCTTCACTAATAATGAATAGTTATTATTTATCTCTTAATGTGTTTCATCTTTAAGACTAAACCTGATATTAGAAAACATCCTAATTTAAAAAAAAAATGATGCAGGAAATAGTCAAAACTTAAAGTAAAAGGGACAAGCAGAGTTTCTGTCCATTTTTCCTCAAAGGGATTGAAACCTACTTATATGCAATATGAAATCACCCTGCATTTAAAAACCATGCCAAAATTGGCCACTGGTAGAGTAAATGGAAGCTTTGGATTCACCTCCCTAGTGATTTAATATAGGGGATGAGACAGAGAAAAATGATGAAGCAATAGTCTTAAAACTGAGATTAAATCATTGACTTGTTCAAAAAAGTGAGCATTAGTTGCTTCAGGACAGCCTGTGACTCAATGGTTAGATGTCAGAAAAGGAAAAAAAAATTAATGTTTATTTAGTTTTGAGAGAAAGAGAGAGTGTGAGCAAGGGACAGGCAGAGAGAGCAGGAGACACAAAATCTGAAGCAGGCTCCAGGCTTTGAGCTGTCACCACAGATCCCAACACGGGGCTCGAACTCACAAACCACAAGATCATGACCTGAGCCGAAGTCAGATGCTTAATTTACCGAGCCATCCAGGTGCCCCAAAAAAGAAAATCTTAAACATTAGAATGAATTCCTTTATAAGCTGACAGAATAGTAAAATTTCATTATTTTTTTTCTTGACTTCAAGCTTCCATCATAATTAAAGCTAACTATGGGCACCTGGATGGCTCAGTCAGTTGAGCACCCAACTGCTTAAGATTCTCCTTCCCTCTCCCTCTGCCACCCTCCCCAACTTGCCCTCTCTCTCAAATTCTAAAAAAAATAAAATTCAATTCAATTCAATTCAATTCAATTCAATTCAATTCAATTCAAGCTAACTAGAACAAAATAAACAATCAAAGAAGTCAATGTCCTCGCATTTTATAAAATATGGTAGAGTTTCTTAGTACCATTGGATTTTACTTGTTACTTAACAGAATCTCTTGGTATAAGTTTGAAACCAAGAGGTTCCCTTTATTGCATACTTTTAGAACATGAGGATATTGCCTTAAATATAGGATTTAGTCCAGTGCAAACCAATATTTTACAATAAAATCAGTTTCTTTAATAATGGAAACCAAATCTACTGAATTTCATAACAACTGGTGCAAACACTTACTTTGTAACAATAAGGATTTGCATAATTTTCTTTATGAGGAGTAAGGGTGATTTTTATGATTTTACCATTAAGATGCTTTTTGTATTTCTAATATCTCTTTTAATATCTGAGTTTATTAGGACTGTACTTACAAAAAAAAACAACAATTTTTGTTGAATTCAGAATGGTCTTGTATCATTAAATTCAAATAATTAATATAAAACATTTGGTATTTATTTCTTGTCTATGACCTGGTAAAGAAAAAAGGAAGAGGGAAATGCCAACTTGGTTTTGGGGAAATAAAGAGACTGCTTACAATAAATTATAGAATTCTCAGAAGTAGAATTCTGAAGACAAAAAAAACAGATTTCAAAATAATATGAGATGATATGTTTTATATAAAGCTTAAACTCATGAAAGAGACCATATATTGCTATTTATGCAAATAATTACACTGAACTGAAATTATAAACACAAAAAACAAGAGAGAAGAAATGAAATGAGGCGGAGAAAATTAGAGGTTTCAACATTCTTTGATGGCATATCAGGGTTGGGTTTTTTTTACAATCTATATAATATATCAGATTTAGAAAATTTTCATAATAAATTTCTATTATTTCCTTTTTTATTTATAGCCATCTAAGAATTTGCCAACTATACAGTTAGGAATGCATAATACCAACTCACTGATGATATTAAATTCAAGTTCAAGGGTTCCTAAAACTACCCTTGGTTTCAATATTTCACCAGCAGGACTCACAGAACTCATTGAGAGCTATTGTATTAAAACTGGCCAAGGGAAGGAGTGCCTGTGGCAGAGTCTACAAAAAGCACTAAATTTAAAGCTCTGTTGTCCTCTCCCATAAAGTAATGGACAGTGTTACTTCCAGAATATCAGTGTGGAACGACATGCTGGAGTCTTGCCAACTAGGGAAGTTCTCTGAGCCTTAGTATCCAAAATCCCTACTAAAGCTGCACCACATAAGCATAACTGACTGACTGTCCAACTGGTAGATGTCTGTTTCCAGCTCCTCAGGGGATCTGATACCTACATATGCAAATCACTGCCCCAAATTACATTGTTACTATCTGGATCGCCCAAGGGCCTCAGGCAAATAAAAATACTCCCATTAAACATGACATTTCAAGGATTTAGAGATTACCTCCCAGAATTACAGGGCAGACTTGACCTCTCTTTTATCAAGGTTAAATTATTTACTACACAACATCTCTCAGACAAAAATAAAATCTCTGGAAGGTAGATTAAGGGAGAGCTTAACTTTCCACAATATTTTAATGTTTATGTTGATATATATTCTTTAATAGAAAAAAGATCCTAAAAAAAAAAAGAGAGAGAGAGAACCTCACATAATTCTGCCATTTGCCATCAGCTGAGCATTCATAGAGAAACACTGGTCTAAGGGCTTTCGGTCTAAGGTTCCTACACCAGTGGTAAATAACCAAACATTTCACTTTTTAATATCTTTATTTACAAGAAACAGTCAGAATTAACACTTACAAGTCATTTAGTAATTTAGATAGGGCTTCCTACAGATAAATCTATTTAAAAGTAAAAAATTAAATTTGGATTTAAGAAGCTGTGTATAATTCCATTTTTTAGTGATTTTTTTGGTTTTTTTTTTTTTTAATCAATTACTCCATACTTTTTAATCAGGTACTTCTAAAGGACAGGAGCAGTTTCTTCATCTGATCTTTCTTCTCCTCTTCTTTTCCTAACCTCTCTTTCTTTCCCTCTGTCTCTAATTCACATACATTAGTCTTTGTGCAATAAAAGTCACATCTCAAGGGCTGATCTGTTGTTCCACCCAAAGTAGATTCAGTTCATAATTAGAAAATGCTTTCATTGGTCTTCTGCATCAAAGAAAGCAACAGGAAAAAAAAAAAAAAAGAAAAATAGACTGGAAACAACCTGGAATTGGAGAGATTACATAAAATGGCATTTTCTCAGAGTGAATTAGGTTCACAAAAGCTAAATATTTGGGGCCCAACAGTAAACTGAAAATACAGGTTACGTGTTTTTTTGTTCATTTAAGTGAATCAAGTCAAATATATTAACATAATGGAAAAATGCTTATTGTCACCAATTATCAACTAATTGTCAATTAATTCTTATTGATATAAGCTCCATATATGAATAAAATGAATCATGTATTCTCTTTGCCACATGCTAGAATAATTAAAAAAAAAGAGTTTCAGCTGCAATCTGAAAAGTTTAACCCTCACAAACTAAATATTGAACTAACCTGTTGGAATTTCTTTCTCTTGAGTGCTTAGAAACATTTGACAAATTTAAATGGTTTGACAGATATAAGTCTCTGTGGATGAAAGGACTAAAGACTTCCCAAGGTATCTTCTACAGTCTCCTACTTTTGGAGAATCTATGATGTATTAGGAAAACTGAAGTAGAGAACAAGATTGATAGAGAATAAGAGTGCTGATATTAAGCTAGTAAACTTCAACAGCCAATTTAACACTGTGCTGATAAATTGTCAGTATCTGTAATTCATCAGGGATTTTACAGGAGAAGAGCCCTTGTATGTTCTTTAAGGGTTCATGGTACAATACATATAAATCTTTAGGATTTGGGGGTCCAAGGCAAAAGGACACTAAATACACTGACTTTACTTAGATATTCTTCCCAAAGAGAAACATTGGCATAGAATCCATTATCTCCAAGAACTGTTCAGTAAATATCTGTCCAAATAGAATAAAAGAACAGAACTGTTATTTATGAAATTATTTAAATACTAGTATATTTAGGAACAAGTCAAATTGTCCCTTCTTGGGATTTAAATATTTCTTGCAATTCTTACAAAGTATAGAATATTATGCTATGCATATAAGAGGTACTGCTAAGTTTTTAAATAACAACCATTAAATCAGTTAAAGTGTACAGAGAAAAATACAATACAAATCTAGTCAATGTACCTTCAGATAGTTTATTAAATCTGAAAATAATGTCAAAAACTACAAGTGCATAAATTTGCTCCTTAGATATGTAACATAGTTCCAATTGATTACAGACAGCTACTACTTTATTCTTGAATTCAGTTATTCTATTTGTTAAAGTTCATCTCATATCAGGAAGAGATCAAGTGTAGTAAAAGGATAAAAAAATTTTATGAAAAAGTATAAAATATTTTAAATTGACATAATTTTAAAGAAAATTTAAAATAGGGGTTATTACATAGTTTGTTGAATATGTCAGTATTATTATTTTATAATAAAAGTAAATGTATTTCAAATTAAACAACTATATTGTATCTACTCTTGGTAATTTACTCCAGCACATTTTAAGCATTTGGGGCCTTCTGGCTTAATGGGAACAATCCTTCATTCACCTGAGAGAGAGAGAGAGAGAGAGAGAGAGAGAGAGAAGAGAGAAAATTAGTCCTAATAACTACAAAGGAAAAAAGAGACAATAATCCCTTACTATGAAGCTTGTATCTGAGAACTGCAAAATTGTTGGCATGAAGGACTATATCCAGTGCCACTCATCCCACCTCCACACACTAAGTGACCAAAATTTAGCATGTTTGTTTCTATTCAAGGTTGTATCCCTTGGGCAACAGCAGCATCCTTAATAATGAGAAATGCTGCCAAAAGTATTTACTGTTTGTTCTAGCCAAAACCTTTGGCCCCTGACCTCCCTTTTCTTAGAGCATTTACTTTAGAAAATTTTCAATAGCAAATCCTTTTCCTACCCCTTTGATATGTGAATTTTTTACAACCCAGGAATGTCTTTCTCAAGGACCTGTGAGCCACCGCTTTGAAATACAAGCATCAAAAATATTCTTCAGTACTTTTCCTTTAGCACAGCCCAGCATTTTAAAAACCTCCCACTTTTTGTTTTAGTAGAGTTGAGCTCACTTTATATTGGAGCCTTTCTCCCCATTGCAGTAGTCCAAATAAAAGCTGTCTAGCTGTCCTTGACAAATGCCTAGCACTTTTCTCTTGGACAGTTTCTTGGAGCTGTCACTCAGATCTGGATAGGAAGCACCATCAGACTACAGGACACAACAAGTGAACCTCGCAGCACTCTCCAAGACCTCTGTCTGCTTGCTCATTAGTGTATCCAGTGATGAGGTCAATTCCTGATCCAGTGTCCCAGACACACGCATGGTGACGCAACATGAGGACAAATCTTAAGTTGCTGAATGCACTCTAGAAACTGATTGACAGGCCCAGTCTTCCCTGTTTGCAAAATATCATTAGATAAGAACATGGAAGGTTCTTAGTCGACTAGAACATCCTCTTCTGAAATTCTTTCATACTATGTGCTTTACCATTACAGCCCTAATTCTAGCCACCTTCTTTCTTATTGGCAAAACTTGAGTAAAAACTCTCTTGAGCTATAATAGCCTCTCTCAGTCTCCTGGAATATCTCCAAATTAGTCTATTTAAGAAGAAGGAATCGGGGCGCCTGGGTGGCGCAGTCGGTTAAGCGTCCGACTTCAGCCAGGTCACGATCTCGCGGTCCGGGAGTTCGAGCCCCGCGTCGGGCTCTGGGCTGATGGCTCGGAGCCTGGAGCCTGTTTCCGATTCTGTGTCTCCCTCTCTCTCTGCCCCTCCCCCGTTCATGCTCTGTCTCTCT
The DNA here is from genome assembly GCF_018350175.1 of Felis catus. Lineage (NCBI taxonomy): Eukaryota > Metazoa > Chordata > Mammalia > Carnivora > Felidae > Felis > Felis catus. The sequence goes on along the minus strand of NC_058384.1, from coordinate 49,171,443 downwards.
CTGTCCCAAAAATAAATAAAAAAAAAAAAACGTTGAAAAAAAAAAAAAAGAAGAAGGAATCCCTAGAGAAAAAGGGAACAAAAATCTTAGATGTACTGTAGTCTGCTTACTTTGCCAGGTATGAAGAAGCAAAAAAAAAAAAAAAAAGACTAACCCAAATTCTCATTCAAGTTCTCAAGGCTCTTAAATAATGTCTTTAGGGAAAAAAAAAACAATGTTTGACTCAGTAAGTGCCCTAGAGCCCCTACTGTACCTTCATATTCCTCTCCTAGCTTTCCCCTGCATCCTTTTCTCCCAGAATGTTTTTCACCAGCTGTACCTCTAGCCCTACAACTCCCTGTAAGTATAAGTTACACCAGGGCCCCCATTTTCTGCAGATGAAACCCAGGATACAGCCCGTATCTGCTCTCAAGTATGACCAAAATTTAGAGAACCTGAAAAATTATTCCACAGCAAACTCCAGAACTGTGGGCTCCTACTGATTACAACTAAAATTGCAATAGTTGCTTAAATTGTAAGGCAAAGGGGCACTGAACTCAAGACTGCCTGGTCCTCAAAAGGGGAAGGAAAATTCAAAGTCCCCACCACCTTAACAAGAAAATTATTGGTTCCCTCCAAGGACAAAAATGTCCAATGCTTTCAAATGCCACTGAACACACAGGGGAAAATGACTCTACAAGTTGAAGGGGACTTCATCACATTTCTCATGAATAATGGGGTATTACATTCTCCCATTAACATCACCTTATTTCCTACCTCCCTTCCTTGGAGTTACAAAACTTTACCAGTGAGGGATTTTGATAATTTACCTCATGATTTGCCTGTTAACATTTTACCATTTCCATAGGATCTGATAAAGCTCTGCACAACTTCCTGTTCAGATATACTATCACAGTAAATCTATTAAGAAAGGATCTTCTCATGAATTAGGATATCAAAATTCATTGTATTCCTCCTCCCATTTATGCTTATGTCCCTTTATCTTACTTCCCCAAGTTCCTCTGACCATTCACCCTAGCACTCATTCAACTAAGGCCTTAAATCAATTATTAAATAAATTTCTTTATTTGTGGCCAAAAGATCTCCAATATGTACCTATGTCCAATATGTGCCCATTCTAACCCACATATTTTCTAAATGGTTAGAAACGTTCCCTATTGAAACACCTCAGTAACATCAGTTACCAAAGTTTTCCTAGAATGAATTTTCCCTACTTGATGTATTCCTTCTACCATGTCTACTGACACATTTCTCTTAAAAAATAGCACAAGAAATGGAAAAGGCAACATGCCTTAGTCAAAAACTGTACTGCCCTTATCATCTTCAGTCATCAGGCCCCATAAGAAGAATCAATGATATCCTCAAGACCAAACTGCCTGAACTGTTTGAAGAACTGAACTGAACATGGTCACAAGTATTACTCACTGCCCTTATGACACTAAAATCCTCACACCTGCCTCCTCAGTGATTATCCTCTTTTGAAATAATTGTAGGAAGATACATGAGAATACTCTACTCATTCTGGCTAATAGAGGATTCCACTCTAACGAACACTGAGATATATAGTCAGGGATAAATTTAATGCACACATAACTATAATAAACAAGAAGTCAAGGCTACTCTTCTCCTCTAACACTCTGGTCAGCCCTTTCATGACTTACAAATAGGAGATCTGGTTTTTGGGAATATCACTATTGGAAAACTAACTTTGAATTTTTTTTAACGTTTATTTATTTTTGAGAAGAGAGAGACAGAGTATGAGCAGGGGAGGAGAGAGAAAGAGGGAGACACAGAATCTGAAACAGGCTCCAGGCTCTGAGCTGTCAGTACAGAACCCAATGTGGGGCTCGAACTCACAACTGTGAGATCATGACTGGAGTCGAAGTTGGACGCTCAACCAACTGAGCCACCCAGGCGCCCCTGGAAAACTAACTTTGAACCCAGATGTAAAGGCTTGCATACTGTTTTACTCATTGCTAACACTGCTGTCAAATTTACAGGCTGTTCAAATTTAGATCCTTTTTTAAGGCTGAAGAAATAAACTATTCAGACTAAAAGAACACTCCCACTAGAAGTCTCAGACTAAGGCTCTATCAAGAACCTCTAAAAATCAACTACCACCAGAGGCAGGCAGCCTTCTGAAGAACTACAGAATAAGTAGATGACTGACAGCTTTTACCCAAGAACAAGACGTTCCAGAGACTCCCCTTCTTTCCATCCTTGCTCAGTTGCCTAAATATTTTCCTATTTTTAGCACATATTCCTGTATTTAGCACAACACCTTGTCTCCATTTCTAAAAGTTCCTCCTCCTTGTCCCAAATATATCCATTCTTCCATCTTGATCCCCATCTGTTTTCTCATCTCACTCTATCCCATGTTTTCTTATTGGGACCATTATGTCCTCATTCTCTTAGCCCACCAAATAGCCCATAAAACAAACCAAAGAAATTGCTGGATTTGTTCTCATGGTCCCCCACCCTAGCTCTAAAACTGGTATTCCCTTAATAATTGCCTCACTTATGCTTTTAGATGTGGTGCTGGCAGGAAACATCACATACACCAACCAGATAGGTCTCCCTTTTCAAATGATAGTACACTAAGCCATAATTGCTCTCAAGGCAGGACTCTGCATGGCCGCTTTAAACCAAAGAATGTGATGCTTTACTAGCAATCAGTCTAATGAATATAGTTGCTCTGTGGGACACAGTAAATTCTCCATATCCCTATGGCAGGGTAAAATCTATTTTCATGAAACTGGAACTTGTTGTAAGGAAAAAACTCCCTTTATGGACATCATTTTCCTTTAATGCCCTGTGATATCAAGATCATTTATTTAATATAGAATACAAGTGAAAGAAATTGTTGGTTAAATGAGACCAAAATACCCAATTAGGAGATGGTGGTATGACCTTCTCTTGGGAGCCTACTACCAATTAGCCCTTCAAGACTCTGTTATAACCACTAGAGGTAGCAACCAAGGCTGTTATGCTCTTAAGGGATATTATTTTATATGCAATAAAAAAGCATACCAGCCTATGTAACTGATCCTTGTTTTGTGGCTTATGTTGTCTTTCAAGTGGCTATCTAAAATAAATTTCTCAAATTGAAAATTGGAAACATGAAATATCTTGGAAATGCTGATCCTTAAACTTGTGAACAAATCATGGTAGAGTAGCCTTAACCAGGTCTTTCAGAAAGCCACTGACTCAGGCTAAACTTACAAGGCTAAACTTTGTTCTCAGCATCTTACCCATTATCATTTCAGCCTTCTTCTGTACTGGGAGATACACTATAAGATTACAAATGGTGTTAGAAAAGTTAGCCTAGAATTGGAAGAACAATCTATCTCTAACTTAGGACAAACTATTTTCATTAAACCATGCAATTTTTCAGCTTCACAAAATGACTTTATAAAACAAGTTTGTCTTAATCTACGTACTGGCATCTCAAGGAGATGTTTATGCACTGGTGGGTTCCCAAGGCTGCGTATTTGTAATCAACAGTCACAAAAAAATTCATCAAGAAATAGTCACAGCAAAGGTGCACATCTGAGAAGCAGCCAACATAACCTACACCCCTCCAGAAAAGACAGTTTCACGATATTTTTAAATGGTTTCCTCCACTTACTGGATAGCTTAGGAGACTACTTAAGGGACCTGGAATCTTTATGTTATCCCTAATGGTCATGCTTTTGTCTTTTGAATGTATCAGTGTCTCCATGGAACAGTTGTGTCACTGGTTGCCTGACTTGGCAATTTGACCCTTCCTGAATTGCACAATGGCTGGAAGCAAAGGCTGGACCCTTCTCAAAAACACTGACATGATGATTAATAATTGTTATGCAAGCAAGAGATCTACTCTCTCCCTTAAACAAAAAGGAATTGAGAACTGCAAACTCTTGGCCTAAATGACTCCATCCAATACCCTACTCACTCTCTCACATGTGTGTTTACACACACACACACACACACACACACACACACACACACACACAGATTTGGCCAAAGTTTAGCACGAATACTATTAGCTCAAGACCTTATCCTGAGGATGACTCACTTCCCTTAAATACCTGTCTGAAAAGTACAACACTCCCAAAAGAATTTAGTGTTTGCTCCAGCCAAAACCTGACTATAAACCTCTGACTTCCTTCTCCTTAGAGCATTTACTTTAGAAAACTTGCAGTTATAAATCCTTTTTCTGCCCCATCAAGATATAAAACTTTTGCAAGTTGAAAATGCATTTTGCAAGGACCTAGGAGGAATCCCTTTGAAATGTAATCATCAAGAACAGAATTCCTCTGTTCCAGTCTCTTTGGAAAAGCAGGAGTCTAACTTCAATAAGAGTGGATTAGCAAACACAGATGGCCTAATCACATTGACCAATCTGTCCCTTCCTTCCTTCATTCCCCTCTCTTAAATACTTCAGTATTTTTCCTTCAGTACATCCAGCATTTAAAATGGCCCATGCCTTTTATTTCAGTGGCATTGAGCTCAGTCTTAGTTTTATACCAATGCCTCCTTCTGCTATTGCAATAGTCAGAAAGAAATCTGTATTGTCACCTTAAATAAATGTCTCTGTTCCTCTTTGACACATCTCAGTGAGGTAAATAGACATTAACCAAATAAACAGACACATAATGCAATGAATACAAGTAGTATGTAATGTTAATCATGAAAATAACAAGGTGCTATGGAAGAAAGTAAAAGTAATACTTTTTTGTGTGTTGGGTTGACTGAAGAGGTGATGTATGAGTTGAAACACCAAGAATGAGTAAAATCATATAAAGAAAAAGAATATATGGGGCATAGAAACAAACTGAAAATATAGGGGTAATGAAGAGGATTGGGCATAATGGGAATGACAGATGATTGTACAGCTTGAATATAAACAGAAAGTAGCATAGTAAAGCTGAACATGGAAGCTGAAAAGCACTTCATGCACTACCTTCTTAGTCATTGAAAGTGTTTGTATTTTATTACAATTGTCTTAAAAACCACTGGAGGAAAGAAGTCAATAGATAAATCATTTTCATTTCAAATTTTCACTGTAGACCCTGTGTGGAAAACAGTTGGGAAGAAAGAAAATACATTAGTAAGAAGAGCTGTTAGGTTAGTGGGGTTGTCTAGGTGAGAAGAAAGGTTGTAGTTAAGAATAGCTAGCGGTGAGGGTTGCCTGGGTGGCTCAGTTGGTTAAGCACACAACTTCCACTCAGGTCATAATCTCACAGTTTGTGAGTTCAAGCCTTGCATCAGGCTCTGTGGTGACAGCTCAGAGCCTGGAGCCTGCTTCAGATTCTGTGTCTCCTCCTCTCTCTAATGCTACCCACTCGCATGCACTCACTCGCTCTCTCTCTCTCTCAAAAATAAATAATAAACATTAAAAAAATTAAAAAAAGTATAGCTAGTGGTGAAATACATCTTTTGGCTAAGAACCACTGACTGAGTATTGTGGATCAGGAAAAGACAATATGTAAAATATCTCTAAAGTTTCTGACTTCAATAACTGGGGAAATTGTTATTCCAGTTCTTGAAACTTGGCAAAAGATTAGACTTTAAAGGACAAAAAATTAAAGATTTCAATTTTGGATTGGCTAAGTTTAGAATTCTATGAGCTATCCAAGTGGAAATATCAAAAGCTCAGTGAAAATATCTTGGCTGTAGCTACACATGTGAAAGTGTATGGATGGTATTTAAGTGAATGAAATAACTCACAAGTGATGATACAGGAAAAAAAAATAGAGAAGAGCATACCTATGATCTGAGAATCTGCAGCATTTAGAAAAAAAGAGATGTTGGGAAAGTCTCAGAATGGTGGCCAGTGAGGCAAGAGGGATAGCTGAAGAGGAAACTACCACAAAAGTCAGGAGTAGCTTTCTAAAAGTGAGCAATGGTCAATTCTGTCAAATGCTACTAACTAGTCAAACACAACAAAAATTTTGAAAACATATGTGACAAAAGTAGTTTCACTGGAGATTTGGAGAATTGGGAAGTTGGTTGTAGTAATATGTCAGTCCAGACTATTATAATCTGAAAACCTTGCACCAAAATATCTAGGAATACTAACTAATTGATACTTTTAAAAATCACACAACGCTACTGCAGCAAGGGAAAACAATATACCAGAAAAAAGAAAAAAGAAAATGAAACAATACTGAAGATTACTCATAAACTACTGGTATAATGGGGAACTAAGAGAGGAAAGTTACCATTTTAGTAACTGAAGAGTTGCCTTCTAATTCTATATAGAAACAAACCCTCTGCTTTTCTGTATGCTTACAGAACCCTTCCTTATACCTCTTTTTTTTTTTCTTTTTAATGTTTCACACCCAGGAAAAGCTTGGGTGAATTCTAAATATTTTCCCAGAGCTCTGAGTTATTACTCAGAGTTTATCACAATTACTTATCACAATTACTCTATATCACATATTTATTATTTTTAGCATGGAAAATGGTGATCACTTCCTTACTAACCATTCATATCTTACCCCTACTACCAAATGCTCATTATCATGCTTTCTAAATTTCTAAAACCAAATCCGACAAGGTGTGTACTTCTTTAAAAGTCCAATGGAATATTATCAAATTCAGGTTAAAATAACAACTTGTTCATAAGGTGTTTGCCCCCACTACCCTGACAAGTTCAATTCCCTTAATATCACCATAGTATCCTATTTGGTCACAAAAAAACATTTGCCAACATCAGAAATCACTAGGTATCACTTCTCTGGTTGCTATATAGGATAAAGGTCTTAAGTTTTTCTTCAATGAGTCCATATGATAATCAATCTCACCTTTTCATAATTCTTGATTAACTCAAATTACCTTGTAAAATATCTTCTGACTGCTTTCTCCATCTTGTAGGCAGAAAATCCTTCTCTACTCTTCCATAATGCCTTGATCCCCTAATACTTATCACAATTTGTAATATAAAATTACCCAAGTAATTACCCAAGAAGTATTATCTTCTTCAAGGTGGGCCATGTAATTTTGAGCTCAGCTTAGAGTAAATAATAAGTGTTAAATTAACAACTCAAAATATTTAGCATTCATTCATTAATTATATTCACATGTTAAAGTGGTCTCCGTTGAAATCATTATTCTGTGTTCATTTATTCTTGAGTCTGCATTTGTTTCCATCCTTAAAGTTATTTCTTATTCCTTACATCCTTTTAATTCACTTCTTATAAAGTATATTATTTTAGAAACCTTTAGTTGAATTTAGAAAGAAATTCACATTAAGTAGCTTTAAACACTAAGAAAATTCACAGATATCAAAATTGCAACTCTGACAAGGAACATGCACTGTTAGTTTTGTATCTAGTTATTCAAGATAGCAAAAATTACCCTGTTTTGGGATCTTATTAATATAAATTAGGTCACATATCAACATCTGTTGCTAGGGGCATACAATGCAACAATTGGCTTAGGCATGGTTTCTGTAATAAATGTTTAGGAGGGAGACTGGCTTACAATCATGAGAGTCCAACTTTTGACCTAAGCCCTTATCACTCGTGGTTCTCAGTCAATGCCCTTATCCTAAGCCAGTGAGAGAGCTTAGGGGTATTACTGAAGAGGTGACACAATGTTCACAAGACATGACTCTTCACGTACATCTGAATACATATATATTTATGTCTGGGTTGTTAAAAAAAATTGTATGTGATGGATGGTAACTAGACTTATGGTGATCATTTTTTGGTATATGCAAATATCAAATTATAATGTTGTACATCTGAAACTCATGTAATGTGTACCAATTTCACATCAATAATATAATAAAAATTTCTTTAAAATGTTGTTTTTAAATGCAATTAATGGCTGTAACTTCTTTTTGAGGTTACTCTCAAAAATTATATTTAACATGGAAATGGAAACTGTACACTTTGTCACATAGATGATTATTTTAAATTCATTTTAGTATCATACAAATTTTTTTAAATATAAAACATCTAAAAATAAACAACATCTAATCTAAACAAATATACTCTCCAGTTTGGTATGAATGGTTAACAGTAATGAAACAACTTTAAGAAAATACCTACAAAGTAAAGATGTGCACTTGCTTTGGAATGACTGATTCTTGCAAAATGTTGATTATTTAATGCCTATAAAAAATACAAGTGAAACAGGTTTAATTTTTTTTGTTGTTTCTGGTTTTTTTCTCTTAAACAATAAAATTCATTCTCATATTTAATCTGAAGATGAAAGATTATTAAAGATTCAAAAGTCAAGCATTACAAGAATGAGAGCAATAGAATACATTAAATTGGAAGTGTTCTCATTCAAGATATTTTAGTAATTTGTCTTTGCCAGATAAGCTTATTTTTTACGTTAGTAGCAAAGGTGAGTTATTATAAAATAGTTAATTCACAGTTGGCGCCTGGGTGGCTCAGTCGGTTAAGCACCCTGCTCTTGGTTTCGGCTCCGGTCGTCATGATCTCACAGTTTCACGGGTTCAAGCGCCACATCAGGCTCTGCAGTGTGGACCCTGCTTGGGACTCTCTCTCTCTCTCCCCCTCTCTCTCTCTGCCCCTCCCCCACTTGCACTGTCTCTCTCTCTCTCTCTCTGAAAATAAATAAACTTTAAAAAAGTAGTTAATTTACAGAAATAAACTTTTCTAATAAATTTTCAAGCACCAAAAAACACAAACATCAATTTGTGCTGTACAAAATATTATCATACTGTATAGTGATTTATAATTTACAAAGCACATTCATATTGTCTCATTTACTTCCTATAAAAGGCCATTCCAGATAAACTTTCAGAATTAAATACCAAATGATTTGTAGACTACTGACCGCTAGTTCTAACAAATTGCTAGACCTCTACAATACTACTGGAGTTTGCCAGTCAGAGTTAAGACTCACAAATGTCCCATGATCATAGAATTTTAATGAAAATCTACTTCATGTTAAGCACAGGAAGAATCTAAATAAACCAACTCACTACTCCCTGCATTCCTGATTTTGTAGTTGAAACAAATTATTACTCATATTTATGGATGAGAAAATAGGAAAATCTGAGTGATTAAATTGTGTGAGATAATAATAGGAAGCAGAGCTGAAACTTTAACTTAGACCACTAATTCTCCATCTAGGGCTAATTCTTTTACAATCACATCCTTTTATGCCCCAATTTATAGTTTTGAAGAGGATATTATTCTGTCACATACAAAATTACCAGAAAAACGTAGGGAACACCCGGACACACACGATGTGTGCTTCTTTAGTGGCAATACAGAGAAGCACTGGAGAAAAAGTATGCACAAACATCAAAGGTATGAGGAAATGAAAAAAGATTATTGCAGATGGATGTAGAGGGTGCAGAGCAATTAAGCCAATAACTCCTACTTGCTTAATTATAAATTCTGCCACTGAGAAGCCCATGCTAGATCAGCAGACAACAATACATTGATCCAAGTCTTGGTACAACTTCCTTCTAACGTAGCTTTCCACTAGCTGAAAGTTTAAAGAAGGATGGGGATTTTGTGAGATTTTTACCAAGACAATCTGAAACTGCTGATTCCAGACTTGAAATAGTTAAAAGGGAACACACCTTAAGAACCTATGACCAGAATAGAATGATAGAATGTTCACTGTTTCTACCCCATTGGGAATTCTTGTTACTGAAACTTTTTTAAGTTGTTTTTTTTTTAATGTTCATTTATTTTTGACAGAGAGAGAGAGAGAGAGCAAGCAGGGGAGGGGCAGAGAGAGAGGGAGATGAGAATCTGAAGCAGGCTCAGCACTGTCAGTGCAAAGCCCAACATGGAGCGCAAATCATGAACCGTGAGATCACAACCTGAGCCGAAGTTGGAAGCTCAACTGACTGAGCCACCCAGGCGCCCTTTTACCTGGAACTTCTTAATGAGAAACTGACCTTTTCTCCCAGATGAGGTAAAAGATAAATGCCATTGATGTGGCAATAAGTAGAAATATGATCCTGGCTGAATATAAACACACTGGAGCGATGAAAAGAGGTTTGAATATAAAATTACAGATAGAAACCTGGGGCACCTGGGTAGCTCAGTCAGATGAGTGTCTGACTCTTGATTTCAGCTCAGGTCATGATCTTTCGGGTTCAGAAGATCAAGCCCCATGTCAGGGTCTGCACTGACAGTACACAGCCTGCTTGGGATTCTCTGTCTCCCTCTCTCTGCCCCTCCCCAACTTATGTGCACATGCGGGTGCTCGCTCTCTCTCTCTCTCTCTCAAAATAAATAAATAAACTTAAAAAAATAAGAAACGAGTTAACAAGGTAAGTAAAATCAGGCATTTTGCTCCTCCTGGTTGTGCATCATTAACCATAGGATTACTAGAACAAAAGTCAAGAGCAGTCTAGTAAGTGTCCACTAGATTTGTAAAAGAGGGAAGATACCCAGGTATAATGAACAAGGTCACGAGTTGAGCAAATATAAAAACGAGAATTCCTCATCCAAATCCAATTACCAGGTCTGTTCACATACTCTGTGTCCCTTTAATGTAATAGAGCCTGGATACTCTATGAAGAAATTTACGGTTATTTTACAAGCAGCCTCTGCAAATCCTCCTCCAAGACTTCTTTAAAAAGATCTCAACTCATTTAAGATAAACTGACATAATTAAATATCAAATGATTTGTAAACTAATGAGCATTGGTTCTAAAATAAATTCCTAGATATGTACAATGTCACTGGAGCCTACTGGTCATGAAGACATATAAATGTCTCATGTTCATAGCATTTTGGTGAAAATCTACTTCATGTTAAGCACAGGAAGAATCTAAATTTAACAACTTGTTACTTCCCAAGTTCCTGATTTTGTAGTAGAAACAAATTTATTTAGCATCTTTTATCTTCACAATGATTTCCTATCTTGTGGAGTCAGTGTTGTAACTGAAGGGAGAGCCAATTAACACTTTTGACCTTCTCCCTACCTAAATATCAAATCAAGTAACAAATTACCATGTTCCTGGAAGATGGTGCTGATTGTTGCCAATATCAAACAAATTAGAGATGCAGAAGTGATCATCCTCACTTTCATTTAACTTTCTTGATTGGATTCATGGAAGATAGATAGTTCTTAGGGAAAGGGAGAGGCATTTATTTTAAATTTAATGAGTTAGTGTCACCAATTACATATGTTATTCCATATATAGTCTTCTTACTGGTGTTGCAGTCTAATATATGTATCTTTTTTTTTTAATCTCCTATGCAGCATAGTAACAACATAGGATAATTAGGAATAGGATAATTATTTTCCTATTCTTGTAAATAGGTGTTTGCTTTTACTGGACAAGAAGAGCAGTACACCTTCAGGGTCATAACTCTTGAACACATCAATTCTACAGCACTAGATCATATTAGACTGAAGTGTCTATGGAACTTTTTTTAAATCTATTACATTGATGATTTCATTCTGGTATGTCCTAAAGTTTAAGAAGTACAAATATCCTAGATTGTTTCCTAATATACACATATATGTTGAAGATAAATTATCAGAAAATAAAAGGGTCCTTCAGTTAATTTATCAGTTGTGATCTTAAGAATGCTAGGATATCTCCTCCAAAAAAAAAAAAAAAAAAGGGGGGGGCAAGTTATTGTCTCTTATATCTCTACCAAAAAAAAAAAAAAAACAATTGATGGATCTCTAGACTTTTGAGAAAATAGATCTCATATCTGGGTTTATGCTTCAACCCATTGACCAAGTAGACTCACAAATTCTCTTCTTTGAGTGGAATTCAAAGCAAGGGAAGTCTTACTTGTTAGTTCAGGCTGAAATATTCACAAACTGCCATTTGGCTCCTATGGTCCACCCTGCTGATGCTTAGCATAAAGAGTGTATGGTGGTTATAAATTCTACACAAATTCTATAGATACTTTCAGTCCAAAGAAGTTGCACCTCTTTTAATTAAAGCATAACTTGCAATGTATTTTTCATAATGGACCAGACTCATTATGATATGCTAAACCAGCTGGTAATGGCCTGCCAACTATTAGATCAAGGAGATTCTGAAGGTCTATGCAGAAGAGAAATAGGGAAGTCTTGCTATTGGTTAAAATCTAAGCAATGTAAATTATTTCCCACTTTTCTAGTGAAGACAGTATAGGTAAGAATAATCACCAATTAATATGCAGTGGTTTCGCTAGATATTCAGAGACTTTGGAAAAGATCCAATAATTGGGAAAACTGTTAACAAGAAAGTTTGGTAAGATAAAACTGGATAGAGTATAGCATGTAACCAGAAGGGGGTGGGAATATTTGTGTAACATATAAAATCTCAGCCCAGCTTTGCAGAAGCAAAATTAAACAAAATTATCCATTTCCTGGATATTATACAGTCACCTTTCCCTACTAGCCCACTTGCCAAAGGGGTTCATGAAAAGGGACAATAACAAAAATACATAAGCTATGTTTGAGCTCAAACAAGAACTCAACAAAAATGACCCAGAGCGCCTGGGTGGCTCAGTCGGTTAAGCGTCCGACTTTGGCTCAGGTCATGATCTCGCGGTCTGTGAGTTTGAGCCCTATGTCGGGCTCTGTGCTGACAGCTCGGAGCCTGGAGCCTGTTTCAGATTCTGTGTTTCCCTCTCTCTCTGGCCCTCCCCTGTTCATGCTCTGTCTCTCTCTGTTAAACGTTAAAAAAAATTTAAAAAACAAAAAACAAAAAACAAAAATGACCCAGATACCACTTTTTTTGTGCAACTTTCAAGTAGCACTGACCAATGTGGGCCCCAATATTTTATCATACCTTATAATAGCACTGAGACTCTCAATACAGTTTGATTTCTTCATGGATAGAGAAGGAAGTTCTTATTTCTTATAGAAAAACATTTTTTAAGTTTATATTTCACTTCCTGCCTGTCATATTATCTGCCAGTATTTTCATTTCTCTATCTGTTGAATGCCTTCCACACTCATGACTTTCCCCAATAATACTGGCATTTCATCTGATCAAAGAAACTCCGGAAGCTCACGTCTGTCCCTTCTCCTACTTTGTCAGGACACAGAGCAACAACAATCAACTCAAAGGTGGCCCTAGAATATGTGTTAAAGGAAAGATAACAATAACTCCTCTTGGGCTGGAATTTTATCATTTGGTCTTTGTTAGGTCTTTGGATGTGAGAACATTTCTTGTTTCCTTTTTCTATATGGGTTATTTTTTTCTCTAAAATCTTTCATGCAGCACAGCAGATAAGAGGGGGCCCCCAGACCCTTTATTTCAGAAGGCATCTCTCCCACTGCCTCTGAGGAGCATTTATTTATATATCAGGAAGGCCGAAGAGATAAAAAGGTAGCTGTTAAAATTATTTTAAACCTGTTTCTAGTTTAAGCAAACAGGAACGTTTTGCTCACTTAGGAATCAAACTTGCCCACCAGGAAAAGGACCGGGAAGAGGACCAGGCAGAGTTCAAAGACCCCTGGTAAAAATGAAGCACATTAATATCTTGGCATGGTCCTTCCACTGGGAATTTTCTGTGATTATAAGCAGTCTGTATGGATTTAGGGATGCTCAGTCCTAACTATGTAAGTCATACAATTTCAGTGACATATGACGAATACAGTTTATTGTCAAACCTACAACTCAATGTGAAGGCATACTTTTTTTTTTCCATAAAACATTTACTAATAGTTGTTGTAAATGACACAGATAATAGACACAACTGTGGTAAGCCAAATGTATGAATGGCCCTTTGAAACCAATGAAACAAGGAAAGAAAATTAAACCAAGTATTAAAAGTATTAACCCTACTTGTCTATTTGAACCAGATTAAATCCATTTCACTATATGAGGTCAAAACTAGTTAGGTTTGGTTTTGTTTTATTTGTTTTTTGTTTTTGTTTTTGTTTTTGTTTTTGTTTTGCTGTCCTACTTACTTAACCATTTCTGTCAAATATAACCTGAATACTATGCACTTTTCAGTGTATCCTAACCAATTAAACAAGTACATTAAGGAATAAGAAGGCCAAAGTAAGAGAAGACAGAGTACTGATAATGGAACACTGGAAAAGAATTTTAAAAAGGAGAATGTCTTTTATAAAATGAATTTATATTGTACAGTAAATTGCCTGTAAGTTTTTAAAAATAAGAATATATGCATATTTTTAATTAATTTCGCACCAACTCTTGTCTATCCAATCCAATTATAAAGTGCTATTATTTTAACTCATTTAAATATTAAAATGTGTTTCATCCCAAATCCCAACAGCCTGTTTTACATCTTTCTTACTCTGCATTGCTTTCCCTTTTCTTCTCCCTTGCAGTGTTTCCTTTTTCTGACTTGCCTACTTTGGCCTCTCTTCTTACAAGCTGCAGTTTGTTCCTGTGTCTGTCTATACAGACACATATCTCCTCTTCAACCCCCTTCCCTTTCGCTCTCCTTCTCATACTCTTCCTCCTTAACTATTGTTTTTCCCTTCTCAACTACTTTTAAAAAGTTACATTTCTTTTCTATTTCTCAGTGGAGGAGGAGTATGAGCTATCTGGGGACAGAGTACCAAGAAAGAAACCTTTAACCTCTCCTCACCTGGAAATAATTGAAAATCTTCAGGAAATGACAGTATTTGAATTGTATTTTAGATTGAGGTTTATGTTAAGGTCAGAAATCCCAGCTGAAATTTTTCTTGCTTAAGGCAGGAGAATGAAAATGCCAAGCTGTCGCATGTCTTTGCTTTGAATGTAATCTTAACTTACCTGCTTTTGAGATATTCAAATTGCTAAATATGTTTCTAATTAAACTGTACCAAGTGTGATACATTTTTTTTTCAGCTCCATTTACTGACATTGAATGTTTAAAACTATCCCTGGCTATGTCATCCCTTCCCTTTCTACAATAGACAACATACTGGACTATCTTCCGGGGGGCAGTATCCCTAATGTGAAACCTGGAAATGAAGGTTGTATCATCATCTACTATGCTGCACTTCAATTCAAAAGGCTTTCCAGGTAGCTGTATAGAGAATATAAGATTGAAAAAAAAAAAAATCCTAGGTCACCAATTGTACTTGAAAGTTATAATTATAATAACAAGTGACAGAAAAATTTCATGTGAGTGTAATAGCATTAATGATGCCACCTTCGGTCAGGTAGTGAAGGTTTAAATACCACTAAAGCATAGTAGGCCCAGACTTTGTCATGATCCTCACAGCTCCCTAGAGAAAATAATAATGAACAAAAATGCTAGCTTGGGCTCCATCATCAAATTTAGGTGGGACAAGTTCCAAACTAGTTCACTTCTTGAACCTGCAACGTTCTTGAGCTAACCATGGTTTAAGCAAAACTAAATTTGAATAGAGACAATTATTTCTACCATCACCTCAGCCACTTCTAATGTATAATTCCACTCCCATTACCACAGCATCAATAAAACTACACCCTAAAAGTGGGAATGATTGTATGAATTCCTGAACATATATTTATTTTTTTTTTTAATTGTTATTCTTTGAGAGACAGAGACACAGAGAAAGCAAGTGGGGGCAGGGGCAGAAAGAGAGGGAGACACAGAATCCAAAGCGGGCTCCAGGCTCTGAGCTATCCGCACAGAGCCCGACTTGGGGCTTGAACCCACTAACCGCAAGATCATGACCTGAGCAGAAGTCAGACGGCTTAACAGACTGAGCCACCCAGGCACCCACCCCCACCAAACATATATAATATGAACATAACATGCACAATATCAATGTAGTTATTATCATCTTATATGGTAAGCTAACCTTAATGGGTTTATTCAGTTTAATGACCTAGAGATATGGGGCAGAAAACAATTCTTTACTTATGCAAAAATATTTAATTCCTTGCAATACAAGAAGGAAAAGAACACAAAGCATTGCCTCAGGGTATCCTTTCACAGTGGTACCCAGAAGCTGTATAAATAAAACTGTAATGTAGCCTCATTCTCATATATACCAACAAAGCAAGTGTTTTCTGAAGAAATTGGAGGGTAGATATAATGCAGACTTTGGAGCTAGAGATTTGATTTATGACTTAATAGAGCAGTTAAGTCATTTAGTTTTTGTAAGTTTTTGTTCCCTCACTTCAAAAACACAGTTAATAATATCTAATTTGCAGCTTGTTGTGAAAATTAAATATTTGTAAAGCACCAGAAAGTAACAGTGCTCAAAAAAGATTCTATTCATATGATTATTAATTTATTATATTACATTAATATGAAGAAAATTATTTGAGGTTGCTAATAAATCAGAAAAAGGAGTTATGTCAGTATTCATATAAATCACACATAATATGCAATCAAGCTAAATCTTTTATACTATCTAATAAAACTACTTTCAAAAAAAGCTATAAAACTTAAAAATTACTACATTGAGGTGAATATAACACTTTTAAGGTATTAGTGCATTAAAAGTAAGATGAGAACACAAATGTATAGCCTTTGTGTTGTGATGTGAATATTTCTTAGAAATATATTTTTTTAGGGGTGTCTGGATGGCTCATTCGGTTAAGTGTCCAACTCTTGATTTTAGCTCAGATCATGATCTCATGGTTCATGGGTTTGACCCCTGACTGGGGTCTTCACTGGCAGTGTGGAGCCTGCTTGGGATTCTTTCTCTTTCTCTCTCCGCCCCTCCCCTCTTCTCTCTTGCTCACTCTCTCTCAAAAGGAAAATAAACACAATTTTTTTTTTTAAATCCTACTAAATGGATAGATGGAAAGCTCTGTAATTACATATAAATGTTTTCCTGTGAATTAAACTAGAATGCTAATAATATGGTAAAGCCTAAAAAGTCATCTCAGTCTAACCCTGTCACAATTTGAGAATTCCAAATTAAATTTTTCTAACACAGGAATTAGAGACATTTTGTACATGCATTAAATTTGTTTGTCATTTTTTTTTCTAATTCTATAATGAGATAACCTAAGAAATACATTCCTTTATGAGTTTAATCAGCATTTATATCTATACATATGTAACATACCTCATTAGTGCCTTCTGTTTTTAACAAAATTAGGCTCCTACAAAGAAAGGAAAGAAAAACTGTTAGATGTTTACTGAATTAGGGAGAAGCCTACAGGGCCATGGGTATAAACAACTTCAGTGCTTTAGCTCCTGAAACGGTTCCAGCATTTCTGAGGCAAATTAGCTCTCTTAAGGCAGGTCAAAATCAGGACAGTCTCTATAACTTTCTTCAGGGATACAATTCTTAGCAGGATAGGACTCCAGGAAATTTTTATATGATGCACTGAAGTAAAGGAATAAGTTGAACATATTAAATACACTGAAACAGTTGACCTGATCTCACCATGTGTTATAGGCATGGGAAACTACAGTGAATAAAGTACTGACTAAAATATAGTTAGCATTAAACAAAAATAAAAATTAAATACAAATTAAAAAGAACATGTAGCATGACAAGTGGTAATGAATTCTATGAAGAGGCGAAAAAAAGACCTCAAGGAAAATAAATGCCGTGGTGAAGGGTTGTAATTCCAAATATGGTGGTCATATAAGACATTCACGTACGTACGGGTGATCCTTGAGATAAGACACACTGAAGGCAAAGAATTGACTCATGAAGATAGAGGGATGGGAAGCTTAAGTCTAATCAATAGCCGAAACAAAAGCTCCAGGGCAGGTTGGGGTGGTAGGGCAGTGAGTTATGGAGAATTTAAGAAATAAAAAGGAGGCCAGTATAACTGAAGTGAATTGAATGAAAGTGGTAGGGAAGACTCACAAGGTGACAGAAGACAGTATCTTTTGAAATATATACAGATACAGCTCAAGCAGATAGAACTGTTAAGTAGCTTTGGTGGACAGTTGCAAACAGGATAGAGAAGAATATATTTGCTTATTCAAGACCACTTCAAAGCCACTCATAAGTATTACTCATTGTGTCTCTGAAAGTGTTTGGTCTCTCTTGTTTATTATGTATCTTTCTACAAAATACCTAGATTTCTAAATATGTAATCCAAATAATATATAATCCCCAATATACACTGTTTCATATTCACATTTGTAGTTATACACTTGAAATTACCATATATATGATCAGATAGCACGTAAATACTCAAGACAACCTGCATTAAGTTTGAAATCTTCCTTCCAACCTACTCTTTTAGTAAATGAAATGGACATTGATATAGAAATGGACATTGATATAGCCCAACATCCATTCTCCTATTCTCTTTAATACCAGGCCCAGATTTTAGGGGCCTATGCTTACTGTTAGCCAAAGTCAACATTTCTCTAGCCTCTTTTTCCATAAGTTTGGCAGTATGACCAAATTTTGGTGAATTGGATGTGAGCAGCAATGTTATTTGGGTCTGGCTGTTTAAGGTGGACCAACTCCATCTACACTTCTGCTATTACCTCTTCCTGCAATGAGGACACTATAAATGAAGTTCTTGAACCGTAGTCTTAAACCACATGATGGAAGCTTGATAATGGGAGCTTGGTATAGGATGGTGAAATAATGAGATTGACATCTGTTTCATCGATGATATTGCACAAGAACCACAATATCAATTTTGGACTGCTTACCTAATTTTTTTAATGTAGTATTAAAAAAAAAGTATACCTTTCTCTTGTCTAACAATTTTTACTTTGAATTTTTATTTTAAAATGAGCTGAACATATATACAGGGTTACAACCATTCTTTTATTGGTCCATATTTAAAATCACCTTTTGTTCTGCTTTAATTCGTTCTACCTACTCGTTCCAGCAGTTAGCCATCATGTTCTGTTTATTTACCTTTGGCTATCTAAACTATCTAAAACATCTCTTCTCTAAGCAACTGTCCTGCTCTCATTTTTGGACTGAAGGCATTGTCTTATGGATTGTCTATAGCCAGTTGGAAAAATACATATCCCTACATACAGATCTACTTCTTCTGTTTTCTTGCTTAAAGTTGGGTGCTAATTTTATTAACATAACTTCCACGGCTATCCTAAGACATTTACAACTTATATTTCTGTAAACAACATATTTGGCAGTATCATGCCCACGTGTCTCCCATATTCACTTAGGAATCAATCATAGATTCTTTACATATCTGAAGCTGTCAGGCAAGAATTTATATCTACTCTCAGGGGGCATCTGGGTGGCTCAGTCGGTTAAGCATCCGACTCGATTTCAGCTCAAGTCATGATCTCATGGTTCGTGGGTTCAAGCCCTATATTGGGTTCCATGCTGACAGCACGGAGCCTGCTTGGGATTCTCTCTCTCTGTTTCTCAAAATAAGTAAGTAAATAAATAAAACATTTAAAAAGAATTTACATCTACTCTTATCAATGCCTAAGGTGCCCTTATTTTTTTCATCAAAATATGAATAGAATAAGATAATAAAAAATCATATGGACATAAAACTCATACGGGGCACCTGGGTGGCTCAGTCAGTTAAACGTCTGACTTCAACTCAGGTCATGGTTTCACAGTTCATGAGTACGAGCCCTGTGTTGGGGTCTGTGCTAATAGCTCAGAGCCTGGAGCCTGCTTCAGATTCTGTGTCTCCCTGTCTCTCTGCCCCTTCCCCGTTCATGTGCTCGCTCTCTCTCTTTATCTCAAAAATAAACACTTAAAAAATTTTAAAAAACACACACATGCAGTTTAGAATCTTGGGTTAAAGACTTCTTAGCAGTTTGAACTTGGGAAATTTTCTTAATCTTTCTGAATATCGATTTTCTAATTGGCAAAATGTCAACAATGTCTTGCTCATGGTAATGGTTAAAAAACTAAGTTCAAAATGTTAGAGTTGAAGCCATGATGGAACAAGAAGGAGAAGATTTATCACTACACTTTAAATATATAACATATGTAAATGACACATGCTTAATAACTGTGTTCAGATATTGGCCAGCAGACAATGGTCTGCTGTGATCCTGCTTGGAAGGGAAACAATTGCTGATACTTTCTCTGCTTCCAGGCACGTTCTAAAGGAACAGGTAAACAATCCCAAACAGTTAATTGCAATCTGAGTTGAGACAGAATCAAAGGTCAGGATGTCTGCTGTGGTTGGAATTTTTCAGCCTTGCAAAAAGGCAGGACATAAACAGTAAAAGGGATCCAGAAATAAACATAGTGGACTGTTTGCATCTTTGTTGACTACTAAAACATAAATATGTGGGGTGAAATTTCACAATGTCAAGAAGACAACTAAAAGGGAGCTGTAAACTTCATAGTTCACAGAGTTAACACAGGAGTAGGAGGCATTTAAGATCTCCCCAGCCAGTGTTACTATTCCTTGATTGCTTAAGCATCTAGTAGAAAAGTCAAAGAAAAGACTTTTAGTGGTAAGGTTAAATATTTGCCATGGTAAAAGCCACTCTAGATGTACACAAACAAACTAGACTTAAAATGAATCACATGTAATTCAATAGATGTGGGTAGAAGAATTGGCTAATCTCAGAGAAAGAAACTTCAACCTCTACCTTACACCAAACACACAAAAAGCAATTTGAGATCAATCATGGATCTAACTAAAGCATTAAAATATGAAAGTATAAAAGCAAAATACATATATATATATATATATATATATATATATATATATATATATATTCATACACACACACACACACACACACAGGAAAAAAATCCTGCAAAATCAGGATAAGCAAAAATTTCTTAGAAGATTAAAAAAAACCCTTAAAACAAAAAATTGATATAAATGGATTTTACCAAAATTAAAACTTCATAAAATATTACCATTAAGAAAATGAAAAGGCAAGCTACTGAATGGAAACAAAGTTATCTGCCTTTTTTTCTTTCTCACTTTGTTCCTCCTTTTCTTCCATTTATCTATTTAATAAATATGTCTTTAATAAAGGATTTTAATATGAAATATATAAGCTGTGATATTATACCTCAATAATAACTAGGCAAAATAATGTAAAAATGGGCAGAATATTTAAACAGAGAGTATGGAAAAAGATTAATTAATGGCTGCTACACATACATGGAAAAATACTCATTATCAGTCATTAGAAAAATGGGAAAAAATTAATATCACTGCAAACATACCAGAATGGCAATCATTAAAATGTTGACAATTTCAAGCCTTAAACACAGTTGGAACAACTAAAATGATCACGCACTGCAAATGGGAATGCAAAATGGTCCAATTACATTGAAAAGCATTTTGGTAGTTTCGATAGAATTAAACATGCACTCACCATATGACCCAGCAATTTCACTCCCAGCTATTTACCCAAGAGAAATGAAAACCTATATCAACATAAAGACTTCTGCACAAAATTTTAAAGTTGCTTTATGTATAGTAGCTCCAAACTGGAAACAACTCAAAACTAGAGGCAATGCAAATGTCTAATCTGGGTCTTAGCTCTTAGTTACTGGCTCCTTTCTGCATCTTCTCTTTACCTACCCACCTGAAGATCTCTCCTTGTATACATCTAAGAGAAAGCAGGTGCTTACCCAATCAAATTTATCTTGATTTTACCAGAACATTTTAAAACAGGCTATCTTGTAAGCTGTTGAAAACACAATGGATGGCTGATTTGCAGTCAGTTGTGTATTCTCAGTCCATTCAGCTTGATCAGATTGGCCACATGATCCAGAATATGCCATCAATTCTCTCTGAACATACTAATTCTGCTTTCATCAGTTAGGGCTAAGCTATTTGGTTTAGAAGCATCTAGAAATATCAGATACCATGAATAAACTGTTTAAAACAAAATCATAGATGGAAAGAAGGAAGGAAATAACTTGAATTATTATATAGCAGATTTGCCTGTGACAACCAAAAGGATATGAGTAACTAATGAAAAAGGTCATTTTTCAACTAAAGAAAGGTCATTTCAACTAATGAAAACTAGGTCATTCTTCTATTTGCACATAGTAGATTAAACGCATTGAAATAATGAAGGCTACAATAAATGAATTATAATATTGTGGAACTGATGCTCAGCCATCTCTCTACCATATTAACTATTATATAGGATTATATATGGGTTAGTAATTCTTAGTCATTTTAGAGTATTATAATTGTTACTGTTCATTATTACCATATCATTCTAGATACTACGTCCACCAAATAATTTTAATTGATTGCATTATGATCAACACTATTTTAATTTAGTTTTTGAAAATTAGTATGCTATGTGCATGATGACTATTTTTCAAGGTACACAAAACAGATACCAACTGAAATAATACAAACTATCAATATTTTATAGCAAAATTTTATGTGGGTTTTTCACATATTTATACTTCAAGTAGTTGGATATCAGTATGGAAGTTAGAATAAGTTGGCATAATTACTGAACTATAATGAAGAAAAATTTCAATTAAAAAGGATACATACCGTGCTGTATTTATTTCTATTGCATCACCAATATTATATTTTCCTAAAATTATTCATTAATGCCATTTATTTTTTCTAGAGACAGCCTATACAAGTGAAATGAAAGAGTCTGACTGCAGCTTATGCCATGAACAAAACATCTCTGGTTATTGCCACTATATAGCTGATGGACCATAAAGCATGATGCTTTTGAAAGGCCAAATATAAAACTGAGTTGTTAAAATGTATCACATCTTTTTATAGATTAAGAAAGTGCTAAAACGATATGATATTTCAAAGATGCCATAACAATTAAGCAAAGTGACCCCACCAATCATTTGTTAGGTTTAAAAATGCAGCCCCTCATAATTTAAATCACTCATTTGACATTTTACACAAAACTCAGGGACAACCTTCATTTTTATGAGAAGAAGCATAACTGACTTGTACCTTCCTTTCTTGCTTCAGGAAAATCTGGTGAAGGGGAAGAAGTATAGTCTTAGAAGTTCAAAAAACCTATCTTCAAGTCCCTTACTGCCAAGCCCTGACTAGCTATAAAACTTTGGAGGTCAATAATTTCTTTGGACATGAGCAGGAGGAGTTGATATAACAATGTTAAAAGGAATGACATGAGGATTTAAGATACGATGTCAGGCACATTATAAATGTTGTTGCAACAACCTCCGCCCCAGGACCACAATAAAGGAATTGAAATATTTCAGGAGAACCAAGTGAAGGCAGTAGTATGGTATTCTACACATGTGGCAGGTTTTTGTTTGTTTAAATGTTTATTAATTTTAGAGAGAATACATGCACGCTAGAGTAGGGGAGGGGTAGAGAGAGAGGGAGAGAAAGAATCCCAAGCAGGCTACATGCTGTCAGTGCAGAGCCCAACATGGGGCTTGATCTCATGGATCATGAGATCATGACTTGAGCCAAAATCAAGAGTCGGACACTTAACTGAGTCACCCAGGTGCCTGCACTGACAGCAGAGAGCCTGCTTGGGATTCTTTCTCTCCCTCTCTCTCTGGCCCTCCCCCACTTGCATGTGCACACTCTTTCTCTTTCAAAATAAATAAATAAACTTAAAAAAAAACTAATTATGCCAATTTTGGAATTCCTAGATGTTCATTTTTGAACATCATTGCTTTTGATGTATTTCATACTATTCCTACTTGTCTTTTTCTTTTCTCTAGATCCTGTTTTTATTCTGGGAGACACCTAACTCCACATAGATGACAGGTTCAATAACCTTCTATATCATGTCTTTGACTTCCTCATTTTTAATGATTTTCATTGCAGTCCAATTTAATCATACTTTTCACAGTCACTGTATTGGTTTCTTAGAGTTGCTGTAACACATTGCCACAAAGCTGGTGGCTTAAAACATAATTTTTTTCTCACAGTTCTTGAGACCCTAAGTCCAAAATCAAGGTGTTGTCAGAGCCCCACTCCCTCTGCAGTCTCCAGGGGAGACCTTCCTAGCTTCTGATGCTTCCATGCATTCTTTGACTTACGGCTGCCTAATTCCAAGCTCTGCCTCTGTCTTCAGGTAATGTGGATCTCAGAAGATTTTTCCATGATCCCCAGAACTCCCTTATCTTTTCTCTTGTGCCTCTTATAAAGGATACTTGCCATTGGATTTAGAGGCCAGTTGGATAAACCAGTAGGATCCCATCTTGAAATCTTTACTTACACCCGAAAGACACTTCTCACAAATGAAGTCACATTCATAGGCTCCTGGGGTTAGGATACGGATTTAATTGTGGAGACACCACCGTTCCATGCACCATAGTCACCATTTCAACTTCCTCATCAGCTGTGGCCTTTCTAATTTGCTGTTTTTCATAGTTTGCTCCAGTCCTCCTCACAGAGATAGCAGTTACTTTTTCCTTGTGTTCCTATAAAACTATATGATCCTTTCTTGAGTTTTCTTTCCCAGAAAGCTAAAACCTAAGTTTCTTCACATAAGCTGTTTTCTTAAAAATGTCCCCATTATCATGACATTGCAAATACTTAGTAAAGCTCTGACAATGAAACAACTCAACCACTATCCTTCTGACTGCACACAGGATTATCAGAGCTGCTGGATTAATGTGCATGCACACAAACACAGACAGAAACATCTTTATAATCTCTATAATCTCATGATTGCCAATGAACCTGGGCTATGGGTACTCATTGGCACACCGTTTATATTTTTCTAGTTAGGTCTCTTAAGTTATACAGATTATTTTTAAATTTCATTTTTCTCAAATATCTTATTCTAATTTTTCCTCATTCTCTTTCATCTGATAACTATTCAAAAAACTTTTAGCTGTCTTTAAGACAATCTGTTATCCTGACCCAATCTCTGTTCCCCAGTTATGGAGGAATAGGCATTCTTCACCTTGTACCACAACGTGTGCTTTCCATTCCGTGGTGTATCAGGGTCCCCAAGATCACCTCAAGTTTCAATAATTCACTAGAAGAGCTTGCAAGACTCAGCATATAGTTATACTTATGGTTATGATTGATTACAGAGGAAAGGATACAAAGCGAACTCAGTAAAGGGAAGGCAAATGGGGTACATCCAGAGGAAATCGAGAGTCCTCTCTCACTGGAGTTAATAAAACACCCTTAATTCCTCTAACAAGGAGTTGTAACAAGTGGAAAATGCTGTCTACCAGGAAAGCTTACTACAGTCTCAGTGCCAAAGGCTTCTATTTGGGGCTGGTCACATAGGGAGGCACTCTCTGCCTAGCATATATCAAAATTTCAGACTCCCAGAAGGGAAGCATGTGTTCATCATAAACCATATTGTTTGAACAAATAAGTTAGGCATAATGAGCCACTTTTATCAGTTCTGGGGATCATGGAAAAGTCTTCTGAGATCCACATTCCCTGATGACACTTAAGGGTCTGAAGGCAGACCTTTGTCAGGATTATAATCTCATACCTTCTCTTTTGTGTACATGTAGGCTTCAGCCTTCCTTTCCTTACCCTTTATATATTATTCCCTTTCTTTCCTGTATTTTCCTGTTACCACTCCCTGTTCCTCTACCTTTGTACGTTTGTATCAAATTATCTTAACATTAATATCTTAAAAAAAGCAAAAGTTTCCCCAACTCATGTTTCCCTCGAGCTGCTACACTATCACTGTCTTCACCTTTATATATAACAATCTTGAAAGAATTTTCAATCGTACATCTTTCCTCACTTAACACTCATTCATCTAACCACTCTCTAACTTCATCCTCAGATACCCCACTATAATTGCTTTAACATAAATCACCCATTGATGGTATTCTGGGTGCCAGATAAGCCCAACTTTCTTACACTTTAATCTGTTAGCAGCAGACAAATTGTTGACGCTGCATTCCTTTGAGAATGTTTTGTTTTGTGATCTCTCTGGTCACTTCTCAGGCCCATTTCCTCCATCCAACCTCTAAATGTTTATTTGCCACAGTGTTTTGCCTAAGCCTACTTTCTGCCTCATATAATTGGCCATCTTTTGCTAGCCATGTATAAGTTGCTCCTCTCCCACTCACATCACATGTGGGTGAACATAATATGTATCTAATCTAAAATTTCTCAAGTGAAAGAAATCTTATTAAAAATCTATTTAAAAACATGTAAAGGGGCATGCCCTTGTATTAAAAAAAAATCTGTCTTAAGATCATACATTCCCTGAACAAATCTATCAAATAACTACCCTAGGAATTGTTTCCTGTCCATTTCTGGGATCTCATCCAGTCATCTGATTAATCAGGTTTTATGTGCCAGGCTTTGTATTAGCCACTGGTGGCAGACATTTAATTGCTTACACTTTATTCCTTTCCCTTTTCTCCTTACTAAAATTAAGTTATTATGCAATTTCTGTACCACACAATTCCAAGAGGTATCATGTGCAAAAAGGTGACCCTAGAACTGTTGTATGATCCTTTCCTTTCAACCCTCTCAAGTCCTCTAATGCAAACAGGATGTGTGAAAATGGAGCCATCATCCTGAAACAATCAGGTAACAATGATAATGTCTACAGCCAATACATTGAGGATGGCAGAGTAGAAAGACAGGTGAAGCCTGTGTCCAGGACTGCCTTGTCAAACTGAGCTCTCCACCTACAAACTTGTTGTTGTGAAAAAACAAACAAAAAACCCAACTCCTTTCTTTAAGCCACCATTAATTATGAGTTGCATTATATATACTCTTAAGTACCGTTATTTGGTTCCTATCCCGTTTTTGTCAGGCAGGCTGAAGTAAAGTGGAGAAATCCCTTATTGATCTATTCTTTAATAATGCTGCACTCAGGAAATACAAGCAGTTGTGGTCAGGTTACATAAGCAGGGATATGTTGAGAACATGCATGGCACTTGATTATCCTTAGTAGAAAATGAAGCAGTCTGCTAACTGCTAACCTACACTGCATTTAGGGACTCAGAGAATTAGTAGTACCAATAATAGCCACTATTTACTGAGCACTTACATGTACCAGTTATATGCTAAATACTCCACAGGCACTATTTCAATCTAATCCTGACCAGGATTATTTTATGTTCCCCACTGTGGACATAAAGAAACAAAGGGTTGAAAAGAGTAGAATTAATTTGCCCACTGTTTGACAGCCATTAATTGTTACGGTTAGACTTTGATGTCAGTATCAGTTCATATGCTACTAAAAAATTCTGTATTCTATCTAGTCCAAATTTCTTCAGTGAATTCCAGAACAGTATTTAGCCAAGTACTAGATACCTCTATTGAAAATCTCATAGATGACAAAAGAAATAAGCATAACCCCAAACCTGAGCCTCCTCTTATTTAAAAAATGAGTTCCATTACCGATACATGTTTCTAAACAAGCATTTTTCCCCCTCTCACCCTCAATTTCTACTTACTGACTTGTCATATCCAATGAATCATGAAGTCACATAGATTTTCTTTTTAAGGTACGACCCTATAAGGGGTCATAAAAATCAGTTGAGTGGGTCATAATCAACATTTAAACAGTAAAATAGATTACTACAAAGCTAACAAATTAAAATCATGTGATCAGATCAATAAATGTAGAAAAAGCATTTGACAGAATTTAACACCTATTTTTTACGTGTTTATTCATTTTGAGAGAGAAAGAGTTGTGAGTCAGGGTGGGGATGTGCAGACAGAGGGAAAGAGAAATCCCAGGCAGGCTCCATGCTGTCAGCATAGAGCCTGATGTGGGGCTTGATCTCACAAAACATGAGATCATGACTGAGCTGAAATCAAGAGTTGAGCACTTAACCAACTGAGCCACCCAGGTGCCTCAGAATTTAACACCTATTCATGATAAAAACTCCCAGTAAACTAGCAGTAAAGGGGAACATCCTCAACATGATAAGGTTATCTAAAAACCCTGTACTACAGGCACCTGGGTGGCTCAGTCACTTGAGTGTCTGACTCTTGGCTTCAGCTCAGGTTATGATCTCACAGTCATGGGATTGAGCCCCGTGTCAGGCTCCATGTTGAGCATGGAACCTGCTTAAGATTCTCTCTCTCTCTCTCTCTCTCTCTCTCTCTCTCTCTCCCTCCCTCCCTCCCTCCCTCCCTCCCTCCCTCTCCCCTGCTTGTGGTGCACTCTCTCTCTTTCTCTCTAAAATAAACAAATAATAATAAAATAAAATAAAAATAAACCTGCAGCTAGAATCATACTTAGTAGTGAGAAACTCAAAGCTTTCCCACTAAGATCAGGCATAAGGAAATGATGTCATCCCTCAAAATTCCTTTCTAACATTAAATTAATAATTTTAGCTGAATGCAACAGTATATATATATATGTATGTATATACATATATATATATATATACACACACACACATCTTGTCATTATTATATATATTGTCAATAATATATGGCATTATTATCTATGTAGGAAATCTGAAAGAATCTACAAAAAATTAGTATAAAAAGCAATTATAGCAAGGTTGTAGAATACAACCAATTAGTCTTAGACCAATAAAAAATGAAACTAGATTAAGGGAACTGAACAACACCATCAAGTATAATAACATTCATACTATAGGGATCCCAGAAGGAAAACAGAAAGAAAAGTGGACACAAAATTTATTTGCAGAAATAATATCTGAAAATTCCTGAATCTAGGGAAGGAAACAGAAATTCAGATCCAGGAGACACAAAGAACCCACAACAAAATCAATGAAAGAAGGTCCACACCAAGACACATAGTAATTAAAATGGCAACAAGTTGTGACAAAAAAATAATTTTAAAAGCAGCAAGGGAAAAAGCAAACAGTTACATACAAGGGAAACCCCATAGGTCTATCAGCTGATTTTTCATAGAAACATTGTAGACCATAGGGAGTGGCATGATGCATTCAAAGTGCTAGGGGAAAAAATTTGTAACTGAGAATACTCTATCCATCAAAGCTATCATTCAGAATACAAGAAGAGATAAAGAGTTTCCAGACAAACTAGTTAAAAGAGTGTATGACCACCAAGCCAAGCCCTACAAGAAATGTCAAAGGGGACTTTTTGAGTGAAAAGGAAAGACCATAATTAGATGAAAGGTAGGAAGCAAAAAAGGCAGAAAATTAAATATATCTATAAAAAGTAATCAAGGGATTCACAAAATACAAGGATGTAAAATATGACACCATGTATCAAATACACTTAGAGGAGCTAGAAGAAGTACAAACAAAACCCAGAACCAGAAGAAGTAAGGAAATAATAAAGATTTGAGCAGAAATAGACAGAAAGAAAGAAAGAAAGAAAGAAAGAAAGAAAGAAAGAAAGAAAGAAGAAAAAGAAACTGAAAAAAACAATAAACTAGATCAATGAACCCAGGAACTAGTTTTTTTTTTTTTAAGATCAGCAAAATTGATAAACCTACAGCCAGATTCTTCAAAAGAGTGAAAGAGAGAGAGAGATGAAGGACTCAAACAAAATCAGAAATGAAAAAGGAGAAATAACAACCAACACCACAGAAATATAAAGGGTTGTAAGAGATTATGAAAAATTATATACCAATAAACTGTACAACTGAGAAAAAAATGGATTGATTCCTAGAAACATTATTATCTACCAAAATTGAATCAGGAAGAAACAGACAATTTGAACACACATATTACCAGCAATGAAATTGAGTCAATAATCAAAAACCTCCCATCAAACAAAAGCCAACTGCCAACTACCTTCACAGGTGAATTCTACCAAAAATTTAAAGAAGAGTTAATACCTTTCCTTCTCAAACTATTCCAAAAAATATGAGAAGAAGGAAAGCTTCTAAATTCCTTCTGAGTCTAGCATTACCCAGATAACAAAACCAGATAAAGACACTACAGAGAGAGAGAGAGAGACAGAGAGAGACAGAGAGAGAGAGAGAGAGAGAGAGAGAGAGAGAGAGAACAACAGGCCAATAATCTTTGATAAACTTAGATGCAAAAATGCTTAAAAAAAAATATTAGCAAACCAAATTCAAAAGAACATTAAAAAAAAATCATTCACCACAATCAAGTGGGATTTATTCCTAGGACACAAGGGTGGTCAATATTCACAGATCAATCAATGTGATATATCACATCAACAAGAGAAAGGATAAAAACCATGTGATCATTTCAAAATAGATGCAGAAAAAGCTTTTGCCAAAGTACCATACCCATTCATGATAAAAACCCTCTGGAAAGTAGGAATAGGAGGAACATACTTCAGTCACCCACAACTAACATCATACTCAATATTGAAAAAGATCTTTTACTCTTAAGGTCAGGAACAAGACAGGGACGTCCATTCTCACCACTTTTATTCAATATATTACTGGAAGTCCTACCCACAGCAATTAGACATTAAAAATAAATAAAAGCCATCCAAATTGGCAAGGAAGACGTCAAGTTTTCACTATTTGCAGATGACATGATACTCTATATAAAACACCCAAGAGGCTCCTGAGTGGCTCAGTCACTTAAGCATCAAACTTAGGCTCAGGCCATGATCTCATGGTTCGTGGGTTCTAGCCCCATGTCAGGTTCTGTGCTGAGAGTTCAGAGCCTGGAGCCTGCTTTGGATTCTGTGTTTCCCTCTCTCTGCCCCTCCCCTGCTCGCTCGCTCTCTCTCTCTCTCTCTCTCTCTCTCTCAAAAGTAAATGAGCATTAAAAAAAAAAAAAACACTAGAACTGATAAATGAATTCAGTGAGGTCACAGGTTACAAAATCAATATACAGAAATCAGTCGCATTTCTATATACTAATAATGAAGTATCAGAAAGAGAAATTAAGAAAGCAGTATTATTTATAATTGCACCAAAAATAATAAAATACCTAGAAATAAATTTAACCCAGGAGGTGATAGACCTATACTCAGAAAACTATAAAACACTGATGAATGAAATTGAAGATGACGCAAACAAATGGCCAGATATTCCATGCTCATGGACTGGAAGAACAAATATTGTTAAAATCTCTATACTACCCAAAGTAATCTGCATATTTATCACAATACTTACATATATAATAATACATATATATCAAATACATATGTATCAAAATACTAACAGTATTTGTCCCAGAACTAGAATGAACCACAAAAGACCTTGAATAGTCAAAGCAATCTTAAAAAAGAAAAAAACAAAACTGGAGATACCACAAACCCAGATTTCAATATATACTACAAAGCTGTAGTAATGAAAACAGTATGGTACTGACCCCAAAAGAGACACATAGATCAACAGAACAGAATACAGAGTCCAGAAATAAACCCATGATTAATGGTCAATTAATCTTTGACAAAGGAGGCAAGAATATGCAATGGGGATAAGACAGTCTCTTCAACAAATGGTGTTGAGAAAACTGGACAGCAAAATGCAAAAGAATGAAACTGGATCACTTTCTCACACTATACACAAAAATAAATGCAAAAAGACCTAAATATAAGGACCTGAAACCATAAAGATCCTAGAAGGGAACACAAGCAGTGATTTCTCTGACATTGGCTATAGCAACATTTTTCTAGATATGTCTCCTGAGACAAGGAGAATAAAAGCAAAAATAAACTATTAGGACTTCATCAAAATAAAAAGCTTCTGCATAGCAAAGGAAACAATCAACGAACCTAGAAGGCATCTCCCATTCCCTACAGAGATAATGTTTACAAATGGCACATCCAATAAAGACTTAGCATCCAAATATATCAAGAATTTATACAACACCCATGTAAGAGTCTTGAGGGGAAAAGTTCTCTTAGCCCTGTTCATGATTATATCGCCACTACCACAGTCCCTGGCACAATGCAGACTCTCATTCCTTCATTCAGCAAATACAAACTGAGCACCTTCTGTGTGCTAGCCAATGATCTAGGCACTGATTATTATAAGAGTGAAGAAAATAGTTAGTATCCCTACTTCTAGTGAACTTACATCCAGTGAACTTATATTTTAGTGAAGGTTGTCAAGAAAAAATATATAGTCTATGTTACCCAAATCAAACTTAAAGGCTTAACTGACCTGATATGCATCAAGGAACAGGTAAAGACCAGGTAATACACTGAGCCAAAGCATATTCCAGGTTTTATGGGGCAGAGAAGAAAGTGTGTTTCATTGTTGTTTGGATCAAGTTGCAGTTTCCTTTGTGTATGAAGGGGGAACGTTTGGATTGCTCCAGCTTTGTGTCCCTTGCTTGGGATTATAGCAATTTCAAAATAGCTCCTTTGAGAACTTTGTAAACCTTGTAGTTTGTCTTTTCATCAAAGATTCAGGGGAGACACAGGTAGAAAAAAGAGAGGCATTGGGTTGTGGGAAAGGGGAGAGGGGGCATGCCTGTATCATGACTGTTTTAATTATTTTACAAAGGATGATTAAAAATTTTTCTGAGTGTTTTACAGAATTGTATTTTCATGCTAAATATCTTATAAATTCTATTCATTTAATACAACAACCCCATCAGGAGGGTTACAGATGAGAAGACTGAGTCATAGAGAGATTAATCAACTTGTCCAGGGTTACATACCTAGAAAGTTGTAGAAGCAGGTTCCTAGACAATCTATGCTCCAATTCACTTTGGTTAACTGCTCCTGAATAAAGATTCTTGCATAAATGAACAGTGAGCATTTTTCCTTAGAAGGTAGAAACAAATTTTCCTAAAATCCCACAATGCTAATCAGGTATTTTACTGCCAACCCAGTTTCAAGAAGCTGATCTGTGCACTGCTACATTGCATCTACTTGGTATTCATGATTTGAGGACTGATTCCAATCTCCCTAGAATTCTTCTCTAAAAGACTATCTGAGGAATACTAATATAAATGAGAATTATTTTATATCTTACAGCTTAAAATGGAAAGCATAATACTATATAAATAAAATATTATAGATAGCACTTAATTAAACATAAAAGCAATTGTTCTTTTTTATTATATCATTAATAGACATTGAAATTTCTTGCTTGAAGAAAAAAAATGTTAAATGAAGTAGTGACATTTGAGTTTAACTGTAATGTAAAATATGCTTCCACATCAGTAAAATGTAAGTTAATGAGCTAGTTCTTTCTTTCCTACTCTCTTAGATGTTTTGGGGGTCCTTCTTAGACTGATCAGATTAGGAGATTGACAAGAAATCACATTCAATGTTCAGGGTCTATTGGCCTGACACATCTCCTGAACTTGTCATCCAATACAGCAGAAAATGAAGAATAATCTGGAAACCTAAAGTCTAGTTTTTATCCTATTTGCTTGATGTCGCTTAGGCAAGACACTTGACTTCACTTACCTCTTCTGTGGACTTATCACAGAATGTTGACAAATAGTCTATGAAATGTAAAAAGGTCTTATACACTCTAATAAGGTATATAATTTTACAAATATAAAATATATACATACATGTACAATTGTAAAATTACACTGGTCCTCACTGTTAAATACATGACCTAAGGAACCTAAGGTTAAATACATGACCTCAGTATCTAGTTTTCTTATTTATAAAATAAATGTAACATCTACCACTGAGATCATTTTAAAACTCTAACTTTCTAGGTGTACATGAAAGAAGATCATATATCTTTGAAAAACAATATTAGGACAAGAGAGTGGCTTGGTTCACTGGGCTTCTATAAGCTTCTACCCACTGGGGTCCACTGCTCCTCATCAGGATCCACAGTAATTTATATTTCAATAATTTATCATTTCAGTAACTCTCCTCATGAGTGTCAGTCATTCAAAAAGTCAAATCTGACATTGTCATGTAAGTTCTAATACAACTGTATTTTCAGCCACAGAGAAAAGTTCAAATTCTTTAGTAAGACATCAGACACTCCTTGTATTATGCCCACATTTCCGGTATCTTCTACTACAATTTTTTAAAGCTTATTTATTTTGACAGGGAGAGAGAGAGAGAGAGTATGTGTGCATGGGTGGGGGAGGGACAGAGAGAGAGAATATGAGTCCACATCAGTAAAATGTAAGTTAATGAGGCTACTTCTGTCAGCACACAGCCCCATGCAGGGCTCGACATCAGGAACCATGAGATCATAACCTGAACTGAAACTAAGAGTTGTACACTCAAGTGACTGAGCCACCCAGGCACCCCACTACTACAAGTTTCTAACCTTAGTATTGGGGTGAAATTCCGTAGGGACTTATAGGCCATACTAAAAAGATTAGGTTTAATTATAAGATAGATGTAAGCAATTGGAGGGTTTTATTCCTGGAAGTGAAATAATTGATCAAAAAAACAAAAACCAAAAAAACCCTTTGTTTGCCATGTGACCATTGGATTATAGAGAAAGTAAGAAAAAAAAAGAAGAGTAGCAATAATTTAGTAATCAACTTAGAATTATTGTGGTTTTCTGGGGTGCCTGGGTGGCTGAGTTGGTTAAGGGTCCAACTTCGGCTCAGGTTATGATCTTGCGGTTTGTGAGTTCGAGCCGCGTGTTGGGCTCCGCGCTGACAGCTCAGAGCCTGGAGCCTGCTTCAGATTCTGTGTCTCCTTCTCTCTCTGCCCTCCCCTGCTCACGCTCTGTCTCTCTCTGTGTCTCAATAATAAACAAACATTAAAAAAATTAAAAAAAAAGAATTATTGTGGTTTTCCCTAAGATAGTGATAAAAGAGATGGATAATGTGGACAGATTTGGGTTATATTTTGACAGAATACTTGATTTTAGATTGAATGTAACATAAATGGAGAATTGTCTTGAGTATCTGGTAAGATAGCAGTGTCATTTACAGAGAGAGGGAAATTGAGCTACTTCTAGATTGGTCATGTGGAGTTTGATGTGCTTTCAGACATAAAACAGAACTTTTAAGTAGACAGTTTAAGTTCAGTGTAAAGATTGAGAAGTTAGGGATGGAAAGCCATCAACGTGTAAAAGGTATTTAAAGCCACTGAAACACTATGCAGTACAGAGCACACAAGGATGATGACTAGATGAAACCTCAAAACGAAGCCCTGTGGTGCCCCAAGATTTATTTCAGAAGGAGGACACAGAACCAGTAAAGAAGATATGAAAGTATTGACCAATGTGTAAGAAAAAATAAATCAGAATATTCAGTGTCATAATAACTACATTTGTCTCTTATTGGTGCCGAAAAAATTACTATAAATTTAGTGGCTGAAAGTCACACAAATTTACACTTTTACATTTCTGAAGGTCAGAAGTCTAAAATAGGTTGCCAGGGCTACGTTCTAGGGAAGAATCTTTTTTTTTTTTTTTTTGTCTTTTTAAAATTCTAGAGGCTTCCTGTATTCATTACTCTGACTTCTGTTTCAGTTATCACATCTGAGACTGTCCTGCATATCTCTTTTAAGGACTTTTATGACAACATTGGTCCTACTCAGATAATCCAGGATAATCTCCCCATTTCATGATCCCTATTCTAATCTCATTAGCGAAGTCACTTACACTATGTTAATTTATAAACATATGCACAAATTCTGGTGTTTGGATATGTATACTTGGGTCATTGTTTAACCTGTCACATTAGCAAAGAGATTCACGTGTACCATAAAGAGAGACTGTGGTCAACTATGTTAAATACTGTAGAAATGCTGAGTGATATAAAAAAAGAGAAGTGAATCTTGGATTTGACAATTACAGTCATAGTAACATCAACAATTACCCTTCCAGCACTAAGTTGTAACGGGCTAAAGAGTACTTGAGAAATGAGAAAGAGATGACAATGAGTATAGAAAATTCTTTTGAAATGTTCTCTTAGGAAAGGTGATAGAGAAATAGTAGTTGGAAGAAAAAGTACAGTTAAAGCAAAACCTGACTGTTTTAAAGATAAAAGTTACCAGATGCTCTTTGTATGCATATATACATTATCTACAAAGATGAACAATTTTTGATATGGGAAAAAATAATAAATAAATATAAAAATCGTATCCACAAGGAAAGAAAAGAAGTGTATAACTGCATAATTGGAGAGGTTAGTTTTTTCTAAATGAGACACACTTCACTTCTTCCATCTACAAAAACAGGAAAGAGGACAGAAAATATTTACAGATAAAGACAACAGAATTGGTGATTGGAAGATGAGTGCAATCCCATTTATATGAATCATCTTTTTTCAATCTATTTGAAGATGAGATGTTCAGCTGGGATTTTCAAAGTGGGTTTAATTCTGGGGAGTAAGCATATATAATAAAACAGCATTCTCAGATATTGAATTGGAAATTAAGTATCATTACTGACCTATACTGAGTGCTCATTTGACAATGTCATCACCACTTTAAAAAGAGCTCAGCTATATGATTTTTTTTCCCCTCTAGTATTTGGTTGTCTCTATGCAGTCACTGATAGATTTAATGTGATCAATGAATTCAACCAAAGTTGGCTTTCAAAGTATAAAGCATTGTGGAGGGAAAATAGAGAAAATAAGTTAATTTTTGCTAATGAATTGCACCAGTATTCACTCAGTGATCAAGCTTCACATCTAATTCACAGTGAAGCCACATCATTATATCCCAAATAAGTCAAACGCATCCTCTTCTAACTGCCTTCTATCTCTATAGGCTAGTCCAACCCAGCATCATCTCTTTCTTGGATTCTTCCTTTTTTTTTTTTTAATTTTTTTAACGTTTATTTTTGAGAGAGCACAAGCAGGGGAGGGGCAGAGAGAGAGGGAGACACAGAATCCAAAGCAGGCTCCAAGCTCTGAGCTGTCAGCACAGAGCCCCAGGCAGGGCTCGAACCCACAAACCATGAGATCATGACCTGAGCCAAAGTTGGACGCTCCACCAATTGAGCCACCCAGGCACCCCTTGCTTGGATTATTTCAATACCAACTTAATTTGATTTTTCTCTAGTCCATTTTCCATTGCAGACACAACAGAAATTAATAATTTCATCCAGTCCTCCTCCTATGCCTACCAGAAAATGACTCAAATTATTCCTTATTATGAGTAGGATAAAGACAAAAATGTATACGTGTGATTTCAATGTTCTATATAGTGTGATCTCTTCCTTTGAATGGTATGTCATCCTTTTCTTCCTTGTGTTATCTCAGCATTCCAGCCACTCTGAAATCTCTTTATTTCTCCAAATTCTCCAAGTTTCTTCAAGGCCTTCAAGACATTGTCCCTTTCTTTAGAAATAACATTGATTTATCTCTTTGCCTAGTCAACTCTTACTTGGCTACCAGATCTCAGCTGTATTTTGCCCCATGGAAGCCATCTCTGTTCTTGTATGTAAATTCAGACCAGTGATCATTTACTTAATAGTACATATAAAGATTAAAATATATACATTTTCATGGAATTATATAATTAATGGCTATCACACCACTAGGTTATATATTGCATAAAAAGAAGACCAGTTTTTCAAATAACATATCTATGTAAATTATAACCATATTTACATATTATATATCATCCCTATTTTATATAGTATACATATGAATTATAACATAATTTTACATATGATTTTACATAGTTATAGATTTTATATACATACATGTCTATTTTTCCCCTATTCCTTGATCCCTACAGAACTGTTAGAAGAATATATCTTGGATCTCAATAGAAAAAGTAAGGAATTATGAAGGCCTGAAAGGAAGCAAAAGCTGAAAAAAAAAGTCAATTTATTTACTTTAACTGGTAATATATTATTTCATTTTTCTTTATTTATAATACTTGAAAAACTTATGACTCTCTTATCAACCAGCATTGGAATTTTGCTACTTTTCTTTGTACAAGAATAGTTTCTAAATTTAAGTGTTCTGTTAAATAGTATAAAAGGATGCTTTTAAACATGGAATATCTAAAAAAAAGTTAAGAACCGATGTTGGTTAAAGTTTTCAAGAAAAAATAAATTTTATTCCATACCTAAATTGAGAAGATTAACAATTTTCTTCCCACTATAAACAGTTCAAAAACAATTTAAATAGAAAAAGGATAAATCTTAATTAAATATACTTTATATTGTTGATATCTAAATAGTTTTATATATCTATACTTATGTAGATATATACATATATACACATACACATATTTGCATGCCTGTATGTATATGTATACGTGTGTGTATATAATCAGCAGATATTTAGATATGCTTGGGAGTGTTATTTATTCCTTACACTTTTTATTTATTTTATTTATTTTGAAGGAAGACTTGGCAGTGGAAGGAATTTTGTCAATATTGATTCTAATTCTGCTTCTAAACAAGTCCATTTATTCTAAGCACTATCGAACTTCTGATTTATTGAGAAGATAATCTTCCAGCACCTCCTGGAGTCGCCACATTGTCATTTCACATCACATTTTCAATCCATTTGCTTTTCACCTCATGGATTCTATGCAACTATGCATAGTCAATTGCAATACCCTCCAGCATTCTGGAGTTCCCAATCAGTTAATCAGTTCGTGTTTATAAACATATAACAGACTTCATGACACATCACCAAATGTATTTGAAATAATTAAGCCAAAATGAAAAATGACTAAATGGCTGCTCAATTAAAAAGGACATGCATATCCCTTTTAAATATTGGTTTTAATCCCAAAGCTTCAATTTTAATCAAAATCAATGTGGAATCAGTTATATTTGTAACAAAATTTGTCATAGCGTTTTTTGCTTTTTTGGTTTTTTTTCCTTACCTTAAGTCTATTGCTCTTAATGATTTTTTGATATTTGGTTTGGTTTAACTAA
Organism: Felis catus; assembly: GCF_018350175.1. Classification (NCBI taxonomy): domain Eukaryota; kingdom Metazoa; phylum Chordata; class Mammalia; order Carnivora; family Felidae; genus Felis; species Felis catus. Next base: position 49,133,110 of record NC_058384.1, on the reverse strand, counting down.
AGCACCATTGTCTAACAGTAAACATGCCTTATAGTGTTCAATAAAGTGTTAACTTTCTTTCAGAACTAAGAAGTAGGCCTGCTACTGAGAGGCTGCATTCTATTTAATACCTAACCGGAAGGGCAAAAAGACCTGGGAGACAAATGGTATGGAAAGAAGGCACATGGGCAGAGGGGAAGGACACATTAACAGGCACACATTTCTAGATTATAACTTGCAAAGCTTTAATCGTTCATTTTTTATATTTTAGACTTTAACTCACTATCACTTTGACAAGAATGAACAGTCACTAAAGGAATGAACTGTTGACCTGAACAGGACAGATAGCCTTGGGGTCTAAAAGAAATCCACCCCTATCCTTGATACTGGCAAGAGATTTTCTTTTCCTAATACTTGTTTCTCATCTATTACTGTCTGATTTCTCACTGTATGCTTTCAATTTCTTTGCCACAAATCACTCCAGAATTTAGTACCTGAAGACAACAGATATTTATTATCTTCTAGTTTCTGAGGGTCAGGGAACTTGGGGTGGCTTTAGCAGAGTGATTAGGCTTAGGGTGTCTCTTGAAGTTGCAACCAAGCTGTTGACCAGGACCGTGATTATCTGAGACTTGTCTGGGGTTAGAGCAACTACCATCCTCCTATCTGTGACTGTTTGAAGGAGGTTTCAGTTCTTCTGTTTGTGTGTCTTTCCACGGCCATAACTCTTTTCTCTATATAACTGATCACATGCTAGATCATTATGAAGTCTTCATCTCATCTAAAATACTGGTATAATCACCAAAAGATGTACTGAAAAGACAACGTGTTGGAATTAGGTATTGTTAGGGGTATTGTCAGAGTCTCAAGGAAATCCATGAATAAGGTACTCCTCAAAAGTTTATTCTAAAAAGGAATGATTTTTCTGAGGCTTGAACCCTCATGAAACTATCCCTTCCTCCCATAATCAATGAAAGAGAATGACATTGATTCTAATCTTATTACACAGTTGTTTTATTTCCTAAATTAATTAAAGAAGAGAACGAGGTCTCACAGCTTGGTTCTTACTTTCTTAAATCCGTAAGAAAATAATCAGAAATTTTAGTTCCAAGTTGTGATACTGTGTGTTTGTGTGTGCTATGCTCATATAGAAATAAACAAGAAAGAGAAAAATATCTAAAACAAATAACAATGAACAAAATATTCAAATTCAAGATTTGACCATTTTGTGGAATTAAATTAACAATGTACATTCACCTTTTCAATTTTTTTTTAACTATTACCCAAAGTTTCCTACTTCTTTCATTCCCAAATTGGGGTTTCTAGACTTTTGTTTTCCGTTCAGTAAATATCTTTCTCTCTTTTAGATAAGTAGAGAGATAAATAAATACATTTTCCCATATCCCGTATGAATATACATCACAGAAAAAAAAAGATGTACATCTAAATAACACAGTAATTATAATGCAACTATATGCAGTTATAATGAACTATAATGGCATGGATAAAAAACTTGTGAAGTGGTTACAGGAGGAGTATAGCAGGATAAAGGTGGTGGATCAATCTCAAGCTCATTAATTTTCCTCATGTTTCATATCAGGAAAGCAATAAGATACTCTCTGTTCTAACAATTTTTAAAGGTGTTAAATAACCACCAGAAAAAATAAAAATAAACTATATACTTTCACTCTAACAGAGAAAGAAGAAAAATACATAGCATGCCAATTAACGAAAAAAATAAGATGACAGAATCATGTCAAACATACATTTGAAAATCTCACTTAAACAAAAAGAGCAACAATCTGGCTTCAAATTACATAAATGAAATATGCAAATCAAAGTTACATGGGAAGCTTGAAATCAAAAACATGGGCATGGAACACACCAACAAAACTCACTCAAAATAAAAATAAAATTAGGATATTAACATTAGACAAAATGAAATAAAAGCTAGTAGCATTAAAATAATGAAGTTAATAAACGATTAACATATTTAAAATGATAAAAGGGGAATTTTCATCAAGTAAGATGCTGATTTAAGACACATAAAATTTATTTTACATCAACATTTGTAAACTGCAGAAAGATTTAAGATTGATCTTCTAAAAATAATATAAGAAAGTGTATATGACATTTTGTTGTTTACAATGTAAAGTACTTTTTTAAAGCATGACTATAAGACTAGAAGACCAAAGGATATGTTTGACCTAATCATGAAAGAATACTGTAAGTGGCTGCAGCTTTTTCCAAGACAGTTTGCCAGTATTTGATTGAGCAATTTCACTTCTTGAATATTTGATTGAGAATTCACCATACAGCTGTATTCACCTGTGGTAAGTGAGTAATGATCCCTAAAATATATAATCCCTAATAACTGAAACCTGTGAAGTTAACTTATATGAGAAAAGGAGCTTTGCAGATATGATTAAACTAAAGGAACTTGAGACAGGAGGTTCTTCTGAATTATCTTCATGTGCCCTAAATTTAATTACAAGTATCCTTATAGCAGGGAGATTTGGCTAAAGAAGAGAAGGCCATGTGACTGCGAGGCACAGACTGGTGGCCACGCATCAAGACCAGCAACCACCAAAAGCTGGAAAAGGCATGGAACACTTTTTTCCCCAGAGCCTCTGAAAGGAGCTGACACCTCAATTTCAGCTCCATGAGACTCAGTTCAAACTCCTTGCCCCCAGAGACTGTAGGAGAATAAATTCCTGTTGTCTGAAGCTACTAAATTTGTGGCACCTTGTTACTGTGAAAAGAGAAACTATTCTATCCCAAACCTTAAAGATAGGCAAACAAAAAACCTTTTCTTAATGACGATTTTTTAAATAAAATTTCAAAACAAAATAAATATCAACTAAGAGAAAATGAAAATAAATCAATAAAATGGAAAACAGAAAAATACAGAAAAATCAATGAAATACAATGCTGACTTCTCTACAACATCAGTGTAATTCATAAAATTCCAGCCAGATAAGAAAAAAAAAAGTTACAAGATACAAATTATCAATCTTGGGAATGAGAGAGGGGCACCTAGGTAGCTCTGTTGGTTACGCTTCTGACTCTTGATTCAACTCAGGTCATGATCTCATGGTTCTTGAGATTGAGCCCTGCATCAGGCTCTGGGCTGAAGTGCAAAGCCTGCTTGGGGTTCTCTCTCTCCCTCTCCCTTTCTGCTCCTCCCCCTGCTCACGTGCATGCGCTCACTCGTGCTCTCTTTCTCTCTCTCTCAAAAATAAATAAATAAAAATTCAGGGGAAAAAAGGGAATGAGAGAGGTAATTTAACTACAGAGTATTTATTGGCATTAAATGAATTGTAAGAGAATATTATGATCAAATTTGTCACAGTAAATGTCAGTTTGCAACCCTCCCAGTACCTTTCCTATTGCAATCTGAAACTGGCCCTCACACAGAGAGAGACCAAAGAAAGAGACAGTCACTCCAGGTTGGCAGGTGGCAGTTTTAATAAGCAAAAGGAACTTACATAGAAGGCTTGCCCTGGGTGGCAGCAAGACAAATAGATCACCACAACCAGCCACCAAATCATATAATTATATAAAGAGGCCCTAACTCAGTTCAGTCATGCAAACTGTGCAGACATTCTCAACATCATGCCGCATCACTATCTCAAGGCTTTGTCTTCAAAGCAGTCTCTGCAAGTGGGAAAAGCAAGTGGAACCCACATTCCAAGGACGGTCGAGACAGTGAAGAGCCTCTAAATGCCTGGGTGCAACTCACGGGTCAATCAACAGTCACATCCTTTTAATGACATTCCCCAATAGTAAATCCAACAATTTAAATGAAACGGGCAAATTTCCAGGAAAATAATTATTAAAGCTTTCTCAAGATGATCTAGAGTCCCTGCATCACAGTATATCAAAGTAATTGAAATTCCAATAAACAACAAAAACCTTCCCTAAAAGAAAACTCCAAACACAGATCACAGATGGTTTCACTGAATTTTGCTTAACATTTAAGCAGAATACCAATTTATGCAAAATCTTATAATAAATTTTAAAAAATAAAAATAACTTTCTAGTATTGTATCAAATGCTCCAAGTATTAAGACATTTCTTCCCTCTGGCTGATGAAAATGTAATCTCCTACATTATATACATGTAAGCTCTCTTATTACAAGCCATGTGTGAGCTTTGGGAATTGCCTGTGCAGCCAGTTTTTGATGATTCTTTGCTAGCTTGTGGAGTTTCCCATCACTGATGTGCAGATAAGTACTCAGGCAGAAATCTGATGGATCCCTCTGTTGATCTCAGTAGATCTCTTTGCAAGCTTCCTCTTCCCCAAACCATACATCGGGCCTCTCTCAACTTCAATTTCTGTCTCAATAATTCATCTCCAGGACTTCTATTTGAATTCTTTCTCTCTGAGCAGTGACCTGAAAACTGTCTTTGGCCAATACACTGAGGCAATCATGGAGCTAAAGCAGCTTATTTCCCTTGTCTCACAGATCACAGCCATATTGAGTCCATTACCCACAGCGAGAGTTCAAGTCCCATAGTACTCAATCCTTCATGAGTCAAAGCAGAAATCTCATTAAGTTTTAAGAAATGAAACCATAATAAAAGATACATGACCCTTTAAGTGGGTATGGCCTTAAGAACATAATTGAGAGAGAACCAGCTCTCAACATACTACAAAATGACTAGTACTGATTTGATGAAAAGTCCTTGATAAAGCTGACCTTAATGGGTAAGGCTTTGTTGACAACAATCCAAATACCTCTGCTAGCCTATAGACTATCTGAATTATTGTTAACATTTACAATTAGGAACTTATTATAAAGCAAGATGAATGAACCTTGACCCAATATACTATCTATTTGTATTATAGTAATGCCACCTATTCAAAATACTAATTTTAAAATTATGTGCCAGGGGTGCCTGGGTGGCACAGTCAGTTAAGCATCTGGCCCTTGGTCTCGGATCAGGTCATGATCTCACAGTTTGTGACTTCAAGCCCAGCATCAGGCTCTGTGCTGATGGTGCAGAGTCTGCTTGGGATTCTGTCTTTCCTCTCTGCCCCTCCCCACTGTGCCACACTCTCTTCTAAATAAATAAATAAATAATCTTAAAAACTTAAGTTATATGTCAAACAAAAGTCTGATGAAAGGAATAAACAGTTATCTTCAGATGCTATGTTATGGGAAGAGACTCTATACAGTTGATTGTTCCCTGGATTACAATTACTGTAAAATGTAAAAGAGAAATAAAAGCTCTTGAAGAGTAGTATTTTCAGTGTCACTTTTGTTAGCATTTTGTATCTACTATACTGATTAAATGAGTTGCACTGTTTCAGTATTCTAAATCATAAATTATATTCCATTTATCTTCCTAAGAAAATTCTCTATGCTGAAATGTTTTTTTTACATATGGCCCTAAGTTAGAAACCGTAATTATAAATACTAACAGTCTCAAGGAACATGATAATCCTTCGTTTGTACAAGAATGCCATCTTGGGATCACTTGCTATTAGAAAACAGTTTTTTAATAGATGAGATTTAGAAATACCCATTAATATGACCTTAAATAAACTCATCCTTTTCTATCTGTGTATCTATGCATATTTGTGTATCTATGTATTTATCTAATTGATCACTTTATCTATATATACCAAGTATTTAAAAGTATGGCCCATATATCATCTGGCTTCACCTATTTCACCAATGAATATTTATTTATGCATTTGTAACATATATTTTTTAAGAATGAAATTCACAGTACCATTTTCATAAACTTGCAAAAATTAACAATCCCTTAATATAATTTGATAATACTTTCTCCCTAATATTTAATAAAGTATTTCCCAAAATAAGGTTCACTTATGGCACTTGATATTTCTTCAAAACTCTTAATCTCTAAGAGCTTTCCCTTTTGAGATGTTTATTTTTTGAAGAAACTGCTCCATGGAATTCTTCACATTCTGGATTTGGCTACATCCTTATAGTCTTTGTTGAACACCTTCTTTCACCTATGGCATTCCCCTCAAACTGCTATGACTCAAATCATGAGGCTTGATTAGATTCACATCAATAATATTTATAGCAATGTAATTACCTTTTAAAAATCCCTTGCAGGGGCGCCTGGATGGCTCAGTAGGTTAAGCGTCCCACTCTGGATTTCGGCTCAGGTCATGATCTCACAGTTGTGAGATCAAGCCCTGCATCGGGCTGTGCTGGGCATGGAGCCTGCTTAAGACTCTCTTTCTCCCTCCCCTTCTTCCCTTCCATCACTCTCTCTTCTTCTCTCTCTCTCTATCAAAAAAAAAAAATCCCTTGCAAATCATGATTCTAAAAGATTTCCATATTTGCCACATGAATTTCTGAACACTGAGAAAAAGACACAATGCTTAGTTAATTGGGTCACTGGGTAATCAAGTATTATAGATGCTGACAGTAATAACTACCATAGCAATAAGCAAAACCTCATGTATCAAAAATTCATCACAGTATAATTTAGCATTAACATTTTGAACAGATTTAAGCAAAAAACATAAAGTATGTATGCTTCAGCAAATACTCAACATTAAATAAGCATAATACTTTGACTATAATAATCAGTATATTTAATAAATATATAATGTTACAATGCATGTTATAAAAATAATTCTCAAGTATTACTTGGATGACCAGGCTAGAGTGAGAGGGTACTCTTGAGAGAAGTAGAGGAACATCATTAGCACATTTTACAGGGAATAAAGAGGGAAGTAAGGAGAAAAGGGAGAATAAAACAGAATGAAATTAACCTTCATCTCTAATTCTGGTAGCTCTGATATGGATGCAACTTGAAAATTTTCTCTCCACATATATGTATATTGAAGAATTACCACTCTTACACATTTTGAAGAAAACACCTTTAAATATCAGTCTCTGTGGGTTTTGTTTGTTGGTTTGTTTTTTGTTTTGTTTTGTTTTGGTACTCACTTATTGGGAAGAGAACTTGCCTTGCTAGAATAGAAATTTAATGAGGAAGAAAGGGAAGTATTCTACTTTGGAGTTCCACAATAAGCTCTTGAATCCAACATCAGAAGGAAAAATTGTGAAGGCCCTCTCTGTTTAGTTCTGCTTTACAAAAGCAAGATATGAAGAGAGAATAAGTTTCTTTAAAGAAGGACAGTGCATAAACACTTGACAAAATACTGCAAAGACACTAGAGGAAAATCCATGCTGACCCACCCCCTTTGGACACCAAACAGATTTCATGTGAGGAGGATGAAAAGAGGAGAATTGAATAATATGCAAGCATGCCAAAGGCAGGAGGAAACTAGAACAGACAGAATCTAGTGGATGAGATTACAGAAAAATAATAAGAAAAATTATACACAGTAGAGCCTGTAACGATGTGGCAGTGTCCATGTACCAAAATCAGCATCAAGATGTGGCCCAGAACCACCTGGAATTAGAACCAGGAACCTAAATGGAGGACAAGCCAATGCTGGCACTCACTATCACCATTCAAGTGACTACCACATATCACCTGTGTTGACATTAATCATTCTCATTACTATTTGATGAGACTTTTCTATACTGCTCCTTGAATACCACCAGTGAGTATATTGTCCTGCAGAAGTGAAATCTGCTGAAGGTAGACATTCACCTGTGATTAAGTGAACTGCTCTCAATGGAAATTCTCAATAGGCCTACGGCCTCAAAAAAAGTATATAGAGTCCATGATTCTCAAAGGCATTGGGGTAGTATAGGAGAGGAAGGTCCTCACCTTGCCCAGTCCCTCCACTTGGACAATATTTGACAGTGGTGAAATCCACTCCAGTTACAATTGTAAATCAGTTACACATCAGACCAGCCAGTCACTCCTCAGTGACCTGTATGGATCACCATTCACCTCCTCTGTTCCACACAAACCTGTCTCTCCCATAGGCTACAAATCAACTCACCCATGATCCTCACCTTTAAGTACAGAAGGCTACTTACTGCTCCTGATTAAATGACAATCTGAATTATACTAATATCATCTCTAATGCTAAGAACCCTACTCATGCTCATTTGACTCTCCCATGCCTTGACAACTTGGCAGTCATATGGACAGTAATAACAAAATTTATGAAATTTATGATGTTATACAATCCGAGAATATTAAGGGATAGTAATAATAAAATTCATGAAATTTATGATGTTACACAATCTGAGAATATTAACAGGGGATTGACAGAAATAGTTAATGACATATAGTCACAGGTCCAAAATCAAATAGAAGTTAGAAGTAAAATCCTGTCACTGTATCTCTATCTAATTGGTATTGCATGAGTAGGCTGATTGATAATATCGTTTCAGACAATAAATTAAGGTGCATGCTTTTTATATAATTCAATTCCCCACTTTCTGTGAGGGTGCACCTGCTGAACTAGAGCAATAAAGCATCACCACCAAGATGATTTTCATCCCAGTAGATTGTTGTACAACACAGAAAATTAATTATAGCTACTAAGGAGGAAAAGACAAGTGTCCATCAAACTCTCAGACTAGGAATAACTGCCAGGATTGGCAGGTAAGATCTCATGGGGAAAGGTTCCTGAATCTTTTTTTTTTCCTCTCTGAACATATTGAGGAGCAAGAGAAACCCTAATACCTGGTTCAGCTGTTATACCAAGAATTTGTATAACAGAAAGTTCAATTATTACATGTGTTTTCATGTTAATACAATTTAACTTAGTATTTAGGAACCCAGAATTTAGAGTTTGATAAAACAAAGTTTGAAGTGCCTCTGTCACTTACTAACTTTCAGCAATGGGGTGGGCCTTTTGTCTATTGAACAAACACCTTCTTTTCTTCCTTGGTAAGGGAACCTGAATTCTATTGACTTAGTTTGGTACTGTGTTAGCCGCAGTCCTCTGAAGGCAGAGTCTGAGACAAAGATCTAAAATGTGATATTTGGAGAGACACTAATTGCAGAGGTAAATAAATGTGAGAATGAGAGAGAGTAAGGTGAGTGAAAGATTAAAAGCAATTCAATTTTGTGCCAGTGGTGATGGTTGCTTCACAGGAAGCTATGAAGAGACTATGACAAGTTACTTAGAAAGTGCACTGATTCTATTTTAGAACATTTGTAAAGGGAAATCATCTCAGCGAAGTTCAATGAAGGCAGAAGGAGAAGGATTTGCTTTATTCTCTCCTAACTCCCTTCCCTTATTTCTCACTGATTGAACTTTACCTGAGAGTTAAATTCTCTATGTTCTTGTATGGAGCCAGGCTCCATACTTCATCACAATCTAGAAGTACAGGAGTGACAAGAAGGGAACAGAGCACTTACCAAGAGAAATAAAGAAAGGAGGGGAATGAAGGAATCTGAGAAGGTTGCACCAAGTTTTGTCTAATGCTGTTACATTTTTTACATTTTACCAAGCCCCTGTGAATGATTTATGAATGAATCAGGGTTGATATAAGTCATTCATAATAGTTCCCTCTACATTTTCTGGGGATTGGTTGAAAAGTGGGCAAGTGTTCCATCCCCAACTGTTGAAAGAGTCCTGGAAAATATTTTCTTTTCCAATTTATAAAGAGATAAGCGCAAGGAGATTTCTTATTGTTCTTTGTCTTGAACACCTAGATTTGACCTAATCTAGAATGTATGAAGAGAAGAGTGACATCATGATTAGGGACACAAGATCTGGAGATTTAGTTCACATCCTGGCTTTGTCATGTACTATGACTTGGATATGTTGCTTAACCTATCTGTGCCTCATTTTCCTCACCTATAAAATAATAATGACAATAATGGCAATCTCATAATATCATAAAGACTCAATGAGCTAAGATATATAAATATGATGCAGTAAATGAGAAACAAAAATTATGTATTTTATTTTACTGATATATTCTCAGTAATCCTAATGTTTACAGGTACAACTTATCTTCTTGAATACCGTGTAAAGTACTCAACTTTGGACAATCTCAGGTTTGCCTAGAGTGAGGCACTAATGAGTGACACGATCTCAAATACCTGGGAAGTACTAATTTACCTGTAAAAGTAAGTACTTTACCATCTATTCTTTGAAAAGAAGGGTGGCAATATAAAAAGTATTTTGAATCCCTAAGAAAGAGCCCCTATAAATCCAAGTTTTTATTGTTTTTTCTCATAGTTCTTTTACCAAGTTATTGGTTGATTTGAAGCTTTTTGAAAAGTAATCGGCTCCTCTCTGAACTTACATTTCCTCAGTAAAATTCATATCCTAATGAAAAATATTGCTAAATATTACCTCTCTGAATCATCCCATCATCTTTAATGTTAGTGTCCTATTTATCCACATTAGGCATTTCAGTATTTCAGTTGATTTATGTCGTGGCTAAAGTTCTTAGGAAATAAGTTCTTTCATTCATCTATTTATTCTCCTCCTAGCTTTCTGCCTTTTGTTCTGTTGCCTCAATGTTATCAAGAATATAGTGTATTCGTATTTCAGCATTATCACTTAAACTCTTATATTCAACTTCATTTCATATTATAAAAGTGGAATTTAATGGTTTCCTACTACATATTTTTTTCTTTAATAAAAAAATCTCATACATCCTCTTTTAAGGGCACAGATGAATATCAGTCTACCCATCATTGTCTCCTTTCATTATCTTTTAATCCTAGGTGAAATGTACTCTGATAGCAACTATCATTGTCACCCTTTTAAAAAATAATAATTCTATACTCATTCTGAGAAGATTCTTTCTAAAAGAATGCTTTGAATATTGCTTTTTCCCAAGACAGTTTGAGCCACATACTTCTTAATGGCTTCACTATTCTGATAAAAGATTTTCAAGAGGCCACTTCAATCCTTTAATGAAGGAAAAACTTCATCTGCAGAGTCAAGATGTTTAAGGCAATGGTAACACTAGTAAAATCTTTTCTGATGATCATGGTGCACCTTTAAAGAAGAAAGCTGGGTTTTAAGTATATTTAACTTTTTGTTTTACCTTAATAAAGATGATTGTTTAGATTTCAAGGGAAGATGTACAAGATTTACTTGCTTTGTTCATAAAATGACCAAGTAATTCCTTCTGTGCATTACAATTTGGAGCTTTCAGACGAATAATGAAACATGAACGACCAATGCTGAGTGAGCTTCAGGAAAATTATGAATAGACATTACAAAGCTCATTATTACATTAAAGTAATAAGTACAGGAAGTAAGCAGGGCTTCTTAGGAACTTTTCAGTTACGTTAGTGAACATTTTTTGTTATAAAATGTTTATTTCTACAGATTTTGTAGTCTACTTTTGAGGCTTTTTAGAGATCTTTAGGTCTCTTTTTAGAAATAACATTTTCCGCTCTTGTCAACTTATTCTATTAATTTTTGACAATTCATTTCAGAGCAATTAATTATCCTCCTTGATAATTAATCTTTCCAGTTGCTGTAGGTTTCCCACAAAAGCTGTATTCTCCCCCACAGACACTTGCAAATACCTTTATTCCAGCAGGCATTACGTTGTTCTTTGTTTAAAAATCTGCCCTTCCTACTGCTCAAAACCAAGAATTCTTTATATTCATCTTTATAGCAATGCTTCTTATAAGTGATATTTAAAAATGTTTTTTTAAATGGCAGAATACCAGAGCAAAATTATTTAAACAAAATAGGAAATGTATTGATTTTCATAAGTAAACATTCTAGGGGTACATCTGATTTGAGATAAACTTTGATCCAAAGGTAAAATGATTTTATTAAGGTATTATTTTATCCCCCCATTTCATTCTCAAGCAGACATACCCCTGAGGCTGACAATGCTCTTGCTTTAACTCTGATTTGTGCAAGCTAACCCAGAGACAGTGTCTTATGTCTCAGTTATTCAAACGAAATTCTGAAAATTGTAGTTGTCTGTAATGAAGTTAAATGTTTATAATGTGTCCAAGGGCATGAAATATATTGCTTAATTTTAGAACAGGTCCAATGACCTCTCTTGAAACATCTAGTTGAGTCGCTTTAGATCTACGGTTCTCTTTTTTTTTTCTTTTTTTTCTTTTTTTTTTTTTGAGGTTTGTTTGTTTGTTTGTTTTGAGAGAGAGAGAGCAACAGCAAGTATGAACAGGGAAGGAGCAGACAGAGAGGAGATAGAGAATCCCAAGCAGAATCCATCCTGTCAGCACAGATCCTGATGCAGGGCTCAAACTCAGGAACCATGAGATCATGACCTGAGCTGAAATCAAGAGCCATACACTTAACCGACTGAGCCACCCAAGTGTCCCAGTTAGGGTTCTCAATTGTAAATAGAATAGCATTATTGTTGCATTAAGCAGGAAGTTCTGCTTTTATTGTTTGTATTAGTAAGAAGCTTAAAATACTTTGACTAAGTTCCAGGATGAGCTTCTAGAAATGACTTCAAGAACTACAATTCAAAATTAATTTAGCAGGAGTACTAACACTGTTAGCAATACTGAAACTAAGCTCCCTCTACTTCAGTAAAGAGCTGCCAACCCCCCAACTACCCTACAACTATATACCCTGCTGCTAGCTGCACCAGCACAATGGGTCTCACACACTGCAATCTCCTTCCTCAGCCCATTTCGGAATATCAGTCTCAAGCAGGTACATTCAACTGATGGCAACAAGTCACATGTCTGCCCATCAGCATACAAAAGTAATGATAAAAACAGTTGTTTGGTTCTAAAATAGGTAAGCAGAATGAACACTGAAGAAATACCCAGATATTCAGAGGTTGTTAAGAGACAGCAATTGCAAGTTGTGCATGGATATCTCCACTCAAACATGTGGACTAACATTGAGGAATTCATATACCCTATGGAAAATCATAATTTTTCTTTCTTTTTTTGTAACCAGTGAATGGATGATAAAAACTGTAGACAATAATAATTATTATTATGATGATGATTAGGGTATATTGATTATCTTAATGTGTCTAGAAGTAAACATACGACATGGTATCTGTTAGTTGAATGAATTACTCTCAAAATGAAATTTCATTTAGTATATATGTAAAATAAAACCAGATGTCATAACATCTGGTTTTATAGCACAGAATAGGCAAGCAATGACATCAACATAAACTATGACAATATCGACATAGCACATAGAACATTTTTTAGCTATTATCAGTATCTTTAGAGATAAAGGAAATTACAAAGCATAGGAAAATAGAAACTTGTCGATTCCAAAAGGATAAATTTTAATATGACATTCTCCCCAGGGTCATTTAATAGAGATAATGGCATATTTTAGGGATTTAGGGGAAATCAGTAAATTTATTTAATTTAGACAATTAATATTATTTACAATTAAGGAGGACACTTGTTAGGATGAACACTGAGTGTTGTATGTAAGTGAACCACTGAATTCTACTCCTGAAACCAATATTACACTATATGTTCACTAACTTGAATTTAAATTTAAAAAATTAACTTTAAAAAAAAAGTTTAAAAACATTTAAAAATTAAAAAAATAAAATCATATACAAGATTTTTAATGTTCTACAGTCACCTATTAATGGTTTTCCCCAAAGTAGGGAACTGAAATTTTGGCTACATTCTGACTCCTCAGACTCAGAAATTATAGCAGACTTCAAGACTCATCCTCTCATTTCCCTCTATGATGCAGAAAAACAAGCAAGTTCAGAGAGAAAATGATATCTTCAGAGACAAAAAAATGTTGGCTGAAACTGGCAATTAATTCTACTCATGTCATGAGAATTGTTTTTTTTTTTCTTTTTTCTTTTTTCTTTTGTTTTGTTTTGTTTGCATTAAGTATGAGTAGTAACATCCTGGGTCTATGAGAAAAGGAACATTAATAAAGGGAGTTAAAAACACAGTTACATGGAAAGACATTCCACATTCACAGATTAAAGATTATTAAAATATCTATACTAACCAAAAACTGAATGTAATCCCAATCAAAATCGTATTGGCATTCTTTAGAGAAACAAACTCTAAAACTCACATGGAGCTACAAAAGATTCCAAATAGCCAAAGGATTCTTCACTAAGAACAATAGAGCTGGAGGTATCATATTCTCTGATTTCAAGACTGACTACAAAGCTACAGTAATCAAAATGGAATGATACTGCCATAAAAATAGACATATGTACCAACGTAACAGACTAAAGACACTGAAACAAATCCATGTATCGTCAGTTAACTTCAACAAGGGTGCCCAAAACACAAAATGGATAAAGAACAGTCTCTACGATAAATATTGCTTAGCAAAATGAATAACCATATGCAGAATAATGAAACTGGACCCTTATCTAACACCATATACAAAAGTCAAGTCAAAATGGATTAAAGACTTAAATGTAAGACCTAAAACCATATAAAGCTTCTAGAAGAAAGCATGAGAGAAAATCTTCCTACACTGGTTTGGACGATAATTTTTCTTAGATAGGACACTAAAAATCACAGACAATAAAAGCATAGACAAATCCAATAGCACCAAACAAAACAGCTTCTGCATAGCAAACAAGAGACTGAAAAAGCAAACGTATAAAATGGGGAAACTATTTGTAAACTATATGTCTGATAAAGAGGTAATATCCAAAATATCTAGGGGGTCATACAATGTAGTAGAAAAAAAAATTGATTCTAAAATGGGCAAAGGACACATTATTTTATTTTATTTTATTTTATTTTATTTTATTTTATTTTATTTTATTTTTTTAAATTAACATCCAAGTTAGTTAGCATATAGTGCAATAATGATTTCAGGAGTAGAATCCAGTGGTTCATCCCCTACCTATAACACCAGTGCTCATCTCAACCAGTGTCTTCTTTAATGCCCCTTGCCATCCCCCCTCCAACAACCCTGTTTGTTCTCTATATTTAAGAGTCTCTTGTGTTTTCTCCCCCTCCATTTTTATATTATTTTTGCTTCCCTTCTCTTATGTTCATCTGTTTTGTATCTTAAATTCCACATAGGAGTTCATGATATTTGTCTTTCTCTGACTAATTTCACTTAGTATAATACACTCTAGTTCCAACCACATTGTTGCAAATAGCAAGATTTGATTCTTTTTGAGGGCAAAGGACATTTCTTAAGAGTATATACAAATAGCCAATAGGTATATGACAAAGTACACAATTTCACTAATCATCAGGGAAATACAAATTGAAACCACAATGAAATATCATTTCACACCTATTGGAAGGGCTGTGATCAAAAAGGAAGAGAAAACAAATGTTGGCAAGGGTGTGGAGAAACGGCAATCCTGTATACTTCTGGTGGGAGTATAAGTAGAGCCATTACAGAAAAACAGCATGAGTGCCTCTCAAAAAATTAAAAATAGAACAGATTATCCAGCAATTCTACTTCTGGGTATATACCCAAAGAAAACAAAAACAGTATCTCAAAGGGATATCTGCATTCCAATGTTTATTTTAACACTATTCACAATAGCTAAGATATGAAAACAACATAAATGTCCATTAATAGATGAGTGGATAAGGAAAATGTGGTATATGCATATAATAGAATATTACTCAGAATTACAAACGAAGGAAATACTGCCATTTGCAACAACATGGATGAATCTGGAGGCTACTATGCTAAGCCAGATGCAGAAACACAAATTTTGCATCAGCTCACTTACATGTGGAATCTAAAATCGTTAAACTCATAGCCCTGGAGAGTAGAAAAGTGGTTATTGGGCTTGGATGAGGTAGAAATGTGGAGATATTGGTCAAGAGCTATAAAGCTTCAGTTACACAAAATGATTAAGTTCAGGTGAACTGACATACAGCAATATAATTATAGTTGACAATACAGCATTATATACTTGAAATTTGCTGTAGAGCTTGAATATTCTCACCACAGAAGAAGGAGGAGAAGGGGAGAAGGAGAAGAAATGAGGGAAGGAAAAAGGAAAATAAGGTAAAGGTATAAAGTAATGAATGTGTTGATTAGCTTGGTTGTGGTAAATATTTCACCTGATCAGATAGTCAGGTTATAAACCTTAAATATATACAATTTTTGATTGTCAGTTATACCTCAATCAAGCCGGGGCCGGAGGGGGGGGGGGGGGTCAAAAAGGCATGATGAAGCATTCTGCTTAAGCATGGATCTTGGAGCTTAAAACACTTTCTTCTCATGTGATCATGTAATTGAAGTATTTAAAGGAATACCCTCCCAGATGTTCCTAAACTTAACAGGCCATGCAATGTCAGGTACAGAGCAAGTAAAGACTCTGGTGGTGTTAGGGGATTAAAAGAATTCACTTATGCCATTTTTGCTTTAGAGGATAAGAGAAAATGCTATTATTGCTTTTCTTTTTTCTTTTTTTAGCTTTATTATCCATGTAGCAAGACACTTGATTTGAAACTGCAATGAACAGACTGAATTAAGCATTTATCTTTTGAGGGAAAAAAATGGTTTAAATAGGTGTTGCAATAGGTATTTAGGTACAAATCCTGGAGGGAAGATTCGGACATAGGCCAAAGTATACCTTAAAAAAATGTATCCTTTTAAAAAATTTTATATTTTCCTCTAAGCAATAAAAGCAGTAGATGATGAGCTTGAATAAGAAAAATTATACTTTGGGGAAATACAAATCAAAACCACAATGAGATACCACCTTACACCCTGTCAGAATGGCTAACATTAACAACTCAGGCAACAACAGATGTTGGTGAGGATGCAGAGAAAGAAGATCTCTTTTGCATTGTTGGTGGGAATGCAAGCTGGTACAGCCACTCTGGAAAACAGTATGGAGGTTCCTCAAAAACTAAAAATAGAACCACCCTACACCCAGCAATTGCACTGCTAGGCATTTATCCATGGGATACAGGTGTGCTGTTTCAAAGGGACACATGCACCTCCATGTTTGTAGCAGCACTATCAACAATAGCCAAAGTACGGAAAGAGCCCAAATGTCCCTTGATGGATGAATGGATAAAGAAGATGTGGTATATATACACAATGGAGTATTACTTGGCAATCAAAAAGAATGAAATCTTGCCATTTGCAATTACGTGGATGGAACTGGAGGGTATTATGCTAAGTGAAATTAGTCAGAGAAAGACAAAATCATATGACTTCACTCATATGAGAACTTTAAGAGACAAAACAGATGAACATAAGGGAAGGGAAGCAAAAATAATATAAAAATGGGGAGGGGGACAAAACACAGAGACTCATAAATATGGAGAACAAACTGAGGGTTGCTGGAGGCATTGTGGGAGGGGGGATGGGCTAAATGGGTAAGGGGCATTAAGGAATCTACTCCTGAAATCATTGTTTCACTATATGCTAACTAATTTGGATGTAAATTTTATAAAATAAAAAAGAAAATTAAAAAAGAAAAAGAAAAATGATACTTTGGGGCACTTGGTGGCTCCGTCAGTTAAGTATCTGACTTAGGCTCAGGTCATGATCTCACATTCCTGGGTTTGGGCCCCACATTGGGCTCTGTGCTGTCAGATCAGAGTCTGGAAGCTCCTTTGGATTCTGTGTCTCCCTCTCTCTCTGCCCCTCCTCTGCTTGTGTTCTATCTCTGTCTCTCAAAAATTAAAACGTTAAAAAGATTAAAAAGAAAAAACAGAAAAATGATACTTATTCATCTCATGATTTAAGAATTACCTTTATTTTACTTCCATTTAATAAGAAGTCAGTATTTTTTAAAGATTGTTTTTATTATTTTTAAGTAATTTCTAAACCCAACGTGGGGCTCAAACTTACAACCCTGAGATGGTCTACGATTAAGCCATTCAGGTGCCCCAGAAGTATGTCTTAAAGGAGTTTCACATTATCATCATAAAATGGTCTACAAATAAAGTGTTCCAGATTAATTTAGGATTGGGGAAAACACACATAACACGATCCTCATGTATAGGCATACATTAAATCCTGCATGAATTCCTGCCAAAAAAGTATTATATTTAGAAAAATTATGAGGTTTTATTTCCTTCACATAAAAGCCCGGGCAAATCTGTTTATCTAGCTTTACAAAATTCATTCATTCAAACTAATTTATTTTGAGTCCTTAATGTGACTCATATTAATGGATAATAGTTAACAACAAAAAACTTAATTATTCCATATATTATGTACATTTAGAAGAAAAGCCACCTATAGCTAGATATATTCAAATTCTACTTCCTCACTTATATTTAATCATTGCTACTATATCTTACTATATAAATCTCTTTGAATAAAGAAAATACTTAACAAATTATATTTTTATGATAGCTACTAGTAGTGGGAAATTATTAGGATTCCATAATCTAAACTCTTGAATTCTCATAACTATACTTTGTTTTCAGGACAGTAGGCTTTGATGCAATCATATAAAGGTATAGAATCACATTTTTCTCAAAGAAACCATTTAAAGTATTTCCACTTGACAAAATAAATTTCACTAGAAAGAAACCAATTAACCAAAACATTTTTTTTTACTCTTTAAAAGTCATTAGTGATTTTTCCCCCAACAAGAACATCTCTCTTGAAATTAATTTTTGATTAAGTGATTCAAATCAAAATATTAAACACTCCGGTGGATATAGAAGCAGTGATACTGGATAGTAGCACTTTTTGAATTTAAATATAGAATAATAAGATTTAAATTAAAGTTTCCAATGATGCATTTAATTTAGCTCTAATAAGATTTTGGTACTGTTAAATAAATGCCAGTGAATTCCCAAAATCATATTTCAATATACAATAATAGCTATGGGTATTATTTAAATGCATTTAAAGTTCTTAATGATGGTTACAAAAATCAGAATCCTCTGAGTGTTGCAGTCAATATGATGTAGTACAAAGAACTCAGGAATGAGACTGGAGGTGACCAACTTCTAGCTGATTTGACTAAATCAGATGCTAGGTTATTCCGAAGAATGTTAAATCCTTCAAATAAATATCAAATTTCTGAATTAAAAGAACAACATTGGCATATTTAAAGACAAATGTTGAAAAGAGCTACTGATTTCTGCTGACCATGGAACTTTTGATATCCATTCTCATTTCTCTTAAGGTGTTCTCAAAACTCTGTTCCCTAGCAAAACAGATGCACTGAAGATATAGCACTCCTGTCTCTTTTCTTGGCCTGGCTGGGCATGTCTGGTCATATCAAATGTGCTTCTACTTTAGAAATATGCCTCAAACTTAAATTAGACAGGATACATAGTTAAATGTTCAACATCACAAATAATTCAGTTATGTAGTTCCATTGAATAGTACACTATACACTTAAAGGTGCAGTTTTCACATTTCTCTTAAAATGTGAACAGTTTAATTTTCAGGAACTCCTTTTGACCACAGGAAGCACCAAATTAGTTGACTAGGTGTTGCTACATCCAATCAGAAATGACAAGGCAATAAAAAACTGATCCTCATCAGGATCTGAGGTACTCACATCTGTATTAAAGTCAAGGAAACCACACCGCTTCCTCACCACCCACCCACACATGCATACAGTTTACTAAAACAGTAATGATGGGGGGCGCCTGGGTGGCGCAGTCGGTTAAGCGTCTGACTTCAGCTCAGGTCACGATCTCGCGGTCCGTGAGTTCGAGCCCCACGTCAGGCTCTGGGCTGATGGCTCAGAGCCTGGAGCCTGTTTCCGATTCTGTGTTTCCCTCTCTCTCTGCCCCTCCCCTGTTCATGCTCTGTCTCTCTCTGTCCCAAAAATAAATAAACGTTAAAACAGTAATGATGGGATAAGGCCATTTTGGGAGGTCCAGGCTTACCAAGCTTCTTTAAGTTCCTCTAAGAAGAAATGCTTCCCTGTCTAATGATCTTAACAGTAATATTTCCTCTGCTGGGCACATTTTCATTATGTGTCATATTCTAAAACTCCCAGAACATGCCAGTTTTCACTTAGAAAGCTCCAATTTCTCTTTAAGGTTTCAGTTTGGTCATCACTGGTTCCAAAAAGCCCTTTAAATTCCCCAAAAATCTCCTCTGTGTTCATAGAGTACCACACACTCCCCTAGCATAGTGGTTACCGCTTTACATTTTAACATCTTGCTTTCTGCTGTTTGTCCTACTACTGTGTCGTACTGAACGCTAGACTATACACCCTAGAAAGGTTGGAGTCTTTTTTTTTTTTTAACTCTACCCTCAACATGGGGCTCAAACTCATGACCCTGAAATCCAGATTCGCATGCTCTACCGACTGAGCCAGCCAGGCACCGTGAAAGGTCAGAATCTTGAGTGTTACGTTCATGGTATATCAACAACACGTAATTTTATGCTAAACGAATGAACGCATGAGTGATCAAAGTGAATAGACTAGAAAGTCTGAGACAGAAATAACAGAAGTACAATGGTGAGTGAGACCAAAGTCTGTCCAGTGCTGTTAGCTAATTTAAGGACTAAAGTTTCTCATAAGGCTTATAAAAGTAACTTAAAAAAAATGAGTATAATTTGGATACTTTTAAAAGATCCATTGACTTTTCCACCAAAGAGATTCTGAATTACTCACATTTCATAAGAAAAATTCACCGATTAAAGAGTAGAAAGTACAGTATACTCATTTATGATGAGAATTTGTGTGTGCCATTTCTTCAGTAGGTCACCAAAAAGTCAAATGTTTTATAAAAGGCGAGTCATTTAAAACAATAAATAAATAAAAGGCTGGGAGGACTACAAACACTCTTGAATGAAAATAAATACATGTGTGTGTATACATAAACATATGTATATGTGTTCTGTGGAAGAATTTTAATTATTCCAAAGTACGGGTAATATTGAAAGACTGTGTCTGAAAAGCTAATAGAGACAATTTTAGCTCTCTTTCACGTATACTGACCATTGTTCTGGATATAATTCCATGGTAATGTTTGCTCTGTTTGATGAATTATTTAATTGTGGAAATCTACTGATATTTGATGCTGTCTACCCTCTTCCATTTTGCTAATCAGTTTGATTTTAATTTTAATCATATAACTTACTACTAATTTTCATTTATCTGTTTCAGTAGGTTTTCTCTTCTTTATCTTGCACATTTTTCCTTCATTCATATCATAGAATAGTTTTACTAAGAGGGGCTAAAAAACTATATGAATTATTTTAAAAGAGCTTGTTGAAACTGAGACAAACAATTAAATGTTAGCTCCCCAAACTCACGATATGCAGTACATATATTTATATATATATTGACATTGATAAAACAGATTTTAGAAGTTATTTTAGAGTATTTTAGATCTTTGACTTTATTTTTTTTGTTTCAAGTTTTTATTTAAATTTCAGTTAGTTAACTTGTTGTGTAATAATGTTTTCAGGAGTCGAATTTAGTGATTCATCACTTACATATAACACCCAGTGCTCACCACAAATGCCCTCCTTAATCCCCATCACCCATTTAACCCATCCTCCCACCCATCTCCCCTCAAGCAACCCTCAGTTTGTTCTCTATAGTTATAAATCTATTTTCATGGTTTGCCTCTCTTTCTCCCCCATGTTCATATGTTTTGTTTCTTAAATTCCACATATGAGTGAAATCATATGGTATTTGTCATTCTCTGATTCACTGGTTTTGCTTAGCATAATATACTCTAGTTCCATCCACATCATTGCAAATGGCAAGATTTCATTTTTTTTTGTATGACTGAGTAATATTCCATAGTATATATTTATACCACCACTGTATCCATTCATCAGTGAGTCGACATTTGGGTTCTTTCCATACTTCGGCTATAGTTGATAATGCTGCTATAAACACTGGGCTGCATGTGTCCCTTAGAATCAGTGTTTTTGCATCCTTTGACTAAATACCTGGTACTGTAATTGCTGGACCATAGGGTAGCTCTACTTTTAAATTTTTGAGGAACCTCCACACTGTTTTCCAGAGTGGCTGCATTAGTTTGTCTTCCCACCAACAGTGCAATAGAGTCCCCCTTGCTCTGCAACCTTGCCAACATTTGTTGTTTCTGTGTTGTTAATTTTAGCCATTCTGACAACTGTGAGTTGATAGCTCATTGTAGTTTTGATTTGTATTTCCCTGAGGATGAGTGATGTTGAGCATTTTTTCATGTTAAGTGATATGAAATATCTAGCTATGGAGATTATTCAACTTTTTAAAGAAAATCATGCTACATACAATATCATGGCAATTTAAAATCGTTTCCTCAATTGTGTCTAAATCACACATATGCACATACAGAAACACAGATATACTATCAGCAAGAATAAAAAAAGGTTATGATTATAAAGAAGTAAATCTGATTTTGAGCAGATATCAAACAAACCCTAAACTAAAAGCAATATTAAAAGAAATATTATCAAAAATGTAAGCTAATGTAGCACTACATAAGTATGCTTCCCATGGTAATTACTTTTCATAGTAATATATATGACTTTTTCATCCACAAAATAAAAACAAAACACTATTTTAGTGTACTTCATATATTTATTCATTCCTAATACTGATTTGATTTCCCTAGAGATTTAAAAAAGAGTCTACTTAGATTAAGCACATTTTAATTATTATCTTAGGTAAACTGACCTTCTATCTTTGTTCCTCAATCTCAGTCATGGCTAGCTGAGCTCAATTGGCTGTGGAACATTTAACCTAATGTTAGACATTAAATAAGATATTTTTGAGAAACTGCTGTGGCAAAACTGACTTTGTTTCTTTATACTAACATGCTCTGATTTCAAGTTTGTTATTTTAATATATACATATTAATCAAGAGATGATTTCAATTAGTGCAGTAGTATCTTAAGGAAGATTGCTTGGTCTTTAGGTCTTTATTCTTAAAAAAAAAAAAAAAAAAAAAAGAGAGAGAGAGAGAGAATAACTGAAGAAAGCCTGAATTATCTATAACAGTTTCTGATTACAGAAGTTCTTAAATAAAATTATACTCAATCAGATTTAAAATTTGCTGGTAGAGTAATTCAAGGTAACAAGCTTCCTAATTTTTCTTGTAATGTGTGAAATTTGGATACAGATCTCTCATTTTTTACTTTTTTCTTTGTTTTTCTTAATTTTTCTATAGTAACATCACAAGCAACAGACAAAATATTCCTAAACCACTCATAAGAGATTTCTATTATATAACATCAACTTGGAATTTTATGCAAGGTAAAATTAAATTAAATTTTACAGTATTAAGAGCACTCTAAAACTATAAGGAAACATAATATGTCATGCCCAAAGGCCTTCTGAAATAAAAGTAGACATAAAGAGTGCATTAAGAAGACAAATCCTTTGAACATCATATCAGAAAATAGGGTAGTCTATTTCTGTAGGTCCTCAAGGCTAAAATTTAAACATGACTGCTACTGTTAAATGACTCTAGCAATTACGTGCAATAAGTACAAAGAAACTAGATAGTGACCAAAAAAAAAGGGCAACTAGCAAATTTTATGTAAAATTATTTTAAAGAAATCATTGCCTAATACTTCTATTCAATAATAACCAAGTTAATTTAGTATCTAATACATGTCAGGTATTGTGTCCAACACTGGTGAGACAAAGATGAACATGGCAATCAAACAATTTTACAAGAACCAGAAAGAGACAAATTAATTATGTAATGACAGGAAACCTTTTGAAATACATACATATAAAAAAATGATGAAGGAACCTAAACTGGTTTGCAAATGAGGTGTGAAGGAATAGTGAATGAGTGCACAGATTCTTTTAAGAAAAAAAAGTTTTTCAAGAAATGAAATATAGCAAATATGATTGAAGTACACAGAAAAGGAAAAAGTTGTGTAAAAAGGAGTTTCAGAATTACATTGTGGACAGATCCTATAGTGTTTATGAACGTTTGATGAGGCGTTTTGTTTTTTATTCTAAAGGTAATGACAAGTCACTGAAGTGTGTTTCAGCAGAGCATGATAACAAGATTTATCTCTAATCTCTGCATCACTGTGATTTGGGATTGAGATTAAAGTGGATGATCAAAGTCCAGCTAGAATATACTTATTTTATACTAATACAGGGAATTGATAATGGTATCTTGGGGTGTCAAAAACACAGGAGGTAGAATTGGCAGGATTAATAATTTGAACTGACAGGCTTTAAAGGATGATATAGAGGAAGATTTTAAAGATGACTCACAGATTTCTAACATGACCAACTGGAGGTAATTAGTAAGGTGGGGCATGATCATGAAATGATAAAACTCTTACTTTCTGTTTACTTTTATTCACAACAAAGTTATTATAGATTCTTCCCAACCAATAAGTATGAGAGATTAGCCCAATATAAACATATCATCCAATAACTAATAAAAATCTTTGTTTCCTACAGTTAAAATTTAAGAAAGAGTACACAAAATTTCAAGATTTTCATTTTAAAAGATTTAATCATTAACATACAATGAGAATATACGGATACTATTAACAAGAGTTGTTTTGTAAATTTCTATTTTTACATATCCTACCATTAGCCAAGTGAAAATGTTGGTATGTGTTCTGATGCCTACAGTATAGTTTTAATTATATCTGCTTATAAGTGGTTTTCAAAAGCATGGATGTGGCTGAGAAATCCTATAAGGAGAATATAGTGTGAGAACAAAGGATAAAGATGGAATTACTCTTAAAAAACACAACCGAAGAAGTGAACAAATTAAGAGGAGCCCCATGAAAGAGAAAAGCCCTAGAGTTTGAAAGAGAGATTGAGTTAATGATACCTTTAAATGAAGGGAAGGTGAATTCCAAAAGGCAGCATAGACAACTGTGTCATTGTGGTAGACTGTCCACAAAAATGTCTGCAATTATTCCCTTTCCTGTATCTACAGTCTTTTTTTCATCTCTTCCCATTTAAAGTGGATTCTTTACCCCATTCCTTGAATTTGGACTAGGTCTGTGACTTGCTGTGATAGAATGAAGGAAAAACATCACCATGCAGTTTTGTGTTCATGACTCAACAGATCTTGTTTCCTTTATTCCTTATCTTCTCCCTTCACAATGTGAACAAGTCAAGCCAACAAAACCCTTCTTCTTTTTTTTTTTTTTAACATTTATTTATTTTTGAGAGATAGAGCACTAGCACAGGAGGGGCAGAGAAAGAGAGAGGGAGACACAGAATCAGAAGCAGTCTCCACGCTCTGAGCTGTCAGCAAGAGCCCGATGCAGGGCTTGAACCCACAAATCACGAGATCATGACCTGAGATGAAGTCAGTTGCCCAACTGATTGAGCCACCCAAGCACCCCCCAACAACATCCTTCTAAAGTCAGAGAGCCTAGAGCTTGGACCACAAATGCATATAAATGTATGCCTGAGTTGACTGTAGACAAAACAAACAAACAAACAAACAAACTAAACCCACCTAGTTAACATAAAAACTTGTGACAAATAATCATTATTGTGCTACAATTTGGTTAATGATCTAATCATGTATTTCACTGAGCTTGAGTAAGATGAGAAAGAAAATTGACCAGTGAGATCACAGTGTTTATCATTTTTGTGTAATGGTGATATAAACAGAAGTCAGACTTTATTAGTTTGCAAAAAAAAAAAAAAAAAAAGGACATTGGGGAAATGGATATAGAACCAGGGGTCCTGGAACATTTTTTAGAGAGTGAATTTCAATCACTGGGGATTTGGAGAGAATTTCCTGGTAATATTAAGTGCTCTCCAAGCAATGTGCAGAGACTCTAGACTCACCCCTACTGATGACTAGTAGATGCTGGGATGGATGTGACAAACATGGTTTTAATTGTGTGAACAATGAAAATGTAATCTTCTAATGCAAGATGAAAAGAAAAAAGTTATTCAAAGAATGGATTCAAAAGAAATAATTTAGCTTAAAGGAATGAAGGGGAGTGGATGACTTGGATATCAATATAGTTAATAAGTGAAAAAATAACATATTAATAGGTCCCAGTATAAGAAAAAATGTTAAATACTTGTGAAAATATTCTGAATCTGATAATCATATAATTCTCTTAACTAGAGAAGAAAACTGAGAATCAGTTATGTTATTTATCTTTCTAAAGTTTATACAACTAAGCAAAAATTAGGAATGCATCCCATAAAATTCTTTTTATTTTATCTTCATTTCCATCTAAGAGCCCATTCACTGATGGTTGTTCTTATAAAATATTTACTGAGGGGCTGCCAAATAGTTCACTAATCAATGTTTCTTCTCTAAATAATTTGTGTGTGTGTGTGTGTGTGTGTATTAAGACATGTTTTAAGTACATCCCCATATGTGTAACAAGTAGCACTGAATAACATTAATGAAAAGTATATAGAAGTTTATGTGCATTCTTAATAGTAATGATTTTCATATCCATGGCAATACAGTTATGACACTAAATTCCAACTCAATTTAAAACTACATTTGATTGGTATTTCAGTTCACAAAAACCTGTTAATCACCATTATTATTTTCAAAATTTCAAAAACTATACATATTTTATTAACATTATTATTTTTAAAACTATACATATGAGAAATGCTTTCATGTCCTTTTTCTTCATTAAAATTTGAGCTTTCCTTCTCTTTCATTCTCTTTCAAGCTCAGAGAACATATAGTATATGTTCACAACTATAACATTGCATGAGCCTATCACTCTGAGGAGATGTGAGGTGACAATTGTGATTAGAGAAGAGATAACACTGATGTCCCCCCTTTATTTGCATTTGACTCAGAAAACCTCGGGAGAGAAAAAAGACAAATCTGCTTCAGGAAAGAGTTCAAACTGATTGAATTGTTAGAATTAGTTTGTTCAACACATCCTCCAGAGACATAAGTTATGTCATGAACCTGAATCATAGAGTAACAGAGAGTATTCACTGTGCACCTCTAATGTGCAAGTTCAATGGTTATTTATCTTAATAATAACTCTCTGGTTTGCTAAAAGAGGCTGTGTGTTAGGCAATATGATGTATCATCCTCAAATGCAACTATTTAGAGAAAAATGGGTATAGAATTTGCAAATCTTATCCTAATGAGAAAACAGAATGAAATTGGTTTTCAGTGGAAATATTTGGGGCCAAAGGTAAAGCATAAAATTTCACAGGGCAAATACAAATATTAAATGATTAAGCAAGAAAAAATATTCTAAGACAAATTAACATGTATATTACAAAGTCTTCTCCAATTCTAATCATTAGATTACTTGGCACATAAATCTTATATAGTTATTATACAACATACAAATTTATTTCCTTCTATAGGAACATTCCCATCACAGGTGATACTACTCAAAATCATTAATAGTTCCTATTGTTTTATTTCATGTTTAATGCCTGGTATTTTCATAGAAATTTCTTTTCACCATTCAGCAAAATTTTGTCTCAGATTTAATTCCTTCAATCTCACTGATGTATATAAGTAACAATAGATTAAAGACAAACTTTTAAAAAATTTTTTAGTTGTTTTTAGGAATAATTAGTGGATGTTCTATGATAAAACCAATGTGCATATTATACCTCTATCTAGGCGATATACAATGCATAATAGCTCTGAGAATGATTTCATTAAAGAAATCTGTTTGATTAACCAATTTTCTTCTCAAATTATTTAGTGATGGAATACTATACCTCCACCCCCTTCTTCTTGCCACAAGTTACCAATTAACATCTTGCTGAAAGATATTTGTCAGAATATTACTGTGGTAAAATCTAGTTTAAAGTGTTATCATTCATAAATAATAGCTTCAAATGGGCAGAATACTTCTAAATTAAGTAAATGGAAAAGGAATTTATAATTACTAAACCCCTGCTATGTTCCAGATGCTGTGATGAGCACATTTTTTCCTAACATGGTTAAAAAAAAATGGTGCTTTAAAAAATTCTCTCTTGGAGATACCACAAGCAGAAAAGGGTGCTATTCCCACACTTATAATGAGAAAAAGAAACTGAAAACAACTTTTACTATATTCACTAGAGAACTGAAACTGTAGGGCAAACAATTTGACCCAAAATACATAGTGAGGCATTCACCTACAGGTAGAAACAGGACCAGGATACTTATGTACTTGGTATCATGGAATTCCATAAAAGCCTGTAAGAATTCCCTATGTTCCATTATGGGCTAGTGTGAAACAGTGAAGCATCTGGGACTATAGACTGGGAAGGGAAGTTCCTACAGGAACTCTACTGGATGATTAATGAGAAAAATGAGAGTGATTTCTGAAAATAATTTCTTGTGATACTGGCTGGATAAGAGGAATAGTGGTTGATGTGGGAAACAAAAGCAAAAGAAAAAATTAAATTTTCTTGCTACTTACAGCCCATTGAAACAGAGTAATTCAGCCACCTCTATGTGGCTCTCAAGTAATTCAAGTAATTCAGCCAAGTAATGGCTGAATTTCTCAAGTAACTCAGCCACCTCTATGTTAATATTTGGCTAGAAGCAAAAGGCAGCCTTAGCTTAACATTATCCTGACTTCCATGATCCTGTAAGTGTACGTTAACACATAAAAATTCCTTTGGAAACTTCCTTTATCTCTACCCCCCAAAACATGTTAGCATTAGCAATCATCCTCCAAGCATATGTATGGCCCATTGATATACATCTGAAGGGTCTCAGGACTAAGGTTTTATTACACAGTAATAAATGACCTCTTCCTAACAATAGCTAGCCCCCTCAAGGTCCTGGAAACTTTGATTTCAAAATTCCTTAGAGACTTACACTATCCCTGACCCCCTCCTAACTGGAAAGTATATAATCAATTTCTCTTCACAATCTCAATGAAGCTCTTTCTGCCCACAACCCTGTCCCCATGCTTCAAAAAAACAAAAACAAAAACAAACAAACCAAAAAACACCTTTTTTGCACCAAAGGTGTCTCAAGAATTCTTTCTTGGCCATCGGCTCGGAACCCCATTTCCACATCAGCAGCCACTGGCAAAATCCTCCCAAAATTGTCTCTGGATTTCCTCTTAGAACAAAAGCTTTAATCTAAACAGGGGAGAACAAAGCAACTACCTTGAGAGCTCTAGTAGAAACTCCCTATATCTAGTTCAAAAAATTAATTAATTAATTAATAATAGGTAGATAGATGTTCTGTGGGAGAGGAGCAGAATCTCTACCTCTGAGGGGAAGCAGAGTCAGCATCATATCAGTAGCAGATGCAGAACACTGAGAAGGCCATGCCCCTGAGATCCACTTCCACAGCACTAGCCGCAGACCAAGGTTTCATCAGATCATCAGAGAAATTTCCACCAACCCCTCCACCACCACACTAACAAGCTTTAAGGAAGATAACACTGGAATTCCAGTGCAATGCAAAAAACATTCTCTTTGGAAACAGTACAAAGGGAAGACCAGAAGTCAAGTGGGCAGATTCAAAGCCAAAAGTAATTAGACAAATCTCCTGAAATATTAGCCCATACTGTAAGGTATGACCAGGGGAATTTGTAGCTTCTCAACCACTGACAATAGCCAGAGCTGTAACAAATGTCAAACACAAAACATCTTCTGACTAAGATTAACACAAATCCCCACACAAAAGGCCTTACAGAATGATAAGAATCCAGGAATGTGAAGATAGGTGCACAAAAATGTGAAGAAACTGAAATGCAAATAGAAAAAGTAAAACATACACATAACAACACCATTATTTATGTAGTACTTTTACCAAATTGATTTCAACACTGAGAAAGCTATCAGAGAAATCTAGAACATGAAGTATTCTACAAGAAAACTTAGACTCTTCCAAAATGTCAAAGTCATGAAACAGAAAAAATGGTTGGGAAACCTTTCTGGCTAAACAAATTAAACAACCAAAAGCAATAAATAAAGCTTGATTTTTCCTATTAGAAAAAAATGTGTGAGAGAACAGAAAGAGGAAGACGGGGAAGAGGAAAAAGAAAAGGCAATAACACCATTACCATCACTGCGGTCAGATGTCAAATGTTACGTGGATGTTATTACATTATTCTTTCAACTTCTCTGTAGGGCTAAAAAATTTTAATAAAGAGAAAAAATCGTTGTTGTTGTTGTTATTTTCTTTTGCCTGGCCTTCTTTCTACAGAACTTCTAGCACCAACTTAGTCTCATAGGAGGAGATCAAATAAATAATTGCTGAATGAATAAATGAATGGGTGAATAAATAATATACAATAGTTTTCTTCTAGGCTCCTTACTAAAGGAAAAGAGTTATACTGGATCAGTCTTTCTCTGTTATTAAGGAATAAAAGCACAATTTTTGAAAACCCTTTTAAATCCATGCCCAGGTATCTCAAAACTTCAAACACAGAGCCATCTCAAATGATTCAAATGTATACTTGATGAGTATGAAGTCCAGCCAGTAGTATTAGTTTCCACTTTGCTTTTCAAGCTTTAGGTAGGAATGGACAGTTATTAAATAGTAATAATATTAAGGATATGTTTATACATGCAAAATGCATTGAATGTGAATCCACAGGAATTGAACAACTGAATAATTATTCAATGAATGTAGACTAGATCTAAGAAAAAATTATTCCCAGTAAAATTTACACCCCAAACAAAGAATTTTAGAGATACTTATATGAAGGAGAATGAGGGAAATTTTAAAGTGAGAAGTAGAAAGTACTGTCAAAAGAAGAAACCAGATTGGTATCCTTGGAATATTACTATTCAAAGAAAACACCTTCTAACATAATTTTATTGCTAGGATTGTTACTACTTTTTAGAACGGTACAATAATTTTCAAAATGGTTATGTAACTTCACTGGAACAGATGATACAATTTCAAGAAACTAGGTTGGACTCTATACCTTACACACAAAATGTCCAGAGCTCAGCTTCTTATGTATGGTTTTGTATGTAAGAGAAATGCTACAAAATTGTTACTCTTTACTCCTTTCCTTCCTTTTTACAGAGCCTTCATCATATAACTTTTTGGGGGGTTGGATTTTATTTTTGATTTGTTCTTACCTGGTTGTGTTGGCTGATGGTAGATCTTCATGCAATTAATTAGCTCTGATATCAAAAAATGATTTATATAATGATGGGCCATCCCATACTGTGTGTATAATTAGCTGAAGTGTTAGGATGCTGGAAAAATCAACCTTTTCTCAGTGTACTGAAAAGGAATGGCCTAGAATATAATTTGTTTTTCATATTCATTCTGAAAAATTATTGTAATCATTCATTTTGAAATTGTTTTTTATTAGTACCAGTATCAACACAGTAAGCATGTTTATTTTACTGGTTTTCGTTTTGTTTTGACCATTTGGAAGCAACTTAGATTTTATCTAAGTTATCATTTGTACCAACATCCTCATAACACTTTATAAATAAATGGGCTCTACCTGGAGTTTTTAATGAGGAATGATTCCATTCACAGCATCTACCTCAGAACATCAGTCCAAAGGATTGTGTTTGGCACACCAAGATGTAAAATTTTCCTATCATTTATGTGTTTTTTAAGCATTGCCTGTGGCTTTACTGTTCATTATTAAAAGCAAAGCACCCTTAGAATTTCAATTGGTTTCTTCTTCCCAAATACCAATTAAATCCTGTTTAATACAACAGTGGAAACACACTTCAATTCATGACTTTGTAACAGAATATGTAGAATTAGATCTGATTAGAAGAAAAATCAAGCTATCTATATTATTTGTCTAACCAAGAAAGAAGGAAGTTGGTATTAACTCTATCGTTTTAATTAGAATTGTATGAGGTAGCAGTGAGTTATGAACTTGAGTCTGCAGACATTGGGGAAATCCATTAGCATATGATTCTGTGTTGAATTAAAGTGATAAAGAAAAGGCCTAATAATAGAATACCATAGAAACACACAAAAACATATGGCAATTATCTATGGAAAGTAATATGGAGAATCCTCAAAAAAATCAAAATAGAGCTACCATGTGATCCAACAATAGCACTTCTGGGAATATATCCAAAGAAAATAAACATTAACTTGGAACGATATCTTCAAGCCAATGTTTATACTACATTATTTATAATACTCAAAATATGGCAACAACCAAGTGTCCACTGATGGATAAAACAGATAAAAAGTTCTCGTGTATATATACAATGGAATATTATTTAACCATTAAAAAACAAACAAACAACAACAACAACAACAAAACAACACGGAAATACAACCAGTTCCAACAACATATATGGATGTTGAAGGTATTTTTTAAGTAAAATAAGTCAGACAAAGATAAATACTGTATTATTTCACTTATATGTGGGATCTAAGAAAAAAAAGAAAAAAATTCAGAAAAAGAGATCAGACATGTGGTTACCAGAGGTAGAGGGTCAGGGGAGAAGGATAAGGAGAAAGTTAGTCACAAGATATAAATCATATCCATATTTACATGCACACACACACACACACACACACACACCTTCCATATAACAATTGTGAATATGTATGCACTCACCATAGGATCACCCAAATACATAAAACAGTAACAAACACAAACTAATTGACAATACAATAATAGTAGGGGACTTTAACACTCCAGTTATATCAATGGACAGATCATCTAAACAGAAAATAAACAAGGAAACAATGGCTTTGAATGACGCTGTACCTGATGGACTTAACAGAAATATTCAAAACATTTCATCCTAAAGCAGCAGAATACACATTCTTTTCAAGTGCACATGGTATATTCTCCAGAACAGATCACATATTAGGTCACAAAATAGACCTCAACAAATACAAAAAGATTGAAATCATACCATGCACCTCTTCTGAGCACAATGCTATGAAACTAGAAGTCAAACACAAGACAAAATATGGAAAGGCCACAAATACATGAAGGTTAAACAACATGCTACTAAACAATGAATTGGTCAACCAGAAAATAAAAAATACATGGAAACAAATGAAAATGAAAACACAATGTTCCCAAACCCTTGGAATGCAGCAAAAGCAGTCCTAACATGGAAGTATATAGCAATACAGTCTGCCTCAAGAACACACACACACACACACACACACACACACACACACACACACACATAACCTAACCTTACATCTAGAAAAAGAACAAATGAAGTCTAAAGCCAGCAGAAGGAAGGAAATAATAAAGATTAGAGCAGAAATAAACGACACAGAAACAAATAAACAAAAACACAATAGAACAGATTAATGAAACCAGGAGCTGGTCCTTAAAAAATTAATACAATTGATAAACCTCTAGCCAGACTTATCAAAAAGAAAAAAAAATCACAGTTAAGAAAAAATAACAACCAACACCACAGAAATACAATTATAAGAAAATATTATGAAAATCTATATACCAATAAATTGGACAGCCTGGAATAAATGGATAAATTCCTAGAAACATATAAACAAAACTGAAATAGGAAGAAATAGAAATCTTGGACAGACCTATAACCAGCAAAGAAATTGAATCAGTAACCAAAAATCTCCCAACAAACAAAAGTCCAGAGCTGGATGACTTCACAGAAGAATTCTACCAAACATTTGAAGAAGAGTTAATACCCATTATTCTCAACCTATTCTGAAAAATAGAAATGGCGGGAAAACTTCCAAATTCATTTTATGAGGCCAGCATTATCCTGATACCAAAACCAAATTAAGGCACTAGAAAAAAGGTCAATATCCCTGATGAATACAGATGCAAAAATTCTCAATAAAATACTAGCAAACTGAATCTACCAATACAT
Organism: Felis catus; assembly: GCF_018350175.1. NCBI lineage: Eukaryota > Metazoa > Chordata > Mammalia > Carnivora > Felidae > Felis > Felis catus. Next base: position 49,099,682 of record NC_058384.1, on the reverse strand, counting down.
TAAAAAAAAAATCATTCACCATGATGAAGTGGCATTTATTCCTCTGTTGCAAGTATGGTTCATTATTAGCAAATCAATCAACATGATACATCACATTCACAAGAGAAAGGATAAGAACCATACAATCATTTCAATAGAGGCAGGAAAAGCATCTGAGGAAATACAACATCCATTCATGATATAAACACAACAAGTAGGTTTAAAGAGAACATACCCGAACATAATAAAGGCCATATATGAAAAACCCATATCTAGTATCATCCTCAATAGGGAAAAACTGAGCACTTTTCCTTTATGGTCAGGAACAAGACAGGGATGTCCACTGTCACCACTCTTATTCCACACAGTACTGGAAGTTCTAACTACATCAATCAGACAACACAACTAAATAAAAGTCATCCATGGAGAGTTAAGATGACAGAGTAGTATAGGAATCCTAAATTGTCTCATCCTTGAAACACAGCTAGATCAACATCAAACAATTTTGAACACCTAGAAACTTGATGTGAGGATTAATGCAACAATCTGCCTAAACTAAGCGACAAATCTTGTAAGCTTCTCTTAAAAAGAAGACCAAAATACACGTAGTGTTTAGCTTACATTTTTTTTTATTTTTAATTTTTTTTTAATTTTTTTAAAGTTTACTTTATTATTTTTTTTCTTTCCTCCAAAATGACAAGATGAAAGAACTCACCCAAAAGGAAAGAACAGAAAGAAATAAGAGCCAGGGATTTAATCAATGCAGATATAAGTAGGATGTCCTAACTAGAATTTAAAACCACAATTATATGAAGATTACCTGGGGTTGAAAAAAGCATAGAAGATACCAGAGAATCCCTTTCTGTAGAGATAAAATAACTAAAATCTAGTCAGGTTGAAATTTAAAATGCTATAACTGACATGCAATCTTGAATGGTTGTCATGACAACGAGGATTGATGAACTAGAGCAGGGAATCATTGATATAAAAGATACAATGATAGAAAATAATGAAGTTTAAAAAAAGAGGTAAATAAAGGCCAAAGATCACAATACAAGTCTTACAGAACTCAGCGACTTAATAAAGAGGAATAACTTTCATATCATAAAAGTCCCAGAAGAAGAGAAAGAAAAGGGGGCAGAAGTTTATGTGACCAAATAATAGCTGAAAATTTCCCTAATTTGGGAAAAGACACAGATGCAAAATCCAAGAAGCACAGAGAACTCCCATTAAATTCAACAAGGCATAACATCACTCAGCCATATCACCAAGGCAATCACAGTCAAATTCACAAAATACACAAAGAATCATGAAAGCAGCAAGAGAAAAAAAAGTCCCTAACCTGCAAGGAAAAACAGATCAGGTTCACTGCATATCTGTCCACAGAAACGCGGCAAGCTAGAAAGGAGTGGCAGGATATATTCAACATAGTGAATGGTAACAACATACAGCCAAGAATACTTTACCCAGCAAGCCTGTCATTCAGAATAGGAGAGATAAAGAGTTTCCCAAACAAACACTAAAGGAGTTCATGACCACTAAACAAGCCCTACAAGAAATTTTAAGGGCGACTGTTTGAGTGGAAAACAGAACAGAACAAAACAAAACAAAACAAAACAAACCAGACCAAAATCAAAAGGCTAGAAAGGACCAGAGAACATGACCAGAAACACCAACTCAACAGGCAACACAATGGCACTAAATTCACATCTTTCAATAATCATTTTGAATGTAAATGGACTAAATGCTCCAAGCAAAAGACATAGAGTATCAGAATGGATTAAAAAACAAAACAAAACAAAACACCAATCTCCATCTATATGCTGCCCACAAGAGACTCATTTTAGACCTAAAGACTCCTGCAGATTGAAAGTGAGGGAATGGAGAACCATCTATCATGCTAATGATTGTCAAAAAAAGCTGGAGTAGCCATACTTATATCATACAAACTGGATTTTAAAATAAAGACTGTAACAAGAGATGAAAAAGGGCATTATATCATAATTAAGGAGTCTAAGAAAATCTAACAATTGTAAATATTTATGCCCCCAACGTGAACACCCAAATATGTAAATCAGTTACTCACAAACATAAACTCATTGATAACAATACCATAATAGTAGGGGATTTCAACACTTCACTGACAGCAACAGACAGATCGTCTAAGCAGAAAATGAACAAGGAAATAATGGGTTTGAATGACACACTGTACTGGATGGACTTAACAGATATACTGAGAACATTTCATCTTAAAGCAGAATACACATTCCTCTTGAGTGCACTTGGAACATTCTTCAGAATGGATCACATACTGGATCACAAATCAGCCCTCAACAAGTACAAAAAGACTGATATCATACCATGTATATTTTCAGACCACAATGCTATGAAACTTGAAGTCAACCACAAGAAAAAAAAAAATTGGAAAGACCACAAATACTTGGAAGTTAAAGAACACCCTACTAAAGAATGAATGGGTTAACCAAGAAATTAAAGAGGATATAAAAAAAAGCACATGGAAGTCAATGAAAATGAAAACATGGCAGTCCAAAACCTTTGGGATGCAGCAAAGGTGGTCATAAAAGGAAGAATACAGCAAACCAGGCCTTCCTAAAGAAGGAAGAAAGGTCTCAAATATACAACCTAACCTTATACCTAAAGGATCTGGAAAAAGAACAGCAAATAAAGCCCAAAACCAGCAGAGGAAGGGAATTATAAAGATTAGAGTGGAAATCAATGATATTGGGGGGAAGAAAAACAGAAAAAAAAAACAGTGAAACAGGATAACAAAACTATGAGCTGGTTCTTTGAAAAAATAACAAAATTGATAAACCCATATCCAGACATATCAAGAAGAAAAAGACCCAAAGAAATAAAATCACAAATGAAAGAGGAGTGATCACAACCAACACCACAGAAATACAAATAATAAGAGAATATTATGAGCAATTATATGCCAACAATTTGGGCAATCTGGAAGACACAGATAAATTGCTAGAAATATTTAAACTATCAAAACTGAAACAGGAAGAAACAGAAATTTGAACAGACCCATAACTCAAAAAATGAATAATCCAATTAAAAAATGGGCCGAAGACATGAATAAACATTTTTCCAAGGAAGACAGATGGCCAACAGACATATGCTCAATATCACTTACCATCAGGGAAATGCAAATCAATACTACAATGAGATACCACTCCACACCTGTCAGAATGGCTAAAAATCAACAATACAAGAAACAACAGGTGTTGGTGAGGATGTAGAGAAATAGGAACCCTCTTGTACTGCTGGAGGGAATGCAAAATGGTGTGGCCACTCTGTAAAACACTTGGAATTCCTCAAAAGTTAAAAATAGAGGGGCATCTGGGTAACTCAGTAGGTTAAGCGACCGACTCTTGATTTCAAACTCAGGTTATGATCTCAGGGTCATGGGATCACACACTGCATGGGACTCTGTGCTGACAGTGAGGAGCCTGCTGGGGATTCTCTCTTGCTCCCTTTCTCCCTGCCCCTCTTCTACTTGTGCTCACTCTCTCTCTCTCTCTCTCTCTCTCTCTCTCTCTCTCAAAATAATCTTTGGGGTTCCTGGGTGGTTCAGTCAGTTAAGCATTTGACTTCAGCTCAGGTCATAATCTCAGGGTTTGTGAGTTCAAGCCCCACATCAGATGAGCTCCAGCCCCACTTCAGATGAGCTTGAGCCCCGGTTCAGGTGGGCACAAGCCCCACTTGCAGTGAGCCCTGCTTCTCTCTCTCTCTCTCTCTCTGTCTCTCTGCCCCTCATGCGATTCTATTTCTCTCCCTTTCTGCCCCTCACTCACTTGCACCCTCTCTCTCTCAAAATAAATAAACTAAAAAACAAAAACAAAAACAAAAACAGAACTACCTTATAATCTAGTAATCACACTACTGGGTATTTACCCAAAGAATACAAAAACACTAATTCTAAGGAGTGCATGCACCCGGTGTTTATAACAGTATTATCTACAATAGCCAAATTGTGGAAACAGCCCAAATGTCCATCAATTGATGAATGGATAAAGAGGTGATATATGTATAGATGTATATATGTTCATATATGTATATATTTATATGTATAATTTTTTATATTTATATATGTATATGTATACACACACACACACAATGGAATATTACTGAGCCATCCAGGGGGTATCTGGGTGTCTCAAGAGATTGAGCATCCAACTCTTGACTTTGACTCAGGTCATGTTCTCACGGTTCACAAATTCAAGCCCTGCATCAGGCTCCATGCTGACAGTGTGGAGCCTGCTTGGAATTCTCTCTCTCCCTTTCTCTCTGTCCCTCCCCTTCTTGTGCTCTCCCTCTCTCTCTCTTTCTCAAAATAAATGAATAAAAACTTTTAAAACGGAATATTACTCAGCCATCAAAAGGAATGAGATATTGCCATTTTCAAGGACATGCATGGAGCTAGAGAGTATCATCCTAAGTGAAATAAGTCAAAGAATGACAAACACCTTATTACTTCACTCATATGTGGAATTTAAGGAGAAAAAATGAACAAGGGGAAAAAGAAAGAGAGGCAAACCAAAAAACAGACTCTTAACTACAGAGACAAACTGATGGTTTGGTTGGGGTGGTGGGGTGATGAGTTAAATTGGTGATGGGGATCATACTATATGCCTGAAATTTATACAGTGACATATATCAATTATTTTTCAATAAAACTGGAAATATATGGTAATTAAAAGACAAAGTAATAAAACAGCTACTAAATAATTTCAGAAAAATACTATTATCTTTGCCTTTAAAAGGCAGATTAAGATGTTCAGGACTATGAAAAATAAATTAATGCCTGGTTTTTAATGGGATAACTCAAAAAATTACTGAAAACTACATAGTAGTTAACATAATAGGGCATCATGAAAAATATATCAAAATATAATAAATACATCAACAAGGGTGATATAACAGATGTGTATGGGGGAGATAAAAACAAGTTCTAAATTCTTAGAGAATTTTTTTTATAAGTTTTAAAAGCCTCAAAAAAAGTAATGCAAAGCATTTTCTGGACTTTTTTTTTAAAAAACTCCTAAAATTGGTCCATATAAAGGTTAAATTATCTAAAAAAAATCTAAAAGTGATTTTGGAATTCATATGTAAATGAGTGTAACTAGCTAAACAGCAAAGTCCATCCACGTACTAAGCAAAAACATTTACTCAGCAACTCTAACTATTGGACTTTTAGAGAAAAACAGATGTTGTAGATATACATGTTTGTGTTTGTGTGTGTGTGTGTGTGTGTGTGTGTGTGTGTGTAAAAGATCAAATATATATTTATAAGATCTACATACAAATATAAGATCAGTATCAATATAGAGATACAGAGACACAGATAAAATTCTGAATTAACTGGAAAAAATCTTTTAAGCACTGTTATATCTGGATTTTGACTTAAGCAAATAACACTGCTTGCTGAGATCAGAAAACCTGCGAGAGAATGGGTTTAGGAAAAGGCTTGAGGGGAATTAATATTTTGTTTGAGCCATATTACATTTGATTGCCCTTTAAACATGTAATTGGAGAAGTCCAACAGGCCACTGGATAAACAGAGTTCTGGAGAGTGTTGAGCTTTGAAGATGTGTATGTGAGCCTTAGTACATAGTTGGTATGGAACATTATGAGAATGGACAAAATCTCCTAGGATCCAGAGAAGAAGAAGAGATGGAAAAGAGAAGATGGCAGCCAAAGAATCAGGTCAGGGCTATTCCATTGTTTGTTAGAAAGAGGAGGCTGCTCCAGCAAAGGAGAAGAACAGACTAGGAAAAGTAGAGTCACAAACAAAACAAAACAAAACAAAACATAAAACGGTTTTAAGAAACAAAGTGTTACGTTTGTTAAATGCTGGAAAGACTTCAGTAATGACAAAATAACAGAACATCAGATATGGGAACATGAAATGTTGGTGACTTGACAGGAAGAGACTGCAGAGTTTGGGCACAGAAGCCCAGCTGGAATGACGTGGAAGTACAAAACTCATTTGAATCATTTGAAGGACAGTAGGAAAAACAAAAAAAGGCACAATAGCTGGATAGTATTATAAGATAAATTTAGGATTATTTAAGGGATGAAATATGAGAGTAGGTTTTTGTGCTAACAAGAATGCTCAAAGACAAGTCATGACATAAAAGAAATGGGAGAATTAATAAACACAAACAAAACTTGCTTGTTAAATATTCAGAGCCATGTAAAGATAGAGTTATCTTTTTATCTTTACAAAATATCACCCAACAGATGGTAAGCTTTTGCAACTAGCTTTGATACGAAAATAACCAACCTGAATTGCAATACCATGGACTTTTGACTATAGGGTTCAGAAGCAAATTCTGACAATTTCAAAAGTAACACAATGACCTATAACTAGAATGGGGGGAAAAATGACTATTTAGCATGGTCAAAATAGATGACACTCTAGTTACACCTGACCAACAGTTTTACCAAAACCTCAGGGAGAATTTGTAATAAACTGTACTTTGTAATGTAGGTTACATTATGTATGCTACTAGGCAAAATATGTGTAATTAATCCTGAGTATATCTTCAGGGAAGGCATCACTATTCTTTTGCAACCTTTCTAAGTGAATGACAATCAAGAAATTTCTTCAGGAGTTTTAAATGAATTGTAGTCACTTTTTTTTTGTTTTTTAAGTCATCTGTCTGTAGGTTTTCAGAGTCCAGTATACATTTATTACCTCATAAAAAGTTTCTGTTTGAGTGTGTTAAAATAGGACCACAATGATAGCTACATCGTCCAATAATTCCCTTTAAAAATATTTGGAACATGCTCCTATTGCAATCCAGAAAGATGATAGAAAATGTGACTGGATATTTAAATCTTGACAAAAGATCATTTCACAGAACCATCCTAACTTGTATTCATCAATCCCTTTTGTATTCCATAGTATTTATCTTTTGCAACTTCATTTCTTTTTGCCTATTCTTCCTCCATGTAGCAACGTGAATCCAGACATCTCTCTGATAGCCAACAGGCACTTCCTTAGGACATTCAAAGGAGCTAACCTTAAGTGAACAAGCAGGGAAAAAAAAAAAAAAAGAACAAGCACAAAAAATGAAAAGATTTTATTTTTTGTCTTTATTAGATCTGATCTTACTTTCCTGCCCCACCCTTCCTTTCTTTCTTTCTTTCTTTCTTTCTTTCTTTCTTTCTTTCTTTCTTTCTTTCTTTCTTTCTTTCTTTCTTTTTCTTTTTTTACATTTTGGGACAATGTCATGACTTTTTCAGTCATCTTCAAATATTAAAAACTTATTTTTTACTTATTAAATATTCAAATTCAGTTTAATAAAAAGCCAAGTCTTACTGACAACATGAAATGCTGACAAAAATGTGGAGAAACAGGAACCGTCATCCATCGCTATTGAGATGCAAAATGGTACAGCCACGCTGGAAAACACTTTGGCAGTTTCTTACAAAACTAAACATGCTATCACCACATAATCCAGCAGTCATGCTCCTTCATATTTACCCAAATGAACTAAAATCTTATGCCCCACAAAAATCTGTATCCAGATGTTTACAGCAGTTTTATTCACAGTTGCCAAGGCTTGGAGGCAGCCAGGATGTCCTTAGTTAAGTGAATGGATAAAGAATCTCTGGTGCATACAGACACAAATTTTATTGAGCACTAGAAGAAAATGAACTATAAAGTCATGAAATACATGGAGAATCTTAAATGTCTATTAACAAGTGAAAGAGGGCTGTCTGAAAGGTCAACATACTATATGATTCCAACTCTAAGACATTCTGACAAAAGCAAAACTATGGAGAGAATAAAAAGTGATTTTTCTGCAAGTACTAATCATCACTCTGCCCAGTTGGGCAGAAGAATTCCTACCCCAGGAAAACAGAATTCTAACAACTCCTTCAAAGAAATTCTCAAAGATTTATTTTTCTGCTTCCCTAACACATATAGGATGGTTTGAGTGATGGGCTGCTGTTAGCAGGAATAGATTTGGAAAATCCAATTTACAAGCCATGAATAGATCATCTGGAATCTCAATTTTGTAGGATACAGTAGATAGCAACTGTTATTCTCAGCTTTAGGGCCTCAGGTAAAAGTTTAAGAGGAAAAGTTCCATTTAACAACCTATTCCATTAACATGCCTGATTTTGCTTGTCATCGTATAAACTAAAAATTATAGACAAATGCCATTACTCCAAATAAAGCATCTTAGAGATTCAATATTTGCTATCTTAATACTAGATTATATACAACTTGTTCAGCTTTTTCTAAGTATTTCTCAAGAAAATAAAATTTTTCTTACTGATTTCCCATTTATATAATTGATTAGTAAAATATTATTTTGTCCAGGTTTTTCCTTGAAGTTATAATCCAAAATTAGTAATTATATATTTTTTGTCATGCCAAAGATTCTGTACAAAATGCCCCAAACTTATAAATGGATTTGTTAGGAAATTAACTCAACTTTTACATAAAGTACACATAACTATTTACAAATATGTTACGTATCGATATATTTATATGGCCAAAGAATATAAGTGTGCATGTGCAAGGTATTATATGTAATTTTATTTTTGAACACTTGTGAGGATTGAGAATTCATTTTAAAATATGAAAAATTAAGTTACCTACCACCTACACTTGCTACATTAAAATTTGAGCTATTCTCTGGGGCATCTGGATGGCTTAGTCAGTTGAGCATCCGACTTTGGCTAAGGTCATTATCTCAGGGTTCATGAGTTCGAGCCCCGCATCAGCTTGCTGCTGTCATGGTGGAGCTTGCTTTGGTTCCTCTGTCCCCACCTCTCTCTGCCCCTCCCCCACTCACTCTCTTTCTCAAAAATAAATAAACATTAAAAAAAATATTTGAGCTGTTCTGGTGAACTGGAAGGATTCACAAGAATACCTGAAATATTGGTATAGGAGATATAAAAATTTAGGAAGAGGTACTGAAATGTTAATAGATGTGTGAAAAAAATGATGTAAGTGGAACCATTTTTAAATAGAGCTAAACTATCTATAGGAAGTATATTGTAGGAGACCTGTTTTCTAAACCTTTGAACAGAATCAAACTGCCAACATTCGTAAAAGTCAGCAAGAATGAAAAACTTCTGTTGGAAAAGACTGATTGATAAAAGTAAACTTCTGCTAATGACCACTTCACCTGACCTATCAGTGAAGTACAAGTCTATTCCCTGCTTGCTAGCACCAATGAACACTTCTCAAAAACAATTTGCCTAATTTTCACCTTTTTTCAAGAAAATGTCTAATCCTGTAATAAGGACACTATTAGAATTCTACCTAAATCTGTGCACCCCACAGTGTACTTTTTTGGTCCTAAATAAATGCATTGTCTCTCGAACTGGTTTCTTGTTTTTAGGTCGACATTCCTGCTATCAGAGGAGACACCAACTTTTTCCTAACAGAGATTTTCTGAATGTAATGGAATACCAGATGCAGTGCAATATCTTCTATTGTGAGTTACAGCCATACTATAAACAAGTTTTGGTGTATGAGAAAGTAAATAGAATTTGACCATTGCCTCTGACCATATAGACTAATATTAAGCTGGCTAAAAAAAATTGAGAAAGGAATTTTTTTTAGCCTATTAGTTGTTCTAGAAAAAAAAAGGGTATTTTTGTAAATGTAGACACATTTGTTTAGACCATATATAACTTCAGATTTAAGACACAGTGATAGTTCCCTGCAGTATTGTGTTATAATGTTACACTTGTCAAATCACCTGTGTAGATAGTAATATGGAAGTAACAGAGGTCATGGGGATATAATTTTATTGTTATGTTTACTAGAGTTGTTCGTCTGTTGAAAAATCAACAATTCTTTCTATTATGTTTGTTCTATTCCTGTAAAAATCTTATCTTAGACTGACAGACATGTTCCTTACATTTTTCACTTGATTTGAAAACCTCTTCGTCCTGTCTCTCTTATTTAACGGCTCAGTGCTTGAAAACAGCATAAGATTGAAAATCTTGAACTAAGTGTGGAATTTACACAAATACTGTATACGGTTGTGTCATCATAGCAGGCAAACATGTTGATTGACTATATAACTGGAACTTGCAGTCCTGAGAGAATAGGATTTTTCTTTTTAGCCATTAATCTATTTACCATTTCAACCATTAGGCAAATATTTATTTCCAGAAATATTTCTTGAAAATATTGTATCTTACAAAATTTTTTACAACAGCAATATAAATCAATATATATCTTTTAAAAGCCCTAAGAAGAAATACACACACACAAACACACACACATATACCTACATACTAAATTGTGACATTTTAAATGACACATAGAAATTTTTATGCAAGTTTAAATAATAAATCCAACTGTGGATGAGTTCTCTAAAACTGCAAATACACATCATAAATACAAAAATGTGTCTATTTGGCATGGGGATTATTTTTAAATGAGTATTTTGTAACAAACAGTAGACAGGTAAAGCTCTGAAAAACGAATGGAGGTTACCCTTTTATAAGATACATTTACATCTAATAAGGGAAATCTCCATTTGTAAAGGTGTTCCTCCTCCCCCCCATCCCCCTCCCCTCACTGCACCAGGAAGAGAGGGATGTCTCAATCTTTAGAAATTCTCATCAATAAAAAGGCAGAGGCAAATCTGCATAACAAACTCACCCTTGTGTTGTGTATGGGTTTGAAAGAACTTTAAATCCACTTGTTTGTGACTTGACTGAAGTTGTTTCAATCCACTTGCTTATGACAAAAACAAACAAAAAGTTGCTTTGATGTAAAAATGAAGCTGTGCCAGGATGTCATCATCTCATGCATTCTCACCCATAGGAACTCAGGAGCTCAGCTGCTAAGGGGCCCCCACCAGGTGCTTATCACTAAAACATATGGATTTTGGCTTGTGAAACTCTCACAGTGAACCTGTGTTAAACAAATCGTTGGCACAGACAAACTCAGTCTCTGAGTGTTAATTTGCCCTCCCTGAACAAAACAATTGGCATAGTTGGCAACCTGACCCAAAGTAAGAATAATTAAAATGGGTTGGCGCTATGGGATATATCATACTCCATGCCAAATTTGAAATACATGCTGATCAATTATACTAAATTTATAATTGACCCAAATTTGGCAATGCCCATTACTGGATTAAAAAACTTCAAACTTTACTTACTATTTACCATCTATGGCATCCTACTGAAATTATCAATATCCTATGAATAGACAATATTGATAGGGCCATTATACTTTGGATGCTAATACTGGCCACAATAATTATCTTAATATTCCTCTACCATATTATGAACTATTTGGAATACTCTATTAAATGTCTCTACAATAAAACATTTGGAACACGATTATGAAAGGTAAGAGGACAACAGCAAATATACCTTGCCTATTAACGCTACCAAAATAACTCAAGCAATGTTTTAGGGGTAGAATGGATTATATATTAATTTCTGGGAATCCCTGGATATCTATTGAAGATTTAGTCCTAATGAAACTTAAAATTAAGGAAATTCCAGATGTTGGCTTCATCACCTAACCCATTTAGTTATATCCTATATTAAAAAGAATAAATAAGGAAGAAATCTTTGCACTCTTTTTAAAAGCATTAAGTAACGTAGATGCCAATAGGCAGAAAGGAAAAGTGCTAGTATAGAAAATAATCTCCACAGTAGGATGAATCCAGACCTCTTTGCTCCTAAAGGCACCTATCTACAACCTGAGGATGACAATTATTTTAAATCAACTGACTCTGGAAATTTCAACTTACTAGAAGCTAGGCCCATGAAAATAGACAAAACTATAACAAATGATAATATGGACCCAATCAGAGTTACTGAAGAGAGAGCTTATATTAAATAAGAAAGGACAAAAATCAGAATGGAATTCTAACAAACTGATTTGGTCTCAGATACCCAGTGGCTGTTAGATTTATGACCCAAAAGAGGACATAACCTGATCCTCTTAGGAGAAGAAGTTATACAATTTGGACCTATTACCACTGATGCTAAACTTAATCAACACCTTAGAGCATTTGGAGAAAATAATATTAATAAAAAAGAATCGTCGTTTGACTGGGTACCAGCAACCTGGAGATTCAGATGACCTATACCTAATATATTATCCCTTAAAACATCCCCATGGAAAACCGCAGGAGAAGCTAATAATGAAATTAGGGTTAGCAACTATGATTTATAAGATGAGACAGACACCTTAAGTGCCTCATGCAGAAGCCACAGAACAAATTCAAAAGGTCAGTCTAAAAGCTGTGCCCCCATAGGATGAGGGCACATTTTTATTATTATTATTATTTATTATTTTATTTATTATTATTTAAAATATTTATTTTAAATAATATTTAAATTTTTTAAAATATTATTTAAAATATTTATTTTAAATAATATTTAAATTTTTTAAATATTATTTAAAATATTTGCAGACACTAGACACATAGAAGAGTCATTGACTTGACAAGAGCAGCTGAGGAATAAAATTAAAAAAAAAAAACTATAGTTTTAATGTTCATTTATTTGAACAAAACATGTCTATAGCTAATGTAAATAGACCCAGTCAAAATGGACCACACAGACCTAAATCTGTAAGAACCTTTTGACTGCATAAACCACTTAGACCACTAACCTATAATCCAAATTATAAAAATAGAAACTCCAGAAACTACTTACAGTGGCAGAGAGACAGAAACAACGAATCTTTTAGAGGAAATTGACCTACTGAAAATAAACCCACATACAGACTCATTAACCCAGTTACTGTAAATACTAACCCCCTTATAAAATTCAATCCCATTAAGAGACAAGCCCCTGATAAGCAAATAAAAGAAAACCCTATGAGCCCTCTACTGGAACAGGCTTAAGCCAGAGACAATTGCCCATATGTTCCACTGGCCATATCAATAGAATCGCCTTTGTAAATAAAAATACTACACACAATACATTGTTATATACAGGGTCCCAAGTAACAAAAATATAAATATTAATATATTCACTACTTTACTACTAATTTAGAAAACTTTAACAATAAAAAGGGACTAACTGAAGGATTAGGAAAAAAGTAACCGAGGGACATGAAGCACATAGATTAAAAAAAAATTAGTAGAACATGAATTCAAAGCTATAAATGCTTATAGGTCCCAACTTAGAAAACATTGTTGGAATGGACATAGTAAGACACCATATAAAAAATAAAGATGCAACAATTCCTAAAACTAATTTGGCTATGGCAAAATAGACTGCAATTAAACTGCCTGTCCCATCTTAAATAACAAACATACCCTAATACAATCTAAAGAGAGGACATACTCAAATTGAGGAAGAAATTCAGTAACTTGTAGAACAAATTATTGTGCTTACTCTTTTACCATATATAATAATCCATCTGACTTTTTAACAGATTTTAGGAATTTAAATATACATGCCCCCAAAATTGAGGGAGCATTCCCAGGCATAGACACTATCATAAACAGTATCACCACTGGATCCAGAATTTATTATATGGTGATAGACTTATATGACATATTCTTTGCTATTTCAATTGACAAGTAGAGCCAACCCATGGCTGCATTCACATGGGAAGGTCAACAGTATCCACTTTACTAGGCTACCACAAGGATACTTTAACAGCCCAGTAATAGCCCATAACCTCCTAACACAAGTCATCCAGGCCGTTCAGGAAAACACAACATACACACAAAACATTTTTTTCCTATATTGATGACATCCTTATCTATGGTGATAACTCGGATGAACAGACTAGGGTCAAAATACAGCTAATTGAATTCCTTACCCTCAGAGGATGGACAATCAATCCAAGCAAGGACCAAGAACCCCACACTACAGTAAAAATATCTAGACACAATTTCATCCCCTGAAGGTAGAAAATTACCAAATTTAGTCATAAACAAAATAGATTGTATACCACTCCTCCCACAAAAGCAGCAGCTCATAAAATGATAAAACTGTTTGATATTAGAATTAGTTCATACTACATATGGGGATTATATTAGTAACTGGTAAAAATACAGGATTTGGAAATACAGAGACTCAAGAGGCAGCCTTTACTTATTTAAAAAGTGCTGTCAGAACTCTTTTTTAAAAAATTGATTAATTTTGAGAGAGAGAGCAAGTCATGGAGCGGCACAGAGAAAATTCGAAGCAGGCTCCACATTGCCAGCACAGAGCCCAACATAGGGCTTGATCCCACAAACCATGAGATCATGACCTTAACCGACTGAGCCACCCCGGTGCCCCATAAAAGTGCTGTCAGAACCCTTAATACATTCGCACCAGCTAATGAGGACTCCAAATATAAACTAGAATGCTTATATTCACAAGGGTTTGCAGCATGTTCACTGTGGAGTTAAACACTTCAGTACCTCAAATTCTACCCAAGTGGGTTCTGGACTAGGAATTTCTCACGGTCTAAATAAATAGATAAACAAAACAAAACAAGACAAAACAAAACAAAATAAAAAAGGAATTTCCTATGTTTTGAGAACAGATACCAATCAACTGAAAAGCTCACCTGGGCACTCTATGGAGCACTACAAAACAGAGCCACTAACAGAAAATAAACCAATTATATATACTTAAATTATAATAGCTTATTCTGAAGTGGGTAAAACAGACCCATGACAAACAGATGGTAAGTACCTCTGACCATAAAGTCCTAACATGGAAATGGTATATTTCCTAGTGGGACATAGATGTATGACCAACCCTCTAAATGAACTAAGGAATCTCAGCAATGCCAACACTGAACGTGCCAAGATATCCAAGGGGTGAGCCTATCCAAGCTTGAGCAGTTGGGCAATGAGAATCACTGTGGTGCACCTCACACAGTAAAGTGTGGTTTACAGATGGATCAGACTTCATGACACCATCCAAAGGACACTGGCAGGCAGCAGCTATGAGGACAAATAATTGTCTAATCCTGACAGAATCAGGCTCAGGAAAATTAGCACGATATGCTTATCTAATAGCCATATAAGTGGCAATTTAATAATCTATTAAGAAAACTCAGAATGAGATCTATCTTTTCTCAGACTCATGGGCATTGCTAATGGAATAGCTTTTTGGTCAAGAACATGGTAGGAAAGTGACTGGAAAATAGGAAATGAAGACATGGGGTAAGGACATATTGTAGAAGACAGCACTGGCTGTCATCTTCATGTTTATCACATATGACTCTGCATATCAGAAGGACAACTCTGAAGTATCTGACTTTATTTATTTATTTACATTTTTTTAAATTTCTTTAATGTTTATTTATTTTTGAGAGAAAAACACAGACAGAGGGTAAGCAGAGGAGAGAGAGAGAGATAGAGGGAGACACAGAATCTGAAGCAGGCTCCAGGCTCTGAGCTGTCAGCACAGAGCCCAATGTGGTGTCAAACTCACGAACTGTGAGATCATGACCTGAGCCAATGTTGAACTCTTAACCGACTGAGCCACCCAGGTGTCCCATGAAGTATCTGAATTTAAAGATGAGGTAGACAAACTCACTAGGAAAACTAAAGAGACAATGGTTCCTAAAATCTAACTTAAACACAATGATTCATGACTAAAGAGGAAACCAATTTGAAACATAACCATACATAAACAAGTGCAATGGAACATGAAACCTGAACAAATATACCATCTGATATGATCACTGCATGGGCACATTACCAAACATGTCATGTTAGCACTAGAACATGGTTAAAGAAAAGAAACATGTATATACCTAACAAAAGCCTCCTATTTCAAATTAAGAAATGTGAGAATTGCCCAAAGTTTAAAGCTTGGAATTACTGAATACTTCAGATTAGGTCAAAGTTAACCTTTGCCTATATCAGAGAATAAACTATATGTGTGCACTAATGTAAATACATGGTCAGGAATAGGATTACCCCGTCCTTGCAGAAAAAATGATCCAAGATGCACCAGCAGAGCATTAGAAATCTGGATTGCTTGTTATGGTATCCCAATCATCACAGAATCAGATCAGGAGAGCCACTTCACAGAAAACCTAATACAAGAATGGGCTAAGAAACAAGGCATACTGTGGAAATTCCACTTACCCTACCACCCAAAGTCCTCTGGATCAACTGAAAGGTTACAATGACTTCCTCAAGCAAAAGCAACAAGTTGTTTAGTAAGAATCCAGATATAAAAGCTTAGACTAAAACAGTCTGGGAGACAGCAAGATGTCTAAATCACAGATACAGAATGGATGGAAAAGCTCGTATTGAATTAATATTTCAGACACCGTCAGAGATAAGAATCAGCACTAACACCACCCCAGAATCTAATCTAAATTAAATGGGGAAATGTTAAGAAACGAGATATATAGTACTGGTGAAACTATAGCACCTGCCACTAATAAAACCAACTGGGTGCTCAAAGGAAAAGTCACATTACATCAAAGTAAAGCTATAAATATTTCAGACATGAAGAGCACCTTATTTTATTGTTAACACTAGATACCTAGTATATACCTTAGCATGATGCAGGGCAATTATGCTTAGAACAATATTGTAGTGTATTGACCATAAAACTTAAGGTTTTCTTGAGTGGTAAGAATAGGAAGAATTAGAAATTTAAAGGATGCTATCTTTATTTTGAGAGAGAGAGAGACAGAGTGCAAGCAGGGGAGGGACAGAGAGAGAAGGAGACACAGAATTGGAAGCAGGGTCCAGGCTCTGAGCTGTCAGCACAGAGCCCAAAGTGGGGTTCAAATTCACAAACCATGAGATCATGACCTGAGCTGAAGTCAGATGCTTAACCCACTGAGCTACCCAGGTGCCCCAGGACACTATCTTTATTTTAAAGGCAATAAATCCATTATGCATCTTGACTCCAACAAATATTGCTAAATGGGTCAATGTGGCATGCTGCCTACTGGTGATACTATGTTGCTTATTGCTCACTACTGGGTCCCATGCTCAGATAACTATGGATACTCCACTGATAGCATCAGCAATACCAATTGTACTACCACTCCATCTAGAACACCTGGCTGTGCTCCAGACACAGCTGTACTCCATTGTCTCTGACATCTTCAACTTTCTCCACAAATCACCATTCTGGTCACCTTCTTGCAAATGAGGACTCACCAGCATCACCAAGCCCAAGCTCTCCATCCTACTCCATCAGCGTGATCTACTTCCTGGGAAACCTTTGATCAATGGAGAAACCAAGTACTGAGGGAAACTGACAAAGCAGTGGAAACCTCTACTTTCATCTCAACAAGAGTCAACGAAGATCCTGAACACACCCTATTAGACATTAACTCAGAAAATGAAGATTGGCCTGAACTAGTACCTGGCTCTCAGAATAATAACCCACCGTATATGTTAAAACAACTTTTAATATACGACTTTTGTACCTTTCCCTTATCTTACTGAATTAAATGCAGCAATACATATTTTCCATGGACTCTGTGAAAACAACACCAATTTAATTATTGATTTACTTTGTATGTTGCCATTTTACTGTACAAGAGCAGATGTTGAATATGCAGATAACAATTTTATCTTTAAATGTAAACGGACCACAAATTTGATCATTTACTATACTCCCAACTTACTCTGTTTAATCCATAGCCATATTTACCTGTTAGAAAATTATGATATTTAGGGGCACCTGGGTGGTTTAGTCGGTTAAGCGTCTGACTTCGGCTCAGGTTATGATCTCGCAGTTTGTGAGTTCACGCCCCACATCAGGCTCTGTGCTGAGAGCTTGGAGCCTGGAGCCTGGAGCCTGCTTTGGACTCTGTGTCTCCCTCTCTGCCCCTCCCCTGCTCATGCTCTGTCTCTCTCTGTCTCTCAAAAATAAATAAATGTTTAAAAAAATTTTAAGAAAATTATGATATATCAACACTATGCCCAAAAGAACAAGGACACCTTGTAAATGTACAGGGGACACCTAGGACATTTAGCATATAACATACAGCATCATCTTTGGTGGTAGACAACAGGTTTCTATCTCACACATTACTTCCACCTCAAGAACATGGGAACCTATGCTAATAAAACTTCTTGTGTTCATTGGAACCCACAATAGTACTCCTATCAGGGAAATTTTATATTCAGGACTTCCATGCCAGTTATAGATCCCCAAATTTACTCAGTTTTATCCATCTTTGTTTATGCCCAATCTATATAACCTATCCCCAAAGCAGACTCAGTATAAGGAAGGAAACTCTTACAGCTCCATGCTGGATGGGAGGTTGTTTAATTGGAGGAGCAAAGGCAGCCCCTTTTTCTCAGGAACAAATTGGTCAAATCACATTAAATGTTAAAAAATTTAAAACCAATTCAATCTCAATCCAACACACATGCAATAGAAGCTTTGTCATTGTTGGGTATATAGATGGATAAAATTAGCAATATATTACAAAACATGAATGAATTTCACACAGAATAAAACAATGGAAAGTCTACATAAAGCAATTGGAGAAAACACTAAAAATAACAAAATACTAAAAGATGACATAAAAATGTTTCTCTACCATAGCTTGGCAATTATTGCAGTTATAA
Organism: Felis catus; assembly: GCF_018350175.1. Taxonomy (NCBI): domain Eukaryota; kingdom Metazoa; phylum Chordata; class Mammalia; order Carnivora; family Felidae; genus Felis; species Felis catus. The sequence continues at coordinate 49,081,155 of NC_058384.1, read as the reverse complement.
TTGATATGTGGAACAGTTTTAGAGTGGCTGTAATCTCAGGAGCAATATTAACAAACTAGGATAACAGCCCAATCAGAAGTAAAGTAGATAACTCACACCCTAATGGCTGTAATTCCTTGGGGAAGTGTGAAATTCGAATATGGGCCCTTAGAGGACACATGACACTGGGTTTCCACACTTTTGTGGTTCCCCAGTATCAAAAAGGAGAGTGGAGCCTACAGGCCACAGAAAGTCCTCTTACACTGCAAAGAAAACATATTTCTAAAACTATGTTAGTGGAATGGAAACAAAATACCATTATTATTCTTAGGTCTTTGGCTATAGCTATGGTACAAGTACCAACGACTATGGCTTTGATGCCTCCTCACTCGGTTATATATAGTATGGGAAATTCGACCATGATAGTATGCTCTAAGCCAAACCTCACTCTAACCTATTACAGTGAAGGGAAAAATAGGGAACACAATATGAAGAGATGTGCAAAAATAGAACGATAATGAGTGTGACAGTAGAAGGAAAAAGATACTATTCAAGGTTAACAGAACATAGAGTAGCTATTAAAAATAACTAAGGAATATTTTACATTTAGCCTCTCAAAATTAAATAAATGTAAATCATACATAAGAAAACTTAAGTGAAAGAACATCTGGAAAATGAGACTAATGAAGTCAAAATAACTTTGCAGAATTGAAAAGAACAAAAACTTGCATTCTCTAAAATAATGACAGCCTTGCATTCTGATGTTATATCGATTCAAAGTGTGGTTGAGAGTGCTATGCAAGCTTTACCCCCTGGAGCCTTATAAAAATGGCTTTTACATGGAAACACAATTGTCAAAGAAACTTAAAGGAGTGTTTTAAAAAGTTTAACTTTTGGTGGTTTGGCAATCAGATATCATATCATAGAAAAGAGTTCTCTGTTATTCTTTTGTTAACTGGAAATATGGCTTCTTAAACTGGTCATTAAAATCTGATGTAAAAGAATGTGTAGTAAAAAACAAAACAAACCAAAAACTCCCAAAATACGGTTGTGATTAAGACTGTAGATGATGTGGAATCACAGAGTGTTAGATATGTACAGAGAATTAGGCCTTTAGGATTAATGAGTGTATGAGTGATATGAAATCACAAGATCAGTGATTGTTGTACTCATTTGATAGTATCTCAGAGCCACTTGCTTATGGCTTAACTGAAGTTGTTTTGATCCACTTGCTTACAACAAAGACAAAAAAAGATTTTTTTGATGTAAAAATAAAGCTGTGTCAGGATGTCATCTCTCATCTGGTCTCACCCATAAGAACTCAATAGTTCACCTGTTGAGGGTACCTGCTGGGGGCTTATCACTAAAACATATGGAGAAGCAAGTATGACAAAGAGACACTTTCACTATAAATACCAATCATTTGTGAAGACTATCTGAAGGTGTTCCACCTGGGCAAGGTGACACTTTGAGGATCTAAATAGTTAGTTCTCTAAAGACCTTTGGGGCAATTAGGTCCTGCCAAGGTAAAGGTAACTCTTTTACTGGCAGTGGAGAAAGCCTTGCAGTCATCCCACTAAGATCACCCTGCCCATCGACACCTGCTCCACTGGTCCCAACAGAACGCTGTGTTCCCCCAGCAGGGAAGTTTTACTTCTGGCAGCTATAAATCAGCTCTCAGTTGGCTAAGCCATCTCTCCTGAGTACCAACCCCTATCAAGTTACACCTGAACTAAATTTGGACTTTATTCCTTTCATGTCCCTTGCCTGGAACAGTACTATGATTAATCTAGCACTGATTTGGAGTACGTTATTTCTTTATTGGCTTATTAAGAGACATCATCCTACAGGATTTTGGCTTGTGAAACTCTCACAGTGAACCTGTGTCAAACAAATCGTTGGCACAAAACAACATGAAATAGATTGTTTACTGTGCTTTTCCTGGTAACCTCCTGTAGCTGATTCCCCAGCCCTAACATTTTTTGTCTTTAGTTGAAAATGGTTTTTAAGGTGATGAGTTCAACCATTTCAGAATTACTCCATTTTCTTGGGTCTCTCCCATGGATAGAGCAGGTAAATTTGTTATTAAACTTGTTTTTCTCCTGTTAATCTGTCTTGTAGCAATTTAGTTACTAGGCCAACCAAAGAACCTAGAAGGAAAGAAGGGAAAATGTTTCTGCCCCTACACAAAGAGTTTACCTGTCTGCATTGTGAGCCAATGATGATAGTAAAATTAATCAAGCTTGGTAACAGATTTTTCCAGCAAAAAATGAAGGCTCTCAAGGTTAGAACAAAGGAAAAACTTAACAAAAGATAAAGAGGGTTATAACAAAATAAGAAAGTCAAGTCATCAGTGATGGGGTTTTGGGGTGATGGTGGGGGGTGGTCTGGAGCCAATGGCTAAGAAAGAATTCTTGAAGATGTCTTTGGTGCAAAAACGTGATTTTATTAAAGCAGGGGGACAGGACCCATGGGCAGAAATTGTTGCACTGGGGTCGTGATGGGTAACTGATTATATCCTCATGTTGGGAGGGTGTTAGGCATAGAGTGAGTCTCTAAGGTATTTTGGAAGCAAGGTTTCCAGGACTTTGAGGGGCTAGCTGCTGTTAGGAAATGCCATTTATTGCCATTTAAAACCTCAGTCATGAAACCCTTCAGATGTATATGAGGGGCCATAAGCTTGGAGTATGATTGTCACATATATCTTGGAAGAGTTGAGATAAAGTTTTCAAAGGAATTTTTATATATTAAAGTAGACTTACAGGATCCTGGGGTATCAGGATAATGCTAAGCTAAGATTCCCTTTTGCCCCCAGCAAAGTGTCATCATCAAGGCAGTTGAGCTCCTAGAGGAAGGTTACTCTGCTGGCTTCAAGGACTCGTCAATGAGCTGTAGGCAGTAAGGGAATTTAATTTTTCATTTGCCTTAGTTTTCCACATCACCCTGGCAAGCACTTAAACCCCTTTCATTTTTCTTGGATAGCCAGGAGTATCTGAGGAATATCACACGTATGTCACCTAGGAGGGGAGGGGAGTGGTGCTGTTACCCTATACTCTGCCCTCAGCTTGCCCCCCCCCCACGCTCCCTCATCATTCAGTAAGATAGAAACACTAGAAATGTGTGTGCACTTACTAAATGCAATCTCAAAATATGTTTGTAACAAAATAGTTGACAAAAAATAAGGTAAAAAGACAAAACTGCATTCATAGTGAGAAATTTTAACACATTTCTTTCAATAAACGATAGGTTAAAACAGAAGTGTATAGATTTAAGCAACACCATCAATAAGCTTTGTGTACAGGTTGTTTTTAGAAGGCTGCATCAAAAGTATCAGTATACACGTACTTTTCAAGCACACAAGAAAAAATTTCAAAATGAACTCTACATCTTGACTTATGTTTTATAATAAAGTATATTTACTGATGTGCAGAACAAAAGTAAAAGAAATAAAGAAAAAATTAAATTTCCTTTGCAGCCCATTGACAAGTACTTGAGACAGGCAGAGTAACCTTAATACTTTACTAGAGGCAAAAGGCTACCTAAGCTTGATATTAGTCAGGATCCAATAGGATCCTGTTAAGTCTTCTTTACCATATGAAAATCCCTTTGGAAACTTCCTTTATTTCTACCCCCCTCCCCCAAGATATATGTTAGCAATCATCCTCTGAACACATAGCCCTAAATAAACATCTGAAGGCTCTCATGACTAAGGTTTTATTAGACAGTAGTAAATGACCTTTTCCTAACAATAGCTAGCCCCCCTCAAGGTCTTGGAAACCTTGCTTCCAAATTCCTTAGAGACTTCTGCTATCCCTAAACCCCTCCCAGATTGAAAGTATACAATCAGCCACTCCTCACAACTCCAGGGCAGCTCATTCTGCCTTTGGGTCAATGTCCCCTTGCTTTAATAAAACCACCTTTTTGTACCAAAGATGTCTCAAGAATTCTTTCTGACTGTTCGCTCCTGAACCCCAAGATTTCACATCATTCACCACCTGATAAAGACTCTTAATGGAGAAAAATGGAAAGTTTTCCAAATAAAAACAGGAATGAAATATGAATATTTGCTTCTCTTGAACATTTTACTGTAACTCTTACCTAGAAGACAAGAGTATGTGAGCAGAATTTGCCACCCCAGACTATGCCTCTTTGGCATGAGGATTATTTTAGGCTGATTATTTTTTTTAAAATAGACATAGGAGAGGCTTTGAAATACCAAGTTATCCTTTTGTAAAAGAAATTTGCATTTTTTTTTACTGTAATCTCCATTTGCAAGAACATCTCCCTCTCTAGTTGGAGAAAGGGGATCTTTCTAAATCTGTAGAAACTCTTATCAATGAAGAAGGCAATGACTTAAATCTACATAACAATATTACACTTGTTTACTTTGCTTGGCCCTCAAACCTCCCTTAAGGCACCTCCTACCCAACACCTTCTTTTGTCTTTAGTGGGAGGTCTGTGTTTTAGGTGAGGGCTTGGGCCATTTTAGGGAGTTACTCTGTTTTCCTGGTTATCTCCCATGCATACATGAAGGATACACGTTTTTAACTCCAGTTTGTTTTTCTGTCTGTTTAAATTTTGTTAAATTGCCCTTTTATTATAGGAGAATTTTAGCTGAGAATCTGGAAGGGCAAAGGGAAAATTATTTTTCCTCCTCTATACATACAAGTTACTAAAAAATGAGTATTGAGAAGAAAAAAAATAGCTATTTATACATTATAATTTTCTGCAGTCTACATAAAATCTACAAATAAAATGAGTTTTGCAAAGTTAATTATAATATACATAGAGAAAAATCAATTGTATTTCTATATGGCAGCCAAAAAGATTTCAAAATCGGAATTTTAGGGGCACCTGGGTGGCTGAGTCGCTTAAGCATCAGACTCTGATTTCAGCATGCAAACTTTGAAAGGGCGGGCCTACACCGGCCGACTCCATCTTGTTCTGTGTCCTTCACCTTGACCACGCCTCCTCCCCTTGAGTAACCTCTCTCTCACCTGTTCAAATCAAAACACGCCGCCCGGCGACCTGTGTAACAGGACTCCGACCCTTCCCCAGCCAATCAGCTGAGGCCACAGCCATTACCTCACCAACTGCCCCTAGAGCCCAATAAAACCTTTGTGCTTTTGAAACTAGCTCTCTCTCCCCGGTATCTCACAGCTGCATCGGTGCAGGTAGGAGACTGAGCTCGAGCTAGCTCGAATAAAGGATCTTTTGCTTTTACATTGGACTCAGCTCCCTGGTGGTCTTTGGGGATCACGAATTCTGGGCATGACAACTTTTTAGCCTTTTTTTGTGGTGTTTTTGCCATCTTTAAGTCTGAAGGAATATGGTGTTCACTGGAATAAATGAAAAGGGTTCACCCACCAGGAGATGTGGCCATGGAGAGAGAGACATGGCTGAGGAAATAAGGCTGCAGAGTAAAAAGAATACTTTGACAGAGTGAAAAAATAAAAGACCAAAGTATTACCTTTCCTATTTCCTTTTGCCTGCCATTGGTTAAACCTAACTAAAAGCCACAGGAAAAGGAAGCTCATGTAATACAGTTCATAAAGTCTGCTTCTGCAGGAAGCAAAAAGGGTAGAGAAGGGCAGACTACTATTCCAAGCACATAAATGGTAAAAAAAATAAAAAAAAATAATAACTATAAGGCTCAGTATATTTTGGAATATAGAAACCAGATGTCATGCCATCTTAACTCTTTGCACAGTAATGTGTCACAATGCTCACAGATCCTGTTGTTGATACATCCCGGGCTGCTTGGCCGTGCTCTCTTCAGTTTCATTGTTCTGTTTATTTTATGACAATGTTGAACTATGTTAAATTCTTTAATTTTGACCCTATCTTTTTATATGATAGGACAATTCTCCCCTCATGGGTCTTCAACTGTGCCAGGTATGTTGGTGAATTTTAGTATTTTTAGATATAATTTCTGATAGGCCTTTCACTTTTCCAAACACAAAAACAAAGAAGAATAAATAACTGGTGGTATTTGAATAGAGTCACAAAGAATTTTGTATCAATTTTGGAATTTATATATTTATAACTTTTAGTCTTCCAAAGTTCTTATTAATGTCCTTAAAAACAATTTAATTTTTTTTTTGTTTCTTTTCAGGACAAACATTTTTGTTGAGTTGATTCACGGCTGCTTTATACTTTTTGATGTAAATATCATCTTATAACGATATGTGATATACATGACATCTTTCTAAAATTTCAATTTTTAAAAAATGTTTATTTATTTTGAGAGAGAATGCACATGCAGGGGAGGGGCAGAGTGGGAGGGAGAGAGAGAAGCTCCAGCAGACTCTGGTGTTGTCAGCGCAAGGCCAACACAGAGCTCAATCTAGTGAACCATGAGATCATGACCTGAGCCTAACCATGCCCTTTTTTCTTCAACTCTGTAACAAGGCTCTAAATTAATCCCTTTGCCAAATCCAAACTGACTGTGCCTTTTCTCTCTGCTGGTTCTCAGATATAGAACTATAATATGCTATCTGACTCCATTTTTTGGTATTTGATAGCCGATAGCTCTTAAGCTTCATCGCTCCCTCTTGTCCTAAGAAAGCCAGCAAGAAAGCCTAGATGCTCCCTCCTTCTATAATGACAGGTATTTAAACCATGCAAGCCCTGCCCATGCATGGGAACTCTTATTCTAGTCCCATCCCTTAACGACAATAAAACCCCAATTCAGTTTTCTCTTTCTACTCTCTCGAATTTCAGACCTACATGACAGATATCTTATGTTCTCTAAACAAATTTCAATATGTAAATATACCTTTTAATATCCTCTTAGTGTGTATGTGACATCATTAATCTCAAAATCTAAACCAAGTTTCAGATGGGGTTCATCCCAACTCCACAGGGTAGTCCCAACAATTGGTGTGGTGAGCAGGATGCCTAGACAAGGGTCACTAACACCACAGATCTTAATTTTCTCGCTTTGACCTGCTTACTGGCTCCACTGATTGCAAACAAGCATGCACTTTAAGCTACAAATTGCTGGCTAGCTTGTCCTTTCTTCTGAGCTGTTTGTGTTGCTTTAGTGAGTCCCACTGAGTCTTTGTTATAGAGTTAGCTGACTTAAATCTGCAACTCCCATGTCTGACATTTAGAGAAAGGATATGGGATCAGAATCATCCTTAAAGTAGCCCTAGGTCATCTGTCTCAGCCCAGCAATCTCTGTGTCTTAAAATTAATCTGTGATTCACACTAGGCTCAGAGGAAAGATTATACCCTGCAATAGGTTCTATCTCTCAAACAAGCATTAACCCTGATCTACAACATATTGCTAGGAAAGACTCCCCACAAGGAATATGGACCCATTGAGTGGTCTCTTACAAAAGAGAAATCCATAGGGAGGAGGAAGAAGAGAGAAAGAGAGGGGAAAAGAAGGATAGGGAGGGGAGGGGAGGGTGGAGTAGGGGAGGATGAGAAAGCAAGGGAAGGTAGAGCTAGACAGAAAGGGGAAGAGAGAAAAGGGAGAAAAATAGAGCAGCCATTATGTAATGTGCTGAGATTCACACTTCTAAAAGCAGATGGCTCACCTGTATCCAAAATATCCCTGCTGCTGTTGGAATGCCTCTGTTGTGACCAAGATCCTGACCCTCTTGGTCATAGGGAAAACCATCCATAGCACTCCTGTAGCACAGTAATAAAATTTATCTAAACTCAACTATTGTTTGGAGTCATTGAGCTCTATAAAATAAACATTTCTTGATATACTGATTTGATATTTTTGGAGGAAGAAATTTATAAATATGAGCATAACAGAGTTCCCTCCACCATGAAATATATCCACTGAACCAAAATAAAAATTAAAAAGAAGGAAGAAAAGGAAGGGAAGAGAAATTGATTAATTCTCTTTATCCAAAATAGCAACCAAAGAACTAGAAATTGTTAAACAGCTTTCTCTCAAATATTCTCTTACTTAAAAAAAGAAAACACTTATAGGGGCACCTGGGCGGCTCTGTTGGTTAAGCATCCTACTCTTGACCTTAGCTCAGGTCTTAGCTCTGATCTCAGGGTCATGAGTTCAAGTCCCACATTGGGCTTCACGCTGTATATAAAGCTTACTTAAAAAACAAAAACAAAAAAACCCCAAAGTCTATAGAAACTCCTTAAAAGTTCTTACACTATTTATTATAAACAACCAATGATGATATAAATTTAAGAATAGGAAGTGTATGCTCAATGAGATACTGTAAATGGATAGGCAGGGCAGCATTTGGGGAAAAAAATGGTTAACTCTCAGATTGCCTGCTCCCTGTTAAAAAAAAAAAAAATCTAGTGAGGAGTTACTCTAGATATTAACTCTATTACTTCCTAAATATTAGTAAAGACTCTATTAATGGTTTGTGTCTAGGTTGTTGCTATTTATCTGTTGCCGGCTACCTATGTTCAGCCTGCTTATTAAAGACACTTGAAAATACTAACATTTAGTTAAAATTCAATACACTTCAGGTCTCAGGGTAGCCATATCTTTTTAATACATGATCCACTACAGAGAATATTATTTTAGAAACCATTTTTTCAAGTTTTCAGAATAGTCTACAAATATTTAAAAATGTTATTGTCTCTCTCCAAATGTATTGGATTCATATTCTGTTTGTAAAACTAAACTATCTTCGAGTTCATCTGAGAAATTCACTTGCCTAAAATTCACCAGAAAATACTTCAATCAAAAAGAAATTAAACAGTGTAGGATCAAGTAAGAAAAATACATTAGAAATGTTAGTGTCAAGTCAAATTGCATGACTTGATCTTCTAACTAGCTACCAAAGGTAAGACTTTCCAAGTTTTCTTCTCAGCTCTCTCAGATGTGGGGCAGAAAAGAAAGTGGGAGCACTGGGGCTTAAAAGTTATCAAGAAACACTAAAACTGGCATCACACACTTTAATTTTCCCTTCCACCAGATAAAAATCTTTTATCAGTCTTGCTATATTGAAACTAGTGAGTCTCTGAGATATGCCTCCACCCTACCATATTTGCAGGTATTAAGCACTTTCTTTGTTTTTGTTTTTTTTTACATTTTCAAATTAAAAACAACTATTCCAACAATATCAGACATTCCTTAAACCTTGACTTTTCTTAAAATCAATTTCATTCTTTTCTAATGGAAAAACATCCTGTGCTATGCTTTTCTTACTGGCAGCTTTATTAGTTCAAAAATATGCACTTAACATTCAACTTCTGAGAAAAATTCTATAGGGCAATGCATGCATATATTTTCCTAGGAAAATAACATTCTGATGGAAAAGAAATTAAGGTTAAAAAAAAATGAAATCTAAAGCAGTACCCCAGAATCCAATAGTTCAAAATAAATAACCTAAAGATTTATCTGACTTCAACACATTCAAGCAAGAGAATGTCAGGGAATATCAGATTCAAAGAAGGTATATTTCTGGTTATTGATAGAGGACGATGAGTTTACCTTCAAGACATTAATTTTTTTGTGTGAATCTATACAGATGTGCCCAACCCAATTTAAAGTTTGACACACATAGCATGCAATTACCTTCTGAGAATCAAATTCCAAGTAACTTGAATTTCATACCTGTCAGCACCCTTACTTGGCACTTTATGAGACATATTAGGATTTTACATTTGAAAAGTTACTCAAACAAGTAATTCTGAAGATGTTTTTATTTTGTAGCAAAAAAGCAGAGAAACTTCCTATTTAAACTTTTAAAATAGCCATTATTGATTTATGATACAGATTAATGACTTTGTAGCTTTGGAATTATTTCTCCCATTAAATTAGCCATGTATAACTAACAATAGCATCGGCAATGAAAGTTATCTTGGCACCATATGTCTATATGTGTGAATTAAGGATATCTTTTTTAAAAATTATGACCAAGAACAGGTATCTTAGTGAAATGAAATAATCCATTTCAAAGCTAAGTGATGGATCCTAGTAAGATTTCTTTGAAAGCCAGGGAAAGAGCATGTTAAACCCCCTAGAAGTATGTAAACTTCATGCAGAATTGTGTTTCTTATTTTCCTTCTCTTCCTCAGTACCTAGAATATTGCCTTAAATATAATTGGCATTCAATAAATATGTATTAAATGGCTAATGGGAAATGAATGTTTCAAAAATAAAATCATAATCTCCATTACCAGAGGAATGGAGGAATTCCTGCAGAGGAATAAAGTAACATCAACATGAAATAAGAGATGACATTTGCTATTGCTTCATATTCAGAAATTAGCCTTTGGTTATGATTTGGTTCAGAAGATATGTCTAAGAAGGTATTTGTGGAAAGGGGCTTAACACAAGTAAGAATTAAAATCAGCCCATTCAATTTTTAAAAATGGTAGAGTCAATCTGTAGATTAAACCATCTAGTATCGTATAAAACTCATAAGATGGCAAGCTGGTAGTAGTAGAGATACAGTGACTTAACTGAATAGTTCAGTCTTTCTATAGATTCTTACATTATTCTTCTATATCCTGAGCATCTAAGTCTATGGCCTTGCACTAAAATCTCTAGTAAAGAAACACAAAGAAGGAAACTGGGTAACCTCACATTCACTGGTTTAATCTAGCTTGTGGTAAAATATGTGCACAATAAAAAAAGGCAGAAAAACAAGTTCCACCTGCAGGGAGAAATCATGGTCCAAAATAAATATAGATCTATACTGAAATGTTATTCATCACAATAATCCAAATCAAATAAAATTGTTTAAGCTTTAATATGGGATGTTTTTCCAAAGTACCTTTGTAATTCATGTTTATTAAAAAGAGTGTTTTCTGATAAAAGAATCCTATTATTTATATTTAATTTCTTAATTTAATTTACAAATTAAATAGTTGAAATAGTTTATTAATAATGTAAAAAGATTTTTTTAATACTTATGAACGAAAATAGTAAAAGGTACATTTTTCATCATTTATTATGAATACTAAATTTTCAAAATCTGAGTTTAATCACAAATATTAGCAGTTTACTTGCCTAAAAATTAATATTAATGGTGTCATGAATTTATATCCTTGATGTTACCTATAGGAAAACAACTTAATTCCTTTATAAGATCACTTGCTGATCTCCAACATGCCACAGTTATTCACTTCTGTGCCCTTTTTCACATGTGCACTTTTATGTGATTAAAATATCATTACACCAATAATGAAGCAGCAGAAAAAGAAATCAAGGAATCAATCCCATTTGCAATTATACCAAAAACCTTAAGTTACCAAGGAATAAACCTAACTAAATAAGTAAAAGATCTATATTCTTTTAGTATTAGAATACTTACGAAAGATATTGAAGAGGACACAAAGAAATGGAGAAGCATTCCATGCTCATGGATTTGAAGAACAAACTTTGTTAAAATGTCTATACTACCCATAGCAATCTACACATCTAATGCAATCCTTATCAAAATACCACGAGCATTTTTCACAGAGCTAGAACAAACCTAAAATTTGTATGGAACCACAAAAGACCCCAAATAGCAAAAGCAATCCTGAAAAAGAAAAACAAAACTGGAGGCATCACGATTCTGGATTTCATGCTATATTATAAAGCTGTAGTCATCAACATAGTATGGTACTGGCACAAAAACAGACACAGTGATCAGTGGAACAGAATAGAAGAAACAAAATGGACCTATAACTATATGGTCAACTCATCTTTGACAAAGCAGGAAAGAATATCCAATGAAAAGATAGTTTCTTCAACAGTTTGTGTGGGGAAAACTGGACGGTGACACACAGAACAATGAAACTGGATCACTTTCTTAAACCACACACAAAAATCAAAATGGATGACTAAAACTTGAGACAGAAAACCATCAAAATCCTAGAGGAAAACACATGCAGCAACCTCTTCGACCTCGACCAGAGCAACTTCTTACTAGGCATGTCACCAAAGGCAAGAGGAGAAAACAAACAAACATGAAGTATTAAAACTTCATCAAGATAAAAAGCTTCTGCAGTATGAAGGAAACAATCAAAAACTAAAAGGCAGCCTATAGATTGGGAGAATATATTTGCTAATGACATATCTGATAAGAGGTTAATATCCAAAATCTATAAAGAGCTTATCAAACTCAACACCCAAAAAACAAATAATCCTGTTAAGAAATGGGCAGAGAACATGAATAGACACTTTTCCAAGACATCCAAATGGATAAAAGACACACAAAAAGATGTTCACCATCACTCATCACCAGGGAAATACAAATCAAAACCACAATGAGCTACCACCTGATACTTGTCAGAATGGGTAAAATTAACAACACAAGAAACAATAGGTATCGGCAAGGATGCGGAGAAAAGGGGAACCCTCTTGTACTGTTGATGGGAATGCAAACTGGTGTAGCTACTCTAGAAAACAGTATGAAGGTTCCTCAAAAACTACCCCATGATCTGGCAATTGCACTCTTAGATATTTACCCAAAGGACACAAAAATACAGATTTGAAGGTGTACATGCACTCCAATGTTTACAGCAGCATTATAAACAATACCCAAACTGGAGAGAACCAAAATGTCCATCAACTTATGAATGGATAAAGAAGAGTGGAATATTACTCAGCCATCAAAAATAATGAATCTTGCCATTTGCAACAGCATGCCAGAATACATTATGCTAAGTGAAATAAGTCAGTCAGAGAAAGACATACCACATGATCCCACTCATATGCGGAATTTAACAAACAGAACAGATGAACACTTGGGAAGGGGTGGGGGTAGAATTGAAAGGGAAACAAACCATGAGTGACTCCTAATGATGGTTAACAAACTGTGGATTGACAGAGGGAGGTCAGTGGGAGATGGGCTAGATGGGTACCAAGGAGGGCACTTGTTGGGATGAGCACTGGGTATTGTCTATAACTGATGGATCACTGAGTTCTACTCTTAAACCAATATTGCAATGTATGTTCACTAAAATTTAAAATAAAAAATACCCGATCTTCTCCATAATCTATAAAATCTTAGTTATACCTTACAAAGCCTAGCTCAGATGCCCTGTATTCAAAATATCAAGTTTTAAAACTTCATGATAAATTTTTCACTATAGTAGTCCCCCCTTCTCCTCAGATAATATGATCTAAGACCTTGACTGAATACTTGAAACCATGGATAGTACTGAACCCTACATATATGTTTTCTTTCTCCACACCAACATGCCCATGATAAAGTTTAATTTATAAGTTAAGGACAATAAGAAATTAACAATAAGATAGATCATTTATAACAATATACTATAATAAAAGTTATATGAGTATGATCCCTCTCACAATACCTTATTGTACTGTACTCAGCCTTCTTGGAAGATGGGAGATGATAAAATGTCTATGTGATAAGATGAAGTGAGGGAAATGAAATGGGCATCGTCACATAGGTTAGGCTACTACTAACCTGAGGATTCATCAAAAGGAGAACCATCTGCTGCCAGACCAACAGAATGTGGGCAATTCTGCTACCTCAGGCCTAACTTTCATGTATGATGGCTGTTTTATTAAGTTTCTCTATAAGAGCACAGGTTGTTATCCATATTTATATTCTTAGGCTCTTTAATTGAGCCCCACATGTAGTTGGTTTATCTGATTAAGTTATATGCAACTTTTAAATTATAGCCCTTTACTCTAAAGAAGACATCCGGATGGCCAACAGGCACATGAAAAGATGTTCAGCGTCGCTCCTTATCAGGGAAATACAAATCAAAACCACACTCAGATATCACCTCACGCCAGTCAGACTGGCCAAAATGAACAAATCAAGAGACTATAGATGCTGAAGAGGATGTGGAGAAACGGGAACCCTCTTGCACTGTTGGTGGGAATGCAAATTGGTGCAGCTGCTCTGGAAAGCAGTGTGGAGGTTCCTCAGAAAATTAAAAATAGACCTACCCTATGACCCAGCAATAGCACTGCTAGGAATTTACCCAAGGGATACAGGAGTACTGACGCATAGGGGCACTTGTACCCCAATGTTTATAGCCGCACTCTCAACAATAGCCAAATTATGGAAAGAGCCTAAATGTCCATCAACTGATGAATGGATAAAGAAATTGTGGTTTATATACACAATGGAATACTACGTGGCAATGAGAAAGAATGAAATATGGCCTTTTGTAGCAACGTGGATGGAACTGGAGAGTGTGATGCTAAGTGAAATAAGCCATACAGAGAAAGACAGATACCATATGGTTTCACTCTTATGTGGATCTTGAGGAACTTAACAGAAACCCATGGGGGAGGGGAAGGGGAAAAAAAAAAAAAAAGAGGTTAGAGTGGGAGAGAGCCAAAGCATAAGAGACTGTTAAAAACTGAGAACATGGGGCACCTGGGTGGCGCAGTCGGTTAAGCATCCGACTTCAGCCAGGTCACGATCTCGCGGTCCGTGAGTTCGAGCCCCGCGTCAGGCTCTGGGCTGATGGCTCAAAGCCTGGAGCCTGTTTCCGATTCTGTGTCTCCCTCTCTCTCTGCCCCTCCCCCATTCATGCTCTGTTTCTCTCTGTCCCAAAAATAAATAAACGTTGAAAAAAAAATTAAAAAAAGAAAAAAAACTGAGAACAAACTGAGGGTTGATGGGGGGGTGGGAGGGAGGGGAGGGGAGGGGAGGGTGGGTGATGGGTATTGAGGAGGGCACCTTTTGGGATGAGCACTGGGTGTTGTATGGAAACCAATTTGACAATAAATTTCATATATTGAAAAATAAATAAATAAATAACTTATAGCCCTTTATCCTCCACTAAAATATTGTACCAGGAGATCAGCTGAGCTGGGAGAAATTGCTAAGCTGTCAAGTATTACACTAGCTGATTAAGACAACAAGGTAAAAATGAAAGAGTTAATTAAGCTTTTAATCACTTACTAAGAGAGTATAAGCAAGTTTCAACTGGAGAAAGCACCAATTCCCTTTGTTTCATTTTTTTGCCAAGAAATGGAACACTGGTCAGGTGGATTAGGGAAGATGTGGGTTTTGTCCTACTGTTAAAGGATCCCCAAACAAGTCTCTGTGAGTTTTATGCACTATGAGGTCATGGAGAGTGTGATGGAGAAGGGGCAGGTATGGAAAAGTACTGGTCATGAGTAGGGAAAAGTGCCTTCAGCTTCCCCCTTCCTGCTCACCCCTTGTAACATGGAAACCTCTGAAAAAGTCCTGTGCCCAAGGCCTGACATAAAAAGGCTTAGAAATAAAGGCACCTGGGCTAGGAATGCAAGTACGCAAATGCATGACTGGTCAGGGGGAAAGAGACTTTAGACTAGAACTCCCTTCAGAGACCACAATACGCCGGCTGTGCAGCATATCTGATGTGGGAAGTGTGGCTTTCCCCCATGAGGCCTGTCAGGTGAAGCCTTTATAATTGTGTATGGTCCGACCGGAAAAATCACACAGAGGATTTTAACCAGGAGCCAAACTCCTCATGCCATTGTTATAGTCTCATGACATCACCCATGGTGACACCAGAGATTTTCAGTTTTCCTAATGTGTGATGTATTTCAAAAATATATTTTTAAAAAGAATGACAATACTAAGTGTTGATAAGAACATACAGCAACAGAAACCCATACACTGCTGGTAGGAATATAAATATTCACCATTTTTAGAAAACTGACATTATTTACTAGGGTTGAACAAAAGCACAGCCTGTAGTAACAAAGCACCTTCTGGTGTGTCACAGAACCATGTGCACTTGTGCATCAAAGATAGGCAATCAACATTTACGGCAGCATTACTCAAAATGGCTCAAAATGTAAAAAAAAAAAAAAAGACTAGATGTTTATTAATAGTGAGATGCATAAATTATAGTCCTGCAGTGGAATATTTGACAGTAAGAAAAAGTAATGACATACTATAACACAAAAGATTGTGTTTACAGATGAATCTCAAAATATCGAATCAAAGAAGCAAAACAAAAAACACATTTTATATAAGCCTGTTTGTAAAAAGTTTTGAAAGGTAAAACCATGGTATGAGATGTTTAGCTTGGTAAAAGGAAGGATAGTAACTGAGAGAGGTCACCAAAATGTCTTGTGTGGTGCATTTACCTGAGTAGCGATCACTATTAGCCATCGAGTCCTAAATTTGTATTTTGCACATTTTTTTCTGCATACGTTGTATACACTTGAGTGAAAAACTGCTTTAAAGTATATAATAAATTTCATCATGATTTTGATTATTTATTGTTTCCACTGTTACAGAAAAAAAAAGACATAACTATCCAGGCAAGAAACAATTCACATGTAATAAAATAGTAAGAGTACTCTGGTGAAAATGATATTCCGTGAGAAGAAACTTAAGTTATATAGAGAAGAACAACATAAGTAGCTAGAGGAGAGGAAATCTGGGATGAGATCAGAAATGGCAATCACAGGTTATTATTTTTGTTGGGAATGGGGACATAGTGATTTTGAGTGAAAAGAAAAGATCTTACAATTGACTATTTACACCTATACAACAATAGCATGAGATTTTATGTCATAGAAGTACCTTATTTTAAAAACCATTTGTGGGGCGCCTGGGTGGTGCAGTCGGTTAAGCGTTCGACTTCAGCCAGGTCACGATCTCGCGGTCTGCGAGTTCGAGCCCCGCGTCAGGCTCTGGGCTGATGGCTCGGAGCCTGGAGCCTGTTTCCGATTCTGTGTCTCCCTCTCTCTCTGCCCCTCCCCCATTCATGCTCTGTCTCTCTCTGTCCCAAAAATAAATAAAAACGTGGAAAAAAAAAAAACCATTTGCTTTTCTAGAATTAACAAAAATCACTGAATAAAAATATCATTTTAAATTATAGTTACATATATTAAAAATATATTTGGTATAATTTAGGCACATACGTTTTTGGTGTGAGAAATAAAAACTTTTTAAATTTTTTTTTCAACGTTTTTTATTTATTTTTGGGACAGAGAGAGACAGAGCATGAACGGGGGAGCATGAACAGAGAGAGAGGGAGACAGAATCGAAACAGGCTCCAGGCTCCGAGCCATCAGCCCAGAGCCCAACGCGGGGCTCAAACTCACGGACCGCGAGATCGTGACCTGGCTGAAGTCGGACGCCCAACCGACTGCGCCACCCAGGCGCCCCAAATAAAAACTTTTTAAATAACTCAGATGAATATTTGCTAAATATTAAAAAATTAAAACATGTTTCTTCTTGAGATAGATGAATTTAAACGTAATACTATACAGCTGATGTTAATGACATAGTGCCTTATGCTTAACCTGCTACTGATCAGGTTGATTTAGGTATAATGTGATGGAAAAGAAGGGACCAGAAACTAAAATCTATGCACTCTTTGTCATGATTTCTTGTGGATACTTCTCACAAATCCTGAAAGTAGAAAGATAAGTTTTACTGAGAAAACTAACAGTATATTCTATCTTTTATTACATAAATGTGTGCTTCACTACAATGTAGGGTGACCGTCAATTGAGAAAGGTACAGAAAGTTGCTCAGTGAAAGAATAACTTAATGGCAGGTGCACTGATGGGTGAAGACTTTTGGAGATAGACGTGCTTTGACTCCAAAGGCCTTGTCCTGGTCCCTTACTTGACTCAGCCACTGAAAGTATGTAAAGTGTAATTTCTTGAACAACAGCTACATTTCAACAGAGGGATTAACCTCACGAATCATTCAACTAAGGGATCATAAAATAGCAATCAAAGGATGGAAAACCTTCAATTGTTACTGGAATGTCTCATCTCACATCTCCTCATTAGCCATAAGGCCAGTAAGGAGAGCCTATTAAATGGTGCAGTATGGCTCTTTCTTCTCCCATGGATGAACTAGTAGAGAAATCAAGCTGAAGTTTGGAGGTTCATAATGTGTTGGGGAAGAGGTATGGGAATACTTATTTGTCACACATTTGTCATGGAAGAGTTATTCCTTTAAGAACCATTTAGTTTATAATTGCAGCCACATTCAGCTAAACTCCTTCAGAGCAATCACCGATCACTGGAACTAAGTCAGCACTTCTGGAGTACCATTAACTCTTTGGTCATCATGGCTACTTAATGCATGAATATTAAGAGCTTACGAAATAGGACCCTAGTGCTCCAAAAGAACCAAAGTGGAATGCACTGGAAGGAAACAGTGATTTATATATAATTTTCTTCATTTAAAAAATATATTTGTCAATTTGTGAAATAAAAATATTTCTCTGAAGGAAAGAAATGTAATTAAAACTAGCATTTTGTCACCATTTTATGACATTTGCTTCGTTCTTACAAATCATTGTAAGCACAACTTACTTGTTTTAATAATTTTTATTTCCTTTTTGCTTCCTTAAAATAAAGGCTACATTATATTTTGAACACAAATGAAAATCAAAAACCACTAAATATATGGAATCTGCATTGATTAACAGACTGGAATACATGATAATCAAATTCTTCACATACTTTAACAAACCCACATTTTCTTTGGAAGCCTTAACGTATGGGATTACTCTGGGTAAGCAGATATACCAGGCTTCCCAGGGCCAGTACTTTTCATTTTTCTTGGCTCTCCACTGAAGAATTCACTCCTAAGGACCTTGTAGTGACTTCAAACCCACTAAGGACAAGAAGCAAGAGCACCCATGGATTACCAACTTCTTTTTCATTTCTCAGGTTAGCAACTTTTAGATTTTGAACTGGCGTCTGTGGTTAGCATCTCATCTTCCCAGTAAAAATTTGAGCTGATAATAAACACTATTCTGTTATACTTTAAATTTTTAAGAAGTTTTTTGATGTTTATTATTCTGAGAGAGAGACAGAGAATGAGCAGGGGAGGGGCAGAGAGACAGGGAGACACAGAATTCAAAGCAGGATCCAGGCTCTGAGCTGCCAGAACAGAGCCTGACGTGGGGCTTGAACTCACAGAAGGTGAGATCATGACCTGAGCTGAAGTCAGAAGCTTAACCGACTGAGCCACCCAGGCACCCCTATTTTGTTATACTTTAAACACTTTCACCTATCCTGTTTTTTTTTTATATGAAATTTATTGACAAATTAGTTTCCATACAACACCCAGTGCTCATCCCAAAAGGTGCCCTCCTCAATACCCATCACCCACCCTCTCCTCCCTCCCACCCCCCATCAACCCTCAGTTTGTTCTCAGTTTTTAAGAGTCTCTTATGCTTTGGCTCTCTATCACCTATCCTGTTTCTTAAAAGTACTTTAATTTTGTGTTTTTGTCTTATCAAAACTTAAAATTTTCATTTTCCATCATTTTGTCTTCATTTTGTATTTTTAAAATTTTCTATCTTGGTTAAGATTAGATAAGTAAGGCACCAGACATTTTATTCCTATTTGCATATTTTCCATATGTCATTTTGAATAAAATTCACTTTTTTCTTTATTCCTTTGTATGTGGCATTCCTTCCCCCCTTTTAAGTCTGTGGCTTATATTTATTTTATATTACTAATTTGTTCTTCTAATCTTTTCTTCTAAACCAATTTCATCTTTGTATCTTATGGTTCTAATTACATATTTACTCATGTTAAAGGTATTTTTTTTAAATCTTCTGCTTATTGTAAAACAAGCGGAACAAAATATAGGCGTTTGAGAATAGTTATAGTAATGGCTTCTACCTAAGGTAGGAAGGAAAATTTTTATTATCCTTTTTTATTTGACTCTATAGAGGACTTTCATTACCCTATTCGCAAGGCAACAAAATCTTTGAGAAAATATAATAAATTAATAGGACAGTATTTCTCCACTGGTATTTTTCAGGGACTTTCAGCTTTACATATTGGGATTTTTGTTTTTTCTATAGTGAATTCATTTAATTTTTTTTAATCCAAAATTCTTCATTACTACCTTATGCAGTTATACAATAAGCTAAATCATACAGATGATATTTTATAAAAGAAATGGAATTGGTAGAAAGATACCAGAGGGAAGCTCTCATTTCAATTTCCTATCTTTAATCTTAATGAAAAGTAAGGCATTACGGAAACATACAGTCACCAGACCTGCCCTGCAAAAACTATTTTTTTAAGTTCCCCAGAATTGTTATTATTAATCAAAAAGATAACTGTTTGTAGTGACAATGTATTAGATTATTAGAGAGTATGTAGATAAGTAAAATAAATGACTGCAATGTCAAATGAGGCAGGAGGGAGATACTGGGAAAACAGTCATAAAATGTCCACACTACACTTGAAGAAAAATAGGTTATTTAAAGATAAATTATTAAAATAAATATGCTTCAAAGTCTAGGGCAACCTCTAATGATTTTTTAAAAAGAAGTATAAATAATATGCTAAGAGAGGACATAAAAAGGTCATGTTATGAATAGTCAAACCAGAGAAGACATAGAGAGAAAGAAGGAACAAATAACAAATGAAATGAAAGCAGATAAAAACACTGTAGAAACCCTTCAAAAAATGATATTGGCAAAACTAGACATCCACATGTAAAAGAATGAAGTGGACCCCTTATCTTCTACCATATATAAAAATTAACTCAAAACGGATCAAAGACCTAAATTTAAGGCATAAAATTTGAAAACTCTTAAAAGAGAATGTAGGGGAAGAGCTTCATGATATTAATTTTGGCAATTTAATTTTCTTGAATGTGACACCGAAGGTACAAGCAACAAAAGAAGAATTAAATTGAACGTTAAAACTTTAAAAAATAATTTGCATAAAGGGCACTATAAACAAAGTAACAGGAGAACACACACAAAATGGAAGAAAATATTTTCAAATCAGTTATCTGCTAAAGGAACGATATCCAGAATATATAGAGAACTCCTAAAATTCAACAAAACACAACCCAATTCAAAAATGGGAAAGTACTTGAATAGACATTCTCCAAAGATATACAAATGACCAACATAGTTCAATGTCACTAATCAAAAATTCAACAAAACACAAAAAGTCTAAAAATGGGCAAAGGACTTGGATAAGACATTCTCCAAAGATATATAAATGACCAACACAGTTCAATGTCACTAATCATAAGGGAAATACAAATCAATACTATAATCAAAACTATCAAATACCACCTCACTCAGTAGGATAGCTATTACCAAAAAAATAATAAAATAACTGATATTGGTGAAGATGTATAGAAATTGGAACCCTTGTGCACTGTTGTTGGAAACATAGTGAAGCCACTATGGAAAACAGTACTGGAAGCTCCTCAAAAAAATAAAAATAGAATTACCACATGATCCAGAGATTCTGCTTCTAGGACATCACCATAGATCATGCAGCCTCTGGAAAAATCCTCTGTATATTTATGATAGAAGAAAATTTAGAAAAGCAAATAAGGTCTTACTACAAACATAACTTTGACATTGCAAACCCTCCAAATAGTTCAGAAATCTGCAAAGTTCCCTGGATAATGTTTGGAGAACCACTGGCCTAAAAATATGCCAGATGCAAATTGGCAATAAATTAGTATGTGTTGGATAACTTAAGTAATGAATATTCTTCTTTATAAATTATATTAAAATACATATGGTTATCAAAAACGTATTCACCAAAGTGTTTAATAATAAACCTTAATCTTAAATCTATTCACTAAAATGTTTTTATAAATGGTAAGATTTAACATAAAGAATCTAAATATATTTCTGTACATTTCTTCTATATAATACTATCTCTGTTTTCTTTTGTATAAAATAAAGCAGTCATTAGGATACAGATTCATTGTCATTTCTCAAGATTAAAGTAACAATAGAAGAGTAAAGAAGAAGTAGATATTAACAGAAATCATGTAAATCTTTTAGAAATCCTTTAAATTCTTATTTATAGTAATGAGTAATGTATACACTTGGATTTTGGAAGCATTTGCACAAATCTCACAAACGTGGTAGTATGAACTCATATCATCAAGTCATATGCTTGGTGATTCAGTGATCTTAACTCCTAGAAGATACTCATATTCTGATTCACCATTCTTCTGTGACAAAATGATCACAAAGCATCTGTCTACATCATCCGGCTTCACTGCCTTGACTACCATGAAGAGCCTATTCCAGTCATAAGATTCATGAGGTCCAAGCCTTATCTACCTAATTCATCACTGTTCCTGCACCTAGCACAGTTGTAAGACATAGCACCCACTATGAGTTTTTTTAATGAATAAACTTTTAGATTTACTGAATTGCAAAGTAGTGATTTTTCCATAGAATGGGCCAAAATAGGATGTCCTTTCCTTTCATACATCCAGCATTTTTTTTTAAATTTAATTTTAATTTTTAAATGTTTATTTTTGAGAGAGAGAAAGAGAGAGAGAGGGAGATTGAAAGCTTGAGCAGGGGAAGGGCTGTGAGGGGTGGGGTACAAAGGATCTGAAGTGGCCTCTGCATTTACAGCAGAGAGCCCGATGCGGGGCTCGAATTCACAAACCTCAAGATCATGACTTAAGCCAAAGTCCAATGTATAACCCACTGAACCACCCAGGCACCCTCATGACACTTTTGACAGTATGTTTGAGCTTTAGAAGACACTTAATAAAAATAAAAGGATATCATAAATTAACTCCATGTAACATTGTTATTCAATGCACTTAAACCATAATGGCTTATGCCATTGTTACTACAGAAAAGAATACATATGTTTGAGGAAGATAAAATGTTTTAACATGTTACAGGGAAAAAATAAATAAATCATTTAGTGTTAGAACTGAAAGTTTGTAACGTAACCAATTATATAAAGACAATTTTTTACTTATCATTTGATTTTAGAAAAGTGATGATAGCCATGATAGTCTCCAAAGCAGAAGGAAATAACTTAGGTACTGAAAAGTGTAATACCAGAGTTAAAATAAAGAAAGTAGCACCAGCCAGATAGGAAATTAGATCCCAGGATACCGACAATCTTAGGTCATCTTTCTGAGTATCAATAACTATCTCTCTTCCCTTGGGCATGTTATTTGCCACAAGTAATTTTGTAACCAATGACATTTTTGGCAGAGAAAGAAGAAATAATTGTTTCTCCTCCACACCGATAATTGGATTTTATTTAATGAGAGTGCATGGCCCCTGAAATACCAGTTAAATACACATCAGATTTAACTAAGAGTGAGGTTTTAATTCTTAATTAAATGACAAAACTGGGGCGCCTGGGTGGCTCAGTCAGCTGACCTTCCAGCTCATGGTTCATGGGATCCAGCCCCATGTTGGGCTCTACACTGAAGCACAGAGCCTGCGTGTATTCTCTCTTTCTCTCTCTCTCTCTCTCTCTCTCTCTCTCTCTCTCTCTCTCTCTCTCATCCTCCCTGGTGCATGTGTGCTCTCTCTCAAAATAAATAAACTTAAAACAAAAATGACAAAACTCCTTTTGAAGACTCAAACTTTGCTTGTACAAGTTTGATTTCACTTAAAAATTCCAATATAGCATGAATGATCAAGAAAATATATAGAGAACTACGTTATGCATCATCCATATGACCAAACTCCTGACTGTGAAACATTTCAGACCCTAGGTATCAGTTAAACTATTTCTTTGAAATAATAAGTTGAAGTAAAATCACTGATAATTTCACATAACTGTTTTCTCAGAGCTGAATATAAAGCATGTGAAATTACTACCCTGTAGTCATTTGTCCTTTGCACAGAAACAAAGCATTTATATTAAAAATGATATATTTAGATGTATTTATGGATTTTTTAAAGTAAAAACCTAGAAACAAAGGAAATATGTATGCAGGAGGTAATAATAAATTTTGCTAAAGAGAAGGACCACAACACCACAATAACCACAGAGAAAAACCCCACACAAGCACATCTGACCTAATATTTTGAATAATATTCCATTCAGATTATAAAGATCTTTAAAATAAAGAAATTTCTGAAGCTCATGATATATACAGAGTAGTGCATGAATATTTTCCAAGGTAGGATGTAAAGGAAGATGGTCAAGGGCCTCTCCTTGTCACCCAGGATAATCAGCAGTCAGGACTGACATGAAATAATAGTTAATTTCCTTTGCTTAGAATAGTCTTCCAGGTCCAAAAAGTCTATGGGATTGTTTCCTCCTTGATTAAAAAAAATATTTTTAGTGTTTATTCATTGTTGAGAGACAGATCGTGAGGGGGGAGGGGCAGAGGGAGGGAGACAGACTCTGAAGCAGGCTCCAGGCTCTGAGCTGTCAGCACAGAGCCTGATGTGGGGCTCTGATTCATGAAGCTGAGAGATCATGACCTGGCCCAAGTCCAACACTTAACTGACTGAGCCACCCAGGTACCCCATCTGTTTCCTTCTTCAAATTCAATGGAAATGTCGAGTAATTTGTCTCTAATATAGGACATTGGGAAACCACACAGTTCTAAACAATAAGATCAAAGTTACATTTGAATTGGCATTTCACACACAATAGAAAGGAAAAATATATCCAAAATCTATCATGATTACTTTCTATTTTAAGAAATGCTTATTAACATATGGGAAAAATGATTCTTATTATTAGCAATTGGCTAACAAAGAGTTGTAAGAGAAGTGTCAAATTTGTGCACATCCTACCCAACATTTAGAATTTTAAATCCATTTTGTAGTCATTGTAATGGATGTATAATAGTGCATAATCATAGATTAAATTTGTGTTTCCCTGAATAATATGAACATCTTTTCATGTGTATACTAGAATTTAAATAGCTCAGTGAAGTATGTATTAAAATATTTTGTCTATTAATGTGATGTCTGGATTATTATTGAGTTGTAAAAGTTTTATATTCTAGACCCAAGTCCTTTGTCAAATATTTATGTCAGATATGGGTGTTTTCCCTTATCTTTTTCTTACTAGTAAATATTAAAAACAAATTTTAATTTTTATAAATTCTAAGCTATACAATTTTTGGGATTAATCTTTTTGTGCCCTAGTCCAAGGTCACAAATAATTTCTCCATTTTATAATCTGATTTAATTAATTTTATTTATAATTTTATATTTTCTTTTAATAATTTGATGCTATAAATTTTTGTCAAAACAGCCACACTATCAATATTAATACACTGTATATTCATTTTCATTTAGTTTAAAATATTTTCTTTCTTTTTTTAAACTTTTTTTTAATGTTTATTTATTTTTGACAGAGAAAGACAGAGCATGAGCAGGGGACAGGCAGAGAAAGAGGGAGACACAGAATCCAAAGCAGGCTCCAGGCTCTGAGCTGTCAGCACAGAGCCCGACACAGGGCTTGAACTCACAGCCTGTGAGTCATGACCTGAGCCGAAGTCAGATGCTCAGCCTACTGAGCCACCCAGGTGCCCCAATTTTCTGACTTTCTTACCTACTTTTAAATTTTCTCAGAAATTATGTGTTCTATTATTTTCTTATATTTTGTTTGTAAGACAAAAACGCTTTTATATTTTTCTATTTTTCAATTTATTGGGAGTTTATATATGATATACCAAATGGTATATCTTATTAAATATTTCATTGGCACTCGAAAATAACTATTATTCTGTTGATATTGGGAAGTGTGCCCTGTATTGACTACTAGGTGATGTTTTTGATAATGTTATTCAAATAGTTTATCCTTACTGAGAATTTAAATCTGCAACTATAATTTTGGATTTATTCATGTCTCTTTTCAATTAAACCAGATTTTACTTCATGTAAAACAATTTATCTTTACCAGATCTCATATTTTTAAGTATAAAGATTCATGGCTTTTATCAATTTATTTCTGGGTCTTCTATTAAATAAAAATTGAGTTTTTCACATTTTCAAAAGAATTATCCTTTCATATTCAATTCCCCTGATCACTTTATTATTATTTGCCATTCTTGGATAATTTCTTCAAATATTTCAATTCATAATTCAGCTTTTTGCTTCAATCTCATTTTAACATATAAAATCTTAACTTCCATGATTATTTTTCTCTTTAAAAATTTTATTTCCAAAGCTGCTCATGATTTTCAACCAATGTGTTCGTTTTAGAGATTTAATCTGTATTTGAACATCTTGTTAATTTTTTTAATTATCTAAATATATAGTCATGTATTTCCAATGTTTTTAATGTTTGCTAAGTTTCACTCAGAAATTATTTGTGGATTGTGCTGTGTTTTTTATTTTGATATCACCTCAATGTTGTGAACCTGTGGCTTTACCCACTAAAGCATTAATTAAAGGATTTGTTTTACATTTATTTGCCCATAGCAATTCAAAGCAATTACCACCTGAGACCAATTTTATAGTAATTCGACAAGGTGATTTCCATTTCACACTAAATTAACAGGACATTACAATTACAGTGACATTTTGTATTTTATATCTTGTGTTGTTTTTGTTTTTTTTAATACCCAAAACTATAGTTTTTCCATCCAAAACTATTTAAGTTTCATCCTCTCTCTTTGGCCACATCTGCATTTATCAGTCTAGTTTACCTTGGAATTATATTTTAAAAGCGTTCTGGATTTACTGAGATTTATTATTGTTCACTTCCCATCTTGTTCTGGTCTGAGGTCTCTATCTGCTTTGGGATAAAACCCAAGCTGTGGGCAGTTACTATGCCAATAGTCCCAGGTGCTGCCATGAGGAAAGATTCTAGAGTTCTTCCTTCCAACTTCTTTTTTGCTTAGGGAAACTGGATATTCCCTTTTCTTCTCTTATCTGTTCAATCGTGCTTTTAAAACAATTGTGCCCCAGTTTATTAAAACATTTTTCTTTGTTGTAAGAGTGTTTCATATTAATAAAAGTAAATATTCAAGAAGCCTTTCATTATAAAATTTTCTTCCCATAGATATACCTTTTGGGGAGGTTCTGAAATTCTGAATCGAATTTCAGTTAGTAGAGCGGAAGTTAAGTGCATCTTGTTTAATTTTTTTTTTTTTTGAATGCTTATTTATTTTTGAGAGAGAGAGGCAGAGTGCGAGCGGGGAAGGGACAGAGAGAGAGAGGGAGACACAGAATCTGAAGCAGGCTCCAGGCTCTGAGCTGTCAGCACAGAACCTGACGTGGGGCTCAAACCCACGAACCGCGAGATCATGACCTGAGCTAAGTCGGACGTTTAACCGACTGAGGCACCCAGGTGCTCCAAGTGCATCTTAAGTTTAGAAAATGACTTTAAAACATGGTTGTCAGGAAGTACAGTATATTCAGTATACAGACATACTTGCTAGAAAAGTGATTACTTGAAGAGATTTTGACGGTGGAAATAAGGTGGAAAAAATGTATTTCATGCTGTTTTGTTGTTGTGATTATTATTGGTTTTTACAATAGGGGGATGCCACTGTTCAGTTTGTAATTAAACCAAACCTAAAAACCAGGCAACAAATCACTTTATAGCAGTGTGCATGATGACTGTGTAGCAGGATTCTCACACAGAGAGACAGGACACCTAGACTTTTCCGTCTAGGAAGCAACTTTATTTGTCCCACCAGCGCGGATTCAGTGGGTTCGTACCTGGAAAACTGAGTCCTGAGCATGGGGTGTAGCCTTTTCTGTAATTTCTACTTCTTTGCCTCCCATATATGGTGACATATAGCCTGACTAGACACGGTCCAAGTTATGGAGTCGTGTCAGGGCTATGCATATGTGTATAGGAGTTAATTGGGCCACGTTGCCTTCTGTTCTGAGGAGGCCTCCACCACATTCCTTAGGGATGGGCTATACCACATTCCCCCCTTTGATACCTGGACCCCCTATTTTGGGTCAAAGAGCTTCATCTTGGTTTAGAGGTTTATATTTCCATAACGTGCATGGCCGTTTTCCTTTCGACCGTTGCCTCAATGAGGCTGGAGACAGACTGTGTAACCAGGGGAGCTAGGCAAGCTCCCCAAATCAAGAGAATAACACCAAGAGGGGGTTTTGAATCCCTCGAGAGTTGTAAACCATCCTTCTAGTAACTCCTCAGGGTCCCAACGTTTCCAGGTCTGAACTGGGCAATGAGCAACCTTTCTCATTCAATCTGTGATCTCCTCTATCACTTTTCCTTCACCATCTATCTGTAGGCAGAAGTTGCTTAGGTTAAACTTTCCACAAACTCCTCCCTCAAAAGTAAGCAAGTAATGTAAGGCCAAGTGCTTTTTAATAGATAGCTTTGCACATTTTGGTTTGTGGCTTGGCTAGATAGCTTTGCACATTTTGGTTTGGAACTCTGGCAGTTTCATTGGTTATAATTTCTGCAACTGCTTGCAGTATGATTATGTGATTTAGCACGTAAATGGGAGTGTGGTAGCCCCAGGACCTATCCTCTGCCCAGGTGGCAGGGCCATAATATTGGATTATACACTTGAGAGGCGATTCATCATTTTTCCAATTGCCAATTTGTAGGGCACATCATTTCCTTCAAGTCTCCCTGTCCCCCTACACCTGGACTCCCAAATGTTCCTCTCTGGCAAGTGGGAGCAGGAAGAAAGATGGATGAACAGTTCCCAGCACGCACATAACCCAAACCAGCCTGAGGGAAGTACTGTATAGGCTGTCCTCCCACAAATCCAGTATGGTCCACCTGAGGCCCGCCATTTGATGGCTGCATCGACATTTTCCAGGCCTCTTGGAGATGAGAGAAGTAAGACAAGGGTGGGGATCTGGCTCAAGGTGCTCTGGGACACCCACCATTGGGTTTTCCAGGCAGTTGAGTTATAAAACCTTTGGCCTAGGCATGTTGAGCTTCCAAGAGAGATGGTTAACCTCTTTCCCCACCGGGAAAGGCAGGTTTTTGTTTTTTTCTTTTTCCCAATAATTGAGGTTTTGAGGAGCCAAACTCTGGTAGTAGGACTGGAGTATTCTGTTCCACTATAAGGTTCGTGGGGATCTAATTCTCTAGCCTCCCATGACCACTGATCTCCCACATTGACTCCCCCACACACATAACAAGAAGAAAGTTTTAGACTCTGGGCTATAGTCTCTGTTAGGGCTAGAAACAATTTTTCTTTGTGATGGAGACAGGAGGAGGACTCTTCTCCATTTCTTCACAAAAGGAATGAAAGACCTGGTGGGTCATGGCCTTGTGTGACAGTAACTCTCTTAAAATAAAACACAGTTCCTAGGTCTGTGCCCTGCCCATAGATAGGTATACCAACCTGGAGGTCCATTTTCCATTTTGAGTCTCCTGGGTCAAGGACGGTACTATCAACGAGGTTACAGGTTCCCGACTGGCAATCTGACTCAGCCACGCCCTTTTGGAGGAGTGCTGTTTTGTCTTTAGTCTTCCAGGTGGCCTATGTGACACAGCTCCAATAAGGAAAGAATTCAGGTGCCTGGGGCCAGGAACCACACATACCAGACCCTTCACACATGTATTTATCATTGAGTCGGTACTCTTGTTCCCATGCCAGACCTTCACCTGACAAACCATATGGTAATATGTCACCTATGGCTGTACATACATCAAAGAATATAGACACTGGCCAGTTTGGATTGGTAATTTGAGTTTGGTCAATGTGTTGGCCCACACCAGCAGTGCCTGTCTTGGGGTGACTCCAGACCTCTAACCATTCCTTAGGTGGGGGGTACTGTGGGTCAAAACAAGTGTATTGACTCTCCCGTTGGCAGACAGAATAGGTGGTCTTATTGTGTATGCAGGTCCCCAGGATCTTCCCTGGCAATGAGAAGTGGGTATGTATAGTAAGGTCTACGTGACTCCCTGGCCTGACCTGGTTATGAGAATACATAGGTCACCTGATTAGGAATCTAGGTCTACAGAAGGGATGCAGATTAGAAGCAACCAACACCAATGAAGCATCCTATCCACAAAAGGAAGGTGAGTGCTAACAGAAACCTCTCACCAAACTCTCAGTCTGCCAGGGCGGCCTCTGCCAATCCTATGGTGAAAAGTAGATCAAGAACCACAATAACAGCAAGAAACAAGGGGTGACAGTGTTATCACAGTAAGGAAACAGATATGGAAAATAAGGACAGTCTATTCCACTGAACCATCGATTCCTCAAGCTTCTGCTGTGCCTAGATTAGTTAGCTTCTGGAGTGACTAAAGCAAGGCTGCAGTCTCCCAGAACCTCTGGAGTTGTATATTGCTTCATCCATATGGTCAGCTTGCACTGCGTTGATGGATCAGGAATGCACTCCCAGTTTCCAGATGCTGATTTCATTCTGCTGTGGTAAATCCAGGGACCCCCTTTGGCTACCTTTACTGCAGTAGGAGTGGGCAAATGACAGTGAATGGGCCCCTCCAGAAGGGTCTTAGGGGTTGGATATTCCATTCCTTCACCCATACAGCATCTCCTGCATTAAAGGGGTGAGCGTCTGTGATCAGACTCACAAGTAATCACTCCCTAACCCAGGTATAAGGTGGTTAGGGTACAGTCAAGGGCCCACATCTGTTGCCTTTGAGTTAGACTGAATATCTCATTTAGATTCCCTCTTATGCCCTTGATAATGGGGGGAGGGCATAAGAAGATTTCATAAGAGGAGAACCCTATCTGCTTCTTCAGCCTCCCACTTGCAGCTGCAGTCTACCTACCTGAAGGTCCCTTATCTCTCTCTGCCTGATGTTAACCCTTTCCCTATTCATTTCTCCCCCTGGAACAGGGCCCCTAACTGCCATAAGGGAACAGGGACAATGACTGTTCTGGCTTCTTCAAGCTGATAAGGGATGGTGTGGGAGTACAGCAGTTAGAGTCTACCCAAAGGTCAGTCCAGTGGCCCACGGTATGGTTCTACAGGAAGGCTGGCAGGCATGAGGCAGCACAAACATTGGCAGAAACAAAGAGAAAAACACAAACTAAAAATTATACTGACCAAGATGGCAGCTTAAGATAACGTCCCCAGTTCCCAAACCAGTCAAACAATACAGGAGAGACCCTGACTTTGTCCAATTATGCCTGAATGTCATCTATCAGTTCTAAGACTCTGTGAGAATTATCGGTTATGTTGAAATAACGCATGTCAGAATCTCTCATAACCTAGGTGATGGAGGAGCAGTGAGTGATCAATGGTGGTTCTATTCTTCAAAAGCCCAGTCCTAACTTGAATTTTTTATTTAAAGCATCTAATGCTTGTGAGGTGTTACTTAGAGTTTTGCGGAGTATAAGCAGGTAGTTTGCTTTATTTCAAGTGCAAAAATTTTTTAAGAGCTGGGAGTCCTAACAGAGAAAGAGTCAAGGCAGCCATTTACCATTATTAATTTGCAAATTTTTAGGTAAGCTGAACCTGGGTATTATTTTATAAAGCAGAGCTTTTATTATTTCTTATACCTTTTCTATTTTTTTCCCCCTTAGAGGCATTTTTTTTGTGCCTCTTCCCAATGAGTAAAAGTATCAACCCATACCAAGAGATGTTGTAATTCCTTTGACCCTGGCATATGAGTGAAACCTAACTGTCAGTCTCCCCTGGATAACCTCCAGTTCCTTGATTGCCTGGGAGAGCAAGTTTGTGGTTGAGAGGATTGTTCCTGAGACATATTTCACAGGCTGATACTACTTGCTGAACTGCTCTTGACAAATTTTTCCAATAAACATCTTTTGGGCCATTTGGTAAGTTTTACCCTCCCTAAATGAAAGGCCTGATGCAGTACTTTAATGATGTTTTAGCTCTGTGAGCTAGGTAGTAGTAATTGCACCCTGCTCTGTTTGTAACCATCCCAAGGGCCGGAGACATTGTCCACCAGTCAGACCCCAGTTTATTTCCTTGGGAGAATAGGTGGGATTGAGTCTTCTTTGATAATTGAGATGGCAGGAAAGCTATTTTCCTGAACCCTGTTATCTACAGTTTACAATATCCAGTAATTCCCCAAAACTCACACAATTGTTTATGTGTCCTAGAGTTAGTAGCACTATAGTCACTAATTCAGTTATAATGTCCCTTCCTAGCAAGGGAGTAAGGCACTCTGGTGTTATCAGGAAAGAATGAGAAAAAATTAGTTTTCCCATATGCTCCCAGGGGCTGAGAGAAAAATTTAGTTATAAGTTTTCCAGAGATGCCTCTAATGGTTATGCTGCATTTGGGTAGTTGGCCTGGAGTAGAAAGGAGGACAGAAAAGGTGGCTCCCGGTATCAATAAGGAAATGAAGCGGCTTTCTAGTTATCTGAGTTTTCCAGAGTTACCTGAGGCTCCAATAGACAGTTGGTTCCAGGGAGCCACCCCAAAGAGCCCCAGGCCCCATCAGTCCCTTTCCAGAATACCGGTTATCTAAGCCCTAGCAGATAGAGGTCCCCAAGGGCATTCACGCTTCCAGTGACTGTCTCCACACAAGGGCATGGCTTGTGGGGCCTTGACTTCTGTTGTCGCTTCTGAAGGTAGTCTCATTTCCAGTGCCCTCACTGGCCACATAAGTGGCATTCGGTGCCAGGACCTCCAGAAGTCTGGTCTGACATAGTGTGTAAGACCACGACTAAGGCCTCAGATATTTCTTAAGCCTCCTTTCCTTATGTATGTATGTATGTGTATGTATTTGTGTATGTGTATGTATGTATGTGTGTGTATGAATGTACATATGTGTTTATTTTGACCTCAGTTGTATATACCCGAATGGCAGTTCATAAGAGCTCCTCCAGGATCCCTTCCAGGCCAACACCCAAATTTTTGCATTTCCTCTGAATATCTAAGGCTGATTAAGTGACAAATTTGTCCTTTAAAATCATCTCAGCCTTAGAGGTGTCTGAGGAGATAGCCATATATTTAAGGAGAGCCTCCCTCAACCTCTCCAGAAAGGCCATAGGACTCATTCTGTGTTTATAAAATAGTGGCTAACTTAGTATAATTTAAGAACTTAACCTTAGACCTCCTTAATTTCTTTACAGCCCAAGCTTGGAAGTGGTCGCAATACCATTTCTTAAGGGGATGGTCATAGTCCCAATTAGGATCTTGGGATGGAATTACCTGGGCACTAATAGAAAAACGTAAGTTCCCTATAGGGCCTCCAGCCCCATCATAATTAAGGAGTTTTTTGTTTGTTCCTTTGTTTGTTTTTCAGAGTTTATGGATCAAAATCATCCCAGCTTTTCAGAATGCATCCCAAAGGAGTACTGGCCTTGGTTGGGGAATTGCCCTTCTCTAGGAAAAAGGAGGAAGAGGTGTCTCTTATCTTAATTTTCCATAGTTCCATATCTCCTGGCCCCTTGTTTTGGCTGGCTATTTGAGTGGCAGACAAAAGCTTTGTCAGTCTTGTGAGGTGCTGGGAGCAGTCGCTCTTATCCAGGCTTGACCTTACCTCCAAGAGTTGACCTTGTCTTCCCTGATTTCTCCTATACCTCTGTTTTCTACCTGTGGTACTTCAGGGTACTGACTGTAGCCAAACAAGACTTCCCTGATTGTAGAAGCATGCACTAATTTTATTTTGTTCCAACAGTAATACTCTTTACAAATATATTTTAAAAGGCTGAGGAAAACATTGTTTGTAAGGATAAAATTGACTGTCAAGGGGGATAAAAGGGCCAAAGTCAAGATCTGTTCCCTTGCCTTTTTTAGCAGTGCCCATATAAATATGTTCCAGCCATGTGAATATCCATTTTAGAGTATCTAGGTTGTTACAAATTGGCATACACTGGGCTAAGTGTAGCAAAATGGCACCACCTGTATAACACTAGAAAAATCCAATTTGGCCTTTAAGATATAAAATTATGCTAAAATTTTTACATGTGTCTTTATTTGAAACTTGAACCCCAAATTTTCAATTATACTAGTAAAACAAATGATGCATTAAAATTAAAAAAAAAATTTTTTTTTTTACATTTTTAAAATTTCTTTTTGAGAGAGAGAGCATGCACACAAGTGGGGGAGGGGCAGAGAGAGAGAGAGAGAGAGAGAGAGAGAGAGAGAGAGAGATTGGGAGACACAGAATCTGAAGCAGGCTCCAGGCTCCCAGCTGTCAGCACAGAGCCCGACAGGGGGCTCAAACTCACAAACTGTGAGATCATGACCTGAGCCGAAGTTGGATGCTTAACCGACTGAGCCACCCAGGGGCCCTAAAATTTTTTTAATGTTTATTTTTGAGAGAGACAGAACATGAGCATGGAGGGGCAGAGAAAGAGGGAGACAGAATCCGAAGCAGGCTCTAGACTCTGAGCTGTCAGCACAGAGCCTGACATGGGGCTTGAACCCACAAACTGTGAGATCATAAACTGAGTCAAAGTTGGACGCTTAACCGAGTGAGCTGCCCAGGTGCCCCTACAAATGATGCATTTTTAACAGTAAACATGCACTTAGTTCAGGCAATAAATGCAAAAATCACAAATTGTTCCACTGTCCTATTTATAATCAATTACACTGTTGTCCCATTGAAATCTGAGGAGCCTAACTGCAATTTGAGAATCAAAGGATAACTTCACATACAAATATGCTTCTAATAATATAAGCAGATCCTCTGATTGTGAGACAACTGGAGCAAATTTTCCCTAGATAATCTGAAGCTCAAATTTCTACCACCGTGATCAAATTGTAACATAATTTTATCTTAAAATCAAGAATAAAAACAGCCTAATATTGTAAATATTTTCCTTATGGCTTATTAATAGCTCAAACTTAGTTCATTGGTATGAGTAATTAGGAAATTCCATCGGTTAAAATTAGTTAAAAGTAATTAATCTTCACACACCAGGAGAAATCAAGAGTCAGAATCAGCTTTCTAAGCTGCGGTCAGAAACATTTTGATTTTAATTAGGGGAGAAGTAGAAACGAAAAAAATTTTCATCAAACTGAAGAGTATAAAAGATTAGGAAGAAATTTTCAAACCAGAACTATAAGAAACAACTCAATCACTATTCTAAGGTCAGATCCAATTATTTGTGGAGCAAGAAATCATAGTGGTTGGAGGATGATGGGACTGATTTAGACACATCTTTCACAAACAAAAATAGACCAAAAAATGCATGAAAATCCTATGTATTTTAGAGTAATTTGATATTTCTTTTACTCAAAAATTTCTATATCAATCCACTTCATAGTTTATTAGCAAAACTTCTTTCTAATGTCTAGAAATCTGTTACAAGGACCCATAGCTGAGGATGACTATATCACTCATTTTTCACTCTAGTCTTCACTTCTAGTTCTAGTATACAGAACTCAGACATCTTGGAATTGATATAGAACAGTTTTACACCTTCAAAATTTCAAGAGTTCCTATGAATACGAATTTTAAAAAATGTTTTAAGTAACTTGAAGTTCCTTTATCCCAATTCACCATTCAAATAAATAATGAACATGAAAATAAACTTTAGCCAATAGAGATTTAAACAAAACTAGAAATTATGGAAGTTCAAGATGGTGACCCAGGAGGATCCCAAACTCAGCTCCTCCCACAGATACAGTCTACAGCTACATATGGAATCATCTCTTCTTAAAAAAAAATAAATTAAACATAAAAAAACAAAAAAACTAAAGGCTGGCTGAATGGCAACCACACATTAAGCAAGTGAGAGAAAACCACACAAAAACAAGTAGGAGAGACCGGGACACTATCTTGTCACAAATCTCACCCCAGCTGCAGCAACCCACAAGTGAGAGGAAACTCAAAACCCAGAGCTTTGTCTGAAGAAGGAAGGATTTAAAGCCACCATGAGGAATGCCTACTTTTAGGACATACAATAGAGAAACAGGCCTCCTTTGACAAACAGTTGGAATACAGAGACCCACAGGTTGTAGCCATCTTGAGAAACCACTCTTAAAAGGGGTGGCACTCTTGATCTCACCCACCCTGGGGACCCAGCACTGAGGCAGCCCAGGGCACTCAGACTTAAATGAGGGAGGCTAACACACTTACAGTAAAGTGTTGGCCTGAGAGGCATGCACCTAAAACCTATCTTTCAGGCATTTAACACCCAGATTTCTGTGGCTGCTCTCTAGGATATGCCTCTGGCTCTAGAGAACAGGGGAGGTTCCATTCTCAGTCTGATGGGACTATAATGTTACTCAAAAGTTGGTATTCCAGTTTTTGTGACTCCTGTTGGATTAGCATTACATCATCTGGCCCTTGTAGCCAGTGGAGCTTAAGCTTGTGTCTCCCAGAACTTTAACAAATAGAGGGAAAGTTCTTAAACAGCTACCACCCCCGGGATACAAGCAAGAGACTACAGACCAACGAAACAAACTCCCAAAAGAAACTCCCGCGTTGTGTGAAAGAGCCCTATTAACGAATCATCATGACTGTGGCCTGAAGGGCAGCCTTCTCCACAAACCAACATCTGGGACCTGACTATAATCCTTTGCAGAAAACTGGGAAGGCAAGTATCTTTGTGCTTTGTGCAATGTCCCCTATGTCAGTACGCCAGTGTCTCCTGGAAGGGAGCTCTAAACATGATTGGTGACCCGAGTTGTTGTTGTTGCTGTTTTATGTCCCTAGCTACAGTTTTTGTGGCTGCTGCCCAGGAGACACCCCTCAATCATCCACCTTTGGATGGACTGCGGGTGGGGGGATGCACTTACATTATTTCCTTCCTGCTTGTTTTTACCACTTTATTAATGATGATCCTGAGCCACAGAGAGGCTACAAAACAGATTCAAAATTACCTGCCTAGTAAATGACATAACTAAGGTTCAAACCCAGATGGCTTGGCTCCAAACTATGCCCACTTCCCCATAGACCAGGCTACCAATCCTGCCAATGGCAACATGGAGACATGAGAAAATAATATAAAAGCCTCATTTGATAATAAACCCTAAGCTTTACCAACAACTACAGGCAATCAATGTCATGTACTCATCCATTCCTTTGTACCATTACAAGTAGACTGTATTTTATATGATTTAGTGTTTTATTCATCCCCATATAATTTAAGCACAGTACTTGTCACACAGTTGATACTCAAATAATATCTGTTGAACGGGCTGCCCCAGATATTGGCGTACATGATGGAGGCAATATATGTACTGATGATCTTAAGCACAGGTTCACGATCTGGGATACTGATGCTTAATTCCATTTCTATAAGTTACTAGCTGTGTGAAGTTAGGCAAGTTACTCTTGATGCCTCAAGTTATCACCTATATAATGGGGACAAAAAACAAAAACAAAAACAAAAAAAAAACCTTAAAAAGTCAAATGCAACCATTCTTTGTTTTTCAAACTTGTGTCTGGTTTTTGTGTTATCAGTTTCTGCTAGAGTTTAAGATGTTCAGTTCATCTTAACATGGTGTTAACATTTTCCTACTGGTTCTGGACTTCTGCTGTGTATTTGCTTTTATTCTTTACTTATATGTATTTATGCTGCTATTCATTTAGTGGCAAGCAGTCTGTGAACTACAGACACAAATAGGAGAAGGAATTGATCCTGTTTTCAGAAAATTATATACTTTTTAAAGTACTCAGATAACCTTAATTACCAACTCTAGAAAATGGTCTTACACTGAGTCATACATAATTCAGGGTTTCCAATATTCAATATGGACACATAAGAGGAACTGATTTTATATAATTTTTGAAAATGTTTAACTCCATGACATCTAAGTTTATGTTTTGTTTTAATGCTGATTCTCCCATGGCAAAGGCACTTATTACTTTAAAGTTTATTTTTATCGATTTATATTTTTAATGTATTTTAAAATAATATTTCTTTAGATCAGAAATCTCACATGTTTATGAACATGCTGAACTGGCAGTTTAGTACCAATAATATTCCCCTAATATGCAAGTATGACAATTGTTTTCTGTTTATAAACATGGTCTTAAAATTTTAAATCAAGTGTAGATATAGAATAGGTCAGAAAATATTTTTTCTCTTCAACAAGAGATAATCTATACCTTTCCATAAATCAGTTCATAAGACATTTATATTTGAGACAACTAAGCAAAATAAGACATTATCCAATGACAATATTTGCCACGTTTAATATGAAACACAAAGAACTATGATAAAAAGCAGAGAAAGCAATAACCATTCGTAGTCATTGCCAGTATTTTAACAACAAAAGCAAAAGAGAACAAATGAGAGAAAATAAAAACCAGATATATTTTTTTGTCTGTATAATGTGTGCATCACATAGGTGCTGAATGAGTAATATATCCATTATTTCTAGAGGCAGACCATTGTTATATCTCCGGAATGGAAAAACAAAAAGTAACACAACAGATTATGTTAGAATAATTTACTGAGATTGCTGATCTGTTGGTTCTAAAACATATAGCTTAGAAGTAGCAGATATTAACTGTTCCTGTCTATCCTACAAGGATGATCCTGAAAAAGAATAACATACTAACATTTCAAAGTTAGATAATGCCATTTACTTTAAAATCTTTAATACTGAAATATTGTGTCTTAAAAAATATAAAATATATTTAAATAAGAAAGCAAACCAAACAGCTAACACCAAAAGAGATTTTAGAAAATATGTGCATTGGGTGTGGTAGCATGAGTGAGACCAAGGAACATCAGCATGTCCTAAATTTCTTGCCCTGATAGAAGGAAGTTGTTGGCATCCTATTTTGTTGTTTCAAAATTATATTAAAAATTTTAATGTAGATAGAACATAACTCTCCACACCTTCAGTGTAGACTACTTCCCAAGTGACTTTCTTCCAAAAGGGGTAAAAGAGTATAACTTTTTAGGAGAAATCTGACAAACACCACCTCAGCCAGCAGATCAAGGTCAATATCAAGCTATAAATCACCTCAAGAGTATGTACCCTGTATATTAAATGATGGAAAATGGCACATCACCCTTGCTTCCTCCCAAAAACCCATAACCCCAATATATGAGAAAACACACAAATGCCCACAGAAGGACATCTCATAAATGCCTGACAAGTGTTCCTCAAAACAGCCAACTTCATCAAATACAAAGAAAGTCTAAGAAATGGTCACAGTCAGGAAGAGCCTAAGTAGGCTAAATGTAATACGATACCCTGAACGAAATCCTGAAACAGAAAAAAGGAAATTAGGTAAAAACTAAGATCTGAATGTTTAAATAATAATGCATTAACAATAGCGGTTTACTAATTGTGACAATGTAGCATATTCATATAAGATTAATATTAGGGGAAACGAGATATGGAATATATGGGGCAACTACTATTTTTGTACTTTTTTCTGTAAATATAAAGCTATTCTGAAAGAAAAAGCTTATTGTAAGCAAAACAGAAAAGAAAATGTAGAAAAACGAATAGACATTAAAATACAAATTAACTTAAACAATTATAAATGTTTCATTCATCTAACAAACATGAATAAATTGCATTTTTCATTTAAAGATTGTCAAATTGGCTTCAAATAATCCAGTAATATTCAGTTTTAAGACACACAAACATAGGTCTAAAAATAAAATTAAGAAGAAAACACTGTATTTTACCTATTCTAGGCAAAAGAAATTTAGGTTGTCTAAATTTGTGGTAAAGGATTTTATTGTAGCAAACATCTTTAGTAAGGAATGTTGTAACAAAGTGATAACAGATTTATTTCACCAAAAGGAATTAGCAGTTGTGAACATGTATGCATTAAGAGTTTGTACAGAAAAATTTAATGACCAACAATAAGAAAATGACAAACCAGTATCAGTATATTTTAACACAGATCTTCTAAATGTAGAAAATAGCATCTGGGGGCACCTGGGTGGTTAAGCTGCTGACTCTTGATTTTGGCTCAGGTCATGATCTCACTATCTTAAGATCAAGCCCTGATGGGCTTCACACTGGGCATGGAAACTGCCTGAGGTTCTCTCCTCCTCTCCCTCTGCCCCTCCACCCCATAGAAAAAAAAAAAAGGGGGGGGGGCGCCTGGGTGGCACAGTGTCCACTTCAGCTCAAGTCATGATCTCACAGTCTGTGAGTTAAGCCCCGTGTCAGGCTCTGTGATGATGGCTTGGAGCCTGAAGCCTGCTTCAGATTCTGTGTCTCCCTTTCTCTCTGCCCCTCCCCTGCTCATGCTCTGTCTCTCTCTGTCTCAAAAATAAATAAAAACATTTTTAAAAATGTAAAAAAATATAAAAAAATAGTGCCTGATAAAAATTAAACAAAGGTAGAGAATATTTGAATATCAAAAACAACAAAAAACCTAATAAATGGACACATAGGGGATTTTTTTTTACATTCGACACTTAGAGATTGTAAGTTCTCTTTTATCATAAATGGAAATTAACAGTGGCAATCATCTTGTATATGTAAATATATACCACATTGTATACCTTAAACAAAATTAGCTTAAAAATGTAATACTTACTGGGGCGACTGGGTGGCCCAGTCAGTTAAGCATCTGACTTCGGCTCAGGTCATGATTTCACAGCCTGTGGGTTTGAGCCCCAGGTCCAGCTCTGTGCTGACAGCTCACAGCCTGGAACCTGCTTCAGATTCTGTGTCTCCCTCTCTCTCTCTGCCCCTCCCCTGCTTGTGCTCGGTCTCTCTCTCTCTCTCTCAAAAAATAAGTAAACATTAAAAAAAATAATAATATTCACAAAAATTGTCACATAATAGCCATAAAGCAAGCCCCTCCAAATTTTATGAAAGAGGGTACAGTTAGAAGAAAAAAACAATTTAAAGAATAGAATTTTAAAGATTAAATGTCTAAAGAGCATACTGAGTCAGAACTTAATGACAACAGTAAGTATATAAATATTCCTATTAAATTTTAAAGTATGTTTCTAAACTATCTATTGGTCAAGGAAAAATCATAGGTGAAATTTTTAAATACTTAGTTCTGAATAACATTTTTAAAAACAAATGAAAACTTACGTAGACAAATGTTCACAGTGAAGCTGTGATGTTTCCATAAAGTTTTATACCTACATAATTACACCTGGAAATATGAACGGTTAAAAATGAATTAGTAAGAAGTTAGAAAACAACAGGAAATGGAGAAAGGAAGCCATACCACCAGATTCAAATCAGTGAAACAGAAAACGGGAGCTAGTGTTTCAACCAATGATAGATTTAACAATAAAGTCCTTACTTGATTAACCCCCTGCAGAAAACAGGCATAAACACTGAATTACACCAACAGGTATAAATACCTTGACATAATACCAAAAAAGGTAGCAGGTGAAGGCACAGAGGAGGTGATAACTAGTTGCTGTTTTTTTGTTTTTGTTTTCTTTGCAGCTTTTAGCCAGAGGCTAACTGCAGTTGATGATACCAGAGTACCAGTGTGGTCTTTCTAACTGGGGGAAGCCAGACATGCCCAAGTAATCCTATAATTTACTAAAAAAGCAATAAGCAAAACATATGCAAACAATTTAAAATATTTCTACAAAGATGGCTTTACTAGCTTCAAGCAACAAATCGTCTCAATCTTATAGAAAATAGGAAAAAAAGCCTACTTCATAATACATTCTAGGAGGCCAGCACAGTTTTGCCAATGGCAATAAAATAGAAAAATATTTGTATCTATTTCATTTAAACATTTAAAAATCCTACACAAAGTATTAGCATAAAAGGCAACATAACAAAATGTTAAAGATAAAATGAAGCACTGAGAATACAAAATTTAAGACCTAAAGCCTTATGACAATAAAATGTTAAGGTACAAAATTTGAACCTCTCGACAGACATAAAATTTACAGAAATC
Organism: Felis catus; assembly: GCF_018350175.1. Taxonomy (NCBI): domain Eukaryota; kingdom Metazoa; phylum Chordata; class Mammalia; order Carnivora; family Felidae; genus Felis; species Felis catus. Next base: position 49,039,901 of record NC_058384.1, on the reverse strand, counting down.
ATTATGGATTTATGGTAAAATTAAGTAAAACGGGAACAGAGGATATTTTGTCTTGTCCAATTATGTCATTAGAAAACACTTGCACACACCATCTAAGCTGGCTTAAAACGCATTTCTTAAAATCAAACAAGATAGGGACACCACCGCATTTACCTTTGTTGGTGCCAGCCTAAGAAGGCAGAGTAAGAAATTAAAGAATTTTTTTTTACTGCTTATTTATTTTTGAGAGAAAAAGGGAGAGTGCAAGTAGGGGAGGGGCAGAGAGAGAAGGGGACAGAGGATATGAAGCAGGTTCTGTGCTCACAGCAGAGAGCCTGATGCAGGGCTCAAACTCACTAACCATGAGATCATGACCTGAGCCAAAGTCAGACATTCAACCGTGCCACCAAGGTGCCCCAGAAGTTACAGAATTTCTTATTGGAATGTAGAAAGAAAAACCTGAACTATTAACCTGCAAACATAAAATCCATTTTACCAAAACAAAGCAGAAAATATGTAAGAGGATACAACTTAAAATAGCATAAAAAGCCAAGTAGTGTATCTAAGAATAAATCTAACAAAGGAGATCATATTCTCTGCGAAAAATTCTGAAGCTTAATTCTGAGATATTTTTAAAAGGCCAAACATGAAAATCCCACTTTATAGGAATAATAAAGTATACTATGATGCCACAGTGCAAACATAGAACATAGACTTTGGAGACCTAAAACCTGAAATGTTCGTCATTTTTCCTAAATTTTCTTGTTGTTTGATGTGAATAAATCCTGCCTTGTGGATTGCTGAGATGATAAAATGGTGGTAAAGCAAAGCTCACAGTTCTCGAAACATAGGAAGTTCTTGTTTAGCTCAACTATTAACATTAAAAAGACAACTTATAAAGTTTGAAAAGTAACATGAAAACCTGTTTACGAAAAAAATTCTAAGGAAATGGGCTTTTGAGAACACTAGAAATCTGAGGGTCAAAGATATTTTTGAAGGGTTCTTAGCCACTGATTTTATTTAATTTCTAATTTAAAGTGAAGATGTGTCTCTTTGCTAAGGTTGAGGTTGTTTTAGGAAACAGGAGAGTCAAGTGACTATAAATATTTCTTTAATGGACGCATATAGATTTTTTTAAACCTCAGTGATGAAAGTGCATTGACAACTGAGCCCCTCCTATCCAGCAGGTCACCTCAGTGATGAAAGTGCATTGACAACTGAGCCCCTCCTATCCAGCAGGTCACTTTCCAGATCAATGTAACAGCAGCAGCATGCCTTCTTTTGGAACTCTGGAAATATGGGGGGCCATGACATACCAAGTCTGTTCTTGCTCAGTGTGGCCACCTTGATTCCGTTACTTTCTATACTCTTACTTAAAATATCAGTGAATTGATGTTATCTTAAAGGGGGTATGTGTGTGATGTCAGTCACTAGGACAAGACATTTCATATATGAAATGATATCAGGGGACAATGGAATAATGTTTGCAAAATGATTGCAAATTATACAAAGAATGAGAATTTTTAAGTTTTTTATTTTTTAATGTTTATTTAGTTTTGAGGAGCGGGGGAAAGAGGGACACATAGCACCAGTGGGGGAGGGGCAGAGAGACAGGGAGAAAGAATCTGAAGCTGGCTCCAGGCTCATCAGCACAGAGCCCGACACTGGGCTCAATCCGCAAACTGCAAGATCATGACCTGAGCCGAAGTCCGACGCTTAACTGACTGAGCCACCCAGGCGCCCCCCCCCCTTTTTTAAAATTTTTTTTTTAATGCAAAGAATGAGAATTTTTTAAAACTTAAAGCATGTATGTTATTTTGGTGGTTTTATCAGTTATGTAGTTATAATGTATAATAATTAAATTTTAAAGGAAAATATGAATAATTGTATATTTGTTTGAAAATAAACTGTTTCTTCAAAGGAATCCCTTAAGAATATGTCAGATAAACACATTCAAAAACAACAGAAGTGATTGGTGCAATTTTATTCTTCACTGCTCTTTCTTGACGAATTGGATCACAAACTATCCCTGCCTATTAAGTTGCTGATTTTCACCCAACAGCACTGTATAAATACAGAGTTCTCTACAAGGATTCTTATAAAGAGCAAGGACATCAACCAAAAGTACCATTATTTTGAGAGGTTTGACAAATAACATTTTGGAGTAGGTAACATTAAACAACGTGATGACTTTATGAGAGAGATTTCTGTGTTGTCTTCAAGAACATGATTTACATTGTACTTTTATGTGTCTTTTGAATAAGTATTCCAAATGATTTTAATTATTCAGGCTAGGGCATTTTCACTTTGTCAGTTGTACTGGTGCTGGGCATATAATCAAATGATGGCAGGGAGCGACTCTTGATTCATTCAAGATCATAGACCAGTGGTCAGGACTTTGAGACAAAGAACACAAAACTGCTCCTGGTATTCTTCATGAATGTTGAATCAAGTGAGATATTCCACCCATATTGGTTTTGGCTGAAGTTCTATAGCTCTAAGTATACTAGGATGATGAATGAAAAGTCCATTAAATTTCAAAATGTGGTTTCTGCAACTATATGAAACTTTAACAGGGTTGAGTGTAATGTTGGGTTATGTAATAAAATCATTATTAAGATCAAGCTATAACTATTCTGATAATTATCTGAATTGTGCAGCCTTCCATGTCCAGTCCCTGCACTTCTAAGTCTGGAAAAGAGCCAACAGTTGTATAATCAATCGTCTAATGTCTTCCTAGCTCCAATATGGTGAAATAAAGTATCTGTGCTTTTGATAGATCTACAGATATAGAAATAACATTTAGTAAGACACTATATTTAAATATGTTAAATTCTTTCAGGGCATGGTTTTTATTAGGTTTCCATAATATTGGTCAACATAGAATGTCTTCAGTTTGCAAATTATTTTTCAAAATAAAACAAAATCATATTATCTGCAGTTTATTTATTTCCATATCAAGTTTATATTGCCCTTTAAAAATATTGGACTGAAAACAGTTTTACATTTTCCTGAATTGGGCTTTCATAATTATTAACTAGTTTATTTAAGTTTGGATAAAAACCAGACATAGTATATAAATTTAGAATGATTCCATTCATGTATTCATCAACAAGATGTTTATTGAGAACCTATTATATGCCCAATATTAATATGTTCTATATTTTCTTCTCTAGTCAAGATGGCTGACAAACAAATAAATCCAAAACATGTAAAAAATAGGTCTAGCATATATATATGTGTCTCTGTGTATATATTCATATATGTTACATGTATATAAGGGTATTATGAAGAAAGTTATCACTAACTAACTGAAGGAAGAGAGTAGAGAGTCTTCAGACATGGACACAGGAGGCAGAGAGCATTCCTAAAAGCACTGACCCTTAACTACCTCAGCAGTACTCCAGCATAACCACTGGAAAAGGAAGGGAGGACTAAGAGTTACAATGTGGGCAGCAGCCTGAGCATAAGGAGTTCTGGGTAGTCACAATTCAGTATTTATGACTGCTACCTCTAAAAAACAGTTTGAGAATCAAACATTCAACTCAATTTTGATTTGGGCAGGAGACTTTCAAAGGGGATTAGAGTAACAGACAAGTTGAAATACTTAGATTCTTATGTAAATACAAATACATATGAGGATATTAAAGGGAATGCACTCAAGCTAGAGAAAAGTCAAACACTAGTGGCTATAACAGTTTTAAAATAAACAGTGACTCATACCTTCAACAAGTATTTCTTCATATGCACATGGTCTAGGTTATGAGCAATACAACACCATTTCTGCCTTTTTCAGTCTCCTTGGAAAGATACAAGTGTATTGATAATACAAACACATTTACATTCGTACAATGGGGAAAGCATCATACACAAAAAGTATAGGCAAAAATATAATATGAATTCCTGACTTATATTGCGCAAAAAGAAATAGCTCATATAGTAGTGATCAAACTGAAAAGTAGCTACAGAAATAAAGCGATAAAGAAAATTATGTCTTAACCTGGGAAAAGGCATTATCAAATAGGTATCACTGATATTTTTCAAAATTTACTGCTTTAAAAAATTAAATTGGAGATTAATAAAATAAAGAACTTTTATAAAGACTAAACATTTTCAGTCAATTTAATTGGAAACTGAATTTCACAAGTTCAACACTCTGTTACACGACTGAATTTGAGAATTTCTCCACTGGACAATCTGCTAGTTCCCCTTCTGTTTTCTTTCATTAAAGATCTATTAAATTCCTGAAGAGCCAAGAATGCTGCTAAATGTGGAGGAAATGATCCCTGAATTTATAGACTTCAGACTATAGCACGGGAAACAAACAGGAAAATGTAAGGGTGTTAACGCTGGAAGTGCCAATTATATATGGTCAGTAAAATAAGCAGTTGCGAATTCAGTTCTTGGGTTAGCAAGAAAGTTTAGAGCTAAACTTACAGTTCAGAATGGCCAACAGGCACATGAAAAGATGCTCAACGTCACTCCTCATCAAGGAAATACAAATCAAAACCACACTGAGATACCACCTCACGCCAGTCAGAGTGGCTAAAATGAACAAGTCAGGAGACTATAGATGTTGGCAAGGATGTGGAGAAACGGGAACCCTCTTGCACTGTTGGTGGGAATGCAAATTGGTGCAGGCGCTCTGGAAAGCAGTGTGGAGGTTCCTCAAAAAATTAAAAATAGATCTACCGTATGACTCAGCAATAGCACTGCTGGGAATTTACCCAAGGGATACAGGAGTTCTGATGCATAGGGGCACTTGTACCCCAACGTTTATAGCAGCACTTTCAACAATAGCCAAATTATGGAAACAGCCTAAATGTCCATCAACTGACAAATGGATAAAGAAGATGCGGTTTATATATACAATGGAATACTACTTGGCAATGAGAAAGAATGAAATCTGGCCATTTGTAGCAACATGGATGGAACTGGAAAGTGTTACTCTAAGTAAAGTAAGTCAGGCAGAGAAAGACAGATACCATATGTTTTCACTCATATGTGGATCCTGAGAAACTTAAGAGAAGACCAGGGGCGAGGGGAAGGGGGGGGGAGTTACAGAGAGGGAAGAAGGCAAAACATAAGAGACTCTTAAATACTGAGAACAAACTGAAGGTTGATGGGGGTGGGGGAGAGGGGAAAGTGGGTGATGGGCATTGAGGAGGGCACCTGTTGGGATGAGCACTGGGTGTTGTATGTAAACAAATTTGATAATAAATTATATACATATTATAATATATAATATTATATATATATTTATTATATATATTTATATTTATTATATATATATATTTATATATATATAAAACACACACACACACACACACACACACATATGCACAAAACAAAACAAAACAAAACAGAATGGGTACTGCAGTTGAAGGTATGGAAATGAATGCATGTCCCTTCCCAAATTGTGTTAAGCAGAGGTGAAATATATAGCCATTCCCCAAATGTACCTGTCTAGAATAAGTCCAATTCCTAGTCAAAATCCTATGTATAATCTTTACACTACCACTATAGTTTATTTAAAAGGCTTTAAATAATCTGGCAAGCCTTGTGGCAGAATGCTGCCCTTGCCACACTAGACTTGATGTCTTTGAGGGAGGTTGCAGTCAAGGGCTCAGGCCACCTTGGCCAGCCATACTTTGATGCATTTCTGAAATACTAATGCAAACATTTCCATTCAGAAGGAGCCTCCATTACCAAGGGGCCTCCTTACCATGCCCTGATGGATGCCTGGATTCCTAGTGTAAGCTCCATTCAGAAACTTCCTTACCAAGGGGCTTTGGCCTTCCCCAGACCCCTCGCTGAGACCTTACTGGAAGTAAGGGGGGGGGGGGCTTAAAGATACTCTTAGTATTCAATACTTCTCCTTTGCTAGTCTTACCCCTTTCTCTACACCAGGGCCAGGGGTCTATAAAACAACAGAAGCCTTTTGTTAGATGTTCCCTAATCAGTAAGACAATCCTCATTGTATGCTAATACATCTGAATCTTCTAGGCATATTCTTTTGGTGGGGGAAGGATTACTGAGGGAGTTGGTGCTTCCTCTTTTCCCTTAAACCAGCACAGTGATTAAAGGTTTCAATGTTACTTTTGTTTTGGTTTGTTGTCAAAACCCACAAGACCTAGCAGCTCTTCTCTCCAGAGCAGCTCTTCATACACAGCACATATTTATAATTAATCATGGCACTCCTTCAAGTGGGCTTTGGATAAGCTCTCAAAACTCTTCCCAACAGTTCTTCAGTCTATCAATATCAATTGTTTAAGGTGGGCATGCAAATTAACATCTATTTATTCTGGATACATAAAGTAAAAATGAGGATGGAGTCTAACAACACGTTAATATTTAAATATTTGGAAAACAATAGTGGGAAGTACTATCTTGTTTCAGGACTGAAATTGCTGACAAAGTAACTCCATGGTTTTCTTTAGAAAACCCCAATTAATGTCAATGCTAATGATGTTAAATATATATAGGGGCTTATTTCTTACAAAGCACTTTCCAATCAGAAGTATATTTCCTAGGGAGAAGTGGAAACTGTCCAATAAATGGCTTGAGTTGAGTGGACACAGTAACATCATTTAGGCTATTCTACAGAATTCTGCTCTTGCTTTGATATTTTAACTATTCAAGCCAGTTCCACTGCAGTGGCCCTTAACTGTAACAAATTAATTATGAAAATATTAGAAGATTTCATCAGGTGACCATCAATAATGATCACAAAGTAAGGTTTCATTAATTCAAAAGTTTAAGGTATAGGGGTATGTATGAGTGGTCCAGAATACAATGGATTAAGAGTAAAAACTATGAATGGACATGGGTTACTTCCTTCTAATTATAAATGTGAGTTGGTTTTCATCCAAGGGGCAAAGAAATTTAATTGAGATTTAAAAGAAGTTGTATTGATTAAATCTTGTATCTTCTAAAGCTTTATATGGAATATATATACAGTTGACTTTTGAACAATGCAAGGTGAAGAGCACTGACCCCCTATATAGGCAAAAAAAAATCTGTGTATAATCTGACCCCCCCCCAAACTTTACTAACAGCCTACAGTTAGCCAAAAGTCTTACCAATTACAGCCAATTAACATATATTTTGTATGTTATATACATTATAAACTGTATTCTTACAGTAAGGTAACCTAAATATGTTAAGAAAATCTTAAAAGAAAATACATTTACAGTACTTTATTGCATTTATCAGGAAAAACACACAAACCCATGTGGTTTGAGGATTAACTGTACTTAAAACAGTGCCAAGGATATATCATCTATAGATACGGTAAATAGAAATGTATATGTCAGTGCATATGTCAATTCTTTAACAATAATACATGCTATCTTCTTGATGTTTGAAGTGTACGATAGACTTAAGTGACACAAAATTATACGATTGCATATTAAAGGTACAGAGCGATCATATTTAATGAAAGGATAGGGAAGACTTTCCTAATGGGTATATTATACCTATCAAAACACTAGAAAGAACACTGATAAGGAAACAGCATGGACAAAGGCAGGAATACTTCTGGCATGGCAGAATAGCACCAATGGTAGAATACCACTTTGCTTCAAGCTTTTTCTTAATTTGTTTTTATAAAATGATTTAACTGCACATTAAAAATTATCATGTAATTTCACAAATAACTAAGTAAGTAAATATAAAGTGGGCCAACAATCTAGATATGATTTGACTCATCTATTCAATAAATTAGATAAAGCAGTAATATAAAACTCATATCCAAGGTATCATAATTTGCATTGTTTTGGTAGCTGTGAGATTTAGTTTTAAGGAACATATGCTTTAAAAGGTAATTTTGAAAAATTTTTTTTTCAACGTTTATTTATTTTTGGGACAGAGAGAGACAGAGCATGAACGGGGGAGGGGCAGAGAGAGAGGGAGACACAGAATCGGAAACAGGCTCCAGGCTCTGAGCCATCAGCCCAGAGCCCGACGCGGGGCTCGAACTCACGGACCGCGAGATCGTGACTTGGCTGAAGTCGGACGCTTAACCGACTGTGCCACCCAGGCGCCCCTAAAAGGTAATTTTGAATGGGGCGCCTGAGTGGCTCAGTCGGTTGAGCCTCCGACTCTTGATTTCGGCTAAAGTCGTGATCCCGGGGTCGTGGGATTAAGCCTCACATCCGGCTCTGTGCTGAGCATTGAGCCTGCTTGGGATTCTTTCTCTCTCCCTCTGCTCCTCTCCCCTAATCACTCACTCTCCCTCAAATAAAAAAAATAACAATAAAATAAAATGAGCGCATATTTAACAAAGAGAACTGTTTTAAAAAAAAGAATTTTGAGAAATAAAAAAATGTTGGTGTGGAAATCAATATTTAAGGAACATGGATTTAAACATTCATTATAGAACTGATTATTAGATACCCACTTTGTTTCTATGCTACCCATTTTCCTTGTATTTTTTTTATTATTTTCACTTTTTTTACTTTATATTACCAGTAGTGATTTATCATCTCATTTATTCAAAGTTACTAGTAACTATTATTTTAAAATGAAATAGGAAAGTGTTGAGGTTGTTTGTTTTTAATAAGAAACATTTCTATTCATCCAGTTTGAGAAAATCATAGTTATGTGTAAAATAATGATTTGTTGCTAAATTATTTTAAAAATATCATTTCATGCTTAGAAATAATAGCTTTCATTAGCATATACTTTATGCTGCAGCACATAACTTCAATATTCCAGACAAATTATATGTTGACAAAATTGGCTGAGTTTCCTATTTGAAAAAATGAGCCACAGTATGTTGCTTTCAAAAGTCATTACCTTTTAGATGGGCTCCTTCCTTCCTTAAATGCATTGACAATAATCTCAGGGCACAATATGTGGTAAAGTACATGGGTAAGCATTAGCTTTCTATTCAGAAAAAAACCAAACCTACATTTCCCAGAGATCCATATCATGGATAGCTTATGTGGGCCCACCAGACAGAAATAAGATGATGGAAAATAAATGGAAAGAAATAGCTATAGAACCAACACCTTGTTTTTACTCTTAACTTTAAGCAAGGTCACGATGGGTTACGGGACTCGTGACTCTCCTTAGGGACATGATTGTGGCACATTTCTCACATCAGAAATCAAATAAAAATGCCCAGAGCTGTCTTAGCAAAGAAAAGTCAGTTGTGATTATGAGACTACAGATAATGTATTTAAAAAATGGGGGATGGAAACTAAGGAACTGATTACAGGACTGCATGAAGGTAACTAAATCTAAGATACTTTTAACTTTTTCCAAATACACATGTGTGTGCATATGCATGATGCATGTATGTAAAACTAAACTACACTCTTTTTCTGAATGACTGCTTCTCCAACTTTCTTCCCAGCTACACTACTACAATCCCCTCCACACCACTTTCCAATTTATCAGCTTAATTCAGAGAACTCCAGGAAAATCTGCAGATTTCAAGGAGGAAAGAAAGGAAAGGAAGGTGTTAATTTTACTCTTACTTTGCCTCAGCATCTACTGATTGCTTTTCTAAGGAAGCTATTCCAAATGATGTTGGTATAAGGTAAATGTCCTTGCAAGTATAAAACAAACAAACCTGCAGCTTTGTTAAGGTTTCATAAGGTCTGCTTGCCATATTAGAACGCCCAGTGTTCTCAGAATGTCAGATCAGCTACACTTTACTTCAGCCAAGTGCATTTATGCTCCTACGTTCTGGCACCCCGCCACAATCGAGTTGCTTTTCATTCATCAAACACTGCAGCAGAACACTCTAACTAGGCAACTGCTCCTCATTCTGCCCAAATCTCTTTATCATGGAATTGGGTTCCCTTCAAAAAGTTTATCATGTTGAAAAGGGCCTGCAATGCAAAAACAATGCCATTTATCAGCTTAGGCAAGGAGACTGCGAGAAAATGATAAATTTTCCATACTTGGCTGTAGTTTATCACCAGTTTATTTTAACTTCCCCTTGTACTTGCTGGATACATTTGTATGACAGGTAAACTTTAAGTGCCTCATGCTCCTTTTCACTGATGAATGTGCTTAATAATGCAGATGTGCATTTATAAAGTTGACTCCTACCACGGAGTATACAAGAAAGGCGAACTGTAAGAATTATACAATGTTTTAAGAATATATGATCTTAAGGATTATTCAGTCCAACCTTCTAATATGTAAATAACATCACTGAGTCACTGATGGTCAAATAAGCAATATAAGATCACGAAGCCAATTTATGACAGAGCCAGGAACTCAACCTGGAAAAAATTGCTTCCTATTATCTCACATGAATAAATTGATATACTTTGATAATTACTTCATTAAAAGATACTTGTTGAGGGGTGCCTGGGTGGCTCAGTCGGTTAAGCATCAGACTTCAGCTCAGGTCATGATCTCATGGTTCATGAGTTTGAGCCCTACATCAGGCTCCACACTTAGTGTGGAGCCTGCTTGGGATTCTCTCTCTCTCTCTCTCTCTCTCTCTCTCTCTCTCTCTCTCTCTCTCTCTCTCTCTTCCTCTCTCTGCTCTTCCCCCACTTGTGCTCACTAGCTCTCTCTCAAAGTAAATGAACTTGAAAAAAAAAAAGATACTTGTTGGATCTTTATTTGGTATGAGATCCTGGTTACACAACAAATGAAATATATATAATATATTCATGTCCTACTGGGATTTTTAGTGAGTAGTAGAGATGCTACATAACTACAAAAAAAATTGTGATAAGTACTCTCAGAAGTACAATGAGAAATAATAGGCGACTTAAACTCAGTTGGAAAGTGTGGATAAATCAGCACTGATGGCTGGTGGTCAAGGACAAAGTCTTTGCAGATGTGATATCTGACATGAGACCTAAATGATGTTTTTTGAAATAAAAGTTTTAACTTCTGTGTTCTTGACCATCTCACACTTCTGTGTTCTTGTTCTCTGCCTAATCTCACTTTCTCCCATGATAATACTTCACTCATGCTTCAATTAGCTGAACATTTTACAAAGCATTAAGATCCAGAATCTTATTTTCTGGCTGTGAATTCTCAGGGCTTCAGCTAACTTATAGTGTCCTTTCTCCAATAATTCTTGGACACCTCTGGGACCTTCCCCAAAGTCAAAATTCATATAGCCATTGCTTGCTAAATATATCCATTTCAGTATCTAATAGGTATCTCAATATTTACATATGAGTCAGATTCTAGAATATAGGGAGAAGACAAGGTATTTCTAAAAAAGTGGAATAACAGGAAAGAAATTCCATAGCAGCTACTGGAACTTACTAAGAAGTTATAGAACTGGTACCTATTGGCATCATGTGATCAGTGGTACAAAATGGCCGAGAAACAGCCCAATATCCACACTGAATTTCACTCATGACAGAAGAGTAGTATAACATGATTTAGGACAGGCAAGACTAGTTAATACATAAAAATTAGAAAAAACTAGCGAAAATCTAAACTTAAATTTTTAGAGGATAATAGAAAATGCCAGGCTGATACAAGAAAAGGAAGGAATAAGAAAAGAGCATAAAAGAATGAAGGTGTTTTCAAACGGTGTAAGATACATGTAATTGGAATACCAGAAGGAGAAGAAACTAAGAAATATTTATAATAATGACTTACTTTCCAAAATTCTTGACAGATGCCAAACCATGTTTACAAGAAGCTCAAAGAACATAAACTAGGATAAATTTAAAAACACCAAGCAAGCTACAACTATAAATATTATATTCACATTTGTACTAAAGCTTCTGACATTTTTTAAATGTTTGCTGAAAACCCTTAAGCTGTGTCCCCCCTCTTCACATTCATTCTCAGGTCCAGGCAAGATGAGAAAGCCGTTTTCCCTCCTTTGGTGCCAAAGGGAGATTCAACCACGTAAACCTCTTCCCATTAGCCACAACTCCTGCTCATTAACTGCTATAAAAATTCCAAAACAATCTCCTTTCTCTGGTTCCTCAAGCCATTTTTGGACTAGGTAGAAGGGCAACTGCTTTCCACAAGAACTCGTTATGTGAATAACAAATCTTTTTAGACTTTCTTGGTGCGTGTATATGTGGCATCACCAGTTCTGATAGTTGAACCAAATTCTAAGTGTGGATCCTCCCCATCATTGCAGGGTGGCCCACACAAAACTATAGAAGCAAAGACAGAAAATCTTGAAAGAAACCAGGCATAGATGGGAGAAGAATAAAACCAGATTACATGGAACCCAGATTAGAATTACGATGACCTTCCTGTCAGAAACCACGTAAAAAAGCAGTGAGTGCAGTTTAATATTAAAATGTTGAAAGAAAAACAAATACCAACCTATAACCCTACATCTAGTGAAATTATCTTTAAAAGAAAAATAAAACTTACTTTCATGAAGAAACTGAGCAGTCATCACCAGCTGATTTTCCCTTGAAGAGAAGGCGATAAATTCTTCAAGAAGGAAAATTACATGGATCAGGAACTTGAATCTGCTTAAAGAAAATAAGAGAAACGATAAGTGGAGGGAAAATATTTCCAATTGATCTAGGTTGATGTAGGTTGAGCATCTAACTCTTGATTTCAGCTCAGGTCATGATCTCAGGGTCATGATCATGCTCATCACAGATCTTCCTTAAAATTCTTTCTCTATCCCTCTGGTCCTCTCCCCTGCTCACACACTCTGTCTAAAAATAATAATAATAATAATAATAATAATAATAATAATAATAAAATATATACTTTATATATTATATAAATATACTATATATACTATATATTTATAAAATATATAAAATATATACTATATGATATTACACACATATGTAAAATATGTACTATATATATTATATATAGTATATATAAGATAAATAATATATATATTATTACATATAAAATATATAATATAATAGGTTATTTAAGGTAATAATGGTAAAATGAGTTAGGTCATTATAGTATCTGAAGGTATGGAAGTGCTTAAGGAATATACGTAGGATATACAAAAATACAATCATAGGAAAATACAATCAAAGGAACACAGATGCCAATTGAAAGAACTTCCAATGTCCAAAGCTGGAACACCCTAAGCAACAACAACAACAACAACAAAAGCAGGTAGTATTGGACTTTGACCCAAAGTATAAAATAAATAACCATGAGTCCATACTATTGTAAATAAATGATTGAATACATAAATAATGTGGAGAACAGAAATTCTCCTGAGGAAAAATTTCCAAATAATTTATGTAGGTATTTTGCCTTCAAGCAGGTAGAGCACACATTCTTATTCTTTAAGAGTGAGCTATGTGTAGTGACCTCCTTTCCAAAAGTACAATATACAAAGGAGAGGTAAAGAGTAAAGTTACACTCAAGAAACCTGGAAAACCTCATTCAGCTTATGAAGGTGATACATCATGTTGATAATATGTATCCTTGATATACGGTGATGAAAATTACACTTTAGTAGTGGGAGCTAAGATGGCATCATATTAGGAAGACTCTAGGGTCCTCTTGTCCCTCCAACACAACTAGATAACTATGAAATCATTCTGAATACCCAAAAAATCAACCTGAGGATTGACACAACAAACTCTACAACCAGAGGGAAAGACATGGCCATGTCGAGGAAGGTAGGAAGTAATGACATGGTGTGGAGGAGAAACAGATCACAGGTACTGACTGTGGAGGAGAGGGAACCCTACCTGTGTAGCAAGACCAGAGAGAGAAGAACACACAGCGGAACACATAAGGACAACATTTTCCCAAAGCCACTGGCTGGGAAAACAACAGGGGTTGATTTTTGTGAGTTTTTGCAATCAGCTGGGCTTTAAAGACTGCAGTTTAAAGGTCGGTGGGGATGGCTGGGATAGAGCCCTGAGGGCGCAACCCTAACTCCTGGACAGAAGTCAGGCAAACAATCCCTGGACAGACAGTGTGGAAACAGCAACCCGAAAAATGCCTGGGACACACAGGGAGGAGATTATTTGCTCTTCTTAGAGTGCTTCCCTGAGAACAACAATATGGAGACCCCTCTCCAGGGACAGTGGAGTTTGCTGGCATCATTTCCCTCCCCCAACCATCTGCATAAACACAGAAGCACTTGTGATAACACTACAGCACTGAAACTAGATGTCTAACCTTTTTGTACCAGGTCCCACACCCCTGTGTTCTGGCGGTATTGCCCTTCTCTGTCAAGTTTGCCTCAGTTCCAGTGTGGTGGGCCCCTTCCCCAGAAGACCAGCAGAAACCCCTGCCCACACCACATCTCCCTCACCAGAGAGTTCTGAAAGGCTTCAGCTTTAGGAGAAGTAGTATCAAGTCTCATTTAATAAGCACTAAATCATACCTAATTAAAACTCACCACACTCTGGCCAAGGTCCAAACACTGTGCACAGCAGGAAACCTCTGCAGAGGACTGGCCTGAAGGATACAGTAGCCAAAACACAGCAGCACAGTGCATACAGCACACACAAGAGACACTCCCTGAAGCATCAGGCCCTGGACACTATATGGCCTGTTCTTCATAAAGTCATTACTCTGACAGGCAGAGAACATAACAGGGTTTCCAAATACAGGGAAGAAGACAGAGACCTAGACAAAATGCCAGGATGGAGGAATTCATCCCAGATGAAACCACAAGAAAAGGTCACAGCCAGAGGTCTAAGCAAAACAGACATAACGAATATGTCTGATGGAGAATCTAAAGCAATAATCATAAGGTACACTGATACCAAAATGAGATAAAGACACTACAAAAAAAAAGAAAGAAAAGAAAATTACAGGCTAATATCCTTGATGAACATGGATGCAAAAATTCTCCACAAAATGCAAGCAAATCAAATCCAACAGTACAGAATTATTTACCACAATCAAGTGGGATTGAGTGCTGGGTTGCAAGGGCAGTTTAGTACTCAGAAGTTAATCAATGTGATATACCACATTAATACGAGAAAGGATTGAAACCCCATGATCCTTTCAATAGATAAGAAAAAGCACGTGAGAAAGTACAACATCCATTCATGATATAAACCCTCAACAAAGTAGGTTTAGAGGGAATGTACCTTAACATAATCAAGGTCATATATGAAAAAATCACAGCTAAAATCATCCTCTATGGGGAAAACTGAACACTGTTCTTCTATGGTCAGGAACAAGACAGGGATGTCTATGCTCACCACTGTTACTTATAGTACTGGAAGATGTAGCCACACCAATAAGACAGCACAAAGAAATAAAAGGT
Source organism: Felis catus (assembly GCF_018350175.1). Lineage (NCBI taxonomy): Eukaryota > Metazoa > Chordata > Mammalia > Carnivora > Felidae > Felis > Felis catus. The sequence goes on along the minus strand of NC_058384.1, from coordinate 49,024,744 downwards.
ATCCCAACTGGCAAGGAAGAAGTTAAACTTTCACTATTTGCAGATGACATGATACTCTATATAGAAAGTGGTGAAAGTGTTACACCAAAAACACTGAAAACTGATAAACAAATTGAGTTTTATATTCTGCAACTTCACTGAATGCACAGAAATCTGTACCATTTCTATACACCAATCATGAAGCAGGAGGAAGAGGAATTAAGAGAATAATTCCATTTACAACTGCACCAAAACTAAAATGTTTAGGACTGAACCTAACCAAAGAGGTCAAAGACCTATACTCTGAAAACCATAAAACATTGATGAAAGACATGGAAGAAGACACAAAGAAATGGAAAAGCATTCCATGCTCATGGGTTGGAAGAACAAACATTGTTAAAACATCTATACTACCCAAAGCAATCTACACATTCAATGCAATCTCTATCAAAATACCACCAGCATTTTTCCTAGATCTAGAACAATCAATCCTAAAACTTGTATGGAACCACAGAAGACCCCAAAGAGCCAAAGCAATCCTGAAAAAGAAAATGCAAAGCCGGAGGCATAACAATTCTAGACTTGAAGTTTTATTACAAAGCTGTAGTGATCAAGACAGTAGGGTACTGGCACAAAATCAGACATATAGATCGATAGAAAATCCAGAAATGAACCCACAACTGTTTGATCAACTAATCGTAACAAAGCAGAGAAGAATATGCAATGGAAAAAAGACAGTCTCTTCAACAAATGGTGTTGGGAAAACTGGACAGGAACATGCCAAAGAATAACAGTGGACCACTTTCTCATACCACACATAAAAATAAGTTAAAAATCAATTAGAGCTAAATGTGCATTAGGAAACCATTAAAATCCTAGAGTAGAACACAGGCAGTAATCTCGTTGACACTGGCTGTACCAACTTCTTACTTGATATGTCTCCTGAGGCAGGGAAACAAAAGCAAAAATAAACTATTGGGACTTCATTGAAATAAAAAGCTTCTCTACAGTGAAGGAATCATCGAAACCAAAAAGCAACGTTCAGAATAGGAGAAGATATTTGCAAATGGCATGCCTGATGAAGGGTTAGTATCCAAAATATATAAAGAATTTATAAAATTCAACACCCCCAAAACAAGTAATCCTTTTAAAAATGGGCAGAAGATGCGAACATTTTTCCAAAGAAAACATCCAGGAGGCCAATAGACACATGAGAAGATGCTCAACATCACTCAGCATACTCAGCATCAGAGAAAAAGAAATCAAAACTACAATGAGATATTACTCACACCAGTCAGAATGGCTAAAATGAACAAGACAGGAAACAACAGCTATTAAAAAGGATGCACAGAAAAGGGAACCCGTTTGAAGTGCTGGTGGGAATGCCAACTGGTGCAGCCACTTGGGAAAACAGTGTGGAGGTTCCTCAAAAAAGGTTAAAAATTCTAGTGATCGCACTACTGGGTATTTAGCCAAAGAATACAAAAACACTAACTGGAAAGAATACATCCACCCTGACGTTTAACATTTATGGAAATTAACGGAAAGAGCCCAAATGTCCACTGACTGATAAGTGGATAAAGAGGAGGTGGTATTATATACAACAGATTATTTATTACTCAGCCATAAAAAAAGAATGAAATCTTGCCATTTGCAATGATGTAATGGAGCCAGAGAGCATCACGCTAAGTGAAATCAGTCACAGAAACACAAATATCATATGATTTCACTCATATGTGGAATTGAAGAAACAAACAAATGAACATGGGGGGGGGGAGTAAGAGAGGAAAACCAAGAAACAGACCCTTGCCTATAGAAAACAAACTGATGGTTACTAAAGGGGAGCTTCATGGGAGAGGGAAGGGTTAAATAGATGATGAGGATTAAGAAAGGCACTTGTGATGAGCACCAGGTGTTGTAAGTGTTGAATCTCTAAATTCTACACCTGAAATATTTTAACTTTATTTTTTATTTTTTAAAATTTGCATCCAAATTAGCATATAGTGAAGCAATGATTTTAGGAGTAGATTCCTTAATGCCCCTTACCCATTTAGCCCATCCCTCCCTCCCACAACCCCTCCACTGGAAATTAATATTACACTGTGTGTTAACTAACTTGGATTTACATAAATACTTGGAAAAATATTATAATTTTTAATGTCAAATTAAAAAAAAAAGAAAAAAAATGGTACTTCATCTCTGTGGTCCTCCTTTCCCAAACTCATAAACACCATCTAATTATGGAGAAAAAAAAACATCAGTAAGACAAATCTCAGTTGAGAGACATTCTAAAAATACCTAATATGCTTCAAAACTGTCAAAGTCATCAAATACAACAGTTAAGTCTGAGAAATTGTTGCAGCCATGAGAAGCTTAAGAAGACATGACAATTAAATGTAAAACAAGGCATCCTGAACAGGATCCTTTCACAAATAAAGGTTATTAGGTAAAAACTAAGGAACTCCAAATAAAGTATGTTCTTTCATTAATAATATTGTATCAATATTGGTTACATTAACAGTAACAAATATACTACATTAATGTAAGATGTTAATAAAAATGGAAACTGTATGGTAGGGAGGAGATATGAAACTGTACTAGCTTCACAATTTTCTGTTTATAGAAAACTGCTCTCATAAATTATGTAAAAATTTGAGTTTTCTTAATAAAAGAATGGGTAAATATATTGTGGCAAATCTCACAAAGGAATATTCCATAAAGCAGAGGAAAAATAATGAATCAGAGCTTCTTTCAACAAAATATGTGAAATCGACTCACAAAAAAAATGATAGAAGACAACTTTTTACAAAGTGTGGAAATAATTAAAAGCCAAATATATATTTTAGACATATGTAAAAACAACAATTATCAAGACAATGGTATTCCCAACTTTGGGATAGCGTTCATCTCAGATATAAGGATGCAAGCTGGTTATGTAAGAGGAGGGAAATACTTGCATGTACGTGATTTTCAGTTTTTTTTTACACTTGAAGTGGTTTATATTTGTGGATGTGTATCACTTAATAAGCAAACACATATTATATTAAAATAAATATAAAGGTCTATACATAGACCAATACTGATAGCAGGTAACAAACAAGAATTGTCATTAATCAATTCTGTGCACCTGAGTTCAACAGCAGCAATTAGTCACATGTAAATCAATGTTTAAAATATTTATGTCATATGCATACTTTAGTTTACCTTTAAATTGTTATAGCAATACTGATTCCAGTACATTTCTAATGTTATCATTATGCTTATTTTCATAGTTTTCATGTGTTGTGCCAGACCAAAACAGCAAAGAATATCAAAGGAAAAACGGCTTGCAACTTAACATTTTATATAACTACATAAATTGTTAGAAAATGTTAAATGTTAATGGTATAGTCCAAATCCAGACAATATTTAGGCTTATAAATGAGCCAGTATTTGAATACATACAGAAACCCACTCTGTTAATGAAAAAATATAGTAATATCATATGACAAGATAACTTACAAAAAGTAACGTTGTTACTAGGAAGCTTCCAGAAGTACTGTAAGTTCAAGCTACTCCATCAGAATTAAGTACATTTCAGGAGTGGTTCTTGATGAAACATCAGTGACACTCTCACTAGGCATAGTCTCTAACTGTGACACTTTAGCCCCCCAAAACCAGATGTCCCTGAAAGCTGGATTCCCAGGAGGACTCAGTGAAGTTCTTTCTTTATCCCCTACATCCAGCTTCTATACTGCAGTTCTGGGTAAGTTCATTTGGCTGGTGGAACTTAGTTTGCCTGTATGGGCTCAAATGCACTGATGCTCGGAAAGAGTTTCTAGCTTCCATTTATGGAGTACACGAACATTCACATGATGAAAAATTCCTCTGAACAGTTTTTAAAAGAGCCTTGCGAAACAACAAAGGTACACACTCGTTAGAATGTCTCAGGCAAAATTTACTTTGTTTGCAATTATTTATCTAAATACTGGCAACTCATAGTTAAAGACAGCTAAACTGTGCTACTTGTATATTTCAATTAACCTGGATGATATCAAGTTATTAAGAAATAAATAAATTCAATGGAATAGGACCAGAATCCATTCTTATTTCATGCCATTAGACACTATATCATATGTTAAGAGATTTATCCTAATGATACCACCTCTGAATGAAATATCATCTTAATGAGGAAGCATGATTTATAATGAGCTTATACAATTCAGTTCATAATTGATTCCTGACAATAAGTCAAAGTTCAATGAAAGCTCAAAACAATTATGGTTCTCATAACAGAGTTCTCTACAGAATTGTTGCCTCTAAAGCTTCATTGCTTTTAGATTTTGCCTGATAACCCTTGCAACTGATCAAGTAATTAAATGGTATGAATCATTTACATAAAAAGCTAGTGTGTAAGTGTATCCAAGAATGGAGAAAAAGCCTATTCTCTTTTAAAAACAAGACAAAAAGCACTGTTGGTTTATTGCAGAGAATGCCAGGACACAGAAGTTCACATTAGGATATGTGTTTTGAATAAAACCGAAATCTAAGACCATTATATTGTAGTTTGGGTCTTTTGGCAGGAAAAGAGCAAAAAAATAAAAAGGGGAGGGGGGTACATAAGCAGTTGTATGGCTGAAGTGGCACACTGCTTAAATGGTTACCTGAGATAACCCCAAAAGCAAACCTGAGATCTCCTGGGAATTTAAGTCTAGAGGAAGAGATGGGAAGCAATGTTACTGGTGTGTGTTCCTTGCTATTATTGCTTTTGTTGACAAGATATTTATAAAAATAAACTGGTTATTAGCAAGAAGAAATAGAGAAAAATAGAAAGGTTCTAGAAATCTGGGAGCTTGGCAGTCGGAAAAACCAGCTGCCTCTAAATTCCAATGAACAATTTAACAGTCTGAAAAAGATTTTAAGTTACAAAAACCAAACCAGAGTTTTCACTGAACAAAAATTCTTTACATAGTTTAAATTAAAATTTTTAAATCTAATGCTTTAAGATTAATCTTAAGATAAATATCATTGAGAAGGAGGAGGAAGAGTGTGGAGTGGGGAGAAGAAGGAAAGGTGGGGCAGAGAAAGGGAAAGAAGCATGTTGTGTAAAAGTAAATCAAAAATTTGTAAGAAAAACTTTGGATTTGCTAACATAGCACATGGGACTAACCAAAATTCAATAAATAAGAAGCCTAATAATATTTTAAGAGAATTATATTCCCAAATAAATCATAAAAGTGGATAAAGAATTATATGCTGATAATTTCAACTTCACTGACATTAAAACATCATCTCTTTTAAAAAACACTGTTAAGAAATGAAAATGCAAGCCTCAATTGGGAGAAAATATTTTGATTCATATGTCTGATGAAGGAATGATAGTCATAATATAAAAAATTCAAAATTCAGTAAAAGATAAACTCATGCCCTAAAGGACATGAGACTTGAACAAAAACTTCACAAAAGATGATAGTCAAATAGAGAAAAGAAAACAGAGATGCTCAACATAATTAGTTTCCTAAGTTTAAACCACAATGGAATTCATTTTATTAGAAAACTTCAAATTAAAAAGACTGATCAATTATTGCTGAGGTTGAGCGGTAACTAGGAGCTTACTTGGTTCTGAAGGAAATTCAAAATGGTAGAAACTTCAAAAAACTATTGAAACTATTGTGGGTTTTTTTTTGATAAAATGAAATATACACTTAACATATGACCAAGCACTTCAAACCTTAAACGTTTCTTCCTATGAAAATGTGTATTTATACAAAGACCTGTACAAAGACCTAGGAGTTTTACTCATTGTAGTCAAATTGGAAGCAATCCATAGTTCCATAAATCAATTTTGGTCTATTCATACTATTGCACAATTTCTGTAAACCAATCTTGGTCTATCCATACCACTCAGAAACAAAAAGAAACAAACTACTGACACAAGTACTGATACATGGATAAATCACATGGCCACATAGATACAACATTTGATAAAAAACCATCCCAAATCTTTAAAATTACTCAGGATGGAAGCATGCTACAATTACTTAGTAGCCATGAAGCAAGGCAAATGTCTAACAGTCTTTTCAAACAAGGAAAAGGGGGATGATGGAAGAAGAGAATACAATCAGGGGCCAAGAAAAAAGAGTAACTCCCAGAGACCAGAATCAGAGTCTACTCATGGAAGTTCTGTACTACCAAGGTAGGAGCCTCACTTCCCAATAATTTTGGTTAAGTAATTCTTCTGGGTCTTCCATGCTTCCATTTTTGAAATGTTACACATCTGTTTACTGTGTGTGTGTGTGTGTGTGTGTGTATAAAGGGTTGGGGTCTGATAGAGGTAAGTTATTATTATTAGTTCATAAATGTGAGAACTATCCCTAATATAGATGAGAACACAATAGCCAGAGCTTTTAGCCTTTGAGCAGAATCCAAGAACTGGATGAGCCTATGGTATGCCTCTTTTGATGAAGAAGAGAATGTACTTTGTGAAGAAGAAAACAAGTAAGTACTGAAAGAAGGGTAATCTGTGGCAAATAAATAAATAAATAAATAAATAAATAGCGTTCCTCATCCTCTGCCTATCTTCTTTTTCTTTCATTGGCATGGAGGTAAAATATATTTCTCAGTCTACCATTATTAAGTGAAGCCCCAACACTGGGCTCTAGCCAATGGAATGTTGGCAGAAGTGATATATGCACATCTCAGGCCAACTTGAAAATGACTTATGCAATCTTCTATGAATTTTCTTAACTCCTATCTGTTAATTTAATGTCAACCCCAAGGGGACCTTGAGAGTCACTTTTTTTTTAACATTTTTTTTTTTATTTTTTTTTTCAACGTTTATTTATTTTTGGGACAGAGAGAGACAGAGCATGAACAGGGGAGGGGCAGAGAGAGAGGGAGACACAGAATCGGAAACAGGCTCCAGGCTCTGAGCCATCAGCCCAGAGCCCGATGCGGGGCTCAAACTCACCGACCGCGAGATCGTGACCTGGCTGAAGTCGGACGCTTAACCGACTGCGCCACCCAGGCGCCCCAACATTTATTTTTGAGAGAGAGAGAGAGAGAGAGAGAGAGAGAGAGAGAGAGAGAGAGACGCAGAGAGAGAAGGAGACAGAGAATCCGAAGCAGGCTCCAGGTTCTGAGCAAGCTATGAGCACAGAGCCCGACACGGGGCTGGAACCCATGAACTGTGAGATAATGACCAGAGCTGAAGTCAGAGGCTCAGCAAACTGAGCCACCCAGGTGCCCCAAGAGTCACTTATTGAAGGAAGTACCACAAAGTTGAAAAGTAAATAACCTTGACTGTATGCAGCAGAGCTCTCCCAACAATCTGCATTGGACCATGATATGGGTGAAAAATAATTTTGTATTTTGTTAGGCAGTGAAAAATTTTCTTTAGTGCAGCACTTAGTATTATTTATTCTGATAATTTCAGTGTTAAATCATAATTATACCAGAAAAGTTTATAAAAGTATAAAATATTGTGATATTTGAAATCTACCATTCAAAATCCTTGAAAAGGTATGAGGGCAAATATTATATGTATGTATATCTTTCAAGTAAATTGCATATGTGAAAGAATTTCCTGGAACTACTCAAAAAAGCAGCTGAAGTATATTTAACCTTGAATTGTAAAGCTGAGAAAGAGAAATATCATTGAAAATCTGAGTTACTGCAATAGCATTCACGAAATTCATCCTCTAAAACATTGGTCTTAGACTTTTTCCTTATTATCACTCTATTAGCAAACTCAGGTCTTCACATTGAAGAGGAGGTCTAATTTTATTTTTTTCAAGATTTTGAAGCAAAAAACATTTTAGAGTATGATTAAATCATAGCATGCTGAGTTCCTCTTCTGATTTTTGTTTTTCATGTTTTTAAATTAACATTTTCAGCATTTGGTTATTTTATTGCCTAAATGTTTTCTAAAACCACAAGACCATTCCTAACATCAAATTTCCAGAGGCAAAAGCTAGATGAAAGAGCATTTTCAAGGATGCAAAGCCCACAGAAAAGAAACTCTGCCTTGACACACTTGAGGTAGGTTTAAAAATAATTCACCATAGAAAGTTTGTTTTAAAGTAATGTACTCTTCACCAAGCATAATTATCCAGTCTAATCATGAAGACCGAGTGCTTCAACTGTACTCCAAAAGTTAAAATAAAGCAGCATTATCAATTTATTACAAGTCAAAAATAACCATCTTAAGAATGACAATGAAGTAGACAGACTATATAACATAGCCGTCTATTAGAGAATCCAGCTCTGACAGAGTATTTCACTCTGGGTCTTGAGAAAACATGGGTAGGTTTTCCTTAGGGAAACAGATTCACTCAAGGGATGAGAGGTATCTAAGGATCCAATAACTCAGTTAAATAAGGCATAAATATGAATTATTTATGAGCTTGGGCTACTATAGTTCCAGTCACATAGGTTCATTCAAGGGTAGCATTCACCCATTTTGTTGAGTCCTGAAAAGCAGAAATACAATGGCAGAGAGCTTACGTTGTAAGCAAAATTTTTATCAGTAAGGAATCAGTCACTCAGTGAATAGAAACATGGACCCTGGTGAACAACTGTGTTTATAAGGCAGCTGGATTTACAAGCTCTTGAACCTCCTATGTAATTTTGACCAAATTATTAAACATCTGTATCAACATTCTATCTCCCAGTAAGGAATAATGGTAGTATTCATCTCATCAGAATTTTGTGAAATTAAATGAGTTAATACATGTAAATGTTTAATAAAATGACTTCTATTAGATCATATGCTCAACAAAATATAATTTACATATTTACTTGTCTCTTAGTTGAAGAATACTTATTAAGCATCTATATTTTCAAGTACTGGTCTACATGGTGGAGATATAACAGTGAAGATCCACCCGCAAATTTATGTTCTCATTCATATCATATTGTACTGGGAGATAAACAATAAGTAAAATATGTACCATGTGAGACCATGATAAATGCTATAGGGTAAAATAAGGAACTAAAATTAGGAAATGATTGAAGAAATCAGAATTTTTAAAAAGGTAGGAGTGTATACTAGTTAGCTCAGGCTGCTCTAACATAATACTATAGACTAGGAAGCTTGAACAACAGAAATTGATTTTCTCACACTGTGAAGCTCAAAGTCCAGGTTCAGGATGCTACAATGGTTAGGTTTGGGTGAGGGCTCTCTTTCTGGCTTGTAGGTGTCTGCCTTCTTGTGTCTTCACATGGTGAAGAGCACTTTCTGGTGTCACTACCTCTACTTATTAAGGGCAACACTTCTATCAGATTGGGGCTCCACCTTTATGATCTCATTTAGCTTCAATCACCTATTTAAAGACCCTATCTTCTACACAGTCACATAAGGATTAGCATTGCAATATATTCAAAGGGACACAATTCAGCCAAAAGCAGACAGCCAGGAAGTCCTTATGGAAAAGATAGTATTTAAGGGAATATCTGGAAGTATGTAGTAGAATTATGTGGGGAAGAATAATTCAAGGAAGAATAAAACGCAAGAACAAAGATCCTGAGTGGGGAAACATGCTGAGCAGGTACCTGTAACAAATGAGGGGAAGAACAGCCAGAAATGAGATAGAAGGTAAGCAGAAGGTCAGATTAGATTCAGCTGTTGCACCGTTATAAATATATTAATTCTTAATTATGAGATAGGAAGCCATAGTAGCAGGTAAGTGACTAAATATTAGTAAGTCATTCCAATTACTATATAGAAAATATACTAAGGGGGGAGATGGGAAGTATGCAGACCAGGTAGAAAGCTATTAAAATAATCCAGACATTACAGGTGCTTGGGACAAAGTTGAAGCAGTGCAGAAAGTGAGTAACAAAAAAAAAATCAAATTTGTTTTTAAATTTTTTTATTTATTTTTGAGAGAGAGGGAGACAGAGCATGACAAGGGGGAGGGGCAGAGAGAGAGAGAGGGAGACACAGAATCTGAGGCAGGCCCAGGCTCCAAGCTGTCAGCACAGAGCCCAACGCAGGGCTCGAACCCATGAACTGTGAGATCATGACCCAAGCTGAAGCCAGACGCTTAACCAACTGAGCTACCCAGGCACCCACAAAAAATAAGACTTTTAAGGAATGCAAAAAGTGGTGCAGCTGCTGTGGAAAACAGTTTGGAAGTTCCTCAAAAAAATTAAAAATAGAATTACCGTATGATTCAGTGATTCCATTACTGGCTATTTACCCAAAGAATACAGAAACATTAATTCGAAAAGATATGCACCCCAACATTTATAACAGCAGTATTTACAATGGCCTAATTGTGGAAGCAACCCAAGTGCTCATTGATAAATGTAGATGAATGGCTAAAAGAGATGAAGTATGTATGTTTGTGTATACATATACACTATGGAACATTATTCAGTCATGAAAATGAAATCTGGCCATTTACAACAATATGAGTAGATCTAGAGAGTATAAGGTAAGTGAAATAAATCAGACAGAGAAAGACAAATACCATACGATCTCACTCACACAGGAAGTTTAAGAAACAAAACAAGTGAACAGGAAAAAGGAGACAAACCAGAAAATAGACTGTTAACTATAGAGAACAAAGTAATGGTTACTGAGGGTGGGGGATGGGTGAAATAGGTGAAGGAGATTAAGAGTATACTTATGACGAGCTCAAAGTAATGTATAGAATTGGTGAATCACTATATTGCACACCTAGAACTAATATAACATTGTTATGTTAACTATACTGGCATTAAAATTTTTGAAAATCATTTTTTTAAATAAATATGTAAAGATCTTTTGGTACAGGAGATATAGGCTGTGAGAAAATAAGGAAAGTCAAGGATGGCTCCAAAAAATATTTAAGCAACAGGAAAGGTAGTCATTTAATATTCAGGGCAATATTGTAGAGAAATAAGTTGGAAATAAAAATCAGACTCACAGTTGGATATGTTAAGTTTGAGATGCCCATTAGGAACCTAACAGGTGATTTTGAACAAGCAATTGTATACAAAGCTCAGGGGGAGAAGTCTGGCTATTTTCAGCATACAGATTCATCATCAGCATGATACTAGATGAGTTCATCAAGAGAGTAAATTTAGATAGAAAAATAAATCTAGACCCAAGCACTCACGTTATGACATTGTAACTTTAGGAAGTGAGAGGAGGAGGTGTCAGCAAAGGAGACTAAGGGAGACAGGAAAGAGACAGAGCACAGTGTTTTGGAAGTCAATTTGAAAAGGAGGGGTTAGGGGTTCTCAAAAGGAGGGAGTGAGCACTTGCATGAATTACTACCAGGGGATGAAGTCAGAAGAATTGAGAAATTGCCAATGGATTTTGCAACCCAGAGGTCACTGTATACATTGACAAAATTGTTCCAGGAGAGTGGTGGAATCAAACTGATGTGACTGGTTTCAGTACAGAAAAGATGCAAAAAAATAAAGTACAAAAACAGCAACCATCAAGCATATACCAATATGTCAAAGAATTCAGTTATAAAGTGGGGGTGGGAGGGTAGAGAAAGATAGGCAGTAGTTCCAGGGGTAAGTGAAGCTAGGTGGGAACTTTTTTACTCATAAAGTGGGAAAAATAAATTATGTTTACATACTGATAGGAATATCCAACTATATTGAAAGTATAATGCTAAGTGAAGTCTTTTCTTTCATTGCCACAGTGAGAAATATGCTGACAAGGCCCACCAACCAAATTATTCTCCCCCAACTATGCAAAGAAGGGAAATAAATTAAGTCAGAAATACACACATTACGTGAGAAACACGTTTATTTACACGAAGTTCAAGAACCAAATCATGAGCTCTACAGTGGCTTCTTCCATAAACAGCCAGTGGATTTCACACCATTTGGTTTCTCAAATGTCGTATCAAGGGTATTGCCTGATAGGCTTCTCCCTAAGAAGAAAGGTTCTTGATTTTTAGATATGATTTCCTGAAATTCCAAACTATGTGATCAATCCCATATATTCCAAGAAGAGAAGATCCTCATCTCCATAATAATGGTTTGGAATGTCAGGAAGGGATGCCACTTCAGCAATCAACTGGGAATTTACAATATGTGTATTAATTGTTGATCTGAGCACCTAAACCACCTGGAGTTTTCAAGAAAATAAAACTAGTACTTGTATAATTGACCTACAGTGGGGCAGGAAGTAGTGGTTGCAGAAACATTTGCAGCAGCAACACTAAATTTCTCCTACTTATACTCAACACTTTAGAGCTAAACATACTGATATAGGAGGCAGGGGGAGATTAAGTGACACACAAAAAAGATACAGCGAAGATGTAAAATAAGAAATGGAAAATTAGATATTAAATATAAGAAAACAACTGGGGCACTTGGGTGGCCCAGTTGATTAAGGGTCCAACTTTGGCTCAGGTAGTGATCTCACGCTTTGTGAGTCTGCTCTGACAGCGTGGATCCTGCTTGTGATTCTCAATCTCTGTCCTCCTCCACTTGCACTCTCTTCCCCTCTCTCAAAATGAATAAATAAACTTTTAAAAAAATGTGTTAAAAAACGAGAAAAAGAAAGGTAGGAAATTTAATTTTAAAATGAAAATGAATTTAAAACAAAAAACTAATATAAAACATATGTAACTTAATTTTTTTTAATGTTTATTTATTTTTGAGAGAGACAGAGACAGAATGCAAGTGGGTTAGGGGAAGAGAGAGTGGGAGACACAGTATCCAAAGCAGGCTCCAGGCTCTGTGCTGACAGCTCAGAGCCCAACTCGGGGCTCAAACTCATGAGCTGTTAGATCATGACCTGAGCCGAAGTTGGATGCTCAACCGACTGAGCCACCTAGGTGTCCCTATGTAGCTTAATATTTTAAAAATTTATTAAAGATATAGAATAGGAGTGCCTGGGTGGCTCAGTCAGTTAAACATCTGACTTCGCTTCAGGTCATGATCTCACGGCTAGTGAGTTCGAGCTCCACATTGGGCTCTGTGCTGACAGCTCAGAGCCTGGAGCCTGCTTCAGATTCTGTGTCTTCCTCTCTCCACCCCTCCTCTGCTTGTGCTCTCTCTCAAAAATAAATAAACATTAAAAAAAATTTTTAAAAGTGTAAGCGATGAGAAAATATGTTAAAAACAGGAAAATAAAGGATGGGATATACCTATACAAGAATGGTGCTAAAATTCATGAAAATTTCCACTATAAAAATAAAAGAAATTATAGATTGAAAATAAGAATGACTGAAAGATATGTCAATGCTTTGTAAAATAGATTAAAAATGACTAAACGCAGAAAGTATGCAGGATTAGACAAAGAGATGTATACCAAATACACTAACAAAACAAGAAGGCAATTAATACAAAGAAAATCAAAGTAAAAAATATTTAAATTTTGTAAATGTATTCCAACATATTCCTTTGTTATTAACATGTGGTCTGTTATGAATCACATTTTCCTAGATTACAATAAAGATGCCTATTGTCTCTTACCTCCAAACTCTCTTTTAAAGAGTCCACCTAATGAGACCAGGGACCCAAAGGGGGATCTCTCTTTTGATTAACTCCCAATCAACGGATTAATGATTTTAATTATATCCGAAAAAGTCCTTGTTCTTTGGCATGCAATATAATCTGACCATGGGAGTGAAATCCATCATATTCATGTAAATCCCATCAACACTAAAGAAAAAAGGATTATACAGGGCCTGTATATTATGCAGCAAAAATCTTAGGGGTCATTTAAAATTCTGCCTGGCATGGGGCTCCAGGATGGCTCAGTTAAGTCCCTGGCTCTTGATTTTGGCTCAGGTCATGATCTCAAGGTTCATGAGATCAAACCCACATTGGGCTCTGTGCTGACATCATGGAGTCTGTTTGGGATTCTCTCCCCCACATCTCTCTCTACCCCTTCCCACCCTCTTTCTCTCTCAGAATAAACTTAAAAAAAAAAAAATCTTCCTAACATGCTACTCTTTCCCTTTACAAAAACCTTAGTGAATATTGAGAACATTCTTTTGTGCTTTCACATATGACTGCAACTCTGAGAAGAAATGCAGAATGAGTCTGAATAGTGTTCTTAATTAAACAAAAAATAGATGAGTAAGAATTAGGTCTTTCACATGAACCTTTTAAAACTACTTTGAGTAGTAAAATGAAATGCTCCTGCTTTCCTCCCTCTCTTACACACACATATAGATGTTTTCAAAGTAAACTTGGGATGGGCTCTCCAACAATAAAGATTATTGAAAAGACATATAAGGAAAATGTCTAATTTATCTAGTTCATTATCAGTATAAATTTAGACTGTTTAAAAATAAGTATATTAATATATATTATATAATCGGTTAAGCATATAATTAGTGCAGATTATTGACAAAAATTTCAATAGAAGTAATTCATAACTTCTTGGTTTTTAATAGATGGCTATATAGAAATATAAAATTACATAATAAATTACATTGTAAATACACTCTTATTTATAATGTCTATATAACAAATTATTATTTTTGGTACTGGTATTCTGCTAGATGTTTAAATTCTAAGCTCAGTTAATAAAAATACAGAAGAAAGGCTTTGAATCATTTCAGAGTATATTCAAAGCTGTATGACTTCTGTAAAGAACAGAGGTGAGGACCTGTATCATACTTATTTTCTTAGTCTAGCAAGCATACATGATTCTGTAAGCATAGACAACATGCTCCATTGATGGAAATCAAAGTGGGTACCTGTCTTGCACAAGCTTAGCATTAATTTGCAATCCAGTTTACCACTGCCCTTAAAAATTGCAGTGTAAGATGTTCTTAGTAGTGTAAATAGTGACAACTTGTTATGAGGCCCTGTGAAATTCATATTATATTTTTGACCCAGCTAAAATCACAGCATGCTGAAAATCTCACAGAATTTACAGTGGTTTGGTAGTCTTTGAGCTTGCATATAAAACTAAATTCTTTCAGTATTTGTTTTCTTAGATTTTGCCAACTACACATTTTTAAAGATAAAATGTATAATTGCGAAAGTATTAAAAATAGTAAGGTATTTTTACTGACTTTATGTTCTGATGAGTAAATTATTTAATGTTTTATATCTAGATTTTAATTACCACATAAGTAATTTGACAAAATTTTAGTCCCTGCTATAAAAGATATATGAAATTTTAATGTAACAAAATATTAACACTTAAAGACATCCAAACTGAATCCGGTTTCTAAGAGCAACAAGGAATAAATTTAAACAGGATATAGATTCATTATAAAATATTTTAGCTAATATTTGTTTAGCACTTAAAGAGTAATTGGCTTTGTGGTATTTTACATTTGATATTTCATTTCTACTTCAAAACCACCCTATGATGTAGGTATTCTTTAGATTTAGAAATAACTACAGGAGACAAGTACTTATATCAAGGAGGTAGCAAGTAATAATTATGAGATTTGGCCCTATTTCTCTTTGATTCTAAAGCCTGAACCAGGAACCATAAAGTAATATTATTACAAATTCTTTAAAGTATTTTTTGGTATCATAGAATATTAGAATTTTCAAAAAATCTAAAATCTCTAAGTAACCTGTTTAGAGGTGCTTTATGTCAATCTAATTCAATCACTTAGAACTTCTGTTTTATGTTTAAACCACATTTTGGGGGAAATTCAGTGCTTTATCATATATGTATGTATATGTATATGAGGTATACATTTATGTGTGTATTCAGTGCTTTATCATATATGTATGTATATGTATGAGGTATATATTTATGTGTATATGTATATATACATATAGATGTATACATAGATATGCAAAGATATGTGTGTGTATGTGTGTGTGTATATATATATATGTGTATATATATATATGTATATATATATATATCTTATGGGTTCTTCCTGGTTGTCGTCTAGTATATATTATGGCTATGACAACTCTTAGACAGCAAGACAAGAGGAAGAATGGGGATGTATCTTCACATTGATCACTGGTGTTGATTCACCTGATCTAACAGGGCATATAAGCGTCTCATTTTTCTATACTCCATGGAGGTACTTCCTCAACTAAAGTGCTTTCTTGAGAAGTATTACCTTCCAGTGAAGAGGAGAATATCCTTCAATCGAGGACATTTTATTGCATTATCAATGCCTTGTTTCTATTTACATTCTCCACAGTCTCAAAGATATAAATACATAGGTCTTTAAATAACAAATGGGAATCTATGCTTATCCTAGATATCATGCTCAGTCATCCATCCACACTAAACTTGAGCTATGAGCTGCACTGACGCAGCTGCTCAGTCTCCTGGCTTGGCATTTTTTCTTCCCTTGCCTTTGAGGCTACTACATTCTTTTCAGAGTTAAGGCTGTTTTCTTCTCTCTGTCCACTCTTAAACATTTTATTTGCTATTTCCCCTCCATAAAATTTTGACTGCTTCAAGGCTCAGCCTTTGTACCTTTTCTCTTCACTAGTTATAATCGCTTTCTAATTCATTCAGTCTCATTAAATTCCCTAAATATTGGGGCACCTGGGTGGCTCAGTTGGTTGGGTGGCCGACTTCGGCTCAGGTCATGATCTCTCAGTCCGTGAGTTCGAGCCCCGTGTCGGGCTCTGTGCTGACTGCTCAGAGCCTGGAGCCTGTTTCAGTTTCTGTGTCTCCCTCTCTCTCTGAACCTCCCCTGTTCATGCTCTGTCTCTCTCTGTCTCAAAAATAAATAAACGTTAAAAAAAATTTTAATTCCCTAAATATGATGATGAATTAAACTTGTATGTCTAATCTGGACTCCTACGAAACACAGACTCATATTCCAGTACCTACATTACCACTCAGATGTATACTTCCATGTCAAATTTAAAACTGTCACAAGGAGGGCGCCTGGGTGGCTTAGTCAGTTAAGCATCCGACTTCGGCTCAGGTCATGATCTCGCGGTTTGTGAGTCTAGCCATGCATTGGGCTCTGTGCTGACAGCTCGGAGCCTGGAGCCTGCTTTGGATTCTGTGTCCCCTCCTCTCTCTGCCCCTCCCACGCTCATGCTCTGTCTCTCTCTGTCTCTCAATAATAACCGTTAAAAAAAATAAAATTGTCACAAGGAGATGAGGGAAGTAAAAAACAGGTTTTTGTTTTTGTTACAATTATTCCCATCACTACTAGTGGAAATTCTTCCAGTTGTTCATGATGAAAATCTTGGGTTCATCTTTGTTATTCATTTTTCTTTCAAACCTTTTATCAATCTATTGGGTAATCCTGTTAGCTCTATCTTCAGAATGTATCCAAAATCAGAACAGTTCTCATTTCATCTACTGCTATCTCTCTGCTCCTAGTTACCAGCATAGATCACTTGAGCTGTTAAAATAGTCACCTCCTGATCTTCCTACATTTACTTTTACAACCTTTATTCTCTTTCCTATTCAGTTGCTAGAGTTGTGAAAATACAAGTTAGATTGTGTTACTCCTCTATTCAGAAGTTTTCTCTGGCTTCACAGTTCATAAATGGTAAAAGAAAAATTTAATAGCCTAATTATCTTAACAATTTTTTATATCCTTTTCCCCTATGACCTCATCTCCTTCTACTGAACTCCTTTCCCTCTAGGTTGTAGCCATGCTGGCTGGCTTCCATGCCCTTCCTCAAACATGCCAAGCACACCCCTGCCTCAGGACCTTGTCACTTGTTTTTCCTTTGAAAATACTGAAATACTCTCTCATCTTGCTCCCCCTTACTTCAAGTCTGTGCTGATCTCTTCCTTATGAAATCTTCCCAGGCCACTCTTTAATAAATTGCTATCCTAAAATAATAATCTCTTTTATCTCTCTTTGATTTTTCTTAACGCATATCACTAATGTAGTATTTTTTTTTTTTTTTGCTCATTTATCTTGTTTATTCTGTCTCCATCTACTAGAAAGTAGTCTCCATTGGCACAAACATGCTTATCTCCTTTATACTGTTCAATCACAACAACTGAAATATTCATTAGAGTATAATACTTAACATATTTGTTGAAAGAAACCAAAAGGTAACAATGGAAAGAAAAACATTTTCGATATGTTTATTCATTCAACAAGTATGTATTGAACCCCTACACTGTGATATATTCATTGGAAAGCTAAAGTAGTGTAGGAGCTGACAAAGCCCAAGCTCTTCATGGGGTTACAATTTAGTCAGAGAAAAGGTCAAAAAGGCAACAAGTAAATTTTTTCTTAAATCTGTTCAAATGGTAGTAATTACTATGAAAAAGATTACACAGAATTCTGTGTTAGAATGAGGTTTGGCTATCAGAAGCTGTGTTAGATAGCCTCTTCACTACTTCAAGAAATGTATTTAAACGGAGACTGAAAGGATATAAATGAGGCAGCCGAGGCAAGGTGTGTAAATGTCATTATTTACCAAGGATAACGCAAGAACAAAATAGAACCGCAGGGCAGGGCAGCATAGATCTAGGAACCAAAGGGATTGAGTGTAAAAAGACCTTCAGAACCAAGGGAAAAGCAGAAAGGGTTTAGGCAGGAAAGTGATAAATTTGGATATTTTAAAAGTTCATTCAGTGTGTCTCATGGAAAATGAATTGTAGTAGAACAGAAGTGGTAGCCGGAAGGTGACTAGGAGGCAATGCTCTTATTTAAGGCTATGGATTCCAGTTTTGAAGACTAAGGTGGTGGTAGTGGAAACTAAGAAAAGCGTATACATTTGAGATACATTTTAGAAGTAGAGTCTACAGTACTTGCTGATGGATTGTATGGGAATAAAGGAAAGAGGCAGATAAATAATAAATGTTCAATTTTTAGGCTGGAGCAACTCTGAATTTTAGTATCCCCTTTAGGGAAAAATTCAAGAATTATGTTTAGTATACATCATGTTTGAAACGTCTATTAAACATCCTAGTGGAGATGTAAGTGGGCAATTGTAGGCATCTGGAACTAAGATGAATGCAAAACTGTACCTGCTGTAAATATTTGCTACTCCATCCCCACTGACTAGATCAATGCCTTGCACACAGCTGAAGATCAATAAATATGTTGAATGAAAGACTGTTCCTCACTCCTCCAAATATGCATGTGGAAAATCTTATCTTTGTTTACAATTCCTAATATTTAGACCGTTAGTGTTTTTTTTTCTTACTGTTAATAATAGGATTAAAATCTAAATCATTTGTTCTCAAATTATTTTCTAGAATAACTTAAAACTATTTCTCTAAGCATAGTGAAATTATGCTAATGTATGTCTAAACTACTTTTTTCTTTTTTTTTTTAAATTTTTTTTTTCAACGTTTATTTATTTTTGGGACAGAGAGAGACAGACGATGAACGGGGGAGGGGCAGAGAGAGAGGGAGACACAGAATCGGAAACAGGCTCCAGGTTCTGAGCCATCAACCCAGAGCCCGACGCGGGGCTCGAACTCCCGGACCGCGAGATCGTGACCTGGCTGAAGTCGGACGCTTAACCGACTGCGCCACCCAGGCGCCCCTAAACTACTTTTTTCAAACAGACCATTTGTAAACTCCGAAACTATGTTAATTAATGCATGTTCTAAATCTTTAATAATCAAATATCTTGTTTGAAACTCTTCGTTTGGGACAAATATTTATGATTTTCTCTGAGGTTTTTTTTTTGGGGGGGGAGATTTTGCTAGAGGTTTTACTCTTTTAAATATGATAAAAGCTTAGTATAAATGACAACAACACAACACAAAACTTCTATTTTGCTTCAGGGTCTAAAATCCAATTATATTTGATTGTGAGCGTTGGAATAAACTAAAAAAAAAAAAAAAAAACAAAAGTAGAAAACACCAATACATCTTGTAAGTGAAACAATTTCCCTAGAGACAAGAATAACACGTATCTTCCAACCTCATCTATCTTAGCATTCAGAGTACTGTGTACAAGATTTTAAATAAAGCCAATACGCTCATCTTTCTTTTTTCCCATGTGTTACTAAACCTTAAAGGACTTCATTAAATGTTCTAAATGTATAAAATGACTTCCTGCCCCCTCTTCAGATTAGGCACTTAATCAAAATTGTTGAATAACAAATAATTTCTCTGTCAAGGTGTTATTTATTAGCTTCTGCTTTAGTGGGCCGTACACTTTTAGATGTGCACCTGCTTTGATAGGGGTTTGTCTAACTGCCACAAGCAATATCATACAATCCCATGATTAGAATGTCAAAGTGGGACAAAAATCAAAGGAAACTGGAGAAAGACAACAGATATTATGAATACATACACACACATTGGTTATAAATGTGTTTTTCATGCATACTGTTAGAAATAAAATACTATTGTATTGAAATATTTTAAGACTCTTCTAGACATTGCCATATTTAGAACTTTTAATAGGCTAACTAAGTGGGAGAGGTAGGCTTATCTTATGCACTTTTACCCGATTTTGACGAAATAGATCAATCTGATATTATATTATACATACAAACCACCATTCTTTTGTTGTTAAAGGACTGAAGTCCATACATTTAGTTTTTTTTTAATAAAAAAAATTTTAAATATAATTTATTGTCAAGTTAGCTAACATACAGTGTATACAGTGTGCTCGTGGCTTTGGGGATAGACTCCCGTGATTCATTGCTTACATACAACACCCAGCGCTCATCCCTACAAGTGCCCTCCTCAGTACCCATCATCCATTTTCCCCTCTCCTCTTGCCCACATTCCATCAACCCTCAGTTTGTTCTCTGTACTTAACAGTCTCTTATGGACAAACCACCATTCTAATTTATGAGAAACAATATATTCCTGAAATGTTAAAAAAAAAAAGCAGAATTAAAGAAAAAAAACACATGGATGGATATATTAGAAAGGTAAATGAAATTTAAAACCTCAAACTGCATAATAAATTATGTTTGTTTTGTTATATAAAAAAACAACTATCTTTTCTTTGCAGTAAATATTGAAGTTTCAAAATCATCTCTAGTGCGTACTGCTTCTCTCTCTAGCCTCCTCTGTCTCTATACCCAGGTGCACAGGGTCCTTGCCCTTATAGAATGCCTTCCTTTTTTTCCCTATTTCAATCTTTCCTATCCTTAGGATAAGCAGAAGTTCACTTTACTCTGTAATGCCTTTACATTTCTTACTGACTTTCATTTCCTCAATCCTATAGTACATTATTTTCTTCATGTATTTTTCATAAAAAAATCCTGGAAGAAGAAGGAACATAAAGATTATTTAACTCATACATCAAGTGCTATGTATATTCATTGTCCTCTGTAACATTACTAATATACATTCTACAAGGATAATCATATGAACTTTCATTCACATAATTCACGAGGCATCTCCTTTAACACAGTTTAAATGCTTCTCCCCCCTTGTGTGGATTTAAACTCTGCTCTCTAGTTGCTAAATTCTTATCTCATCATTCACATAACAAGTATGTGAAACTTGTTTATCAATTTCTAGATGGAAGGAACACAGTGATTTTACTTGAAAAATGCCTGTGCAAAATGGAATAGATATTTGTTGACCTGTGTTTCAAAGCATAGGTTCTAATTTTCTACCCAAAGCTACAGGTGATGTCTGACTAGCATGTATGGTAACATATATAGCACTTGCTTTTTGACGAACACCATACATTTATTTATCTGGACAACAATTTCGCTAGACATTTTGGCAGGCCCACGACACCACCATTAAATTGTATTGAACCTCAAAATCTTCCTCATGTTTTGTGATAGGTATGTAGCTTTGCATTTCTCAATTTGAGTTGTTTTAGCATAGAGTTACTATTTCTTCTTTACATAGTGCCTGATATACTGTGGAACCTCCATACTTTTACAGAATGACCTTAGAATCAAAGAATTTTTTTAATCTTAGAAATAAATGAAAATTCTTTAGAGATAGAACCTATGAAAAGAAAGCATCCAGCCTGTTCTGACTTTGGACTTTCTCATAACTTCTTTTCATTTACCATACCCTAAACCTCATTTAAAAATAAAACCTAAAATACAGAAAAATAAATAAAAGTAATCTTGCATGCACTCAGTAAAAGGATATATAAAACATTTCCAACAACAACAACAACAACAACAAAACAAAGTCTCAGCCTCAGAGAAATATCACCAGAGCCTGAGAGAGCTGACAAGTATAAAAAAATTAAAAACTCGTTTCTCACTTAAGAACTTACAAAAGTGGCCCTCAGTTGAAGATCTAGGTTAATAACCCGTAAAGAGCAATCTCAGAGAAAGCTGAGGAACATAAAATTTCCACAAACTTTCGGTCATACAAACCAGTTGGTCATCAATGTCAGATCTTTGTCAAGCTTCAAAAACATCTCTCTTATGCTATTTACAAAACTACATGAAATCCTTAAAAGTTCTTAATGCCCTAACTAGTACTTCCCCAACTGATATATTTTGTTTTTTTGTTGTGAAGCCTAAGAGCTGTGTGTTATGAATTTTCATTTCAATACAGATCAAGAAGTACTGTAATTGCCAATCAGAGATCATCTCAGACGTTAACTTCATCTTCTGAAGTGTTTGTCAACTCTCCAAACAATTGATTAGTACTTCAACTTTTTTAGGTCAATGCTTTAGAAAAAAAGAATTATTAAGCAAGTTAGCAACTTACTGGTAGGGAGCTCTTACTAGAATAATACACATATGCTAAATCTCACAATTTGGGAATAGCAATTCAGTTACACAAGCACCTAACTCCATTATCATCCTGTATTTATCCCAAAGAGAGCATGAAATACTATCAAATACCTTGCCAAAATCTGGATCAGTGTACCCATGTAATTCCCTGATTTACTAGTATCATAACTATATTCAGAAAGTCAACAAGATCATAAGAAATTTTCACTCAAATTTCCTCTTCTGTTGGGGACTACAGCCAAACCCTAACTTCTTTGGGGGGTGGGGTGGGAGGAATGAGATATTAATAGCATAATAGAACTAAATGTAAAAAGATGGAAAAACATTCACACATATCTTGCTCTTTGGTCCTTGGAGAATGGGTACCTTAGCCTTAAGAGTGTATCACTAAATAATCCAGATCAAAGATTGAGATGATGTGAGGGATTATTCTATTTTAGCTTGATGAAAAGTATTGCCAGGTGTTTCACTATATAAGATACCAATGCCTCGAGGCATTGGTATCCAAACCCACCTGAAATGTTCAAGTACCTGTGGGTGTGGGAAATCTGGATTTACATTAGATCAACTTTTCTTTTTTTATGGCTACACTCCTGAGATTTATCAAGTAAACATCAAGAGAGTATCACATGTTGAATTTGGGAGCAAAATCATTCCTACATAGTTCTTTTTTCATTTATTCAAAGGTTCATTTAATCATATGCTTAAAAACTATATAAAACTCTTTATATATTGTTGTTCAGATGAAATATTTATGGTGAGAGTTTGAAGGTTATGGTATCTTAATTTTATTCCATGATGCTTTCAGTTATGATACATTACTATTAAAGACTTGGTTCCCTACTGAATTAAGTCCATTTATAGGGCTTGATCTGGTCATCTTATTTTTCACTCTTTGTGACCTCATGAAAGAAGTGTCTTCTGTTTCTGAAAATAATTAAAATTACATATAATCTATCACACTAGAACAGGTTCTTTGCAGTTATTTTCTTAGGACAACTGGTTACTAAATATAATTTTCTTAGAATTTTTTTCAATCTTAGCAAAGTGTGAAGTACAAGACAGTTGTTAACTTTTTCCAGGAATAAGAAGTCAGGCGATAAACAAGCAGCTCTGAGGAAAAATTAACTCATTCAAATCAATGCTCATTTGTGAAGCTTTTGTTGCCAAGTCAGAACTCAGGAATGGAGAGGAAGTAAATCTCCCTCCTCACAGTATTTATTCTTGAGAGTGATCTGTGGACAGAGAAACTTTGGATTGTTGTCTTTCAACTTTCTTTTGAAAAGATTACTCAAATTATTTGCTATTAAGAGTAATTTAGTAGTGGGTTAGTGGCCTATTCTCAATAAGCTACTGAAATCTAATTTCTAGTCCTAAAAGGTTTAAAGAGATAAGAAAATATCAATTACCAAATTAGAAGTTTTTGAAATATATAGGGTGCCTGGGTGGTTCAGTCGGTTAAGCATGTGACTCTTGGTTTCGGCTCAGTTCATGATCTCATGGTCATGGGATCAAGCACCATGTAGGGCTCTGGGCTGGCAGCATGGAGGCTGCTTCGGATTCTCTCTACCTTTCTCTCTGCCCCTCCCCTGCCCACAGTCTTTCTCTCTCTCTCTCTCAAAATAAATAAATGAAGATTTTTTTAAAAGTAAGTTTTTGAAATACCTACTTCTAATTTACTATGACTTAATTGATAGTAATCTGAAAACATGGGGTTGTATAATGGATGTTAACTTGAAATATAATGAGCAAATTTTAGAAGATGAATAGAGAACAGCAAACTGCTATGAATAAGTCAGTTAAGGTCAATTACAAATATCACTTTTAAAGATCTTAGAGTTTATGTCAAGCTTTATTTTTCCATAGTGTGTGTGTGTGTGTGTGTGTGTGTGTGTGTGTGTGTGTGTGTGAAGATCAGTAAGTCACTGGTAGTGATTTAAATTGTATGTGGGTGTGTTTAAATATATAAAATACTTCAAACCTAGCCATTGGCTTATATATTCAATTACTCAGAATTATGTGTAAAATTTCATCTCTATCACAAGAATATATTTGGATTAATAAGGTAAACTAGAATTTTATAAAATAATACTGAAATGGTTTTAAGTATTATAAACATTCTCACATAAATCACTGTATTCTGGATTGAAAAGTCTATGTCAGTTTCTGGAGCTAGCATGTTTGTTTGTTTTTTTACCTTTTTGGTTAGGCCAGTGAGATTAAAGGAATTAAACAAATGCTTACAATATTCTTCTAGGGGTGTCTGGGTGTATCAGTCAGGTAAGTGTCCAATGTTGGCTCAGGTCATGATCTGTTTGTTGGTTTGACCCCTGTATCAGGCTCTGTGCTGACAATGCAGAGCCTGCTTGAGATTCTCTGTCTCCCTCTCTCTCTCTCTCTCTCTCTCTCTCTCTCTCTCTCTCTCTCTGCCTCTCCCCAACTAACACTCTTTCTCAAAAATACACATAAAAAATTAAAAAAAATATATATATATACATATATATATGTATATATATATATATATTCTTCTAGTTTGAGTGTTTCAGCTATAGTTTAAGTTAGGACTAGATTTCACTGCAGTCTCATACTTGCCATTAAGGGTAAAAAAGAAAATATTCTCAGACACAAAATAGGAAATCTTGTTTCAATAGATAGTCCTGCTTTGTTATCAAATTTATATTCTATCTCAGGACACAGATATTCATTTAAAAATTACACACAAAATGATGAGGGTGACCAGAAAATGCTAGAATTTGACTACGTAAAAAAAGCCCATTTATTCGGTTGTTTTAAGCCCTTTGTGTCAGGGTGTGGAAGGGGAACAAGCAAATCCAACAGCAAGGTAGAGTGCAACAGAAAGGAGAAACTATCATGGGTTCCTAATCTGGAGATTACAGGGATCAGTGATAAATAAGCAGTTGTTAGGAAGGTCTAAAAACAATTAACTAGGTGTAGCCAAATATAAAGAAACAGACTCACATTAGGCTTCAGAAATGTCTATTCTGAAAAATCTAGGACTGAGCATAGAAAAATTTGAAAAATCACATTTACTCTCTCACATCATTTATTAAGTGATAAGTAATACACCTTTCAGTTCTGAAAAATTAAACCCCACTCTTAAAGTGTCTGTGTTTTTTTTATTTTTTTTAATGTTTATTTTTGAGAGAGAGAGACAGAGAGAGAAAGTGTAAGTCAAGGAGGGGAAGACAGAAAGGGAGACACAGAATCCAAAGCAGGCTCCAGGCTCTGGGCTGTCAGCACAGAGCTCGATGCAGGCTCAAATTCACAAACCTTAAGATCATGACCTGAGCCAAAGTCAGACGCTCAACCAACTGAGCGACCTAGGAGCCCCTAACGTGTCTGTTTTAAGATAGCTGTGTTCTAATAAACACTAGACGATGGGGAATAAAAAAACCAACAAAGCTTCGGACCTATAGGAACCTGTGCACTAAGGTAATAATCAGAAAAGGCATTCAGGCATCAGGGAATAAAACTGGAAGAGAAATGTGGGATAAATTCTGGCCCTTGGAATAAAGCAGAAGCCTCTATCTAGAAGAACTAAAGGGCAGAGCAAGTTAACACAGAACTATCCTGGAGAGCCGACTGCAAAAACTCCCTTAAAAAATGATCCCTGGTAAAGTCAAGATTGTTTTCAAATCCAGTAATCAGATTGGGCTTGGAGGGTGTATATTAATCATGTGATCACAGCCTTCAGAAGAAAAGGTCTAGGGAGGCAGGAAACCAGATGGATTATGAAATTTAAAGTGGATTTTACTATCTATTTTCCTAGTGTACATTTTTGGCTCATTAGGAACTGAAATTCTTCATAGATTTTAACTATCTACAAATCCAACATACCTCTATATCTTCCAGTTTTTTCATGTTAAACTATAGAGGAAGAGAAGTTGCTCTTAAAAGGATTTTCATCTTCATTCATAGGGTGACTCTGAAATTCCCACAGAATGTAACTCCATCTATCCCCTTGTTTTGGTATTTCTCTACTTCATTGTGCAAACCGAATTGAACATGGAGGAGGAATAAAGAAAGCAAAAATTAAAAAGGCATTGTAATGCCCATTTCATCTACAAATTTAAGTTGGAACTACAAGAATATTTAATTATATTACCTGCTTGCTGCAAAAACACATCAATTAAATTTACTGCAATGGTTATTGATTGATCTATTATCAGGGCATTCTCAAATAAATGAGGAAAAGTCAAAGACAGACATTTCCCCTAATATTTTGCATTTATCTAGAGGAGAATTTTGATACATTAATCTTTATCATAACAAAAGTTATAAATGCTATAATAGATGGGATTAAACAAATGCACAGTGGAGGAATCAGCAAACTTTATCCCATGTTGGTATCTTACTTATTGTAAAGAATAAGATTTCAATTATTTTAGAGAAAAACTATGTAAAGAAAATAAGCACTGTCAGAAATACACAAGGCAGCAATTTAAATCAATCATAATTAGTCAGATTATCTGTGTTGGAGAGATCAATAAATAACAGGATTTGTAACTTTGGAAGTATTTAGAGACCTTATAGTTTGAATGTCCTGTTAGTGTAAGAGAACTGGACAGAGGAAATACTTGAAAAGATAATAGCTGAAAAATGTTTTCAGAACTGCTGAAATACAATTCATAGACTCACGAAGCTCCAATGATCTCTAGGACAGGAAAATACCAACAAAAACTATGATAAAACCTTCTAGATTACTCATAGTGAAACTGTCCTACATCAAAAGAAAAAAATCTTAAAATCAAATAGAGAAAAAACAGATTGTTCTTAAGAGGGTCAATTAGTCTAGCAAAAAATTATCTCAATAATAAAAACAAGAAAGTAGAAGAATATGCTAAAAGAAAGTAGCTAGGGATTGATGGCGTGGAAGATGGTGGCGTAGGAGGATGCTGGGCTCACCTCGTCCTGCTGATCACTTAGATTCCACCCATATCTGCCTAAATAACCCATAAAACCACCAGAAGATTAGCAGAATGGACTCTCTGGAGCCAAGCATAGAGAAGAGGCCCACAGAAGCAGGTAGGAAAGGCGGAGAGGCGGTGGGTGCTACACAGACAGGCAGGAGGGAGCCAGGGCGGTAGAGGGGCAGCCCGCCCAGCAAGGTATAGCCCCCAAAGTCTGGCTTGCAAAAGCAGAGGGGCCGGATGGAGTGTGTTCTGACAGCCAGTGGGACTTAACATCTGGAACGTTAAAAGTCAACAGCTCTGCTCTCGGAGAGCGGGGAGGGAGAAAGCATGCCAGGAGGGAGAGTTGTTGAGCCCCAGAAGGACAGACATCTTTAGGGAAACAAAGGCACTGGCAAATGCTATTTCCTTCTCCCATCCCCCCAGCCGAAATCCCAAAGGGAACCATTTCCTGTTACCGAACTTGCTTGCACTGCACAAACGCCCAACACTGTGCTTCTGTGGATCCATCCCTCCAAAGAGCCTGCCTTCCTCCCGGTGCTGCAGGGCCCCTCCTGCAGGGGACCACTGACGACAAAGCTAGCTAAGCCTGCCCCTCCCACCCCTGTGCACCTTGCAGATCCACCTTGGCTAATACACCATTGCCCAGATCCCATGGAAGCAGCACCATAAGCCTAGCAGTGTGCAAACAGCCCAGACAGGGACCACACCACTCCACAGTGAGTCCTGTCCCTGGGAGATGGGAAGATAAGGTCTGACTGTGGCCCAGTGGTGGACAGAGGGCAGACATCGAGTCTGACTGCAGCCCTGCCCACCAGCACAAGTTATTCCAGACAGCACGGGGGAAGTGCCCTGCAGTTTGGAGCTACCACAGGGACTATCCAAAATGACGAAATAGAAGAATTCTCCTCAAAAGAAACTCCAGGAAGTAGCGACAGCTAATGAGTTGATCAAAAACAATTTACGCAGTATAACGGAAACAAGAATTTAGAATAATAGTCATAAAATTAATCGCTGGGCTTGAAAAAAGCATAGAGAACAGCAGAGAATCTATTGCTACAGAGATCAAGGGACTAAAAAAACAGTAATGAGGAATTTAAAATGCTATAAATGAGGTATAAAATAAAATGGAGGCAGCCATAGCACGGATTGAAGAGGCAGAGGAGAGAATAGGTGAATTAGAAGATAAAATTATGGAAAAAGAGGAAGCTGAGAAAAAGAGAGACAAAAAAATCCAGGAGTATGAGGGGAGAATTAGAGAACTAAGTGATGCAAACAAAAGGAAAAGCATCTGTATCATAGCAATTCCAGAAGAAGAGAGAGAAAAAGGGGCTGAAGGTATACTTGAACAAATCATAGCTGAGAACTTCCCTGATCTGGGGAAGGAAACAGGCATTGAAATCCAAGAGGCACAGAGAACCTCCTTTAGACGTAACTTGAATCTATCTTCTGCAAGACATATCATAGTGAAACTGGCAAAATACAAGGATAAAGAGAATTCTGAAAGCAGCTAGGGAGAAACAGGCCCTAACTTACAAAGGTAGACACATAAGGGTAGTGGCAGACCTATCTACTGAAACTTGGCAGGCCAGAAAGGAATGGCAGACAATCTTCAATGTGATAAACAGAAAAAAATATGCAGCCAAGAATCCTTTATCCAGCAAATCTGTCATTCAGAATAGCAGGAGAGATAAAGGTTTTCCCAAACAAACAAAAACTGAAGGAATTCATCACCAATAAACCACCCCTACAAGAAATCCTAATGGGGACACTGTGAGTGAAATGTTGCAAGGACCACAAAGTACATCACTACAAGCATGAAAACTACAGACATCACAATGACTCTAAACGCATATCTTTCAATAATAACACTGAATGTAAATGGACTAAATGCTCCAACCAAAAGACACAGGGTATGAGAATGGATAAAAAAAAATACAAGACCCATCTATTTGCTGTCTACAAGAGACTCATTTTAGACCTGAGGACACCTGCAGATTGAAAGTGAGGGAATAGAGAACCATCTATCATGCTAATGATTGTCAAAAGAAAGCTGGAGTAACTATGCTTATATCAGACAAACTAGACTTTAAATTAAAGGTTGTAACAAGAGATGAAAAAGGGCATTATATAATAATTACAGGGTCTATCCATCAGGGAGAGCTAAAATTTATAAATGTCTATGCCCCAAATACGGTGGCCCCCAAATATATAAAGAATTAATCACAATCATAAGCAACCTTATTGATAAGAATGTGTAATTGAAGGGACTTTAATACTCCACCTACAACAATGGATAGATCATCTAGACACAGGATCAATAAAGAAACAAGGGCCCTGAATGATACATTGGATCAGATGGACTTGACAGAACTCTGCATCCCAAAGCAACAGAATATACTTTCAGATGGACTTGACAGAACTCTGCATCCCAAAGCAACAGAATATACTTTCTTCTCCAGTGAACATTGAATATTCTCCAAGATAGATGACATACTGGGTCACAAAACAGCCCTTCCTAAGTATAAAAGAATTGAGATCATACCATGCACATTTTCAGAACACAATGCTATGAAACTTAAAATCAACCACAGGAAAAAGTCTGGAAAACCTCCTAAAGCATGGAGGTAAAGAACACCCTACTAAAGAATGAATGGGTCAACCAGGCAATTAGAGAAGAAATTAAAAAAATATATGGAAACAAATGAAAATGAAAATATAACAATCCAAGGGCTTTGGGATGCAGCGAAGGCAGTCCTGAGAGGAAAATACAGGGCAATCCAGGACTATTTCAAGAAACAAGAAAAATCCCAAATACAAAATCTAACAGCCCAGCTAAAGGACATAGAAGCAGAATAGCAAAGACACCCTAAACCCAGCAGAAGAAGAGAAATAATAAAGATCAGAGCAGAAATAAACAATATAGAATCTAAAAAACTATAGATTTCAGATCAATGAAACCAAGAGTTGGTGTTTTGAAAAATAAACAAAATTGATAAACCTCTAGCCAGGTTTCTCAAAAAGAAAAGAGAGATGACCCAAATAGATAAAATCATGAATGAAAATGGAATTATTATAACCAATCCTTCAGAAATACAAGCAATTATCAGGGAATACTATGAAAAATTATATGCCAACAAACTGGACAACCTGGAAGAAATGGAAAAATTCCTAAGCACCCACACACTTCCAAAACGCAAACAGGAATAAATAGAAAACTTGAACAGACCCATAACGAGCAAAGAAATTGAATCACTAATCAAAAATCTCCCAACAAATAAGAGTCCGGGACCAGATGGCTTGTCTGGGGAATTCTACCAGACATTTAAAGCAGAGATAATACCTATCCTTCTCAAGCTATTCCAAAAAATAGAAAGGGAAGGAAAACTTCCAGACTCATTCTATGAAGCCAGCATTACTTTGATTCCTAAACCAGACAGAGACCCAGCAAAAAAAGAGAACTACAGGCCAATATTCCTGATGACTATGGATGCAAAAATTCTCAATAAGATACTAGCAAATGGAATTCAACAGCATATAGAAAGAATTATTCACCATGATCAAGTGGGATTCATTCCTGAGCTTCAGGGCTGGTTCAACATTCACAAATCAATCAATATGATACACCACATTAATAAAAGAAAAGATAAGGAGCATACGATCCTGTCAATCGATGCAGAAAAAGCATTTGACAAAATTCAGCATCCTTTATGATAAAAACCCTTGAGAAAGTCGGGATAGAAGGAACATATTTAAACATCATAAAAGCCATTAATGAAAAGCCCACAGCTAATATCATCCTCAATGGGGAAAAACTGAAAGCTTTCCGCCTGAGATCAGGAACACGACAGTATGTCTACTCTCACCGCTGTTGTTTAACATAGTGTTGGAAGTTCTAGAATCAGCAATCAGACAACAAAAGGAAATCAAACGCATCATCAAAATTGGCAAAGATGAAGTCAAGCTTTCACTTTTTGCAAATGACATGATATTATACATGGAAAACCCGATAGACTCCACCAAAAGTCTGCTAGAACTGATACATGAATTCAGCAGTCACAGGATACAAAATCAATGTACAGAAATCAGCTGCATTCTTATACACTAATAATGAAGCAACAGAAAGACAAAGAAATTGATCCCATTCACAATTGCACCAAGAATCATAAAATACCTTCCTAACCAAAGATGAAAAAGATCTGTATGCTGAAAACTATAGAAAGCTTATGATGGAAATTGAAGATACAAAGAAATGGAAGAACAGTCCATGCTCATGTATTGGAAGAATAAATATTGTTAAAATGTCAATAGTACCCAAAGCAATCTACACATTCAATGCAATCCCAATCAAAATTGCACCAGCAATCTTCTCGAAGCTAGAACAAGCAATCTGAAAATTCATATGGAACCACAAAAGGCCCCGAATAGCCAAAGTAATTTTGAAGAAAATGACTAAAGCAGGAGGCATCACAATCCAGTCTTTGGCCTCTACTACAAAGTTGTAATCATCAAGACAGCATGGTATTGGAACAAAAGCAAGACACATAGACCAATGGAATAGAATAGAGACTCCAGAATTGGACCCACAAACGTATGGCCAACTAATCTTGACAAAGCAGGAAAAAATATCCAATGGAAAAAAGACAGTCTCTTTAACAAATGGTGCTGGGAGAACTGGACAGCAACATGCAGAAGAATGAAACTAGACCAGTTTCTTACACCATTCACAAAAATAAACTCAAAATGGATAAAGGACCTGAATGTGAGACAGGAAGCCATCAAAACCCTAAAGGAGAAAGCAGGAAAAAACCTCTCTGACCTCAGCCGCAGCAATTTCTTACTTGACATATCCCCAAAGGCAAGGGAATTAAAAGCAAAAATGAACTATTGGGACCTCATGAAGATAAGACGCTTCTGTACTGCCAAGGAAACAATCAACAAAACTAAAAGGCAACAAATGGAATGGGAAAAGATATTTGCAAATGACATATCGGACAAAGGGCTAGTATCCAAAATCTATAAAGAGCTCACCAAACTCCACACCAAAAAAACAAATAATCCAGTTTAGAAATGGGCAGAAGACATGAATAGACACTTCTCTAAAGAACACATCCAGATGGCCAACAGCCACATGAAAAGATGCTCAATGTCACTCCTCATCAGGGAAATACAAATCAAAACCACACTCAAATATCACCTCACGCCAGTCAGAGTGGCTAAAATGAACAAATCAGGAGACTCTAGATGCTGGCGAGGATGTGGAGAAATGGGAATCCTCTTGCACTGTTGGTGGGAATGCAAGCTGGTGCAGCCTCTCTGGAAAACAGTGTGGAGGTTCCTCAAAAAATTAAAAGTAGATCAACCCTATGACCCAGCAATAGCACTGCTAGGAATTTACCTAAGGGATACAGGAGTACCGATGCATAGGGGCACTTGTACCCCAATGTTTACAGCAGCACTTTCAACAATAGCCAAATTATGGAAAGAGCCTAAATGTCCATCAACTGATGAATGGATAAAGAAATTGTGGTTTATATACACAATGGAGTACTACGTGGCAATGAGAAAGAATGAAATCTGGCCATTTGTAACAACATGGATGGAACTGGAGAGTGGTACTCTAAGTAAGTCAGGCAGAGAAAGACAGATACCATATGTTTTCACTCTTATGTGGATCCTGAGAAACTTAACAGAAGACCATGGGGGAGGGAAAGGGAAAAAAAATGTCAGAGAGGGTGGAAGCCAAACCACAAGAGACTCTTAAAACTGACAATAAACTGAGGGTTGATGGGGGGATGGGAGGGATGGGAAAGTGGGTGATGGGCATTGAGGAGGGCACCTGTTGTAAGGAGCATTGGGTGTTGTATGGAAACCAATTTGACAATAAATTTCAAGAAAAAGAAAGAAAGAAAGAAAGAAAGAAAGAAAGAAAGAAAGAAAGAAAGAAAGAAAGAAAGAAAGAAAGAAAGAAAGAAAGAAAGAAAAGAAAAGAAAAGAAGAAAGAAAACAACAGAACCAGGAACCTAGAATCCTATTACTTTTGCAAGTGTCTTTTAAGGCACCATTATGAAGAAATGAACAGAAAGCAATTTCATCACCAGATTATGCCAAAAGAAAATTAAAAAGCATATATTTTAAGTTTAAAGGAATTGATCCAATATGGTAAACTAATATAAAAGGTAAGATTAAAGAATTTAGAAGGCAGTAAACATGAAATAAACAGACATGGATCATAAAGTGTAATAATGTCTATTGATGTGAAAAATAGATACAATTAGAATATATGACAACAATATAATTTTAAACAGTAGATGGAGTTTTTAAAAGTGAATGCATACTCTTGTGAGGATGTAAATATTAACTTTGGACTCTGGTAAATTATTTATACTTATTTTGGTGACTTAGGAAGAGAAAACATATAACTCATCAGTTGATATCCTATTCCCCCAGAAATCAACATCTCTCTTCATACTGGTGGTTTCTTATTTAAATTTCCACCTGAGTTTTTCTCTGGCTAAAGAAAACAACTAATCAACCATAAATGGGACCGTCAATAAATAAACCAGTTTTCTTGCCATGTGAGTGGTACAACTCATTTTTTTACAGATTTGCAAGAGGCCCTCACCAAAACTAAGCTCCAGTTGCTCTCAGGATTATGATGCTCAGTAGTAACTCATCTATGTTGACTTTCTTCTTTTCCTGTCTCATTTCTCCACTCTCTACTACCTTTCCTATACAACCTCCCTTATAAACTACTAATTCATCTTATTCTCAGAAATGATTCTGAAAGAACACAACTTATAACAAATTCAATCAAGTAAAGGAAAAATAGAGCAAGAAATACTCAAACATGAAATGGTGGTAGGGTAATAGTAAGAAAAGGAACATAAACCTGTTACAAAGAAGAAAATAATGTATTGTTATATTTTACTCAAATATACTGTTTAAACATATTTGATGGAAATTGACTGAATATTCCAATCTAAAAAAATGTTACCAGGCCAGTACACAAAATGATCAGTAGGTATATAGAAAATTTAAAGTACACTATTAATCAATATGTGCTAATTAACATTTATGGAAAACTATGTCCCCAAACAGATGATGGACCATATGTTGAACCTTAAATGAGCCTTGATCAATTTCAAAATATGTAAATACTCTATTATATTCTGAGACACAAATATAATCATTTAGAAATTAATAAAAATGAGATTCTAGGAAAATCTCAACTATTTGGAATGAAAAAAAAAACATGCTTAGATAACCAAAGAGGAGATGGTGGTAGGAATTAGAATATATTTTGAACAGAAAAATAATGAAAATATAACACATTAGGTACTTTAGATGCTTCCATAATGAAAGATTTAAAAGAATGAAAACAAATAACTAATTTAAGAAGCTAAGGGAAAAAGAGACAACACAATTGAAGCAATGGGGTAATAAAAGGGGAGAATTAAATACTAAAAATAAATCCATAAAGAAATGTTAGAAGTCAAAAGTTGCTTTAAATTGATAAATGCACAGCAAACAAGAGTGATAGAACATAAATTGCAAATATCAGGAATGGCTATTACTACAATTATAAAAACACTGAAAGTATAACAAAAAAAATATTAAGAACAACTTCATGGCAATAATATTGACAATTTAGATAAATGAGATAAACCCTTTAAATAATGTAGTTTACCAAATATGACCTGGAAGTAAATAGAAAATGCAAATAGCACTCTTAATTTCTAATTACAAACATTTCCAAAAAGAAGACTCAAAGTTCAAATGGCTTCACTGGTGAATTCTATCAAATAGGTAGTTAAGAAATAGCACCAATGTTAAAAAATTCCCACAGAGGAATTCCTGTAAGAGGAAACACTTTCCAATTCATTTTAAGAGAACCAAAAAGCCGATAAAAATACTACCAAGTAAATTATAAACCAATATAGCTCTTCAAATTAGAAATAAAAATCCTCCCACATGGGCAAAACAAATCCAGTAATGTAGTAAAAGTATAAAATGCATAATGAAGTATGACTAATTTCAAGAACAGTTAGTGTGACAAGCATCAGTGTAATTTAGCAATACTGAATAAAAGAAAAATGATAATTTTAATAAATTCAGAAAAAAAGGATACAATTCAGGAACTGTAACCATTTATGACAAAAATAAATTTCTGTGCAAGTTAAAAATGAAAGAATTTTGTTCATGCCCCATAGGAAGAAGAGGAAGTCCTCTCTTAGCATTTGCATCCATCATAATGGAAATCTTAGGAAACGTAATAAGGCAAGCAAATAAAACCAAAAGTAAAATATTAGAAAGGATGCAAACCTGTGATTCATAGCAGACATGACTAAAGAGAAAATCCTAATAAGCCCTAATAAATTTAGAAAAGTTTACAGGATACAAGTTCAATACACACTTCAATAATATATATACTTGAGCACTAAAACTTAAGATAAAACCACTGTTTAAATAGGGTCAATAATAAAATATGGGAGGATAAAGAAAAAAGATAGAAAAGATTTGAAAAGATTTTTGTTCCTTTTCCTGGAAATACTTATAAAATTTTGGCTCCAGATGTTGTTTAGATTAAGAAAGTCAATTTGTGTGTTGGGGAAAATAAGACTGTTTACATATCAGTAACAAACTATTTGAAAATTCAATATTAGACTTACCAATTGCTAGAGAATCTTAGGCCATTTCTACAACTTGGAAGTCAGCCAGCTGCTGTGTTGTTTTTCTCAGATCCATCTCTCTTATCTTTCCTTCTCCATTTCTCCTTATCTTACTGTCTTCTCCATTTTAGTGACAAGTGCCAGCACACACACCCACTCCCCCTTTTCCTCCCTACTCTCTTCCTCTGAATGCCTCTCAGCCTCTTAGACTATAAGATAGTATACTCTGGGAAAAATAAAATCCACCTTGTGTTGTAGTTCTTTGAAAGGATTAACTTGCATTCGTAGAGGGAAGCTGGTTCTGAATTTCCAGTTATATTCATCTATGAGCTGGTCTCTGCCCTCCTAACCAACACCCTCCCTTCAATTTCTGTTCTAATTGTAAGTCCCTTGAAGGCAACAACAATGTTTTCTTCACCTCAACAAAGACATGACGAGCTAGTTCACTTAACGGCTTGCCACCAGTCATCATTTTTCAGATGAACATACGGGGACTTAGAGGGATGAGTTTTCTTAATATCAGCTTCTAAACATATTGTTGAGCTTGTATTTGAACTAGGGCAATGTGACTCCAGAATTGTTGTGTTCTCTATACATTTTGCCTCTGACAACTATTGAATGAAAAACACTTTTCCATTACAATACATATATTTTCCCTTTTCGCTCAACCCATCTGAATCTTATGCCTGGAAGTCTTCATTCTTGATTATATTCCTCTAACTCATTATGATTTCCTCTTTCTGATTTTCCATACTGCTTTTACACACACTTGTGATATTTTATGGCCATCTGTATTATATTTTATCTCTACTGATTAATACAATGCTAAAACTTATGTTTATATAGTACTTAGCAAATTTTCTAACATCCATATACATTACTATATTGATATTCCAACTAAATTATAGTACTGAAAATATATATATTGTTATGTTATATCCTGTAGCATGAAGCAGGTTTAAGATACACAGAAATTACTAAGTATTTTTATAGCAAAACCATCAAAATTACTTCAAATAATGATTTATTTGAATTATGTATGATATTAAATATGTAAATCTTTTATTTCCAACTTTGCATAAACAACCAATATTTAATTGGGCATTCTGCCAACACTTACTACTTTAGAATTTATGATAGTAATAAATCTAAGAGCAAAGTATTTTTTGGTTACAAGAGTGAACAGATCAACTCATGCTATTTTTCTTCATTCCATCTATGTGCTTTGCTGTATAAGCAAAAAACATCCTATTTGGATGTCAGAGAGAGAACATGAATAAAAAGCCATTAGCTATAGCTGTTCCAAATGTATAATAGGCTGGGATTATGAAACCAACAAAACATCTGTTTTTCCTGTGAGGTTCTGACAACTTAAACTCTAGTTGTGGTGGACTGCTATTAGATACCATTAAAGCCTGTACTGAATGCACATGCCATCTGTCATTATGAAGCTGCATTAACTCATCATTTAATTGTGTGCCCTTTTCAAAT
The DNA here is from genome assembly GCF_018350175.1 of Felis catus. NCBI lineage: Eukaryota > Metazoa > Chordata > Mammalia > Carnivora > Felidae > Felis > Felis catus. Next base: position 48,987,174 of record NC_058384.1, on the reverse strand, counting down.
TGTGTCCTTTAATGTTAACTTCACAAAATTGTACTAACAGCTTTTTTAAAAAACTATATATCCTCTATGTAACAATGAGAAGTATTCACTGAGGCAAAAAGTCTTTTCTGTATGTGGAATAAACGTAGCTTCGTCTCCAGTGACTCATTATTTCCCTTTTTTTCCCTACCCTCACTGAAAGAGATAAATATTTATCTGCTCTAGGAATCTAATCACAATTATTCACATGCTCATCCCTAGAGAATTCCTAGAGAAGCAGTGTGTTTGCCTCACAATCTACCCATTTTCTCTTTGATCATATCATCCATACAGTAACTTTTTCCTTTCTTCTTACATTACTTAACTTAGCATTACACATCCCATTTACTTATGATAATTACAAAACCATTCCTTTTAGAGTTTATGAACTTCATGTTTTGTCTCTATATGAAAACTTATGCCACTTGAAGTCAGTTGCAATCTTTCCAAGAATCATAGTATCTTGTTCTAAGTATGTAGTGAATAATGGAGAATGATTTATAGGTGAAATCCAGTTAATCCTAGGTAACTATAATAAATTATATAAAATAAGTTATTTGACTATATGTAAGCATCTTGAAATCAATAAATGAACATAAAGACTAAGAGTATAGCAATTTACAAGAACACAGGTGTTCTCAATATAATTTCACAGAATGCACCTTCTGAATTATTTTTGTAAATAAACTCTGTTCTGCCTGACAATACTGTCAGATTCCAGATTTATTATGATGATGCCTGAAAGTGCTCTAGAAAAGAAAAAAATGGCAATAAAAGACAAAATGGGTATCTACTGATTTTTGCATCTTAAATTTATTGAAAGCGTCACTGTTTTCAGGATGTATAGAATTAATATCCATATTTAAGTCACTGTTTCTTGCTATGCTGTGTACTAAAAATAGTGGGAGGTAAATTTATGTTGTTTTCATAGCATGCCAGATACAAATGTTTATAGCATTTTATTCATAAAATTATGTACCTGTCATATAAATTTAACAGAGAGAATGTTGAAACATTTGACCAACCTGATAGCTAGTGATTTTCCATGACTTAACTTATGTCACCTTCTGAAATAAATAATGGTATTGTAGCTCCTCCTCATTGTACTACGTCATTTTAAGTGGATAGTTAATATAAATATATCATGTTCTCTGTTATTTTTGAAGCTATTAAACTAATATTTAAAATTGTACATTTTAACTATTTTCTATTAAAACAGTTTTCTGCTTTCTAATATTTCTATTAGTGACAACTGTTTTAACTGATTAATCAAATCAATGTATTAAACATCAATCAGTAACTAGAAGGTCAAAATAATGTGTTGTCGGAATATGTAAAAATAGAGCCTATTAAAATGAGCATGTGTCTTCTCTTCCTAATCCTCTGCTATTAAAATTGTTATATTAACTTGTTTGAAAACATCTGTATCAAGAGTTATAATGACATTCAACTTGTTATCACAAGTAGTGAACCTTAAACCAAGGCATTTATTTGATCATTACTGGATACTTTAAAAATTAATGGCATATACTTAATATCAACTGTTCCTGAATTTTTTCATGCTTTACAGATTTTAACATTAATAAATACAATGTTCAATTTATTTAGTTCTAAGACCCCGGGAAGTCTCTCTTGTTTCCAAAATTAAAACCGCATTAATATGATAAAAAAGAACATAATGCAGTGCTATGGATAGTATCTCTAATTTATACTAATAACTCCTTACAAAAATTAGTTTTGAAAACTTGGAATTAGATATGATTTCATATTTTACTGATTTCTTTACAACTCCTTTTTTGTATATAAGCTTGATTTACTCCTCATCCATTTCATCTTTATTAGTTAAAATTGAACATTTATTATTTTCAGACTAACATATTTCCATTCTCTTTCACCTGTGGTTTTGAATAAAAACAAGGCAAACCCCCCTCCCCAAGCACACACACTAAGCCAAAGCCCAACACCATGTATGTACCAAACAGAAGATAACATTCTATTACAACTTAAAGAATATATTATACTGCTATTTCCAACATGAAACAAATTCAGAAAGATGTTCTTTGAAAACATTGCACTTTTATAAAAAAATTACTCTCATGATAAAATTACTTATCACCTTATCATTACTTAACACCTTTCATCACCATATAATTTAGCTATGCTGTATTACTTAACATATGAAAAAAGTTAAAGACTATTTAGTGAGTTGAAAAATCACCATCTATTAAAACAGATGTGTTTTCTTACCTTGTTATGCATATCACTAAGTTTAAGAACAATTTCTACAAACTCATTTATTAAAACTTTATTTTTGTTTCAAGGATTCATATGTTTTTCATTTTGAGACTATATTTTTGTGTGTGCATACTTTTTTTTATTAACATTTTCCCTTGTATTACAAATAAATAATTTGGGCTTTAAAAGCCCTTATATAATAAAAGAAATATTTATTCAAAGTGTAAATTTTTTTAAGTTTATTGAAAACTATAATTTCATGTAATCTGTTAACATTTGGGAACTTTGAGTTTATAGCTAATATGTAATTATAATAATGTAATGTGGGAAGAGTTTACAAAAGCCTTATAAATAGAAGAATCAAATACATCAGACAGGAAATTTGGAAACAACTGGATACACTCTTATGCCCATTCAGTTAGCTAAAAGGAAAATACAGCAAATTGTTACATGCCACTCAAAATGGTTTCAATGTTATACCTAATCCTAATAAAAATATTTATCCTTACAGAATCCTAAAATATGATTTTCATCTTTCTTTTTTAAAGAAAAATTACATTTTAATTCATTATTCTTTGTTCCTTAGTTGCCATAACTATTGATCATTTAAAAATTTTTTTTTTGTTTAATGTTTATTTATTTCTGAGACAGAGCATGAGTGGGGGCGGGGCAGAGAGAGAGGGAGACACAGAATCTGAAGCAGGCTACAGGCTCTGAGCTGTCAGCACAGAGCCCGACGCGGGGCTTGAACTCACCAACCGTGAGATCATGACCTGAGCTGAAGTCGGCTGTTCAACTGACTGAGCCACCCAGGTGCCCCAAAATATATTTTGTAAATATTTAATAATAGTAACCAGAGATAAGAACTGAAGTGGAGTTAGAAATTTTATTTCTTCCTTCCTATAATGCAAGTTTAGATTAAATCTACTTTTTCAATTCAAATATAGAAATATCACTAGTGAAAAATTAATTCATATATTTACAAATTAAGGGGAAAATTTTACAATCAGATTCATTTATTTGAAACTGAATTACAATTTAGATAAACTTCAGCTCAACACCTAAACTTAAAAGGAAAAATGGGTTTAAATCTGATCTCACACAGGAAAATTTATTTGTGAAACATCAATGTCATACCTAAGATATTTCTATTGTCTGATATTCATTATTAAAAATTCATACCAAAAAATTCATTTCTCTGTAATTATTTTTATCCTAGCAACTGAAGGATAATACCATTAGTAGAATTTACCCTATGGGCATTTGGGAGAATGTCAAGTGACTATGCTGAAGTGTTGCCTACTTGTTCACTAATTTGATGAAGAACAAGCTCAGAATATAGATTTTATTTTTTATTTCCCAATAATCATCTTCATCAGCATGTTAAGAGTAAAATATTTATTTTTGTGTGGTTCACCAGATAAATAAATTAGGCCCTTTGCCACCTCTATACAGATTTGCGAACTTTCTGAAATATGACAATTTAAAAGATCCAAAATTAAAAGAAAAGTTTATGGTAGCTTCAGGCAAAATAAAAATTGACATCTTTTAAAATATTCTAACAAGTAATAATTTTAGAAATATGTGTATCTTAAATTTGGTTGTCAGATTTCAGTGTGAGCTCTCTACGGTTTTCTTTGCCACTGTTTTTATACCAGATCATATAGAGAGTATGCAGAATATAGGTAATTTTCAAAATCAAGCCTGTAGTGCTGTTTAGTTTTCATTAGCCACATGGTGTTCTTAGATGAGACCCATCTGGGGGACATGTGCTATTCATTCTTAAGGCACACATATTAATACGGACTTTAATAAGAGCAAAAGTGAAAAGTTTGCTAACATTTATCTAGCATCTATCAATTGACATATAATGTACAATATACCCTACTTCATGTATTCTACACAGTAAATAATGAAGAATATATACTTTTATTGGGGATACAGTTTTAACCATAAAACAATATAATTAGATAGTAGCCAAACTAGAATTCACACTCAGGAAGTATCAGCTTACTAGTGATGTGTAATAGTATTTCTACAATCTTAGCATCTTAGTGCAACACATTTATTATGTCCTAGTTGTTCCAAGTCAGGAATCAGCACAGTTTAGCTGTGATCTCTTTCTTGGTACTGACAGCTCTGAGTCTCTGAATCAAAGTCAAAATTAACAACAGGGCCCAATTTCCCCTAGACTCAAGTAGATAAAGGACATGCTAAGAAAGGAGATCAGTTCCACTCTTGGTTAGAAACTAGGGAGCTTTAAGGGAAAGAATGATGTGAAAGAGTATCTCTAAAATCTTAAACTCATAAACATGAATTCCCAAGGGTTAAAAGGAAGTCTCTGATACTGCTTTAAATGTTTGTATTGCCAAAATTTGGCAAATATTTACTCAGTAGTAACAGAGCTTTTGTGATGCAAAAGTGTTGATTCTAGGAAAATGGACCCTAGATCTCTCAAAGGATCTGAAATTAAACTATACAAAAAGATCCCCTCTAATAGGAACATACAATATAAACATACTACATTAATATATGCTTCAAAATCACTTGAATGTATAAGGCTTTTAGGATTTAATGTAAGTTTTAAGTTGTTACTAAATCAGAATCAACGTATATGCCAATAAGTGGATTCCAGTTTAAGGACATACCCTTTGACAGTTGTTACTTTATTACTAAAAACAACATCATAATATCCAAAAGTTCCCCCATCCAAGAAGCAAACTTAACATGGAAATAAAATTCAAAGCACTACTAATTATACTTTAGTAAGGAATATATTTAATACAGTAGGATATTCTCTGAACATTTATGCATCTAACATGTAATTTAACAAGTAGAACATTCATAACATTTATATCTGCCAATGTGCTATCTACGTACTTCTTTGCTACCTGATTCCTTCCTCTGAGGTTGCCACTTTCCTGACTTTCGTGTTTATCATTCTCTCACCTTTGGGAAGTAGTTTTATTATTTGTACCCACTGTTTAAAACTGTATACTATTGGGGCCCCTGGGTGGCTCAGTCAGTTAAGCGTCTGACTTCAGCTCAGGTAATGATCTCACGGTTCATGAGTTCAAGCCCTGCATCGGGTTCTGTGCTGACAGCTCAGAGCCTGGAGCCTGCTTCAGATTCTGTGTCTCCCTCTCTCTCTGTCCCTCCCTTGCTCGTGCTGTCTCTCTGTCTCCCTCTCCCTCTCTTAATCTCTCTCTCAAAAGTAAATAAAAAACCAAAAAAAATTAAACTGTATATTATTAAAATAGTATTATAATGTATGTAATTTAAAGGAACTTGTATTTTACATTTAATATTCTGCTTGAGATTCATTCATACAACATATAATGGATAATTCATTTTTGCTGCTATAAGATATTCCTTTCTGTGACTATACCAAAATAGTCTCCTGTTGATGGGTATCTGTTTCCAGTCTATTTACTGTAACAAAAATGTTGGAAATATTTTTACGACATTTACAATCAAAACTTTGCCTACTGTAATGTGATTATATTGCTTGGTATTAGGATATACACACAGTTCTATAGATAGTCCAAAATTTTCAAAATTATGTAAAATATACTCCAACAAAGTATAAGAGTTTCCTTTGATCCATATTCTTGCCAACAATTGGTAATGTAAAAATTATGTTTGTGAAATTGTGGTTACACAGTTATTTTGATGTGTCTTATGGAGGTCTAATTTTTCATATGTCTTTTATGTGATACATTTATGATCATGAGGAATTTTGTCACCTCTCTCATTCGATATTTCTCATTTTTGATGTGTATTTTTTGGTACAGTTTCATTCACCAGCTCTATAAACAACAAAAGTATTCTTTACAATTTTGGTTTCTATTTTCTTTTTATTTTGGTGTCTTGATAAAAAAATGCTCAAAAATTTAATATTTGAATCTAATTTTCTTTTTGTGTATTATTGGTATTTTTTTGCTTTATTTAATAGAGTCAACTCTAATTTATTTAGATATTCTCCTTTATCATCTAATAATTTTAAAGAATTGTATTTTCCATCTAAGCATTTAATTAGTAGAGAATTTTTGCATACAGAATGAGAATGTTTTTATTGTATTTTTATATGTATAAGCATGCCGTTTTTGAATATCTATTTCAAAACATTTCAGAGTAGTCATTTTGTTCCCTAACAATGCCACAATTGTCATATAGGGTCTATGGAGATGTACATTTATAGAATTTCTAATTTATTCCATATATCAATATACTCATGTACTAATATCACCAATTTCTATAATTTTATAATAAGAATATCTGGTTATATAATTGTTCCGTCTCTTATTTTCTGATAAGTGACTCTGGTCTTCTTGTTCCTTGCTTTTCCATGTTAAAATCAGATAAATTCATTGAAAAGGACTTTAAGGACAGTTAGACAATGTTGCATTGAAAAGATGTGTCCTTAGATTTTGATTACAATAGTAAAAGCATAATTTAGGTAGAACTAATAACTTCATGACACTGACTCTCTTATATGGTATACTGCCATATAATGAAGGCTCAAATGTTTTAAGTTTCATAAATATCTCTACAAATATCTCAAATACGTTAAAATAGGTCTATTTTAAAGCAGTTTATGACTATTTCTTATGAGAAAACAATTAAATATGGAAAGAATAGTCTTTTCAATAAACTGGACTGGGAAGATTGGTTATCTATATGCAAAAGAATGAACTGAACTCTATTTCACATCATATAAAAAAATTAACTCAAAAATCACTAATCTAAATTTAAGTGCTAAAAGTACAAAACTCTAAAAAAACTAAGTATAGATCATTATTTTCTTGGATTAGGCAACAGTTCCTTAGACATTATACAAAAAATCACAAGCAACAAAAATAAAATATTAAAATTAAAATTTGTGTATTAAAAGAAACCATGAAGATAGTGAAAAGATAATTCATACAATGGGAGAAAACTTTTACAAATCATTTATCTAATAAATGATGTATATAGAATATAAAAATAACTATTTACTAGAAAGCTACATTCAAAAGAATGAAACTGGACCATTTTCTTGAATCACATACAAAAATAAACTCAAAATAGAGTAAAGGCTTAAATGTAAGACCAGAGGTCTTAGAATGCCTAGAAGACAACAAAGGCTATAATCTTGGTGATATCAGTCTTAGCAATATTTTTTGGATCTGTTTCTCAAGCAAGGATAACAAAAGCAAAAATGGAATTACATCAAATTAAAGTCTTTTGTACTGCAAAGGAACCCAATAAAATAAAAAAAAGCAATCTACTGAATGGAAGAAAATATTTTAAATGATGTATCTAGTAAGGAGTTTACATACAAAATATATAAAGACTCTTACAACTCTACATTAACTTCCCCCACAAAAAAAAAAAAAAATCCCTTTAAAAAATGGACAGAGGATGGGCACCTGGGTGGCTCTGTCATAATCTCACAGTTCAGTTCATGGGTTGGAGCCCTGCATCGGGCTCTGTGCTGACAGCTCAGAGCCTGGAGCCTGCTTCTATTCTGTGTCTCCCTCTCTCTCTGCCTCTCCCCTGCTCATGTTTTGTCTTCGTCTGTCTCTCAAAAATAAATAAATGTTAAAAAAATTTTTTTAATTAAAAAAAGGACAGAGGACCTGAATAGACATTTTCCAAAGATGACATACAAATGACCAATGAGTACATGAAAAAATGCTCATCAATAACCATCACAGAAATACAGGTCAAAACCACAATGAGATATGACCTCACACCTCTACAATGGCTGTTATCAAAAAGACAAGAAACAGCAGAAAAGTGTTGCTGAGGATACGGAGAAAGGGGAATCCTGGTGCACTGTTGGTAGCAATGTAAATTGGTGAAGCCACTATGGAAAACAGTATGAAGTTTCCTTTAAACATTAAAAATAAAACTACCATTTGATCAAGCAATTTTGGTAGCAGGTATTTACTGAAGAAAATGAAAACACTAATTTCAAAAGACATATACACCATTATGTTTATCATAGCACTATTTACAATAGCCAAGATATGGAAGTAACCTAAATGTCCACTAATAGGTGAGTGTAAATAGAAAACTCAGCTATGAAAAAAATCCAATATTTTCATTGGGACAACATGGTTAGACCTAGAGGATATTATCCTTAGTGAAATAAATTAGACAAAGACACTTATGATTTCACTTATATGTGGAATCTTTTTTTTTTAAGTTTATTTATTTTTGAAAGAGAAAGAGAGAGAGAGAGAGAGAGGTAATGTGAGCTAGGGAGGGGCAGAGAGAGAAGGAAACACAGAATCCAAAGCAGGTTACAGGCTCCAAGCTGTTACCACAGAGCCCAACATGGGGCTTGAACTCATGAACCACAAGATCATGACCTGAGCTGAAGTCAGACACTCAACCAACTGACCCACTCAGGAGCCCCTATATGTGGAATCTTAAAAGCAAAATAAGTGAACAGAAATAGACTCAGATTCATAGAACAAACTGATTATGTCAAATACTGATGGGATGAACAAAATAGGTAAAGGGGATGAAGGGGTACAATTTTCTAGTTATAAAATAAATAAAACATGGGGATACAACACATAGGGAATACAGACAATAATATTACAAAATTTCTGTAAGATGACAGATAGTAACTAGACTTATAGCAATTATTTTGTGATATATATAAATATTGAATCACCATGTTGTACACCTAAAACTAATTAATACTGTATGTCAATTATACTTCAAGAGAAAAGAACTATTACAACTTAAAAAATTAAAATGGTCAAAGGATCTGAGTAGGCATTTATACAAAGAAGATATACAAACAATAATATGCACATGAGGAGTTCAGTAAGTTTGATAGAGTTCATGAGTTTCTCAAATAATTGAACATACAGTCAACCAAATGACACAGCAATTCCACTCATAGGTATAAACCCAAGAGATATGAGAACATCCACACAAAAATTTGTACCCAAAATTTTTTGAGAAGAGAGAGAGGGAGACAGAAAGAGAGGCATGAGTGTGATCGGGGCAAAGGGGAGGACAGAGAAGGAGAGAGGCACAGAGAGAGAGAGAGAGAGAGAGAGAGAGAGAGAGAGAGAGAGAGAATATTAAAAGCAAGCTCCATGCTCAACACAGAGCAATCCCACAACCCTGGGATCATGACTTGAGCTGAAATCAAGAGTCAGACACTCAACTGATAGAGCCACCCAGGTGCCCTGTACACAAATTTTTATAGCAACATTATTCATAATAACCAAAATGAAGAAACAAACCAAATGTCTGTCAACTTATGCATGGGTAAATATGTGGCTTAACTATATAATAAATTATCATGCAACAATAAAAAAAGAAAAATGAAGTACTGATACATGTTATAATATGAATAAACCTTGAAACCATTATGCTAACTGAAAGAAGCCATTTAAATTGTGCCCTTTAACTAGCATCCAAAGTCTATAAAGAGCTCACCAAACTCCACACCCAAAAAACAAATAATCCAGTGAAGAAATGGGCAGAAAACATGAAGAGACACTTCTCTAAAGAAGACATCCAGATGGCCAACAAGCACATGAAACGATGCTCAACGTCGCTCCTCATCAGGGAAATACAAATCAAAACCACACTCAGATATCACCTCACGCCAGTCAGAGTGGCCAAAATGAACAAATCAGGAGACTCTATATGCTGGCGAGGATGTGGAGAAACAGGAACCCTCTTGCACTGTTGGTGGGAATGCAAACTGGTGCAGCCACTCTGGAAAACAGTGTGGAGGTTCCTCAAAAAATTAAAAATAGACCTACCCTATGACCCAGCAGTAGCACTGCTAGGAATTTACCCAAGGGATACAGGAATGCTGATGCATAGGGGCACTTGTACCCCAATGTTTATAGCAGCACTCTCAACAATAGCCAAATTGTGGAAAAAGCCTAAATGTCCATCAACTGATGAATGGATAAAGAAATTGTGGTTTATATACACAATGGAGTACTACGTGGCAATGAGAAAGAATGAAATATGGCCCTTTGTAGCAATGTGGATGGAACTGGAGAGTGTGATGCTAAGTGAAATAAGCCATACAGAGACAGACAGATACCATAGGTTTTCACTCTTATGTGGATCCTGAGAAACTTAACAGAAACCCATGGGGGAGGGAAAGGAAAAAAAAAAAAAGAGGTTAGAGTGGGAGAGAGCCAAAGCATAAGAGACTCTTAAAAACTGAGAACAAACTGAGGGTTGCTGGGGGGTGGGAGAGAGGGGAGGGTAGGTGATGGGCATTGAAGAGGGCATCTTTTGGAATGAGCACTGGGTATTGTATGGAAACCAATTTGACAATAAATTTCATATATTAAAAAAATAAAAAATAAAAAATCATGCCCTTTAAGGGGGTGATTTATATGATCTTTCAATTATATTTCAATTTAAAAATATATACATTCATAAATTATTTGTTATTTTAAATGCTTTGTTTTGAATTATGAATGTACTTCTGCTTGTTTATAAAATACATGCATACTTTGTATATTTATTATATCCAGATTGCACCATGATTTGAATTTACATTGCAAGGATATACTTAGTACTTTACATTTAGATGGAGGGATTTTTTTTCTATTGTAAAACCTATTTCTTCATTTATATCCTGTCTGTAGCACAATTTTGATCCATCTGAGAGAAAATTTAAGTTCAAAATACTCAGAGCAAAATTTCCACTTCTATATAGACCATGATGAGGAAGAAGCCCGTGAGAACCCCAGTTCCTGTTCTAATAACATTACCCTGCCATTATATGCCTCAAGATCCGCAAAACACATCTCATGGTTGTCCATAACCCTGTTAATGGTGATCACTCCAAAAGTCTGCTAACCCTGTGGCCATCCTTTATCTCCAGCAGTCCATTCCAATGGAATCTCACATTCCTAATTATCTCTTTTTTCCATTAGCTTCCAAGTCCTGAAATTTACTCATGATTATCAGCAAAATGTTATAATCTCTGTTCTGAACCTTCCCTTTATGTTTTTGGTCTAACTCTAATAAAGTTCTCCCTTGAATCTTTACTGTTTTCTTCTATGTTTCTCATAGTAGTATATGTAGAGATGGGCAGTGTCCCTCTATATTACTTACAGTCACTTATAGATCCACACATCACCTCTTTCAAGTAGCTTGGAAATTTTATCTCCAGGGTCACTGCCATTGTCATTAATATGACTCATACCTTGGTTTTTGGTCACTGAAATATTCTGTACTTGATCCTTTCAATACTCTGGCCTCTCAAACTTTTGAAATCTATTCCGCCAATAAATTTGTCATTCTCTCTGCCTCTCTTCACACTTCTGGCATTCAATAGGTCTTATTATAAATACAAACCTTCACTTAACCCAGCTACACGTATTTCATACTAAACAACATCTCCCATCCTTCATGCTCTAATACTCCATCAACCCTTCTCCCTTGACATAACCTCCAATCAATTTAACCTTTCTCCTTCACCATTCTCTTTTTATTTCTCTGTGGTCAATTGTCCTTTTGTCCATATCCTAACTCTTTGACCCTCTTTCTTCATTTACTTCCTTTAATTTAATACATTTAACACTTTAATTTTTTTTAAGCCTATCTAAGATGTCCAGGTATCAAATAATTCCAGAGCAGCTTTAGAAATTTATTTAATGTCTCCCCCATCTGACTATAACATTCTCAAAGATAAGGGGATATTGTAAGTCACTTCCTTACCCAGAACTTGACTTTTATTAAACAGCTTAGGTTTGGGTCTACTGAATTTCAGGTAAGTCTTGTACTGTCTAGATTTCCATTCATTAGGTATTGATAACCTTTCATTGAACAAGGCCCTCTCAAGGCACTGGGAATACAACAAACAAAAACATTAAGTTTAAATGTCTTTTGAAGTTTAAACCCTGCCACAAAAATAAAAAAAATAGTATGATAATTTAAAATGGTAATAAATACCACAAAGAAAAAAAATCAAGGTGATGTGAATATGAAGTGGTTGGGAACTGTAGCAGACGGAGTCACGGAAAACTTCTCTGAACAGACTAGATTTTCTATTGAGAAAATAGAAAATCTTTTGGTATTAGTGATACCAAAAGATATGAAGATGCTAGGCATATGGGTTTTGTCAGCAATGCTCATGGGTAAGAGAGCAACCATAGTTGAAGTACTGACATCGGAGAATAATCTACATACTTATGTATCAGAAAGAAGACCAGCCTGAAATAAGATAAAACCAGGAAAGAATGGCAATGGTCATGAGCCTGTGTTGTTATTGTTAGTATATGACAAAGTCAGAGGAGAAAATATTTCTCAAGATATACAGATGTGATTTTCTTTCCATTCAAATGAGACTGGTCTTTCTATTCAAGCCTGTCCTAAAATTGTTTCCATTGAAAAAACTAATAGAGTATCTGGTTCCTTTCACTGTAAGCAATTTACCAAGCTCTTTGCCTGTTTTTCAAGTTCCTATATGAACTTTTATTATTCTCCTGAGCTCATATATGGAATCTCCCAGATATTGACAACATTCATTCAACATTTTCTTTCGATTAAAATTTATCTTAACACTTCTAATTGAGTTCTAACACTTCAAATATTGAATCTTGCTAACAAGCTTTATCTTTTATTACTTTTTATTACTTTTTCCTAGGAAATGCCATATCACTCACATTATTTCATGGCACTTTACTTTAAAGTACTGGCTGAAATATGATAAAACTATCATATCTCTCTTGTAAATCCAGGTATTTTGAGTCTTTTTTTCTCATTGAAAGTGATCTTTGTCCTTGATTATACAGGTAAGCTATCATAATATAAAAATAAATTTCAGCAATACAGAGAAATATGAGAAAATAAACATCATCACAAATTACATTACAGTGTAGTAACATGATTCTCAGTGCTATGTGCTATGTGTATTTATAAAATGAGAAAATCCTTTGTATGACGTTCTTTTATTCAATGTATATAACAGGCATCTTTAAAATCATTAAATATAGGGCGCCTGGGTGGCACAATCAGTTAAGCGTCCGACATCAGCCAGGTCACGATCTCGCGGTCCGTGAGTTTGAGCCCCGCGTCAGGCTCTGGGCTGATGGCTCAGAGCCTGGAGCCTGTTTCCGATTCTGTGTCTCCCTCTCTCTCTGCCCCTCCCCCGTTCATGCTCTGTCTCTCTCTGTCCCAAAAAAAAATAAATAAAACGTTGAAAAAAAAATTAAAAAAATAAAATAAAATCATTAAATATAGAGTACCATAATAATTTTAACAGCTCTATAATAGTTCCTTAAATTTATGATTGACTTAAGCAGCTCTCTATGTGTATTTAGATTCCCAAATTATCTATAATACAAATAAATTCTAATTGTAATGATCAAACTCCATGTGTATAATATTGCACATATCATTATGGTAGGTTCCCAGATGTTGTCTGGGTTAGTCAAAAGTAACTACTCATACTTAGGGTACACATTTACTTACAATGACCACTAGGATACTTGGATTAATTCTCACACCCAGCAATAACTAGAACATATTTGCACTCTTTTTAAAGGTTAGCTTATTTAACCTCTTAAGTACTTGTATTATTGGTCAATTTAAAACAAGTTATGTATTAATTTTGTCAAGCATGCTTTGATTGCCAGTAAAATTGAAAAGTTTTCCATGTATTTATTTTTTTTCATATAAATGCTTAAAAATCTTTAACTTTTTCAGTGTTAGTATTTTTATACATTGTTTTAGGTTGGCATGATGCTCTTTGTCATATATAATTCAAATATTTTGTTAGTATTTAGTGTGTCTAAATTTTCACAATTTCATAATCTGTTATACAATCTATTTGTGTTAATCAAAATTTTTATCACATAGAACTTTGAAATTTAAATGTAATAAAAGTGATTTGTCTAATAAATTTTTATGTTTTGCATTACATGTTAAAATGGACTGACTTCTTTGGATCAAAAAAGATACATGTATAACTAGGAGTTAGGGGACTATGGATAATGTTCAGAAAATATGAGCCTTTATTTTCATTAAATAAAGTTGTGTTCTTTGTTTCAAGGTGTCTTAGTTTATTTTGGTTGTGAGGAAGACCGGAGGATGCTTGTAAATATACTTTTACAAAATCATCATCTTAATAGTAATTATGTGTAGGATGATATTCACAATATTTAATAAGCACTAACCAGTTGAAATGATACTGGGTGGCCTAGGAGAATCCTGGAAGACCACTGGTGGGAAAGGTCTCAATTTTTAAATTTTTAATGATTTTTTTATGGCGATATAATTGACATATAGCATTGTATCAGGGAAGGTTTTTGTTTGATGGTAAAGAGGTCCTGAGGGGCTCATAGGAGAAACTACATGACTAGGATGGTCTGAGGTGAGGACAGGGAAGCTCTAGGGGACCAGCATGAAAGGGATTCAGGGAAAGTATTTCAATGTTTACCAAGCATGTAAATATCAAACATACTGAAACAGGTAAACTGTTAACATGTTTGTTCCTTCTCAATTTCAGAGTTTCATGGGGATATAAAGCAAAAATACTGAATTTATTTCAACTCAGATATTCAATCAAATATCTATTTCATTCAAGTATTCTTGTTTCCTTATAAGGAATGACCACCTGATTTGTCTAACTTATTTTAATGTTTATTTACTTTTGAGAGAGAGACAGAGACAGAGCACGAGTGGGGGAGGGTAAGAGAGAGAGGGAGACACAGAATCAGAAGCAGGCTCCAGGCTGTCAGCACAGAACCCGACCCGGGGCTCAAACTCACAAACCGTGAGATCATGAACTGAGCCAAAGTCAGACACTTAACTGACTGAGCCACTCAGTCATCCCTTGTCTAGTTTATTTTTATGGATACTAATTAATTAGTTAAAAGTGTGAACTTACCATTTATAATAGTGAAGTTAACAAACTTTTGTTGTTCTTGTGCGTAAATATGAGTAACTTTTTATTAAAAACAAAACAAAACAAAACACTATTATCCCTAGTAAGCAAGCCACTGAATTTGGGAAGAGAACAAGTGATTTTTTTTTTAAGTTCACAGCAACAAAAGATTGAGACACATAAGCCACAGTAGCCTATTTTATTATGTGAATCAACCAATAATAAATTAACAACTCTATTTTATGTGCTTATGTGCTTAAGAGAATAAATTAATTGTCACTAATGGCATCTAACAGGTATCTATTTTATGACCAGGTGCATATTATCTTTGCCTCAACAATAAACCCAAATATAGATAACTGTTCTCTTCCAAACAGATTATTTCTAATTGGGGAGAAAACAAAGTTCACATTCTCAAAGTAGAAATTTTGTCTAAATTACTTAGAGAAAAAAATGTTATAACATCTAAAAGAACTAAAAAAAGCAATAAATTCTCTTTTAAAAAATTACAGTTTTTCCCTTTTAATAAAAATTTGATCTTCAAAATAACCCTGAGGTAAGTAGAGCAGTTTTATATCATGTTTTTTTTTTTTAAGGTTTGCTTATTTTTGAGAATCCGAGTGCAAGTGGGAGAGGGGCAGAGAGAGAGGGAGACACAGAATACAACAGGCTCCAGGCTCTGAGCCATCAGTACAGAGCCCAACCCGGGGCTTGAACTCATGAACCATGAGATCATGACCTGAGCCCAAGTTGGACACTTAACCGACTGAACCACCTAGGCTCTCCAGTATCATCTGTTTTTAAGTCAAAGCATCTCCTATGGTCAGTCCTGGCAAATGGTAGACAAAGAGCTGAAACAATGTAATCTAACTTCTTTCCCTGTTTTGTGTTAAATTATTTTTATTTTAAGATATGCCTTATCTATAGTAAAAATGAAAATCAGCTAAATTTTTAATGAAATTTCTTAATATATAATTCTGACATTTTCTTTGGTGTTTCACGTAATGTGGAATTGAATCCAAATCAGCAACATGAAGACTATGGGTTCAAGTAAAGCCAAATAATCTTTGTAAATATCACTTTACAAATTTATAAAACAGAGATTATTACCTCACAATGTCACTAAATGGTTATTAAATGGCACAGGTTATTAAATGTGTCTTTACTAACACCTAGTGAAAATGAATGTAACTACAAAAAAATGGTTCTAAGTAAGAATAACTTTCAAAACTATTATGTAACTCCAGGGATCTGTTGATCACAGGGTTAAAATATTCTTTCATCTGGCATGTAGTTGTAACATTTGTCAGATATAACACCTGTTCGAATTGCTATTACACAGATACCACTTGAGATCCAGGATTTGAAATTGCCAGGTCAGTTTTTCAACCTCTAAATCCTAAACTTTGATGGCCACTTTTCTTCAGGAAAAAATTACATAGGTTTATTGAATGAGAGGCAGCCTGTAAATGAGCCAGGCATATTTCATGCAACTTCCTTTGATTTGATTTTACTTGTCAACTTTTCCATTCTTATCCTTCTTGCATTCCTATTAATAGTACAGGTCAGTGAGTTCTACTTTTTTAAAATCGTTGAGATCAACTTTTTAAATAGCAAAAAGAATTTTCATTAAGAAAATAAATGAATATATTTAAAGCCTCCAAAAAATATCACTAATCACTACTTTTTAAAAAACAAAGCATTTCATTGGTCTTAAAATTTATGTCCTGATGTCCTACCTATGATTAAAATCATAATTACCTATACTGTTTATGTATTTGTCTTTAGCACAATATTAAGTAAAATAAACTTTGCCTGCATTCATGTGCTATTTCTATGAATGATCTCATTCAGCTGGCAATCAACCAACATGGAATTAGGTGGAGTTTGATGTCTATGACCTCTGTTGCCTGTAAGCCTATCTAACCCAGTCTGCATGTGAGATGAGATGTACTCGATAGACAGTCTAACTACTAGAAACTGGAGCAAGGCATCTCCTCCAAAAAAAAAAAGGAAAATTTTCAACAGAAAACAGCTAGAGTGACAGCACAATAAAACAAAGTGTCATTTGGCTGCCATCCACTAAACACTAAGCAAAATCCATTAAGGGAGTGAGTAAATGGATCATTCCTCATTCAGCTGGCTCAGACTGGTAACAACTCTAGCTATTTGCCTATGTTTTCTAAGGATTCATTTCCGCTCCTCTGTGATCTGTTTTGTTTCAGAGTGGCCAGTATCCCAAAACTACATTTCCAAAGCTATTTTGCCAGCTGCCTTCTGGTTGTTTGTGAATGGGATGCCCTGGTGGAAAAGAGGGCAGAAAGAGGTAGGTAGCTCTTTTTCTGCTCCTGTTGGCTGCTCATCTAGTTGAACACAGGCTTTTAGAATGATGGGAGTTTCTGTATCCCCCCTCCTCCACCACCACCACCACCCCCACCCCCCCGCTTCCCTATTTTACTCATTAAACCTCTTTCCTGGTCTTTTGGCTTCCATTTCTGCTGAGAAGCCATCCTTTGTGCTTATCATTGTCCCGCGTGTAATGTGCCTATTTCTCTAGCAACTTTTAATATTTTCTTGTTCTCACCAGTTTAGATATGCCGTGTTTAGGTGTAGTTTTCTTTGAATTTACCCTGCTTTAGGTTCACAGATTTTCTTGGATAAGCAAGTTGAGATTTTCATACATTGTCCAAAATTCTCAGCTGTGTAGCACTTCTGATATTTTTCTCTGCCCTACTCACGGTCTCCTCTCCTGGGACTCCAGTTACATGCTTATTAGACTAACTGGCATTGTCCTACAGGTGTCAGATGCTCTTTTTTTTTTTCCCCTATTTGTGATTTAGTTTGGATCATATCTGTTGACCTGTTGTCAATTCTATTCAGCCTTCTGTGTAGCTCGGGAAGTCTTCATTTCTGATATTGTGTCTTTCACTTTTAGCATTCCTTTTTTATGATTTCAATCTCACTCTGACAAAATTTCCTACATGCTAATCGCTGTCCACCTTTTCAACTAGGATCAGAATTTCAGATTTCTGTCTTGAAACAGCATCTTAACCTTTTGTACCTTTTATTGGTCCCTTGATAAACTTATTGTTTCTTATCTTTCCAAAGAGTCACATTTTCTTGATTCTCCATATATCCTCTATTTAAAATTTTGTACCAGACATAATAAACAGTCTGACCAATGTTGGGAAAACTTGCCAATTGGTCTTTATCACTACTACTCAATAGTTATTTTACCACAAAAGCAGCCAGACAGTATGCAAATAAGAGTGGCTAAACTATAATACATATTTATAGACACTGAAGTGAGAGCTTTACATAATTTGTCTCGCAAAAATTTTAAGTATGTAATTATGTAAAAACAATTCTTACCCAATAGGTAATATTAAAATTTTGCCCCTAGGCCACGGTTTGTTGATCTCTGATATAGATTAATAGAAATATTTTTCCTGTTCAAAAAGGCATGCTCTTTCTTTCCTCAGATCAAATATACATTGGATTGATTCAGCTTGTGTGGGAGCTTAATCAATCCAATGTATATTTGAACTGGATCTTGGCTTTCTTGCAACTTTTGTAAGTTTACAAGTGAACTAAAGGTTTCAAATATTTTGAAGGTGGAGTCAGGATTGATCCTTAAGAAATATAGAATTTTAATATCTATAAGACTTCAGAAATTCCATACGGTTTTCAGACTACCTGTAACTTTCCAACCTAGGAGATATTCTCTCTTCTTTATAGTTTGCCTGCAGGGTTTTTGCAGGCAAGTTCTCCTTGTGCTTTATTTTCCTATAACACAATCTTACTCCCAGATGATGGGGGTGGGGGCCATTGAAGTGCACCTGCTGAAGGCCCAGAGTACTCTGAAGGAAGTCATCTCTTCTGAACAAACCAGCTTCTAGATTACTATACTACCCACTCAGTGAAGGTCTCCAGAAAAGAGGTGCTGAGCACCGCATGCTGACTCAGTGGTTGGAGAGCTTCGGTATTGTAGTACATCATAGAAGGCTGCATGCATCCATAAAAAACTTCAAGTTACATTAAGTTTCTCCTGAATTCCATTTAAGATGTTCACACCTATTTGTGTATGTTGCCAGGATAAAAGCAGTTATCAATCTCTTTTCTTCTGAGAAGGTTTACTACTTAGTAAAATTTTGTTAATTTTTAAATCTGACAGATTGCTTAAAGCCATATATATATATATATGTACATATATATATATATACATATATATATACATATATATATACATATATATATATTTTAGCCATATAAAAAAAAATATATATATATTTTAGTTGATCCAGCATTTCTTATATAGAGTGGGAACAATGACATTTGCAACTTAACATCTTAATAAGAAATCCATATTTAATGGTTTTCATCCATGGAGTATAAGAATCAGACCTTTATTTTTAGTTAGTACAAGTGTAAGGAAAGAAGCAGGCACTGCATTTAACAGAGGACATTAAGATATGGTCCAAGGTTGTGGCAAGAGGATTGAAGTATATAGATCAAAGATATATTTATGATTCCTTTATTCCTATTACCTAATACATCACGGTCTTTCAACAAAATTTAAAAAGCATGTTAGAAACAAACAAACAAAAAACAAAACACCACAATCTTATGAGACAAAGCATCAAAACCAGGTTCACCTTTGACAGACATGTTTTGACATTATCTGATAGGGAATTTTACACAATTGTGGTTAAAATGTTAAAGGCTAGTCTAATGGGAAAAAAATTAGATTTCATGCAAGAATAAATGTAAGCAAAAAGATGAAAACAAAAAAATCAGAAGTATCAAATATCAAAACACTAACATAAATGAAAAATGCCTTTGGTTGGGCCTATTAGTGTACACATGGCCAAGCTTACAGACATGCCAATAGAAATTTCCAAGATTGAAATGCAAAGGGAAAAAATAAAACAGAATATCAAGAACTATGAGACAAAAGGTGTAACATATCCATAATGTAAATATCAGATAAAGAAAAATATTTGATGTAACAATGGCCAAGAATAATAATGAAAACCAACCACAGACCTAGAAATCTCAGGACACAACAAGTAGATAAATGCCAAGCAAGCAAACAAACAAACAAACAAACAAACAAAAAAACAGGCACATACATTTAAACTGCAGAAAAATAACGTGAAAGAAAATCTTGAATGAAGCCAGGGGGATAAGAAACATTATTTTTAGAGAAATAAAGATACGAATTATATCACACTTCTCATCAGAGACCATGCAAGCAGCAAGAGTAGACTAAAATACTTAACATGTTGAATGAAAAAAATCTCATCAACCTAGAATTCTGTATCAAGCAAAATTAATCTTCAAAAACAAAGGAAAAATACAGAATTTCTCAAACAAAAACTCTGAAAATTTGTTGCCAGTAGCTCTGCCTTGCAAGAAATGTTAAAACAATTTCTGCAGAGAGAAGGAAGTTCTTTTATATGAAACTCTGGAAAAGGCAAAGTTTTAGGGATAAAGAACCAATCAGTGGTTTCCAGTAGCTAAGGAGGTAAGGAGGGGACTGAGTACAAAGGGGCCATAGGAAACTTTTGGGAGAGATGGAAATACTCTGTGAGCAGACTGTTGTGGTAGTTACAGAACTATATGCATTTATCAAAATGTGTGTGATGTATACATGAAAAGGTTGAATGCATCACATCTCTAAATATTATCTCAGACTTCGTTTTAACATGGTTAAGTCTGATATTAGGCTTGAGTTTTCTAGTACCTTGAGATAATTAATTATCTAAATATTAGGTAATAGAAAAAGAAACTCCAAAATAAAAATAAGAAAGTCTAAACTGGTATCCCAGTGTATACATATTTATGGTTAATTCTTGTTCATGGATAACTCTTGTCTATCCAAGAATTAAATATAGTTAAAATTTTTCAGAAACTTAGATGTTTTAACATTTAAGGATCAGATTATACACATGTTAAAACTTATTTGTAAAATTGATTTTTATACCCGTTTTAAGCTTTTTTGAACATATTTATAATCAAATAGTATATCATACCACAATTTTTCCCCTTAAAGTCAGTAAGTTATATACGCTTTAACACATCGCAAGTATTTTTTTTTTTCTGATTCTCTAGGCTTAGGTTGAATCAGGCCTTAAAAGACCAGTATTCTTGTTTTTAAGCATATTGATTAAACTGAAATGGTTATTGCAATGGGACTATGGAGAATTTATTGTTTACTTCAAAATATTAAATATATGGTCTAACATCTTAAGCCATTGATTCCAAATAGCTCAATAAATGGATGACATTATAATAAACACTAAAAGGAAGACAGTATCAGTTATGTTTTTCTCCTGAATATCAAGTGTTTATGCTATGGATTATTGAAGGTTTAATTTTGCTTCTAAACACCTTCTACTTGATCACCAACATTATAATTTAAAATTGTTTCATAAGGTTTGTTAGTAGTTATTCAGAAAAACCCCAAGGCAAGTCAAACTTACTATTCCATTTTATGGATTAGGAAATTTACCAAAAGCAGGAAAGTGGCTTGCCTTAAGCTGAATATTGATTCAATGGTAGAATAAACCACTAAACTCAAGCCCTCAGGCATTGCTTATTTCATTATGCAACAAAATCTCTTTGCTTATATTTTGCATGGAATAAATTTAAGTAATGTGTACTGCTAGGTATGAATTAGTTTCAGGAAATATTCATTGTCAGAATGAACACTAATCTGTTTTTTAAAAAATGAGTAAATCTCCATATTAAAACAGTTTATCAAGAAATAGGTTCTTATAGAGTTTGATAAATTTGAGTTTCTCCCTTATTTTGAAAGAGAAAGAGAAGTGTGCTACTCCCAAAGACCAAAAGCACTAGTGAAAAAGCACTACCCAGACTGCAATCCCAAGAGAATCTTGTTACAAAGTTAACCTAATTTAAGAATTACTAATTGGACTTTGTGGTAGATAAAAGTAATATTTAGAATTCTAGGGAGAGATATAATTAACACACCTGTAAGTGTCATAAACATTGTGAAAAAAATTTTAAATCCATTTTTAAGCAAATATTTAAGTGAATGGAAAATCAGTAAAATTACATAAAAGAAAATCAGAGGCCAGTACATAAAGCTTACTTTTGTCCATGTACTGTTAAATGTCTATAAAGTTAAAGACTGACACATAATTATGTGCTCTGTGGCCCAAACCAAGCCTCAATCTGTAACTTTTGCAGGCCCTCAAAATTCTTTAGCAATCTGGGTTCTTGTCTTTAATATCTTCCTTGTTGATTCTCCATATAATCTCTTTAAAACTTTCAATCATTTCTTAAGCCACACTCCCTCTTTCACATCACACTAGAAAAAAAGAATATCCACTGGGATCTTAGTTCTCCAACCCAGAAAACCTAAGTGTTATCCATCACAGTGTATAGTTGTCTTTTGTTCTCCTGTTTTAATGTCAGTGCTACAAATGTTTATCCACCTAAGGCTTAATTCTTCCAGTGCTTTCCACAGACTCTGTTACATCGCCATTAAGAGTAAAATTCTTCAGTATTACATGTTCTATGTAAACAATTTCCTTTCATAGTTAGAAACAAAAACAAAATATTCTACCACTCTGAATATTCAGTATATCATCATTATCCCTCTTTCCTTTCCATAAACTTCTGGTAAGAATAGGCTGTTGAAAGTGAGAGTTTTTGACTGCAAGCAACAGAGATAAATTTCTACTATTTCATGCAAAACTGAGAACTCCTTGAAAGAAATAGGGAGCTTTCAGAATTGAGAAAAGAGGAGGCCCTGTAAAATAAGTAGCACACAGACCCAACATTAGAGTTGATTCTTTACAACTTGGCTTATATTTCCTGTGTGGCTTCAATTTTCCTCCTTTGAGATAAGCACTTGATGGCTTTTGTTTTCCAAAAACAGATCACTTTTATCAAAATTGAAAATTCAATCTAAGATGCACACATTTATATAATGTGTGTATTATAACATAAATAAAATAAACAATTTATATTTTAATACAGAAGAAAACAGTGTTATAGCTTCTTTATCTGGACTCTAAATCAACTATGCAAGCCACTATTTGCATTAAGGTAAAGAACTCCCTGTGTATTTTAAGTTGCTTTCTTCAGGGTTCCTCTTCAACTGTGAAAAAGCTTGCCTTTGGTTACTTCAAAACAATATGTTGTACATGGGGGAACATGTATGGGTAAGACTTTGCAAAATATTGACATCATCCAACTGTATCCAACCAATCACACATGATCTAAAAACCTTAAAGGAACACATTTCTTTAGAACAGCCTATGTTGTCTTATCTCTCCCATTTGTTTGTAATCCTCACACAAGCAAAAAATGAGTCTCTTACTTTCTAGTATTTATTACGCTTACACAGTGCCTGTACCACTCTGAGATATTGAATTTAATACTATATGAATCAAGTGAATAAATAAAGCTTACTTCTGTTTCAAGTAATGATTTTCCTCTTTCTAGTCGTACTTTGCACAAATGAATGTCCCCATAATTTTTAGCCCAACTTTGTCAGTAATCCCTTAGATTCCAGTCTAGTTCTTTTAGAACGATATTCCCTTCAGCTGTCATCACTCTTTTAAAACTGCAAATCAGACAGTTAAATTTGTTTAAAACTTCTTAGAGGCTCCCTGTTTGCCTGCTGGGTGAAAAAGAGGTTTTCTTACAACAAGGATGCCCATCTTCTGCATAGTATTTATTTCATGAAACTCAATCACATGCCACTGTTTTACAGTGAACCCTCTACTAAAAGTACACTGAGATTAGATTTGCATAAACACCCTGCCATCCTCCTCTTATTTCCTAGACTCTATCCCTACTTAGCCTTCTAAGGTCTTGAAGAAGCCTTCCTTGACCATGCCTGTCCCAATTGTCCCTCAATTGCCTCAGAATTTCTGTGCATATACCCATTCACATGATTCATATTTTGTTTTATAGATAGCATTTACCTATTTGGGAGTCTGCCATCAGACTGCAGAATGAGTCTTATTTTGTGCTTTCATATGCAAATCAACAACACTCACAGACACAGTGAACTGTATTTCCCATTTTACATGAATTCAGAATATACTTTATTTAGGGGGTCCTGATGCTAAATCTATAAGTTGTTCTTCTTTCAAATTCTAAGTTCATATTTTCAATTGTCTTAAAGGAATGTTTATCAGTAATTCTCACCATCAGTGTACCAAAAGGATCTTAAACACATGCAGGTCCAGAATTTAACTCATCTACATTTACTCTTCACTGTCAAATGAACCCCTCCTCCTGCCATCCCTCTTTCTCAATGGCAACATTATTCTCTAAGGCATCCAGATGGAAACCTTGGAGAATACTTGTGTTAGTTGTTTCTGATTAGGCCACATCCTAACTAGAATTACTTGATGGTGAAATATACATTAAACAACTCTAGTCAAGAGGAAAACAAAGTATAGATAAATATTTGATATTGCATACTGGGCAAGAAAGCATCCCTGCAGTTAAAAATCCTTATAGAAAATGAGATGCAGTGTGGCATACAAAAGGAAATGTAAGATGAGCATCTTGAATTTTACTTAAGTTTGTGTCCATTTTCCCAAGGATGGCCATCAGAGGGGAAACCAAGAGAATGGCCAGTTTATCTTTTCTGTCAGCTGCAGGCCAAATGGAGAGCACGCCATGAATGGGCATTATCTCTCAATGAAGCAATGTCACCCTCTAGTGATATGCAGCTAAAAGATGTTCTTCAAGATCCTTTTACGATATAGGTCAATATAAAAGTGTCAGGAGAGAAAGTGTCTATCCCCACACAAATACAATATTTCTAAGATTTTAATTTCCTTTTAATCTACTGATCTGAACAAACTTATAGTCAACTTGTACACAGATTCTCTTAAAGAGGCTATTAGGTCATTCGAGTAGTCATGATCCACCCAAGACAAAAGATTAACTTCATAACAACTACCAGTGTTTATTTTTATTTCTGGAAACAGGGAAAATGGCTACTCTGCTTTAATTTTCATAAGTCTCTAAAATAGAAAAGGATATTAATGAACCTTACAGACATACTGCAACTTAGACCAAAAAAGAAAATATCTTCAATTCTCTGCCAGATTATCTAACAACATTCAATAAAATGTATATAGTGAATTCTAACTAAAAAGGATGACCTAGATTTAAACACAAACTCTTTCCCATTATATCTGCCAATGTTTTTTTTGTTCTTTTGTTTTTTAGTTTAATGTTTGTTTATTTTTGAGAGAGAGACAGAGCATGAGCGAGGGAGGGGCAGAGAGAGAGGGAGACACAGAATCTGAAGCAGGTTCCAGGCTCTGAGTTGTCAGCACAGCGCCTGACGCGGGGCTCAAACCCATGAACTGCAAAGTCATGATCTGAGCTGAAGTCAGACACTTAACCTACTGGGCCACCCAGGGACCCCTGCCAATGGTTTTAATATTAAAAATAATAATAATAATTGCTCCTTTACATTCTGATTCAATTCATGCATAGTTAAATGGTTTCCAATTAGATGCCAGAGTGGAAATTAACTTCAGCAGATGTAAATATATAAAAATGGAATAGAACAGTGTCTGGCACATGATACTACATCATTACTAGATTGGATTGTCTATAGGTACCACCTATTAAGTACCATATTAGTAGAGATTTTTCTTTTTCAAAGTTCTAAAGGTCTGTAAGGAATATACAGTAAAACCTTAATTTGGGAGCATAATTCGTTCCGGAAACATGTTTGTAATCCAAAGCACTTGTATATCAAATTGAATTTCAAGAACCAATGGCTCAATTGTGATCATGTGACATCCGGCGTCATGTACAACTTGTATTGAAAGACATCATTCGTTTGTCAAGTTAAAATTTATTAGAAATGTTTGGCCATCTTGCAGAACACTTGAAGAACAAGTTACTTGCAATCCAAGGTTTTACTATGCTACACTGGTTTTATCAGTCAGAATGGACTAGGTTAAACTATAATGATAAATAACTCTGGGCTTACACTCACAAAGCATTACATTATACTATTACATGTCCAACCCATGGAACTCTGCTCTATGTTGTTTTCAAATCCTGTGCCCAGGAGTGAATAATTGTAAATACAATCTCTAATAGTTCTAGTCATGAAAATTTAAAAATTCAAAAATTCACATATTTACTAAAATAAGACAAAAATGGGGGAAAGGAACATATATGGTTATGGATCAGCCTCAATACTAGGTACTTGAAATTTAGACCTCACACTGGAGTAGCTAATATTTATCTCTATTTTATAGAGGAGGAAATCAAAGTCAAATATTATAAACAGTGTTTATAACCTTAAATAGTATAAGATATTTAAATTTATTTAAACATAAGTGGCAAAATGACACCAACTACAGATTGGTGGCTTTTTAAATCTGCTTTTAAAAATTATAAATATACACAGATTTGTATTTATATACACTGGTATCCTAAGGTTCAATAAACATGGTACTTATGGATTTCAATGAGATATTTTACATTTTAAAAAAATCTAGTTAGATACTACTCTTTCTCTCCTGCCCTACTGCCTACTCCTTTTTTCCCTCCTCATAACCATGTCTGTTGAACTGAATCAAAAGATTAGCAAAAACAAAGAATCTCAGGCTATAAGCTAACATGCAGCAGAGAAGACAGCTTGAGAAACCATTAAACACAACAACAGTTTAGAGTTTCAGGGCACAGAGCTACTCTAAAAAGAGGGAGCAAAGACTCCAGGAATGGAATGCACAAAATTTCAACTATACTGGTATGCAGATTTTAGCAATGTGGAATACTCAGCATCAGCCACACAACAATCCCTTAGGAAAAGATTTGAATAGTTATTTCTCTGCAAATTAACTTTACATTTGGGGTTAGGTAAAATTTTCCAGCAAAGGTAAATGGGATCTGCAAAAACATAAAAACAAGATGATTCTGCCCTGAATTCTCACACCTTCTGGTCTTCAAACATTGTCTTTAGTTGTTTTTCCCCCACAATTCTAAATGTATATTTCAAACAAAATTAATTTGTCTTGTTAGATTTTTTATACATTCTATGTAGATTACCAAAGACAATGCAATTTGTGTAAATAAGGAAACTATCATTCATAGTAACAATGCTAGAAAAATCAAGATCAATGTTGAGAACTTAAGTTTATCTGATGCCCACAGTTCACTTTTCCAATATATCCAGTGAATCTTTTGTTGGTTAAAAAAAAATCAAAGGTTAAACAGCTGATCATTCTCTAAAGTTAGATATTTGCTTAGGTTTTACTAAACTTCAAAGATGAATACCAATAATGACAAAATACATGACTGTAATTACTCTTCTAATCAAGGTCAGTTTCAAAGCTACACATTTGGTATGACATTTCTGAAAATACTCATGAAGTTTTATTGTATAATTCTTGATATTGTATATTATATATTGCTCTCTACCATGTAAGTATATGCGGTATACAGAATCATGATTTTGATATAATTTCAACACCAAGGAATCAAAATTTATCTATTGATTGCTTGGTTTTACACAAGTGTTGTTTTGGTTTTTTCTTCCATATTCCATTAAAGTTTTATTTCCTTAAAAGAGTAACTTGTATGCATTTGTTTGTTCTCGTTCTTTTTGTTGTTTCTTCTATACCAGGGTTTCTCTTCATAAAATGAAAGTGATTCTTCTATAGAACTTAGTAAAGAATTTTATTCTATAAACATAGGGGGATATTTTTGTTGTCAATTCCATGGACTTTGAGTAGTACATATGCTTTCATGCCATAAATCCTAAGACTAAATTGCAGTTTCCTCCCGAGTGAGATGAAATGGATTTGAATTGGACACCAGAAAAGTCAACTACTGTGCTATTTGTTACAGTTGGCCAACTTTGTTCAACTGAAGCACAGGAATGTCTTGAAAACCAGGCTGTTTCCATAAGGTCATTATAAAGCTTACTCTTGGAAATGCCAGTGGAAAATTTCAAAGAATCTCCTATGATGCATGGATGTTTCATTCCAACTATGGTAGCAATCTTCTATATATCCACAGCTAAGCACAGCAACTTTCGATATCTGAGGAATTTTCAAGACTTAGACATAAGTTACACTGGCTATAAATTTTGGACTTTCTTTTCATTCTATTGATTATTGTCAAATATAGAGAGAACTTTATTTTTAAAAACATTATAAAGCAGGAGATTTGCCCTCAAATAAGTTTGTGTTTAAAAATTCTTGGAAAGTTTTCATTGTGGCACCAGAAAAACAAACATTTTCTCCATACTCTGATGTGTATTCTGTCTCAAAGACTAAAGTGATTAAAATGTAGGTTCACAATATAAACAGAGTTTAGAAACTTACAGTAAAATTTGTAGGCCACAAATTTGGGCGTATCAACTTGTAGCCATCATTTCTCTATAGAGACTTGAAAGTCTCTAGCATTCACTTAAATGCTGTTTTATGGTTTTAATTATATTCCCAGCTAGACAACATGAAGACCTAATGCATGAACCAATAATCATATTTTTGAGAAACTCAACAGGTGAATATCTAAAAAAATAAATGGCTATAACTGAGTACTCTTTTACAAAGCTCTAACTTCAAAATTATAGGCAAAGTTGTTTAGATGTTGCATCTATTTTATTGCTTTTTTTTTTTTGTAAATCCCTCCCAGCATATCTCTGTTTCCCTTTCCATTGCCTTTTAGGTCACTGTTTATAGTAACTGAGCAAGTAGAAAAAAATGGCAACTAGAACAGTGAGCAGATGGCTAACACAGTCCCCTCCATGCGACTCCTGCTAACATAGAAGTCTGCTCAAGACTACGTGGTAAATAGTGTTTATCATAGGTGGGATCATTAGCCCTTTAGCCCCTTCATTAGCTCTTTGACCCCTACAGTTCAGCATTAATGAAACCATAACTTCCCATTCCTGAGGCCTCTGTACTATTCCTATAGTTCCCTAGTAATGGTATGTGTTGTTTACTGCAGCTATATTACAGAGCTCTGTACTGCATGCCCCTAGCATCAGCCACACACAGTTGTGGGTCTTTGACACACACTGGTAAAGTTCTGCAATGAACTGTGTTTATTAGAGCCCACCAGGAAGGCAAGCTTCTTAGTATAATTAGCTCCCCTGAGAACAATGGCTGTCTTCACAGCTGGAAAGGTAGAAGAAATTTACTCTCAAGTATGGGAAGAACTGAAAAGGTACCTGTAATTAAATTTCTTTCTCTTTTCCTCTTTCCTATTTGTAGTTTGGGTTTTGGTTTTTCACTTTTCATCTCCAACTTGATAAGCAAAATATAACAACCTAACCCGGTAATTACAAATACTATCTACTGAAGGTCATTTCTTTAAGTGCTATAAGACTAAACTTGCTTTTATCTTTTGATGCAATTTCAGTAATATTATGCATAGATATATACACATAAGGCATGAAAAAAAGCATTGCTGTTTGGAATCTTCACTATGTAGACAAAATACTTAAATAGATTAATTTTTATATAGGACATGTTTCTGGATTTTCCACTGAAGCATGGTCTTGATTTTGGTCTGAAGCCTTTCTCCTATTACTTCTCATTTCCCTTTGATATTTTCCTTTTCTTTCTCTGTCTCTGGTTTTTCACTCTATCATTTCACTACAGCTTTCCTGTTGATAGCTGACAGTCTGTTGACTTTTGTTATGAATATACTAATTATCGTCTTAATGGTTCCCAACTTCTCTCAAGTGGTACTAAACTGTGTAAGAAATGCATAGCAGGTGCTGGCAACAGCATATTATCACAAATGTGAATAACTACAACTCCGTTGACTTGATGGCCTCAGATTACATTTCACACTCATACAGGAGTATGAGATAGGGTCTTATACTACATCCATTGTAATGTGCAAATATTTATCCAGTAAATGGCCATCTCTTGAGGCAGAACACTGGTTTATATATGGAACTGGGATTGTAATGAAGATCTAAGCAGTCTTTAGTTCATTTGTCTAGACTTGAGAAAAGCATGTTTTGAAGGTAACAGGGGAACAGAAATGCTAATAACTATGGTAATTAAAATTATCTTGCAGTTGGAGTTCTTTCATAAACATCTTACTGAGTCAACGATGAAAACAATAGAAGGCAGTCTGTTCAAATAGCTGACACTATAGCCTCAGAATCTCTGAATCTGGGATTTAAAAAAAAATCTACAATAAAGTCAAGATTTTTTTTCTCCCTAATTTTCCTGCTCTGAGGCTATATTTGCACAACACAATCAACCCTGCTGTTTCAATCAAGTCAGTGAGGGGAAAAAAAAAAGTCAAGAGAACCAGATGTTTGGCATTTTGTATATGAAACAGCTGGTTGATTGTCTGAACTTTTCATTTTTGAACTAATCTTGCTGTCATAATATAGAAACATCCTGAAAACGAATTTCTTTGCTTGTGAAATGTAAATAGCTCCCTTTAGAGGCCTGGTATGGGGTTAGGTACCTTAGAATTAATAGGAAATGGTTTAGATTGGGTAAAATTCCACTTACAGATAGCAAGGAAGAAAACACAAATGACATTCAAGGAAAATTAAGTTTCAATAGTCCTGCTATAAATTTTATCTTAAATTCTCTTCAGCTGCACAATGTCTTACCACAAAAAAGAATTAACTACTATTTTTTTTTATTTTTAAAAGATTATGAAAGATCTTTCCAGTTATGGAATTATTTGAATCTTTGTCATATTAACATTTGGGTCTAATTGTAAAATACTTATCCCTTTTACTATTACAATTTTGTATTTAAGTAGGATTTTATAATATCTCAAGTAAAATGATTTTTTAAAAGCATTGTTCATTTAGCCCTTAAATAAAGCAATTTCAACATCACAGAAGTGTTATGTTAGCAAATTACAATACTATAAACAAGTATGTGCATGGCAAAGACACAATCAAGTTAAATAAATGTTATCACTAGTTTTTCTAACAGACTTTTTTGGTCTATAAACACACAATGCATTCTAATTTAAGAGTCTTTGCTCTAATTTTAAGTCTTATATTTACCTATCCAGTATGTACCTGTACCAAATGAACTAGTGAAATAGTTATCTTGACATTTCTAACTTTTTTTCTGGCTACGGATTTATTCAACACAAAACAATCTCCAACTTTACTGAGGTGGCTGACCGCACACACGACCAAATCTTCCTCTAAACTCGAATTCAGTTGCTGACCCAGCCAAGGCCGCAGCTTTCTTGTAGGCATCAGGGGGCACAGCACTTCCTCTGTAGGTGTCTCTGTCAGCTTCCCCTCATGTGAGTCTTACAGGTAGCTCTCCCTCCAGACCTTTGAGCCATGGCTTGCAAGTCTCAGGACAGCTATGGCATAGAGTGGCAGGCTCCATCTCAGGGGAGAGGTGGAGGTAATCATGGCGACACTGGATACTCTCACTGGGAAGCTATCAGTAGTAATGTCTCCAGGCAAACTGTTCCTTTACATAGCCTCGCTATTTGAGACACTGCAAAGCCTTCATAATGTAAAGATTTGGCACATTCTGGTCTCCCAGCTCAAGGTATTTAGGCACGTGAGCATCCTTTCTGGCCACCATCACTCTCTCCTTGAAAAGGAGTTCATAAATGGCAATTCAGTTCTTCCTGGGCACCCACATCTCAGCAGCTGCTATGTCCAGAGCCAGGGCCAAAAAGCTTATCTGGATAATTCAATGCAATATTTTTCCTCCACTGTTTAATGATACATCAGTAAAATATTGAAAAAATGGTTATACAAAAGGTATTGGGCCAGGCACTTTTAGAATGAAAAAGTGTGTGCATAACACCTGTTTAAGTAATAACAGTATAAGACATTAAATAAATATAATTTGCTATGCAAATAACAAATGTTTGTAAATTTTAGGAGTTAATTATTTCATGCTAGAGGCAACTAAGAAAGTGCATACTGAATACACTAGTTATTAACAGTAAGTATAATTTGGAAAAGTGGCAATGATATGACATGCCAGGTACATAGAACATAGGCACACTGGAGAGAGACAGCATGATCACAAGTGACCACTAGATCTGTTTGTAGCACCCACAGCACCAGTAAAAAAGAGCAAAGGCTACTGGTAAGTTTTGTAGCATAGAATGTATTCAGTAAGCAGATGGAATTCAGTGCAATATGTACTTTGTATGATAGAGAATATGTTACAAGTCTTAATGTAAAACTCAATCTTCCCTTGCTGGCTATTTGTTATAGCTTGAATTATGCACAATCCCCCTGCCAAAAAAAAACAAACAAAAGTTATGCTGAAGTCCTAACCCTGAACAGCAGAGACCATAACCTTATTTGAAAATAGGGTCACTGTAGATGTAATCAATTAAATTAGAATGAGATCATTCTAGAGTAGGGTTGGCCCTAATCCAATATGACTAGTGTTCTTATAAGAAGATGGTCATGTGAAAAAAGACACCTAGGAAGAATGTCATGTAGAAATAAAAACAGATTGGAATTATACAGCTGAACGCAAAGAATTTCTGGCAACCATTAAAAGCTAGGAAGAGGCAATGAAGAGTTGTCCTGCCAGTTTCATGGGAGGTTAGATCTGCCAACACCTGATCTCAGGCTTCTGCACCCCAGAAGATAATGAATTCTTGTTGTGTGAAGCCTCTTGGTTTGCAATTTGTTATGGCAGGCCTGGCAAACTAATACAATGACTATACAATACCATCCGATGGGCCAAAGTTTGGCAATGCATACCCTTTGCATATGGCTGCAGGAGCTATAAGAAATTACAATTATTTTTTCTTTAAAGAAAATCAAAACAAAAAAACCATTGGGGCACCTGCCTGGCTCAGTCAGTAGAGCATGTGACTTGATCTTGGGGTCATGAGCTTAGGCCCCACATTGGGTGTGGAGCCTACTTTAAAAGAATCAAAACAGAAGTAATTTTTCTTGTTGGTTTCACTTAGTGCTCAATTCTACTTTGGGAAGTCAATAGATGTAACTTGAGAAATTATCAAAATGTTACATCATCATTCAAAAGATACTGGTCAACTATAAACAAATAACATGTATGCATTATACTATCTAAAGTACCAATATCTAGGGGTGCCTAGGTGGCTCAGTTGGTTAAGCGTCCAACTGCAGCTCAGGTCGTGATCTCCTAGTTCATGAGTTCAGACCCTGCATTGGGTTCTGTGCTGACAGCTCAGGGCCTGAAGCCTGCTTCAGATACTGTGTCTCCCCCTCTCTCTGCCCCTTCCCTGCACATACTGTCTCTATCTCAAAAATAAATAAACATTAAAAATTAAAATGATAAAAATAAAGTACCAATATCTAAATATAAATGTATGTTTAGAAAACATGGATAAAGATAAATTGATATCTGAATTTAGGCTTTTTACGACACTGTGACAGAACAACAAAGAAAATACTGAAGTTGATTTATGGAGGCTGATTTTAACATTTTTATTAATAAGCAAAGATATATCTGTCCAGATATAAATACTTAGTTTAATTGTCACCCCCACAAAAAATATAGTGGGACCATGAAACACACATTAATAAAAAAGTCTGTAACAGTGGGTTAGAAAAGAAGTCTTGGGACAAACAGTATACAGACTTGTAAAATTAAGCACTACTTTTTTTTAAATTACTCATCTTAAATAGAGAAAGAACTGGGTAAAAAGAAAATATTGGCATTGGTGATACATGTTTATGACAAATCAAAGCTGCACATTATCTCCAAAATTCTGTGTTAGTAAATATAAATTTAAAGTGATTTTTATGTAACATAAACATTCATTTCTATAAAGTGTATAAATGACATGGAATAATAAAAACCTTAACAAACTCTTAATTATAATAAAATTAAAAGTTTTGAAAGCAATTTCAGAATGAAAGTAATAAGTTATGGTATATACAACATATTTTTAATACAGCAGATTACTCAGCCTTATGGAAGAACAAAATCTTGCCATTTTTGACAACATGGATGGACCTCAAGGACATTATGCTAAGTGAAATAATTCAAAGAAATGTTGTATGATCCCTCTTATGTGTGTAGTCTAAAACAAAACAAAAAATGAGTAATCTAACTTTATCCCTAAAGAAACTAGAAAAAGAACAAATGAAGTCCAAAGTTAGTAGAACAAAGGAAATTAAGATCAGAATAGAAATGGACACTAAAAAAGAAACAAAACAGATCAATGAAACAAAGTGCTGATTCTTAGAAAAGATAAAATTAATAAACCCTTAGCCATATTGATTGAAAATCAGAAATGAAAGAATTAACAACTGATGCCAAAGAAATATGAATTATGAGACTATGAAAAATTATATTCCAGTATTAGACAACCTAGAATAAATGGATAAATTCCTAAAAACATAATCTTCCAAGACTGAAAAAGAAATTTAAAAATGTGATCAGACTAATTACTAGTAGAAAGTTGAATCAATAATCAAAATTCCCAACAAAACTCCAAGACCAGATGGCTTCACAAGTGAATTCTACAAAAAATTAAAGAGTTAATATCTATCCTTTTCAAACTATACCAAAAATACAAGGGGAAAGAAAATGTCCAGAGTCAGCTAGAAGGTCAGCATGACCCTGGTATCAAAATCAGACACAGACACTACAGAAAAAGAGACCTACAGGCCAATATCCTTGATAAACATAGATGCAAAAATCCTCAACAAAATATTAGCACACCACACTCAATGATACATTAAAAAAAATCATATACCACGTTCAAGTGGGATTTGATCCTGGGATACAAAGATAGTTTAATATCTACAAAATCAATGTTAAACACTATATTAACAAAATGAATTATAAAAACCATATGATAATCTCAACAGATGCACAAAAGCATTTGATAAAATTCAACATCCTTTCATGATAAAAACTCCTGAGAAACTGGGTTTAGAGGGAATGCAGCTCAACATTATAAAAGCCATATATGACAACCAAAA
This sequence comes from Felis catus, assembly GCF_018350175.1. Lineage (NCBI taxonomy): Eukaryota > Metazoa > Chordata > Mammalia > Carnivora > Felidae > Felis > Felis catus. Next base: position 48,952,111 of record NC_058384.1, on the reverse strand, counting down.
GCTGATATTATACTCAGTGGTGAAAAACAGATCTTTTCTTCTAAGATCTGAACCAACAGAAGGATGTCCACTCTCATCATTTTTATTCAATATAGTCCTGAAGTCCTAGCTGCAGCAATCAGACAAGAAATAAAAACCATCCAAATTGGTGTGGAAGAAGTAAAACTGTCACTATTCACAGATGACATGATACTATAGAAAATCCTTGAGACTCTAAAAAAGATCCATTAGAATAAATGAATTCAGTAAAGTTTCAGAATACAAGACTAATACACAGAAATTTATTGCACTTCAATAAATGAATAATGAAGTAGCAAAAAACTCTAAGAAAACAATCCCTTTAAAATAGCATATAAATAATACCTACGAATAAATTTAACCAAGGAGGTGAAAGGCCTGTACTTTTAAAACTGTAAAACACTGATGAAAAGAACTGATGATGACACAAATGGAAAGATATACCATGATCATAAATTGATCATAAACCATACATACCATAGTATGGTTAAAATGATACTACCCAAAGTAATCTACAGAGTCAATGTAATCCCTACCCAAATATCAACAGCATTTTTCACAGAACTACAAAAAAAATAAACCAAAAATGTATTGAGCCACATAAGATCTCTAATAGCCAAAACGATCTTAAGAAAAACAAAGCTGGAGGTATTACAATCTCAGATTTCAAGCTATACTACAAAGATGCAGTAATCAAAACAGTATAGCACTGCCACAAAAATAGATACATTGATCAATGGAACAGAACAGACAGCCCAGAAATGAGCCCACATTTACATGGTCAGTTAATCTACAATAAAGGAGAAGAGAATATACAAGAGAGGGAAAACTGGTCTCTTCAATAAATGGTTTAAGAAAACTGAACAGCTATCTGCAAAATAAATAAATAGGAAAGAATCTAGATTATTTTCTTGGTGGATTCAAAATGGATTAAAGGCCTAAATGTAACCTGAAACCATAAAAATCATAGGCAGCAATCTTTTGGACACTGCATCAATCTTAGCAACATTTTTCTAGATATATCTCCTCAGCCAAGGACAAAAACAAAAATAAACATTAGGACGACATCAAAATAAAAAGCTTGTATACAGCAAAGCAAACCATCAATAAAATGAAAAAACAACCTACTGAGAGAGGACATTTGCAAATGATATATCTATTAAAGGGTTAATACCCAAAGTATATAACTCAACACAAAAAAATCTGATTAATAAATGGACAGAAGACATTTTTGCTTTGCAAAAAAGACATAGATGGCCAATACATGAAAAGATGCTTAACACCACTAATCATCAGGGAAATGGAAATCAAAATCACAATGAGATATGATGCAATGGCTAGTATCAAAAAAGACAAGAAATAATAAATGTTGGCAAGGATGTGGAGAAAAGAGAACCCTTGTGCACTGTTGGTGGGAATGTTAATCATGCACCACTATGAAAAACAGTGTTAAGTTTCCTCAAAAATTAATAATAGAAATATCTTAAAATCCAGTAATTCTACTGCTTCTTATTTACCCAAAGAAAATGCAATCACTAATTTATAGAAATAGGCACCCCTATATTTATTTCAACATTATTTATAACAGTCAAGGTATGGTAGTAACCTAAGTGTTCATTGGTGGATGAAAATGTGGTACACAAACACAATGGAATATTAGCCATTAAGAATTAGATCTGGCCAAACCATAAGAGACTCTTAAATACAGAGAACAAACTGAGGGTTGATGGCGGGGGCGGGGGGGGGGACATACAGGGGAGGGGGAAAATGGGTGATGGGCATTGGAGGGCACTTGTTGGGATGAGCATTGGGTGTTGTATGTAAGCAATGAATTATGGAAATCTACCCCTAAATCCAAGAGTGCAGTGTATACGCTGTACATTAGCTAATTTGACAATATATTTTAAGAAAAGAATTAGAACTTGCCATTTGTGACAACATGTATGGACCTAGAGGGTATAATGCTAAGTGAAATAAGTCAGACAAATTCCACATGGTTTCACTTATATGCAGAATCTAAACACAAACACTCATAGATACAAGGAAAACTCGTGGTTGCCAGAGGAGAGGAGATGGCAGGGAGTGGGCAAAATAGGTGAAGGACAGTAAGAGATATTAAACCTATAATATAAATAAGCCACAGGGATGAAAAGTACAGCATGAAGGATCTAGCCAACAATATTGCAATAACTTTGGTGACAGATGGTAATCACTCTTATTATGATGAGCACTGCATAATGTATAGAATTTTTGAATCACTATGTTGCACACATTCAAGTAATATAAAGTGTATGTCAGCTATGCTCCAGTAAACAAAAATAAAAGGATAGGCATCAGAAAAAAAACAAAACAAAAATAACAAGTTCATAGATACAGAGAATAGATTGGTGGTTAACAGAGGTAGAGAGGTGGAGGGTGGGAAAAGTGAGGGAAGAAGGTCAAAAGGTTTTAAGATAAATCAGTTCATTTAAGTAATTAAAAATGAGCAAAGCTACAAAGGGAAAAATGAAAATATGTCCATTTTCTATTTTGTTTGCTTTTCTGTACTGGATAGGTTCTGGCATTATCTTCCATTATTCCACCAGCAGTTGGATGGATATTTTACACATTGTTATTTTTTGAGAGTAGATACTAGAGGGGTAAAATATATTACATATAAATAACTTTATTGCACAGAAATACGGATACCATATTGGATATGGATACTAAATATGGATACCGTGGATTTTTTTCTGTGAAAAAATTAAATATTATTCCTTTATTACATAATAGAAGATACCGTTACACAAATAAGTAAGTACTGCTTTTAATTTTAAGGAGATCAAAATCTGATGAGGGAAAACTACCTGCCTTTTCCTCTTGCTATGTCTCCCAACCTTCCCACCAGGGAATTCTGTTGCTAATCTGTGTGATTTATATGGGCATCTGTGCCCTGTATTCATGTGCATACTTTATTATTTCATTTGTTAACATGATACCCTTAGGGTTTCAGATATACTTTATTAGAAAGAAGTCATTATTGGCAAAGCATTATTTTAAATAAACATCAAAATAGTTGTGTGTATATTTACAATCAACATTACTGAGCTAGAGGTATGAATTGAACTGATGTTCAGGTTGGGTATCATTTGCTTAGGTACTATACCTTCCACTTGATACAATCGAGTTTTCTAATTACATGAAATTATTTAGGGTACTGTCATTCCTAGAAGGTATGGAATGACATGATCTCTATTAATTGCTACTGATTTCCTTCTCTGGGTAACTCTAGGATGGAAGTAAAGGAAGCAGTGTCTATAATCATTTGATAAATGACTTCTGTTTTTAAGGATATCTGTGCACAACACTGAAGATCCTGTAAGAGACTGTTATGGTACATTGTTCCCTTGCTATCATTTTCAACAGCCTAAAATTAGAGTATTAAGAGAGATCCTAGGATGCAAAATACATTTTTTAGCCACTGAATTATATGCCACATCACTTGTCTGCTTAATGAGAAACAGGTGGCTCATTTTCAATTGCTACCATTTATTCCTTTGACATAAACTTGTTTTCCTTACTTTCATGGTTCTTTAATTTGCTTGTTATATTATTACTCTCTGAAGGTAAAACTAGAAATTTCAAGAATGGTTGGTATGAATTGCCTTGTACATCTGTAACAAAGTGTTCTCAATGCCACAGAAAGTTTCATAAAGAAAAACAGAAATGAGTAGGAAAACTGGCAAAATGAATTTCTAAGATACTAAGGTGAAACTTAAGCAGGGGAAACTAATTTCACATACTTATTTTAATCTAAAAAGTAGAAAAATAATTCAGAACTAATTCTTGACTCAATTTATCACAAATTGATATGCTATCATGCTAAATATTTCACAAGCACATCTAGGAAATTAAAATATGCAATGCCACAAAAAAATAAACTAAAATTTTAAAATACCTACCTTAACGTTATTAATTAGTCACTATCAACTTTGGGGTAGAATTTATTTTAATGTATGGAATATGCCATAAATCAACCATGAAGTCCTTCAAAAAGAATAAGCAAAATGAAGCATATTAATTGCAGAAGTTGTTTGGGTGATAATAATGTAACATGCAAATGAAGTTAAGGCCAAAAGTCACATTATAAGCAAATGAATTGCTTAACCTGAAACAAGACTGATGTTTCTTTTACTTTCATCAATAGCTTTTACCTTCTTTGAGAACAGGCTGTATCTTACATATTTCTGCATTATAAATGTCTTTCATTTATCTGGGCAAACTGTTATCGACTCCTTCCTGTTTTAGGTATACAGGAATAAAAACAAATCAGTACCCGCCAAAGGTCTCACTTATTCAACAAAAGAGATTCACATTAATTTTTTAAAATATTTATTGTTAATTATGATGACCTTCATTTCATTAAAAAGGCCTTAAAAGGTTATAGACTAAATTTTACCTACTGCAAGAAAGTTTATAGTTATTGCAAATTTTTCATAATTGCTTCAAAAATAATTTTGAGCAAAGATCAACTTTTGAGCAAGTTTTACTTTGTTTTTATTTAATTCTACTTTTTCTTAATCTTTGTCATCTTAAACTAGTTATACAATTTTAGGTCTCAGTTTGTCTTCCAAAAATGAGGGTAATAATAACGATCTGAAGGGTTGTGAGATGCATCTAGGTAACATCCAGGAGAATTGCATCTTACATAGAGGTTAGGTTCTAACGTCAGTCCTTATGAAAAAAAAATCTAATAAAAACTACCTTTAGGAATAAAACCCTTAAATTCCTCATAAGAATATATACGGTGTTGGGTATATAATCCTTGTACAGGAATACAATACTCATCTGTACTCTTTTGTTTTTTAATTCTTTTAATGTTTACTTATTTTTGAGAGAGAAGGAGACAGAGCAGGAATTGTGGGAGGGGTAGAGAGAGAGGGAGATACAGAATCTGAAGCAGGCTCCAGGCTCTGAGCTGTCCGCACAGAGCCCAATGTAGGACTCAAACCTGTGAATCTTGAGATCATGAGCTGAACCGAAGTCAGATGCTTAACTGACTAAGCCACCCAGGCACCACCCCCATCTGTAGCCTTTTAGATCAAAATGTGTTTCAGAATTCAGAATAATTTGTATTTTAGAAAGCTAGTAGATGCATGTACCTTTTGAATTAATACTTTTAAGTTGATCTCTCCCAGCACCTTGTGATCAGGCACAATATTTCTGCAATGTAATTGCGTACTAGAGTCATGTACATATTTGTAGGAAAGCTATCAAGGTAAAGGGAAGATCCAGTGTAAAGACATGGAACAGGGGACATTTTAGTGTTCAAGGAAAAATCAGAGGCAAGGTGTGCCTGTATCCATGTGATCAAGTAGGAGAGTGAGAGGAGAGGTGGTCATGAAGCTGACAGTGTGCCTGAACTGGATGGCCATGTCAGTCATTGATCCAACTGTACCTGTGTGATACGGAATCACTGTGAGATATGAGTATGGATATGACACCTGACATATTTAACAACTTTGGTTTCTATACAGAGATCGACTAGCATATGGGGGGGGGCAATAGAAAAAGCAGGGAGATCATTGAGGAAGCCTTCACAAAAATTAAGGTGAGAATTAGGATTGCTCAGATTATGTCAGTGACCTTGGAGTTTTGGAGAAGAAAAAAATTTAAGGTAAAATTGATAGAATTGGCTGACATATTAGATGTGGACAATGGTAGGGGTGGAATAGAAGGGAAGAGGGGAAAGAGGGAAGAGTTTCAAAGGATTTTTACTTGAATAACTCAAAGCATAAGATTTTCATTTGTCAGTATGGGAATAATATAAGAGCAGTTGATTTTTAATATATAAAAAAAGTCAAGACTGGTTTTGGCCATGTGTTAGGTAGATATATAAGGAATGATGTCAAATAGGCTGCTGAGTGTAAGGATCGAGATAGAGTCCTAGACTAGAGATATACATTTGGGAGTCTTCAGTGAGCTGAAAGAATATAAGATCACAAGATTGATGATGTTATACAGAAAAATGGATGATGACATAGAACAGAGAAGGGGAATAGGTCTGAACACTCAATCTAGGTCTATCTTTGAGAATATCAGAAAACAACCAAGAGGACTAAGAATAAGGTAGAAAACAAGATAGAGGAATGCCCCATGACCTAGTGAAGAAAGTGTTTCAAGAAAGGGGGAGTGAAAATAATTGTATGAGAAATCAAGGAGAATGAGGACTAGGAGTGATCATTTATTTTATAAATCAACATAGAAGTAACTAGTGGCCACCATGAAAGTTATTTCATCGTTCAGTGGTAGATATGAAAATATGAGTTCAAGGACTTTAACAATATAAGAACTGGAGAATACAAATAGACAAAACTTTAAAGATGATTGATTATATCACAATAATGGAATGGTAGTTGAAGCAAAACATAGGTTCAAGAGAGAATTGTTTTCTTCCTTTATAAAGAAGCTGAAACAGTATACCAGGAAGTATGATCATGATGGACTTGATTCAGCAGAGAAGGCAACTTATAGGACAAAGATGGGAGAATTGCTAGATCAATTTCCATGAGATAGGTGGGAGGGCATTGGATCTAGCACACAGGTAAAGGAACTGACCTTATTTAGAATATAAACATCTCATCTTATGGTAACAGAGGGGAGGCATGCAGGTTGGCAGAAGATGTTAAGATGCAAACTTATGGAATATGACTGAAACAATTTTCCCAGTGTATTAATAAAGAAGGTGGTTAACTCAAGATTGGGGAGTGGATTTTCAAGACTGGTAGAGAGAGGAGAAGGTAGGAGTAATCTGGCAGAGTGGGGAGGTGAACAGCCTAGGGATGTGTGATGAAACTGAGGCTAGACGTAATTAAAATGAGAATTGTGGGCACCCTAATGTACTTCTCCAGTAAAGTTAATGTACTTCCCCAGTAAGTTTAAGTGCCCAGAATGATACAGAGAGCAGACAGAGACGTGGATTTAACAAGAATTTAATTTTAACAGGTAAAAAAAGTGACAGAGACAAAGGGTTGAGTGTGTATAAAACAATGACAGTGTGGTGGACTTTTGACCAAACATAGATGAATATTTTAAAAGGTAAAGAAGAACCATGTAAAAGTGATGTATTTGATGGATCGTACATAGCAAAGTGGAGAGAAAATTATGGAGTCATTGCACTAGCAGGAATGTCCTAAAAGACATGAAATTTTAGGAAGCAAATGCTTAGAAATTAACTTATGAACAAAAGCTATGATTAAAAATAAAAATGTCCAGGCTATGTTTTGCATAGACTGCTGGATTAAAATGTATGAAAACAGGTATTTTGAGGAGAGGAAGTAAAGCAAGTCAAGCAGTCATTCATCTAAGAATTTAACACCTAGACATAGAATTTCTAATACCCTCTTTCCATGTAACAAAATTTTTAATCATAGCCATAAAAAACATACAAATAAGGAATAGGCAAAAAAATTAAATCACAGTCACTGAAATTTTTCTTTAACTGCATCTTCATTTACCACTCCTTACTGCTTTAACACTGGTATCATGCACTACCAAGAACAGAAATAATCCCAACAATTACAAACCATTGTGAACTTTCTTTTACAATGAGTACATACAGCCAAGTCTAAATATGTGAGGGCCAACTATATAGAAATGGGAGTTCCCCTAATTAGCTCCCATATGAATTAAAGTATTTACTAAAGAAGTGAACAAAACTAATTTGAAGCTAAATATAGAGTATGTTTTGAAACTAATCATAACTGTAATTGACTAGAATGTAGCCCACTGGGGTGACTGGGTGGCTCAGTTGGTTAAGTGTCCAATTCTTGATTTCAGCTCAGGTCATAATCTCACAGTTCAAGCCCCACAAAGAGCTCTGTGCTACAGTGTGGAGCCTGGTTGGGATTCTCTCTCTCTCTTCCCCTCTCTCTCTGACCCTCTCTCACTTGTGCTCTCTCAAAATAGAAATAAATAAACTTAAAAAAAGGATGTAGCCTATTAAAAGATTTTTTGAAAGGGTAGTATATTCTTACTGACATTGTCTAGAAATGCTGTCACATGGTAATAACATGCAGAGCAAGTTTACTCAGTGTTATTTTTAAATCCTCCACTGAAAATTTGCTCCTTATTATCTGTACCTGGGGGTAGAATGCACTCATCACTCTACTCTTAATCTGACCAGGAAATTAGAAGTATCCTGAATATACTGAAATCATTCATAAAGAAGATCATTACTATTGGAGAAAACAACAATAAACTGGGTTTAAAATGCAAGATAGAAGGGGAGTTTAAGAGGCCATAGAGATATCTGTGACAATGATAAATGTCATCTCATGAGCTTCTATGCTGTACATTTTAAGAGAGAAAGAATGGTCATATCTGGGTATGGCAATGAAAAACAAGATAGACTATTCTGTTCTAAGCCAATGGCCTGTGGACTATTGCGTGACATAGGAGATATAGCCCTCTTGAGAGGGCTACAGAGAAGGCAGTATTATCACAAGAGGGCCAGCATCTGGCCTTCCAGATGTACAAGATGGTGTTCACCTGTATTTTTTTCTCTAGGTAATATAGAAAAAGTGAAATATATCATAAAATAGGAAGTCTCTGACTTCACACTATCACCCCAACTTATCCACATGCAATTTTTAAACACCACTACCTCAAATGAGATGTGACAGTGTGCATGTGAAGGTGTGTTGGGGAGGGCAGTTGATTTCTAACATTCATATAGGAGTCACAATGTGCTAGTTACTTTCCATCTCCATGATGTGATACATATCTATTTCCACTTTACTCAAGAAACAATATACAACTCAAACCTTGTATTTTTCTTCCTCAAAAATCACACTGCACCAGCACCTCTGTTAGACGCAAAATGTTATATGATCCAAAGTCCAGAGAAAACATTGCTTTCTTTGCTGGCATTCTTGGTCCAGTCACTTCCTAGGACAAAGTTCTATACTTCTTTACTGTCAGATGTACCCAAAAATATCCAAGGAGAGATGACAAGACGTTCCCTTTGGAATATCAGTTAAATTTGACTGGATGATGGCTCAAAATTTTGACAGTTTACCATATTCAATGTTCTATGCTAAGTGCTTCGAATTAATGATATGTGGTCTTCCTTAGAATAGTCCTTTGAGGAAGACATAAGCAGATCAATTTGCAGATAAGGAAAATAAACTCTGGAAATGTCAAGTAAACTGCCCAAGTTCACAGGGCTTGATGAACTGCAGAGCAGCATTCAAATTTACATTATTTTTTATTACATGAAAAATACAACTATATACCAGCTTTCAAAATAAATTTTTTTAATGTTTATTTTTGTTTGAGAGAGAGAGAGAGACAGAGAGAGACCGTGTGCACGCGCAAGAGCGGGGTAGGGGCAGAGAGAGGGAGACCCTGAATCCAAAGCAGGTTCCAGTCTCTGATCACAGAGCCTGAAGGGGAACTCAAACTCACATATGGCAGGATCATGACCTGAGCTGAAGTCAGATGTTCAACCACCCAGGCACCCCTACACCAGCTTTCATAACTACTAAATATGAGACAGAGTTTCATGGCAGCAATACTTTAAGTATCTGCAGATTGCTCCATTCTACAAAAGCAAGACTTCAGAGAAAGTGGGTGGAAAGCAGGGTCACTCCAAAACCCTACCCGAATGAACACAATATGGAAACATCAAAAAAGACATAACCAAGGTTCTTTTTTAGAGGTCATATATCAAAATATTAACAAAATTTTTTTCTTAATATTCTGTAATTCCAAGGTCGCTTGAAAAAAAATACCATTTTCCCACTCCATATATATGTTTTTAATTTGTTTAATCTTTATTTATTTTTTTTTGGGGGGGGAGGGGCAGAGAGAGAGGGAGACACAGAATCTGAAGCAGGATCCAGGCTCTGAGCTGTCAGCACAGAGTCTGACAAGGGGCTTGAAGTCACAGACTGCGAGATCAACACCTGAGCTGAAGGACGTTTAATCAACTGAGCCACCTAGGTGCCCCATTTTCCCACTCCATATTTAAAACACTGTGGCACAGGGTGCCTGGGTGATTCAGGCAGTTAAATGTCTGACTTCGGCTGGGGTCATGATCTCACAGTTTGGGATTTTGAGCCCCAAATAGGGCTCTGTACTGACAGTTCAGAGCCTGGAGTCTGCTTCGGATTCTGTGTCTCCCTCTCTGTTCCTCCCCTGCTCCCACTCCGTCTCTCTCTCTGTGTCTCTCTCACTCTCAAAAATAAAGACAAAAACAATTATAAATAAATAAACAAACAAACACTGTGCCTGTCATATCATTCTTTCTGAAGATGTAGGTTTTAGGAAGTAGTAGCCTGAACAAAACTGTCCCTCCTCCTTACTCTTCAACTAGGAATGGCCAATGAGTCACATTTAGATAAAATGTAACATTATTAAGAAAAATAAAGTCTGTGCTGAATAAAAACTATTCCAAATCACATCAGTGCAACAAAGTCATTCAAGAGGCTAAAACTCAGTTCTTTTCCCTGGAGGTATTAAGAGAATTTATTTTTACCGTACTTCTCTTTATTAATTTTACTGCAATACAGTTGATAGATTTCTGTGTTTTAGATGTATGTCTTTGTATGCCTATGTCTTCCATAACATACTACAATGTATAGGGTATAGACCTTTTAAAATTCTACATTTATTCATTTAAGTAAAGACCTAATAATAGTTGTTTAATACATAGTTGCTTAATGATATTCTTAAACTTTTGCCTGTCGTTGTATGTTCACATAGAATTATTGTGAACCCTATTTATATGTGATGACACACATATGCATATAGAATGTACGTTAAAGGGTGTAATACATACTCTCTTTGTTCCAGATTCACTTTTTCTAGTAACCCATAAGCTAGGCACTTTTCTGGGATCAAGAGTTACAGCAGTGATTAAAACAGATAATGGACCTCCCTCATTGATTGTCCAAACACAAATAGAAAGGAAAGAGGGTGACTGGCAGGGGTGAGGAGATCTCTTCCATTTTAACTTGGTTACCATGGAAGTCTTATGAGTGAGGGTAGAGACCTCCAAGCTGAGAGAATTGCAAGGAGAGTTTACGTGCAGCAAAGCAGAGCCACGGGAGATAATGAATCAGGGTTTAGTAGGAACTGAAAACTTGACCCCCTTTTTTTTTTCCAAAAAAGTGAAGAATATCAAAATAGAATTAGCTACAAAAAAAATGAGTTTTGAAAAATCAATTACACATTTTATATTAACTGAAAAATAGCACAATTACAAATCTAAGAAAATCCTAATATCTTTTATTAATCAACTGATAACCCTTTTCCATTATTTTTTTCTATATTTTTCAGTTATATACTGTTAAATAGGTCCTATATGGCAATGATTATCTAAGAGTGGAAGATAATTTTTTCTAGTATACTTGATCAATTTTTTTCCTGAGGGATTAGAAAACCATCTTTTACTTTTAAAATAGGTATTCAAAACATCATCCAATTTTTTTAGTATTACTGTTAAACTTTTGAGAACTTCTATAAATCTTTTTATGTGTAAGTTATAAAATCTCAGGGCATTTTAATTTTTCTTGTAAAGTAATTGTAAAAATTATTTGAACTGACAACAATCCGTGTCATTGATGTGGATTCACTATAGTGCTGCATTAACAGTCATGTTATCTTTGTTAATATCAGTATTTTGTGTTAAATCAGCATGAAATTAAATTTTTCCACCTTCTATTCAAACTATTATCTCCTCTTCATTAAGTGGATTATCAAACAACTTAAGATTCTATTCATCACTTCAAAATGTATTTTTCAATGAATTACTGCTTTGATGGGATGTGATTTTTATTTCATTTTGCTTCTTGATATCAAAATAATTTCAATTTATTTCCTTACTCATTCTTTTCACTTTCCTTTAGTGACTGTAAATCTTTATCTCTTCTCTGAGTTCCTCCATAATAATTTTTTAATATGAGAGTACTGCACATATATGTTAAATCAAGAGTCTAATTTCTTATTTGTTTTGGTGAAATGTTTCAAAACCTCATTCAGTTGCATTTAAAGCATTATCAACTTTAATGTTTTTTTTTTTCAATTTGTGTTTGAATTTATAAAATATCACTGCCTTAATCTTGTAAGGCTTGGATGGCATGATAATCAAATCTGTGGAATGTGGCTACAGGGAAACTGAGTAGGTGTTTAGAGGTACATATATTTTTCATAACACTTCAATGTGTGTTTGTGTATATATGAACTGTATATACTGTATATATATACAGTATATATACAAACTGTATATGAAAATTTTTAAATTTTTTTCTAATGTTTATTTTTGAGAAGGAGAGAGAGACAGAGAGAGAAAGTGTGTGAGTGGAAGAGGGGCAAATAGAGAGGGAGACACAGAAGCTGAAGCAGGTTCCAGGCTCCAGGCTATTAGCACTGAGCCTGATGCAAGGCTTGAACTCACAAACTGTGAGATCATGACCTGAGCCAAACTCAGATGCTTAACCAACTGAGCCACTCAGGCACCCAACACACACTGTATATATAGTCAACTTACTGTTAGCTGTTTGGTGCAGGAATACATTTCCAAGAATTTTCTTATTAGAGACTGCATTGACATAGCTGGCACTTCTTAAAAAATGTTTACTTATTTTGAGGAGGTGGGGTGGGGAGAGGGAGAATGGGGCAAAGAGAGAGAGGGAGACTCCCATGCAGGCTCCGCTCTGTCAGCATGAAGCCTGACACAGGGCTCAATCTCATGAACCGTGAGCTCATGACCTGAGCTGAAATCAAGAGTCAGATGCTTGACCAACTGAGCCACTCAAGCATCCCCATGGCTGGTAATTTTAATGACTGTAAAGAAAAAGGTTTCATATGAATATGTTCTGATACCTCACCACTGTCACTTGGCAGGAGCAGATATGTAAAAAGGTAAGCTGGCATGGAAAAAAGGCAATGACTTGTGGTTGAATTATCTTCTTTTTAATCAGATGGGCATACTGTCAGGGCCCTACCCAGGGCCTTAAAACGTGGCTGTACAAGTGAGGAGCAAGTGAAGAACTCTGAAGCTTCAGTTTTATTGGCTGTGCAGGAAATCCAACACTTGAGGCCACTGAAACTAGAGCAGAGAGAAAATGTGGAGATGTATTTGGAGGGACAGCCAGAGGAGAAGGATCTTGTGCAAGCTGAGGATTTGGAGATTGATGCTAAGGCAGCTAATAGGGGACTCATAAAGGATGTAATATTATTCATTAACAGAATTGCTTTGGCTGCTGACTTTGGGGGGAAGGGAGGACTCTTGAAGCCCAGTTAGAAAGATATTTTAGTAATTCAGGTGTAAGATGATGGTGACTAAAGTATTACTAGTCATAGAGAGGTAAAAAAGAAAAAAAAGGGAAAAAATGCTTAGATTGGAGCAATATTTTGAAGGTAGAGTTGAAAGGGTTTGATGGATTTGATGAATGGTGTCAAGGAAAGAAACTAGAATGATACTAACATCTTTGATCTTAGAGAATAGATGTGCTATTTCCCAGACTGCTGAGAAGGAAAAAAAAGGTTTTGGCCAAGCACGTTTTGGGATGCCTGTTGGACATATAAGTGTAAGGGGGTTTGAGTAGATAAGTTACCTGAGTCTGGAATTTGGTGTAGAATTAGGATTAGATAAATAGGTTTAGATGGCATCAGCTTTGGGACTTGCTGATGTCCCTAAAGAATGAGTATAGACAGAGAAAAATCTGAGAATTGATCCTACGCACATCATTAAGCAGAAATCAGGAAATGGGAGAAATAAAAGGCAGGCAGGGGATCCAGAAGCCAAGAGAAGAAAAGGTTTCCAGAGTGTATTTAACAATACATGTCTGACTTCACTGGCATGGCACTTGTGCTGTCACACAGGGCCCTCTGCTTTTATTACTTCCCTGCATTAGTCAAGTACTAATGCTGAAAATGACAGATGTTGGTCACAGGGTGTAATTCTCCAGTTACCAGATGAACAAGTTTTGGGGACCCAGTATACAGCATGGTGACTATAGTTAATAAAACTATATATTTATATATTTGAAATCTGCCAAGAGTAGATCTTAGGTGTTCTCATCACATATGCAAAAAAATGTAACTATGTCAGGTAATATATTAATGATTGTAGTAATCATTTCACAATCTATATGCAGACTGTCTCTGAGGATGAGTACTTGAGTAAAAGTAATGTACAATGAGAGGAGACAAATACAAGGAAACAAGAGGAATTAGAAGTTTCTAACATCTACAGCTATTGCAAATATTCGACACAGACCAATTTCTAATAAAATTAACATAAAGTCTCACACTAAAGGTATATACCTCAGCCTCCACTACACAATATAACATTCTTGGTTTTCATCAAAAAATTACAATAAAAAACACATTCTAAGTAGACAAAGTAAGTATCTGAACGAGATTCACACATCACATGATTTTGGTATTATCAGATACAAAATTTTAAATAACTACCATTAATATTTTAAGGTGCTAAATAGAAAAAGACTATATACAGGACAGAAGGTTAATATAAGTAGAGATGGAAATTCTAAGAATAGGAAATGCTGGCAATAAACAGTGAGAAATGCATGCCTTTGATACTAATTCAGACTGGAAACAGGTGAGGAAAGATCACTGCTCTTGAAGATAGGTTTATTGAAACTTCCTAACATGAAGTGTAAAGAGAAAAAAAAAAAAAGAACATCTAAGAACTATGTGACAGTCTATAAAGATAAGTGTAATTGGAACACCAGGGGAATAAAGAAAATGAAACAGAAGTATTTGAAACACAAGGGCTGAGCCCCTTTCACATTAGTGACAGACAAAAGGTCACAGATCCTGAGGATCCCACCTTGGAAAAAAATGATAGCAAGAAAAAAAGAACTACACTCAGGCATATTATATTTAAGCTACAGGAAGCAAAAGGCAAAAGCAAAGAGAAAATCTTGCAAAAGGCCAGGAGTGATGACAAACAACTTACCTGTAAAGGAACAAGATTGAGAATGACACTACACTTTTTGTCAGAAGCCAGAAAAGTAAAAAGCACAGCAAAATATTTAGAGTGTTGGGGAAAAAAAAAAATCAACCTCGAATTTTATAGCCAGTGAAATTATCAAGGAAAATGAAAGAGACTTTCATCTTCAGCAGACCTATACCCTCCAAAATAGGTCAAAAAAAGTTCTTCAGAGAGAAGGACCTTCTATAAGTCAAAAATTGCTCTACGTAAAGAAGAACACTGAAGTAATAAATGAAGGTAAAATGAACTATTTTCTTTCTTGATTTAGAATAGTTTAAAGTATTAGTAGCAATGTATTGGATTATAGAATTTGGATAGGAAAAATTAGTGACATCATTTTCATAAAGAATGGTAGGGATGAACTAAGATCACTCTAACTACCTGCATTACACATGAAGCCACATAGTGTTAATTTAAGTTAAAAATTCCAGTTAAAAAAAATTCCAGTTAAAAAACTGGAAACTCTAGGGCAACTACTACAAGACCTTTTAAAAAGAGGATTAGAGGACATAAAATGGAATTAAAAAAAATTTATGTTTATTCCTTTTTGAAAGACAGAGAGAAACAGAGAACAAGCAGGAGTGGGGTGGAGAGAGAGGGGGACACAGAATCTGACTCAGGCTCCAGGCTCTGAGCTGTCAGCACAGAGCCCAACATGGGGCTCGAACTCACAGACTGTGAGATCATGACCTGAACCGAAGTCAGATGCTCAAACGACTGAGCTACCCAGGTACCCCTGGAATTTTTTAACATTTTCAATTATAGAACAGAATGCAGAGAAAAGAGGAATAAATACAAATGCAACTAAAAACAGTTACAAATATGGTAGATACCAATCCAATTATATCAATCATATTGATATTGATATATTATATCAATTATATCAATTATATCAATGTCAATTAGTTAAATCACCAATGAAAGACGGTCAGAGTGAAGTAAAAATAGGACCCAACTATGTACGGTCAAGAAGAAAAATATATTTTAAATATAAAGACTCTGATATAATAAAACCAAAGTACATGCCATCCTAACACACACACACACGCATGCACACACAAAGAGCTGGAATAACTAATTTCATACAAAACACTTCAGAACAAGAAAAATTATTAGGAACAAAGAGGAACACTACATGATAGAGAAGTAAATTCTCCAAACCAGAACATTAGAAATATCTTAAGTTAAAAATACAACATATAATATTTTCAGGATACAGTGAAAATAGTACTTAAAGGGAAACTTATAGTATTAAATTCGTGTTAGAACAAAAGAAAAATCAGTCATCTAAGCCTGAAATTTAAGCAAGTAGAGAAGGACAGTTTAAAACTAAAGATGGGGCGCCTGGGTGGCGCAGTCGGTTAAGCGTCCGACTTCAGCCAGGTCACGATCTCGCGGTCCGTGACTTCGAGCCCCGCGTCAGGCTCTGGGCTGACGGCTCAGAGCCTGGAGCCTGTTTCCGATTCTGTGTCTCCCTCTCTCTCTCTGCCCCTCCCCCATTCATGCTCTGTCTCTCTGTCCCAAAAATAAATAAACGTTGAAAAAAAATTAAAAAAAAATAAAACTAAAGCAAGTAGGAGAAAATAAAGTCAAAATGAAAATGGAATAATGGTATCAAAATACGGTTCTCTGAAAAGATCAGTTATAAACCTCTATCAGATATAGGAAAAAGTGACGACCCATATTACCAGCATCTGAAATGAAAGACGCATCACAACTAATCCTTTGTTTATTAAAAGGATAAAGGAATACTATAAAAACTATGCTCACTAATTTGATAATTTAGACGAAATAAAAATTCCTTAAAAGATACAATGCACCAAATTATATACAAAAAGATACAGATAATCTATAATGCCCCATAATTAAAGAAATCAAATAATTAATAACGTTCCAAAAAAGATAGCACCAGGACCAAATATATTCACTGATGAATTCTAGCAAACATTTCAACAGTAAAAATAACAAATTCTCCACAATCTTTTCCAGAAATTGAAGCAGAGGGAAAACCTGGATGCCAGCAATACCCTAAATACGATAAATACATTAGAAACACGACTACAGACCAATATTTCTCATGAACTTATGCAAGATTCCTTAACAGAACATTAGCAAATCAAATGCAGTGGTGTTTAAATTATATTTATTCCATGTACACAAGGCTGTGTTCAACATTTTTAGATTACTGATGGAATCTACTACATCAATAAAGGTGTTAAGTTATATAATTAAGCAAGTAGAGCAGAACAGCTTAAGACTAAAGTAAGTAGAAGAAAATAAATTAACAGAAAGCCAAAATGATAATAGAATAATAGCATCAAAATATAGTTTGACAAAATTCACAAATTCATTATAAAAACTGAGCAAACTACAAGTGTATAGGAACAACCACAATATAAGGAAGAAACCTACAGCTACCAACAGACTTAATAAGAGATGTAATGTTTTTAAATGTAATGTGAGAACATTCATGAGATCTTAGAACAGAAAAGAGAATATTACATAAAAGTTAAAGAGGTCTAAGCATAACTTAACACAGCAATTTTAATTATTAATTTTAATTTTGACAAATGCATCATAATACTGTAAGATATTAAAAAGCAAAACTACGCTATGGAACATAAAAAATTCTGTACTATCTTTGCACTTTTTCTGTATATCTAAAACTGTTCTAAAATTAAAAGCTTATTTTAAAAATACATTATGTTCTTATTCAATTTACTGTTTAAGAAAATTTTTTTTCAAATAAAAAGTATTTTCTAAACTTCATACTATTTTAAACACAAAAATCTATCTGGTCAGTGTATGTGTTTTGTATTTATTAAGCTACACATTGAAAGAGATTCATGTATTTAAGAACTATAGATTTATTTAATAAGCAAACTAGGTTAGATAGCAACTGAAAAATGAGATGTTTACAGTCTGTTATACAATTCATTTGTGAGTTTGTTGAGATGAACATTTTCTCACATAATAAACATTGTTAGTGTTCATACTAAAACTGAATTGATAAAAATGATTAAATCTATAATATGGTTGAAATACATATGGGTAACAAATTTTTAACAATGCTGTTCAATATTTACTCCATGATTGTTGGCTTTAAAGATTATTTTGATTGTAGCTACTCTAGAATTTCAAAAAAGGTTTAAGAGAAGAAAACAGATAAAAGTCCTTGCAGAAATTCTGAAGGAGTGTCTTGTGAAACTAAGGGTTCTGCAACTGAAATCCTTACCAAACGGTCACTTTGTCATATCTAAATGGAATTTCAACACAGGACTTTGGAAAACATATTTGTGAGACTAGAAATACCTTTACACAACAGGAGCCATATTTATTTCATAGGAAATAAAGAGGCAAAGAATTGTTTAAAATGTGTATTTACCATACATATTTAAACATTGCAAGCACTATAAGGATTGCATATGGAAGATTAACCTGAGAGCAATAAAAGAAGTTTGTGAAGAAAAGTCATTGGATCTAATAAGCTGTACTAAATACCACATAAAATTTCCCGGTATATCTTAGTAATTTCCCAAATCAGCTTTATTAAGCATATCAAATTGTTGAAGACACTGGAAAACTGAATTATTTCTATAAGCAGATTAAGGCAATAGACACACACACATACACACACACTGATTTTACAGTCTGACAAACTTAGGTTGCCATCTTAAGGAAAAAATAAATTATAGCTGTAAAATCTGTGCAACAAATATGTCAGTCAGGGGCACCTGGGTGTCTCAGTCAGTTGAGTGTCTGACTTCAGCTCAGGTCACAATCTCACGGTTTGTTAGTTTGAGCCCCCCATTGGGCTTGCTGCTATCAGCATAGAGCCTATTTCGGATCCTGTCTCCCTCTTTCTCTGTCCCACCCCTGCTCACCCTCTCTCTCAAAAATGAATAAACATTTATAAATTATATATATATATATATTTATATATAATTAAAATAAACATATATAAAAATATATTTATATATAAGTAAAACATATATATAAATACATATATTATAAACATAATATTTATAAAATATATAATATATATACACATGATATATATAAATATTTATAAACATTAATAAAATATATAAAAATAAAATATAAACATACATATATACATATATGTATATATACATGTATAAATATGTAAATATAAATACATATACAATATACATATATAAATAAATGTATAAATATACATATATAAATATATACATAAATATAAATACATATATAAATATACATATATACATTTATATATATATATATATAAACTGATTCCACCCTGGACAATAAGCAGATTATTAAAGATTAGGCAGCTCACAAAATCTTCAGGGAAATTAGAAAAACTGGCTAGAAGCCATGTACCTAAAAACAATTTGCAACCACACTCAGATCTGTATCACTAAGAGAAATCATCATGGGCACTAGTGAACATAGGATTAGACTCCAATGACTCCATGCCTTCTACTCTTTAAGAGATTCCCACATCCATGCTCGCAAGATTTCATGCTCTTCATCTTCTTCAAATGCCCCTCTAAATGAAGTTTCACATGGTGTATCTGCTTAGAGAAGCATAGAATGCTGGTTGTATCTAGTGGCAAGAGAGGCTCAACTAATGAATTCTGGCTTCTATGTTGGGAGGCAAACCTCAAAGTAAGGATTTACTAAAAACTTAGAATCATACTGTTCAAGAGATTTTAGGCAACCATCAATATGGCCAATGTCTATTATAAGCTTTAGATAGCTTATTTCATGTACATTGACTTCATTCGGTAATGCTGTTTTACATAAAAGTAGCTTCTGTAAACTTCTTAACACCATGACTACAGTATATTAAATACTCAAAACATGGATATTATTATTGGTTTGTAAAAACTTTTTATAGAAGTTTTAAACATTTATTATAGTCAAGCTAGTCCTGCTACCTCTATCAACAAAATTATTATAGCCACTTAGCCTAATAGTAATAAAAACATAAATTATAAAACTGATTTATCATATTACAATTATAATTGTGTATCTCATGAGGCTTACTAATAGGGATAAAAATTACTGGTCAAGGAGAACCTGGGTGGCTCAGTCAGTTAAGCATCCAACTTTGACTCAGGTCATGATCTCATGGTTCATGGGGTTAAGACCTGTGTTGGGCTCTGTGCTGACAATTGGAGCCTGGAGGCTGCTGCAGATTCTGCACCTCCCTCTTTCTCTGCCCCTCCCTTGTGCTTGCTCTCTCTCTCTCTCAAAAATAAATAAACATTAGAAAAAGAAAATTACTGGTCAAAAAAAAAAAGCACTATCACATTCAAATGACTCCTTCATAACATTAAAATCTATTAGTAGCGTTCTTGGTTTTTGCAACAATTTCTCTGGGATTGGATTTTGTGAATCCTGTCATGAAAGATAGAGTACACATATCAATATATCAACAGTCCAGCTTTTGTAGAGAAGGCTAACAGGTCTCAAGTAGTGGTCACTTGCTAAAGTAATCATTTGGAGGTCTACTGGGAACTTAGTTTTCCTTAAATCCTTCTGCCATAATTTATGGAATTTCCCATTAACTTATGGCTTCTCATTTCCTCAGATTTCTATAATCTAACAATCAAACTTTTAAAACTTGAAATAGAAAGTAATGGAAACCAGGTTTTTATTATTTAAATTTATTATTTGCTTTCTTATCTCTAATGTACATTTTACAGACTTAAAAGAAAATCTTCGGAACTGTCAGTGACTATTTAAAATAAGTAGCTTCCAAAATAAATGACTTGTCAGTTTGTATTAGAATTGCTTGCCTGATTAAAAAAAGGAGACCGTAATTAAGTGTTTGCCTGTTAATCTAACTGTTATTTAGAAGTCATTAATGAAAATGGTTTATGGGTTCAAGAAGTCTTCCATATTTAAATTAATTCTGTTGCTAAAAGCTAGACTAGATTTGCACAATATTCAAAACACTCTGGAAAGTAAATGAACCAACAGGTTTGAATGAAGAGCGTATCTTTCAAAGAAAAAGTTTGTATTTGCTGCTTTTTAATGCAATTCTGTCTAAACATTGGTGTTATTTTTACAATTGAAATGAGAGGTCTTAAAAAAGTAAAAGAAATAAATTGAGAAAAAGTAATAAGACTCTTCCTTTTATCTTATCCCCAAGTGTGCCTTTGAATTCTCTAATTGCAATAGATCTTACTTATACTTTAGCTAGAGAGAAGAACTTAAAAATCCTGCAATTATTATTGTATTTTATCTGTGAAAGACAAGATCACTGAAGATAAATACACAAACTGTTAAATTAAGACATCTGTGGATACAAATGGTCTTAAACATGTTCATCTCAATCTTTAATAATTATGTTTTAAAAAATAAGAATACTCCAGGACATTAAAATCTAAGAGGGTATGAAATGGTGAGGATTCAAGGAAGAGTCATTACCTCAGATGCAACTTAGGATAGCTTTTTCTGACCTTAATCAGTATTCATTCCACCACCATTATGTCTAGTAAGTAGCTTCATTTTCAATGTATATTGTATGCAGTTTGTCATTGTGTTATGTTTAATAATTTACATCCTAGATGGGAAGATGAGTATTACAGTACATGAGGTCCTGGAATTCACATTTTTTACCCAGCCCTAATCCTGTATTTAGTATTATATTTAGCTTTAGTCAATGAATTTTTTGTTGGCTGTATAGATTTGATGTTTGAATTGATGGAAAATTTTACTTAAAATTAGAAGCATAAGGTCAAGATTAATATTAAATTTATTGAAATGGAGGGCTTAATTGGTTGTCAATGACTGGTATTTTTTGAAAGAGAGAGAGAGAAGAGGCAGAAGAGAATAACCTTAAGAAAAGATTATTATCAATCTATTAATCTATAAAATGGATTTAATAATGTCTAGATCAATAGGATTTTATGAAGTTTAAATTCAATCATAGTAAAGTACTAGGCTCATATAGAACACAAAGATTTTTACCTTGAGGATAGTAAGATACTCATTGATCTTATAAGGAGAGGTCACTGGACTCAAACTAAGTCAACTAACATTACCTTTTTTAGCAAAAGATTGCCATTCTGGTTGATAAACCATTTCACATGCCATAGTATATTATCTTGTCAAGGTGCTCTATGATACACAATAATGATTAATTTTCTGCATCATTTCAGATACACAAGTTGGAAAGAGATGGCATTCTCTCTCTCTCAGAAAGCAACAGATATTACAGAGTAAGATTGTAGACATTTCTCAACTTTTAAGAAAATGAGTGGAAGTTAGTCACAGATTGCAGAAGTAGATGCATATCTCAACACAGTTGCTTTCAGTCTTACAAAGTTTCAGGAAGAACTTTGTTTACAAATAGTATTTCTACCCAAGACAATATTACAATCATTGGGACTTCCTAGTTCCTGAGCCAAAATCAGTGTCAGAGTAATACATGTTCTAGGGAAAAGTCAAATAATGTATCACCAACATTGTTATCTGCCTAGAGAAAACTAGTAGGTACCATTATCACTTTGCTGGAAGTGAAGCCTGGAATAAAGTCTAGAGAATAAGGATTAACATCATCTGATGACCACTTCCACTCTTTGTAAATCTTATAATATTCAATGAGAATGAAAGAATATCAAACACCTTGCTTCTATGTGACATTTTCTCTTTTAGCAATTGGCTTTTTATGTGAACTCTTTTGCAATGGGTTTAACAGACATTTGACTGAGTGTATTCTTTGTATAATGAATTGTGCTAGAACTATATACACTCATGGGCAATGTAGAGACTCCAAGCTTGAGAAGCTTACGTTTTGGAATTCATAAAATTAAAAAACAATGGTAAATCATTGTGATGGAGTAGTTTACAGATGAATTTTAAAAGACCCCAAGGAAGAAACATCCAATCATCTGAGAGATAAGCAAAGACTCACCAGAAGTGAGATAGAAGACAAGCTGACCAAGTGGACAAAATTCTTTTGCAGACAAAATTCTAGGGTTAACATTGCAATACTACATGGATGTAAGAAAGCATGATAGTTCATAGAAGTGAAAAAAAAGGAAAAGAAGGGGAAAAAAGTTAAAAAAAGGGGGGGGGGCTCCCAAATGACATAGAAAGAGTTGCTACTTAAAAACAATTACCTTGTTTCTATGCTTCACATTATTTAATCATTTAATACATCTCCCTAATGGGTAGGTGCAATCATTATAATACCACCTTATCCCCATTTTACTGTCACACATCTGAAACACATGAAGATTAAACAGTTTGTCTATATTACACAGCTAAGTAGTGAATGAGTCTTCATTTAGATCCTAGAAAATTTAAAACAAAAATCTGCTCAGTCACTACTCTATATGGCTTTTTAGTTTAAAATGGAGCATGCCCAAAGATGGGAAGAGTGAATGAAGAAATACAATTTAGATACTGAAAATTTCATGACCCATGCTAAAATAATTTGGATTTAATTCCAAGAACAGTACAGACTCAAGCCATTGTAAACTCAGGAATTCAATGCTTATTGAGTTAAGCAAACACCTTTCAATTTGTAGTCTGGAGAGCAGATTGCAGGAAGGCTATACTGGAAAGCAAGGACATAAAAAGTTGCTAATGAAATTTAGGCAAAATAGTTATAGATACTACAAAGAATAGAGAGCTGTGGAACAAGCCAGGTGATATTTAGAAGACAGAATCTATATAATTACTTTAAAGGTATATTGGAATAAAATAGGTAAAAATTATTTTTTTAATTGTTTTAATGTTTATTTTTGAGAAAGAGAGACAAGTATAAGTGGGGGAGGGGCAGAGAGAGACACAGAATCTGAAGCAGTCTCCAGGCTGTCAGCACAGAGCACTACACGGGGCTCAAACTCATGAACCGTGAGATCATGACCTGAGCAGAAGTTGGACACTTAACCAACTGACTGAGTGACTGAAGCAACTGACTGAGCCACCAAGGCGCTCCAAAATTACTCTTTGAAAACTTAATAAAAGGATAATAGTTTTATTTACTAGGATGATAGAAATGAGTTCACCCATTGACCTATTACACTGAAGGTGTCTGAAATTATAAAGTGTAAATACATATGTGCACCTGGTTATATGGGATATGAAGCCAATAAATGTTCTCTGGGGTGAATAGGTACCAAATGGTTCATTCATTTGTTCACGAAGTATTTCCAGAGCACTTATTCTACACCACAACTATTATCCTAGCAATGCAAGTACAGTACTGAATATGATAGATAAGGTCTTGCCTGCCACAGAGAACTAAAGATGAATAGTAATTAAACAAGTGAGCAAGGTAATTACAGATAATGGTTAGTGCTATTGAGAATATACAAGGCTTTATTTAGAGTAACTCAGAGCAGCTCCCTTCAGATTTCATAATCATGGAAGCCACCTCTGTGAAGGAGTCTTTGGAGAAAAGATTCGCATGATTAGGAGGGATAACAGGGTAATTGAGGAGTATGGGTGTTCAATGAAGTTAGAGAACTAGATTCAGGTCTCAGCCTTGTAAAATAGTGGCTTTGTGAACTTTCCGAATTATTTAAGCCATCTTAGCCTGAGTCTCCTCAGTTTCATGTAAGTCATTTAACACAGTTTTAATAAGAAAAATATTCAAACAGTATCAGCAACAATACAACAGTAATTCTATTATTATTATTTTACCCAGCTCATCAAGGCAGGAAAACATTTGTAAGTTTTCTCAGCCACTACTTACAAGTAGGTATTTGCATGCAGTGTCCTCTCTATGTAGCTCCTTTACAAATGTGCAGTGGTATTTAAAAAAATGGCTTAGAGTATAGAATTTACAGATAGAAACTATCAGGCTCACCTTTAAAACACAGGGAGGATATAAAAGATTTGGGATTGAGAGTCCTTTTGTATATAAACTGGAATCCCTCATCATACATAAATCTACCTGTTACCGTATTTTGTTAAATAATCCTGAGTAAACATTTTAATGTGTTTTCTAATGACTTTGATGGCAATTAGATTTGTTATTCATTGTTTCTAAAGACCTTTGTGGTCCAGGAGAATATGAATTGCTTCCTTATTCAGCAGGTTGATAATGACTTCATTTCTTTTAAAGTATTTCATTTTAAAAATTATTTACTGCTCTCTGCTTATGAACAAAAGTATAAGCTTGGCTTTTATCCAAAGGAAGGAGTACAAGGATCTTTGATTCTCAAGATATATCCATGTTTCAAATAGCAGGGGAAAAAATGGAAGATTTTTTTTTCTAAGACAAACATACTTAAGTTTAATATCTTCTATATTTGGGCATATAGGTGCCTGTGAGTAGTATGTTTGTGTATAATCTCCGTTTAAAATAGGCTTTCCAGGGGCACCTGGGTGGCTCAGTCAGTTAAGCGTATGACTTTGTCTCAGGTCATGATCTCACAGTTCAGGAGTTCGAGCCCTGCATCAGGCTCTGTGCTGACAGCTCAGAGCCTAGAGACTGCTTCAGATTCTGTGTCTCCCTCTCTCTCTCTCTGCCCCTGCCCTGCTCACATTCTGTCTCTCCACAAGTAAATAAACATTAAAATATTAAAAAAAATAAGTTTTCCATTTCTGACAGGTGAACTATACAAAGCCAAAAGGTGAAGTCATTTGAATGCTTCCTCAAAAATAAAATCTCAATTCACTGAAGTTGCAAAGTAAGGAAAACTTTTCCCTGGTTTCACTAAGGAGGCCTAATCACCCTATTTTAAGGCTCTAAGAGAATCATTTATGGCTACCATCCATAGGCTTTTCTATTTTTTGATTCAAACTTTCAGTGATAGGACTTATAACTTCACCATTACACTATATTTACTATGAGTGCCATGAAGTCAGAAGACCTGGCAAGTAGGGGTCCTTTCAGTAAACATCTAGTGAATGAATTCCTATCACGGTACCTACTAGTTTCTTTCTCCCTCCAGCCCCAACTTCCATTTCTATTCACTGTTGTACTCTTCATCAATAAAGATGGTTCTCCTATTTGTTCAGCAGAAGATCCACAATCATAGTCAAATTTTAACCTCAAAGATATTAACAGTGTCTTCAAAAATCATTTTGGCATATAGTATGCATTTAAAATGGCATTTTTCTTCTCTTCCTCCCACAGCTTCTGCTTGACTTGTCTAAAGCAGACTGATTCAAAATTATAATTAAAAATAAGTTATGCAACACCCACAGATGCAACTTTCTTAAACTAGAAACTTGTTTGACCTAGTTCAAGAGCAACAGTGGGCAGTATCCTGAAACTGAGTCTATGAACTACTTGCCACATAGAACTAGACTAATGTACCTTAGTTTACTTACCCTCCAGTCACAATTTTAAATGTTGCTACTACTGATAACATTGTTCAGTTTCTTTCTGGTCATTAGATGCGGCATATAATAGTCAAAGCATGTACTCTGGGGCCAGAGTCCTGGGTTTATGTAATGGCTCAGCCACTTAGCAGTTGTGAGACCTGGGGCAAAAAATCTTGTGTATGTGCCTTCATTGCATTATCTATATAATGGGAATGGCAATAAATATGGCTTCTCCTATTTTAGTTTTAACTTTTAAATCTAATACTTAGAAGAGTGACTAGCACAAAGTACCTTATAAGTGTGAGTTATGATCCATCTCCAACTGGCTATTTTCTTATTTAGCAGAAATTTATAGATCCCCCTACAAAGCAGTTTTATCACAATGTTTTCAGTTTCTTAAATATATTTATAAGTCAACTTATCTTGAAAATACAGTTCATTTCAGAGCCACTTGTTTTTATTTGCTCAAAATGTTGTCTACTTTCTACATACATTATTAAATAAATTTGAAATTAAATAATTTTTAGATACATTATTCATTTTGGTATTTCCTTTCATGTTGAAAACTTTAACCTCAAGGAAAAAAAAATTTAATTCATCTCTGACTTCAATGTGAATTTGGGCCAGGAGATAATTAAGTTAGGAGCATGGTCCAGGATGACTATTTGAACTTTCATTTTTTAATTACTTCTCAAATTAAAATCTAAGGTACCTAAAAGAAAACTATCATAAACACAGCCCTCTGATAAGATGTTTAATCATGAGTTATTAAATAGTTATGGTTCTAACATCTTATTTTTCCACATCCTAGCCTGTCTCTAATAAAATCAGTTATTTTGTTGATATCTTGTAAGATTGAATTTCTACCCAGAATGCAGGAATATCTATATTTCATGAATAATTTGACAAGAAACTTTACATAATATTGTAGGTCAACCTGACAGGATAAATATGTATAGAGAAGACTTACTTGGGTGTGTTTTTTTTTTTTTTTTCAACGTTTATTTATTTTTGGGACAGAGAGAGACAGAGCATGAACGGGGGAGGGGCAGAGAGAGAGGGAGACACAGAATCGGAAACAGGCTCCAGGCTCCGAGCCATCAGCCCAGAGCCTGACGCGGGGCTCGAACTCACGGACCGCGAGATCGTGACCTGGCTGAAGTCGGACGCTTAACCGACTGCGCCACCCAGGCGCCCCTTGGGTGTGTTTTTAGCATTTCTATAAGGACTTCCAATCTCCCTCCAGGGCAGACATTGCATCTGCTATGTGCATAAGGCTATTTTATTCAGTCCCTGGATTTACTATGTAGTGTCACTTATAAATAGCATTGGAAGTTTTATTTTATATTCTCTTTCATCTGTGTGAAAGTTTATTTCAGGAAACATCAAATGCAAACATTTGTCTTTGGTGAATTCTATATTACATTTCAAAAGTCCATATTACCCTCAAATTTTGAGAATTAAAGTATTTTCACACTTAATAGTAACTATTTAAGTCCTATATACTTTACCAAAAACTGTCCTATTCTGTCTGTAAAATCTGCTCTTTGTACTCAAGGCTTTGGAGAAGGGAATGTAAAATGGTGATGAAGCAGATGCCTGACAGGGAGTTCAACTAAATTTTAAGCATCCCAGACACTTTCCACTAACATTCAATCTACTATTTTACTTTAAATATAAAATACGAATACTAAAATGATCTATTTCTTTTTTGTTTAATGTTTATCTTTGAGAAAGCAAGAGAAAGAGAGAGAGAGAGAGAGAGAGGTGCAGTGAGAGGGAAAGAGAGAATCCCAAGCAGGCTCTGTGCTGTCAATATGAAGCTGCACACAGAGCTCTATCTCATGAACCATGAGATCATAACCTGAGCTGAAATCAAGAGTCAGATGCTTAACCAAGTAAGCCACACAGGTGCCCCACTATTTCTTAAATGTTAAAATACAAATATAATTTAAAATTGGTGAGCATTAAAAAATAGTTTTTGTTAGTCCAAACTAAACTTGTAATCTAATTTAAAATACTGGTAGATTCTACTTAAATTATGTCTCAGAGGTATGAATATTGGATTTTAAGGTAGATTTTCATGTAAAACACAAATATGACCTCATAAGCTGTTAAAAATTCTTCAATTTCCCCTTTTGCAAAATCTACTATACTAATAACCTGTGTAAGTTAAAAAGTAGTCTAATTTATATTATTTTTTCAAAATATGGTACAATATCAAAACTTAGTGATAAACAAGTAGCAGAGTTTTCCTGTGAAAAGCCCTGATTAACTTTGTGAGAGATTTAATAAATTTATTTCATAAGTTCAACTCATTTTAACTTTCTTAAAAAAAATTTAACTTAAGCTGTGTGATAGTTTCTAGAGAGAAGGAGTCTTTGCCCTGAGATAGAGCATTCAAAGGATGTCACTTTTAGGGAAACTGCAATTGTTCCAATTATATAACAGACTAACACTGTAAAAGTTACTTTTGGAATACTCAAAGTATCATCTCACATGCATTTAAAAATAATCAAATTATCCAATCACGCAGAGCCATAGCTTCTCTTCCATAATATTTATTCAAGAGAACCAAATCCTCAAACAGGAATTAGATGGGTGATAAAACTAGCCTAATCTATATTCTGTAGAGTACTTTTTAAATTCATTTCGTATTATATACAATTTATGTCTATTTTTCTATTAATATTATGCATAATGTGTCAAAGATCTATGTAATATGTGGTAACATACTTTTAACAATATAAACAAAATCTTTTTTAAAGTAAAATATGAGACGTTAAGTTTTCACAGTATGTCAGAGATAGTGTTCCACTTGAAATGTAGAGCAGATGAAGTCTTATTTTTCACTCACCTCCAAGCAAAGCTCTCAACTTTGCATTTTCATTTATGTGCAAAGTAGAGGCATTCAAAATTCACCTTAAAGTGGTACAACAACATGAAGACTGGGAGACTGAAAAGGTCAATGCTCCCATTAAGGCAACACCTTGAGAAGTGCACCTCAACTTGTGTAGAAAAACTGTCATTTGAGAAAATGAACTAACGTGGACTAAGTATTTTAAAATCTACCTGTATTTCATAATATTTGCTTTGGCTTAATTGTAGGAAATTTTTCATAAAAAAACTCCAATGGTTCCATTGTGCAAATAATTAAGCATAATAACTGATCATTTATTTATCAAGGTCCATCAGTTTTATTTGGTACTCATCTTGGGAATCCTGGTTTGTAAGGTAAGTTAGCATATTGTACGTACTTCAGGGCATAATTAGCATTTTGGAACACTTTCACATGGTGACTAGCTTTCATTCTTCTTTCAAATATAGTTTTATTATTCTAATTTGATTTTTTCATTGGTAAGTCCTTGGATTTTTTTTTCTCTTAGAATTTAAAGCTGTCTTATTATCCTATAAATATTTCCTGGTTAAATTGAATTTTCAAATGTTCACCTCTAATACCAACAGGAACAACCTTTCACTTTCATGTTTTAAATCCAAAATTGTCATAGCTTCAATAGCGGCATTTCACATGAGTTTTAACAGCCATAAGATATATGACTAGTTTATTTTATTTGCAAGGTTATTTCTCTTCACTGATATTGTAATAAATTTGGGATCTTATTTGTAGAAGGAACTATTTGTAGTTTTCTTATAATATTATATTCTACAGAAGTAAAAATAAAGGACTTTTGTTTGTGGAACATACTAGATGCCAAGTATAGTGGTAGAAAGCCCAGACTCTAGAGCCAGAGACCCTGTGCTCTACCACTTATTAGTTGGGAGAATGCACTTGGCCTCTGAGTACTTCACCTCAGATTCCTCATCTGTAAAATGGCCATAGGCTTTCACATAGGTATATACAATATTATCTACCTTACACGGTTAAGAACTAATAAAGTAAAAATAGCATCGGACACATAGTAACGGCTACATACTGATGTTAAGTGAATCAAAATGTTAGTCTCCAAAAATATGGAATTTTCTATGAACTATAAACACCTACAGGTACTCGTATTAAACATTGTGCCCCAAAAGCCTATTACTATGCTAGGCATAGTTTGATTTTTATTGTTAATTTATGTAAGAAAAAACCATTCATATTTTGGTGGAATTAGACCTGGTTTCTATAAAAGAGGCGTGAGATAGTTTAGAGAAGTTTTCTTAAACGTCTCCCCATTTCCCCACCCGTTAGTCTCTGGCAACCAACATTCTGTTTCTATTTTTTAAGATTCCATACAAAAGTGACACCTTAACATTATTTCTTTTTCTGACTTGTTTCACTTAGTTGAATGCCCTCAAGATGCACTCATGTTGTCACAAATAGATTTCCTCTGATGACTAAATGTGTGTGTGTGTGTGTGTGTGTGTGTGTGTGTGTGTGTGTGTATAATATAATTTCATTTTCTTCATCTATCAGTTGACATTTAGGTGGTTTCCAGATCTTGCCTATTGCAAATAATGTTTCATGAACACAGGGTGCAGATATGATAGTATTTTCATTTCTTTCAGATATACACTCACAAATAGGTTTCCTGGATCACACAGTAGTTAATTTTTTTTTAACTTTATTTGGGGGGGGGGGGCAGGGAAGAGAGAAAGAAAGAGAGAGAGAGAGGGAGAGGAAGAGAGAAAGAATCCCAAGCAGGATCCATACTGTGAGCATGGAGCTGGACACGGGGTTCCAACCCATGACCTGGAGATCATAACCTGAGCTGAAATCAAGAGTTGGATGCTTAACTAACTGAGCCACTCAGGTGCCATAGTAGTTAATTTTTTGAGGACCCTCTGTACTATTTTTATAATAGCTAAACAAATTTCCATTTCCATCAACAATCCACAAGTTTCCATTTCTTCAATGACATTTCATTGTGGTTTTGATATGCACTTCCCTGATGACTAGTGATGCTGAGCAGTTTTTCATGTACCGGTTTGCCATTTGGATGTCTTTGGGAAAATGTCTATTTGATTCTTCTGTCAATATTTTGGATTGTTTTTGCTATTGAGTTGTAAATGTTCCTTATATATTTTAGATATTAACCCATTATAAGATACATGGTTGGCAAGTATTTTCTCCCATTCCAGATTTCCTCTTCATTTTGATGATTGTTTGCTTCCAAAACACTTTAGTCTGATGTAGTCCCACATGTTGATTTTTGCTTTTGGTGCTGTACTTTTAGTATTCTATTTAAAAAATCATTGTCAAATGTTGAAGAGCTTTCCCCCTACATTTTGTTCTAGGAGTTTTACAGTTTGGGGGCTTGCATTTAATTATTTAATCCATTTTGAGTTAATCTGTGAGTTCAATTTTTTACACTTTTTTATATATTTTTTACAGTTTTCCCAATGCCCTTTATTTCTCTACTGAGTATTCTTGGCTGTCCTTTCCCCATTGAGTACCTTTGGCTCCCCTGTTACATATTAGTTGACCATATAAGCATCAATTTATTTCTAGGCTCTCAATTCTTCCATTATCCTATATGCCTGTTTTTATGCCAATACATTTCTGTGGTGCCCAGTTGTAAAATCTCCTCTTTTGAAACTTCTATCATGATTTTTTCAAACACTTCTATATCTGCATTACAGAATGACCATTCTGTGCATTTACTGAAATAACACTTTAACACATTGAGCATGTAGCTCTCTTAACAAATTTCTTAACATATGTTTTAAACACTTCTCAAAATCCATTTCAAAATGGCCATCACATCCATTCCCTAAAGTAGCAATGTTTATTTTTTTTTAATTAGGAAAACTGTATTTTGGATTTTTTAATACCTAAATTTTATTATTTTTATTATGTTTTTATTATTCAAATAATTTCAAGAATTTGGGGAATGATACATTTTCTCATCTACTTACATTGCAGGTTTTACAAGAACCAATATCGGTTCCTACAATGATTTTTTTAAACAGTGTTACTAAACCAATTAACTCATCTGTAGTCCTTCTTTCTCTCTTTTTCCCTTCCCAGAGATATCATTCCAAGGTTGGTGAGTATCCTGCTCAGTGGCATTAATTTTAGGTTTCTAAAAAAACAAACCCCATAATGGCATTTGTTATTTTACTTTTTTCATTGAGATACTGACATAACATTGTCTGAGTACAACATATTGAGCTGATGCATTTATACTGCAATATGATTACCACCACAGCATTAGCATTCTTGCTGGAGAGAAAGAGACAAGGATTTTATGGAGTTATGGAGAGAGTTCAGATGAAATTAAGTTTGCTTTGGGGATAATTGGTCATAAGTGGTTCTAGGAAAAGAGAGGAATTATTCAAGTATTAGCAGTTGCTGGCTGGGCATTTTATTGAAAGGAATTAGAAGGAAGAGTTAGGACTTAAAGCCATGTGCAAGAGAACAGGAAGAGCAGTGGGTGGCAAGCAATCCAAGACCCACAGCAGAAAATTTTCCATTTCTCAAGTGTCTCTTACACATGTTATAGGGATATGTACTGCATAAAGACTATGAGTGCCAGAAGTAACCTACCTGCATATTATTTCAGCCTTTTCATTAAATCAGACTGTAGTTTTACAGTTTAAAAACAAACAATTCTTTTTTCAAACTTTTGGGAAAAAATTTATGATTCTTTAGAAAAGAGTGCTTTTTTATACTAATTTCCACATTTTCTATAGGAAGGTTAAGACTTCTTCTTTTTCTCCAAGAGAAAAGACTAATACTTAGACCACTTCTTTCTTACTTGTTCTTGTTCATTGATGAGAATGATTTATTTAATTGGTGATATAAAAAAAAATACTTAACAAGTATAGCCAAGCCCTGTGTTGACATTCATTCTTACACAGAGGAGATGGACCAAATAAACTGTATGTCCACTCTAGTCTTATGCACTTGGTAAGCTTCCCATACCATGTTCTATTCTATAACGGAAGCAGCCTGAAATTGTGTCAAGTGTAGGAGGCATAATTTTGGTTCTGGGTCCAAACTGTATTCTCCAGCTTAGTTTTACTAACTACAAAGCAGATATTTTGGTCTCTATTTCACACCTGTGTCTAATTCTAAGTTGTTTCAGAACCCATAAGAGAAGGTATATGATTAGTTGACTGCCTGCTCATTTATCATTTTTTTAAACACAGAATTCATTTTTAATGAACCATATTAGAGGCTACTGTTCCATGGAAAACACATTAAGAATGATTTAGTAATCTGGAGGAATATTACACAGATCAGTGGCTTTCAAAATATTTCATGGAATTTTGGTTACCAAGAGAAGTCTGGAAATGTACTAGACTAGGCAATATGCATCGAAATCTTTGATTAGTGACAAGCAGCTTAAAGTAATAACATGCACATGAGCATTGGAGAATGCAGAGTGGATTCAAATTGTGTCTCCTACATTTATTAGCTGGGAAGCTGTACCTTTTAGGTAAGTCATCTATAAAATTCAACACATTTCATAAAGCGCTACAATAGTACATACAGAAGTCACTATAATACTTGAACATGAATAACGTGTGCAAACAATGCTTGACAGAGTTGGAGCTGAATAAGTAGTTCTTATGCCATTGTTTTAATAACAGTAAGTAATAATAGTCTGGTGAGTTCCATTGGTTATTTTTTAAACACATGTTATACAATAGTTTACTGATGATTTTTAGAACAACAATTGTGGCAGGACATAATAAATATGTTAATAACAAATCTTAAAATGTAATCATCAGCTAGAAAAAGTTCCCCCCACCAAAAAAAAAAAAACAAACCACAAACATAAAATTAAAAAAAAAAAACTAGACAAAACACACAGAAATTTATAAAACAACTTAGTCCTCAAAATGTAGCAGTAAATGTAAAATCACTTAATTGTCTAGTTAAATATAAACACGATATGAGTAAATGACACCCATATAATCACTCTATGTTACATAGATTACCTTAATGTAAGTAGTCTTCAAATATAGTTAAGCAAATGTCCTGAAGTTCTCTGCACTACCCAGATCACATCTGGGTATAAAATTAAAAAATAATAACTCTAAAAGATGGACAAATATACAAAACTATTCAGAGAATTAGAAAGAAACCAACACATTGGGGCGCATGAGTGGCTCAGTCAATTAAGTGTCCAGCTTTGAATCAGGTCATGATCTTGTGGTTAGTGAGTTCAAGTCCTGTGTCAGGCTCTGTGTTGACAGCTCAGAGCCTGGAGCTTGCTTCAAGTTCTGTGTCTCCCTCTCTCTCTGTCCCTCCCTCACTTGTGCTGTCTCTCTCTGTCTCTCAAAAATAAATAAAAACACTTAAAAAAAAAAGAAAAAGAAAGAAACCAACACAGGTCTGTAATCCTTGATAGTAAGAAAGCACAAAACGTGAGAGACCCATTTCACTGTCTTTATTCCTGACTGCATTTTTCAAAATGCTTCCCCAAGATTTAGAAAAAAACAGATAACATCATTATCACATGGTTAAAGAAACAGAGACTAACAAAAAAGATGGGATTTGATGGCAGTTACAAGAGAAGGGAGCCACAGAATAGAAACTCAAGTGCATGAGCAGAGATTTCAGAGGCTACCCAAGAATAAGAGAAGTTATAGTTCAAGTCTAGCCAGAGTGAAAACTTTGTAGTGGAAATACAGTTCAGTTGAGATCCCAGAAAGGCAAAATCCTAGGAACAGGAATTACGTCAGAATGAAGGTCATGCTCTAAGAGAAAGGAAAAAACTGAAAAAGACCACCCTTAACACCACTTAGTAGCAAATATTAACAGGAATAAGGTTATCTGTAGTAACTGAACTGCCTAACAAAGTCTCACACTCCCCTAGAGCACCAAGAGAAGGTACAAGTAAAAATCTACTATGAGAGGAATAAAAAAAATAAAAATGATTGGTTAATCAAACGAAAATAAGGAACAATAAAGAATAAGCAGAAAGGACCACTAGAAAAAAAGCAAGATGGCAGCCCTACTTTCAGCATTACATTAAGTGTAAATCAGTTAAATGCTTTGATTAAAAGACAAAGCTTATCAGGGGAACCTGGATGTCTCAGTGGGTTAAGCATTCAACTTCATGATCTCAAGTTTCATGGGTTCAAGTCCTGCATCAGGCTCTATGCCACCTGCTTTGGTTTCTGTGTCACCCTCTCTGACCATCCCCTGCTCACCTGCTCTCTCTTTCTCTCTCTCAAGAACAAACATTAAACAAATTACAAAAAAACAAAAAAAAAAACAAAAAAAAAAACAAAGCTTATCAGATTAAAGTTATAAAAACCCAAATATGCTGTCTGGTCATACAATCTGCTGATTAGCTATACTTTATATCCCTATAATTCAATCCACTGCTGGATATAGAATAAAAAATGAAACCAAAGACTTAAATTCAAAGACTTATACACATATGTTTATCAGCATAAGTTTTGAGGTTTTTTTTAAAACTCAAATACAGTAGGATGTGTACATCAATTGCAATGCATTTATCTAAGGGAATAGTACGTATCAGTAAGAGAGCAAAGTACAATATATACAACAACATGGACACAGCTCAGAGACAGCATGTTGAGAGAAAAACAGACACAAAAGAGTGTATGTTGTATGATTATATCTGCATGGAGACAAAAACCAGTTACAACTCATCTATAGTGACAGAGTCTGAGGAATGGCTATACCTTGGAGTGTAGATAGTTTTCATATCTAGACCTAGTGATAGTGACAGGAGACAGGCAGATATAAAACTTATGAAGCAGGTCGGTTAAGAATTATGCACTTCACTTTAAGTCATACCTAAATAAAAATAAAGGTCAATGATTGTGCTGAGCTACATAAGAAGCAGGCTTAACTTCTCTCTTTCAAAGGCCTGTGTGCAAGGTTGACTCTTGGGTGGCATCCTGGAAATTAGATTTCGGCATGCTGTCATGCTGAACTTATAAGAACGTCACGCCAACTTATAAGAGTGGCTTATTATGGTTGGAAGATGTCAGTGGAGCAGGAAAACCCTAGGCTCACCTCATTCTATAAATACAACTAGACAACTACCAAATCATCCTAAATACCCCAGAAATTGACCTGAATAGTAGCAGAAGAAACTCCACAGCTAAAGGTAGATAAGAGGCCACACTGAACAAGGTAGGAAGTACAGAGATGCGGTTTAGAAGAGAAAA
Source organism: Felis catus (assembly GCF_018350175.1). Taxonomy (NCBI): domain Eukaryota; kingdom Metazoa; phylum Chordata; class Mammalia; order Carnivora; family Felidae; genus Felis; species Felis catus. The sequence goes on along the minus strand of NC_058384.1, from coordinate 48,915,699 downwards.
GGACCATCGTGGCCACTGAGGTGGGAAGGGAGCCGAAGTCATGGAGAAGGGCAAGAGACAGATTAGCACATAGAGGAGTGCACAGGGAAAATGAATCCTCCTAACAAGTGGCTTGGAAAGCAAAAGAGGCCAAATTTTGTTAGTTCTTGCAACCAGTGGGGTTTAAAACCTGAAGCTTTAAAGGGCAGCAGGCATGGTTGGGATAGAACCTGGAGGGCACTGTACTGCTTTTGGAGAGAAGGCAGGCAAACAACCAGGGACATCTGTGTGGAAACAGCAACCTCAAGAGTGCCTGAGGCAGATAGTGGGGAGGTTATTTGCTCATTTCAAAGACTGTCCTAGAAAGGTGGCATTCGTGAAGCCTCCGTCATGAATGTACCCCCTCTGGGAACAAAGGAATTGACATATGCCATTGCCCTCCCCTGCCCCTCAGCATAAGTATAGAGTGGCGGGGAAGGGTGCAGCGCCAACACTGGCTACCTAATCTGCTTACACCAAACCCCATCCCCCATGTTCCAGCGGAATTGCTCTTCCTTGTCACATTTGCCTCAGTCCCACACTCCTGCTCACACTACATCTCCCAACATGGAGTTTTGTGAGGCCTCAGGGCAGCAGCAGAAACAAGTCTCATTTAAAAGCAGACCAGAGGGGCGCCTGGGTGGCGCAGTCGGTTAAGCGTCCGACTTCGGCCAGGTCACGATCTCGTGGTCCGTGAGTCGAGCCCCGCGTCAGGCTCTGAGCGGATGGCTCGGAGCATGGAGCCTGTTTCTAATTCTGTGTCTCCCTCTCTCTCTGCCCCTTCCCTCTTCATGCTCTGTCTCTGTCCCAAAAATAAATAAACGTTGAAAAAAAAATTAAAAAAAAAAATAAAAGCAGACCAGAGCATACCTAGTTAAAATGTACCTCATTCAGACCAGGGACCAAACACTGCCCACAACAGGTAAAGAGCCTCTGCAGATGACTGGCATGAAGGATTAAACAGCCAGGACCCAATATGAGAGCACACTCTGCACACATTCAAGACACTCCGAATTGCCAGGCTCTGGGGAAGTGGAGACACTACATGTCAGGGACCTCTTCTTCGTGAGGTCATTACCCTCAAGAACAGAAAATTCAACTGACTTGCTTAACACACAAAAACAGGGACAGAGGGACAAAATGAGAAGAGAATTCTGACCCAAATGAAAGAACAGCACAAGGCCACAGCCAGAGATCTAAGTGAAACAGACATAAGTAACATGCCTGATGGAGTATTTAAAGCAATGACAATAAGGATATCCCCTGGACTTGAGAAAAGAATGGAAGACATGAGTGAGACCCTTAACAGACATAAGAAATAACATAGCTTGGCACAAAAACAGACACTCCGATCAATGGAACAGAATAGAGAACCCAGAAATGGACCCACAAACGTATGGCCAACTAATCTTTGACAAAGCAGGAAAGAATATCCAGTGGAATAAAGACAGTCTCTTCAGCAAGTGGTGCTGGGAAAACTGGACAGCGACATGCAGAAGAATGAACCTGGACCACTTTCTTACACCATACAAAAAAATAAACTCAAAATGGATGAAAGACCTGAATGTAAGACAGTTAGCCATCAGAATCCTCGAGGAGAAAGCAGGCAAAAACCTCTTTGATCTTGGCTGCAGAAACTTCTTACTCAACACGTCTCTGGAGGCAAGGGAAACAAAAGCAAAAATGAATTACTGGGACCTCATCAAAATAAAAAGCTTCTGCACAGCGAAAAAAACAATCAGCAAAACTAAAAGGCAACCGACAGTATGGGAGAAGATATTTGCAAATGACATATGAGGCAAAGGATTAGTATCCAAAATCTATAAAGAACTTATCAAACTCAACACCCAAAAAAACCAAATAATCCAGTGAATGGGCAAAAGCCATGAATAGACACTTCTCCAAAGAAGACATCCAGATGGCCAACCAACACACGAAAAAATGCTCCACATCACTCATCATCAGGGAAATACAAATCAAAACCACAATGAGATACCACCTTACACCTGTCAGAATGGCTAACGTTAAGAACTCAGGCAACAACAGATGTTGGTGATGATGTGGAGAAAGAGGATCACCAGGGAATCACCAGGGAATGCAAACTGGTGCAGCCACTCTGGAAAACAGTATGGAGATTCCTCAAAAACTAAAAATAGAACTACCCTATGACCCAGCAATTGCACTACTAGGTATTTATCCAAGGGATACAGGTATGCTGTTTCGAAGGGACACATGCACCCCAATTTTATAGCAGCACTATCAACAATAGCCAAAGTATGGAAGGAGCCCAAATGTCCATCGATGGACAAATGGATAAAGACGTCCTATGTATATACAATAGAGTGTTACTTGGCAATCAAAAAGAATGAAATCTTGCCATTTGCAACTATGTGGATGGAACTAGAGGGTATCATGCTAAGTGAAATTAGAGAAAGACAAATATCACATGACTCCACTCATATGAAGACTTTAAGACACAGAACAGATGAACATAAGGGAAGAGAAGAAAAAAATAACATAAAAACAGGGAGGGGGACAAAACATAAGAGAATTAAATATGGAAAACAAACAGAGGGTTACTGAAAGGGTTGTGGGAGGGGGGATGGGCTAAATGAGTAAGGAGCATTAAGGAATCTACTCCTGAAATTGCTGTTGCACTATATGCTAACTAATTTGGATGTGAACTAAAATAAATAGAATAGGATAGAAACAACATAGCAGAGGATAAAAAAAAACTCAATAAACAAAATGAGGAACATGTATGATGGAATGAACAGCAGGGTGGAAGAATCAGAGGAATGAATTAGTGACCTAGAAGACAGAGTAATGAAAATTCATCAAGCTGAACAAAAGACAAGAAACAATTATGCAAAATGAGAAGACTCGGGGAACTCAGTGACTCCATAAAACATAGTAACATTCATATTACGGAATCCCAGAAGGAGGAAAGAGAAAAAGGTGCCACAAATTTTGAAGAAATAATAGCTGAACACTTCCCTAATCTGCGGAAGAAAACAGATATCCAGATCCAGGAGGCACAGAGAATCCCCAACAAAATCAGCAAAAGCAGATCCATACCAAGGCATATTGCAATTAAGTTGACAAAATATAGTGATAAAAAAATTTTTAAACAGCAAGACAAAAGATGGCAGTAACATACAAGGGAATCCCATAAGACTATCAGGATTTTTCAGCAGAAACTTTCCAAGTTAAAAGGGAGTGGTGTGATACATTCAAAGTACTGAATGGGAAAAATATGCAGCCAAGACTATTCTATCCAGCACACCTACCTTTCAGAAAAAGAGAGGAGTTTCCCTGAAAAATAAAAACTAAAGGAGTTTGTGATCATTAAACCAGCCCTGTAAGAAATATACAAGGGGACAGAGTGGAAAGAGGGAGCCAAAAGTGATAGTATGAAGGGAGGAAACATAAAAACAGTAAAAATATTATTTCTGTAAAAAAAAACTCGCTAAATAAAAGGATATAAAATATGACAACATATACCTAAAATATGGGGAAGAGAGAAGAATGGGTTCAAACTTAAAAGACCAACAACTTAATATAGACTGCTCTATGCAGAAGAGGTTATATGCAAACAATGGTAATCATATATCAAAAAATACTAATAAATATGCACAGAATTACAAGAAAGAAATCCAAATATATCACTAAAGAAAATCAGCAAACCATGAGAGAGAGAAAGATAAAGATCAGAAAAAGTCTTTTGAAACAACTACAAAATAATAAAATTACAATAAATATCAATAATGACTTTGAATTTAAATGAACTAAACATTCCAATCAAAAGACACAGGGTGACAGGATGGATAAAAAAACAAGACCCATCTATACGCTACTTACAAGAGCCTCATTTTAGACCTAAAGACACTTGCTGATTGAAAGTGAGGGAATTAAGAACTATTAATCAGGTAAACGGATGCCAAAAGAAAGCCAGAGTAGTAATAGTTATACTGGACAAAGTAGACTTTAAAACAAAGACTGTAACAAGAGATAAAAGAAGGGCACTGCACTATCATAATAAAGTAGACAATCCAACAAGAAGATGTAACAATTAAAAATATTTATGCACCACCATGAGAGCACCCAAATATATAAAATAGTAACAAACATAAGGAAACTAATCAGTAATGATACAATAACAGTAGGGAATTTTAACACTCCACTTACATCAATGGACAGCTCATCTAAACATAAAATAAACAAGGAAACAGTGACTTTGAATGACACACTGGAATAGATAGATCTAACAGATATATTCAGAACATTCCATCCCCAAACAGCAAAATACATACTCTTTTCAAATGCACATGGAACAATCTCCAGAATAGATCACATATTAGGCCACAAAACAAGCTTCAACAAAGTCAAGAAGATGGAAGTAATACCTTGTAGCTTTTCTGACCACAATGCCATGAAACTAAGTCAACCATAAGAAAGAATCTGGGAAAACCACAAATGCATAGAGGTTAAATAATATGCTACTAAGCAATGAATGGGCCAACTAGAAAACCAAAGAAGAAATAAAAAAGTACATAGAAACAAATGAAAATGAAAACAAAATGGTCTAAAACCTTTGGAATGCAATATAAGTGGTTCTAAGTGGGAAGGTTATAGAAATACATGCCTACATCAAAACACAAGAAAAATCTCAAAAATCTCAAATAACCTAACCTTACACATAAAGGAGCTGGAAAAAGAACAAACAAAACCAGAGCAGAAATAAATAATGATACAAAAACTAAAAAGAAAATAAATAAATAAAAATAATAAAATAACAGATCAGTGAAATCAGAAGCAGTTTCTTTGAAAAGAGCAACAAAATTGATAAACCTCTAGCCAGACTCAATAAAAGAGAAAGGGCTCAAATAAAATCATAAACAAGGAGAAATAACAACCAACATCACAGAAAAGCAATTATAAGAATATTATGAAAAGCTAAACAAATTGGACAACTTAGAAGAAATGGACAGATTCCTTGAAATATACAACATACCAAAACTGAAACAGTAATACAAAATTTGAACAGACCAATAGCTAGTAAAAAAAATTGAAACAATAATCAAAAAACTCCCAACAAACAAAAGTCCAGGACCAGATGGCTTCACAGGCAAATGCTACCAAATATTTAAAGAGTTAATACTGGTTCTTTTCAAATTATTCCAAAAAAAGAAAAAAAAAGGAAAACTTCCAAATTCATTCTAGGAGGCCAGCATTACCCTGATAACAAATCTAGACAAAGACATCACAGAAAAAAAAAGAGAACTACAGGCCAATATTCCTGATGAACATGGATACAAAAATCCTCTACAAAATACTAACAAACTGAATCCAACAGCACATTAAATAAATCATTCACCACGATCAAATGGGATTTATTCCTGGGTTGCAAGCATGGTTCAATATTTGCAAATCAATGTGATATATCACATCAATTAGAGAAAGCGTAAGAAACACATGATCCTTTCAATACAGAAAATGCATTTGACAAAGTACAGTATCCATTCATGATAAAAAACCCTCAACAAAGTAGGTTTAGAGGGAACATACCTCAACATAATAAAGTCCATATGTGAAAAATCCACAGCTAACATCATCCTCAATGCAGAAAAACAGAGCCTTTCCCTTAAGGTCAGGAAGAAGAGAAGGTTGTCTACTCTTGCTACTTTTATTCAACATAGTACTGGAAGTCCTAGCGTATTTTTGGACAACAAAAATAAAAGACATCCAAATCAGGGGCGCCTGGGTGGCGCAGTCGGTTAAGCGTCCGACTTCAGCCAGGTCACAATCTCGCGGTCCGTGAGTTCGAGCCCCGCGTCGGGCTCTGGGCTGATGGCTCAGAGCCTGGAGCCTGTTTCCGATTCTGTGTCTCCCTCTCTCTCTGCCCCTCCCCCGTTCATGCTCTGTCTCTCTCTGTCCCAAAAATAAATAAACGTTGAAAAAAAAATTAAAAAAAAAAAAAGACATCCAAATCAGTAAGGAAGAAATAAAACTTTCACTATTTGCAGATGACATGATACTCTATATAGAAAACCTGAAAGACACCAAAATGCCAGAACTGATAAATTCAGTAAAGTTACAGTATACAAAAATCAATGTATGAAAATCTGTTGCATTTCAATGTACCAATAATTAAGCAGCAGACAGAGAAATTAAGAAAACACTCCCATTCACAATTGGACCAAAAAAACCTGGGAATAAACCTAACCAAAGAAGTGAAAGACCTGTACTCTGAAAACTATAAAACACTGAAGAAAGACATTGAAGTTGACACAAAGAAACAGAAAGACATTCCATGTTCATGGATGGGAAGAATATTGTGAAAATGTCCATACTACCCAAAGCAATTTATGCACTTAATGCAATCCCTGTCAAAACACCACCAGCATTTTTTTTTTACAGAACTAGAACACAATTCTAAATTTGTATGGAACCACAAAAGACCTCAATAGCCAAAGTGACCTTGAAAAAGAAAAGCTAAGCTGGATGCATCACAATTCCAGACTTCAAATTATATTACAAAGCTGTAGTGATCAGGACAGTATGATACTGGCAGAAAAATAGACACACAGATTGATAGAACAGAATAGAAAATTCAGAAATGAACCCAAAACTATATGGTCAACTAATCTTTGACAAAACAGAAAAGGATACTCAATGGAAAATGACAAATGGTGTTGGGAAAACTGGACAACATGCAAAAGAATGAACTGTACCACTTTCTTATATCATACAGAAAAACAAATTCAAAAACCATTAATCCTAGAGAAGAACACAGGCAGTAACCTCTTTGACACTGGCCATAGCAACTTTTTTTCTAGATATGTCTCGAGAGGTGAAAGAAACAAAGCAAAAATAAATTATTGGGACTTCATCAAAATAAAAAAAACTTCTGCATAGCAAAGGAAATAGTCAACAAAACTAAGACAACCTACAGAACGGGAGAACATATTTGCAAATGATATATCTGACAAAGTGTATCCAAAATATATAAAGAACTTCTAAAACCCGACACCTAAAAAACAAATCACCCAATTAAAAAATGGTCATAAGACATGAATAGACATATTTCCAAAGATGACATTTACATGGCCAACAAACACATAAAAAGATGCTTAACATCATTCATCATCAGAGAGCTACAAATCAAACCTATAAAGAGATAATGCCTCAAACTTGTCAGAATGGCTACAATCAACAACACAAGAAACAACAGGTCTTGGCAATGATGTGGAGAAAAAGGAACACCCCTGCACTGGTGATGGGAATGCAAACTGGTACAGCCACTCAGAAACAGTATCAAGGTCCCTCAAAAAGTTAAAAATAGAACTACCACTAAGTACACTACTGCACTACCCAAAGAATACAAAAACACTAATTCAAATGGATACATGCACCCCAGTGTGTATAACAGCATTCTCCTCAATATACAAACTATGGAAACAGCCCATGTATCCATTGGTTGATGAATGGATAAAAAAGATGAGGTGTGTGTATATGATATATATGTTATATATATCATACACACACACACACACAATGGAATCTTATTCAGCTATAAAAAAGAATGAAATCTTGTCTTTTGCAATGATGTGGATGAAACTACAGAGTATAATGCTAAGTGAAATAAATCAGAGAAAGACAAGCACCATATGATTTCAGTCATACGTGGAACTTAAGAAACAAATGAGCAAAGGGAAAAAGAAACACAGTTGATTATACAGAACCGACAGTTACCAGAGGGGAAGGGTGTGGAGGAATGAGTGAAATAGAGGATTAAGGAGTGCACTTGTGATGAGCACTGGGTGATGTACAGAATTATTGAATCACTATATTGTACACCTGAAACTAATATAACACTGCATGTTGACTAACTTGAATTAAAGAAAAACTTAAAAAAAGTGGCTTAGTGTGCTTAGACTGTTTTTATAAGCAATATGGTTTATGTTGAACACCTGCTCTCCTTCTGGGAGTCTGGAATTTTTCTATGTGCCAAACAGAAGCTGCCTATGTGACCAACTCCCAATAAACACCCTGAGTGTTGAGTGTGTAATGAGCTTCCCTGATAGGCAATATTTCCCAGTAATATTTTATAGCATGAATATAATTATATGTTGAGTTTCAAGTCCTAGCAAAATGACTGAATCTGGGTGTGTTTGGAGACTGTTGGCATTAGGATAAAGACAGGAAACTAGGTTTTTTTGTTTTTGTTGGATGCAGTTGAATTTTAATATTTCTCTTCCTACTTGAATTTCACTCCCCTCCCTTGGAAAGTAAGAACCTGAGTTAAATCAGAGGATGCCCCATATGTAAGGCATTCCAGGATGGGGTCTAGCAGCCTTAGCTGGGTTAGGAGGGCCCATGCAAGGGCACAGCCCAACACATGGTTTTCAACTTGAAAGAAGTATGAGGATATCCAAATAGTGGCCTCCCAATGTATGGAAAGATTCTACACAGTGAAGGGGTAGGGGTCTGTGTTCATGGCAGTGGTGATAGATTTGCTCATCACATCACTAGTACATGAAGGATAAAGGGATATAGATTTCTCACTACCAGATACATTACAGCTGCTAAGGAAGTAGACCTTAAAAAGTTCTCAGCACACACAAAATGTGTAACAATGTACGGTGATGGAAGTTAACTTATTGTTGTAATCATTTTGCAATACATATTGTAAATGTCATGTTGTACACAAATATAGTGTTATAGGTCAATTATATCTCAATTTTTAAAAATTAAGTAAAAATAAGATTATAAATATGGACTAGGGAAGAATACTGTATGTTACTGCACTGGGATTGGAGAGGACAGTGTGAATTATCTTCAATATAAATACATATAGAAATATAGCTACATACACACACTTCTCCTAGGTGTGTCTACTGAATTGGCGAAAGAACAATGACAGACCAATGGTATCAAACACATTTAGCTCCCAGACATGGGTTTCTATGAACAATTCTCTACTGAAAGGAACCTGACCTCCTTGGAGAAATGGCTGAGTCCAGGGTTCAGGCAGAAAAAGTAAAACAGGACGTTAGAAAATTATTTGTTGCTGGAAAGAAAAAGTCTTTTTATATAGGAATATGTTAGAAGAAAATATAAACAGTTTTAAGGGGCTTCCACTGGTCTAACTGGAAATAATTAGAGCATAAAAACAGTTAACAGACTTTATTCCATGGTGTGTGTGTGTGTGGGGGGGGTGAGAACTAGAAGCCCCTATGGACTTAAAAAAATGTGAATACAACTGAAAGTGTGAGAAGGAATATCCAAGCTCTTTCTTTTTTTTTTTTTTTTTTTTTGAGAGGGGTGGGCACAAGTGATCAAGGGAGGGAGAGAGAATCCCACGAAGGAGAGAGACAGAGAGAGAGAGAGAGAGAGAGAGAGAGAGAGAGATGGAAAGAGAGAGAGGAGGGACTCAAATTCTGACATGGGACTTAAGCTCAGGAACCATGAGATCATGACCTGAACCGAAATCAGATGCTTAGCCTATTGAGCCACCCAGGCACCCAGGAATATCCAAGCTCTTAAGACACCTAGCCATAAAGTGTTACTTTCATGAGGGTGGGGAAGTGACTTTAAAATGGAGGTGTCTGACACACAACAGCCTAATCTAGTGATCAAAATTAACACCACCAGTAATGAGATACAATGAAAGCAGGTAGCAACTGACAGAATAAAAATAAATAAATAAATAACTTTTATTCCTGCCAAAGATACAGAATCTAAATCTAATCATAAGGATATATTAAATAAATCCAAACTGAGTGACACTTTTTTTTTTTTAATTTTTTTTTTCAACATCTATTTATTTTTGGGACAGAGAGAGACAGAGCATGAACGGGGGAGGGGCAGAGAGAGAGGGAGACACAGAATCGGAACCAGGCTCCAGGCTCTGAGCCATCAGCCCAGAGCCCGACGCAGGGCTCGAACTCACGGACCGTGAGATCGTGACCTGGCTGAAGTCGGATGCTTAGCCGACTGCGCCACCCAGGCGCCCCAAACTGAGTGACACTTTAAGGGTAACTGCAAATGAAAAATAAAATGTCTTCATGTTGAAAATAGACTCCCCCCCATCCCCTTAGAGCATTTACTTTAGAAAACTTGTATTAAGTTTTGTCCCCTCTTTGAGATATATGTAAATCTTTTTAAAAGCTAAATAAGCTCTTTCCAGCTTTAGAGACTCGAACATCTCAAGGACCTGGGAAGTATTTCTTTGAAATGTAATCAAGGAAAAAAAAAATCCAAGAGAGCATCCCCATCTCTCAGTTTCTGTGGGAGGATAACAGCTTAACTTTGGTGGGCAGGCATCTCACTCCAAGTTGTAAAACCACCCCTTGTCATAAGGACATAAGAAGCTGATATTTTTTTTTTCTTTTAGATAAAGCCAATTAGCAAACACAGATGGTCACCCAACTACCAAGTAAATTTGGGATGAACTATGTGTGAAAAATAGTGCTGTCAAGTCCTCTTGAGGACTAGTTGTTTATCTTGAGAACACAGATGTGATGGGTTGTATCTGCTTAGCTATATAAAATACATATATTTGTCTTCATAATCCCCTAGTGGATTGCCTGGGATGCACCTCACAATCTATATTAATGTGTACTCAATAATACAACTGTTTTCTTTCTTTTACACCTTTGTGGAGAGGTTTTCTGTGTCAAGAGACTGTTTTTAATTTTATTTCCCCAACAAATGTGAAATGAAGAAAGGATAAATGGCAGTTGACCAGCTGAAGGTCTATGGCCAAACCTAGGCAGGTGAAAGAACCTCAGTTCCAGTTTCCCTTATAGCTCTCTACTCTTGGAATAGAAATCAGAAAAAGACATCCTCTTCAAATTCAGTATTTTACTATTGAATAAGCAGAGATAATACGGCCTCTAAAGTTCTGTCAGGATCACTGTATGATTAGAAAATAAGGTAAACCAGTTATGTTGCCGGCAGGTCTTTCTCTTAATGGGTTAATGTTTCTGTCCTATTTGGAATGGGTAAATGAGAATCCAGTCTTGTGATGACCCAGGGATGGTTCTTCTGATGTGGATACATCAACATATTTGTTGAGGTTTTTATACAGGCTCATTCCAACCAGACAAACTACTGGTATTTAGGAGATAAATATCATTCTAAGGGAAAAGTTACAAGCCAAAAAAAAAAAAAAAAAAAAGAATGAAAAACATGGAAAGGGGATTGAGAAAATGAAGGGCACATTCCCTTTCCTAAAACCCTTTTCCACCTTTCTGCCTTGCCTTCTCCCTCTGCTTCCCCTGCAACTGTTTATCCCATCCTGTTTCAGACTATCTGACAGCAAGAGGGAGGCAATGAACTTTTAGATGAGTGGTTTCCTTCATTGAGCAGATTTCTCTGAAAAGGATGAGGCACAGCTTGAGTTAGTGATAATTTCCTGCTATAAAGACACCGGTTTGTATACCTCCTGGCCTAACTCTGAGTCCACTTACTGTCTCAGTCCAGATTTCACTCCCAAGAGTGAATTGGCCAATAGGGATTGGCCATACTACATAGCTAGGAAAGCAGAAGTGATAAATGGACCTGATCCGGGAACAATTGAGAACTTGGATAAAAGACTGTGCCCTGGAAAAAGGCAAACAAGGTGTTAAGCTCATGAATGTCAACATGGGAAGGGAAACCCAAGTGCTACATAATTTACAGGTTTCATGTTTTCATGCAAGAAAAGCCAAACAGCCTTCCTATTTGGAACACCAGCATAGTTGAGGCAACTGAGACCCCAGGAAATCACATGCATTTGTCACCAGCTGATTACTCATTTTAAGTTTTCTTTACTTTGTTCCTCCAGAAGTTTGAAGTACTTCATTGTGTTTTTAGTTTTTAGCCCCGAACATGGGGATGTGCACTGGCTACCTTGTAGAATTTTCCAATTGCAGACTTTGTTCCTCTTATCCACCAGGTACATCAGAATCCAGAAGATCCCCATAGAAAGGACTACAGTGGCCAAGGAAGTAGCTATCTACTTCCTCTCACTCCCCACATATACTACTTTGGAAGATGAAAGTGCATTAAAGACCCATCAAAAGAGAACCAAATTTGAGGCCTTTTCAATAATGGTGATCTGGGAGAAGTCACCAACAGGTGAATCCCCTGTTGATTTCCACGAGCATTTTCTTAAGACTTTCTCAAAATTCACTGGCATGGACCCAGAAGTATATCAAAATCACACTCTATTCTTATCAAACTTTTCCTTGGCTCTCTTGTTGATTATCCAAACCCAAGTTAAGGAAAGGGTGATAAAATAGTCTCAAATGATAGGAAGGTCTACTCAGGTTGGGGACAATCTAGAGAAAAATAAGGAAGAAAAAAATTCCAAACTTCTGTGTTAGGTGCTTAGTCAGAACACTTTATTAAAGAGAGTAACACCTGCTTTGGACAACCTGTGAAGAGAACACAAGAAGGAAGAAAACTACGACATTATTGCAAGAAGCCAGGAGGGATTGTTAAAAGACAGAGGAATGCAAGAATTATAGGAGAAAAAGAATCACAACAGCCCAGAAGGCTAGGTAGGGTATAATGGCTAACTGGCTTAAAAATGGACAAATTTAGGGAATCTCAGAGGTTGGAACTAAGGACATTGGTGCTCCTTATTTTGTGGTTTCCTCTGGAATTTCTCAATTTCCATTTGGTGATAGATCAATACAAATTTACAGTGTTTGGGGTCATCCTTCTACTTCCTTTTCCTCCAGGATCCCAAACGGTCCTCTGACTGAGGGACATACTTTCTTACTTTCTCCTCATTCTTTTGTAAACACACTGAGGGAAAGACCTGTAGTGCAACTTAAAAGCTACCATATTTGGCACTCCAAAAAAAAAACTATATATATATATATATATATATATATATATATATGTATATATATATATATATATATAGTTGTATATATATATAGTTGTATATATATATATATATATATATATATATATATATATATATATATAGTTGTGTATATATAGTTGTGGATTTCCTTGGAAAAATGGGGACCTAATTCAGTTAGTATTTGCTTTCTGTAAAAAAAAAAAAAAAAGTATGGCAGCATGTGCATTTTCATACCATTCTAGAAAAGCACCCCTAACTGAAACAGACTGGTGCATTGCTCTGGGCTCTTGGAAACAATAATATTGGTTTAATATACAAGAAGACATTCTATGTCTTGTGTTACACCAGTATCACCATTTTCGCCTGGAATTAAGTCTGTACAAGGAGACAGGTTAACAGCAGCCACCAGAGCTGCAAATTTTGGCAACAGTCTTAAAAAGGATTATATATATGTTTGGTATGCCATGCAATGGAACAATTTCTTTTTTAAATAGAGAATTTTTTATTTCAATAGTAACCAAAATATCTAATGGAAAAATATCTGATTCATCAGAGGCCTTAAAACTGCCTGCCCAGATAGGAATATTTTATTGACAGAGCTCCAAAATCCCTCAAAACATGGCAGAACCCAAAATTAGAAGCTCTACTTTTAATACAATGATAGCTCTCAAATTGCAAAAACATGCTTCACAAGAAAATAGACAAATGGATTATAAAATAAGTAATTCCCATGTTCTAATCAAATTTCTTTTAGCCTAACAAAAGAATTCCTATACCATGGTCCTTATTTCTTTGGCTAGCATTGTCATCCCATTAACAAAATTATTTAATAAAAGAGGGATTTTAAAGACACTACACCTGCCAAGGAGATAAAATTGTTCAAAACATTAAAAAGATGCGCTATATTTCAGTAGAAATATGTACAGGCCACTCCTGAGGTAAGCATAGGAAATCCTCTTTGGCCAACTTTACCAGGAACCTGGTGGCAGCTGGGGATCATAACAATAATGCCTGTAAAGTTAAGTGATTTGGGCTAGTCACTGTGTGTTTCGTGCCTGGGTTAACTGAAAACTTTCCTTCAAGAACAATAAAAAAAATGTTCAGGCAATGGTAATGACACTCAATAAACACAATGCCCACTTTGGGGATACCACAGCACACTGACCAGCACAGACAAAGCTCTATCTCTGCTGTTCAGGGAATATGCAAATGTTCACGAATTTCTATAAGCTGTCATATACCCTATCATCTTCAGTCCTCTGGACATGTATAGCAAATTAACCAAACTCTAAAAAAACCTCATTGACTACAATTCAGTGATCTACCAGTATAAAATAGCTTAGAAATTTACCACTAGTTTTGTTTAAAAATTACAATCATCTCTATGAGCAAGTTTTGAATCTTTCTTTGAACTTACATTTGACAAGCCTATGAATTTGGGTCTGAAGCAACATCTTGGGACTAATTTAGCTGAATCTGCTCCTAATAATGGCCAATACTTTAAAAGAGTTTGGGGGGCACCTGGGTGGCTCAGTCAGTTAAGCCTCCAACTCCTGGTTTCAGCTCAGGTCATGATCTTGCAGTTCGTGAGTTTGAGCCCCACATCGGGCTCTGCACAGACAGTGCAGAGCCTGCTTGGAATTCTCTCTCTCTCTCTCTCTCTCTCTCTCTCTCTCTCTCTCTCTCTCTCTCTCTCTCTCTCTCTCCCTCCCTCCCTCTCCCCCTCTCTCCCTCCCTCCCTCCCTTTCTGCCCCTCCCCTGATCATGCTCATCCTATCTCTCAAAAATAAATAAATAAACTTAAAAAAAACGTTTCTCTCTTCCTTAGAGACCCAAAGACAAAGTCAAAAAGGATCTGGAAAGACCCACTGGAAGAAGTCTACTACCCCTACTGACCAGGATATTCCATCTACATACATGTTCTGCAAGAAAGATGAGTCATCACTACACAGAGAGACCATTCAGGTACTGCTGACAATCCATATGGCTATCAAAGCAACAGACAAACATAGCTGGATTTGTCCTTCCTGTGGGAAGCCAGCTTCTCAAGGACTGTGCTCCCCATAAAAACCTTAAAACTTAAGTTTTCTACAATAACTGATGCCAGTGCTGAACTCCACTGAAAGGAGGTATTCTAGGAAACTTGTTACTTCCCTTACAGAAGATCTTGCTGTTGTATTCACAGTAGGGTTATTTCAACTATGTTAATAATCACATTGGTACTAGAATTGTACCCATAAATATTGAAACCATAATATAAACAGATTCTGGACTTAAGTTCAACAATCTAACAATAAAATGGGACCATCATCACTAATAATTTTTTTATATTAACGAAGTCAAACTTTGTATAACTGCAACTGGTATGCCTCCAGGTACTCAAGCCCTAAATTTAACATAAAAGTTTTTTGTTAACTAGTTAGATTAAGAAAACGATATTGATAAGAGAAATATTTAAATAACAGACACAAAAATCTGGCATTTACATATAGATAAATGCACAAGATCAGTCTATTGGCACCCAATTAACTTTGGGATGAACATTTTTAGCATCCCAAAGGAAATCAACACATGAAGATTTAGTTGACTATTAGGATGAACCTAGACCTAAGGAAAAAGTAGTATAAAGTCCATGGGGTGGGTTTGTCCTCAAGACATTAGATCCATATACACTAAACACTGGAATTTCAATCTGTACCTTTCAAATTGGCACCTCACATTAGGACTTTGAAACTAGATGATGTCCAAGGATAGCTTTGCATTTCACATCTGGGAAAAGTTATTTGTGAAGACAGAACAATTCTTGAAGAGCCTAAATTCCCATACAAATGTGATGATACTTGTGTCATGGACTAAAATTCAGGACAAATTTTTGGGCCTTACAAGAAAAGTTCTGCATTAAAATTTAGATTATCAGACACCAGAGTTAAACTACTTGGATTAAATAAAACATAAGTAACTAACAATAATGCTTAGTAAATCATTGGAAAATGCAAGCAATAAAGACATCACATCAATTTGTAAAATTAATGAATCACTAAGCAAAGTTTGTGTGCATTGCTAATCAAGAATCTGATTTAACCATTCACAACCGGTATGATGTATTCAAGGTTCATTCCTCCAAGTCAAATAACACTGTCTAAAAATCTAGCAATTCTGTTATTTTGATCATTGTTTTGCTGTCTATTTTACTTTGGAATTGCAGGATATTTAGAAGGATGCAACTCACCCACAGAATGATGAAAACAGGAATAAAGTTCATTGGAAGACTGTAGTATTACTATTTTATAATAACAAAAGGGGGATTGTAAGTCTAAGTACAAATCTAAAAGGAAAAAGAAAAGTCTCCATGTTGAAAATAAGATTTCTCTCACCTTCCTTTTCTGAGAGCAATTACTTGAGAAACTTAATTACACATCCTTTCTCTTTCAAAAGTAAGTCTTTTAAAAAACTAAATAAGCCTGTTGTCAGCTTCATAGACCCAAGACTATCTTTCTCAAAAACCTCAAAAATCTTTCTCAAAAAATAATTCTTTGGAAGGTAATCAAGAAAGATAAAGGCCTTTCTTCTGGTCACTATGGGAAGGTGGCCTAACTTCTGGGCCAACTTTGTTTCCAATTGCAATACCAATACCGGTCCACCAAAATGAGAACTCTATCTTCCTTTGGAAAAAATCTATTAGCCAACACAGATGGTCATCCCAACTACCAACTGAATTTGAGATGAACTATGTGTGACAAATGGTGCTGTCAAATTATCTTCCTTGAGGACTAGTGATAGTTTATTGAGAACATGTGTACAATAGGTTCTATCTACTATATTATGTCAAAGGGTGAGATTTATGATTTTGCAATCTTAGTGCATTGCCTGTGATTCTCATAGCATCCTTATTTAATGCATGTTCAATAATAAAACTCAAACCATTTCTTTCTCTTCTAGATTTATAGAGAAGTTGGCTGGATTGGAAGAAAATTTTATTTTTATTTTTTTAGGTTTTATTTATTTATTTTGACATATAGAGAGAGCATGAGCAGGATAGGGACAGAGAGAGAGTCTCTCCAACAGGCTCTGCACTGTCAGCACAGAGCCCAATACAGGGCTCAAACTCATGAACCATGAGATCATGACCTGAGCCGAAATCAAGAGTCAGGTGCTTAATGGACTGAGCCACCCAAGTGTCCCTGAAAGTTTTATTTTTAATTTTATTTCCCCAACATACTCTGCTAAATAGCTGTCCTATAATCCTTGGAAGTGTCAAGGTCAAAGTAAAGGGTAAATAAATTATCTAAATCAAAGAAAACGAAAAAGACGACAAATGCAATGTGATATTACAGACTGGATTCTTTTATTTTTTTAGACTGGATTCTTCCAAATGAAAGCAAATACTGGGAATTGTTAAAACTTCAATAGAGCCTAAACATTAAAGAATTGCTATTTTTTTATGATAGTTATATTGAAAAGAGTGGATGAAATAGTATTTATGGTAAATCATTATTCCAAATGGTTTAAAAAGTTATTTGAACTGAACTTCTCTAAGTCTGAAGTTGTTTCAAAGTTGAGGGGGTAAGGTACAAAGACAGAAAGAGACCCATATACTCAAGATAAAATTTGCTAAAGTCTCTGCTGGTTGGTTTTTTAAGATAAGACACTTTTAAAGTCTCATTCTGTATTATTTTTCCCCTCTAGAGATAACTACTGTATTACGTATCATCCCTACAAGCTTATATAATATATGCTGTTGTTCCGTATTTTAAACTCCATAACTGGTAGCATACATGCATATCCTTTTGTAACTTGTTTTAGCTAATGTTATTTTGAGATTTATGTACTTCTGTACATCTTCCTAAATTTCATTTTTAACAGTTGGGTTGTATAAGCCCCATTTTATCTGTTTCCCTACTGAGAAACAGGTTGCTTTGATTTTTCCCACTATTATAAACATTGTCACAGCATTATATAAAATTTAAAAATATCTTCTCCTGGGGCGTGGCTTGCATTTTCCTCTTATTAAAACATCTGACGTACAGGTTTTAATTTTAATATTGGCACATTTGTCCATCCATTTTTAATGGTTTCTCCTTTTTAAAAACATCTTGTATGCTCATACATTTTTATAGGTACTTCAGAATAAAAAGTGAAACGAATTTTGAGAAAAGCTTATCTTGAAGAATTCAAGTTAACTCACTAAAAGGCTAATGTGCGTGTGTGTGTGTATATATATATACACACATATATATATGTATATATACATATATATTTTTTAATCTAGATTGGCAGGCCCAAACTTCTCTATATCAGCACAGCATTAAATATTATACAAAGAGGTTTGAAATTATTCATTTTCTGTGTGCCTGAGAAAACACATTTAAATTAGTCAGAATTACATTATTTGTATTTCAGTTAATTATGTGGGAAAATGTTTGAGAATATTATCTCTATCTACTTCTAAAGATCATCTATTCATTTATCCATGCATTAATCCAAGCATTCATTCATTCAACAAATATTTAATCTGTTAATATTTTAGTGTCACATATCTACAACAGAGTACTAGAGCCAAAAGAAAATCTCTAGCCTCCTATTTTGCATTTTGGAAAGGCAAAATAAGCAATAAACAAATGAACCCATAATTATACAATAGTTGATGATGAAAATGCCATGGAGAATATTAAAGCAAAAGTAGAGCTGAGGAAGCAGCTACTTTCAGATAAGATTTTCTAATAGACCAATAAATAGAGACATGAAGGTAAAGAAAGGCATCATATATTTGAGAAAAGACCATTCCAGAAGAGGCCAGAGTAAGTACAAAGGCTCTGAATGCAGTATGCATGTGTATGTGCATGTTGGAGAGAGGTTCTTAATAGTTGCAAAGAAGTCAGCAAGGTTGGAGTGCAGTGGACATAAGTTGTCAGAGGAGATGAGATAAAAAGAGGAAGTAATGTGAAGCCAATTCATGGAGGGCAAGGAGGGTTATAATAAGAACTTTGGCTCTTACTCTAAGGGAGTTGGAAAGTTTGAGCAGAGAATTAACGTAAGCAGACTTACACACCGTTGGCTGCTGTGTTCAAAATAGATGGAGTGGGAGTGGGCAAAGAATAGCTTGAAAGATAAGCCAGGATGCTATTGCAATAAAAAAGAAGTCTTGCATTGGCATGTTAATAGCAGACACTGTAAGAGACTCTGTTCAAATTCTGCTTTAGATGTTTTGAATATAAAACTGACAGGGTTTAAGAAAAGCAAAATTAAAAATGACATAAAAGTTTTTGGCCCAAGCAAATGGAAAGGTGCAATTTGTTTTATGTGAGTCTGACTTGGTAATCCAGTCTTTTCTGTTAATTTAGATTGGTGTAGTAGTAAGTCTTATCTTTATGTGCACAAATATTAATGACGAAGACACTTTTTAGCAAGTTAAAGTGGGAGATGGAAAAATAAATTAAGTTGATGCCAGGATGGCTGCCTATTCACACTTGTTATAAAATGGTGAAACTTGAGGCTAATGACAGATAAGTCTTATGAATAGAGGATGAAGGAGAGATTTAGGATCTGGGAGGACTGGCTAAGTATATTAATAGGTCAAAGTCAGGAGAAGAGAGTGAAAACTTCCCTTTCCTATTTCTACTAGTACTAGTAAAAGACAGACCTTAAAAAGATACTAGCAGGAGAAAAATTGTAGACATTTTTCTTGTTACTTGGAGGCCTTCTTATCCATACTACCTAAAAACCTATTATATTCACTTATAACTATAATTGAGGCTACTGATTACCGCAAGGCTATACAGAGAGCTACTGACCAGATGAACTAACTACCAAGTGCTACAAGTATTCAATAGTTACATGAGGGTAAAGAATTTGGACATTTAAGAATTTCAGCAGAAGCCTGGTAAATTATTGAAATGGGTTCTTAATTATCAGGGGCTAAGACATGTATTTTATGTATCACAAAATGTAGTGATTATTTGTGTAGACAACTATTTCCCATCTGGCTTTAAATATCTGTGAGCATATACTTCAAGATAGTATAATGGAAAACTTGCTATAGTAGGTAAAGTCATGGCTTTATCAAACCTATCCTGAGAGGGCCAACTGTCCTACCCCTTTGCTACTCACAAACAGAATACTGAATTCTATAGTGAGAATGTAGTTAGAATACAAGTTACTTTAATCTGGCTTTACAAATATTAGCAAGAAATACTAACTATAAGGTCACTGACAAAGAAATGGTAGGTGCCTTGATGGGAGTGGTCCCCAGTGTTGGGATGCCTTAACCAATCTTGGTCTTAAGAAGCCAAGAACATAAGAGTAAGTAACTAATTTTTGTTTAAGTGGCTATTAAAAACAGTCTCAATGTACAGTAATTTATATGAAGGACAAATAAAAATAAGTTCTGAAAATGCCCTAAGATGAACTTGTTTAAATAAAGAGATGCTATGGTGGAAGGAAAAACAGTAAGGTGATGTTAAAAAAATGGAAGTGCCACATGTTGAACTTAGGAGACAAAACAGATGAACATATGGGAGGGGAGAAAAAAGAGACAGGCAAACAGACCAGAACAGATGCTTAAAGATAGAAAACAAATTGAGGGTTGATGGAGGGAGGAGGGTGGGGGATGGGCTAGATGGGTGATAGGTATTAAGGAGGACACTTGTTATCATGAACACCGGGTGTTGTATGTAAGTGATGAATCACTGAATTATACTTCTGAAACCAATACTGCACTGTTAACTAGAATTTAAATAAAAATTTGAAAAGAAAAAAAATTGGAAGTGTGACTGGAGTGATTTGGTGGTCAAGTAGTTTTTACCAGATTTTATAATTGGTACAGTTATTAGATATTATGTGTAACTATATCATGTTGCTTTTGTGATTTTCATGTATATATTGAGTTCCTCTTGTTTTAATTGGCTATGATAAATGCAAACCTTCAGAATTTTCCCAGACCACCTTTTATTAAGCATTAAGCAAAACTAAAGTCCAGAAGCTACCAAGAGATATTATACTTATTAAACATTTGGTTGGGGTAGGAATTTCGATTCTCACTAACCTCCTTTTCAGTAGTCTGATATGGTCATGGTATAAAGAAGAATGTTCTTGGAGACCAATGGATTTCAACCATTTTTGCCTTGGTTTCCTTTGTTTTCTTAAAGTTGAGGACACCAAAGAACTTTTGCTTATGTGGATTTATTGATATATACCTTATTAGAAATTAAAACTGACTAATTAAAGAACACTTAAACTTTTAACTATCCCACTCTGGGGTTAAATATTTTTCAGGAGTGACATGAAGAAAGTAGGAAAGACTGGATCTTCCTTCCTAACACACACATCAATTCACCAACATAACATGGGCAAATCTGTAATGGTGCTGGTAAGTCACTTTTAATTATAGTTAAGTTAAAACAGAAGTACTAGCAACTAAAAATATGTTAAAAGATACACAATACAAATAGATGTAAATTGTGACAATAACAAAGAGTGGAGGGAAGAAGTTCATTCAGTCATATAGAAAAACTCTACATTTTAAGTTATTATCAGTTTAAAATAGGTTTTAACTGTAAGATACTTTAATGTAAGCCTCAAGGTAACCATATAAAAAAATTTTACAGAAGTTACAGAGAAAGGAATCAAAGTAGATGTACACACACACACACACACACACACACACACACAGAGAAGATGACCAAAAGAACTATAAGACTTACAACAACAATAACTAAAAAGAATGGGAAGGCTTTGTTATTGCCTTTTTTTTTCTATCAATTACTTGAGATTCAAGGGAATTGAATTCCCCAAAGACAGAGCCATTTAGAATAAAAAAAAAAAAAAAAAAAACAAGACCCAACTATACGTGGTTTACAAAAAACTCACTTTAGACTTAAGGGCACATACACACTGAGAGGAATGGAAAAACAATCTATATAAGAGGTAACCAAAAGAGAGGTGTGACTATACTTAAAAGACAACATACACTAAGAAAAATGTGTCACAAGAGACAAATAAGGGCATTATATTATGATAAGGTCTCAATCAGGAAGATATAAGGTTTATAATCATCACAGCATATAAATATGTAAAGCAAACACTGACAGAACCAAAGAAAGCAATAGACCACAATATGATAACGGCTGGGAAACTTCCTACCCCACTTTCAATAGACCATTCGGACAGATCAATAAGGACATAGGACTTGACTAACACTACGGACCAAATGGACTTAACAGAATAGAACATTTCACCAAAAGAATACACTTTCTTGTCAAGCAAGTAGATCTTTCTCCAGCACAAATCATATTAAGTCACAAAACAAGATTTAAATTTGAGAAAATTGAAATCATACCCAGTATCTTTGATGACAAGAGAATGAAAATATATATCAATAAAAGAAAACTGGAAGACTCACAAATAAATGGAAATTAAAACACGCTTTTGATCACTGGCTCAAGGAGGAAATCCAATAGGAACTTAAAAAAAGATCTCCAGGGGCGCCTGGGTGGCGCAGTCGGTTAAGCGTCCGACTTCAGCCAGGTCACGATCTCACGGTCCTTGAGTTCGAGCCCCACGTCAGGCTCTGGGCTGATGGCTCGGAGCCTGGAGCCTGTTTCCGATTCTGTGTCTCCCTCTCTCTCTGCCCCTCCCCCGTTCATGCTCTGTCTCTCTCTGTCCCAAAAATAAATAAACGTTAAAAAAAAAAAAAAATTAAAAAAAAAAAAAAAAAAAAAAAGATCTCCAAATGAAAAAACACAATATACCATAAGTTTGTACCAGTTTTTCATCATCTTGTAAGAAGGAAGTTCAAAAGGATAAACACCTACATTAAAAAAAGATTGAGCCACCCTACCATGTTCCACCCTCACTTACTTACATTGTCTTATTTAATCCCCCACAATAATATAAAGAAGCTATTTTCCTTATTCTACACAGGAGATGACTGAAACTCAGACAAATCATTTATTTTGACTCATCAGACAACATTAAATGTCAAGGCCCAAAAATCAAATAAGGGTTTATCTAACATTAAAGCCCCAGGACTCTTCAAGGATTGTAAATGGTGGTAATAAAAATAACTTACCTATAAAAAGATCTCAAACAACTTCACACATCACAAACTAGAAAAAGAAACAACTAAACACAAAGTTTGTAGAAGGAAGGAAAGATGAGATAGAAATGTAAAAGGAGGGAAACGAAAAGGAGTTATGTTGAAAAGACATACTGACAACCCTTAGATGAAAGAAAAAAACCTCGAAATCAGAAATGAAAGACGTTATAGCTTATGCCACAGAAATAAAAATGATCATAAATACCATGAACAAATTCTATACCAACAAACTGGATAACCTAGAATAAATTAATAAATTCCTAGAAACATACAACTTGCAAAGAACAATTATGAAGAAATAAAGCCTAAACTGACCTGTAACTATTATGGAGACTGAAACAGTTCTCAACACCGCCCCCCCGCCCCCACTCCAAAAAAAGCCCAGAAGCAGATGGTTTCACTAGTGAATTCTACCAAACATATAAATAAAAATTAACCCAAATTCTTAAATTCTTCTGAAAAACTGAAGAAGACAGAACACAGACTAATGGGAACAGAATAGAGCATCTAGAATTAAATCCCATGCCTATATATAGCCAACTGATCTTTGACAAGGGCTCTAAGAATACACAATAGGGAATAACACTCTTCAGCAAATGGTGTTAGGAAAACTATTTTCACATTCAAAAGAATGAAATCAGGGGCGCCTGGGTGGCGCAGTCGGTTAAGCGTCCGACTTCAGCCAGGTCACTATCTCGCAGTCCGTGAGTTCGAGCCCCGCGTCAGGCTCTAGGCTGATGGCTCGGAGCCTGGAGCCTGTTTCCGATTCTGTGGCTCCCTCTCTCTCTGCCCCTCCCCCATTCATGCTCTGTCTCTCTCTGTTCCAAAACAAAAGAATGAAATCAGACTATTATCTTCTACCATGCACAAAACTCAACTCAAAATTAATTAAAAACTTAAACACAAGATCTGAAACTGTAAAACTCCCAGAAAAACACACATTGGTCATATATTGGAAAATATTAGTTTACTCAGTTATGCATGTTTTCCACATGTTGCCATATTTCCTTATTTAATATCAAACCACATTTAATTTTAATTTTTTTCATGTTTTTTTGAGAGAGACAGAGCACAAGCAGGAGAGAGGCAGAGAGAGATGGAGACACAGAATCTGAAGCAGGCTCCAGGGCCCGAGCTGTCAGCACAGAGTCTGAGATCAGGCTTGAACTCATAAGCCGTGAGATCATGACCTGAACTGAAGTCAGATGCTTAACCTACTGAGCCACCCAGGTGCCCCTCAAACCGCATTTTAATATTACCACTTAATATCTTCAGTACAGATCTTCAGAAAACACCAAATGGAAAACAGTCTTACATGTGTTATAGCCTAGTTGAAAAACAATCAGTGGTACATTACTGGACTTGGGTTAGGACTGTCCTACCAACATGGATTATCATATAATATTCTGATGACTAAGTTACCAATTATCCCTTGGGTGATGCCAGACAGACATCAAACTGGGGATGGGATAGTACAGCAAAGCTTACTAATAGAGTAAATAGTAATTTTAAGAATACACGAAGGGGAGAAGTCCACAGTACATATAAGGAAGCTGCTCTACTCCCTATGGGGGCATTTACAGTGTCCTTTTCACATGGACCACTATGTGTTCCAGCCATTAAAATTCTCCCCTAGCTAAGGCAAAGCTGTCACTCTGGTTTGCTGATGTTTGATTCTGGCTATTACAGGTCATTCTCCTTCAGAGGTACACAAAGTTAGGTACACTGTGAGAAGCATTATGGTACTCCCAGATGGAACTATATTTGGTACCACTGGTAGTCTCATGTACCAACAGTAAGTAGACTCATGGACCATTCAATACTTAGAGGTTCATATCCTTTTCCAATATTATGCATTTTTCATATTACATATTACAAAAAATACTTATTAACTCAAAAAGGGACACTAGAGGGCGCTATCTTCCAGAAGACAAGCTGCAATTGAAAACCAGCCTGGAGAGACAATACAATTCTAAATGATGAGGGGAATTTAATAATGCTACTAACAGAGAACCCTATCTACCAGCAACGGTACAAGGAGGTAGCACCCTCACCCAGGATGGGTTATTGGATATGCACCATTAAAAGGTGTTTGTAGGAAAGCAATGGTAACCTTAAATAATGGCAAAACATTATTGAACAGTACCACTTTTATTGTCCTCTAATGAATCTAGTACCATATGCTTATGAAAATGGAGTTATCTTTCCTGTGTTGCAAATGGTCAATATCAGACAGAAAAAGAAACACGACAACGTCATCCCTATGGGGAGGGGGCAGTAGGATAGATGGGTAGTGTGACATAATGGCACCTGGAAGCCAAATGTCTCTAAAAGTTATTCTATAATACCTGGGATACGATTATGTCTACAAAGCAGATCAAATTCAGAGTTTATTGAAAAATGGTCTCAAGCCACTACCTCAGTTACTGGGAATGTGGTACATGAGGAAAGAAAGAGTATGATTTTAGCCAAAGTATGTTATAACAAACATTAATCTTTCCACCACAGCTATTTGGTATAACAAAAGATTTACAGGTCTATTGATAGAATTAAAAGAAAACCAGGCTCATATAAATGATTATCTTCAAGAGGAGAAAACGGGATTTCGGTTTAAGCCCCAAATTGTTCGAATACATATGGAAACTGTGCTAAAAAGGAAGTAAATTTGACTTTAGAAAAATGATTGATTTAAATGCCTTCAGCACCATACATAGAGAAGTTCAAATGACTCTGGATCAAGGAGATATTTAGAGTAATTGAGCTGGTAAACATTAAAATACCTATACCTGACTGAACAGTGGTTATGAGTCTGATATTAAGTAGAAAATATAAGTAAATAATAAACTTAATCCTGAGGATATTTTTCACACAAAAGACAACAGGCGAAGAAATAGCCAAAGAATACTGGGTTAAGGAAAGGAAATGGAAAATTACATGAATTCATATTTTCAGTAGTCAATAAAACTTAGTTTTTAAGAACTCCATTCTATTATCAATTTACTTTTTGACAATGAACAGGTGCCTGTATTTATATAATCTATTTTGTACCAAATATCACATTGAACACCTTAAATTTCACGGTATATAATCTTACAAAACATGCAAAACTGACATATTTAGGTGGCAGATATCTTTAGCTCCTTTTCAAGATTTTTATAACATGAACCTGACTTTAAAAAATACCCCTATTTTTAGTCTACTCATGATGTTTAAAGCACTCAATCTCTTTTATGTTGAACTTGACCATTTCTGATGAAAATATGTCTTGCCAACAAAGCTAGTTCTCTACCAGTGTTAACCCATCAAAAATAACAAGAGCAAATTTAATTAGAAAGGCAAAATAAGTTAATTAAAATTACAAAGTAAATTTAGCAACGTAGCTCTTCAAATATCTGCTGCATTGGTGATTAAGCAATTATAAGCTAGGAATCTGTTTACAGTAATTTAATGGAATAGCGCTCCTTCCAGAACATGAAGGATTTTAATTTTTTAAATGCTGAATGCACATAATGCTCAATGGCAAGTGGATCTGATTTCTTAGGTATTTATATGAAGACAAACTAAAATATTTAAGTTCATTTTACTGAGTATATTTTCCAAATGGAAATTACAGTTTATTTTAAAACATAAATACAAATTTCCACAGTCATTAGGAACACTTAATGTGGGCATTTTTCTTTCAAAATTTCAAATATGTTCTACTGCAAAAAGGTTTTGTCTATGGTTACTCACTTCCTTAAAAATTACAACACGGGGGCCTGGGTGACTCAGTCAGTTAAGCGTCTGACTTTGGCTCAGGTCATGCTCTCACATCTCTGCACTCTCAGCGTGGAGCCTGCTTTGAACCCTCTGTCTCCCTCTTGCTGTCCCTCCCTCCCGCTCCTGCATATTCTCTCTCTCTCTCGCTCTCTCTCTCTCTCTCTCTCTCTCTCTCAAAAATAAACATTTAAAAATGGAAGGGGCGTCTGGGTGGCTCAGGCGGTTAAGCGTCTGACTTCGGCTCAGGTCATGATCTCACAGCTCGTGAGTTCGAGCCCCACATCGGGCTCTGTGCTGGCAGCTTGGAGCCTGGAGCCTGGAGCCTGCTTTGGATTCTGTGTCTCCCTCTCTCTGCCCCTCCCCCACTCACACTGTCTCTCTCTCTCTCTCTCAAAAAATAATAAATATATAAAATAAAAATAAAAATTAGAACTTCTGAGGGATTACTGTATTGGCTTGAAATGGAACATACTTAGAGCCCATCAATTGTTAATTCTATGGTTTAGGACAAATTACTTGAATTTTCTGAGCATGAATTTGCTCAGTTAAAATAGGTAAAAAATCAATAAGTAGGACATGTATGTTTAATTGTTGTTCTTAAGGATTAGATATGAGTATCAAATGCATAAAACATAATAGGAACTCAATCATCTCCTTTTTATTATTTTTAATGTTTATTTATTTTGAGAGAGAGACAGAGTGTGAGCAGGCGAGGGGCAGAGAGAGAGGTAGACACAGAATCCAAAGCAGGTTCCAGGCTCTGAGCTGTCAGCACAGAGCCCGACATGGGGTTCAAACCCAGGAACCAGGAGATCATGACCTGAGCTGAAGTCAGACACTTAACCAACAAGCCACCCAGGTGCCCCAGAACTTAATCATTTCTATCTTTCAGATTTGGTTTAATAGGCTATACAAAATTAAATGAATTTAGATATATGTGATTTTTTAAAACTTAACTAGCTCTCTTTTTATTAGAACCAGAGATTATAGCTGCCCAAATTATAAGTGAGAATAGTATGGTGTTTTAGAAAAAAGTTAAAATGTTAAAAGAACCAAGTAAAGCTCCTATATGGCCAAACTGACAAGCTAACTCCCTTTTATGTATTTTAAAGTAACTTTTTTAATATCTCAGAGATTATGACCAAATTAATGGAAGACATTTGATAAAGTAAAGCAAAATCAAGGTTGGAGATCTTGAACTGAGATGGATGATTATTTGGATATATATTTAGTCCACATAATACGCTGCAAGCCAAACATCTACTTCTTCTTAGGGACAACATTTTGGGGGGATGCAGCAGTTTGTTTCCATTGGATGGTGTGAGTGAGGCCCAAAGGTGAGCTAAATGTCAATATCTAACCAGAACTGGACAGAATAAAAACAGATCTTTGTGCCCCAACTAAACATAGTGACTACTGGCTCAAATAATTAAAAAAAAAATAGTATTCTGAATCTAACAACTTAATACTCTAAATGCTTTATAATGATAATAATAATAATTAAAAAAACGCATCAGATTAAGAATCTGGACAATGACTTGAATGAGAAGACACAATCGAAAAGATGCCAATACTTAGATAATTCACATGGAATTATCTGATAAAATTTAAAGCAATTAAGATATGATAAAGAATCAAAGGGGACTTTTAGAACTAAAGTAAAAATTAAAAAAACTCATTGGATATTTGGAGATTACTGAGAAGAGAATTACTCAATTTCAAGACAAATTGACAGATATTACCCAATCTGAACAGAATAGAAAATTGAGTAACAATGAATTCAGTCATCTGTCACAACAAAAATGTAACTTTATGTATTCTAAGAGTCTCAGTAGGGGTGAAAAGTGCAAGAGTTAAAATATACAGATATATATTTGAAGAAATACTGGCTAAAAAATGTTTTGATATTTCACTGTACTTCAGTCAGATCTCACCACCGAGGTAAAAAAAAAAATACACAGAAATTCATATTTTTGAAAATTCCTTTGAGTCTGTAATTACTGAAAAGTTGATGTTTTAAACTCACAATTACAATGCTACAGTACACATGAATAGGCATGTGATTTTCTGAAAGAATGAACTCCCATGTAAATAGCACTACACTTTTGTGTGTATTTAACATTTATAAATTTGTTAAACATGACAAGCAAAAAGAAAATTTTTTAATACTAGGGTTCCCAAGATAATGGCCTATGTTAAAAAATGTCAATAGTAGTTTGTTAAAATGTTTTTGTTGCCTCCCCAGAGAATTAGAAGTGTCCAAACCCCAGTCGAATAAGTTTCTTCTAGGAGTTCCTAATAACTTCCACTGGAAATAGTTTTTCCAAAAATAGTTTTGTAAATGCTGCCTTAATAAATGAAAGTTACTTTTAAATGAATATGAACAGAACTAAATCTGACATGAAAAAATGGGTGGAGCTTACAAATAGAGAAGCAAAAATAACTAACACTCTTATTGGTGGCTAAAGGATTCTATTAGGATGATTAACTATATTGAAATATTTTCATACACCAAAATAAATTCTGAAAAAATTAACATTTAAAACAGGTATAACAAAATATCATACTTCATTTGCATGACTTTAATGTTGTTAAGTACAAAACAAAAAGCTATCATAGAAATACAAAATATGATTTTATTTCAATGAGCAATAATTATGTCCCACAAGAAAAAAATATTTCATTTGGGTGATAATGGAAATACTGAAGGAAGTTAACTCTAACCTAGGTGTCACTGCAAGAGGCAGGATCAGTTCAATCAAAAATGACAGGTGTTTACAAAACACGACCTGGGTGTCTCAACTTCAACATGGAAGAAACCAACCTCATTTGAAAGGTATGGACTTCTAAAAGCAATTAAGGAGTCTAATGTAGTGCCACAGGATTCATCTGGCTTGTATGCCTTTCTCAAGGAACGTTCAGGTCATCTCTGTTGAGACAGTAATCCCATCTCTTTAGATGATGCTTCTTAGTTTGAGATGTTTAGAAATAGAATGATGAAAACGTTTGGACTCAAAAATAACAATGCAGTGATTTAAAGTAAACTTTGCTTGTTTCCTGTTCTGTTTTTTCCCATTTTAAATGTTTTGTAACTGATAAAATATTTTTTATGAAAAGAGTATATGAAAATGATATTGAAAATAAAAAATGAAGTTCATTCAATTTCATTATTTAAAGTTAGATGGAGACTGAAAACCTTTACTCCCAAATAGAAGTTAAGGTAAGGGGGGAAAAAAAACTTTAATAATCAAAAAGTCACTATGTATTGAAAATGTAATTTAGGAGGAAAATAAAGATTCTAAATGCATTCACCTAATATTAACTTCTCTCTATATAAATATGCAAATATACAGAATTATAGGTAAAGATAGAAGCAGTGTTAAAATAAAAATTAAAAAACAAACAGAAGTTTATGATAAGATAAACATGATCTGGAGGCTTTAGGGAACACTTCACCCTGTAATGAAAGGTCACTCACTGTGAATGGATGATAGTAATGGCTGCACAACATATATATATCATTGAACTGTATATTTAAAAATGGTTATGTGTGTTTCACAATAAAATTTAAAACAACTGCTGCAAAACAAAAAGATCATTTGTTTCAATATTTGACATTTTTCACAAACAGAAACCCGAGATAATTTTAGCATGTATGAGATATTTGATAAAAATTCCCATGTATCAAGAATTGTAGTCAAGAAAGAGGAAAGAAGGAACAGATAGCAACCCATTGTATGAAGCTAAAATACTCTTATCTCTAAAACCAGACAATAATCATTCAAGGGGTGGGGGTGGGGTGGGGAGGCTGATCTCACATATCAAAGTAGATACAAAATTTCTTAAGATTTAGTAAGGTGAGTCCTTCTATACATTTAGTTTCTTTGAAGAATTCATGAATAATATTAGAAAATCTAAATTTACCACAAAACAGCTTAATGAAAAAAATCTTATGATCTCATTGCAGGAATATGGATTATAAAAATACTTCAGTAACAGAGGAGACTGTACAGTTTACATGGAAAAGTATGTTGTCAAAAATGTATTTAAAAAAATTATTGTAGATGGGAGACACTGGAAGCATTCCCTTTACAATCAAGATGAAGTACAGAATGTCTACTGCTATCAATTTATGGAGAAACTTGCCAGAGAAATAAAAAACTTCTCTCCTAAAAATGTAACAGAACACTTGTCAATGTAAAGGTAGAAACAAATTTTTCACATGAGTACTTTAAATATAGTATTACCACTAGGAGGTCAAGTGACATAAGTAAAAAATAGAGTAATTTTATCAAGGTTGTTTTGTATGATTAATACTTTATTAACTTGTATACACTTGTGGTAGTAATTCAGAAAGTTTAAGATGCATTAATAGCTAAAATAATGTACGAAAATAAATCTAAGGCAAAATAAATTAATTTTATGTTTAGTTGAAGAATTACAATCAAGACATATACAGACTGGGGCGCCTGGGTGGCGCAGTCGGTTAAGCGTCCAGTCGACTTCAGCCAGGTCATGATCTCGCGGTCCGTGAGTTCGAGCCCCACGTCAGGCTCTGGGCTGATGGCTCAGAGCCTGGAGCCTGTTTCCGATTCTGTGTCTCCCTCTCTCTCTGCCCCTCCCCCGTTCATGCTCTGTCTCTCTCTGTCCCAAAAATAAATAAACGTTGAAAAAAAAAATTCAAAAAAAAAAAAAGACATATACAGACTCATGGGTAAAACTTGAAGTTAAAATTTTCATATCTCCCCAAAATATTTGAAATATAATTCCAATGTGTGAACATGTTCATAGATGTGTATCAGTTGACAACCTAGTCCTAATGTTACTTGTACGTGAATGGACCAGAAATAAGAGCCAAGGCAATTCTGAATTACCCTACCAGAAATGAAGGCTAAAGCCCTAGTATTTAAAACAGTGAAGAAGTTGGTATAGGCATAAACAGACCAATGAATTAGAATAAGGAGCCCAGAAGATGTTCAGAACATACTTTGAATCTTGAGTTTCTTTTTAGATATTTGGGTAAAAACAAAAATGACACTCTAACAATTAGCTTAATGGTTTATTTGGTTTGTCACATGAAAGAAATCAAATTGGATCCCTTTGTCATACAGTATTTGAGAATTTACTCCAGGATAAGCATGAAGACTTAAAACTTTGGTTAAAAATAAGAAATTTTGGGGGCACCTGGATGGCTCGGTCAGTTAAACATCCAATTCTTGATTTCAGCTCAGTTCATTATCTCATGGTTTGTGGGACTGAGCCCTTCATCAGGCTTTGCACTGACAGTGGGGAGCCTGCTTGGGATTCTCTCTCTCCCTCTCTCTGTCCTTTGCACACACTCTCTCTCTAAAAACAAACATTAAAAAAAAAAAAACCAAGAAATTTTGTTCAAAAGCCATAAGGAATGAAAAGAAAAACCAGCCACAAATTGAAATATATGCATAATATATGTAGATGTATACATGTATATTCATAGCTTACTTTGTTTATTAAGCAAACTAAAAAAAAAAAAAATCAAACCCATAGGGAAAAATTATGAATGAACAATAGATTAGCCATTTGATAGAACAAGCTAAATAGTTAAGCATATGAAAAATTTTTAAATATATTGATTAGTCAAATACAAATTGTAGTAGCATTTTACAGCCCCCAGATTGGCATCATTTAAAGGCTAACAATACACCCATACATCACTGGTATGGTGTGTAAATTTGAATAGCTACTTTAGTAAACAGTTTAATATACCCTGTGGCACAACAATTCTACTTTCAGATATATTCTACAGAAACTCCTGAATATGTGCACAAAGAGACACATTAAGAATGCTCACAGCAGCATTATTTACATTAAAAAAAAAAACCTAGAAACATGTAAAAATCCTTAAAAAAACATTAACACTAGAATTGTCAAAATTACGATGCATCAGATTAGATGAAATAACATAATAAAAAATACTTCTTACAAATCCATTTGGGTAACTCTTACATAGAACATGGGGGATAGGAGGAATTTAGAGTAATATTTATGTAAATAGAAACACAGTATATCAAAAAATGTACAACTAAACAATGGTATATATGTGCAAAAATAAGAAAAATGAATAAAATGTTAATTCAGGAAAATGTTAATTTCTAGGTGGAGAGGGCTAATGAGGATTTCAAATAGAATATTGGTAATGTACTATTCCCTAGTCAGGTGATGGGTAAACAGTGTTGTTTTCTCTCAAACTGTTTATAAATATTTGCATGTGATACTGTATCACTCTACTATTGCTCTCAGAGCAAATTACTACAAACTTAATGGCTTACAGCAAAGCAAATTTATCTTAGAGTTCAGGAGGTCTAAATCCCAAAATCCGTATTACTGGGCTAAAAAAAAAAAAAATCCAGGTGTCAGCAGTGCTGCTTTCCTTTTTAGAAGCTCTAGGGAGAATCCATTTCCTTGACTTTTTCATCTTTAAGTGGCCCATATTCCTTGACTTGTATACTCTTCAACTTCAAAGCCAACATTGGAGTATCTTTTCTGACCTCTACTTCTACCTGTAGGGGCCAAGGACAGGCTGCCCTAAAACACTGCCCTTTGGCACATTTTTTTTTTAAATAAGAACTTCAAATAATCAACTTCAATAGTTGATGAAAGGACACTCAGCCCCTCCTCCCCCCTCCCCCCGAAGGCAGGAAGCAAATATCTCTTATGAAAAATACCCTCCCCTTCTAACTAGTAGAAAGACATCCTTATTCCCAGAGATAAAGACTTTAAAGCTGAGAAAGATGTAGAAACTGTTACTTTTTCTAATCTACTACCTCAGTCTAAATTCTGCTTAGAATTCCCTACTAACTAAGGCTCCCAAACACCTGTTTTCCTTATCCCGTCAATTCCTCCCTGCCTTTGTCTTTGTAACATTTAAAAATTGCTTCCCTTGGTCTTTAGGCCTCAATTTCATTATTGGGATCCATGCACATGTAATAAAATGTCAAGATTTTCACCTGTTCATCTGGCTCATGTAAATTCAAGTCTTAGTCCAGCAAGAAGACCTTAAAGGGTAAAAGAATCTTTCCTTTCCTATAAACCCTTGCATCTTGTCTCTGCTTCCATCAGCATATTGCTTTCCCTGTGACCCTCCTGACTACCTCTTATAAGAGCCTGTTGTGATTATATTAGACCTGCCAGAATAATCCGCAGGACATTCTTCCACCCACTACCACCCTACCCCACCAAGAACCCTAATAAAATCGCCACAAGTTCCCTTTACAATATGAAGTAATGTTAATATGTTCCAGGAGTGAGGATGCAGACATCTTTGACAGGGGATTACTATAGACACATGAGTTAAAACAAATAGTAAACATGGTTTTACAATGTATAATTTAATATATAAAAAGGAAAGTAGCATACTTTCTCATATACTAAGAATGAAAGTCTGGAATTGCATATGCTTTCCGGAGTTTGTTCGCAAATATACTTTTAACACTAACCATATCCTTTGGTCCAGTAATTCCCCTTCTAAGAAATAGAATATATATTTCAGGAAACTGCAGTGATTTCAAGTAAACTTTGCTTATCTGTTTTTTCCCATTTTAAATGTGTTGTAATTAATAAATTTTTTTTTATGAAAAGTATATATGAGGATGGAGCAGCAAGATGAAAGGACAGGAGGGGCAGGAGGTCACGGAAATTCAAACCTTCAGTTTGAACAATGAGGAAAATAGAAAACTAAATTGGAACAAAATATGAAGACAAATGAACCCTATTTCATTTTGGACCCAGAAAGGAAAACTAAAAATCCCCTTTCCTAAGAACACACATCTTAAGCCAACAAAGCGTCAAGGGTAACACTGGGCAGACAAATCAAAAGGCTACAGGATTCAAAGATTTGCAGATGTGAAGATTGAAGATAGCTGTGGGACCTTTTAGGTGGTGGTTGGCCATTCTTTGTAAGGTTTCTGGTTGATGTGTGGGATTGAATACCAACAGTTTAGCTTGAAGATTTTAGTTTATTAAATATAATGGGTTAAAGTATTTTGGGTTCTTAACTAACTTGGTTAGAGAGATTTTTCTTAACACTAAAAGATGGATTGTCCTGTAGAAGCACCTTTGCCTCTAAAGAACGAGTTTGACCGAGGTAGAGATATTTAAAAAAAAAATAGATATTTAGGATTAATAGGGTTAAAGAGAAACAATTTTTCAGATTTTGATCAGTTTATTGACAGGTATGGAAAAAATTTTTTTGGCTCTAGCAGACTTGAGTTAACCTACAAGGAGTCTGAGCCTAACAAAATCCATTGCAGATGGATGAGGAATTCTGTTGATCCATATAAATTACCAACTATTTAAGAAAATGCATTAATTACCCTTACTTCTGCTTTCTTTTACTAAATTTGGTCCTCCTGTGGCATAATGTTTTTAATGTTAGCTAAAAAAAGATTCCAGCTGAAGTGTAATTTTTCAATCATCTCTGGAGTGGTTGAAATACTGAAAACTGTTAGTGATAAAACACCCACCTTTGGCCAGCTGCATATTTGCACACTGCCTGGAGGATTAAGAGTTCGAAGCTGAAGAAACAGCTTTTTTAGGTCTGATTGATTGTACCTCAGTCTATTTTAAATGGCAGTTTATACGATTTAAAGGAAAAAATACAGAATGACACACTCAACTAAGGTCATCGCACCGACAGAAAGAAATTTACATCATTTATTTAGGAAACACTACTGACTAGCTAAGTTCATTATATTGCCCCACAGATTTGATATTATCAATACAGACTGAATCAAGCTAACCCAAAACATTATTTTATCTTAAATGCTTCATGATTCAGTTTACAGAAAATATATACCTTGTTAAGCCAATATCCAGTGAGTGCTACATGCAGACCATTTCAATAGCCACATGTAGTGACATGCTTATAAGTACATTTATGTATTCATTCTTCCAGTATTAGAAAGTACAAACATAAATGTTAACTAAACAGTAGCTCTCCATCTTTTACACTTTGCTTCACCCAAATATTCTATCAAATAACCAAATTTCCAAATAAAATATTTTGAATGATATTTTTTATCAGTATGTAATATCTAACAGCAGTTTGAGAATCTAACTTCATGCTTTAATTGGCAAAGATCCTTTTTTTTGCAAAATGGAAATAATCAGTTGTAAAAATATAATTTATTCTTGATCTTGTTAGCAAAATGTAGCATGCATTTAATCTTTATTTTTGAGAGAGAGAGAGAGAAAAATGTGAGTGGGGGAGGGGCAGAGAGAAGAAGACAGATGATCCAACCAGGCTCTACACTCTTGGCACAGAGCACAACACGGGGCTTGAATTCACAAACTGTGAGATCATGTCATTTGCATTATAGTTATTTCTATAGCTGTTTCCTTAGGATGCTTTCATAAAAACACATAATCCCAAACCACATATATCAACTTAAGTAATTTTAAGGTAAGTGTGTGTGTGTGTGTGTGTGTGTGTGTGTGTGTGTGTAAGTGTGAGTGTGTGTTGTGTGCATGTAGCGGGGAGGACTTATATTGGTTTGATACACACAAATCAGTAGGGTGCTTTTAAAGGTGAAATTTTACAGGCGCCTGGATGGCTCAGTTGGTTGAGCATCTGACTTTGGTATCAGCTCAGGTCATGATACCAGTTTGTGAGATCAAGCTCTGTGTCAGGCTCTGTGCTCACAGTGCAGTGTCTGCTTAGGAGTCTGTCTCTCCCTCTCTCTCTGTCCTTGCCTTACTCTCGCTTTTAAAAAATAAATAAAACTTCTTTAAAAACAGGTGAAATTTTAGAGGCTTCATTACAATAAAAGAAGCAAATACCATTGTAAACTAGCCCACGAATAAATGAGAACCATGAAATTCATATTAAATATGTCCTAGGTTTTATGATGTTTCCATGAGCTGAGTCTTCTATTTCGTAGTGTGCTAGGAAACAAACTGGCACTCTGTCAGTGAGTGTAAGAACAAATCTTGATCTGTACTGTTTTCCAATTTCTATAGTGTAAATACCTCTACTTTGGTCAATTTTAAGCTCCCAATCAATTTTAAATGGTCCTAAACAAACTTGAAATTTGAATAAGAGGCTCTCCTGAGCCAGTGTGAGGCAACTCCAATACACCAACAAAAGACCACAAGTGTTTCTACTTACAGATTCCCTTCTCTCCTGGGTCCCACTCCAGGAGGTCTTTAATCCTTTTTATTTCCCTGTCTCCATCTTCATTGGCTCCTTCCCTTCAGCATAAACTCACTAATAGCTACTAAAATCTCTCACTCATTGCTAGTCTTGGCTCATTCCAATTAAAATAGTTCTAACATTGACATTTCCAATATCCATTCTCATACTAATTCCAAAATTCCATGAAAGGTTTGTTGTAATAATGTTATTTACACTGCTTTCAGGACATTAATATGCTATTGTTAAACCTGAAAGTTACTTTTCAGAGTCTATCCGAACTTATTTTATGAGGCTGGTCTGATCCTGATACTAAAACCAAGGGCAATGCACAAAACAAACACTATACAATGGTGATTTGACATCTGAAAAGTCAAAATAGACCGCAATTCTAACATACTACAGAAAAGCATTTGAGAAAATCCAACACTCACTTATAATAACTCTCAGTAAGTTAGAGGATAATTACCTCAACTTGATCAAGAGCATCTACTAAAAACCCCTAAAACATAGCACTCAATAGTGAAAGATGGAAAGCTTCCCCTCTAAAATTGGAAACAAGGCAAAAATGTGCCCTGATCGCTCTCCTTCCCCACAGCACTGGAAAGTCTAGGTACAACAGGAATACAACAGAGGGCTCAGGAAGACTCTTTGCAGGTGTCCATAATTATCAATATAGACCATTCCAAGTAATTGACAAAAACAAAAAACCTCCTAGAATGAATTTATCAAAGTTGCAAAATAGAATACAAGCACACACACACAACTGCATTTTTATATGCTAACATAAAACAATGAGAAAAACAGAGTCTTTATGTTTGACGTAAATACTGACATACTTACAAGTTGAATTTCTTATCTGCATTTCAAAATAATTTGGTGAGGAAGGGATTGGAATATATACAGTTGAGCCCCCAGACCCCATGGTCAAAAATGCACATATAATTTGACTTCCCAAAATCTTTACGAATAACCTGTTGACCTGTTGCCTTACCGATAACAGAAACAATTAACATTTTGTATGTGCATTATATAGCATGTTCTTACAATAAAGTTAAAGAAAATATTAAGAAAATCATAAGAGAAAACACACAGTACCGTAAAAATTCACACTTATAAGTGGACCCATGCAATTCAAACCCATATTGTTCAAGGGTAAACTGTATAAAGCAAGATTGGTCATGGGTTCATGATATTTGAAGCTGAAAATTGTTTATAGTTTTTAGTACTAACCTTGTTCGTTCCATGGCTCCCGGAGCATCGTTCTCACACAACAGCAGCAGCACAAAGAAACTTATAAGAAGAGCAACACTGGGCCCAACCCACATACTTTGAATCAAGACTACACGTGAGGCCCATTAGTCTGTGAACTTAACAAGCCCTTCAGGTGATTGTGATCCACGCTAATGTTTCCATTAAGGAGCTGGAATCCGTATAAAGAAACAAAACCCTAACAGAGAAAGCACTATGCAAGGTTTACATTTGAAAATCCATCAAAGTAGTCCCCAACTCCAGCAGACTAAAAAAAATATTTGAGAAAATCCAACACCCACTCATGAGAAAAATGTTCAGAAAGTTTAGAAATAGAGAGGAATTGTTTCAACTTGATAAAGAACATCTACCCAAAACAAACAAAAAACAGCCCGAAAGCTTACCTATCACTTAATGGTGAAAGATGAAGAGCATTCCAAGATTGGAAACAAGGCAAGATGTGTCCTCACCACTCATTGACCACAGAGCTGAAATGCTAGCTACAAGAACAGGCAAAAAAAAAAGACAGAAGAGGCATACTGAGTGCACAGGAAGATATAAAACTCCTTTTGTGGGTATCGATTATTATCTACACAAAACATCCCAAGTAACTGGCAAAAGAAAAAAAAATGCCTCCTAAAATAAGTGAGCTTAGCAAATTGACAGAATACAACATGAACACACACAAAACAATTGCACTTCAACATACTGATATAGAAAAATGAAGAAAATAGGGTCCTTACATTTTAGAGATAAATATTGTTATATTTTGAAATAAAGTACGGTTTCTGATATTCCTTTCAAAATAATTTGGTGAGGAGGATGGGAAGAGACATATAAAGCAACACGGTAGTGGATTAATAACAGTTGAAGCTGAGAAATGTAAATAGTTTTTTATACTAACTTCGCTTGTTCCGTGGCTTTCACAGTGTGGTCCTTGCACCAACAGCAGCACCTGAGAGGAGAGCAAAAGCTCAGCCTCAACCCATAGCCCTTGTCTCAAGACTACACGTGGGCCCATTAGTAAGTGACTCAACAAGCCCTTCAGGCGGTTCTGATCCACACTGTTTCCTACCCATTGCAGGACAACTGCACTCACCTGAAAATTGGTTGTTTATATTTGCACACACATTACTTCTGTAAGTATTTTAAATTCAATACAAGACAATGGGGGGAAGTGAAAGAATACTAGATGTTTCACTACCAAATCAGAATAAAATGAGAGGACATGTAATCCTATTCTTATACAAACAGTTCTGGAGGTTAGAAGAAGGAAATCTGTTCCCTAACTAGTTTATGAAGACAGAAAACAACCCAGGAATTGAACAAAAAGAAAAAGTATGAGAAAAGGAAATATCAAAGCCAATCTCACTCATGAATACAAGATACAATAATTTTAAGCAGGAGTTAAGGAAACAGCCAGCAGTATATACAAAATGACAACAAATACCGTAACTAAATTGCATTTACTCTAGAAAAGCAAAGTTGGTTTAACACTAGCAAAACTAAAGGAGGAGCACAAGGGCAATTTGTGTATTCCTAACATGTTCTGTGTTTTGCTCCAGATGTTGGCTACAGGAGTTTGCCTGATTTTTAAAAATGTATTAGGATGTATGCTTATGATCATTTTGCCTTTCTAATTGTAAAATAAACTTAAAGGCTTTGAAAAAAACTTTTAACTGCATTTATTCTCAAAAAATACTGTTCATTATCATGATTGATTAAAAAATAGGACACATAAGAAATTCCATTACTGAAATATAATAACACTTGAGGAAAATATAATAATAAATCTGTAACCTCTCTTCCAGATAACCTTGAGATACTTCCATCTATTGAAAGTTGACTTTAAAAAGAACTTCAATGTTTCTAATACTACAATAAGCAAATGTTTAAGAGTCAACATAATGATTAAAATCAATTCAGCATTTTAAATATCATAAAAACTAGAACTTTTTTATTTTCTCAAAATACAAAATATTAACATAAGTGATTTGACTTTTAAATGAAAATGAATTACAAATATTCGAGAAGGAAATCAGTCTGTGTTTGATGTTATAAAACACCTCTGGTTCACAACCAGGGAAACTAACATATGAAGCTTGTCTGGCTGGAGGCAAGAAGAGTAGATCTCCACATGTGCCTGCCAAAATCTTAAAAGCTTGTATAAAGGTCTTAACTGGTTTTAGTAATGTACACCATCCAGTAGGTCTCAATAGAACCTTACTCTCTTAAGGATTTGCCCTTGGAATGTCTCCTAGTGAGGGAAAGGTGAGTGGAAT
This sequence comes from Felis catus, assembly GCF_018350175.1. NCBI lineage: Eukaryota > Metazoa > Chordata > Mammalia > Carnivora > Felidae > Felis > Felis catus. The sequence goes on along the minus strand of NC_058384.1, from coordinate 48,875,263 downwards.
ATAAATTCCAAGGACAGGGATAAGGATGAGGAGCCTCTGATTGCCCAACTCATGGTCAATCTGCCTTCACGTCTCCTCAATGACCTCCTCCAACAAACATAATAAAATTTCATTCTACTTTGCAATATACCTTTGGTCCTTAAGTCAAGCATGACACAATGTCAATTAAAAATTGGTTTATCTAGACTGCTATATGCATACGATATTATATACAAACCTAATGGTAATCACAAATCAAAAACTGGCAAGCAAATAGATATGTTAAAAATAAAGAGAAAAGAATCCATGTATATCACTAAATAAAGCCAGCAAATCATGAGAGAAGATAGCAAGAGAGGAAAGGAACAGACAAGAACTACAAGAACAACCATAAACCAAGTAACAAAATGGCAGTAAGTACATACCTATCAGTACTTACAGTAAAACCTTGGTTTGCAAGCATAATTCATTCCAGAAACATGATTGTAATCCAAAGCACTTGTATATCAAAGTGAATTTCCCCACAAAAATAATGGAAACTCAGATGATTCGTTCCACAATGCCAAAATATTCATATAAAAATTATTACAATACTGTAATATAATACAATAAAGAAAATACAAAATATAAAGAAAAATAAACAAATTAACCTGCACTTACCTTTGAAAACCTTTGTGGCTGGTATGAGGGAGACAAAAGGGGGGAGGGTTATTTTGTAGGATGAATTTCACTATCACTAACAGAATCACTGCTATCTATTGGCCAATGGAATCTTTTTCTTTTCATGCAGCTTTAATAAGGAATCTATCCAATGACCTAGAATGAAGCAAAGCATTCCTAAGCTTACTCTTGTATGGAAAAGCAAAGGACTGTCCATAGGTATTCTGAAGTGACAAAAAATACACTAGTGCAAGTTTTGGACACGTTCCTATGTTCTGAAAAATCACTGATTTCCTCGTAACACCACAGCCTGAAACTGAGCATCTGAGCATGGGAGATGATCACCCACAATCCCACAACAAGCAAGAGAGAGACAGAGACAGAGACAGAGACAGAGACAGAGAGAGAGAGAGAGAGAGAGAGAGAGAGAGAGGAAACACTGGCTCAGTTGTGATCATGGGACGTTCGGGGTTACGTACTACTCATAATGCAAGATATCACTCATTTATCAAGTTAAAATTTATTAGAAATGTTTGCCTCTCTTACAGAACACTCGCAGAACAAGTTACTTGCAATCCAAGGTTTTAATGTATTTTGAATGTAAATGGACTTAAAGGCTCAATCAAAAGACATGGGTGACGGAATGGATAAAAAAGCAAAACCCATCTATATTGTATCTACAAGAGGTTCATTTCAGACCGAAAGGTGCAGATTGAAAGCCAGGAGATGGAAGAGCATTTATTATGCAAATAGAGTGAAAATAAATACTTTTCAATACAATTGTATAATCTTGGAGCGTACCCTTTATGACTACATAATGTTCTTCTGTGTCTCTTACAGTTTTTGTTTTAATTTTTTTAAGTTTATTTATTTACTTTTAGAGAGACAGAGAGAGTGTGAGCAGGGGAGGGGTAGAGAAAGAGGGAGAATCTCAAGCAGGCTCCGCGCTGTCAGCGCAGAGCCCATGCGGGGCTCAAACTCAAGAAACTGTGAGATCCTGACCTGAGCCAAAATCAAGACACTTAACCAACTGAGTCACCAAGGTGCCCATGTTTTAATTTATTTTATCTGATGTAAGTATTTCTACCAGGACCAGATGGATCTAATAGATATATTCAGAACATTCCTTCCTAAAACAGCAGAATATACATTCTTTTCAAGTGCACACAGATCATTCTTCAGAATAGATCACATATTAGGCCATAAAACAAGTCTCAACAAATTCAAAAAGACAGGTCATTCCATGCATCTTTTCCAACCACAACGCTATGAAACTAGAAATTAACCATAAGAAAAAATCTGGAAAGAACACAAATACCTGGAGGTTAAATATCATTCTACTAAACAATGAATGGGTCAATCAAGAAATCAAAGAGGAAATCAAAAAACATATGGAGACAAATGAAAATGAAAACACCATGGTCCAAAATCTTTGGGATACAGCAAAAGCTGTTCTAAGAGGGAAGTTTATAAAAATACAAGCCTACCTCAAGAAGCAAGAAAATCTCAAACAAACAACCTAACGTTACACCTAAAGGAGCTAGAAAGAAACAAACAAAACCCAAAAGGCAGTAGAAGGAAGGAAATAGTAAAGATTTCAGCAGAAAGAAACGATTTAGAAACTAAAAAAACAAACAAACAAAACCAATAGAACAGATCAATGAAACCAGGAACTAGTTATTTGAAAAGATAACAAAATCAATAAACCTTTAGCCAGACTTGTCCAAAAAAATAAAAAGAAAGAGAACTCAAACAATATCAGAAATGAAAAAGGAGAAATAACAACAGATAACACAGAAATACAAAGGATTATAAGAGAATATTATGAAAAACCATATGCCAACAAATTAGACAACTTAGAAGAAATAGATAGATTCCTGGAAGCATATAAACTACCAAAACTGAATTGGGAAGAAATAACACATTTTAACAGACTGATTACCAGCAAAGAAATTGAATCAGTAATCAAAAAACCCCCAACAAACAAAATAGGACCAAATAGCTTCACAGTGAATTTTACCAAACATTTAAAGGAAGTTAGTACCTTTTCTTCTCAAACTATTCCATAAAGTAGAAAAGGAAGGAAAACTCCAAATTCATTTTATGAAACCAGCATTTCCCTGATACCAAAACTAGATAAAGACACCACAAAAAAAAAAGGAAAAAAAGAGAGAGCTACAGGCCAGTATCTCTGATGAACATAGATGCAAAAATTCTCAACAAAATATTAGCAAACTAAATCTAGCAATGCATTAAAAAAAATCATTCACCACAATCAAGTGGGATTTATTCCCGGATGCAAGTGTGGTTCAATATTCACAAATCAATCAACATGATATGTCACATCAACAAGAAAAATGATAAAAACCATATGATCATTTCAATAGGTGCAGACAAAGCATTTGACAAAGCACATCACTTCAAGATAAAAACCACAACAAAGTAGGTTTAGAGGGAACATACATCAACATAAAAAAGGCCAAATATGAAAAACCCACAGCAAACATCCTACTCAGTGGTGAAACACTGAGAGCTTCTTCCCTAAGATCAGGAAGAAGACAAGGATATCCACTCTTAACCACTTTTACTCAACATAGTATTGGAAGTCATAGCCACAGTAATCAGACAACAAAAAGAAATAAAGGGCATCCAAATCAGTAAGAAAAAAGTAAAACTCATGACTATATGATAGTCATATATATATAGTAATATACATATTACTGAATATACTGAATATCATTCAGCCATTAAAAAGAATGAAACCTTGCCATTTACAACAAAATGGGTGGAACTAGAGAGTATAATGCTAAGTGAAATAAGTCAGTCAGAGAAAGACAAATACTGTATGGTTTCCCTTATATGTGGAATTTAAGAAACAAAACAAAGAAAGAAAGAGGCGAAACCACAAAAGAGACTTTTACTACAGAGAACAGATGGTTAAAAGAGGGGAGGTGGGTGGCAGGATGTGTGAAATAGGTGAAGGGGAAGAAGAGTACATTATCATGATGAGCCACTCACTAATGTATAGAATTGTTGATCACTATATTGTATACCCTGAAATTAATATAACACTGTATGTTAACTATATTGGAATTAATATTTTTAAACATTAAAATTAAAAAATTCATTTAGCAATTAATTAGGATTTTCTTGTTCAAACATTTAATTATCACATCATTGTTATTAAATGAAAAATTTGAAGTTAATTTTTATATGATTAATTTATATATTTATACAATTGAGTACATATAATTTAATCAAATAGTAACCTAAAATAAAAATATTTTTGTATTCAAAATAGTATGTTTATATCTAAGAATAAATTATTTTTAATATCTTTAGGGGATTGGTGGATTACAAATCACTACAGAAGATGTTGAAATGCCAAAAAAAATTGGAAAATCCTGATATGGTCTACAGAAATATCAGCACCTCACAAATAGGAATCTTTGATATTTTTCAGAAAAATAGAATATTTATAATTGCTTATGTCTTTCATAAGAAGCCTTTTTATGTGAATATATTACAAACATTTATTTGCTTACACTAATTAGTTTTTAAAAGAAGAAAATAAATTAATCCCGAAAGATACTCAATGTATATTTGACTTTTAGCATAATTTCATCAGCATATTACCCTTTTGATTCTATTTTGATAAGAAGTTTGTGTGATGAAACAATTTCAAAATTATAATGATAAAAATAACCATAATAGTGACTAGGAATAGTATAACACACCCCTTAGTAAATGGATTCATAATTTTTCCTTAACTAAATAAAATATAGTTACGTGCGTTGTCTTTACAAGGGAAAATAAGTACATCATCCAAAACTCCTTAATTTCAGCCTCTCACTAATTACACATCTGCTGCTTCTTCCCTTACATGTCTCATTATCCCAGTTTTCATTAGGTGACCTCTTGACACCAGTGACAATCCCACAAAACATAATGGTGGATGTTTATTAATTGGTCATGTACAAATAATCATTCGCTTAATTATAAAACTCAATGTGTGTATGTATGAATATGTGTTCATGTTTCTCCTATTGGATTCTTATTTATATTCTCACAAAAATGCAAAAATGATATGCAGGTGTGTGTTTTTAAAAGGTTTATTGCAATTGTTACAATGAAAATTCCATTTTTTTGTTTGCTTCCTCTTTTCCTTTTCATCTTTGTGTGAGAGAAGTAATCTGTCTGAAAGTTGGGTGACACATACATATTGGTGAATGTGCTTCTCAATATGAAGAAAACTTCCATTTCTATTGTCATGCCAAGAAAAAATACTTCAATTTTTCTTTATGCATATATCAAATAAATGGACTACATGATCATATTTCAGACCTCCCACTTTCTGTACTCCTGAAACCTACACCCACTGGTCATTCATGCATCATCAACAAAACAAGCATCCTAGAATATGCTTATATCTCCAAAAGGTGAACACAACTTGGTTGCCTTTGGGAATAGAGGCTGGAAAACTATGGGTTTTCCTTTTTTTTTTTTTTATCCTTAATACTTTGTGAATGTTTTCAGATATACACATGTTTTTTTTCCCCCAAAACTTAACATTTGTATTTTCAAATGGAATTTTTTCACACCATTTTAATCAGAAAAAGTTTAGAGTAAAAGGGATTATTTAGATGATTTTAATAAAAACTTCCTAAGTTATGGAAATTTACATGCATTAAAAAAATCAAAGTTTTAACTTGATTTAGGGAAATCATAAAAAAAAATTATCCCTTCTGTAGGAGAGCACACCATTGCTGTATTCTTTGCACTAGATAAACATACATTTCTAATGTTCCTAATTCAACTATTTATATGGCTACAAACATGCAGAGAAAAATGTTTTTAAAAAGGCTATTTTGTTTTTTATTGGTTAAAAAATAGATTCACAGTGGCTTTTAAAAGCTTCTATTATTACTGTATCATGTTATCCTCTAAAGTTGAGCTATCAGTCCTCATTCTAAATCGTTGGTAACAAAGAAAGACTTTATGCAACTCCCATTTAAGGCAACACAAATAACTGAATGCATCCACAATGCAACTTCCAGACAGAAAATTGAGAGCCCTTTCTATAGACAAACCACAAGATTCCTGAAGAAAATTTACAGCAATATTTCTTCTACTTTATTTTTCAAGTTAATTTTATTAAATTTTATACTTTCAAGTTAATAGCCTATTCATTTATATGATTATTTATTCATTTATTAGAAGAATATAAATTGAGTACCAGTGATGTGCCAGAAATACTGCATGGTGCTGCATATGTAGTGAAATGAAGCTGGACGTCTGCCATCATAAAACTTGAAATTGTCACACAAAAATATATTGTATAAATAAACATTATAAAAAGTGAAAAGCTATAGAAGAAGCAAACATGACTGCTAAGATAGAAGTGACAGGAGAGACTTTTTTTGAGTGGTCTGGGAAGATGCCATTAAGAAAGTGATATTTATGCTAATTTGATGGATAAGAAACCAGTCCTGAGAAGAGCATGGGGCAAAAGATTACAGGTAGAGGAACAATCATGTGCAGTATGTTAGTGAGTATCTTGGACTATTGTAGAAATGTTAAGAAGCTGATAGTGAGTGAAGGGACACATGGTATAATATTAAATTAAAGAAGTAATCAAGGCCTGGCCATGCGGGGCTGAAGTTGTCAGGAATTTGGCATGGATTTAAAGTACGATGAGAAGGTTTACAATGAATGGTTTTCAGCAGTGGAGAAATATGATCTCTTTGTGTGTGTGTGTGTGTGTGTGTGTGTGTGTGTGTGTGTGTGTGTAAGGTGATAGACTTGAAATACAGTTATGAGACAGAATCCATAAAATTCTTAGAATAAAGAAGGAGTTATCAAAGACCACAAATTTTCTACCTTTCTATATGAACTAAAAGAAATCCTTTCAGATTGCACTTATCCTTATCGGTCACCCCTGAACCTTCCATAAAATAATGTTATATTTTAAGAAATGGTTTTATGTCATGTAATCTTAAATGTGTATCATATCAGTGTAAGTCCACTTTTGCCATTATACAGTTTCACTGAAAGTTATGATGTTTAAAAATCTTTGTAGAATTAACTTTCAGAAGAAATGCCACTATTACTAATGTTAAAAATATTCTAATCAGCAGGCTGCCTTCTATTCCATTGTTTTCTATTAGACATCATCTTAAATAGTAATTCTTTTCAGACTCTAAAATTCAAACCATGGATAAAGTTTTAATAGTAATTGAGTCAATGTAGCCATTTTAATTGATTACCATATATTACACATGTATATATAATTAAAATATAATTATATACTAACTCTACATTTATGATTTTCTTTTGTACCAATACAACACAGTAATAATTCACTTATCGATCATTATATATTAATAAATAAAAGGAATGGCTTTAGTCAAGAATTGGTTAGTAATCAATTTTTCATCTGATATTGATTTAATATATGGTCAAATGCCAGTGATGATTCCAATTTCTCATGCAGTTATTTTTTTAATGTTTATTTCTTTACTTGGGGAGGCCAGAGAGAGAGGGAGAGAGAGAATCCCAAGGAGGCTCCATGCCCAGTGTGGAGCCAAACACAGGGCTCAGTCTCACAACTGTGAGATGATGACCTGAGCAGAAATCAAGAGTCAGACTCTTAACCAACTGAGCCAACCAGGTGCCCCTCATGCCGTTCCGCTTAATGGAAAATACAATTTTGGTATACCATAAGAGACCTATTAATACTTACAAAGTACTATTATCTATAACTATTATAACTATTTAATATTAAAATAAAAACTCATAAAAATAATTTAATACATCCAAATAAAACTGAGTGCTGTTTTGAGAAACATGAAAAATGCAGTGTTCCTTCTAGTAAAGGCAGCACTACACTCTGGTGTCACCCTTGATGACATTCAAATAGGTCACTGACTTCAAAAATAAGAAGGACATAATTGTGACTTGTAGTTTAAGGGTCAGTGATAGAACACTTACCCAAATATTGGATACTAGTTTAAATATAAATGTAGACCTAGTTAGCCTAGGAAAGAAGAAATAAGCATGTTTAGTTCAAGCAAGTAAACTCATCTCAGCCCTGTTTTTCTTGAGGCTTTGATTAATAAATGATATCTTCAAGCATATAACAAAACCTAATGTGAATTTAGTGCAATCATAAATGGCAACAGGAAGGTAAGGAAGAGATTTTGAAAATACTCATCCATCTATCCTGAAACAATTAATCTTCAGAGGAAGTTATTAACATCAATCTCTTTAGCCGAATTCACCTGAGAATTAGATGCTAGTAAAACACATTCATTATCTAACATTTGAGTTTTTCATCTCCAGACTAAAAAATAAGCTAACAACACAAAAGCAATTAAAATATAGTTCTTGTTTAACAATTTCCTCTGTTAATTACCTTTACAAAGAATCAGTCTTTCAAACTGACATGCATCGTGTATAAATTAATCTTACAGGAACAGGAAAGTATACAAGCCTAGCAAGAGTTATTTTATTTTATTTTTCTCAAAAAGCACATCAATCATAAATGAGAGCATTAGCCTCAAGACTAACATTTTTCTTGGGTCCTATTTAGAAGCCAGGAGACATGGATTTATTTTGTTTAAATATTAATTTTGTCATATTTTATAGACTTTTAGACAAATCCTCCTTCCAGACATAATTACCTCAATAAAATTAATATTTCAAAAAGTAAATGGGATATAAAATCTATTTGAAGGTATGTTTACTGTTATTTTTATTTTAGCTATTAAAATATATATATCTTAATTGCCATCTGCATATGCATGAATTGATCTAAACACAAGACTCTACAGGGGAGACCTAACATTTTAGTTTTTAAAATTAATCAACTGTTATATTAGGTAAGATACAGTAACAAACAAGCTGCTATAACAGATTCTAATTATAAATCGCCCATGCATAACACAAGTATGTTTTTCCCACTCATAACATGTGCGTTCCTGATAAGTAGCATCACTTCCCCCAACTAGTGTTTCAGGAACCACAACCCCTCATCACTGTCATTCCAGGATGGATTTTTGAGTGCTGAGAAGTTGAACCAGAGTTTGGATTCAGTTCTTTGTCTAGTAACAATACAGAAGGGTAAAAAATGGACAGCACAGAGAGAAATATTAAAAAATACAATGGCTGAGAATTTTCCAAAATGGATGAAAAGCACCAATCTGTTTGGGCAGATGGAAAGGCTGAAATCCAATATGGTGAGACATCTAGAGTCAGGATGATTCTTGAGATTTGTACTGAATGAAGGAAATGATACTGGGCCTTTGTCCTTCAGAACTCATCATTCATTACTTAGCACGTACCCTTGGGGAAGAGGTATGATCTTGGGTGAGGCATCTTCTTGTAGCCAAAAGCAATACCACAGAGAGATTTAAGCCATCTATAGCCCACCCTGTTGGTAGCTGTAGAAATGAGGGACATGGAATAGTATCCACCATAATTACATGCACTGGAATGTAAATACTCATGGGATATAGGTGGAAGTCCTGAGATAACTGCTCAATAGCTGGAATTCCTTTGCCACACATTAACTCAGGCTAGTAACTGCTATGCTGCCCAAAGTTCCAACAGGTTTTCAAAAAAAAAAAAGGAAGAAAAGAAAAGAAAAGAAAAGAAAAGAGAAGAGAAGAAAAGAAAAGAAAAGAAAAGAAAAGAAAAGAAAAGAAAAGAAAAGAAAAGAAAAGAAAAGAAAAAAGACAAGACAAGACAAGACAGGGGGAGGGGCACCCTGTGGCTCAGTCCGTTGAGCATCCAATTTCAGTAATGATCTCATGGTTCATGAGTCCAAGCCCCACCTCAGGCTCACTGTTTTCAGCACAAGCCTGCTTGGGATTCTCCCTCTCCCTCTCTCTCTGCCCCTCTCCTGCTTGTGCTCTCAAAAATAAAATAAACATTAAAAAAAAAAAAACACTTGTTTTAATTTTCAAACATTACTAGCTGGGAACATACAAAAAGTTACTTTTCAGCCTCAGTGTATTGAATTGTAAAACATTAAAATATATGGTTATAACAATGTATGTAAAAAGTTCACTAGTGTCCCTCCTTTTCCACCTTCCCCACTTGAGTGGGCTTGATTCTTGTTGCCCACTGAGCATTTGTTGACCTGACCATTAAAGGACTTACACTGTGAAGATCAGTGCTGTAAGGCCACCAGCAAAAACGTGGCATCCATTTTCTAGTTACGGAATGGTGAAGAAAACAGTCAGTTGAGGGACAGTATTTCTCCCAATCATCTCCCACCGATATTTTATGTATAGAATTGTTGATTTACCTTCCACATCAAAACTAAGGAACTGTTCCGGCTATCTCTTGCTAGGTCACAAACCATCTCTAACTCTGTAGCTGAAAATAATAATTTTTTGTTTATCATGATCTTATATTTGGCTCCCCTCCCTGCTCCTGTTTGTTTTTTCTGGGCTCAATCTCGAGCTGTATTCAGCTAAACGTTCTCCCAGGCTGGAGGTTCCCAGCGGCTTTCATCGCGTGTCTAGCAGAGTAGCTTGATTCTTCCACGTGGCCTCTTCTCCTCCAATAAATAGACTGGCTCAGCTGCCTTACCCAGTGGGCCCAAATCAGAAGCTACAAGATCTCTTGAGACCTAGCCTAGCCCTGCGACTGGATTTGAGCAAGACAAAGCAGCAGAAGTGACAATGTACCGATTAGGGTGCGAGAGCAAGCGAGGCAAAAGGGCGAGAGGGGAAAGCAATTTTGTACGCTGTATGACCTCTTTAGTCATTGTTCTCTTTAAAATCTTTACACTTACAGGGGTCGCCTGCGTGGCTCGTTGAGCTCCAACTTTGGTTCAGGTCATGCTCTCATGGTTGGTGGGTTGGAGCCCCACATGGGGCTCTATGCTGACAGCCCACAGACAGATTCAGATTCTCTGTCTGCCTCTCTCTTTGCCTCTCCCCCACTTGCATTTTTTTTTCTCTCTCAAAAATAAACAAACATTAAAATAAATAAATAAGTAAACAAAGAAAATCTTTCCATTTCCAGGGTATGCACTAACTTCAGGAAATTTATTTCCCCTACCATTTGGAAACCCTTCCTTCCTACCTCCCTGCCTCCCTTCCTTCCTCTTTGTCTTACACTTACTGAAATACAGGCTGGAAGGACTAATCACTTCAGCTGGCGGAGCGCAGGTCCCTCCGCAGCGAGTAAACAGGCGGCTGCACTAACCCCGGCAGCCTCCGCGGACTGCGCACCAGCGCAAAGCATTGTGGGAGGGACCGAGTGAGCTGCGCGCTGAGCTCCCGCTCTGCTGCGTGTTCCGGGCTCAGAATGCCTTCTACTCCCGTGACTTTAGTACCCTTAGAATGAGTTCGTGGCTTTAGCAATTCCTGTGTTTCTAGCTCTCTGGAAGGCATATTCCAGGACAGGAAGACAAGTAATTGAGTTTCTATTCGGAAATGAGGGGCTCCTCTCTGAGCAGGTGCGTTGTTGGGGTCAGGTATGGAATGAATGTGGTGGTCTCAAAAACCGTTCTTTGTTGGTTTCCAAAGTCCCCATAATTGCAGTGACATTTGGCGAGCAAGAACCTGCCCGGGTTAACCAAGCCTGAACGGGAATAACTAGTGAAGATGATTGCGTTTAAATGCTGCCCGCACACCATCCTTCGAGCCTGGGCTTTAATGAGACCCCAATCTCAAAGGTTGAGGGAAAGGCTGGCAAATGGCAGAAAATCTGTTAGTTCTTCCTTAGGAAGCCAGGTGGCTGCAGGTTCGTATGCAGCTGTCATCAGTTTGTCATCCTGCTTCAAACTCCAGGGACACATAGGCAGGAGGTAACCGTACTATATTGATCTCAGAGGACTATGAAACATGGCATTTTGGTGAGCCTTCTCAGACCCCTGCAAGGGATTTGTTAGCTCTAGCATACAGGCCAGCTATCTATCTATCTATCTATCTATCTTCTATTTTAATTTTTTGTATGGCATTAGAAAAAGGCAAAAAATACCCTTCTTATTGTTGTTTTTCCACATACTTCCTGTGTGTTGGGTTGGTAAAATAGAGCTTCCAAAATGACAGCTGTAGAATGGCATGTGGCTCATAGATTTGTTTTATCTGGCTTGCAGAAGATTTAGCATTACTGCTGGTGGTGATGGGGTGGGAGGTTAGTTCCCAGTTACTAAGTGGGAGATTTCACGTAAAAATGATTTTTAACTTTTTCTGAAAAGTCAGTTTCCTTTTGGTGAGTCAGCTACAATGGGCAATGGCTGCCTTTCTTAGATGAAGCATTTGCTCACCAGTTCGTGGATACTTCTCTGCCTCGGATTTTAGGCTGCACTTGAGCTCACCTCTAGAGAGTTCAGGGGAGGAGCAAACAACTGCCGGGCCAGACACATGTGGGTAGCACTCAGAATGAGCATCTGTATCCGGCAGTAGTTACCCCAATAGTTACGTAGGGTCAGCATTCAGCTTCCCTACTCCTTCACTTGCAACAAAGTCTGCAGGTTAAGAAAGCACAGAACTCTTCCCCAAGAAGATAACAGGGGGCTGCTGTACAAGATCTATTACAGGGGGACACATAGGCCAGTCTCACTGAGGGATCTACTGAGATAGCAGGGGTTTCAAGGAAGACTGAAAAGTGTGGGAGCTGGGGAGGAAGGTATATCCAGGGCTTCAAACTCAAATGTCTTCCAGGACAGTGAATAAAACTAGACAAATGCATTAATATTTTGCACAGTTCTGAGTCCTTAGAACACAGTTTTGTGTGACTAGAAGAGTGTACAGGAATATAGTTTCTAAGCACTATAATAAGGAAAGAAGGAAATGGAGAAAGGTAAATAAAAATCCATACTGTATTTTCTCAGCAATTACTTTCTCTTTTAAAATTGTTCATATTCTGAGATTCTGAACTTTTAAATCTTGGCATTTCCAAAGACTATGAGTTTTGGATCAAAGTGTACCTGGATCTGAATTTCATTACTGCCACTGAGAGTTACAGTTTTGCTATTTAAATTATTTTAGGCTGACTTTTTCTTTCTAGTTATAACATGAGGTATATCAATTGAGCAATAAATGTTAAAAGCTAAGCACTCAATATAGATAATATATAGTTCCTGTTCTGAAAGGGCCACTCGTGTAGAGTAGGTTAACAGACAAGTCCATCGATAAATATAATATATTTCACTATTATGTGGATAAAAATGTGTACCTAGTACAGTAGGGCCACAAAATAGTAAGCAGTCACTTCCACCTGGGAATACTGATGGATTAAAAAAGGCTTGACAGATGTGGTTCTTGAATTAAATACTGCACTATAGTATATATACTCCTCTGGTGGTGGGAAGAGAGAGGCACTGTAGGTTGAAAAAGAACCTGGCAAGCACAGAGATATAAAACATTCTTGCACATTTAGGAGATGCCTGTTGTTTAGCAAAAGTTGAGCTTAGAGTGGACGGGGGTGGGGGGGTGGTGTGGAATGTGGGAACAGATTGAGTGAAGAGAAGGGTTATATCGTAAAGGATATTTTAAGTGTCATTAAAATGATTCAAATTTATTCTCTAGATTAAGGACATTATTAAAAGTATTTGTCAAGGTAGTAAAATGATCAGATTTCAGTTTTTAAAAAAATATTCTGGAGCAATGTGGGGAGTAGATTATAGAAGTGATCGATTAAATGGGAGGCCAGTTATTAGACTAGTCAGGAGAGCATGTGGAAAATGCTTAGAGCTTGAACTGAGACAGTGGTAGGGAAAATGATACCACAGATGAAAAAGCAGTAAAATATCATTAATCATCTAATTGTGGTATCAATTAACAAATAACTATAATATCCAAATATTAAGTATTTTTTTAATGTTATTCATTTTTGAGAAAGAGAGAGACCGCATGAGCCGGCTAGGGGCAGAGAGAAAGGGAGACTCTATCTGAAGCAGGTTCCAGGCTCTAAGCTGTCAGCACAGAGCCCAATGCAAGGCTTGCACTCTCAAGCCCTGAGATCATGACCTGAGGCTAAGTCAGATGCTTAACCAACTGAGCCACCCTGGTGCCCCATCCAAATTTAAGTTTGACATTAAAGCACTGTTCCAAATAAATAGGTCCTCTTAGTGAATTAGTGTTCCTGAAGTATCTACAGTTTGTTTTGTATTTTCCCCTATTCAACAATGAAACATCCAGTACGTTCTCATGGAAAGTGCATTCCAAGACTGGTCTCTAATTTTATACAGTTTTATAAGCTTCATGGAGTAAAGCATCAAATGACAGCAAGAAAAATCACTCTATACAATTCAAAACCTACAGTGATAATTGCTAACAAAAATTCACAGTTTTTTCATCCTTTTGGAGACATACGTAAAGCCCAGCAGTGTGTATTACCGGTGAATGATAGCACTCCTACTTATTTTTACTGTCTAAATATAAATGAATTATATTATTTGAAAGACCACCATCACATGACTAACTAATGCACATCTTTTCTACTGTCTTTTTGGAAGCTATTTTTCCACAGCAGGGAATGAAAACTTGATCTGGCTAAAGCTCCAGATTATGTCCAAATGACTTGGTAGAGAAGAAAAATTCTTCAGTCTTCTATCTTTCAACAAATTCTGCTCAAGTAAGTACTATATATTTACATGTAATTAGATACACACACACACACACACACACACACACACACACACACACAATCTTGTGAAAACTTTAAATATTTTAGTTTACCTAGAAATAAGACACATTAAAAAACTGATTCAAAATTTATATAGCAATTCCAGAAATATAACAAAGAAGTTTCTAAATAAATGTCACAGATTTCATAAACAGAAACATCATGATGAATTAGAATGATTATGGATACTTTTAAGAGAAGGTAACATATAAATTGATCTCTGAAAGCTACAGAGGAATTGATTAGAGAAGAAAAGGGAAAAGGAATTCTCAGCTTCCGCAAAAGTACTTAGCTCTGAGAAGCAGGGCACGTTCTGGAGATAATTAAAAAGCTCATTATGTACATGTTCCTTCACTTATTCACAATAATATCAAAGCTGAAATAATTCTAATACAGAGTGGTAAAAATAATAAAATATGACATAATTAAGTTCAACAAGAAGAGAACAGATGATGGATGTAACACAGACAGCTAGAAAGTAAGAAAAGAAGTGAAGGTGTCTTGGCTTAAATATAATTACCTTGTTTGGTTCAGTAAGTTTGGTGGTCATCAGACTATATTTTATGTAGGGATTCTTTATAATTTCATAAATCTCTTATAATGGAAGAACCGAACCAAATTTGACATCTAAATTATGGTATTTCTGTTTATGTAACATGTCTAAAACATTCCAGTATTATGGTTATACTAGTGCCATAAATTATCCTCTGTTCACTAAAAATAATATATGTGTTATTCATCAGCTTGCAGAGCACTTTCAAGGATATTAATTCAAGTGATTCTCACAGTAACCCTCAGAAGGAAGTATGGTTGTTGCCACGATCATTATCATTATCATCATCATCACTATTTTACCATTGAGTAAATAGCTTCTCAGAAGAGTATGATAAATTTTTCAATTCATAGAGCCAGAAATCCAGCCTAAGTTTTCATATAACAAATTTTTTGTTTTATAAAGTGTCGCACATCTTGACAATTTACTAAAATTTAATATAAAACATTAGTGGAATACAAATGAATATACTGGCTATTTGGGGGGTAATTGTTTTTTCCGTGTAATCATAATCAAGACTTGTGGGTAGTTGTAGATGGTAGGAAGGGCAGAAATTTATTACACAGAAAACCAAGTCAATGTTAAAAATGAACACATTCAGATTTTCTGAATGCGGTAAACTTTTAAAATTTCTCAGCATTACAGACATATGTATTAATAATTCAGAACCTGAAAACTAGTATTTATTGACCTCTATTTTGTTATTCACTTTTTATAGTAATCTTGTCTTAGTAGTCATGTTATAATTTGCACTCAATAAGTGGTAACTATGGCATTTTATTTAACTGCGTATCTCCAAGGTTAGCACAGTGATAATCATGTTGCAAGTGTCCAATTTGATTGATAAAACTTACATATTTGATAACATTTGATTTAAAAAATTAAAGATGATGAAATTAAGAGTCAGAAATTTTAGAATATTTGCGCAAGATCTCACAGTCGGGGTTTAAAATAACTGCAGCCTTGGAAGAGACTCAAAGCCAGAGATCACATTTAATTGTGATGCCCAGATTCCTGACCCACAATAACGGTGAGAAGATAAATGTGTTTTTAGTGACTAAGTTTTGTAGTAGTTTGTTACAAAGCAATATATGACTGATACATTTGACATAATGTAAGATTCAATCAATTTCAAATAATTGAAACCATGAAGAATATGTTCTAAGGTCAAAATGGAAACACAGCAGAAATCAATAACAGAAAGATAGCTAGAAAGATAGGTAAAGTTTGGAAAATAACCAAACACTTCTAAATAATCCTTGGGTAAGAGTAGAAATAGCAATAAAAGTTAGAAACATGTTAAAAACATTAAAGGCTTGCATGGTATCAACACACCAAATTTTAATGCAAAGCTTTCCATATATAAATGACTGAACTGTACTGGTATCTGATAACACTAACACTTTACAATTTTGTGAAAAATCATATTCAAATTATTAGAAGTAGGAGCTGGTCCCAGTATTGAAGTAACACTTCAATACAAACCCAGCCCAACCTCTTTTTCCCTCTTTGCAAAGCAACGTATTTTTGATACAACCTGCATTTCATTGTTGTTTAGTGAATAATACTTCTATGTTGCCATTTATGACAAGAAAAGAAGGTACATATAACTAATAAGATTGGATGACAGGTCATAACTAGAGGTACACCAAGACATGAAGACTATTATTAAGATCCTATACAAATACAGCACAGATTAAAAATGTTCCCACGAAGAAAATATCATGCACAAATGGCTTTCAGTCTATGACTACAGAACTTTCACAGAAATGATTGTCTCAATATTGAATCAACTCTTCCAATCAATAGGAAAAATTGAATATTTCCTAACTCATTCTGTGCTTCATTCAAGAGCAAAACTAGTTAAAGACACAATAAGAATCAAAATTAAAGCCATTAAACTTATTAATATAGATACAAACATCTTTTGATAATTTGCAAACTAATAAACTAAATAATGTACATAGGTGTATTTGTGTATAAGCCAATATTGGGTTTATATATATATTTCCAACATCCTCACTGAAAAATAGTATTTTACATCAAAGTACAAACTGAAAATATATATTTATAAATATCCACATTTGCCAATGTGCATACTAAACATCTATAGTTAAGTTATATACACATGTGTTTATATTTGGCAAAGTGATTGAAACTATTAGAAAAAAAAAGCACCGAGATTTAAATTGTGCTATAGTATTGATGGTTTAAATAAATTTGAATTTATTGTTTATAAATACATCTGTATGTGCTTAAAAGGAATACATTTTAAAATTAAAAGATATATTGAGACTAAAAATTGAAATATAGTGTCAAAACCATAATCTATTAACTAGCTATAAAAAGTAAATATTACTAACAATGGAAACTACCAATGACTTAAGAAATACAAGATATATTTTGCCTCATCTCTAGACTTTGTCTCATTATCCATTAAGAACACCTTTTGATAAGAATTATGGAAGCAATTTTTCAATACCAATAAAATGTTGGGGCGCCTGGGTGGCTTGGTCGGTTAAGCGTCCGACTTCGGCTCAGGTCATGATCTCACAGTCCGTGAGTTCGAGCCCCACGTCAGGCTCTGTGCTGACAGCTCAGAGCCTGAAGCCTGTTTCAGGTTCTGTGTCTCCCTCTCTCTCTGCCCCTCCCCTGTTCATGCTCTGTCTCTCTCTGTCTCAAAAATGAATAAATGTTAAAAAAAAATTTTTAAAAATGTAATGTATGAAAACATGTTAAAGTCCTTACATAAAATCTTAATAATTACAACTCCTGAAATAATACCCCTATATTTCCCCCCAGAAAAACCCAAAAACACATTATTATAAGACATCTTCAAATAAGGGAAAAATCATAATTAGTAAATAAATAAAGTTGAAATTTTAATCAATTGAAAAAGTATGTATATGATTATTAATATGCTATAGAAGGCGATAGAAGTTCCATGATAGGCACTAGAGGAACAATGCGAATTCAGTGTCTGTTATTAAGCTCTTCATATTTTTATGGTGGTACCAACGAGAGAAGGCAACACAGCTCCTTCACTGCCACCACCCACCATCTCCCAAAAAGGAAAGGAGGTTTGTTATGGGCTTGGTAAATTTAAGGACTCTAACTGGACCTTATTGTTAAGAGCCTTGGGGTTTTAAAAAACCTATACAAGGCAAAACTCTTTGCTCCTGGCTTCCTTCTGTTGGTTTTCCCTTTGATGTGATCTTCTCAGACTCTTTTCCTCCTAATCAGAATCAAAAGATGCAGAGGCCAAGATGTGGGTGAGAATTTAGAGAGAAAACATGAAAAATACTGCTTGATCTATTTTAGTTGTAGGCCTTAAGCTCACTTCTAACCCTGAGCTCAACTGAAAACGGTTCTGGGGTCTATGGAGCCAAAACAGTTACTAGTAATAATACATCCCTTTGTATAGCCTTGGTCTCTGTGCACATATATATCCCTTTAGAGAATGTCCCGGGTCACAGGCAGACAGCCATTTAAGGAGAAGATTCAAATATTTAGGGTCTTAGGTCCCAGAAATATCTCACTCAATCTTTTCAAGTGCTATATAGCAAAAGACAAGTGTGTATAAATACAAAGTGTCTTTGAGGATAAGGTACAATATATTAACAGGAGAGATTATAAAGTTAAAAGAAGCATGAAAGAGTCAATGATCTGTACAATCCATCAGAAGCATTGAGTGTGGTGAAGTGATAGCATATCTAACAAAATTCACCTATTGGTAATCCATTTGTTTCCAAAGCCAAGTGAAATGTGACTTCATGGGATAATGCGAGGAAAGAAAAAACAATATGAAAGCAGTAGAATTTGTGTGTAACTTCATGATACATTGGTATGTGAGTTTGTCTCTTACTGTATTGTCCACAATAAGAGCTAATCTACTAATCTACTTGTTTCCAAAACTGTAAATGACTTTATCTCCCATACCTGAACTCCCTGCAGGAGCTATAGGAAGCAGATGTTTGCACTGCCACCCCTCCATTACCTTGAGAGTCTATTCCAACTTGATGTTCATTCCTGACTGTTTAGTGCCTCTCCCGTGAAAGTCACCAACCATATTCATATTGCCAAATCTGATAATTGTTTCCATTTTTCTCAGTTCTTCAACAGAATTTGGCACAGTTGCTCACTTCTTAAAAATATATATCCTACTCTCCCTTCTGTTTCTCTGTAGCACATTGGCAGCTCCCTTTGAGAATCTGGTTCTAGATTCACCACTTCCCGGTAAACTCTAAGTTTCAATGTATCCCAAGCTTCTAGGATCTCTTTTTCTTTGTATCTGTAGTCACTTTTTGTTACTTTCACCCTCCTCTCAAGGCCTCAGACACCACCTATATGCTGACATTTCCCAAATTAATATTTTCCCCTGACCACTTTCTCATGCTGCAGATTCAGATAGCCAATTTTGTACTTGATAATGCTCATTGGGTACGTACATCGAATCCTCATATAGCATGTCAAAGCTGATCTCATTTCTATGATATCCCCTCCCAAGAAAAAATACATTATTTATCCAGTGGTCCCCATTTTGATAAATAGTCCCACTATTCATACAGTTAGTCAGACCTAGAACTTTGATTTTTCTTGGCTGTTCTTATTACCCAAAACCTATATATATCTCCGCATAAAAGCTTATTGACTCCAATTTCAAAATACCTGAAACAATAATTTCATACAAAGCACACTGGTTTTCTCCACTCAAGCCTTTTTCTTCTTGCTCATTGATGACTTCAAAAGCCTCTAGAATGGTTTCCCTGCTTCTGTTCTTTCCATTCTATAAACTTTCTCTACGTGTTAGCTACAGAGCTACTAAAAGCTATTGAAAAAATGAATCTAGACATAGAATTTCTTTTACAAAAATTAAATAAAAATGTAGCACTATGATGTAAAATGTAATGTAAAACTAATGTAATGTAATGTAAAAAAAAATGTAAAATGTAATACTATAAACTTCTTAGACGACAACACAGGAGGAAATCTACATGACCTCAGGTTTGGCAATACCTTTTTAGTGCCAAAAGTAAAATCCATGAAAGAAAATTTGATAGTTTGACCACATTAAAATTAAAAAGACACTCCTAAGAGATTAAAAGACAAGCCACAGACTAGGAGTCTGGAAGATTTACAAACAACATACCTGATGATTAAAAAAAAAAAAAAAAAACTTGTATCCAGAATATACAAAGAACTCTTAAAAATCAATAATAAGTAAACAACAGACAAAAAATCTGAACAGATACCTTAACAAAGAAGATACATAGATGGCAAATAAGCATATGACAAAGTGATTACATGTGTAATCAAGGGATTGAAAATGAAAATAAGATACCACTATACAACTATTAGGCTAAATCCAAAATACCAACAACACTAACTGCTGATAAGGAAATGAAGCAATGGGGATTTTCATTCATCACTGCAACGGATGCAAAATGGTACAGCCACTTTGAAACACTGACAATTTCTTGCAAAATAACGTAATCCTTATCGTATGATCTACCAATTGCATTCTTTGATATTTACTCAAATGAGTTGAAAACTTATGTCCACGTGAAAATACACACACAGATGTTTATAACATCTTTATTCATAATTTCCAAGTCTTGGAAGCAGCCAGAATGCCATTCAGTAGATGAATGCATAAACTGTATTACATCCTACAATGGAATATTTTTCAGTGATAAAAAGAAATGAGCTATCAAGCAACAGAAACACATGGAGGAACCTTAAATGCATA
The DNA here is from genome assembly GCF_018350175.1 of Felis catus. NCBI lineage: Eukaryota > Metazoa > Chordata > Mammalia > Carnivora > Felidae > Felis > Felis catus. The sequence continues at coordinate 48,854,675 of NC_058384.1, read as the reverse complement.
TCACTAAATGAAATCAACCAATCTGAAAAGGCTACATACTTTATAATTCCAACTATACATCATTCTGAAAGAGGCAAATCTGTGGAGACAGTAAAACTATGGTTGCCAGAGATTCAGGGGAGGGGTGTGTAAGTAAAACAGGAGATTTTAGGGCAATGAAACTATTCCATGTGATACAATAATGGTGGGTATAGTTGCCAAAGCCTATAGAATGTATAACACAAAGAATGAACCCTAATATAAGCACTGGACTTAATGTATCAATGTTGACTCATCAATTATAACCAATGTACCACACTAGTTCAAGATATTAATAGAGAAAACTGTGTAAGGATGGAAGGAGGGTGCATATAGGAACTGTATACATTCCACTCTATTTTTATGGAAAGTTCAAATGCTCTGTAAGATAAAAGTTTATTTTTTTAAACACTGTTGAAATTATGTAGTCTAATATATCTAGTATGTTTTCAGATTTAAAATTACTCTTAAAGACTTTAAGACTTAAAGTCTTAATCTGTAAAATAACTCTTGCCAGAATTCAGAAGAGTTTGCATGATCCATCTCCTGGCTGTCTTTCAGATATCACTTTCTATCTCTCTTCTACCCATCCTGGCTTTAATGCACCTTGAGCATTACTGGTCTTTATGCCCTTCCTATGCAAGTCAAGCATGCTTATCTTCAGCCAAGTTGCCTCCGGTACTCTTTACATGGAATCCTATCCTCCCTTTCTGCTTCATGTTTCTTTTTAATACTCCTATGTACAATATTATGTTTCATATTAATTTGTGTATTTATTGCCTATGTGGCAAGGAAGTATGAAAGATTCATGAAAGAAAAGAGTGTTTTGTTCACTGCTGTATCTCCACTTTGTAGAATAGTGCCTGTCATAGAACAGGTGCTCCCTAAATAGTTGTAGAATTAGTGATTGAAAGACTTGCAGGGAACCATTTTTAAATATTTTGAAAACTTCTATAAATACACAAAAGTTAAAAGTACAACAAATCCCCATTTACCCATGACCAGACTTGAAGAATTGTCAACATTTTGAAGAGAGTCATTAAATATGGCACATCTATTATTTTAATGACAGTTCATTTTATCAACTTCTTTTAATGTGAGCAAATGGTCTGTAAAACAGACAAAAAAATTATCATGTGGCAAAAAGGCCCACACTGCATTAATATAACAAATCTATAAACAAAATAACTCATCATTATAAAACACCATATGTGAGTATATTAAAGCATTCTTACATACTCCCATAACAACGATAAAATAGCAGATTAAACACACAGTTGAAAATATTTCTCCTGACTTGCTGCTCTTCATTTTACACATTTATTTATTCTGCTTCCTTCAGGGCAGTACTTTTATCATCATCCTTTTCAATTTCTCATATCTCTGTGATGTCCTGTTCAAAGACCTCCTGAACATGCATCTTTGGGACTATGTCTGCCTAGACTGTTTGACCTTTAGTAGCCAGCTTTTTTAGTTTATCTTATCAGCTACACTTGTGCCTCACTGAAACCCTTTCATAATTGGTGTAGAGACTATCAATTTCTATACTCATGCCATCTCATGTTTTAAAGAATTCTCTTAGCTTCAGAATATAATGCACTGGAAGAATATGCACAGTGTATTCTCTATCTACCTGTGTGGTCATGGAAGTGTTTCCAGAATTGATTTACCCACCTAGTGCCTTGTATTTGTGTACAAAAACTATGTTGAAATAATGACCATGTATTTTATTCAGACATCCCTACCTACTTTTTCTGAATGATGTTAGACTCAGAGGCATACCTAATAGTCTTTCACTTCGGTCAACAAATACTTATTGAATTTCTATTTATGCCAAGCATTGTTTTAAGCAACAGGGAGTAGTACACAGGGTAAATGGGGCTCTTGCTTCAAACCATCTTACATTCTAGCAGACTACGACCTAACTTAACCGAAGTTAAGTAATTAGCCTCAACACTCTGTCATGTTATCTAAAACACTGGCCATGTATTTCTTACAGTATTTTGCCTGTCCATTCTAGGTGATAGGAATGGAGTGCAGAGTAAGAGAAACTTACTCTTTCCTCTTCACATGTCAGACTGCTATTACTTACTACAGGCCATAAGGAGTATTGTTAGAAAATCCATACCGACCCATTTTCTTTAGTCCAAAACAATAAATTAGACTGGAATTCAGGAACTTAGATTTGAGTTAAACAACTGAGCACCATAGAATTTCTAGCTGTTGCAATAAGGCAAGAACAAGAAACAAAAGATGTGTAGAGTAGAAAATAAAAAGGATTTTTTTAATTGCATGAAAAGACTCTGCTAATAGAGCATCCTAAGGAACCCGTGAAAAATTGCCAGAACTAAAATTTGAATTTAAAGAGATCATAAATTATAATGTATACAAAAAGTAAGCATATTTCTTTATATATGTCATTAAATATTGAAAATTAAAACCTAAAATGCCTACAACATGGAATAATTACAAATAGCTTTAACCAGCTGTAATAAGACTTATAAAAATTACAAAGTATTGCTAGAAGAAAGAAATTTTAAAGCCCTTATTAAGTGGAGAAATACACCATGTTCATGAACTGGAAAGCTAAATATAGTAAAATCTTGGTTTTATGAGCATAATTCATTCCAGAAACCTGCTTATAATCGAAAGCACTTGTATATCAAAGTGAATTTCCCCATAAGAAATAGTGGAAACTCCTATGATCCACTCCACAATCCAAAAATATTCATATAAAGTGATTACAATACTATAATTAATACAAAATAATAAAGAAAATACAAAATATTACAAAAAAATTAATTAACCTGCACTTACCTTTGAAAACCTTTATGGCTGATGTGAGAGAGACAAGAGAGAGGATGGTTATTGTGTAGGATGACTTTCATTATCACTGACAGATATTGACTATAGTACAGTATTAATAAACTCTTGTCATATACTGTATTTAATGTAATTGGCCATAAGCAGCAGAGGAAAGGGTCTATATCTGCAGGCAGCCTGACCTAGAGTGAAGCAGAACATTCCTAAGCCTATTCTTGCATGCAAAAGCAAAGGACTGTCCATAGGTGTTTTGAAGTGACAAGAGCTACACCAGTGCCAGTTGTGGACACCTTCCAACATTGTGAAAAATCACTGATTTCCGCTGAACACTGCAGCCTGAGGTCGAGCATCCAAGCCTGAGAGACAATCACCCACAAGTCCGCAGCAAGAGAGAGAGTAAAACTATTGGCTCAGTTATGACCATGTGACATTCAGCGTATACTACTCACATTGCAAGACATTGCTTGTTTAGCAAGTTAACATTTATTAGAAATGCTTGCTTGTCTTGCGGAACACTCACAGAACAAGTCACTTGCAATCCAATGTTTTACTGTATTGTTAAGATGTCAAGTTTCCCAAGGCTGACCAATAAATTCAATGCCATGTGAAGCATAATTCCAACAGGGATTTTTTGAGGGAAGGTATTTGAGAGAAGGACAATCACAATGTGATTCTAAAATGTATATGGAAATACAAAGAACAAAAATAGCCAAAGCAATTCTTAGAAGAAGAACAAATTTGGAAAACCTTTACCTGCTTTCAACTCATTATAAAAGTACTATATTCAAGACTGTGGTATTGGTGTGAAGACAGACACGTATCTGTGGAACAAAGTAGAGCAACTAAAAGTATGTCCGCTTATGGTCAGCTGTTTTCTGCCAGAAGTGCCAAGGCAGTTCCATGGCTAAAGGATGGTCTTTTATATTTTTTAAATGTTGCTAGAACAACTGCATATCCATATGCAAAAAAATAAACCTCAATCCTTACCTTGAACTATACACAGATATTATCCCCAAATAGATTATAAACCTAAATGTAAAAGCTAAAACTCTTAAAATTTCTAGAACAGTGATTCTTAGCAGGGCCAATTTTGCTTTTCAGTGGATATTTGACAATGTCTAGAGAAAATGCCAACTTAGAATATCTGGGCCAAAGTGTCAATGATACTGAAGCTGAGAAACCCTGTTCTGTAAAGAAAAATAATAGGAGAAAATATTTGTGATCTTAGACATAGGAAATGATTTCTTATAAGACAGAACATGAATCGTTACACAAAAAATGATGAATTTGACTTCATCAAAATCAAAACTTTTGGTCCTTTAAAGACACTGTTAAAGAAAATGAAAATACAAGCCAAAGAAGTATCACAGAAACATTCCCTCTAGTATATCTGTCAAAGGACATATGTCTTTGGTATGCAAATAACGTCAAAGACAAATCAATAGACAAAAGATTTGAACAGATATTTCTTTTTCTTTTTTTTTTTTTAATTTTTTTTTCAACGTTTATTTATTTTTGGGACAGAGAGAGACAGAGCATGAACAGGGGAGGGGCAGAGAGAGAGGGAGACACAGAATAGGAAACAGGCTCCAGGCTCTGAGCCATCAGCCCAGAGCCTGACGCGGGGCTCGAACTCACGGACCGCGAGATCGTGACCTGGCTGAAGTCGGACGCTTAACCGACTGCGCCACCCAGGCGCCCCTGAACAGATATTTCAAAATATAAAATAAGGGGGTGCCCGGGTGGCTCAGTCATTTAAGCATCCAGCTCTTGATTTTGGCTCAGGTCATGATCTCACGGTTTGTGAGTTCGAGCCCCGCATTGGGATTTTCTCCTTCTCCCTCCCTTTCTGCCCCTCCCCTTCTCATTGTCTCTTTCTCTCTCTTTCAAAAATAAATAAATAAACTTAAAAAAAATAAAATATGAATGGTCAGCAACCATATTAAAATATGGTCAATAGTATTAGCCATTAAAGAAATGTAAATTAAAAACAATACAATATCATTAAATATCACAATATCAGAAATAAAAAATGACTAACCATATGAACTGTTAGTGAAGATATACAGCAACTAGAGTACTCATATTTTGCTAGTGGGTTGCAAAATATTGCAACCACTTTGTGAAATAGTGTGTTAGTTTCTTATATAGTTAAACATATTCTTATCATGGGACCCCTAGATATTATGTAAGAAAAATGAAAACATATACTCACACAGAGACTATACAAAAATATGCAAAGCAGCTTTATTCAAAGTAACTAAAAACCAGAAACAACCCAACTGTCTATCAATGAGAGAATGGATAAGTAATTCTGGTTTGACTTATACAATGGATACTACCCAGCAATAAAGGAACAAATTACTGATCCATACATTAACGTGGGTGAATCTTGAAAACTTTGTGTTAAGTAAATATGCCGATCTCAAAAGAATGCATAGTATATGAATATATCTACATAAAGTTTTAGAAAAAAAACACTCATTTTTAATGAAAGATGGTAGGTCAGAATTGAACTCAGGCTAGGTTTTGAAGGAGGTTTGCTGTGTATAAGAGAGAACTTTTTGAGGTGATAGACATGTGTTCACAGTAGAAACAGGCATCAAAGTTCTCAAAAGTCTTCATGGTTATGTTTTAAATAGGTATTTTATTGTTTCTAAATGATACTTCAGTAAAATTTATTCTAAAATTCCTAAGCACTATGGATCAATCTTAGTTTATGTTGTTAAACACATGTTAATTTACATACGTTTATATTTGTGTGTCTGCAGTGGCAATCTCATATATTCTTACAGGTTCAGTTTTCTCCAATATGATTATGACTTCAAAATCTTTACATGAGATGCAATCTCTTTGAACTGTAGTCCCACTATTCTAATTAAACAGTCTAATTAAAAATGTCTTTTTAAAAATCTTTCGTATGATTATGATTTGTACAACATGATTCTTCCCTACCTATAGCTAAGGTGACCTAAATTCTGACAATGAGCCCTCTGTTTAATTGTAGAAACAAGATCCTAGTCTTAGTCTAGCTGATCTAGCTATCATTGTATTTCCTTGTTCCATTTGCTTTATGAAACCTAGTAGGTCATACATATCCCTCTCCCCCTTCTTTATTCACATCTCCACAGTGGCTTCTGTTACTTTTAACCAGTCTTAATCACTCCAGATAAGGTCCATGGTAATAATCAGACTACTTAAAGAATGACATGCAGCAAAGTTTCAGGGAGGTTGTGTTATGGCTTGTATGAATGAAAATCGGTACACTCAGAAGGAATGTCATATTTATATATCTAGAATGCTGTTGATGATATGAGGAAATTTTTTCCCCAGCATTAAATTAGTTTTTTGTATGAGAAGATTGCCAAAATTATTTTGTGTAAGGGTATAAGTTAGTATATTTTTAATCAGTATGACATATGCACATTTAATACATTTAACTTTTGGTCTATGCATTTGTCTTTTTTTTAATATTTTTTTAACGTTTATTTATTTTTGAGACAGAGAGAGACAGAGCATGAACGGGGGAGGGGAAGAGAGAGAGGGAGACACAGAATCGGAAGCAGGCTCCAGGCTCTGAGCTGTCAGCCTAGAGCCTGACGTGGGGCTCGAACTCACGGACCGCGAGATCGTGACCTGAGCTGAAGTCGGACGCTTAACCGACTGAGCCACCCAGGCGCCCCTGCATTTGTCTTTTTTAATATATTTTTAGGTGAGTTTGTTCTCTTGACTTAGTGGCTTCTGCATAAAATAATAAACCTCTGTGTACTAGTAAGTTTGGGAATCAGATCCTTGATAATGTTCACAGTAAAAATACTTTGTGAGACCTTACCTTGGTTGTTTACTGCCATTCATCTCCAAAAATACTTGTTTTGTTCAAACTTCAGTAGAAAGACCTTGGTAAGGTCCCTGTAGTTTTGTGACAGGTATTTGGAGTATATCGGCCTCTGCTTTTAATTGTTTTCTGTATCATGTGCACTAATGTAAAATACATGCATTATAGGAGCAGTTTTAGGATCTGTGGCAGAAATAATTTGAGCTTGATGCAAATTCCCACATCAGGGATATTAGCAAGTGAGAAATATAAAGCATCAGAATAATTTTATAAAATTGTTAATCCTTTAATTTAAATCACACCTTATTCCCAAAATAGATTAAGAGTTTAAAAACACAAAATTATGTGTAGCAAAATAGCATAAATTAGAAGTAGGTGAGAAAGGGGGAAAAAGTATGAATATAAAGCAGAGCCAAATAAAGGACAGATATAAATATGCATATCACAAAGTGTAAACTTGCTATTGGGGGAATCTACAAATTGGACTCTGATTTCCAACTCATCTAAAAAGGAAATCTTCATCAGATGCATGATTCACAGTGGCTTTGTAATAAATAGCAAACTATGTTTTCAAAGGAAGACAATTATCTCCAAACTCCAAAGCTAGAAAGCATCTTATTAAAAGAACACTTAAACAGAGAACACTGAACTGAGTATAATGGACAGCATCTTTACAGTAGGCCTCCTAATGCCCATTAGAAGGTTCTTTCCTAAGGTATTCCTCAATGTCTTTACACTGAAGAGCAATGTACTAACAGAAAGCATATACTAGGGGCCTAAGTGGAGTACATATTCCTCAATCCATATTCTATAGAAACTCTGAGAGACAATAACTAAAAAGATATTAGATAGTGTTGACTTTGAAGATGTGCCCCTGATCAGTAAGAACTCAGCATTTATGTACTCTAGATGCTCATGGAAGCTTATGACTCTTGTTTAACTGAGTATTCATGTGGTGTGCACACTGCTTTTTCCTTGGAAATATTGTGGGGCAATGAGCAGCAGGACTTGCTTAAAGTAGATACTTCAAAACAAAGTAAAGAATTTAATATTGACTGGTGCCACGGCTGTGACTTATGAAGACCTAGAAATCACCTAGTTTAGAAAATAACACGGTGTCTCCAATAGAGGTGAAAGAAGAAATAGGGGATGGAATCCTGTGAAGGATCTGACCCTTAGGAAAGCATATGCCTTCCAACACAAGCCACTTGACTTAGGGACTACGGAGGGTAAACCCTTTCAAACCTAATGTAGAGACCAAACATAATCTTGTAGATTCAGTTTTAAGGAATTGTAGGGGATTACTGATAACAATATGACTGTATAACTTGACTTACCTCATATCATAAATTTGTAATCTTACAAGCACTGAGTCTTATGTATTTATAATTTTATGACTGTGGAGTTCAAAAAGTAATTTTGCTAGGATGGAATTAAGTATTATTTCTACTTAGAGAAAAAACTTTGGTTATGTCATCATATTCATAAAAACTTTATTGTTAATCTATAAATTTGTTTTACTAGTTTTTTAGATATCATTGGCTGAACGTTGATTTTAATTGAATTCAAAATCTATACATAATTTCCCTAGATAACTCATTTATATTGCTCTCTTATTTTTCTATTTTGTTAGTTATAAAATATAAATTGATACTCTTTTCTAGTAATACATCTAATCACAGCAGCACCAATGAAAGCAACCTATTAAATATCATCAATCCTTATTATTAGAAATCATAAATACCATTAGATATATGATACTGCTTCCATAGGAAGCCAATTCTAATATTTTCTCAACTATAAAACTACTTGAGTTCATAAAATTGAGTCATATATATCATAATACATAGTATTACATATAGTTATATGTTTATATGTATAGCAGTTCATTTAAAAATCACCTTAACTATAAACAACAATAATATTTGTTTATTTAGGTATTACCTTCCACTCTTAATATTAGTCATTTCACCAAAAAAATAGGAGAAAATAAATATTAAATAATAAAATTTCTAAAAATAAAATATCATTTTTCTAGACTTCAGTGCAAGTAGTAGCTTAGATGTAAATTAAATATATAGACCAAGTGATTTAGTTAAGAGTTGGCTAGATTCTGTGGTTTTAAATTTCTATTCCATTATTTCTCTATTAAATATTCTGTTGGAATTTATTTGTTCATTTGCTCACTGATTCATTCATTGTCAGCCAATCAGTTGTCTTCTCAAATAACATTTATTGAGGATTTTCTTCCCCCGCCTTCCCCACAAACTGTGTTGGGAACTTAACTGATGACCTGTTAAAAGTGTCAAATAAGTAGGGATGCCTCAGTGACTCAGTCGGATCAACATCGGACTTCAGCTCAAGTCATGATCTCACAGTTTGTGGGTTCAAGCCCTGTGTCTGATTCTGTGCTGAGAGCCCAGAGCCTGGAGCCTGCTTCAGATTCTGTGTCTCCCTCTCTCTCTGCCCCTCGCCCACTGATTCTCATTCTCTCTCTCTCTCTCTCTCTCTCTCTCTCTCTCTCTCTCTCTTAGAAAAGAATAAACATTAAGAAAAAAAAGAAGTGTCAAATAAGTAAATAGGCAACCACAAGCTTCATCAAGCACAAGATTGTTGGGAGCAGTTAGGAGAGATACCTGATTTACTATGATCAATGCCCATGATAATGATACTTTAACCCTGATATGAAAAATAAAAACTGCATATGATAGGTAAGGAGTATCTTGGTACCAGGGAATGGAATGGAGGTAGGCAGGGAGAAGTTGGGTGCTTAGCACATTGTGGGCAAAGAAATGCATGGCAATTTTGAAACATGGGATGTCAAGTATGGCTGGATTAGTGATGAATTTAAGGAAGGGTAATGAGTAATGAGGGATATGAAAAAGTAAATAAAGGATAGATCAGTTAGCAAACCTTTATGTACAGGTTCATCTTAAAATAATTTTGGAAAGTTATGCACATCTCACACAGTTTTAGATAGACATTTTAAACTTTTTTAATGTTTATTTTGAGTGAGAGAGAGAGAGAGAGAGAGAGAGAGAAAGTGTGCATATGTGAGCAGGGGAGGGGCAGAGAAAGAGGAAGAGAGAGAATCCCAAGCAAGCTCTACACTGTCAGCACAGAACCTGACTTGGGGCTCAGTCTCACAAACCGTAAGATCATGACCTGAGCTTAAATCAAGAGTCCTATGCTTAACCTACTGAGCCACCAAGGCATCCCAGACATTTTAAACTTTTAATCTAATTGAAAAAGATACAAAGCAAAAATTTTCCCAGTATCTGTAAATATTATATTTTGAAATGAAATGGTTACATCACCTTAGTACTCAATGAAATCTAAATATTAGGGTGACTTTTCCATCAGCATCTACTTAGAAAATACATGGACAGGATCTTCTTATGAGAAACTACACATCATTATATTTCCCCCCTTAATTTTTTTAATTTTTTAATTTTACTTTGTTCACAGACTTTCTGTCTAACATAATGGTTTTATGTCTCAAAACTTTCTATTGGTCATATAGCACATTTTTCTGAAATAAATTTGAAATCAAAAGTTATTTTAAAATTGTTCCTGTGATTATAAGACTTATATGAAATATAATTTTGGATTTATGTTTTAAATTATCATATAACATGAAGGTATTAAATATTTTATTTATTTTTTTAAATTTATTTATTTTGAGAGAGCAAGAGAGCGAGAGTGGGGGAGGGGCAGAGAGAGGAGGGAAGAGAGAGAATCCCAAGTGGGCTCTGCGCCATCAGCACAGAGCCCGATGTAGGGCTCAAACCCACAAACAATGAGATTGTGACCTGAGCCAAAACCAAGAGTCAGATGCTTAGCTGACTGTGGCACCCAGGCACCCCACATTTTATTTATTTTTTAAAACTAAGTAAAATTTTATTAAAAATTATTTTCATGTGATGAAGTTAAAATTTTTCCAATTCATTTTCTACAAATAAATTTTGTTGGATGCCAGAATGAGATATAACTTAGCATCAATTGTATCAATTAATAAAATTACCCACAGGGGCATTTTATATATCCCAATTTACTCAAAAAATATGAAAGAATAAATATTTTGTTAAATTTTATTATCTTTATCAACACAGTAGTTATTAATAAAATGCTTTAATTTTATCAAGTACCTTAAATATAATTTTGCCAACACCTGCATATTCATAGCTCTTGCAACTTCCATGTAATGTCTCATATATAAGTTAATTAGCAAAAGTAGTTCTCGTATAAGGTAAATCAAACTTCTGTCAGAAAAAGCCTAACCTCATTTTTCAATTCAAGTATATGTTACATGTTTAAGGAATAGTATAAAACCCAGTGATAAATAAATTAGGGAACACCTTTTAAAGGTCTGTTGCAAAAATCAGTCATGATTAAACCAATATAAAGAGTATTATTAATTCATTTGTTTTTATAAGAAGTCATAATAATATTTATTCTAATAAGCTATTTCTTATTGCTAACTTCAATAAAGCAATGCAATATATAGCTAAAACCATAAGTTGTTTACAAAATGAGAGGTTTGACCAAAGGTATAATATCATTTCAGTAAAGTGTGAATATATTGAATTCTATATATTATTTTTTAAGAATAAATAAGAATCATATATAATAAACTTCATAATTAATTTAATTAATGCCACTGTGCATAATGACTAAACTCTCCCTATATACTATTTTAATGGGGCAGAAATGTAATACACTTTTTTAAATTTTTTATTTATTTTTTACTTTTTTAATGTTTTTATTTATTTTTGAGAGAGCCAGAGACAGAGCACAAGTGGGGACAGGAGGCAGAGACAGAGAGAGACCACATAATCCTAAGCAGGCTCCAGGCTCTAGGCTCTGAGCTGTCAGCATAGGGCCCAATATGGGGCTCTAACTCACAAGTTGTGAGATCATGACCTGAGCTGAAGTCAGACGCTTAATGACTGAACCACCCAGCTGTTCAGGCAGAAAGGTAATATTCTTAAAAATAATCTGTCCAACATCTAATATATAATTTTATTTGTTATAACGGGCACAAGAAATATTAATCACTTAAAGCTAATATTAATCATCTGTTAAGGCTAGTAAACTGACAACTAATACTAGAATAGGATTTCATACTATGGTTGATAACATAGGCTTTTAGCTGACTGTATCTGTGAAGGTTCCTATGGAAACCAGAGGCTCTAGAAGTAATATGAGAATGAGACAATTAGTATAGGAATTAAACCTTACATGAACGTGGGAGGGTGTTAGCAAAGTGAGGCTGTGGAAGAAAAATCAAAACAGCAAGACCAGAGAAACCGTCATTAACCAGTCTTCTTGAAACACCGAAGTGAGTGGACAGGTCTAAGCATTCTAAGACAAGATTTTCTTAGACAAAATGTAAGAACTTGAGATTTCTGACCACATAAGTGAGATTGAAAGGGGCAACTCATAGAGAGGTCCATGGAAACTGCCCCCTCAGGAAGCTGTTGCCTCCTTGCAGTAGCTGCTTATGGGCTGCTAGGTCCAAACAGCTTGGGATAGACCAGGCTGCTGGTATTCAGTAAAGCCAGCCGTAGAGATGCAGAGCAGAGCAGAGTGAGGACAAGTTGGGGTTCCAGGCATCTTTCTGTCACCTTGTCAGACTAACAGCTTCCCAAGAGCAATAGTGTCTGCTTTACTTCAGCCTTCAAAATTGTGCACAGATTTCTGCTTTTAAGAGACCACTCTTACCTTGGAACATGCCAGGAAGTAATTTCTTGGAAACCTAGTTCTAAGACTTACCCAGGTAGGCATCACGTGATTTAGCACATGGACAATTGTAAAATATGCCCTGAGTTGACAAGAAACTATGTAACATTTTAATCTGTGGATCTTTTCCTACATAACTTTCTGGTAGTCCCTGAAAACCTTTCAGCTACTTTGAAGTATATCAATATCAATAGCATGGGCCTCTTAATCACTTAAAAATACTTTCCTTTTCCAACTAATGCACATCTTAGGAACATGAATACATCCAAAATAAACTGCATACTTATAATAGGTGGGAGAAAAGGCCATTTTTTTCATTATTTTTTGAAGCAATTATTCCTTTTGATTCACCTCATCATACTCTCCCATAAAATCTTTGCCTTGTTTGACACTCAGTGGATGAAAGATGTAGGATTCTTAAAAGAAAATTACCATAATTCTCCCTGCCCACACATTCTACCATTACATGTGGAGTCAGAGAATCCACACAATTGCCAGAGCAACTCATTTTTAAAGTCATGCTTCATGTGTAATAACAATATGTTCAAAATAAAAAGAGTCAGTAAGACTTCTGATGCAATAAATCTTCCATTTTTAGTTACCCTGAAGCACTTTACATAACTAAGGAATGTACCATAATAAAATTTTGGATGAGTGAATTATGTGCATTTTTTCCCTCTGAAGTAAGGAATGAGAAATTGTGACATGGAAGGTGAAGAAGGAAACTACGTAAAGTTAGGAAGGAATGCATATGGAATTTGAGGGTCAGGAAATTGATTTTTTTAACTGTTAATGCTAAACATACCTCTTGAAAATCTCTTAAGTACTCACAAAGGAACTTCATTCTACTACTGAAATCATTAAACCATTAGAGGTCTTTTGAAAATTTTTGGATTATATCTTGAGACAACGGGGTTATATGGACCCATTAATCAAGGGATTGCCAGTATCACCCCAGAGTGGGAGAATGAAGTGGAGTGTGCAAATGCATAAGAATGGGGATGATTTAGGGGCGCCTGGGTGGTGCAGTCGGTTAAGCGTCCGACTTCAGCCAGGTCACGATCTCGCGGTCAGTGAGTTCGAGCCCCGCGTCAGGCTCTGGGCTGATGGCTCAGAGCCTGGAGCCTGTTTCCGATTCTGTGTCTCCCTCTCTCTCTGCCCCTCCCCCGTTCATGCTCTGTCTCTCTCTGTCCCAAAAATAAATAAACGTTGAAAAAAAATTAAAAAAAAAAAAGAATGGGGATGATTTAGTGACACATTTATGCAGTCCAAATGAGAAATAATGGTGAGTAAATTTGAGAAATCATAAAGGGGAAAGAATGGATTGAAGAGAATACATGTTAGAAACAAGAAAGTTAGGATAAGATTTAGTAGTTGATTTGAAGTGTAAATGAAATATCATAGATAATTCTAATTTTCTGTCTTAGGCCACTGGATAAATAATGCCAACTACCATTCAGTCATACTGAAACACAGAAAAATGAGTGAGATAGCACTAAGGTAGAGATTAGTGAGCTATGTGGAGGGCATACATTGGTCTCTGCCACCCAGCTGCATGATGTTTGCAAGATCTCAAGAGAATATGTCCCAGGCACAACAATGTAAACATGTTGAGTAAAATGATTGCCAAAGAAATATTGAAGGACAAGCATCATCAGAAATCCCAAAGGAACCTGTTCTTAAGTAGAGATTTTTTATTATCCTTCTTCTAGACTTTTGTGTTCAATAAATCTGCCATGGACACCAGGAAGCTCACCAGGTATTTTCTAAACAGAACTTGGTTTGGAAACTATGGTTTTAGAAACCAACCATCTTGGTTTGTATGAGATACATGTATAAACCAATTGTAAGAGTTTCCTGCCAGTGCAGTTAATGCTTTCTTTTGCAACCTTTGTTTATAAAATGGGAATTCAGGATGATCAACCTCATAGAAAGCCTCTTAATGAAAATCAACTTGGTCTATGCACAGAAATTATTAGAGAAATAAAAGACTGCTCCCATCATCACCCATAGCCACTGAAGGATTATACTTTACCTCAGGTGTCAGTTATTTTCCTGGACAGTGTAGAAAGCAATCAACTTGGTCACTTTTGTTTTGTTTTACTAGATAAAAGCAGATTAATTAATTGGAACTGAAAGTATTATAAATAGTAATTCAATATATCTGGTGAAAACAAGGCCAAAGTTTTTTCTAGTTCAGTGTGTAGTTCTCTCTTTAGATGAATCATATTGGAATCCAAATCATAATGAGGTCAGGTCAAGTTTTGTCTCTTTTTTTGGAAATTATTTCATTAAAAAAGTTGCTGAGATTCTACTTATTTTGTCATATCTGCACTAGTATTTTAGATTTTAGATTTTAATGTTCAAGATGGTGCTGCTATGATTTCCTGTGAGAGATTGAGCCAGGTACCATTGTCTCTTCTCTTAATGTGAGTAGAGACACCAATGAATTTCATTATTGGTAGGACGTTAGATCATTTACAAACTAGAATGAAAACTAGTGGAAAATTGCAAAGGTAATATATTGGACCTCCTTATGCTTAGACTAAGCTATGTCCCAATTATTTCTAGTTCTTCCACAAAGAAAGCTTTGCAGGCAGGTCAAGCAGGTGAACATATGGATCTGTTGCTGAAAGGCAAGGTTTAATATTTAGCTATAAACATGATTTCACAAAATGTGAAATCCTGGGATTTCAAGGGGCAGTGCAACAGAATGAATGTTTGTGCTCCCCAAATTTGTATGTTGAAATTCTAACCCCAGGGTGATGATATGATGATGTGGAGTCTTTGGGAGATTATTAGGTCCTGAGATAGAGCTTCAGGAATGGGATTAGGACCTTTATAAGAAGCCCAAATGATCCCTTGCACTTGTTCCATATTAGGACACAGTGAAAAATGGCCATCTAGGAAATGAGTTCTCGCCAACACACCAAATCTACCAGCACCATGCTCTTGGACTTCACAGCCTCCTGAACTACAAGCCATCCAGTTAATGATACTTCTGTTATAGCAAAGTCAGTTGGGATTTTTCTTACGGACTGGATTAATGGTGAGACACCACCACTCTTACACATGAGGAGACTCAAGAGAACAAGATCTAGCATAAGAGTGGAGACTGCAGGTTTACAGAAAAGGCATAGAAAACCTTAGGACACCAGTAGATAGAGACATCAATATTTTTAAATTTTTTTATTGTTTTATTATTTATTTTTGAGAGAGAGAGACTAAATGCGAGTGGTAGAGGGGCAGAGAGAGAGAGACAGAGAGAGACAGAGACAGAATCTGAAATAGGCTCCAGGCTCCAAATTGTCAGCACAGAGCCCAATGCAGGGTTCAGACTCTGGAACAGCGAGATCATGGAACGGCAAGATCACGATCGGACGCCCAACCAACTGAGCCACCCAGGTGCCCCAAGACATCAATATTTTTAAATTTTATATTTCAAGTAGAAATAGAAGACTTTCTGAACAGCATTGAGGGCCTAAATATGATTCAATACCATGAAGCACCGGGACACTAACGATATGTATGGTTACATTCAGCAGTATGGTAGTGCGGGAGAAAAGGAAGTACTGGGGTAATTCAGTGTTGTGGTACCCCACCTTTACTTGACCCAAACAAATCCTCATTAAACTCATCCAAATCCAATCATATTGTCTCATTCCTTTTGTTATAAATTGGCTTAGAGTTGCTCAAAGAGATGTGAAAGGCCTGAAGGGATGTGGAGCTTCTGGGAAAGTTTCATAATTCTTAAGAAGAAATAAACAGAGAAAGCTAATGCTTTTTTTCCTCCTCTGTTTTGCTTAATCTGCCAGTGATACTTAAAACCTCAGCCATTATTTTGTAACTAGAAGAATATGCTGAGGATGGCAAAGAGAGAGGATGATGGAGCCATATCTTTGATGACATCATTACATCTCTGAATAAACCAGTCCTCCAACCACTCTGTTCACACAGCTAGTAATGTGAGATAACAAATTCTTATTTATTAAGTCATTTAGGCTTTTCATTTACTTATAGATGAAGGCATCCTAAAGAAAGTCGTCATTTTTCTAACAATTATTTTATCATGGTTTCTAAACATTGTGAGTGAAAACACTACTCTTAAACGAAGAGATTAAAACAATTATCTCTGTGTATGATTTAGCGCTCAACGTTTTAGAGAACTTTACTGTGAATTTATTAGCAATTCTTCCCAACTGTTATGTACAATAAGGTCAGTGTTCTCATAATTTTAACTTCTAAGAAGTCAAGATAAAAAGGGTCAAGTGGTTTACCTGAAGTAGCCCAGCACACCTGTTGAGTAATTTCTAACTCCTAGGCAAGAACTCTTAGATCAGAACTGCCCTGCCTCTGCTTCCTGTTCTGGTTTTCTCAGTGTTAATGGCTGACTGCCTGGCAGAGTCTTCTCTTACTACAGCTAGTAGTTTGGGTTAAAATCAAAAAGGTGCTGAAATAACTTCTATAATTTAGTTTTCTCTAGGTTGAACACCCTCAGGAATCACCCAGTGGCATAGTCTTAATGAGCTTAATGCCCCTGTTTAACATTTATATAGGATTCTGAGTACTGGAAAAAAACACTTCTGATGACATTTTGACGTGGGTTTAAGCAGTTATGTGAGGGATTATTTCAGCTCTGCCAAAATGACAAAGAATTCTGCTAATTGTAGAGGAATCTTAACATACTTTCAGCATTGTGCTCTCTTAATACTTTCAGTGCTTTCATTCAAAAAAATTCCAAAAACAGATTACTTAATATTGAATAAAAACACAGGTTAAACAATTCTATCCTTAGATTATCCCCGCATTAGGTTATTACTCCTTTTAGTTCTCTAATATTTGATATTTCTTTCATTCTATGACATTTTCAATTCTGTGCTACTCTAAATGAATTCAACTAATTCAAATATTAGGTTTAATTCTAAATTATGAAAACTCTATTAGAAGTCATGCTAGTTAATATTTATTTTCATTTGCAAGCATTTTAAAGGAAAAACAAATGGTAAACATTTTTATTTAAATAAGTGTTAGCAAAAAATTAAATTACTTTTCACTGACTAAGAAAATGGGATAGAGATGATTAATTCTGAGACGGATTGGGCTAACTATGTCAATATAGTGCTGCAGAAATATAATTGCATCAAAAATATCTAAAAGGATAAGTGTACAAGCCAACTTCTAGAGTCTAGACTTGTTATTAGGAGAAACAGTGAAATTATTTATTATTAAGTTGAATCCACATCTGTTTTTTAAAGCAAAATGGACCCAAATAACCCAGTAGAAGTTTGTTTTATCTTTTTTTCTGAAATAATTCAGGTAATGGTGAGGGGATTCCACAAAATACATAGTGAGATACTTTATTTCTCTTTGTCTACTGATAGGAAAAATATCTACAGCCAGTTTAAGTCACTGAATGCAGTATTTTGATTCATGCCTAAATCTCTTCTTCCTTCTGTGGTTTTACATGTGTTTTTAAATTTCATATAGGTTATTATATATACATTATACTTTTTACTACAGTTTTTGTAAGCAACTTAATTTTCTTTTGAAACATGGAGATTTTAATCCATAAAGTATGGCAATAATTTAATTTACAAATAATATTTTTCATAAGATGTATCATGACTTTTTGAAAATTATAATTTGAGGATATTATTATATGTTTTTCTATTCTTATAAACTCAGATTATGGCCCAATGTTTTACGTGAAAGTGGTGCTCAATAAATGCTTATTGAGCAGATTCAAAAATAATAATTACAGGTCTTTTTAATAAAATAAAATGTGCACATTAGGACAATTAGCTTTTGAACAGGAACACATTAGACAGGAAATGTTTTTGAACTCAGACAAACCTTTATAGAATCTTAGGTCTGCCAGTTGTTATCTCTGTGACTTTAGGCAAATCACATCATCTCTATGAACTCTGTTCCCTCATAAAATGGGGATGCTTAACCTCCAGTGTTGTGAAAGTACTAATGGCCATATATGTAAAGTATCTAACAAATTTTTGGCACACAGTATACATTCATTAAATGGTAGCAATTATATTTATTGCTTATTATTTCTACTTTTTAATTTTCTACAAATATAGGATGTTATACTGATGAGGGAGCTTAAGGCAAGCTTAGAGCAAAGCACAAGCCGGGAATACCCCCAGCCCAGGTGGGATACGTATGACATTCCTCAGGCATTCCTGGCTGCCCAAGAACAAAGGAAAGGGGAAAACAAGTGGTTAACTGATAGGGGTGCCTGGGTAGCTCAGTGTTGATTAAGTGTCTTGATGAAGTTTTGGGGTGATGGGGGTTCATGGGGTCCAGAGCCAATGTCCAAGAAAGAATTCTTGAAGACCTCTTTGGTGCAAAAAGGTGATTTTATTAAAACACAAGGACAGGACCCATGGGCAAGAAGAGCTGCACTGCAAATGTGGGGGGGGGGGGGGCGGGTGGCAGTGACCCTTTTATGGCGTCTGGGGAGACAAAGTCAAGAGGGAGTTTCCAAAGAGACTTTCACATGCTAAAGACTTACTGGAGGCCTAGCTAATTGTCAAGCTAAGGTTGTTTTTCCCTTTAAAGCATTAACTTGAAGACCTTAGAGAGTTCCTGGACTTCAGACTGTTGAAGGGATTGCCTTTTTGTGGTAAACTGGTAGAGACTCTTATCAGTATAACCATTTGTTTTTTGTCCTTTTTTGTTTGGGGGTAGCAGGGAGTGTCCAAGGAATATCACACATATCCCACAAACCCCCCCCACACCCAAAACTTCATTGATATGACAAGCAAATTTTCATACACCTTTCATACGCTCTACTTTTTTCTGCCAGTAATCAGTTCCCTGATAGCTTCTTATTAGCAGTGTGACTACTCTAATATGAATGGGGATTCCAAGTCCCTATGACAGAAATTATCCTATGTTGTCCATATTTATTTTCCATCTCCTACCTCCTTCAAGGTGGGTCCAAACTCAAGAGATTGTTCATTTCTAAGACATCATAGGGAAATTGGAACATCTGATTCTTTATTTGTCCTTGCTGGTATCCAATGAAATATCTAGTTTGTTTTTGTTTTTTGTCTCATCTTTTGAAACTAAAAGCTAATTAGAAAATTCCCTTTTCATTGCTTTCTGTTGCCGTGACATAGTTTTCCTAGAGCAGTGACTACCAAAGAGCCTGGCTAGAATGAAAGTGTATATGTGCAGGGAAAAAAATCTGAAAAAACAACAACAATTAACAGTTCAAATATATTAAACTCCCATATACAAAAATTCAAGGAATATTCAAACAGTAATGAAAAATCTGTTGTTATTAGCTGAAGGGGAATTTTAGAGGGAGAAGAGTATCCTGCTAGTAGAGAAACTAAAATCAGATTTAGATACATCAAAGTCAAGTCAGTAAAGAACTCAGTTTCTAGGAGTGGACTGTGTCATTGCTGCCTGCTAACCAAGGGCAAGAATCAGATTACATATAATACTCTAACCAGGCAGCATCTGTTACAAGGTGACAGACAAGTTTTCTCTTTATTTCTGCAGCCATACTGGCTAAGGGAAAAAGAGAGAAGAAAAGCTCTTCCTAATGTTTTCTTGGGAAAAACATTGCCTGAAAGTTACATAATTTTTACTTGCTGGATTGCTCACCTATTATTTGTAGCTTGGTAAAGATACATCGGCTCATAAGTAAATATTATATAGTTTATTCTATCTGGGGCTTATATTATTCCTAAATGATACTTTTTTTCTTTATAAAACTCTAAGATAAGTTAACTGTAGAACTTCAGAAGACACTCAGAAGCAGAAGCTAATTGAATTTAAATAAATATTTTAATAAACCAACTATAGACAGTAAAAGTACATGGAATGCTATTTATTTTTATACAGTTCTGACAAAAAAAGTGATAATTCATTACTGATTGTCTCCTACTGTAACATGAAACATGGATCATTGGCAAGCTTAGGTATCTAGAGGGAAAAAATGCAGAACCAGGAAGAGGTATGAAGAAGATGTCTCAGGATAGACATTTCCACACAAATCTTGTCTAAGCCACCCCCAGTAATCTGATGAGGACTATGTATTAGTCAGAGTTCTATCAGAGAAGCAAACATAGTACAAGTGATCTAGAATGCTGATACATTATAGGAGTTGGACCTCAAACCATTGTGAATGGGTAGATCAACCTATGTAGGTATTGTCTGTTGTTCTGTCTCTAGCTTGGCCAGATTAGTAGTTGGGAAACAAAGTGGAAAAACTGAGACCTGCACAGATTGGAATCCATGAGAAGGTGACTACTGGAATCCATAAGGACAGAGTGGAATTTGTGTTCGTCTGTCACTAGATACAATCATGATGCCATGATGGCTGTAGGAGAAGGAGGCACCCTTGGCCATATTGCTACACTAAACTTGGCCCAAAACTTGAAGAAACAGGATGGTCCTCTGGTGCTCCACTCTATTGAAATGAGTTAGTAGGTCAGTAATGAGGTAAATAAGCTTCCACAGTACCTGGTGATCTGCAGCAGTATTCAGAATTTAAGATCTGCCTTCCAGATCTTGCACAAAATATCCTGTGGCCAGGGAAGGGAATTCTGGAAAACATGGTTTCACTTTAGGTAAATAGACACAGTATAAAGTTCTCACAAATAGTTAATACTAAACATTTAATTATGAATGAGCATGACTTATCTTGTTCTTAGTCATTTTTATTTATATTTGTAAACTACTTAATAAGTAGTTTACTGCTTATTTCATAATGAGAATAATACTCATGGTGGGTTATATGATAGCAAAATATATGTTTAGGACACCAGCAAAGTAGAGGGACCAAAATTAATTATTTTGAAAAAAGTTTAAATTTCCAAAAGTGTGACAAGAAATTAGTTTTTGTGTTTCTATTGATATTTTATAGTTTGGTGTTTCTTTATGTTGAATTGTGTATTATTAGATGGGCAGTAGGTAAAGCTATAACCATAATCTTAGTTCTTAAGATAGCCAAAGGGCTTAAACTAGCCCTGAATTCTACAGTTATCAAAGAATAACTGAATTGTTTACACAAAAATCTCAAAACTAAACAAAACTCTTTCAGGAGTTAAAAGTAAAATCTTATAGACTAAGTCCAGTCAACTTTTAAAGTCACTTTCTTTGGTAGGAGGGCTTGTTCCTTTTAAGATAAAGCCTCACGGGGCGCCTGGGTGGCGCAGTCGGATAAGCGTCCGACTTCAGCCAGGTCACGATCTCGCGGTCCGTGGGTTCGAGCCCCGCGTCAGGCTCTGGGCTGATGGCTCAGAGCCTGGAGCCTGTTTCTGATGCTGTGTCTCCCTCTCTCTCTGACCCTCCCCCATTCATGCTCTGTCTCTCTCTGTCCCCAAAATAAATAAACGTTGAAAAAAAAAATTTTTAAGATAAAGCCTCAGTGGGGCCCATTTTCTAGGTGTGCTGAATTTTGTGTATGCAATAGAACAAGGGATTTGCTTTATGTTATCAGCCAGGAACTTTAAATATATCAAGACTAATGATCATATGGAACTACAGAAAAGGTGAAGCCTGTATATATCTCTCAATCGATTAATAAATAAAACCTAGTAGTAAGATGCCATCTCTCACAACTCTATTCAGGCACCAAAACTGATTTGTGAAAATTTAGACAGATTTTGAATCCCTTCTATATTTCCTCTCCTATTGTATATTGTGTTTACTCACAGAAATATGTGTTAATTCTACATAAATAAACTGAAAGAGCTCCTGGATTAAGGTTGCAAGATAAGATACAGGACATCGAGTTCAATTTAATTTCAGATAAACAACACTTTCTTTTTTTTAGTATAAGGATTGCATGGGGCATATATATATATATATATATATATATATATATATATATATATATATAAAATATATATCTATATATGCATCTGTTATCTGAAATTCAAATTTAACTAGTTGCCCCTTACTTATATTTGATTTATCTGGCAACTCTACCTTGAGCATATGGTAGAAAATTAATATAAAAATGCTCACCTGGACTGTATGAATAATCACCACATGGAAATATTAGAACAGGGTATGAGAATGATGGAAAGAAATCTTCTTGAGATCATGTGCAAATTTTCATGATGTTCCCAGGAAAAATCCCCTCCCTACCTCCTTATCCCCATTTCTACTCCATCTCAGGAGCCATGTAATCTTCTAGCCATTTTAGCCTCAAGGGTCTGCCTGTGTCACTAAGAATGAATTAAATTGGCTGTGTATCTCCCCCATTCTCCAAGTAACTGTTTATCATTGTTGTCATGTTTCCCTTTTCTCTCAATGCTTCTTCATAACAATCTCAGCTGCTAAAGTCAAAAAGGAACAAAAAAGATTCTGTTGTCATAAAAGTGCCACTAGCATTTTTTTTATTATACACTGTGGTAATATAACTAGCTTAAAAAGTAATCTTCAAAACCATCAAGAGAGGAAGGAAGGGCTGTTGAAACCCAAAAAGACAAAAATAGAAAGAGTATTAAAACTGCAACTGATCCCATTCTGATGCATTCAACGGCTTCTTTCCTCTTTCAGAGTTGTGAGAGCTTAACATTTAAAGAAGTATTGGGAAAAGCAGTGGAAAAGAATTACAAACAAATAAAGTCTAAATCTACAAAGGAGATGAATAAAAAGTCTAAATCTACAAAGCAGATATCAGTCAAATAAATGAATTACTTTTAAGCATTATACCTTCTCCATGCCCTATAAACAAATCATAAAATATATGAAACAAAAGTTATCTGTGTTACTGAAAAAGGCTTATTGTCAATGGTTTTTTAGTGCTTTTTCCAACCAACTAATTTGTACTAGCACCAGTAGTTTTAATTATAGCAAGATGATACAAGGAGATTTTAGGATAAAGTAAGTATAATGTGGCTCTTAGGAGACAAGCATTTGTAATTAGCTTGGAATTAAATATGGATTCTGTCTCTTTCTAGCTAGAGGATCTCGGTCAGATAAGCTGCTTAACCTTCTGAAGCTGTCGTTTGGTTTCTCCATTTACAAATTGGTATTATTAATGGCACCTCTTTTATGGGGTTTTGTTACGATTAGGTGAGGTCATGTTTGTAAAGGTTTTGGAATAGAACCCACCAAATAATTTACTCTAACATAATTATTATTTATGATGCAGCTTTTTTTTCTAAAAGTTTTATTTCATAAATTGTCACATAGAAATGTGAGGTTTTGTCTTGAGTCAGGTAAGAAAAATTGAAGTAATATTGAACATATGGGAGCACAAAGAGGAAAGAGATGTGTTCATTCATTAATTTATTCAGCATATTTATACTGAGTATCTACCATGTACCAAGCACTGTGGGAAACTAACTTTGAGGGCTAAACAAAACAACCTCTGTCCTCTAATACCATATAATCTAATAAGGGAGATGGCTAGGGTACAAGACACTCTTTTACAGTGTGTTGAGTGCAGTGATGCAAATACTTACAGGATAAAAGGCACTTACCGGCACCTAGGGCAGACATAGAAGGAGGCATCCTTGAGTATACATGTCTTTGTTCAGTCTTGAAAAATGCACATGAATTATTCAGATAAAGAAAGGATAATTTAAGGGTGGATTTTACAACATAACTACAGCTTGAAGTTTCATTGTGGCATAGTATAGGATATACAAGAGCTACCGGGAACTACAATGTAAAGTTTAATACAGGACTGGCAGGATATTAATCTGTAGTGGAAGCCACAGCCAGATAGTGGAAGGTCTTAGATAGCAAAGTTAGGTGTTCAGATTTTATCATGAAGGCACTAAAGGGCTACAGGAGGATTTTAATCAAGGGAGAGATCAGACTTTTCCTATTTAAAAGATCATTCTGGAGGCATAAAAAGATTTTACTGGAGGGAGGTGTGTACAAAAGCAAGAAGATCACATCTGTTGCAGTAATCAAGGTGAGATTCTGATTAAGAAAATGGAAATGGCAACAGAGACAGGGAGGAAGGAAATGTATCAAGAAACACTTAAGACTAGAATTAGAAGGGTTGAAGTGTGAGGGTTGGGGGGAAAGGATAATCGATGGGGATGCCCAAATATCTGCTTTACAACACAAGTTAGAGTATGGAGGGTGAGAGAAGGGCAGGGCATTGAGCTTCTGTAAGTCATTAAGTAATTGGCAGCATTGTAACTAACTGTGAGGCATTTAATTGGTATAAAAAAAAACCCCACTATTTTAACATGTTCTCACCTGTTGGGCTTTTAATTTTTCCAAAAATCTAAAAGTAGTATATTCTGGTTTTAAAATTCTTGGCAGATACATTACACATACTTAATTAGCTCTTCTTCAATTCTAAGGGTAGTTTCAAGTGGAAATATGCTCCTTCCTCTGGTAAATAGAAGAAAAGGAGAAGAAAGCAGTCAGGAGTAGGAGACTTTAGTTAACAATTTTGCCTTTAGTGGACAGCAAGACATATGCCATAAATTCATCCATATATGGAGTTGCTTAAAAGAGAGAACACCTAGATATTTCTAAAGTATTTCACCTAAAAATGAAATGAAAGCAAAAATACTAGTAAAACTGGATTTAAACATCGAAATGGGGTCAAAACAAAGATGAAAAAAGCTGCATATAAAGAAAGAAACAATAAAAAACATAATATATAAATAGAATATCTAATGAATCTCCAAAGAATTAAACTTCAGAGTCACTTTTTCTGGGAAGTCCAGCACGTAGCATACCACATAAGTTTTATAATAACATCAACATTACTTATTAGAATAAGAAATTTTATGAGACATTGGTATAGTATATTGAAATCACAGATTAATGTGAAGTCCCAATTTTCAGTAGCTTATAACTTTGGCAGAACATTTAATTTCAAACGGAACTTGGCATGAGTTTACTCTCTGTCAGACTTCAGTACTTGCCAAGTTTGACAAAAATCCAGTTCAGCTGTTTTAGGCTAATGTGAATGCCAAAGTAAAGACTTTTTTTTCATTTAGTTGAACATTTTTCATTATAAAAAGCAAAAATGAGTAAATGAGTGTTTATTGTCAGGCTCTTTAATTAATGTAAAACAATCCTCACACACAAAGCAGAAACGCAAAGTGATTCAGTGAACGAAGTAATGGAGTGGGGACTCCGTAAGTAATTCCAGTTTTGCTACCAATTCAGTTTATAAATTTGGAAAAGTAACTTAGCCTCTTAGTGTCTCAGCTTATTCAACAGTAAAATTAGGAGATTAATAGAAACTTGCATAATCATAATACTGAAATGGCAATAAAGTAATTTTCAAATTTAAGCCTATAATAATTTCTCTTTTCAATATACTTGCGTTATAATACAAATCCTTGCATTCTTATGTAGATAGATAAATTTTGCCATGCAATCATGAACTATCTAAAGTTATATAAAAAGATCATCTATTAATATATAAACTATACCCTGGGAATTAGGATCTTTGAGAAGCTATGTTTATTCTTTTGACACATTGGATATCATTTAGTCATTTAATTATTTGGTTCACCATTTTTTAAATTACTACTTCATTATAAATTTTTTTTTTCTTCAACGTTTTTATTTATTTTTGGGACAGAGAGAGACAGAGCATGAACGGGGGAGGGGCAGAGAGAGAGGGAGACACAGAATCAGAAACAGGCTCCAGGCTCTGAGCCATCAGCCCAGAGCCCGACGCGGGGCTCGAACTCACGGACCGCGAGATCGTGACCTGGCTGAAGTCGGACGCTTAACCGACTGCGCCACCCAGGCGCCCCACTACTTCATTATATAAAACAACACCATCATGGCTTAAAAAGGTTAGTAAGTCTACTCCAAAGTTTTGTGTTTTTTTTTTTCTATTAGAAGGTAGGCAAAAAATCCAACTAGTTAAAAGGTCATTGCAAACACTATAGGCCCTTTCTATGTGTAATGAGTGAAATTACTATTTTTCTGGTCACATTAGAAATCAGTAAGCTCTTTTACATAGCACAGTCAATTGAATGGCAGTTTGAATTGCCCCTTGGGGCATCCTCAAAACACCAGAATAATCCAATAATTTTAATTCCATAGACATAGCAACAAATTGTATGCAAAAGATTTCCCATCTATGCAGGTCTAGACTTCATAGAAACACACCTAAGAAAAAAATTCAATGGCATTTAGTTATAAAGTTATCTACAAACCCCCAGGTATTTGTTACTATGTAAGAATAAACACAAAGAGTGATATTGCTAAGATGGCAAAGTGCGAGACCTTAGCCTCCATCCCTGACAAAGATCAACAATTAGACAACTATCCCAAAACAAAAACAGATCTGGGAGAGCCCACTTAAGAAACTTCAATCATTCAGTGGAACAAAAAATTGAGAATAACTGCGCAAAAGGAAAGGAGAACAGCTTCACTTTACCTACATCATCTCATCCCATAAGCTGGCATTTCTCAGTGCCAAGAAGAAACAACCCAGCTAGAAAGAGTTCTCCTCACAGGGAAAAGAAGAATGG
Source organism: Felis catus (assembly GCF_018350175.1). Lineage (NCBI taxonomy): Eukaryota > Metazoa > Chordata > Mammalia > Carnivora > Felidae > Felis > Felis catus. The sequence continues at coordinate 48,827,807 of NC_058384.1, read as the reverse complement.
GGTAAGTGAACAGCTTCCCTAGCCTTTTAGAGCACTGAAGGAGGGCCCTGCTTTGTTTTCATCCCACTCAGAGATTGCCAAAGCTGAGATGTATAGAGATGGTTATGGACAAGGAAGAGGCCAAATAAGTATTTTAAGATGCTCAGAGAGCTACAAAAGAATACCAAGAATTAATTGAATAATATCAAGAAAACAATACAAAAACAAAAGAGAAGTTCAACAAGATAGAAAACATATAGAGAACCAAACAGGAGCACCTGGGTGGCTCAGGAGATTAAGTGTCTGACTCTGGATTTCGGCTCAGGTCATGATCTCATGGCTTTGTTGGTTTGAGCCCCACATCAGGCTCTGCACTGGCAGCACAGAGCCTAGTTGGGATTGTCTCTCTCTCCCTCTCTCTGCCCCCAACCCCCATACTCATGCTGTCTCTGTCTCTCTCAAAATAAATAAATAAACTTAAATAAACAAACCAAATTTTGGAACTGAAGAAACCATAATAAATTTGAAGAACTCAATAGAGAGCTTCAACATCAGACTAGACCAACAGAGAGAAAGAATCAATAAACTTGAAGACAGATTACTGGAAAATATCCTGTTAGAGGAGAAAAAAGAAAAAAAAGTGAAAAGGAATGAAAAAGTTTACAGGTCTTATAGGATACCATTTAAACAAACAATCTTTATATCATTAGGCTGTGAGGAATAAATGAGGTAGAAAGTTTATTAATATAAATAATAGCTGAAGATTTCCCAACCTAGGAAGAGATCTGGACATCCAAGTTCATGAAGCTAATACGTCACCTCAAAATTCCAATCCAAATGAACTTCTCCAAAACACATTATACTAAAACTCTCAGAAATCAAAGATGACAAGAGAACTTTAAATGCAGCAAGAAAAAAAATAACTTTCTAATACAAGAGATTCTCATAAAGCTATCTGTGAATTTCTCAGCAGAGATCTTGCAGGCCAGGAGAGAATAGAATGATACATTTGGAGTTCTGATAGAAAGAAACCCAACAAGAATATTTTGTTAATCAAAACTGCCCTTCAGAAATGAAAGTAAGATAAAGACTCTCCCAAAAGCTAATGGAGTTCATTACCATTAGACCTGCCCTATAAGAAAGGCTGGGAAGGGGTTCTTCAAGCTGAAATAAAAGGTTGCTAACTAGTAGCATGAAAACATATGAAAATAAATAAACACTGGTAGACACAAGTATATAGTCAGATCACAATACTCGAATGCTTGTGATGTGTTAGCCACTTAACTCTAGCATAAAGGTTAAAGGAAGAGAGTATTTAAAATAACTATAGTTGGGGCGCCTGGGTGGCGCAGTCGGATAAGCGTCCGACTTCAGCCAGGTCACGATCTCGCGGTCCGTGAGTTCGAGCCCCGCGTCGGGCTCTGGGCTGATGGCTCAGAGCCTGGAGCCTGTTTCCGATTCTGTGTCTCCCTCTCTCTCTGCCCCTCCCCCGTTCATGCTCTGTCTCTCTCTGTCCCAAAAATAAATAAACGTTGAAAAAAAATAAAAAATAAAATAACTATAGCAACAAGAAAATGTTAATGGATGTTAATGGATACACAATATAAAAAGATGCAGAACGTGATATCAAAAACAAAAATGTGTGAGAAGAAAAAGTAGGCCCTGCATTGGGCTCCAGCTCAGAACCTGGAGGCGGCTTCAGATTCTGTGTCTCCTTCTCTCTCTGCCTCTCCGCACCTTGCTCTCTGTCTCTCTTTCTCTCAATAAATAAATAAATATTTAAAAAAAATTTTTTAACTTGCCACAGTCTGGCCAATGACCAAAAACTGCCCACTGCAGGCTCAGAGTCCTCTGCAGAGGACTGGCCTGAAGGACAGAGCAGCCAAAATGCACACAGCAGAGTGCACACAACACACACTGTAGACATTCCCTGAAGCACCAGTCCTTGGTCACCATATGACCTCTTCTTCATAAAACCATTACTCTGAGGAGCAGGAAACATAATAGGCTTTTCTGACATGGAGAAGAAGACAGAGACCTAGACAAAATGCCAAGATGTTTAATTCATCCCAAATTAAACAAAAAGATAAGGTCATGGATTCTAAGGAAAACAAATATAGGTAATATACCTGAAGGATAATTTAAAACAACAATCACGTGGATATTCACTGGGCTTCAGAAAATAAAGGAAGGCTTCAGGAAGGCCCTTATCACAGAGAAAAAAGAGTTAAAAAACAGAAATGAAAAATACATAACAGATTAGAGACAGACTGTGTGCAATGAACACAAAGATGGAAGGAGGAGAGGAATGAATAAGTGATATAGAAGATAAATTAATGGAAAATAATGAAGTTGAACAAAAGAGAGAAAGAAGAATTATGGAACATGAGAATAGATTTAGGGAACTCTGTGACTCCATCAAACATAATAATATTTGTATTATAGGAGTCCCGGAAGAGAGTCCCAGGAGAAGAACAGAGAGAAAAGGGGGCAGAAAATTCATTTGAGGAAATCATAGCTGAAAACTTCCCTAATCTGAGGAAAGAAGCAGTCATCCAAATCCAGGAGTTACAGAGAACTCCCATAAAAATCTAGAGTAGGCCAATACCAAGACCTATTACAATTAAATTTGAAAACTATAGTGATAAAGAAAAAAACCCTAACAGCAGAAAGTCAAAAGAAGTCCCTAACTTACAAGGGAAGCCCCATAAGGTTAGCTGCATATCTCTCAACAGCAACTTGGCAAGCCAGAAGGGAGTGGCATGATATATTGAATGTGCTGAATGGGAAAAATCTGCAGCCAAGAATACTCTATCCAGCAAGGCTATTATTCACAATAGAAGGAGAGATAAAGAGTTTCCCAGACAGACAAAAACTAAAGGAGTTTGTGACCACTATACCAGCCCTGTAAGAAATATTAAAGAGGACTCTATGCATGGAAAGGAAATACCAAAATTGACAAAGACAAGAAAGGGAGAGAGAAAATCTCCAGAAATGACAAAAGAAGTAATAAAATGGCACTAAATTCATATCTATCAATAATTACTCTGAATGTAAGTGGCTAAATGCTCTAATAAAAAAATGTAGGCTGTCAAAATGGATTAAAAAAACAAGACCCATCTATATGCTGCCTATGAGAGACTCATTTTAGACCTAAAGACACCTGCAGATTGAAAAAGAGGGGCTGGAGAATGCTTATCATGTGAATAGATGTCGAGAGAAAACTGGAGTAGCAATACTTTTATCAGACAAACTAGATATTTTTATTTTACTTATTTTATTTTCAAATTTTTTATTTAAATTTTAGTTAACATACAGTGAAATATTGGTTCCAGAAGTAGAATTCACTGATTCCTCACTTACATACAATACCCATTGCTCATCATAACAAGTGCCCTCCTTAATCTTATCACCCATCTAGCTCATTGCATCCCCATATCTCTCCATCAACCCTCAGTTTGTTCTCTATCTCTAAGAATTTCTCATGGTTTGTTTCTCTGCCCCCCCCCTCGCCTCACCATATATTGTTTCTTAAATTCCACATATGAGTGAAATCTTGTGGTATCAGACAAGCTAGATTTTTTACCAAAGATTGTAATAAGAGATGAAGAAGGGCACTATACATAATAAAGGGGACTATCCAACAATATCTAACAATTGTAAATATTAATGTCCCCAATATGGAGACAACCACATATATGGAAAAGTTAACAACAGACATAAAGAAACTCATTGATAATAATACAGTAATAGCAGGGGACTTTGACACCCCACTTACATTAATCAGCACTTACATCAATCATTTAGGCAGAAAACAACAAGGAAACAATGGTTTTGAATGACACAATGGACTAGATGAACTTACCAGATACATTCAGAACATTTCTTCCTAAAAGAGTAGTGTACACATTTTTTTCAAGTGCATGTGAAACATTCTCCAGAATAGATCACATATGAGGTCACAAATCAGGCCTCAACAAGTACCAAGAGATTGAGATCATACCATGCATCTTTTTTGACCGCAAAAGTATGAAACTTGAAGTGAACCACAAGAAAAAAAATGGAAAGACCATAAATGCATAGAGGTTAAAGAATATCCTACTAAAGAATGAATGAGTCAAACAGGAAATTAAAGAAGAAATAAAAAAATACATGGAAACAAATGAAAATGAAAACCTGATGGTCCAAAACCTTTGGGATGCAGCAAAGGCAGTCCTAAGGTAGAAGTGTATAGCATTACAGGTGTACCTCAAGAAGCAAGAAAAATCTGAAGTAAACAAGCTAAACTTACACCTAAAAGAGCTGGAAAAAGAGGAACAAATGAAGCCTAAAGCCAGAAAAAAGGTAAATAATAAAGATTAGAGCAGAAATAAGTGACATATAAGCTAAAAACAAAAACAAAATAAAACAAAACAAGAAAAAAACAATAGAACATATCAGTGACACCAAGAGATGGTTCTTTGAAAAAAAATAATAAAATTGATGAAACCCTAGCCAGATTTGTCAAAAAGAAAAGAGAAAGGACCCAAATGAATAAAATCACAAATGAGAGAGGAGAAATAACAACCAACATAACAGAAATGCAAACAGTTCTAAGAGAATATTATGAAAAACTATATGCCAACAAATTGGACAACCTAGAAGAAATGGATAAATTCCTAGAAACATATAAACTACCAAAACTGAAAAAAGAAGAAATAGAAAACTTGAACAAATCAATAACCAAAGAAATTGGATCAGTAATCAAAAATTTCCCAACAAACAAAAGTCCAGGACCAGATAGCTTACAGGTGAATTCTACCAAACATTTAAAGAAGGGTTAATAACTTACTCTTTTCAAACTGTCCCAATAAAGAGAAAAAGAAGGAAAACTTCCAAATTCATTCTATAAGGCCAGCATTACCCTGATTCCAAAATCAGACAAGACTCCACTAAAAAAGAAAACTACTGGCCAGTATCCCTAATGAACATGGATGCAAAAATTCTCAACAAAATACTACCAAATCAAATAAAATAGTACATTAAAAGAATTATTCACCATGATCAAGTGGGATTTACTCCAGGGCTGCAAGGGTGATTCAATATTTGCAAATCAATCAACGTGATATACCACATTAATAAAAGAAAGAATAAAAACAACATGATCCTGTCAATAGATGCAGAAAAAGCATTTAACTAAGTACAGCATCCATTCTCAATAAAAACCCTCAACAATGTAGAGATAGAGGGAACATACCTCAACATCATAAAAGCCATATACAAAAGACCCACAGCTAATAACATCCTGAATGGGGGAAAACTGAGAGCTTTTCCTCTATGGTCAGAAACAAGACAGGATTGTCCATTCTCACCATTGTTATTTAACATAGTACTGGAAGTCGTGGCCTCAGCAATCAGAAAACAAAAAGAAATCAAAGGCATCCAAATTGGCAAAGAAGAAGTCAGACTTTCAGTATTCACAAATGACATGACGATACTCTATGTAGAAAATCCAAAAAAAACTCCACCAAAAAATTGCTAGACCCAATTTATGAATTCAGCAGAGTCATAGGATATAAAATCAATGTAGATAAATCTGTTGCATTTCTATACATGAATAATGAAGCAGCAGAAAGAGAAATCAAGGAATCAATCCCACCAAAATCCATAAGATACCTAGGAACAAACCTAACCAGAGGCAAAAGATCTGTATTCTGAAAACTATAAAACACTGATGAAAGAAATTGAAGATAATGCAAAGAAATGGAAAAACATTCCATGCTCATGAATTAGAAGAAAAAATATTGTTAAAATGTCTATATTACCCAAAGCAATCTATACATTTAATGCATTCCCTGTTGAAATACCACCAGGATTTTTCACAGATCTAGAACAAACAGTCCTAAAAGTTGTATGAAACCACAAAAGACTCTGGTAAGCCAAATCAATCTTGAAAAAGACAGGCAAATCTGGAGACATCACAATTCCAGGCTTCAAGTTGTATTACAAAGCTGTAGTGATGAAGACAGTATGGTAGTAGCACAAAAACAGACACATAGATCAATAGTACAGACTAGAAAATCTAGAAATGGACCCACAACTATATGGTCAACTAATCTTTGACAAAGCAGGAAAGAATATCCGATGGAGAAAACACAGTCTCTTCAACAAATGGTGTTGGGAGAATTGGACAACAACATGCAAAAGAATGAAACTGGACCACTTTCTTACACCATATACAGAAATAAATTCAAAATGGATGAAAGATCTAAATGTGAGACAGGAAACCATTAAAATCCTAGAGGAGAACACAGGCAGTAACGTCTGACACTGGACATAGCAACTTCTTACTAGGTATGTCCCCAAAGATAAGGGAAACAAAAGCAAAAATAAATTATTGGGACTTCATCAAAATAAAAAACTTCTGCACAGTGAGAGAAATAATCAACAAAACTAAAAGACAATGTATGGAATGGGAGAAGATATTTACAAGTGACATATCTGATAAAGGGTTAGTATCCAATATATATAAAGGACCTATAAAACTCAGCACCCTAAAAATGAACAATTCAGTTAAAAATGGGCAGAAGACATGAAGACACAGTTTTCCAGAGAAGACACAGACATGGCGAACAGACACACATAAAGATGCTCAATATCACCCATCATCAGGTAAATACACATCAAAACACACTAAGATATCACCTCACCTCTAGTCAGAATGGCTAAAATTCTGAAACATAAGTGTTGGTGAGGATGTGGAGGAAGGGGAACCCTCTTACACTTTTGGTGGGAATGCAAACTGGTGCAGCTACTCTGCAAGACAATGTGGAAATTCCTCAAAAAGCTAAAAATAGTACTACCCTACAATCCAGCAAGTGCACTGCTAGATATTTGCCCAAAGGAGATAAAAATACTCATCAAAGGCATACATGCATCCCCATATTCACAGAAGCATTATCAACAGTAGCCATATTATGGAAAGAGGCCAAATGATGGATGGATAAAGAAGAGGTGTCATATATATATATATATATATATATATATATATATATATACACACATATATACACATATGTGTGTGTATATATATACACACAATATATACAATATAAAAGAGGTGTGTGTATATACACACACACACACACACACACACACACACAATATATACAATAGAATATTACTCAGCCATTAAAAAAAATGCAATCCTGCCATTTGCAATGACATGGATGGAACTAGAAAGTATTATGCTAAGTGAAATAAGTCAGAGAAATACAAATACCATATGATTTCACTAATATGTGGAATTTAAAAAACAAAACAAACTTAAGGGGGGGGGGCAAACCAAAAAACATACTCATAGAGAACAAACTGAGGGTTACCAGAGGGAAGGTGGATGAAGGGAATGAGTTAGATAGGTGATGATGATTAAGAAAGGAACTTGTGATGAGCACCAGGTGTTGTATGTAAGTGTTGAATCACTAAATTCTACAATGTTGTACAATGGCAAAATAATTTTAGAACTACAGGCAACAGATAAGTAGGAGACTAGGAGTTCCCCTAAAATAACAGGGGTGGGTGTTGGAGAATGACAGTGAAGTAACTGGTATTCGTAGTCTATGTAAATACTTCAAGAAGATCACTTTCACTATTTTGTGTTCTAGATACTATATTTCCATATTAGATTTCATTTGAAGAAATATTTTGTTAACATTTCAAGACTACTTGAATTCAGCATATCCAATATATGACTTAACTTGGCTGGTAATAGTAAACATACTTGAAGATCTATATGTTTATATTATATAGTGACATCTTGATTATCACAGAAATGAGTTTGATAATGTAATATTGTTAGTAATCAATAGGCATAGATTTTGTTTAAAACTCTCTTTCTAACTTAGCTTGAGATGATAATTAATGATTATTTGAGGAAGATGGTATGGCATTGATGTATAGCTTCTCTCCAGCCAGGAGATAAACTCAACTTCAGCATTGATGTTTTCAGTTCAAAAACCAAATTCTTCTCAAGTCAGCTAACATACACTGATGTACTAAATATTCTACCCTATGCTGACCATATACCCCAATGCTACATTTCTTAAACACAGTATAATACATATACATGTATCTTTACATCCTGTCCTTATATCCTTAACCTGTTATCTCAAAAGGTAGGTAGCAATCCATCCCAATGTATCCATCATGTGCTATATACATAGTATGCTTTTTGTTACTGTCTTATTCCATTATTTAATCACTTCACTTAGGTATAATTCCTATAACATACAGAGAACAAGTACCTATACATGACCCAACAATCAGTGTCCATATGCACAAAAGTGTCTGAACAGATACTAATATTATGTGTATTTCCTCTGAAAGTACTATTAAACACTACAAACATAAAAGTTTGTTAAGAGGAAGCTGGGTGCCTCAGTTGGTTGAGCATCTGATTTCAGCTCAGGTCATGATATCACGGTTCATGAGTTTGAGCCTTTCAGTGGGCTCACTGCTGTCAGTGCAGAGCACACTTTGGATTCTCTGTTCCCCTTTCTCTGCCCCACACCAGCTCATGCACTCTCTCCCTCAAAAAAACATTAAAAAAGGAAATTTTAGGGGCGCTTGGGTGGCTCAGTCAGTTAAGCATCCAACACTTGGTTTCAGCTCAGGTCATGATCTCACGGTTTTGTGAGTTGAGGCCCCTTGTCAGGCTCTGTGCTGGCAGCACAGAGCCTGTTTGGGATTCTCTCTCTCCCTCTTTCTCCCTCTGCCCCTCCCACACTTGCACTGTCTCTGTCTCTCTCAAAATAAATAAATAAACTTAAAATAAAAGAAATGTAGGGGCGCCTGGGTGGCGCAGTCGGTTAAGCGGCCGACTTCAGCCAGGTCACGATCTCGCGGTCCGGGAGTTCCAGCCCCGCATCAGGCTCTGGGCTGATGGCTCAGAGCCTGGAGCCTGCTTCCGATTCTGTGTCTCCCTCTCTCTCTGCCCCTCCCCCGTTCATGCTCTGTCTCTCTCTATCCCAAAAATAAATAAACGTTGGGAAAAAAACCAAAAACTTCTTTAAAAAAAAATAAAAATAATTAAATAAAATAAAATAAAATAAAAGAAATGTATATTAAAAAAAGTGTTTTGTTAAGCCTGGTGTTTTTTGCAATGACATGAACATAAAAGAGTGGAGTGTTTGTTTCTAGCACAATATTATCAGTATGGAAAATAAAGCTAACCCTAAATTTTTAACTAAGCCATTTGATTTTGTTTATAATGTTTAAGAAAATATGCTGTAAAAAGCATTGTGAATATCTTACTATTACAATAATATTTTTTAAATCTTCTTAAATAAATTTAGGACTCAGAAGATGTCACACTAGTACTTTTAGGTTTTCTCCCTGCAACAGATGACACAAGAAGCAAAAATTTTAAAACTAGTTGTGAAGTATAATCACATAAAAGATTAGCATTGTAGTTTACTTTTTCTCCATGGATGCTGACATTTTTCATAGTTTAACCTATTAGACTCTTTCCTTTTTTGGCTTGAAAAATGTATTCCGTGTTTTAAAGAAAAGTTCTATAATGATAATCTATTTGGAATTTTTTCCGGTTCCCCTCCTAGTAAAAACTGTAATCATCTAGAATAAGACCATATTGATCACTCCCTTCCCTGACCATATACTTCAGGCTGTGATGACTCTTAGCTTGAATATCTTGATGAACATCCTTTATGGAAATTAGATACAACCCTCAAATTTGTTTCTTCCCTGTTGTTAGAGCAACTTGAACCAGAGTCCTGGAGAACCTGTCAAGAATACCTTAAGGAGGGCTATCAACTTAGCATATCCCCATCATAACTCTTGCCAACTCCTGCTTTACATTCTTAGATATTTTCTTTTACATCTTCCTCACTCTCTTTGTGACTCTTTCCCTAGTTACAGATTACTGCTTAGTGCTATGAGGCATCTATTCTTAATGGTTAGCTACCTGTTACCCAATTTACTGGTATTCTTATCATTCTGCAAGCACGTATTTATATCCCTAATAATACCCATATAAATATTTGTGAGTATAGATTGGGAGAGGACACTGGAGTTAATTATATTCATCAGGGACTGAAAACCTGTTTTTATTTCACTTGTAATCTTCTAGCATGAAAATACAGTAGAGAATGTCTCAGCTGTATTCATCGTGATCAATTTACCAAACATGTAATAGAAAAATTCATAAGCTATACAGTAAGAGCCCTTGTTAATAAGAAAGGAAAAGAAAGAAAGAAAGAAAGAAAGAAAGAAAGAAAGAAAGAAAGAAAGAAAGAAAGAAGAAAGAACATCTTTCAGAATTCTGAGCATCTCCTCTTGTTTAGTAATTATAAAATTAGGAGAGAAAATCAATCCAGAAATGTATTGTATCAGAATAAATGAAGTTGATGATGTTGTACAATGTGGGAATATTAGCTTAATGAATTATCCTTCTCTATTTCAAGGATATCCCTACATTGTGGAGTAGTGATTAGCAAAAGCAGTAATACCCCAGTTTTGAGTAAAGAACACCTCTGAGTTGTTTGTCATTCTTTTGTTTTCCTTTTTTCTAAACTCTAATGTAACTCCCAACCTTCCCTTAATATGATTTTGACATTTTGCAGTTACCAGTTAACTCCCATCAGTTATGTTTTGACTCATTTTTGAGAACTGGCAGAGACTTTGTCTGCATAAGCATAACATTTATCAAGTTAATTTTTGTTGTCATTTTTATCTTACTCATTTTATGTTGATTTTTCATCAATTTACATTATAGAGAATGACTTTTAGTGAGCTTACAAAGTCTGAAATTGTAGCTTGTTTAGAGCCAGTAGCTCTCTATTCACAGATTATGGTGACAAATTAGTTTTTTTGTACATTTAAAATGCCTCCCTCTGCTTTGCCTAGAAATACCATCTTAGGAAAGTTTGCCTAAGATAGGTATCATGGAGGTGAGTAATAGGATACCGATGATGTAAGATTGTCTGTGCAATCCCAATACTTGTCTGAAACATAAAACCATTTCTTTTTTTCTTTTATAAATGTTCTCAAAGTGAAAAGTGATATTTGGGCAAGCAAATTATTTACTTTGAAAACAGAACTTTAAAAATAAACAAAATTAAGGACCTTGATGTTTATTGCTTCAACTTTAAATATTATCATGAGAGAAATGATTGGCTTTGAGGATAAATGTTAAATGGAAATAGTTTATTTTTAAGCATTATAAAGTTGCAAATTATCTCCAATAAAGTATATTGAATTTCATAATGTTTACATTTTTAAGTGAGAGAAGAAACCAAATTGGCATAGCATAAATTAAAAGTTAAAATATAACCATATTATTAAAAAAATAAACTAAACTCCTAGAGTTGATAATCTAACAACAAAGCATTTTTGCATATGTTTATACTTCTTTCAATTCCAAGAACAGAGTCAGCACCCTAAAACAATTCAAAAGCCCTTAAACAAATCTTTTAGATTCTCAGCATTTAAATTTTGGACTCAACGTATTGCTACAAGGCTTTGCTGTTTATCTCTTAATCCTTTATTGTTTAATAATCTTTCTTCACAGATGGTGACATGCAAATTATATTTTCCCAATGTAAATAGTGCTGGGAATGCAGATTTAAACCTGAATAAATCAGATTTGTCTTAGGTGGCATTGACAATGAAGAGAAGGACACATGGAGGTGCCAAACAAACTTCTTGTTTCATTCCATTCCTTATGGCCTTTTGATTCCTAAGCAGGTGGGAAATCATCCAAACAGATTGTATCTCAGTATTAACTCAATCTTATCAACTGTTTACATTGAATTAAGAGTGAGTACTTGTCAATTCATATAATTACTTGAAGATGTTTATGCCTGCATTGCCATCAGCGAAAGGAAAACTGTCTGAACTTTGGCACAGTTATATCCTGTATTCAATAAAACCCCTCTTTATGAACTGTCAGCCCCTTTCCACTTCCAGGTGACAAATGTGATTCCCCACCATAATCCAGAATTCCTCCTCCTAAGTGATAGTACCACCAAAGAAAGCTATTCTCATTTAATTCAGTGGTCATATCCAAATTAAACATATAATGCAATGCTAGGATGCTAAATACCAATTTAAAAAATTAAGAAATAAGAGGAGGTTTTGGTAAACCCTTACAACCAATGTCATTATTAAAACAAAACAAAACTTCTGAAAGCAGTTACTGTGTAAATAGCCTAAACAGTATTTAAAAAGAATAGACTTGGCACTTCAACTCACATTTCCATTCAACTGACTCTTTCAAATATGGTTTTGGCTTACTGAGCATTGGCAGGTGATTTTAAATCTGATTTGGACGTGTGTTATGAGTGAGAAGCAGAAAACTATTTTTTCCCTTAATTTCCCAAACATATTTTCTGCATAATGATGATGATACTTTTTCTCCACAGTATCTTTGGTTTTCAAGGAGCACAGGGTAAATATAAGCAAAAAGAGGTCCAGATAAAATATTTGACGCTGGTTTCCAAGACAGCTTAACATTCAAAGAATTTGTTTTCTGTAGAATCAGCAGGTGTCAAACCAGGAAACCACCAGCAATAGAGCCTCAGTGATTCCAGTTAGCTGGGCATAGGCAGAATAAAACCAACAGGTATGAAGACTCAGTAATTAGAAAGAAAGACATAGGCTACAATTTGCCTAGGTCTGCAACAGCTATAACTTAAGTAAATAATTATCAACAAACAGGCAGAATGGCAGAAGTCAGAGATAGAACAAATTTGTATACAGAGAATAGAGGAAAAAGGGATATGATATCAGATCAACATTCAAAGCCATGATACTAAAATCTGTCTTCAATTTAGTACATTTGGCAAGAGAGAGAGGTCATTTGAAAGATACCAGCTCTTAAATTTAACTACTGTAGATTTTGATTAACTGTTCTAGGGCAGTCTTGGATTTTGGTATGTTTTTGAAGATCCTTGGGTGATTTAGATTGCAGCCAGAGTTAAAAAGCACTTGTCTAGAAAAACATAATAAGCAAATCTGAATGAAAAATAGCCAAAATTGTATGCAGATTGGTTATGGCTTTTTACATAAAAAGACACTAATGGATCCTTACTGAGATATTTAAGATCTTTCCTGGCAGTCCAACTTGTTGGAGTCTATGTATTGTAAATCTTAATGAGAAATATGAATTTTGTCTCCAAATATGTATTTTGCTCAGAGTTCTTAAAATGCTTGGAATTACCTAAGGGATAAGAGTGATAAAGTTGTCTTTTGTTATTCATAACAAGCCCCTTTCAACCATATCAGAGTTAATTGTTAACTTTTGGAAAGCCCCTAAAGATAGAGGCTGGTTGCCAGGGAAACCAATGGACCATTTCATTAGAGGGCTGGAACTTTCAGCCTTACTCTACTCTCACCAGATCTCTGGGAAGAGGAGAGGGACTGGAGATTGAAACAGTCATCAATAGCCATTGATGTAGTCAATCATGCTTATGTAATGAAACCTCCAAAAGGAGGGGATTTGGACAGTTTTGGGATTGGTAAAATGAAAGTAAGCAGATTAGGCCCACAATGGAGTCGCTCATTGCTAAGCCTTTATCAGCACACCAAAATTTACCTGAGTTTCTGTGCTTTGCTTTCCAAGAAAAAGAACCTCTGGTTCAACCAGTCAGTGCTTGCTGACACAGGACAGGCCACCTGACCCAGTTCCAAGACTTTCTTTTGCTCCATATGAAGAAGGCAACCTTGCTTTAACAAGTCAGCAATTGCTCAGTATAACTTTCTTGTTCCCACTCACTTTAATCTGTAAAACTCTCTTTCTTGCATTGTATAGCTCTTCGGACCTCCTTTCTGCTAGATTAGATGCTACTTGATTCATGAATTGCCAAATAAAAGCTTAGATTAGTAAATTGTCTGTGGGAAAAGAAATTTAACAGTGAACATGTAGAGGTGCTGGGAAGGTGGTATGCCTAGAAAGGAAATGGAAGCTCGGTACTCCTCCCTCGTATCTTGCCCCGTGCTTGTCTTCCATCTGGCTATTTCTGAGTTATTTTCTGTTATAATAAGCCAATAGTCTAATAAGTAACTGTTTCCTGAGTCCTGTGAGCCACTCTAGAAAATTTATTGAATATAAGGAGGAAAGTCTTAGGGAATCTGATTTATAGCCAGTTGGTCAGAAGTATAGGCAATAACTGGTACTTTTGATTAACATCTGAAGTGGTAGTGGGAGGGGACAGGTTTGTGGAATTGAGTCTTTAACCTGTGGGGAATGACAGTATTTCCAGGCAGGTAGTCTGAGAACTAAATTGTAAGATACCGAGTTGTTGTCCACAGAGTTGGGGAATTGCTTGGTATTAGGGAAAAACCGACACACATCTGGTCACAGAGGTGTCAGAAGTGAAGGACTGAGAATGAATAAGAAACACAGAAGTGTTTTTCCTTTACAGGGTTCCTAAAATTATACACTCTCTTTTTCTCCCCTGTCTGCCACACCCATTTCAGGTTCTCCCAGTTAGGCCTACGTGTGAGAGGATGTACATCATCAAACTTGGAGTCCCCTTAAGGAACTGGGTTTTGTTTGTTTGTTTTTTAATGTTTTTATTAAGTTTATTTATTTATTTTGAGAGAGAGAGAGGCAGAGAGAGAGAATCCTAAGCAGTCTCCCTCCACACCCAAAGTGAGGAGCCTGACACAGGGTTGAACTGCGAACCGTGAAATCATGACATGAGCCAAAACCAAGAGTCACGCTTAACCAACTGAACCACCCAGGTGCCCCCCTCTTAAGGAACTGTTAACCAGTGTTGACCAATGATTGTGGCTTTTGAGTTCTTTATGGAATCATTGAATTCTTCTAGTATTTCAGCTATACTCTAATGTTATACAAAATGTTTGAAGTTTATTAATGAAATCAAATTTATATATGTGAGAGGCACAGATCTTAATTCTATAAACAGTTTGAAGAGATATGATGAATGTACATACCAGTGGTCATCAACCCAATCAATATATAGCACATTTCCATAATCTCAGATTTGATCACCTTATATCAACTTCTATTTAGTCAACATGCCCCAGGGGCAGCTCACCTATTTCTATCCCCATAGATTAGTTTTGCTTTTTCTTTAAGACTGCATAACAGCAACTATACAGTGTATGCTCAATATCTGACTTCTTTCACTCACCTTCACGGTTTTCAAAATCATCCTTGTTGTGTGGGTATCAGTAGTTCTTTCTTTCTGTAAGTAAGTAATGTTTCATTGTATGAATATACCACGATGTATTCATCCATTGTCTTATTGATGGACCTTTGACTAGTTTACAGTTTGGGGCTATTAGGAACAAAGCTGGTATAAACATTCTTGGAAAAGTCATGTTGGGGAAGTGTGTTTAAAATTCTCTTGAGTAAAGTGAAAAAGAGTGAAATTGCTGAGTATGGGTAGATGTATTTGAACTAAATAAGAAATTTCCAAATATTTTTCCAAAGAGTTTTACCACTTGGTACCCAGTGATGGTGGAGAAGAATCCTAGTTGCTCCATATCATCATGAGCGTTTGCTGCTATCAGTCTTTTTAAAAATTTTTTGATACTTTATTTTATTTTTGAGACAGAGAGAGACAGAGCATGAACGGGAGAGGGTCAGAGAGAGGGAGACACAGAATCTGAAGCAGGCTACAGGCTCCAAGCTGTCAGCACAGAGCCCAACGCGGGGCTCGAGATCACAGACTATGAAATCATGAACTGAGCCGAAGTCGGATGCTTAACAGACTGAGCCACCCAGGTGCCCTGGTGCTATCAGTCTTTTTAATTTTAGCCATTCTTGCCAGTGAATATAGTATTTAATTGTGGTTTGAATTTGTTTTTCCTTGATGACCAATGATGAAGAGCAGAGCTTCTGAAAATATGGTTTCTGGACAAGCAGCATCATTAGGAAAGTTGCTGGAAATGCAACATGTGTACCCCACCCTAGGCTTAATGAATCAGAAACCCTGGAGTTGGAGCTTAGCAATCTGTGTTTTAACAAGCCCTGATTCATGATTAAATGAACTCACTTAATCATGTGATTTTTCATCTCTTAAATTCTATAGCAAAAAATATAGGTAAAAGTTAGATATCATAATTTGTATTTACTAGGGATTATTTTGCACAATAGAAAATAATTATGCTTATGTAGATAATTTTCTTGGTTATTCCTACAAACAAAACTAGAACTCAACCAAAATGCAGACACACACACACACACACACACACACACACACACACACACAACACACACAACACACATACACAACACCCAAGCAAACAAAAGCAAACAAACAAAAAAATAAAATAAACTAGAACTCAGCCAATTTGAATGTCTTCAAACATTTAGTGCCCGTATATGTAGGTACCTGTTTGACTTTCTGAACAGTGAAGCTTAAATAATTCCTTTGAATTCAAGGAATAAATTAAGAATGAGATTTTAAGGAAGAATACTATAGCATATCAGACATGTAGAGCCCTGTAAATACTGTTATTTCCTCCAGTTTAATATTATTACCCCCAATTAAAACCATATTATGCTATTCAACATGTAGCAACTTTTCAATTAGCACCTACATTAATGTTCAGCGTTTCTAACATGGCACAATAGTGGGCATATTACAATCTTTATCATTAGTTTAAACCACTGTTAATCATCATAGAGAAAGTTTCCCTTGTACTTTAAGATTTTAATAAAAGTAGGAAAAAGTTATTTAACTCGGGTTTGTGCAAAGTCACATGTCTTTACAGTTTTCCAAAATTCACACGGTCTTAGGTACTTAATGTTCAGTGGTATTCCAGATTATTTTATCCACCCTATTTTTGATTTCATTTTTGTCCTACATATTCTCCTCACCTTACACACATGCCAGTCCACTTATAGAATTCATTTAACTCTGAATTTCCTAAAAAATATTTACAGTTGGGATTTATGTGTATGACAAGTTTAGAGTAACATTGTAGTAATGAGTTGATCTTTCAACAAAGTATTATAGTCGTGCTAGATAATAGACATTCTCATTCTTGGAAGTCTTTCACCCATGCCCAAACCGGAAATTTCTCAGCAACTACAGTTCTCCACAAAATCCAGTCTTTCATTTTGTTTCTTGGACTTTGGTTCCCCTTTTCACCTTATCCAACAAATCTCCCACTCATATTATCTCCTTTTCTCTCCCCTACTCTTCAATTTCTCAGTATTCTTTACTGTCACAATATAGCCATGTTTTTATTCCATTGTTCTGTTCAACCCATGCCTTTGAAGATCACAGATGTCAACCCCAAAGAGCATGTAAAACTATCAAACTGCTTTAGAAACCACCTACAAAATAAATGTTATATCAGCTATTAAAGTTTATATGTATCTGTACAATATATAATTACATATATGTATATGTAAGTATTGAATGTGGTACATTAGCAGCTTATTCTTATTTGACAGATGAGGAAACTAAGGATTAGAGAAGTAAAATCATTTGTCTAAAATTTTCATACAGTAGGTAGCAAAGCTAGAATTTGAACCCCAAACCCCCTACGTTCTATTACAGCAAACTGCACTTCAAAAGATGGTGGTAGGTAGCCTAGATGGAAATTTCCCCCTCCACCAACACCAAACACACTCACCCATAGGAATAGCTACATAATTGGAAAGACTTAGTGCTAGATGAAATGAGGGACCCTTGTTCAAAAATGAACTATTTCAAGAAAACAAAAGTAGATCATCAAATGAAGTGCAGGCTCTTCTTAGCATGGAATCTTATGTAACTGAAGTTGGTCCTGCTCTCACATTATCCATTTAGTAATCCACTCATTTTCTACTATAGGATACCAGTTTTCCATGCAATTTCAACTACCTCGTTAGAGATTTTCCATTTCCTTATGTTAGTTTCTCTTATTTACTAATTTTCTATGTGCTTCCTGTGTTAGGTTCAGCACAGGGTTCTGTTAAGTTGATATAATTTCCTATCTTGTTTGCCTCATGAATTCCCAATAATATTCTCTCTTTTTTCAAATAACCATATATTTGAAGTCCTCACAGCCCACTACTTCAAGAAAATAAATTTTTTAGCTTGGCTGTATTTCACATAAAGTGAACTGGGCCCATCCAACTCTGGAGCTATTACACAAGACTTGCTCCATGTAATGGATCCATATAAAACTATACATTAAAATGCAAATAGTAGTTTATTGCAAACTCCTGCTAATTCTGTGGAATGTATCTCTCAATAACTTCATGTAAATTTAATAAGAGTTTTTCTGAGGGGGGGAAACACTTTTTTTTTTCATTTTTGGCAATCAGTAATTACATACATTTTAATCATATGATGATATACTACTTTTCCCTTTTGCCATCACAATGGAAATTTAAACCTAAGACATTTTAACATTTTAGAACTTAAGCATTCAGCTATATCACTATGAGGCTCAGTGGTTTTGCATTGCATAATTTTGAAAAGCGGCTTTTCATAAAGTGCATGCATGATATTGAATAGTTTAGCTGCTTTAGGATTGACTGTATAATTCTGAGGCATAAAAATAAAAATAGGGTTTTATCTGAATTTCCTCCTTAGCTAAATTTATAGTTTCATGCTTTTTCCTTTAATTTACATTGTTAAAATCTTTAAGGAGATCTCCAATAAATAGCACTCCTTTTCCCTGCCTGAGTTCTGATCCAATTGGGAAAAAAGAGAATATATGTTTTTCAATGTTTATTTATTTATTTTTGAGAGGGAGAGCACAAGTTGGGGAGGGGGAGAGAGAGAGAGGGACACAGAGAATCCCAAGCAGGCTCTGTGCTGAGTGCAGAGCCTGATGCAGAGCTCAAATTTATGAACTGCAAGATCATGACCTGAGCTGAAACTAAGAGTCCGATGCTTAACCAACTGAGCCACCTAGGCTCCCCAAGAATATTTTTAAAATGGGACACAAGATAACCCTTTATAATGGAAAAAGTGTAGGCTACAGCATATGACTTACAATTCTGAATCTCAGATTTATACAGATTACTCAATGCATCTCCAGGGCAGCCTCTGACATGGAGGTTTTTAGTTATCTAATGCTACACAAGAATGTTATACCCAAAACTTTGTAAAGTAAAACAATCAATTAGTATGGTCACAAATAATGGGAGACAGATTTAGCTCTCTTAACCTAACAGACCTATTCATCTAGAGCTGGGCTGTACACTCCCACGATCTAGGGAAGGAGATAAACAGTTTTGTTGCAAAGTCCTGTACCGATGTTATGACTAGCTCCTCAATGCCAATCTTTTGTTTTTCTTTGGGATTCTCCTGAGACTACTGATGGACAAATCACATTTACTGTTAGAAATCTCTGAAATAAGTCGGAATAGAATTTAAAAAAAATACAAAACTCCAAACCACTGTATTTTATTACTTATTCCACATTTTGATATTCTGTCTAGTCAAATAATCTAGCATACATTCTGCAGTGAAATCAAATGGCAAGATCAAAATACTCCAATAATAAAATATCACCTTGATAGAGATGATCAAAATTTACATATAAACCTACTTTCATTATCAAATTCCATTATCTCTAATTTTTGCCTTTCCTAGCCCTTACTTTGTCCTAGAGGTGGAGAAAGGAAAATCCACCAATCAAACTTCTTTATAAGTTGGATTCTAAAATAATTAGTAAAATCAAAATCCCTTTCCCCCATGAGTTAAGTGTCCAAAGAAATTAAAGCCAACAATACTCTCTTCAAATTCATACGTTGTTCAAACTTAGCCAGAAGACTCTCAATGCTTGTGTAGATTTTTTAGGCTACCTCTCACTGGAATAAGATTTATTATGAAATTTTTATGGCCTCACAAATGGAATTAATTTCATGTCAAGTTTCTGATGTTCGTCACTTTTAAAGAACACTTAAAGATGATAACATATGCAAAATTAATGTAGAATTAGTCCCACGCTCACCAAATTTAAAAGCGAGCCAACCTTTTTCCCAAAAGCAGTTCCTCAGGCAAAATTATGTTCCTATAATCTGGTACTTAGTGTTGCCAAAAACAATGGCAGAAACTCAGTTGTTTCTGAGGAAAAGAGGCTTGGAAGAATAAGTATCAGATCAATCCTCCAGGATGTTTTCAGACTATAATACTTGTGAACATAAATTCAACAGAGAGAAATATCCTAGCAGAATTTTAATTTTGCCAATATGCAATAACCATTTCTGGGAGAAAACTCTAATCTGCATAATGTTTAAAGTCTTCTCTCCGAATGATTGAGTATTGCTGACTTCTTGCAAAGTTTAAAAATATAGAGTAATGGAAGTCTGTGTTGTCAGGTCTTAGGTCAGTTTCCCTGTAACCAGAGCCTGTGGATTCTTGTTCCAGGGATTTATTGAGGGTATGCTTTCTGGTAAAACCTATACGGAAATGAAGACAGCAGAATAAATCAAGAGATGATGCTAGACAAAGTTGTGGGTTTACCTGAAGTTTAGATTTAGCTTGACCCAGTGGAGAGCTCTGTAGAGTAATGGCACAGAGGATACAATTGGGAGTTATAATAGGACTCTCAGCAGCAAGGGAATCTGACAAAAGAGATCTGCATGAGGCACCAAAAGCATCCACTAACAAAGGGTAAATGAAAGTAGTAAGTTTGAAAGAACAGAGTTTCTACTGATTATTAAAGCCATATTCCATAAACAATTATCCCTGAAGTGGGTGATAATTTTGAGTTTGCAAATCCGTGAAAAGATGTCACTGAACACCTTAAAAATTTGATACCGTATTTTGAATTTTATTTTCAATCAAATGAAGATACATGAATAGGAAATTAATGAATCCAGAACCTATTTCTTCTGCCAGGAGATACTTTAAATGTAACAATAACTTTACAGAACAAATTGCTGGACCTGGCTACTAGAAAAGGTTTGGACATGAATTTTGAAAGTATAACATATCTTGGTTCTTTCTGAATAAAACCTAAAATGAATATTCAAGCTTTCAGAAACTGCTTTAAAATTTTTTCTCTTGTTCCTATTAACTACTTTTGTCAGACTGAGATCTACACTGTCGGAGTCGAAAGCAAGGAGAATGAAAAACAAAACATTGAATCAGTTTAGATATCATTTTCCCATATAAGTAGCATTCATTCAACCTATATTAAATAAGTTAACAAGCAAAGAGAAAAAGAAGTTCATTTGTCACTATAAAACTTTTTAATACCAATGTATATAGAGTTGCTCCAAGAGTGACATCAGGTGCCTAACTTAGGGAATCACCACTTCATGTGAGAGTTCTGTTGAATCACAACTGAGGGACAAGTTATGACCATAAGAGAGATTCTCTATGTTAACCATGTGTACAAATAATTTCAAAGGATGTCTTAAAATTTGTGTGTAATTCTTTATTTTTTCACTGTTTTATGTTCTGGTTATAGCTATTGGAGAATGTATATATTTTGTTATCTGTTGAATAGAATGACAAAAACACCGAGCCTGATATCTTTGTATGAATTTTCATTCAATTTTTTAAATAATTAATCAATATTATATTTTACAACAGTGTTGGTCCAAGATGAATTTGAAGTTTAAAAAAATAACAGAAGAAAATAGTTTCTTTCACCAAAGCTAGTTTGAGAAGCACTGCTCTATAGGGTATGTGAGAATCAACCACCTTGAAGTTAAAAACTAGCTCCTTGCTCTACCTGTGCCTATAAAGTTCAAGACTGAGCAGCAGCAAACTTGTACTCTGGAGCTGTCCAAACCTGACTAAAATAAAATAAAATAAAATAAAATAAATAAAACTATGCTTTTGCTAGGTCAGTGCCCCAGGCTAAGCACCTCCCACTCCTTGTAGTAAGCAACCAGATAAGGTACATCCAACACTACTGCCAAGGTCTACACCTTTCCTGATGCCTCATTGACCTTTAAGCTTCTGCTAAGACAACAGTTCACAGGATCAGTACTGAGAATGGTGTAATCTTTTCTGAGAAGAATGTTTTTCCTTTTCCTCTCATCTCAAATGCCCATTCCTCACCCTAAAATCGTTATTTTACTTTCTTTCCCTTAGGAAAAAAAATTAAAGAATCAGGAAAGAACATCTTTATTTCATCTACTACATATCCAAAAACCTAACCTTTTTACTTCAAAAAGGATGGATTCTCTCTGAGACTGGCTCTCCTTGTATGTACAAAAATTCTATCCCTTCTCTCCTCAACAACAAAATGTTTTATGATTATTCTTTTTTCTCGTCTCTTTGATTTTCCTCTTTCTACTGAATTATTTACAAATATGATATCATACTTCACTCCTTAATATGGCTCATCTCCTCCAGCAAATGCACTATTTTTCTGTTCAGTTTTCTCTAAAACCAAGTTAGATCCATCTATTCCCCCCATCATTCCAAAGTCTTTGCTCCTGTTGAGGTTACCGATGGCCTTTATTGAACCAAATCCACTGGTTTACTCTCATCTTATCTGACCTGGGAGACTATTGATTCTTTTTTTTTTTTCCTTTCTTTCTTGAAACATTTACTTTTTTTGGAATTCAGGACTTGATGACCTACCAATTTTCCTTCTACCTCATTGACAAGTCCTTCTTAGATTCCTTTGTCCAATTCTCCAGACTACTTTCTAAATGTTGGAATGCCCTAGATTTCTGTCCTTGGCCCTTCTCTTCCTTGGATGTATGCAATGCCTGAGTGAATTCATCTGGTCCTGTAGCTTTACACCTTCTATTTTTTGATATCTCCTAAATTTATATCACCAATACTGGCATTAACACTAAAATTTTCAACCAACTATCTAATTAACATCTCCACTTGAATGTCTTTAAGCATCTGTCACTTAATATGTGCAAACTGAACACTTGGATCCTCACTCTCCAGACTCTCAGCCAGTGTTTCCCATTTCACTAAATGGTGCCAGGATTTGCACAGTTGTTCAAGACAAGAACTTTGGCATTACATTTAACTGCTCCCTTTGTCTCACAACCCAGAGAAATGTAGGTAGAAGCCATTGACATTACCTGCATGTCTAGACCATTCAAAACAGCAGCAGATTTCCATTCTCTTTCTCTTTTACCTTCTTAGCTAAGCTGGAGGCAATGTGTACTGAGGCCTTAGAGGGTAACAGAGACAACATTTGCAGGCACCTGGATCCGTGAATCATCAGATTGGAGAAAAATCTTCCATGTGGGTCATCCAGTAAAACAAACATTAGACTCTTGTGTAAATGCAAAATGAGCATTTGTCAGGTTAAACTACTGAAATTTTAGAGTTGTTTGTCAGAGCAGTGTGGCCTGTCCTTACTAATATAAAAGTTCCTACTCAGAAGGATGGTATTACTTTTCAACAAAAACAAAATTGATCATGTGCTATTGGTTTTGTGGTGACACAGCAGGAGGCAAAGGAACTGAAAAAAAAATAATAAGCTTGAAGGCTGGTGAGCCATATTATTTTGTGGCAAAATATTTAATAGAAATTTACCTGCAATAACTTGAAATGAACACTATATACTTACTGAGCCTATAATCTTATAACAGTGCCTAGAAAGTGCCAGAATGATATTATCCATCAGCTATTGTGAGTTCTTTTTAGAAGTCCTTATAAAAGAGAGAGCTGCTCATAAAAGAAGTAGCTCATTTTCAGGGAAAGATCAAAGGGAATGGAGAAATTTCACCAATCAAGGGTATTAAAGTTTTGGAAAAATCATTACTCTGGACCCTAAATAGTTAAGAGATAAGACAAAACAGGAAAAAAGAAAAAGAAAAAAAACTTTGAGCAACAAAAATCCAAGAAAGCTTTTAAATTAAACTAGGTGACTTAGTTTTGCAGGCAAAGTCAGATCAAGAATATTACTCAAGACCCTTAGTCTCTATAGCCTCAAGGTGGCTGTCATTAATCAGAGAGGAGGTAGGTGGAGATAATAAAGGAAAAAGTCAAGCATGGGAAATAATTTTAGGTACAAATTTGTGTTTATTGCCAAATAGATCTGTCTGGAAGCCAATAGATAAAAAGCTTCCTAAGTTTTCAAGAAAATTGTATTACCAAAGAAACTGCAAGCCTAGTTTTAAAAAAATAGTCTATGGCTGTCTACTATGTTCTAAACCTCTACTGTAATAACCTAACAGTAACCTGACAAGCAGGTGCCACATCTGTGTTTCTCTAAAGAAGACATACTTCCCATCATCTCTGTTAGCTGTGGCCATGGTGAATAGTAGACAAAAATAAAATAAAAAAAAATAAAAAGAAATTTTAAAAAAGTACTTTCTAAAGAGAGAGGAAGGAACCATGAAAAATATTGTTTTACAGGAATGTTATCAGAGAACAAAACCAGAATCTACATGACATTTTCCTTACCCCAGGTTAGGTTTTCATAATGCACATCCAGCAGATTCTTATAACTTTTGTGAAGCTATGACTGCTCTGAATATTCCATTCTGCCCATTCTGAGCCAATTTTATTATAGTTGTTCCATCCTCAGTTTATCATTATATATTGGGTATGGAGATGCATATATTTTTAAATAACATACATTATCAGTTCATAACACAAACAATATCTAGGCCAAATAAAAATAACTGCTCATCACCTGGAGAACATGGGCTAGTAGTTAAATGGAGTTATTAGAATAGGGTCAACTAGTAGCTAGATAAGATTTTTTAGTTACCTCACATAGGAAGGAGGTGATGTGTCCTGTGTATTGGGCAATGGTGAAATGAATATTTGGTGGCCAAATGCATATTGTGGCAGAGACTGGCTAGATTTGAAATATTTTACCTTTTTCTTCTGCACACATAACTTGATTATATTTCACAGTTTTGCTTGCTGGAGTGATGAGATAGAGTACTGACCAATGGAATAATGGTGGAAGGTATCTACAGTTGACCATTGACCAACACAAGTTTGAGCTACTGGGGTCCACTTATAATGGGTAATTTTCAATAATTATATATACTTACAATATTGATACAGTAGAGTACTATTAAGTATATTTTCTTTTCCTTATGACTTTCTTAATAACAGTTTCTTTTCTCTAGCTTATTTTATTATAAGAACACAGTATATAATACATGTACAAAAATATGTCTTAATTGACTGTTTACATTATCAGTAAGGCTTTGGTCAACAGTAAAATTATTAGTAGTTAAGTTTTGGGGGAGTCAAAATTATATGCCCATTTTTTTACTGCATAGGAGGTTGGTATGCCTAACATTTGCATTGTTCTAGGGTCAGCTGCATAGTCTACTAAGCCAGACTCAAACAAACAAACAAACAAACAAACAACCCTATGAGATCCTCCATTCTTTCTTTCTCTGATAGGGATTGTTTTGACAGAGTCAAAAGAAGCAAGAAGCCTAAAATACTGCTTGACAAATAGAAAGGAAGCAGAAAAGCTGTACATATCCAGGAGACTTGCCTAACTAGAAACTGGGCTAGTATTGGAATGATAGATAACGTTTTATTATGTTTGCCCTGAAAATGCTTTATTTGTTATAGTTGTTATCTTTTTCTGCTAATAGAGTAGGTGGTATTATTTATGTTATTATTATTTTATACTTTTTAAATTATATTTTAAACCAATACTTGACTAGGAGTTACTTGAGAGCAAGACAAAGCCTTAGTTTTTATTCTAATCACTTATTAAAATATCTTTCAAAACACATTCACTGGGATGTAACCTGTTCAAATAATACTATATTCTATACCCCATTGCACTGTAGTGGTAACTTCAGAAGCATTAGAAGGTTAATATGAGGTATCTCATTTTTTAATATCTAAATATATATTAATATATATTAGTATAAGATGCTATATATCATATGAGATATATTAATGAGATATGATATGGGAGAACATGTATTTCTTTACAAATTTTTGAAATGTGCTAAAATAAATACTACCTGTCCAATATTTGGGCAAAACTTACTAGCTTTGGTGTGATAAAACCTGGAAAAAAAAAACCTCAAGCTCAAGATAATATTAATTCAAGTGAAACAGAGATAAAGCTACCCTGAAATTGATTTCATTGAAATCTTCAGCAAAATTCTTATTCCACTAAGAAAAAAAAACACACTAAGTCCTAATTATAAACCCTGGATTTAGCTGTTAAGACTAAAATTAAAGTTAAATTCTCCAATGATACATTCACTGCAGTAATCCTTATTTTAAGTGCCATAAGATACATGACAGATTCCTATGTATCACACCTAATCATGAATATATTTTGGATTAAGGTATCTAATTCCTATAGAAGAAGACAAATAGTAACTTACCTCTATGTTTAAAGGACTATCCTATATTTTCCCAAACCTACATACCCATTAAAATTTTGTGTTATTTCTTAAAATATCCTGTCCTCTGCAGTTTTTTTTTTTTTTTTGGTAACAATCTGCAGGTTTAAGTCAGCCTATTAAATATCTTCTATGAAAAAAATTTCAGTTTATTTCAAATGATTTACCACTAATAATACATATACTTTAACCCAAACTTACCTAGAATAATGTAATATTTTATTGAAGTAGAAATAGAAGCTTGAAAACAAAGGGCAATTCCTGAGTCCATTTTTCTGAACTATAAGCTTTCTTTTCAGTGTTTCTTATAATTTTTCATTTATTACAAGTGTCTGATAAGATAATTTTCAAATTCTTTCATGTCATTTACTTCTATAAGGTGAGTTTTGGTGATAGATAATGCAGGTGATCTTTGTTTAAGTTTGGTTTGAAAAATAAGTGTCTAGAAATGTAGTGGGCAGATTTTGAAGGCAGCAGAGATGTAGTCTATGTGGTCACTGAAACTGGTGACTATTATGAGGAAGATGTCTACATGGGCCACTTGAGATCATGTCATTCAGCTCCCATAATGTCTAATTCTCACCGAGACAATTGGGAAGCAATGAGCTTCATTTCACATATACTTCCTCTGGCCTCTCTAAGACCCTCTGAAAATTGGAAGCTGGTCAAATTCTTATTCTGAAAAGTAGATAATGGGAGAAAACTGTCAGTTATAAGAAAGTCAAGTAGAATTGTAGGTATAAGTTTTCTGTCTCTTAAAATAACTTAAAAATTTGAATCGATAAAGTCAGTATCTACTCTTGAAGAACCCAATGACTGACTTTGAGGGTTTTATTCTATTCTACTGGCAGCTATGGCCATTCAAATCTGGTTTTAAAAACTAAGAAATAAGAAATAAGTGTACTGTTTAATTTATCCAGGCACAGGAGATGCTGGGCATGATGAGAAACAATAGCCAAAAATCAACTCTGAGAGCAGAGCCCAGTTCTGCTTCATCTTTATGTTCCCAGCGCATTATAAATTGTAAATATTCCTGTGAATATATTAAGAAAAAAGAATTGGTATATTGGTCTAAAGGAGAAAGATGCACAGATCGAACATTTAGGGTGGACTTTCAATGACAGTCTCACTCTGGTGGGAAGTTCACATTGATCTTCAAAAGACCTCTCCTGATAGCCGAATTTTGGTTTTAATGGAGTAGAATCTATACTTCATTCTCTGAAACCCAGTATTTGTTTATTATGGAAAAGTAAATTTATCATGGGTCAGAGGAAATATTTACATTTAAGGAAAATAATGCCATGTAATGTTTTAAATAAAGATGTGACAAAGCCAAAGTAGTAATTACACAAAGGATTTACAGGAATAACACAGAAAGCAATGTTTCCATAACTCCTGGCTCCTCTTTCTCCCTCTTGCTGAACTTGAACTTGTGTCTTTGTATAAACATGTTTGCTTCTTTGTCGTACAAAAGATTGGGTGAGAAAATAAAGCAAACTTTATTAACTCAAATAAAAAGATAGGTGGGTCTGTTCAGGAAACAAGTTTGGATTATTGTCTGGAGGTAAATTTTCTTAAGGGAATCTACAAATAAATTATGCTAACGTTGAAGTTCTTTAAATGTATTTTTTTTCCTGCAGAATCTTTAAAGGATATATCAGGTAAGAAACAAGTAAGGGAGACAAATAATAAAACAGTCTTTATGATGCATAAAAATTACCTGATTATACTAAGGTAATACTAAATAAATTTAGTAAAATATGAACTGAATTTATAGACAAAAAATTACATTCACAAAAGCAAACAAAATGTCTCCCATGATAAAATATGTGTTTTTCTTTGAAGAATGAGTTATGGGATAGTAGTATAGGATAGTAGGTTATTATGTATCATAGGATAGTAGTATATAGTAGGATGTAGGATAGTAGTATATTGTTACATGATAAGCTAAAATGGAAAAGATAGTAGTAAGTTGAATAAAAAATTATTAAAGTTACATTGGAACCAGCCATATAGGAGATTGATGTGCAGTGGAGGAATATCATCTAATTCATTATCAAGTCCACAAGAAAAAATAAATTAGTCCGTTTATGTATTTATAATTTATTAATTTTAAATAAAATGATGCTTTAAGTTAAGCAATTTAATTGAAACATCTGATACCTTTATAAATTTAATTAATTAGCTAATTAATTTTTATTTAAAAGATTGATCCAATAATCCTGTACAATCACAACAGCAAAATGCAGTCGAAACTGTACTTTCTACTCCAAATAATATACAATAAAACCAAATAAAATGAGAGAACAGGTAGCCAATAATTATTATAAGGACTATTCTTCTGTCACATGTGCACACATATAGCAATATTATTTAGTATCATCCTTTGAAAATATAAACCATTAAATAAATTTTGTTACTTTAATCTAGTTTGCTAAATAAACATTGCCTGGTAGTCAATATATAATTCACTTTCCAAAAACTTCTCAAACTGATGTTTAAGCCACATCTTCAATTCCAACTAAAGTAAAATGAGCTTAAAGTTGCCCTTTGTTTTTTACCTAGTTAAAACTGGAATAAAATTAGTAGGTAAATTAAAGCAACAAATAGTTGCTGAGATATATTTTTTATTAGTAGAAGCGGAAGATGAATAGACATTCCTGGGTGGCTCAGTTGGTTAAGTGTCCAACTTCAATTCAGGTCATGATCTCATGGTTCGTGGGCTTGAGCCCCCCATCAGTCTCTGTGCTGACAACTCAGAGCCTGGAGCCTGCTTTGGATTCTAAGTGTCTCCCTCCCTGTCTCTCTGCCCCTCCCATACTTGAACGCGCTCTCCCTTTCTCTCTCCCTCTCTCAAAAATAAACAAACATTTAAAAAATTAAAAAAAAAAGATGCATGGACATTTCTAAATTCAGAGCTAACAAAATTAAATTTTAAAAATTAACTTTGCCTAATTCTTGCATATTTACCTGAGTAAGTAGAATTTTCATCTTTGAAAATATACTTTTATGGTTTATATAAATGTAGCAAAATATCTGGATGAAGAGTAAAAAATAGTATGGCCAATCATCCACTTATTCTAGTTACTCACATAAATCATACTATATGCTAAAATTCATGTATTGAAAAAAAAACAAGGTAGACATAAGAGCATTCTAATGTTTTATACTAGCTGCATCAAACATTTAGTTTCAGGTACATAGATTTGTAAATTTCAAAATGGAATTCCTTCCTTTCCTCCAGTATTTAGACATTAGTTGAAATTTATGCATTCTGAAAAACACATAACAAGATAATCTATAAAGTCAGAAATTTTCCTCCTCATTAGTGAAAACTGCCTTACTGAGTGAAAGTATTATTATTTCTCTCTTTCAGAAAACATTCTGAAGTTTTAATTTGTTTGCTGTTTATTAAACAAGCTCTCTCAGCTTCCATTATATCATAATCTTTTTCCTTGTATGCTACTTTTTGTTGCATTGCCTGTTTTTTCTCTGCTTAATTTGTTTTTCCTCACATTTTACTCATGACCACATGTTTTTCTCCCACTGTACATCATTCAGTAAGTCATTCCCGATATACATGGTACATTTTGGAAATTTTCTGGAGTATTATTGGTTATCACGATCAGGAGCATGTTTAGTGGGAAGGGAATAATTAATTATGCTGAATGTCCCGCTCTCTGTGGGATAATTTTATGAAATGAGAAATGACTCACAGCCTGAACAACTTTAAAAAGTTTCACCAGACATTCATGGTAGTAAACGTGATGAAATATTTCGAAGTGAGCATCTAACTCCAATTCACATGAAATTCAATTGATGTTTAACCAAGGGTACTATTGTAATTTTTTTCTATTTGGCCTTTACCAATTACCAAGTCTAGCTTCCTTTGACCTAAAATGCCTAAAGTCTCCTTACCTCTCCTCTTTTGCTCCCAGCAATTCAGTACTGACACTACCCAGAGTTGGGACAAACTTTACAAGATAAGGGCATAGGCCTCCAAAAAACTGTCCTCACTTTAGATACCAACCTTGAGCCCAGGAGTTCCCATGACACCAGCCCTCTTGACAAACTGGCAACATACTTGGGGGTTTCCACTACTCCCTCGGTTTGAATAATTCACTGGAAAAAGTCACAGGACTCAGGAAATGCACTATACTTACAGGGTTTTTGTTGTTGTTATTTTTGTTTTTGTTTTTAATAGCAGAAATGGATACAAAACAGGACCAAAGAAGAGATGACTAGGGTGAGACCTGGGGGGGTTCTAAATGCTAAGTTCTTCATCAAGTCAAGATACATCACTCTCCTGTCACACTGATGTGTAACAATACACACAGAATGCTGTTAACCAGGGAAGCTCACCCAAGCCTCCGTGTCTAGAGATTTATTGGGATATCATTACACAAGCTAATTAATTGAATCGTTGGTCTGGCAGTTGAACTCAATCTTTTGGCCCCCTGTCCTCCCCAAAAGTCAGATACCAATTGGATCAAAGCCCCAACCCTCTAATGACATGGTTGGTCTTTCTGGTGTGGCCAGCCCTGATCCTGGTTTTCCTCATTAGCAGAAACCCAGCTATGGTCACAGGGCACTACCTTGCATAACAACGGTACACCTGTCACTTATGAAATTTCAAGGATTTGGAAGCTGCCTCCTAGGAACCAGGGATAAAAGCCAGCCAAATTCTTTATTACACAACACTCCCTATTACCTTTCCTTATTTCAGATTCTCATCATCTTTCCAAAGACTTGTGTTATCATCTAAGTTATGTTCCTACTTCCTACAATGGTTCTGCTTCAGATCCATTGTCTGTAATCTTATAGGAATAATCTAGCTAAAATGCAATTTGAGCAATCTCAGTCCTTTGTTTGAGTCCTTTAGCAATGCTCTGAATTAAGCAAATCTAGGTTCCTTAGCATAATGTACAACACTCTCCGAAAGCTTCACCTGCCTAGTTCTCTAGTCGTATTCATACCCCAAATTACTTTTTTCCATTTGAAAAAAAAACTTAGTTGTATATCCCTCCTAAAGTGACTGATATTTCTCTTTTGGGTGCTATTGCTCATTCTAATTTCTTTTTTAGAAGACCTTTCCCTCCCTCTGCATAACTGCATAACTCTTTATAATTCAAGATTCAGATTAGGCAAAATTAAATCTTTCTTGCTCTACTCAGATTGAGGGGGGTTCCATTTTTTGTGTGTGTGTTCTTTTGGTACTCTGTACACTATTTTTGGGAAGTCACTTATTTTCTATTAAAAATTTTATTTATGTAAATGTCTACATTGTAAAATTACCCCTGATACTTGTTTTCTTCTTTTTAATTTGTAAGAGAGGCCCGAGTTTTTATATGGCTCTTAAGATTTCCCACAAGAAAGACTACATTTTCCAGCTTACATCATGGGTAGTGTGCCATGTGATTAAGTTCTGATTTAAGGGATATAAGTGTGATGTAAGACTTCCAAGAAGTGCCCTAAAAGGGAAGAATTTGTCCTGTCTTTTATGTTTTTTTCTGCATGCTAAAGTGAAAATATTCAGGATGGAATCAAATAGTGCCATAAGGTGGAAGCCATGTGTATCGGAAGCCGGTATGAACTGTTTCCTGAATAATTGTTGTCTTTATCATTCTTAGACTATCTTGATTTTTTTTTTTCCACAAGAGAGAAATAATGTCTGTCTTATTTAAGTAGCTATTGTCTTGGTCACTCTGGCCAAAATCCAGTGCTGATTGCTATTCTTCTCACAAAGTGTAAGCTCTTATTATCTTCTTAATTTCCAAGAACAAGAACAATAGCTAGAACTGTATGTACTCAGTCATTGTTCATTGAATTGAAATAAAATATAGATGAAAGAGCAATTGATTTCTATTTATAAGGAGATAACGAAGTATTTGTTCAATAGTTTTAATAGATTTATTCCACTGAAATAGGTTTTTTGGATAATGATAATTTAAAGTTTTAAATATATGAAATTGGTCAAGTGAGTAAATATCGGTTAGATAAAAGAGACACATTTTGGAAAAACACATTTGGCCAAATTACCTAAATGGCAAAATCTATTATAAAAATAGATTGTATATTTCAAATAGATTGTATATTTCAATATTATAAATTGCTTATTTACTTTAGTATTGAAAAGCTTAAGGTAAAAACATAATTATCAATATACAAATTAATGGGAAAATATTTTGGTTTATTTATTTGGTTTGCTTTCAACAGAGTATATCTTTATCAATGTCAAACACAATGCTCCCACTTTTGGGCTTTTATTACATCACTTCTTCCTTGTTTTCCTCTACTTCATACTTTCCTATCTTCTTAGGCTTATTGGCTGACTCTT
This sequence comes from Felis catus, assembly GCF_018350175.1. NCBI lineage: Eukaryota > Metazoa > Chordata > Mammalia > Carnivora > Felidae > Felis > Felis catus. The sequence goes on along the minus strand of NC_058384.1, from coordinate 48,795,243 downwards.
CTATTTCTGTTCAAACCCTATATGTTTCAGTAGCCCAGGTAATGTCTATCAGCCCCTCACTCCCTGGGAATCTCATTGAATCCATAGCTTTAGTTACCATCTATAAGCCTGTATATCCCAAATCTGTGTTTTCTGTCTGTACCTCTCCTTGAAATCTCGATTTGTATATCCAAATATTTACTTAAACTTTACATTTTGATACCCAGTAGTCATCTAAGACAACATATTCAAAACAGAATTATTGAAATACCACATAAACTACCTTCCCAAAAACAAACCTGCTTTTTTTTAAAGCAGTTTTTTAACATTTATTTATTTTTCAGACAGAGAGAGACAGAGTTTGAGTGGGGAAGGGGCAGGGAGAGAGAGAGGGAGACATAGAATCCTAAGCAGGCTCCAGGTTCCAACCTGTCAGCACAGAGGCCAATGCGAGCTCAAGCTCACAAGCAGTGAGATCGTGACCTGAGCTGAAGTCGGACACCCAACCGACTGAGCCACCCAGGCGCCCCAACAAACCTGCTTTTATACCTGTCTCCTATCAATGAAGTCCATTCAGTAGCTCATATCAAAACCTTAGATCATGTTTTTGATGTGCCTTATTTATCATATCCATTTGTATTCAATGACAGATTCAACTCTAAAAGATATCCACATCTCTTGGAATATATCCAACTCTTTCTATCAAGTCTACAACTCTCCTATATCAAACATCCATCTCATTCATTTGAATCACTACCATAGGATCTTAGATAGTTTCCTCTTTTTGTCTTGTTCCTGGGCTCCTAGTTTCCCTCAGAAACTATTCTCCACATATGGAGAAAGTCCTTTTACATGTAAGAAGGAACATGCCATTTCTCTACTTAAAATAAGACATTTAATATATGTTTCAAAAGGGTAAACACATTCTTATAAATGGATTGATTATTCTAGTCTTAATAATAGGAAGATGATACTTCTAATACAATTGAGTTAAAAAACACTAAAAGTCCCTTATACAAGATGTGGAAGAGAATAATATTCAGCCATAAAAAAAGAATGAAATCTAGCCATTTGCAACAATGTGGATGGATCTAGAGGGTATTATACTAAGTGAAATATATCAGGGAAAGGAAAATGCTGTGTAATTTGTCATATATGTGGAATCTAAAAAAAACAAAACAAAACAGAAACAGACTAAAAAAATACAGAGAACAAACTGGTGCTTCCCAGGGGGGATGGAGTGGGAGGGATGGGTAAAATAGGTATATGAAATTAACAGATTCAAACTTTAGGTTGTAAAATAAATGTCATGGGGATGTAAAATACAACACAGAGAATATAGTCAATAATATTGGAAAAACTTTATATGATGATAGATGATAACTATACTTAGTGGTGAGCATTTTGTAATATATGTAGATATTGAATCATTATGTTGTACACCTGAAACTAATATAACATTGTATGTCAACTACACTTCAATTTAAAAAATTCCTTTATGTGTCATTCACCTATATATCTATAAAATATAATTCAATGTCAGCAGTAAAGTCATATGTTTTACAATCTGTAAAGTTGGTGAATTGTGGTACATTATCACACACAAATCATCCATCACATAAAGGTGTATTAACAGAACAATAATAATTTGAATCATATGCTAAAAATAAATGAAACTGGTGATTTGGTTTCTTGTTTATTGTGTGTGTGTTTCCTTATTAACATATTTCTCATTCAATCTGGTGATAAAAATTACTCTACTTGGATTGTTTTCCAGTGAAAAGATGGAATAAATAAAAAGAATTTCTTAAATACAGAACAATGAAAATTTTATTTTCATTTTGTTTCATTTTGTTTTAGAGATCAGCTTCCCCTAGAGGCAAAGTGTTTTCCCTTCCCATATTATCACATTATACCTTGATCAAAGTATCTCACTAAACAAAGTTATCTAGCCCTCTATTACTAGGTAAACTCCCTATTATTGAATTTTCTTTTGTTCCCCACTGAATTAGTGTCCATTTGCTACTGTAACTTTTTACCACAAACTTACTGGTTTAGAATAACAGAAATTTCTTTTTTCTTTTTTTGCATGTAACAGTAGTTCATTCCTTTATTTTTATTATTTTTTTCAAGTTTTTATTTAAATTACAGTTAACATAATGTTACAGTATAACATTAGTTTCAGATGTAGAGTCTAGTGATTGATCACTTACATACAATACCCAGTGCTCATCACAGCAAGTGCCCTCCTTAATGTGATCATTCTGTAGCTCAAAAGTTTAAAACCATCTTATTGGGCTAAAAACAAGGTGTCAGCATGGCTGCATTACTTCTGCAAACTACAGGGGTCTGTTTGCTTGCCTTTTCCAGCTCTGAGAACACCTGCTTCCCTTGGGTCAGGACCATCATTTTTTATCTTCAAAGCCAGTACTGTTCAGTCAAAAGCTTCTAAGGCTGCCACCTCCCTGGTTCTCTCTAGTGTTTCTCCCTTTCACTTTTAAGAACCCTGTGATTGTATTGAGCCTGTCTTAGTCTGTTTAGGCTGCTGAAACAAAATATCAGAGTGAGTAGCTTATAAACAACAGTAGTCTACTTCTCACAGTTCTGGAGACTTGGGAAGTCCAGTATCAAGGCACTGGTGGATCTGTGAACTTCTCACTGTTAATTTCACATGGCAGAAGGGGAAGGGAGCTCTTTTGGGCCTCTTATATAAGGGCACCAATATCAATTAAAAGGACTTTGCCCTTATGCCCTAATTACATCCCAAAAGCTCCACCTTGAACACTATCACAGTGAGCATTAGGATTCAACATATAGGGGTGCCTGGTGGCTCAGTCATTTGTGTCTAACTCTTGATTTCAGCTCAGGTCATGATCTCATGTTTCGTGAGTTCAAGCCCCATATCGGGCTCTATGCTGACAGTGTGGAGCCTGCTTGGGATTCTGTCTCTCAAAATAAATAAACTTTTTAAAAAAAGGAATCAACATATAAATTTGGAGGGAGTATTACAAACATTCAGTCCACAGCAGGGAACAATAGTAATAATCCAAGATAATCTCTGTATTGTAAGGTCAGCTGAATAGCAATTTTAATTCCATCTGTAACCTAATTCCCCATTTTAATGTAAGCAAACATGTTCACAGGTTTCTGGAACTGGGCCTTAAACATCTTTGAAGAATTATTACACTTACCACCATCACCAACCGGTGGACTACTCCCGTTGAGTTGTCAGGGGATGGAAAGATATATTTTAGAACTCAAAAAGTGCAAATGATGTGTTGAAAATTAAATTTTCCATTCTCAGATTAAACACATTTTTATTCATCCAACCACATCTTCAGTAAAACATTTATTAGACACTTACTCTACCTACAACCCTTGGAAACAGACACACCACCCATTCTGATGAAATTTATAATTCATTGGGGGAACAGGCACACTGGAATTGGTGTGAATGTTACAGAGATACACCCAAAATTATGGGATTTGTTACAGGTCCCCAGATAGTCAGTGGTAGCTACTTCATTAAGAGAAGTGGGAAATTATTTCACCTAAAAGAATTATTTCCCACTAGTAAATATTAGACATTGAGGTAGATGGAGAAGTTATCCAGAGCCTTTCAGTATAGTTCAAATCACATCATGTAAAAGTCTGGCCTGATCTTAGCACTTTTTGAGATAAAATTCAGTTTCTTAAAAAATGACTGGAATGTTTGTTTTAACCATAGCAGGTAAACACACCGATTGTTACACTAGTGATCAGATTGTTATCAGACACATCAAAGACAGGAAGAAAAGAGTAATGGTGGTTTTTACTACAATAACATAGCAGTATTAGTGTATAGGCAATCTAGAGAGAACATTAAGCTCTGTGGGAGCAGTGCTAGAGTATGAAGCCATTTTCTTTGTTACCATAGAAACAGCAAAATGTCAACTATTTTTAGAGCTTTGTTCCAAGATTCAAGCATCCATGCTAGTTATCAGTATGTTTAAAGATGCCAGAAACATATGCCAAGTAATATAGCTAGAAATTTAAGTTTGTAAGGTAATTTATTTCCTCTAGGACATTTTAATAATATGCATGTCCCCCACATTTAGTGGTATTTATGCAAATAAATGTCCACACTTTATAAAAGATTATATAAACAAGTATTATTTTATATACACATATTTAATAAAATAAGTTACTTCCACACATGGTTTTTCAAGGGTGAGTATAACATTATAGTGTTCATAGCTATAAACACTATAATTAACTTGGTACACAGACACTCAATTAGTTGGCCTCTGTTATCACTTAGCTAATTTCTTTCACCTTCAATAAACATCTACTGAAAGCCAGGCACCCCACTAGGTACTGCAAATATAAGGATGACAAAAGTGCCATATTTTTCCCCAAGTACATATTTTCAAACGTGAGCTTGACCTTAAGATGCGTTATATTATAAAACCTGACAAAAATTTTAGGACAAACAAATGTTAATTAAGGTGCCTTTCTCCAAAAATAAAATGTTGGTTCTTAATTTTTGCAAAGAAGCAAAAATGAAGAATGGATTCATGTTTAACTGTAATTTTCTTTGTGTTTGATGCTTAATGAAGATCCTCTGGCAAATAAGAACGTAAAATCCATCTGTGCAGAATGCTTTACATATTTGTATATAATGGAAAATTAGTAACTTTTATGTTTTTATGGGTAAGACATAAACCATGCAATTAGGAAGAATGATGCAGTTATCAAAATTTTGAATTACCAAAAGTACTGTTCGCTCATTACTATGTATATATAAGATGTTTATAATTCATGACCTTCATCTTTTTTTATATTTTAACTTAAAATGTGTATTTGGGGGTTTATAGACAAATGTAATTATTGAAAGCAATTTGAGAAGAAAGTGATCTGGCAAAATATTCTCACACTGAGATTTACTTTCTTAGATTACCACTGATGCCTCCTGAATTCTGTAGATAGAGACAACTAACTGAGAATAACATGGTCAGAAGACCTTTTGCAGGAAAAATATCCTCTCATTTGGAGTGACTTAAATACTGTTGTTACACAGTCTTTAGTAGCAAGTTAAAAATCAAGTTATTAGGCAAATTTATCTAACTTAAATGGATCAAAAGTCCATATTTAAAATTAAGATAACAAACTTGTATGGATTCCTTCAATAGGATTGGTGTTTATTGGTTAAGAGGTAATAGGCAAGCCTTGATAGCAAAAAAAGAAAAAAAGTGGGGGGAGCATGGCTGCAATAAGCTAAAGTTGCCATGTCTTTAACATGTGGAAAACATTTTACAATATTCCAAAAATACACATACAGATATCTGCATATTTTTTAAATGGCATTTGATGGTACTTTAATGAGTCACATATCCTGAGATAAAAAGTTAATACAATTATCTAGATAATTGCATGTCAAATTATTTAGAATCTCCAGCAGAGAAAAAAATAAAGATTTTACTCTAATTGCCAATTTTCATTTCCTTTTGTGCTAGAAAATATGTCTTTGCATAGTCTGTTCCTTCCTAAAGGTGAAAGCACGAACACATTATTCTTTACATTGACTCTGCAGTCTGCTGTAGTCATAACTTGACCACCAAATGACCTCATGTAGTGCATGCTACTTAGGTTTGCCTTTTGGACTGAGAACTCATCTTTCAAACTGATAGAAGTGTTGACTGCATTCTCTCTAAGAATTGCCCTCTGTGGAAATCTGTTGTCTAGCCCCAGGCTTCATGCATTCATTGGGGCAAATAGCATCCAATGATGGAGGATATATGAAAGTCTGGTCTTTATTATTTTCTCAATCAATATCCCATATATTTCATATGATACCTAGTATTGATTTACATGACCATCCCAGGTTCAAAGCTCTCTGTGAGATTAATTGATGCTTCTGTTAAAACAAGTCACAGTTCGACTTCTCCCTCTACTGAATCTTGGTCCCTCGTGCCCCTATAGGAAACTTTTCTTAGAGCTCTCCCGAATAAACCTCTTGCACTCAAATCACCATATTAGAGTCTGTTTCCAGGGAATTCCAATAAATACCTTAAAGATGTGTTTGGAGGACTAAGCATCAACTATATAACAAAACAAGCAGAGGGTTGAAAAAAGTTGGTTTTTACCATTTATTTTTAAAAAATTTTTTTTTCAACGTTTATTTATTTTGGGGACAGAGAGAGACAGAGCATGAATGGGGGAGGGGCAGAGAGAGAGGGAGACACAGAATCGGAAGCAGGCTCCAGGCTCTGAGCCATCAGCCCAGAGCCCGACGCGGGGCTCGAACTCACGGACCGCGAGATCGTGACCTGGCTGAAGTCGGACGCTTAACCGACTGCGCCACCCAGGCGCCCCTACCATTTATTTACCTGTTATTGGTTAACACTTGTAGATCTCACATACTACTGGATTGCTTTATTAATAATTATCTATGAAAATGAATAAGTTCTTTTGCATACTTATTGCTACTATATTAGATAATGTATAGGCAACTTCACATTCATTAGAGCTTATTTTTCTGCATTTATAATCTATGTAGGTGGCACCATTGGTAATGCCTTAATTCGTAGTCTTTTCTTTTTGGTAATGTAAAAAGTATATATAACATAATTTGTATATTTTAGGGCCAAGAATTCCTCTCAGGAAATAATTCACATTTTTCCTTTAATAAAAAAATCTGATTATAAAAATGAGTTTTAAAGATGTATATGCTATCCTTATTGTGTAATTCTTATTATCTTCCTCTTAATAAACCATGTATTTCTAATCATCCTTCACTTCTTTATTACCTAGCACAAAGTACATTTACAATAAATGAATTAATTATGAATAAAATAATTGATTCTTACACTGAGCTGCCATATTCATCAAGAACAGGCAAATAGCACAAGTTAAGGTCAACTAACATTTATATGTTAACTTCCTTGTGTTTTTCTTATGATGTAGGTTAAGCAGGTTGGTTAGTGTATAAGAAAGAACCTATTTGGAAGGTTAGATCAAGCTGAGTTCATACTTCAATTTTGCCATTTATTTGTATGACCATTGCAAGTTAATAAACCACCTCATTTATTTTTATCTTCTTGGTTTCTCTTCATTCTTTCTTTACTCTCTTCCTTCACTTCTCTTTTTTTTCCTTCCTTAACAAAAATTAATTATAGTCCATCTGCTGTGGACTGAGTGCTATGTGGGTGTTTACAAACAGGATTGTGCACAAAATAAGTTTATATCCTTAACTTTCTTACTATTTTAAATAGTAAATAAGAAGAAAATAAAAGGGTGGTGGTGGTGGTGATATTTAACTCAGTCTAGAGTTTTAGGAAAGGTTTCCCAGAATATATATTGACAAAGATGGATTCAGATACAAGATTTTGGTAAGATGTAGAGATAGTGACTGAAGAGGAAGGAGAGGATCATTGACAGAGGTTATAAGCAAAGGAATATGTGGAAGTGTGGAGGCAAGAGAGCAGAGTGTAATGAGAACTTTGTGTATTTTAATTTTGGGGATTTATTTTACTATGAGCGAAAGAAATGCTCTTAGGTCTAACCAAGAAAGAAGAGGGACGTGTAATAAGAATCCAGGAGTGTCTGTAGGTCCTTTGAATGGCTGCAATCTGTCATAGGCAAGCGATCATGATCTGATCCGTTGGACCACATGGTGTTTTATGTCTACTGCATTCAGCATCTCTGTTTCAGTCATCCCTGTGTTTCTATTTTGCTCTTTTTTTTTCTTCTTTTTGTGTATAATGGAAACATCACTTTCCCAGTCCCACATCTACATCACTACTCATTTCAGAGACCAGCAGAATCTTGATAAGGAGCCCTATCTCCCCAATACAGTTTACTGCAAGTGAAAATTCCCATGGGATCATATGTCTTCCTGATATCCAACCTTACTCTAAATGGATTAGAAAGATGGTATGGTTTGGACATTGTGGGCCAACTTGAGAGCTCATTTCTGTAGAAAATGATTACTAAAGGAGGATTGCCCTTCTGGGACTGGGGCATAGAGTGGTTGGGGTAGAGGAGGAAGAGATAAAATATTTATTGCCTTGCAAGTTATAATAAGGACTTTGGACTTTATGCCAGAGGTATGAAAAATAGAGATTTGTAAGTGACATGACAAGATTTTCTTTTTTAGAAAGTGTACCTCATGTGTCAGTGCAGAAAATTTATTTGAATGGGTCAATATTCAGTGTAGGGAGACTTGTGTAGCCCAACTGAAATACAATTCACTAGTGGCAAAAGATTAATAGTTCATAGAGACTGGAAATAAAACCAGGTCACAATGAAAACTGCAAGGAGCCTGCAGGATTACATTGTCCTCAAGGTTACTATTAGGATTTCTGTCAGGGCAGATCCAGGATTTCGGAATCCAAAACACTGACAATTTGGGAATATTCTTTAATGAAAAAATACATTATAAAAATAAAATTTGGAATAAGTGCAGATATTTATTTGTATCAGAAAGGAGATAACAATGAATTTAAATGTGTTTCCAACTCAACTTCCCCTTTCACAATTTCACGAATGCTTAAGATACCCCATTGTCACCCAACATGAGGGGAAGCATGGCAGAGAAGAAGCCAAAGTGGAAATACACAATGGTCCTTACTGAATGCAGTAAAAGTTACTGAATTTTTGGAAAATTTAGCATACATATGATCATATGAACATATTGCTTAGGTCCCTTCTAGAGACATTAAAGGTTAAAGGGTATTGCAGCTTAAGCTTTATTAGTTTCATTATAAATCTACCTCCAGTTATTAAATGTGACAGATCAAATTCTTCCAGGAAAGCTGAAAATTCCAGTGTCCCCACAAAGCTATAAATATGTTTGAATCAATCTAATATGTCAGGAAGAGAGTAATGTTATTCCACAAGACCTCAGATGTAACTTAAGGCTATATTCAATGACTATTCTTGTATGTATAGTAAATAGAGCAATATTTTAAATGCTTACATGTGCCCAGTAGTCAATGCTCTGAAAATGAAAAATACATTGTTTCTTGGAACTATATGTTGTTCGAAATTTTTAGGGTTCAGGTTTACTTAGGATAATCTATTTACTTCTAAGTTACTTTTAATTTTTTAATATTTAATATCCTGAGTATACTTTGAGAAATATTCTCTTTCATTGTCTGCAGATGACTGAAATGAGTGAAGGAGTCACAGTTCACTGGTTGTATTCATGCTCCCCTAAAGGGGTAGCATCCAGGTTTAAGAATAATTATCCTAAAGTATTTATTGTCCTTTGAAAAGTGATTTTTAAATAAATATGCCAGGAATCCTCGTCTTACAAGAGTACTCGAAATAGGCAACTTTTAAAAACAAGTTCAAAGTTTATTTCCACTGAGTGGATAGGGAGTTCTTTATGGTCAAATGAGAAATAAGAGCCTAATTTCTTGGACTTAGAAAATATTACAATATAATAAATTTTATAAAGGGATTTTTAAACTTAAAAATTGATAGATTTTATATCTACATGACTTTTTATTCATCTGGTTAACCAGAAAGTTTCCTGTATGTATTTCTGAGCAAGATAACATTATTACTTGGTTTTTATAAAATATCTCCATGTAGAGCATGTCGTTTTACTTTTTGTAATTTGTGAGTGTTTGATGCTCATGAAAAATGTCAGATTGACATCCCTAGATACCAGAGTCCTCAATTTGTGATTTATATAAGCCTTGGGGAAGCACAGCCTTCTCAATGATCCTAGCCAACATAGTTACAACAGAGCAGTTTAAGCAATAACTGGATGGCTCAGGGCTTGGCCTCTTTGCTGAATCTGTCAGCCAATGTACCAATTAACTCAAATACAATTTTTATGATGTGTACCAATTTCATTGGAAAAGTGAATACATGGCTGTAGGTTTTACAGTTGCCTCAAGAAACAAAGAGCCTAAACTAATTGCAAAAGCTGTCACTATTGTCATTGAGCCACTGAGTTGAAAAGTTTACTGAGCAATCTCTCACAGTTTGCTTTGTACCTACAGTCATGCTTTTACCTAAATTATATTATTTGCCTTGGAGGCAAACACAAAACAAGGAGAAATTAATTAAATAATCATATAAAGGCAGAATGTATTTTATTTACATGGTCATAAATTTCATTGTATATATTGAAAAATCTCATTCTTCTCAATTATAATGCTTACTAAATCTATTGCTAAAACTTCTTATCAAGAAACATTTGGCCTTCATAAAAATGTTGTTTTTAAAATGTGTAAACATATTCTATATAAGATCTGTTTCTGTGACTTGCTGATGATTCCTAAAAAGACGAAATGTGTGGATGGCTTCTCTCTTGATTATGAAAATCAGACAATCTTGTGGATCTGTGAAACTAAAATAAAAATGAGACACTTCTAAGGAAACAGAAGAGTTTGATCTGAGGTTAATATTGGGTAGAAGGGAGGAGGGTCCGTGGACAGTTAAGAGTTAAGGAGAGTCTGGTTCCTTGTGCAGAGTTTAGGCTGAGGGAAAATGTACTTGTTCTTTTTTTTACTTCCATAATGCCACGGATGGGTTATTGCTTTAAAAATGGCCACTGGAGTCAGAATAGCAACAGCGTCAACCCAGATCTGACTGGAATCAGAGACTATACTGTCTAGAATAAGAATTAATAAAATATGCCTAGAGATACAAGACAGAAACTTTTCCCACCCCATCACCTCACAGGTTGGGCTAGAAGATCATAATTTGGGAATTAGAAACTTCTGGAAAAGAACAATACCCAAGCATGAAGCATGGAGAATGGCCTGAAGGATAAGGTCACCTGCAAGATTAGGCTGAATGTTCAACTATAGAGGTCTCCTTGCCCTGGAGCATATTTTTTAACCCGCTCCCTTAAATTCCAAGGACAGATGCTAAAACCAGACTTTTAGCCTTTCTTCCCTCCCTAACTATCTAAGGTACCTGAAAGAGAGCTTATGGAGGTGGAGAGAATAATAAGAAATCTAAGGAACCAAAATGCATACAAAAATAAGACTACAAATTGAATGATTTATACTACACAAAACAGAATTAATGTAACTGTGAAATAAAAATAATAAATAGGTCTAAAATACCCCAGGGGCGCCTGGGTGGCTCATTTGGTTGAGTGTCTGACTTCGGCTTAGGTCATGATCTCGCAGTCTGTGAGTTCCAGCCCTATGTCGGGTTCTGTGCTGACAGCTCAGAGCCTGGAGCCTGCTTCGGATTCTGTGTCTCCCTCTCTCTCTCTGCCCCTCCCTTGCTCATGTTCTGTCTGTCTCTCTGTCAAAAATAAATAAACATTAAAAAAATAATAATAAAAAAATAAAATACCCCAAAGCATTAAGTAAAAATAACAATAATATTAAGCAGAAACACTAGAAACATCTATGGAATAGACAGTATTTAAATTTACAAAATGGTAGCTTGGAAGAAAGGCAGAATGTATACAGCAGAAAATCATCTTAAGAAACTCCTTTAAAGAAGATAAAATGATGGGGCGCCTGAGTGGCTCAGTCGGTTAAGTGTCTAACTTCAGCTCAGGTCATGATCTTGTGGTTTGTGAGTTCCAGCCCCATGTAGGGCTCTGTACTGACAGCTCAGAGCCTGCTTCGGATTCTGTGTCTCCCTCTCTTTCTGCTTTTCCCCCACTCATGCTCTCTCTCTCTCTCTCTCTCTCTCTCTCTCAAAAATAAACAAACATTAAAAAAAAATTAAAGAAGATAAAAATGAATAAAAGTTTGGCAGTTCATGGCACTGTAAATAAAAATTAAGATATGTGGAGTCTAGTAATAGGCATATCAACATCCTCATATCTGAAGTTCTGGGCACAAAAAATGTAGACAGGGGAGAAAAATACTGAAAAGATAATGACTAAGAACATAGACTAACAACAACCTAATCTCAAGACCAACTTAAATTAAAAATTTTTGATAATGAAATATAAAATGAAAATTCTAAAGCTTCCTAAGAAAGATAGTATATTCTACAAAGAAACTAATGAAATTGACACTGAACTCCAACACTGGATGGGAAGTTTTTAAAGTGCTACTGGCAAAGTCCAAAGCTAGAATTTAAACTTAGCCAAATTACCATTTCAGTGGAAGGGTAAGGGTGCCTGGGTGGCTCAGGTCATGATTCTCAGATCATGGGGCCTAGCCCTGCATTGGACTCCACATTCAGCCTGGAGCCTGCTTGAGATTCTCTCTCTCTCTCTCTCTCTCTCTCTCTCTCTCTCTCTCTCTCCCCCACCCTTACTTGGCTGCTCTCTCTCCCTCTCAATAAATAAATAAATAAATAAATAAATAAATAAATAAATAAATAAAGATGTTTTCTAGGGCTTCTCTATCTATAGATCTTCTTGCTTAGTAATTATATGTGAATATTGACTACCATATTGGTAAGAGCAGTCCTAGATACTTCCATCCCACACAAAGACCATCTTCAGATTTATTCTTCCAGGAACTACTCTAGCAAGAAAATAAATCAAGGAGGATTCTATGAGATATACTACAAGTGTAAGTAAATTAATAGTTTAGTGTAGCTTATTGTTATTTAGAAAAGTAAAACAAAACCAACAAACAAAACATACATCTATTACAATCAGAACTAAATTACAAATAATGTCAACATATTTGGATAAAGAAAGAAGTGAATAAGATATAAGGAGATGAGCACCCTATATTTAAGGAAAAGATACTGGTATTTATGAGCTTAACAAATTGAAACAGAAAAGGATGAAATATGTATGTATATAAATGTAAAATGTGTAACTTTTAAAATAGCATAAAATGTTGATCCATCTAATGGAAGCCAAGAAAAAGCCAGGAAGCCAGGAAGAAAAGAAAAGAAAGAACTGTGATAAATAGAAAATAGAAATTTCAACAATAAGTTCTAATTTAACAATATTTTCTCATGAATTAAAAACACAGATTCTTAGATCCATGATAAAAGGCAAATCAGCAATGTTTTGCCCTAGAAGAGATATATTAAAAACTATATATGTATAGTTTTTAATGTTTATTTTTGAGAGAGAGAGAGATAGCACAAGCAGGGGAGGGGCAAAAAGAGAGGGAGACAGAATCTGAAACAGGCTCCAGGTTCCAAGCTGTCAGTGCAGGGCCTGACACGGGGCCTGAACCCAGAAACCATCAGATCATGACATGAGCAGAAGACAGACGCTTAACCGACTGAGCCACCCAGGCATCCCAAAAAACTATATTATATTTAAAAATGAATAAAAATATGAGAAAAGAAAGTTTCAAATAGAAGGGAATTCATGTGTAAAACAAAGAAAAAGAGAGATGACATCAAGTAGATAAAAGAAACAAAACAGATCTAATAAACAAAGGAATGTCAAAATATATAAAACAGCTGAAAGAATTATAGGAAAAATATCTCAAAATACCTTACGATATTCTTATATTTATTTGAAAAATGTATCAAACTAGCAGGAAAAATAACTGAAGTTATAAAAATTTGAACATAAGTATTAACTTTGAAATATATGCATATGTATATATGTGTATATACATACATATACTTTACATTTCAAAAAATTCATATTCACACTTAGCATGTGAAAAACAAAACTGTGCACATAATATACAAAAGCAAATCTCAATAAATTTGATAGAATCAACAACTTAGAAATGATGTTTGTTGATGACAATGAAATAAAACTTTAAATTACTAAATATGAGTAAACCATAAAATCATATAAAAATTATGTAAAGATAAAGTATAAACATATTTGTATGTGTATGTGCATATACTCTTACTAAATGTTTTATTTTTTATAAATAAAGTTATAAAGATCAGTTAAAAATACTTAGAAAAAAAGAAAATGAAAACACTACATTTCAAAAGTGTAAGGAGTAGCTGATAAAGTAGAACTAAAAAGGAAATAAATAATTTTATGTATATTTAAACAGAAACAAGATGAAATCTAAAAAAAGTACCTGATTTTAAAAGTTAGCAAAAGATCAAGAGAGCAAACCCAAGGGAAACGGAAAAAATAATAACTGTAAAACTAGAGGTCAGTAACATAAACAATAACAACCAGAAGAAAAATCAATAAAGAAGATAAACAAAATTAAAAAACAGCAACAATTGTGTTTTAAGGAAGAACAATAATTTTGCCAGATCTCTGCAAAGAGGGATAAAATAAATGAGAACATGCAAATACAATTCTGAATGTAAAAAAGAAATAATTGCAAACACAACAGAAGATTAAGAGCTTAATAAAAGAACATAGTGAACAAATATACACCAATGAATTTGGAAACTCATGGAACTTAAGCGAAAACAAATAGCCTTTTATAGTCTTATATTTTCTATCTTTTCATTTACTTCCAGGGACTTTTCGTTTACCTCATAGTGCATAATTTTAAGATTGGCTTTAAAGTCTTTATCTGATCATTTCAAATCTGGGACATCTTGCTGCTGACATCTTTTTATTGCCTTTTTTTTTTTTTAGAATAAAACATTTTTCTGATTTGTTTGATGTTGAGTAATTTTTATTTTCATTTTGTGAAAATATAATATATATACTCTGGGTTATGTTGTAAAGCTGCTGCAAAATATTTCAGTCTTTGTTTGAGGAGACAGTCAATCTTGTTAGTCTTACACAGTAGTTCTGTGTTGCTTTTTATTGGAGTTGATTGTAATCTGAGTTCAGTTCTTTAAGACTTTGCTGAGCTGGTTTGAGTCTGACCCATGCATGTATAGATCAGAGGTTAGTCTGGAACTTGTAAGGGTTCATGCACAAAATTAAGGATTCTCCTTCTCTGGTTCACTACCTCTGTATCATCTCTTCATTTTTCCAACCTGTATAGGCTCCCTTTCCTGTTTCCTTTGGTCCAGAATATATTATGATTTCTGTCAGCATTTTACCACTGGCATGGTATAGCTTCTGGATTGAGATATACTTATGGAGCATGACCTTAAGAAAAATAAAACAATTTTTTTTTACTCTCCTCCATAATCCACCTGCTTTTGTTCACATTTTCAAGCTCTCAGGTATTTGTTTCTGTGTTTTGCAGAGTTGGTAGTTGTAATCAGTGAGAGAGACAGACTGAAGCCATCACCATAGGAGACTCTCCTTTGGGTTTTGTATTCATATTTCTGAATACTAAGTAACTAAAGAGTATACTGCTTTAATTCCCACCCCTTTTAAGATCTTGGAGATATTCACTGCATTTTGATTTTAAGCAGTGTGCCTTTATGGAGAAATTACCATCTGCTAATAAGCACAGGAAGATAGGGTTGAAAGATGCAGCACCTGATCTCAAGAACTTTGAAAATCAAGAATAAAGACAGTTTAGTTATTTAAAAAAATAAGTATGATAAGGATAACAATAGAGACATGTACAGGATTCTATGAGAATTCAGAAAAAGTGCTGTTAACATAGCCTGTTAACTCTTCCTAGAAGAGGATATTTCTGAACTGAACCTTGAAGATGTGTAGTAATCACCTAAGTGAAGAAGTGAGGGATAGGGGAAGAAGTCCTAGGCATGAACAAACAAATCAAAAAATAACATATTGAGTGGTATAGGGAGGCTGGTGAAAACTTTAGTGAAATCACATAAATCAGTATTAATACCACAGCAGGTATGCCAAGGTATTGATGGAGAGATTAGTAAGATTGTATAAATGCTAGGGGAGAGACTTGCTCTTTATGACATTGTAGAAACAAGTGGAAAGGCATGCTATGGGGAAAACTAAATGGCCTGGTAGGCTATGATGGTAAACCTGATGGGGCTAGAGGGAAATATTCCCTGAATTAAGGCAAAGAAGGTAGAAATGGAAAGAAGTGAATGGAGCAGATTCAGGGAGATTATGGAACTGATGTGAGAGGGCTTGGTAGTGGACTGGATGCTCCAAGTATGGGAGAAGTCCCAGGATATTTCCAATTCTTGCTTGTTTTATAAGGAAAGTGGTTCCATCAAGGATCAATTTAAGAATTATGGATTGAATCTTGAAAAAAGAGACTGTTTGGTTTAGATTATGTTGCAATTTGAGATGCCCATAATTTTCTCAAGTGAAGACACCAAATCGGCACTTAGATGAATGCAACTGGAATACTATCTATCTATCTATCTATCTATCTATCTATCTATCTATCTATCTACTAGAGCTGCATGTAAATCTTTGTCACAGCATTATAGATGTTAGAGATAGAAGAGATGTTGGGCATTTAGTTGATTTCTGTTATTTTTCAGAGAAAACTCTCCAAATAGAGAGTTAAAGTGATTTGTTCAGTTGGTAATTTCAGGCAAACTAGGAATCAAATACGGGTATGTTGTATTTATATCACACATATTAATACCATGCTGCCCTGCACTACTGTTCTATCTTTGTGGGGTAATACTGTTCTAGAAATTAAAAATCACACGCTCAGATGCAGGTACATGAGTGACAGCTTGATTTTATTTCATAGAATTTCAAAAGAGTAGATTTCATTCCTGCTCACAATTTATGTCTAAATTTCCAATGACAAAATCAATGGACAGAACAAAATGGGAAAACTAGTGGAAATGAAGAAATAGAGTTTGAGTTTGACTGAACCTGAATAATTTGAAAAATAAGTACTTGAACTAGCTAACAATGGAGGGTGTATATATATATATATATATATATATATATAGTGTCTAGAAGACAATCTGGCACAATAATAAGCTCCCACTCAAGCAATTGTAGCGTTATTAGTTTGAAAACACAGCCACTGAGGTTATTCCTACAGTGTTCATTAAATTGTGAAAGACTATTCTGAAACTAATGGTCTAGAAGAGCTAAAGCACTGAGCAATCCAAGGGAGACAAGAACTACTGAGGTGTGTAGTTATCACCTGAGGATAACTTTCTTGTTCAACAAGTTTCTTCTTGCAAATGAAACAAAATATAACCACTCATGAATTCACTCTTTGCTCCAAAAGCATGTGTATAATACTTGATATAGTTGGAATTTTCCTACAACTATTAGAAAACCAGCTTCTGGATCAAAACCAGATTATTATAGCAACTGTGAGATGGAGGGAAGTGGTTAAGTCAAACCCCCTTTTATTATGATTTCAATAGATCTACATTAAACCTCTAGTGATCAAAACCAGAGATCTGTGAAAAGCAGTAGTGAAGCATAAAAGTGTAGCTAAACCATCGAAGTCACTCTGTTCCATACTCGGAGGCCTGTCCCGTGAAGCTCTGTTCCACTGCCAGGCTTGGCTAACTGACAGACTAGCCTGGAATGTTTCTATAATTGTGATATATTAAGGAAAGTCTGTGCTCATTTAAAAACAATAAGAACAATAATGAAAACAAAAACAAAAACAAAACAATGACAGGCCCCAATCTGGTAATTACCAGGTTCTGATAACGCGAGTGTAAATTTGTTTTCTTAAGTTCTATGAACAAGTAGGAGTTTGGATTAGATGGCTTTGAAGGATTCACTTCCACTGTAAGAATCTGTGATGCTGTGGTTTGTTTAGTGATACATAGAGATTCCTCTCTGGCCCTTCAGAAAACCCTTATCCCCAAGATACTGTTAAAATCTCTTGATCTAGTTAAGCAGAAATATTTTATCTTTCCAGACCTTATAAACATGTACTTAACAAAGTATACAGTTTCTTTACACTGACTGAGAATATGAAAAAAAAATGAAACTCTGGCTGACAAACTCACTTTGAGAAGATCTTTGAGGATTCTTATTTCTTTATGATCATGACTCTTAAACTCTTTTTTATTCCTTTAGCAGCTAAGACCATGTTTGGCACGTGTGATCCGTATCGAAACATATTATCACATATTAATCACAGTACTGAATTACAAGCAACACCAACCCTAGCTGATTTAAACAAGAATGAAAAGTATTGATTACAGTTTAAGTCAGAGAATTTCTGGGAGAGCTGGAAAGTCAGGGCACCAAGAAAGGGAAGCAATGCAGCCAGAACCTCAGCCAACATCATGTCAAATAGTGTCAGTCCCGGGTTGGCACTGCTTCCTGCTGCCATCACTGTGCACACTGGCACTTGAAGCTGGTGTCACTGTCACTGTTGGCACTAACCCCAGGATTCCTGTCATTGCTAGTCTTGCAACACATGGAAATGGACGTTGCTGCCTCTCCAGTTACTGCCAAAAGAAATTCTCTGTATTCATTTGAGTCCATTTCTTCGGGTTCAAAATCTCAAGAGACACATCTCATCAGCCACCCTTAGGTCTTGTGCATATGCCTCAGCTCACAGGCAAATGTATGGCTTTCCTCTTAAACACACAAATGAAAGACTTTCTCAGAAGTAGACAGCCAAAAGAATTACAAATGTCTATAATAAAGGGGCCGAAGAAATAGCTGCTGAAATGAACAGATGAATAAAAAAGTGAACATAGTCACCTTGCATAAAAAATGCACTTCAAATAGACAACGATTTATACTGCAATGGAGAGATCAAAGAAGCCTGTCATAAATAGTAAATTTTATTTTTTTAATAAGATATCCACAATGAGCATCTTACTGTGCAATGTAAAAAATAACAAGAATGGTTAGTAGACTACTAAGGAGAAGAAAAGAGAAGAGAGACAAGGGTCGTAGTATTAAGAAAAGTACATTGTATCCATGCCCTGCTCTGGTCTACATGCTTCAGAAATTTTAGACCAAGTTGAGAAATAAAACTGCAATCAGTAGCTGGGTTACTGATAAAGCTAGGTTAGGAGATGCCACTTGGAGCTGGAGTCAAAATGGATCTAATAATTCCCTGCAATATCTATGTTCTGGTAAAAGAGAAAGAAGAGAGAGAACTGAACACCCCACATCAAGGTCATTTGTGTGATTAGTCAACTAACTCACTTTACTTCTAAAGAGAAGAGTAAGAAGTAGGGCAAGAAATTCGGGTTATTTTAGGAAACATAGCATAGAATCAAGAGAAATTGTTAAAGGGTTTACCATATATTATTCTTAAACTGTATTTTGTAAAACTTCAGACTTCACTATTAATCCTAAGGATTAACCATGGTATAACCATTTCACCTGTTAGTTGAATTATTTTCCCCCAAAATTCATATGATGAAATCCTAACCCCCAATACCTCAGAACATGACACTATTTGGAAATAGGGTCATTGCAGATATGGTTAGTTAAGGTGAGATAAACTGAAGTACATTGGGCCCCTAATCTAATATGACAAGTGTCCTTAAAAAAGGGGAAATTGGAACACAGAAGCACACACAAGGAGAACACCATGTGGAGAAGAAGGCAGAAATGTGAAATGATTCTTCTGCACAACAAGAAATGCAAAGATTGCTAGCAAACAACCAGAAGCTAGGGGGAAGACGTGGGACAGATTTTTCCTCACTACTCTCAAAAGGAACCAGTCCTGACAACACCTCGATCTCAGGCTTGTGGCTTCCAGAACTGAGAGATAAAAAATTTCTGTTATTAAGCCACTCAGTTTGCAGACCTAGCAAATTCCTACACAGTTCTAGGGAGATCGACAGAAGTCAGGACAGTCACGTTTCCTATTTGCCAAAAACACTGCCCATTTATAACCACAGATCCTTTGAGGCTTGTATTTAGTCTAAATTGTCCTTCCTTCTACTTCCTTATTTCTCCCACTCTTCAGAGCCAACTTCCTTCAAAGAAGTATACACTTGCTGTTTCTACTCTTATTATAGTCTCACTCCTCAAACAAGAGCAATCTAACTTGTTACTCTTACTCACCAGTTCACCGAAATTGCCTCCTTGAAAGTCATGAATGACTCCTAGGTTAAGATTTGTTACATGATGTTCAGAACTGTTTAAATCATTCCCTTCTCCAGCCTTATTGATTTTTTTAAATCTCTACTGACTATTATGACATACTCTTCAGCTATTTTGTTTAGCTCTTAGCGATTAAAGACCATTCTCATTTTTCTTTTCTTCTCCTTCTGTGAACTCACCTGTAAATGATCTTATGGACACTACCTCTATATTGATTACATTAGAATCTATATCTTTAACTGTGACATCTCTCATGAGCTCAACTATGTATTTTCAAAGTTTTGGTGGACATCTCCACCTGATTATCCATATATTATATATTATATATATACAATTATATATACAATATATATATAATATATATATAATTATATATACAATATATATTATTATATTATATTGTGTATATACATATATATGTGTGTGTGTATGTGT
Organism: Felis catus; assembly: GCF_018350175.1. Classification (NCBI taxonomy): domain Eukaryota; kingdom Metazoa; phylum Chordata; class Mammalia; order Carnivora; family Felidae; genus Felis; species Felis catus. Next base: position 48,775,109 of record NC_058384.1, on the reverse strand, counting down.
ATATGTATACACACGCACATATATATATGCGTTTGTGTATGTGTGTGTATATATATATGTGTATATATATATATGTATACACACGCACATACACACACACACACACATATATCTTTTAAGACTGAACTTACCATCTTTGTTGCTCCCATCACCTGCTCCTCCACACGCTCCTCCATAGGTAATTTTTTTCAAAAACCTAGGTGTCATTCTAGATTCTTCCTTCTCTATCCCGTCCCAATTCAGTAAGGCATCAAGACTGATAGAGGATTTTTCCTTACAAATAAAATTTCAAATAGCACAAAACACTTGAAACTCTCTTGTTATCAAATGCATGACACATTCTTTAGCATATATAGCAATATTTGACAGTCTCCTAAGTACCCCAAGCTGTAATGAACATATTCTTCAATAGACTCAATTTGAGCAAGCTTTTTTGTTTACCTCAAGGTTAAGTATGTGTGCTTTCTGTGTGTTCCTTTAATGTATGTTCCACTGCTGATGGTACTAAATTTTAAACTCCTTGTTCAGTTGTCTATATATTCCCTGCATAGTGAGTTACTCAGGAGCTAAGAGTCTTAATTCTATGGCCTAAAAACCAAGATAGTAATTGTAAGGTTGATTGACTACATTTGTTGAATAATTGGAAGATACCAGAATGTTTGGAAGCACTTGTTACTTTCAGTGATATCATAACTGGAGAGAGAGAGAAAGAGAAATTTTACTGTGACTGAACTTGAATGACTTCCTCTGAATGTCAGAATTCCCCAAACAGTAAAATATCACTGACATAAAGTAAAAGTATACTATTTATCCTCGGGGTTTCTTTGAGATATTAAGTAGCAATGACCTGAATTGTAGCACATCCCCATCCTGTAAAGAACCATATTTCAGGTTTCTCTTTCTCCATCTGTGTACATGACCAGAAACAAGGCAAGTTAAGTCCCCAAAAGGAAATCTATCTGTTGTGTATACAGTTGACCCTTGAACAATGTGGGGGTTAGGGGTACCAACCTCTCATGCAGTCAAAAATTGGCACATAACTTTTGACTCCTCCAAAAACTTTATTAATAGCCTACCATTGACTGAAAGTTTTACCAATAACATAAACAGTTGATTAATACATATTTTGAATGTTATATATATATTATATACTATATTCTTACAATAAAGTAAACAAGAGAAAATAACATTATATATATTATTTATTTGTTTATCATATATATATATATATATATATATATATATATATATATTGTATAGGGAGAGACAGTGTGTGAGTAGGGCAGGAGAGGGAAAGAGAGAGAGAGAGAGAGAGAGAGAGAGAGAGAGAATAATAGCAGTCTCCACACTCAACACAGAGCCCAATGCAGGGCTCCATCCACAACCCTGGGATCATGACCTGAGCTGAAATCAAGAGTCAGATGCTCAACTAACTGAACCACCCAAGCACTCCAAAAAGAAAATATTAAGAAAATCATAGATTGGGGCGCCTGGGTGGCTCAGTCGGTTGAGCGACCTATTTCGGCTCAGGTCGTGATCTCACAGTTTGTGAGTTTGAGCCCCACGTTGGGCTCTGTGCTGAAGGCTCGGAGCCTGGAGCCTGCTTGGGACTCTGTGTCTTCCTCTCTCTCTGCCCCACCCCCACTCGTGCTCTGTTTCTCTCTGTCTCAGAAATAAATAAACATTAAAAAAAGAAAGAAGGAAAATCGTAGGGAAGAGAAAATATGTTTATAGTAGCATACTATAAAAAATCCACACATAAATGAGTCCACAATTCAAACTCTTGTTCAAGGGTCAACTGTAGTAGAAAATGATGATGAAGGGGCACCTGGGTTACTCAGAACTGAGCATCTGACTTCAGTTCAGGTCATGATGAGCCGCACGTCGGGCTCTGTGCTAATGGCTCAGAGTCTGGAGCCTGCTTCGGATTCTGTGTCTCCCTGTCTCTCTGGCCCTCCCCCACTCACACTCTGTCTGTCCCTCTCTCAAAATAAATAAACATTAAAAAAAAGAAAGAAAATGATGATGGATTGGCAAGAGACAAACAGAAATCTACCACATTCCTTTCTTCCGATTCATTTTACAAATTTAGCTTTTACAAATGATTCTATTTCAACAAATATTTCTACAACTATAATTAAAAATTACCAGACTAGACAAATGTAAATGATGAATGCAATACATAGATGACAAAATTTAGAATGCTGGTGAAGTCCGTATGACTTTGGAGAGAAAGCTGATATGACCCGAATAAAGAATTAATCTTCAAGGGGTGCCTGGGTGGCTCAGCAGGTTAAGCATCTGACTCTTGATTTTGACTGTTGATTTTGGCTCATCATCTCTCAATTCATGAGTTCAAACCCCACATTGGGCTCTGCACTGAAAGCATGAAGCCTTCTTGGGATTTTCTGTCTCCCTCTCTGCCTCTCCCCTGTTCTCTCTGTATCTCTCTCTCAAAATAAATAAATAGACTTAAAAAAATTAATCTTCAAAATCCAATATAAAGAAATAATACTTATCCCTTTGACAGTAAATATTTTAGAAATTAGTGAAATGAAACTTCTAAAACTAAAGTAACAAGAAAAGTCACAAAGTGCAAAACATTAGATTAAAAATGGTTCCAGTTCTGGATCTGGTTCCTTCTGGTCGATATTTAGAAAACAGAGTTGTGAAATTCCCACTCTACTTTTTAATGATATACCTTCCTGGGGCACCTTGATGGCTCAGTCGGTTGGGCATCCAACTCTTGATTTTGGCTCTGGTTGTGATCCCACAGTCCTGGGATCGGTCCTGCCTCAGGCTGTGTGATGAGCATGGAGGCTGCTTAAAATTCTCTCTTTCTCCCTCACCCCTCTCCCATTTGCATATTCTCTCCCTCTAAATAAATAAAAAAAGAATATACCTTCCTAAAAACCTACTTCTAGTTGTCCTGAAGTAGGAGATCCTAGATGATCCTTGTCCTTTGTCTCAAAAAGATCAAAAGAAACATTAAAGGCCAGAGATATTTTTGTGAGTAAGCACTAGAGTAGCAAACTCAGATACTTTCAAGGAAAGTAACAAAAATGAAAAAGTAGTCTCATTTGGTGAAAGTATCTGTAGTTTGGTGTAAAGTAACAGCCATTGGTGATCTCTGAAAAGGACTGATCCAATGATGCCAGGTTTTCTGAAATTATTTTCCAAAAGAAACAATAAAAATATATTTATAATTTTTAACGTTATTCATTTTTGAAAGAAAGAGACAGAGCATGAGCGGGGGAGGGGCAGAGAGAGAGGGAGACACAGAATCTGAAGCAGGCTCCAGGCTCTGAGCCATCAGCACAGAGCCCAACGTGGGGCTTAAACCCACAAACCGTGAGATCATGACCTGAGCAGAAGTTGGTCACTTAACCAACTGAGCCACTAGGCACCCCCCAAAAATATTTTTAATCTAAAATCTTCAATATTTAAGTATTGAGTTATTATTACATTGTGCAGGCAAAAAAATCCCAAGTCTGCAGTCTTGACTTAAGACAGCCAATTTGCCACCTCCGGTTTACAAAAGTCCTTGCTACTCTCCTTGATAACAAGAGACACATTTTGTGTTGTAATTTTTAAGTAGGGATTTTAATTCACTAAATAGCTTAGCTTTTCACATTGTATTGTTTTGTACTGTCTGGTGGTCCCTCATGCGTGGGCCACTTGTCTCCAACAGCTGCCTCCTTCAGGGTAGAGATAAGCTTATGCTTCTTTGTTTTCTCTCTCAGAAATAATGCACAGTAGGTATACAGTAACTCCTTGTTAGTGGGATAAAATAAAGGTCCTGGGCTCTTTAGCTTGGCTGTTCTAAGCCCTTTGAACACATAACACAAATAACAAAAATGTTTCATAGAATGTCCTGCCAGATCCATGGCTTGGTCTATCATTTTACCCTTAAATAAAAAACAAAAACAACAAACAGATACCTTGCTAGCCCCATTTTTTGTGTTTCACATTAAAAGGTCTGCACAGTATTAAATGCAGGTTTGAGCTTTTGATTAAATTAAATTCCATTTATCCATTCAACAGATATTTATTGAATTCCTGTTAAGTGTTCTGCAGACTTCTAGGTGCTGCAGATGAAGCAGCTAATAAAGCAAAGTTCCTGCCTTTATGCCTAGTAAATATTTGCAAGAGGTTTTGCAAATAATATGCTGATAATAAGATCTGTTTTTTTTTTCTGGTCTTTATTTTAATATTAGAAAATACTTGATGTTAAAGATATAATTTTTTGATTTATGATCTATTCTTAAGTGAACACAAGAAGTCCAGTTAGAAACTTTGAAGTAATTATACTCAATAATTAAACAATCAAGAAAAATCCATTCTATTTTGTTTAAATGATTCAAAGGGAATTGAAAGTAATGGTCTATCTGGCAGAGTTGTGTGTAATTATTTTCCATTAATATTTGCAATAGACCAGAACTCAGGCTTGGAAATATACAGTGCTATGGGGGTTATTACGAAAAAGACTAGAAACTAAGTAGGCTTGTATAATGTTGTACTAAGTAGCATTTTATTGTTGTTATATAAGAAAATAACATATTGCTATTGCCATTAGTGCAGCTAGCATGGAGATTCAGACCTTCAGGAATAAACCCTGATGGGGTGATCTCTGACTGATGTTAACATTTTCCTCTTAGCAACACATACTTGCAAACAAAACAGCATATATTTGCTATGACCTTGGGGAAACATCAGTTTCCTAAAGATAAATTGACCAACATATAAAAGGCATGTAATTCCAAACTAATCAAACATAAAACAACTTAAATAACTGGCATTCAGGAAATGAGCACAATAAAAAGGAGTGCAGAATCATGTCTTTATCTTGAATTCCTTTTACAAAAGTTGCAAATGTTAAAAGGATGGCTACTGCTTACACAAGTACTTCAGTATTTTTGCTCAAGCTGTTCAGAGCCTCCAGACCTCCCAGGCACATAGAAAGTTCTGTCATTCCTTCTGATTCTGCCCTTCCTTGTTTGCCTCTGGGTGAGTGTGGGGAAAGAAGTAACCCATGAGGTCTATACTAGAGCCAGCATTTCCTGGCAAGCCTGATAAATGAACAGCAATTAGTAGAGTTACTTGCAAGTCAAGATCAAGCAGCAATGGTGAATTTTTCGTCTCTGCTTCAGTCCCTACCTCTCCCTACTGTATTTCATGCCCTGTCACAATCCTCTTACTCCTTAAAGTGCCTTACTACTTTCCAGATCATCAAATAGCACCTCTGCAAGCATGGTAGTAGGTAATCAAAATTAGCGAATTGACTTTTATGATTTTTTCTTAATATTTATAAATTTACCCAAAGGCATAGATGGTCTTGAGTCTGTACACATTAAGATTGTTCTTGAAAAAGAAAGTGCACAGTATGGGAAATAAATTTGTTTAGGATATGACTTTTTGCTCTTTAATCTCCAAAATTACAATGAAGAATAATGCATATGTTGAGAAATTTGGTGATTACTTCTTGTCTCTGACAATTAACACTCATTTCAAGGAATAATTTACTCCTCACACTCACAGAACAGATTATGAATTTAACATGGTATAATCTGGAGACTGTAAAACAGGAATCAATGGAATTAGGTCCTGTTTAAGCATTCTGTATTTAGAATAGTCAAAAGACTAAAAAAAGAAGTCCTATTTGGATTTCTTTTTGGATTTTCACTTTGGATTAGGAAAAGCCTAGGAAATCACCTGATAAACTTGCTTAAATTCTGTGAAAACTAATTGTGAAAGGCTCATTATTGTTGCACTGTTCATAATTGTATTACAATCAGCTTTATTCATCAAAAAGTTCTATGCAAAATATGTCTCTTTGCAAATCCACCATTGGTTAAAGTTCTGCCTTTTAGAGTCACAAGAAGATGCAGGTTATGTCTCCATATATGGCTACATTCACATATATTCCACATAGGGAATATTTAGTAAAATATAGGGTGCAAAAGGAATGGAAAATTAATACATATGGACCTTAAGTTTGGAAGTACTGCACGAAAAATTTTAGTCCCGCAATAAATATTCATTAAGCTGTGCACTACACTGGTGGGCACTGGAAAAGGTTGTTAAAATAAATTGTGTGAAAAATATAGCTTCTGAATTCATATATATGGCTAAAATGCATAAAATTCTTTCAAATTTCACTTTGTTTTTATGAACAGTGTCTACCATTTATATTTCTTTGTATTTTACAATTGTATGATTGAGCTCAATAACCTTCTCAACCTAAAACCACATTGCCAGACCTATCTCCAGCTACTCCCATGCATGCACTATTTGCTCCAGGTGGCCTGAGCTACTCAGCCTTTTCCTAAACATCATTTTGGTTTTATTCATCTATGTCTGATTCCTTTCTTCCAATAGTTCCTCCTGTCTCTTTGAAAGATCTATTGAAAATCTACTCACATAATCTTTATGAAGCCTTTCCCTGACTATAGTCAGAGAAGAAGTCTCATGGCAAAGTACACCATTATTAAGAACAACTATTCTGCTTTTTAATAAACATGTATATGTGTGTATATTTATATACACACGTGTGTAATTTTCCATATTGCATCATAGATTCCCCCCCCCAAAATGCTATTTTCAAATAAGTGTTATCTTCTTATGGATAAACACATCAATTGGTTGTGTGTGGGCTATGCCTGCAGAAATGGATGCTTCTCAATCTACATGTCCTCATAAAGAAGCTCTGCAGTCTACAGACCGATTGCTTAAAAAGAATAGTCGAGAGGGAAAAGGTCAGAATATGTTTCATAACAGATGAGATTGTAGTGGAGAACTGTGGACAGATACACTTTAGAATGATAGTATCCACAAATTTCTAATCTCTGATTAACACCGTAGAAATAGATCGGAAATTTTCAGTCATGGATCAAGATTGGAAGAGTTACAAAAACACTAGAAACTTTGTAACTTTTGCACATATATCTTTAAAAAAACGTTTTTACCTTTTTTTTTTTCTAGTTAAGCAAGGTATACTTGACAGCAGCAAGCCATCTCTGATGTGCAGCTCCCACTGTCCTGTCATCCATTCCTTTTGCTCCTGCTAATGTCCGTCAAAAAATGTTCTATTAATGACGAATTTTTATTAAACTTGATCAGTGGAAAATTCCACTCTGGTCTTAGCCCTGATGACTCTCTCAGAACCTCACTTATTGGTTACTTGGGCCACCTTGCAGAATATGCAAGTCTCAGTAAGATGAGCCCATGTAGAACAGTTTAGCTGTAGCCATTGTCCTAGGTTGCATCTGAGAAATCCCAAGCTGGCCATATAGAGAGAGAGGGGAAGACTAGAGCCCTGGAGAAATGGCTCACCTTGTTAATAAAACCTCTTCTATACCATCTGATTTGATGCCAAAGCTCACAGCTTCCCAATATCATATGAGCTATACCTATCTAATTGCAACACATGTCTTGTTGGAAAGGTGGAAAATTTAATCTATTTTGCTTTTAAACACTTAACTAAGATTGAAAAAGAAAAAGATGAAATTGAATAGGTGTAGGGATTTTGAGGGATTTGAGAGCACACGTTTTCACATGACCACAAGAGGCAGTTATCACACAGCAAGGTTTGTTGAGGGGTGCTTGGACATGGTTGTGTCCAAGAAAGAGAAGTGAAGTCTCTCATGGCATAAAACTATCCAGACGCTTACAGTGAGGAGCCATGATCTCGAAGGGTAGGAGAGCAAGGGAACTCCCATGGGAAAGAAGGATCACAGAGGAGGCTAATGAGTGTAGGTGATATCACTCAGCAGCATGCTGCGGAGACTCTGGGTCAGAAAGCCCCAGAAGGGTAGCAACAGCAATGTGGGGTCTTTATGGCCTGGGAATGAGGTCTTTATGGCCTGGGAATAACTTCTCTATTGTTAGCAGATGGGGGAGGTGAGGTTTTGCAGGGTATGCAAAGCAGGCATGCTCTAAATGGCTAAAAATCTGCTTGTTTCAGCTATTTTTAAGTAACTGGATATGTAAAAATTTGAGTTTGGCACTGGCAGGCTGAATCTTCCAGAAATAAACAACATAGGTGCTAATACGCAGAGGCCATCTTTGGCTTATTTATATAACAATAGGATCGCACTTCATAGGGAAAAGGATTGCACTTCATCTCTGGAGACCATTTTAATAGGACATGAGACTTTGGAATGTATGTTCTAGCATAAAACAAGAATGAAGGACAGGAGTTTAATGGGATCTGAGAAGCCAGCCTGAACCTTAGCAGTGGAAAGGCCTTAAACGGTCCCAGTAAAGGTATACAGTACCCACCAAGGGCCAGTACCCTCTACTGAAAGTAAATTCCATTATGCTTTCCAAAGCCTTTCCCTGTTTCTTCCTTCAATCTCACAGGTACAGTTCTTTTCCAAAAAACACAAACAGAGTTCTTATCAGTTCAAAGCTAGAATTTCTTTTGTCTTCTTCAAAGTGGTTTAAACATTTCTATAGATATTAACCATTATAACCAGTTCATACTTGATTTTATGCAAAATTATATGTGTAAGAATTATATCCTACCTAAAACAAAGAACAATATTTTGTTCTTTAGATATTTAGATTATTACCTTTATGTATTTAAAGTAGATTATGTGTCGGGCTGTCTTATGCCACACCTTGGCAACAAATCTTGGGGTGAAAGACACAGTTCTTGACCTCATAGAGCTTGTGTTAAAGAGTCATCCAGGGCTAAGGTATGTAACTAGACTGTCTTCCTAAACAGCTTGAGTGGATAAAATAGTGCCATGCCAATATGTTCTGGGAGTGTTATCAGGTAAGCTTATACATTCTAGTTATTGTAAGAAATCCAGTAGATCAGTAGCAATAACTCCCTCCATTTTGTGTTTTGTGTGTCTTTTAAGTCTTCAAGTCTCTGGAGAGAAGTCTGGTCAAGATAACTTTCGTATAGGTGAGTTGACTACAAGAAAAAGGAAACTAAATGGTGAATGATGGTCTGCAAGAAGAGAACCTGGCATGGCAAATTTCCTGGCTCCTCCAAAGTCCACATGTACTAAAGCAGATTCCCCTTTTTGTGTTAGGGAATCATAGGAGAAAGTTTTCCACTCATATAACCCTTAAGGAAGGATTCACATATAATTAGGACCCTTGGGTACTAATTAGACCTGAGATCTTTCAACTCTCTTTTGCTTCATGGGCAGGTGGTTGAAGAGATTCAGGTTGTATGTTATCAGGGCCATTGAGTACCAAAGTACTCTTACTTAAATGAGGTACCTCAGAAATGGGGAGAATGCTGTGGCATCTTCCTAGGACAGGCGATTGCTGCTTACTCCAGTGAAACCTTACCAAAGTGTTAGGTTTGTGGTACAGAAGTGTATTGGTTTGCTAGGGCTACCATAACAAGGTACTACAGACTGGATGCACTTACACAATAGAAATTTATTGTGTCACAGTTCTGGAGCCTAGAAATCCAAGATTAAGGTGTCAGTGGGATTGATTTCTTTTTTTCTTGGGCTTGAGGATGGCTTTCTTCTTTCTTCTGTCTTTCTTAGTCTTTCCTCTGTGCATGTGTGTGTCTGACATTTTCTTATATAAAGAGAGCAGTCATGTTGGATAAAGTCCCACCTACATGACTTCATTTAACCTTAATTACCCCTTTTAAAGCCCTATATCCAAATATAGACACATTCTCAGTTGCTGAGGATTAGGACTTCAGCATATGAATTTAGAGGGAATATCATTCTCATAATGAGGGGCCATGACTGAATCCTGCATCCTACTGATATACCTACTTAATGAGAACATTGTGTAGGATTCTTAAGGAAACAATAATTTGCAAGCACCTAGCTCAATAAAGACAACATCTCTTTGTCTTGAGCACAATCTCTATTTTAGTTCATTATTCATATATGAAATCACTATATGAAAGACAAGAATGCCTCAATAATACTAAGTTGTGGTTAGATAGGGTGACTGCTCCTTACAAAACTGATAACCCTACCTTAAGTCAAACCGATCATTCTTCTAAAACAATTGGCACCCTTGACCCTGTAGTCAGAGATTCTGTCTTCTGTAATGACAAAGGGTACAATTCTCCTAAAAGGTGACCTTCCATAATTATAAGGTGATTTTCTGTAGCTGCTTATTCTGTGGTATAATTGACAACTATGCTCATTAAAGAAAAGAAAATCACGTATTTAGTCTTTGTTGGGGCCAACCACTTGTATGTGAACAATTAGTATGCAGTTGAAGACAGCGGTAGTGTGTTCTAGGCAGAGAACAGCAGCTATAAGAGCACACGCACAAAGAGGAGACAACTTACAAAGAACTGCGGTGTTTGGTATGAGAGTTGTGTAAGGAAGGTATTTCTGAAAGCAGAAAGTGAGGCAGAAAGAAGGAAAAGTAAGTCACAAAGGACTTGGGACATAAAACTAAAGAATTTCAAGCTTATTCTGAGGCTTTTTCCCTATTATTGTCATTGTTTTCTTTTAAATGTAAATTTATTTTTGTTCTTTCATAAATGATCCATTACTCAGAATATGTGCCTCCTGGGAGTTATATGGAAAAACAGAATTGCAAGTTCTCACTGTTATCAACATACTTTAAAAGTTTAAAGTTCATGAAAATATTATGCAGGTGCTCAAAATATATGATGGATCACAATGCATATCATAAAATTATTCAGCAATGCAACCTGTGCACAAGAGGAATTGGAGTTAAATGATTGAATATTCATAAGCAAGAAGAGAATACTGAAAACAGATATGATACTTAAATTCTCAGTTTCAAAGGTGAAGACAATTAATTGGCAAAAACTCTCAAATACTTTATTAAATTTCTTTTAAGTGACAGTGGTTTCTGAATTCACTTGTAAGGTACTGTCATACCATGTGATAAATGATAAACTGTAATTCAGACACTGAATTAAACTCTGGAGGTTGTGTCTATGCCTTTAAAAATATTTATGGCATTACTTTATTCCTCATGAGTGAAATGCCGCTATTTATTTATTTATTTATTTATTTATTTATTTATTTATATGCTGCTAGTTTAGATCTTCACTTATGGATTTAACTTAGGAGTTTCCCAGAGAAAGCATTCCACTTTGGGCCTGCAATGTTGTGATGCTTCCTTTTTTTGTGACCTCATCCATTGGCTTCACCCTCACTTCATTTATTTCAATAGAATGCTGACATTTGTCTAATATTATTTCTAGGTTATCCCTACCAGGCTTTTGACCTTTATCCTCCAATCTGAAATGTCCTTTTCATAGGTCATCCCTGTACATTATAGAAAATCTGTCTTCTGCACAATACTCTCTTCCCCATACTTTCTCCATATAAGCAGTGGATTTGAAAGCTCCCTACCCATCAACTTATCAACTTACCTTATCATTTGTCTTCTTTATTTTAATGAAAGAGTATTATGTGATTACAGAGTTGTATATGTCAAAGAAATTATTCTGACACTTGTTAAAATGACAAGGAAGACTTTTTTCAGGACTATTGCTATGAATGTCAATACTATTGCAATAGAGAATAAAAATGGGGCTCAATTCCGAATACAAGGACAAGCAAGAATTTATAACTAATGACCAGAATGAGGGGCATCAGTGGATGGAAAATTACTAAGAGATAATAAGGGTAGGAGGATTTTTGCTAACCCAGTTTAACACAATTCTTGCTGAAGGCAGGCCAGAAGACCAGATATCAAGGGTGGGGGATGAACAGTTTGATCAGATATCAAGGGTGGGGATGATTCTCACTAAACTGACTTAGCAGGATTCTTGCTAAAACCAGAGTAGGCCAACTAAAGACAAGGCCCAAGGATAAGGCCTAGTTAAAAAGTGTTCAGAGGAGCCTGACTAAAGTTTGAGCAAGGAGATAATCTTTGTTAGTAATCTAGAGTTACTTCTTTTTATAGGAAATATGAGTTACCTCATTGTTTTTTGTCTTTTTTTTTTTTAATCTGTCGGCTAATTAAATGGGATTTGTTAGCTAAATTATCAATGCTTTCTCTGGAAACTGCTCTTCAACTGTTGCAAAATAAAATTAGGAACAGTAAATATGTGATATCTTATCTAGGTTTCTGGTGAAAACTTCCCAACCCAACCTTTGCATATTCATCTTTTAGCATTTGTTTCCCACTTTTAAAAATAAATTCTTCTTTGCCAAAATGTGTGTAAAGTTTTTGTGACTCAAAACACTATGCTTACTCCCTCAATGTTCTTGAATTTTAATGTTTCTCCTATTTAAACATTCTTTTCTTTAACTCTCTGTCCAGATTCTCTGACACATACATATATGTCTAAACTACTCAGATGTGTCAAAAAAATAAACTACTCAGATGTATCTGAAATTTCCTGCTGACCTGTTCTCATCTTACATTAATATCATGCACACAGCAATAAGTCTTTGTGAGGGGGAGATTTTGGCCTTCAATACTGTAAGGGATTATGTTGGCAGCCATTTCATTCTTCTCATTTTTTAAATCTTTTCCCTCATTTCCCTCTCTAAACCTATGAAGAGTATTTTAAGCATAATATATTTTTCTTTCTTCCAGCAGTTTGCTTTTGGAAATGTCTATTGTTGCATAATAATAAGAAAAACAATCTTGACGTCCTTGACCAATAGTGCATTCTTTTTATAAAAATCAGAACAATTGTTCTAAACGTTCTTCATATTTCTATTTATTTCCCCAAAGTTCAACAAATAGTCTATAATTTTATGGCCCCTTGTGATGTACCACTGTGTTTAGTAAATCTTGACCTCTGACATTCTGGTCAACCTGTGTAGCAGAACTTTTGTAAGAATTCTCTAAGTCAATGTTGAATAATGTCAGAAACTGCAATTTGGATGGCCTCCCTCTTCCAGTGTAAATGCTACTGTTAACACACCTTGTATCATTGTGCTAATCATTCCATCTTCTTCTCATACATAACAAAAATCAGCAGAAAAATTTCCCCCAAAAGCTCTAAAAGTCTTTGTTCATAAACAATACCGTTAGATGAAGCATTTTTATCTTTGCATGTGTTGGTCTTCTCTGACTACTGTATATGTGTTTCTTCATTCCTTGATGCCTGACATTTACCTACTTAAATGTCTCCTTCAGCCACTATGACATGGCCTTCCATCACAATCAAACATCATGAAAAAGTTGTTTTCCTCTTCCATTCCCATCACTATGGTGACTATGTACTGGACCAATCATCCCAAAATGAAAACAAGAGAAATACTAAAATACCAAAATAAAATTTTAATTTCTTATCAAATGTGCAATATGAAAGAAAAAAAAAAGGTTACTGGAGCCAAAAACTTTACTAAGACAGAAACGGGTAGCTGAACAATGTGCTAAAGTAGCTTACACCTTAAGGAATTTTAGTATGAAAGGATCTACCTGCTCACTGAGTAACCTCTGCTAAGTATCTGCTCAGTTACTCTTTGTCAGGGCTGGATATTTTGTTAGAATCCTGACACATTCCAGTGCCAAGCACAAGCCTTCTCATTATCCTTGGTCCTGAAATGCTCCCTTGTCCCTGCCTCAAATATTTCTATTCCATCATTTGGTACTTATGAGAATCAAATGAAGAATTCTCAGCTGATTGCTCTGTACCATCTGATATAGTACAAGATTCTGTGAAATTGTCCTTGGGACCGATCATCTTCCTCAGCAGTTCCTGTGCTACTTTTCTTTGCCGTCTGAACTCAGTACCATGTTAAACATGAGAATTTTCTCAGAAACTTGCAAAAAATGAAAGAAAGAAGGAAGGAAAGAAGAAGGGAGGGAGATAAAAGAAGAGAAAATTGTTCACAAACTATTATTTTTAGATTCCCTCAAACTATTTACATCCTTCCAGCCATCCAGTACCTCAAGTTTAGATTCCAAGGTGGGAATGAGAGAATTGTATTTCAAAAGTTCTCTTTCTTGTTCTCCCTCTTTTTCATGTTGTCTGTCTTGCCCTTATTTTCATGTTCTCATTTTTATGCTCTCTCTTAAACATACCTCAACACAATACCAAGTTTTATTTTATCCTGTGGACTTCTTTAAAATTTTCCCTGAAAAATGAAATGTTTTTTTCTGAAATGTTGTCTAATTAAATGTAGCTAATTGCACAAGCTGTCATTTACTTATTTATCAAAAATACATTGAGCATCTACCATCACCCAGAACTGTTTTATACCTGAGGACTAAGTGATAAATGATATAGGCAAGATCCCTGCTCTGATATAACTTACTTTTTAGAGGGTGGAGACAGATTAATATACAATTTCAAAATAGTACAAATAAAGAAAATATCACAAATTATTAAGTACTTTGCATATACTTATACCAGGGTAAATACATATAAAGTAACCGTTGTCAAACAATTACATTATATTGAGGAGTCAGGGAAGATTTCCTGTAATGGTGACATTAATCTGATATTTTAATCACAAGAAAGAACTAGCCATGTAGAAATGATGGAGAGGAACATTCCAGGCAGAAAAGAAGACCAGAGTGGCTGAATTGTAATGAGTAAGAGGGAAAGTTTATTGAAATTTTGCAGCAGTCAGAGCATATTAGACTGTAAGTTGGGGGAAAGTATTTAGATCTTATTTAGATGCAATGAGAAGTCAGTGGAGGGGATGATATCTTAAAATATCAGTCTAGCTAGTGCCTGTACAAGTGATTCTTAAAGATTTCGGTCTCAGTGTTTGGTTAAATTATTAAAACTTTTGAGTACCTCAAAGAGCTTTTGTTTGCATAGTGCATATCATTGATAGTTACAATAGAAGTTAAAACTAAGTAATGTGATGTTATTTATTAATTAACTTAAAGACAATAAAAAATTACATGTCAACAAGAACAATTTTTTATTGAAAGTAACTAAATTTTTTAAACCATAAAAAGAATGAAAATATTAACATTGCTTTACATTGTTACAAATCATTTCAAAGTCCGTCTTAATGTAAGAGCTATATTTTTATATATGCTTCTGCATTAAATCTATTGAAATGTACTTTTGGGTTTAATTATATGAAAAACAAATCTTACCTCCCATAAATATATAGTTATAAAAGGGAGGAGTAATCCATTATTTTATGTTATTTTATTACTTTATGTTATTTATTTATTTATTTATTTATTTATTTATTTATTTATTTATTTATTTTTGAGAGAGAGAGAGAGAGAGAGAGAGTGAGAGAGAGAGAGCGAGCAGGGAAGGGCAGAGAAAGAGGGAGAGAGAGAATCCCAAGCAGGCTTAGTGCTGTGATCACAGAGCCTGATGCTGGGCTTGATCATGAGATCATGATCTGAGCCAAAATCAAGAGTTGAATGCTTAACTGACTGAGCTACCTAGGGATCCCATAAATTAGGGGAGTATTTTAATAGCCCTATCAGATTTCTGTGGATATTCCTCTCTCATACCATACCAAACTTGCAAGTGATAGTTCCTTCAAAGTTAGTTTCAATGTGCATTTTGAAACCATTAGTGAACTTTTCATACTTAGCTCCTATAAAATATCTTGATTTATCTCACATTTAAAATGAACACTTCACCATGCATAATTTGATAGAACAAACATTATTCAATAAAAAGATATAGTTGCATGAGCTATGCATCTCTTCTTCTTGACACATTTAATCAAACATTTTTTTAAGTCACACTTATTAGTATCACCACTGACTTTACCAGACAAGTGTTTAAGTATTGGGAAGTTGTTAAACTCATGGTAGTAGATTCAGTTTTGTAAACTTCTGACTTTTCTCTTGAAAGATAAAATTTTGTAATTGGCAATAAACACTATCAGTTCTCCTTGAAGTGAAAATCTTGTTTAGTTCATTTTAGAGAATACCTATGACTAAATAACTTCAGTTTTTCTATGATTCTCTCAAGTAAAAATATTCTATGAGTCAGAAGCTGCTAATTCGTCTCACATCACCAACAGTTGAGTAAATTTCACCTCATACAACTATCATACCTTTGAATGTAACAGAAGTGTTTTGTATGTACGTCACACAGATATTTAAAAGTCATGAATTTATAAGCTGAAGTTTAATAAATTTAATATTTTTGCAGTTTATCAAGGGTATTTGTAAATTAAACTGACTTTTTTTTAACTGTAACTCTGTTGGTGACAAACATAACGACCAGCAGTATAGTCTTATGTCATTGCCTCCATTTGTGCTAATACACCAGCTGTTTACCCACCATCGCTTTTGCATCACCTGTACAAATGCTCACACAGTGAAAAAGGCAAATAATATGTTAGTATCATGATAAAAATGGTTTTGACCTCAAAGACACGCTGAGTCTGAAAATCTCATGGTCTCCCTGAAGTCCATGGATCTTACTTCAAGAACAAATTGGCTTAGAGAATAACTGAGGTGGAGGGTGAAAACAGAAGCAGTTGGGAAGCTTTGTGTAGTTCTTGAAGATGGAAATATGAGGTTTTCATTCAATTTGGAGGTAATGAAACCATAAAGAAGTAAACAAATACAGATTATGTTTTGTAAATAGGGCCGATAGAACTTAGTGTTGGATGTGTTGTGAAAAATGAAGGTAAGAGAGGAATCAAGGATAACTCCAAGATTTTGCTTTCAGGAAATAGAGAGCCTCCAATGACACTTATTAAGATGAAGAAGATAGGCAGGGACAGATTTAGTGTGAGAAAATGAAAAGGTTAACTATGGGAGTTTTAAAGAAACCCTTTCCATATTCTCAAATCTTGGCTTTTTCTCTCTAGATCTAAAAAGTCTAGTGTCTAATTTAAAACCTGAAACTGGACAAAGTCTTCTTCATTATAGACATTCTCTTCTACCCTTTTCACCTTTCCTATTTGCTTGATATAATGGTAAATAGCTAAATAAATGAATTTTTAAAAACCCTAACTTTAAAACCACCCTCCAAAAACCACTTTAATGAGAATGTGTAACTTTAGAGAACAGTTCTCCAGCTACCCTCATTTCTGACATCAGTAGCGAATTCAGGGATTCCAAAGACAACCCTCACTTCCGACACCAAATGCAACTTTGGGCTCCTTAAAACCACCCTGAGGTTTGATAACCCACTAGAAGGACTCATATAACTCACTGAAAGTTGTTATACCCACAATTATAGTTTACTATAGTGCAAAAGTACAGATTAAAATCAAACAAGGGAAGAGACACATGAGACCGTCAAGGGAAGTTCTAAGCATGGAGCTTCCAGTTGTCCTCTCCCAGTGGAGTTATAAACAGTGCTAACTTTTCCAGCACAATGTGTGATAATCAAATTGTCAACAAGGGAAGTTCACCCAAGCCTTGGTGTCCATAGTCTTGGGGCTTGGTCATATAGACATGGTGGACTGTTTATATAGCTGACCTCACTTTCTAGGCTCTCTGGAGTTTGAGCTGATAATAGATGACCCAAAGTCTCCACCATATATCACATTTTTATACTACTTGGCATAATTTAAGATCTTCAAGTAAACAAAAACACTTTTATCTAATAAAACATCCCAAGGGTTTTGAGATTACCTTTCATGATAAAAGGGCAAAGTTCACATCTCTCCCTGAGCAAAGGTAAATCATTTACCACACTGACAATGGGTTGTTTTGTTCTAGGTAGTTTCTTCTAACCCCTTCATCCTTCCTCTTGGCTTATCCTTAATGGCTAAATGACCAAGTAACTAAAATGCTCGCTACCTGTCTAACTCCTCATTCCTCAAAATAACACTTAGTGAGAAAGGAAAACATATTAGGTGATATCTTAAAATATTTTTAAATGTATATAAACAAGTTCGCTGTCATACTTGGCTAACATATTTTGAATATTTGCTATGTGCTAGGTACTGCAATTTTAATTCCTATGATCTTATGAAAATAATATTTGCATCCTAATGTTATAGGTAAGGAAACAAGGCCTAGAGAAGTTAAGCAATTTGACAAGAGTCATAACCAAGGTGTATTTGTCAGAGCCAAGGTATATATGCCAGTGGGACTCCACAGAGCCCTCTCCTGACTACTAAGCTGTATGTATCAATAAATGAGAGGTATTGTATCTATCTTACAGGTATTACTATTATAATCATTTACAGTTCCTTCTCTTAGAATCCTAAATTTATTCTTCTCATTCATTTAGGTAAAATTTATTCTTAGAGATTTTTATTTCATTTAATTCTGGGCACTTGACTTTCTTAGCACTGCCTATCCACATTTTACATATTGTCTCTGACAATGTGCATGGCTATGATAGCTTCCTTTCCACAAAAATACAAGGTTATACACTATTACTCTTCCTTTAAGTACAAAGCCTAAAGTACTCTTAATCTTTATTCTTCTTGCTTAGCATACTCTACATACTGCACATTGTTCTCAGTGTGTAGAGACCCCCTTAATATATCTTTGACTATTTCCTACATCTTCACCAGTTTCTTTTTCTAAGTGAAAAGCACCTCTTAGGTGGTTATTCCCATTTTTCCTTGTCATATTTCCCATCCAAAAATGTCTTTCACTGAAAGACTTTCACTAAAATTATAAAAGTAATCACAGGATTCTTTGAAGTAATTATATCGCCTCTTGCCCTCCCCACAGTTTTTTTTTCCCCGTGAGAATCATTTAGTGTCAACCTTCAGAAACAAAATACTATTCAATACTTTTAATAGTCATGTTCTCCATCTCCTTTTTATGGATAAAATTTCCAAGACAAATCTATCCTTTCAGTAGATCTTAATTTCTGAAGACCTTATTTCCAGTGATTTCAAACACTGTCAACTGTTTCTACATTAAATGAAATAAAAAGTGGATAGAACAATTTGGCAGCATAAGTACTAACAACGGATACCCTCTCAAAAGAGCTCCAAAATTATCTGACTAGGCACCTTCCTTACCTCCTGTTCAATTTTATTCTCTTTCTTGTCCTTTCCCTGTTGTATTTTTTTTTCTTCATCATTCCTGTTCTGTTACCCCCCACCCACATTACTACATTATATCCAGTGTAAAGTTGTGGAGGTTTTTGCTTTCAATCTTCTCTAATACCCCTCTACTTAGAGGTTTCTACATGTGTCTGAGAAGAGAAGTTCATAGTGTTATTACCTACAGCTAGATAAGAACTAGTGTGGTGTGGTTAGAATTCCAAATGTGGGTCTCCCAATTCTGATGGATCTGCTTCTGTTGCTGTCACTTTACATTCATCTCTTCACCTGGCTCTTCTATATCACTTGTAAAACCATCCATTATTATCCTCAACCCTGGATCTAGTTCTTTGAACTTGTGTAAGATCTAGTTTGACTCCTCTTCTTTTTTTTTTTCCTTTCTCTTCTCTTTCTTTCTTTCTTTCTTTCTTTCTTTCTTTCTTTCTTTCTTTCTTTCTTTCCTTCTTTCAGAATGCTACTTATACACCCAGGTAAAAATTGTTTAAAACCATCCCATTTACCAAGGTTTAAAGGGGAAAAAAAAGAGGTTAAATTACCATCTCAAGGTCACTAAGCCAGATAATAGAGTCCCTTATTTATCAAGCTGCATTACTTCTAAGTTGCAGTATAATAAATTTTATACTTTTTAAATATCCTATACTGAATAAAAATTAAATCACTAAAGCATGATTTTTATAAGAATTTAACTGAGGAAGATGGTATTCTTTCCAAAAATGCTTTATTCCAACTCAACTACCATGATCTTTCCTTTATGTAGTTTCTAAAAATTATTTTTGCCTTGAAACTTCTTGATTAGACAAACATAGGTTTTCTCTGGTGACAAATAAAATGATGTTATGTTGGTTCTTCATCACAATCACATCATCATAAAGATGTTGGCACAATTAAGGTTTTTAGTAGAAGTAAACTTACAATGAATATTCATGTGATTTTTGATAAATTGCTGAAACATTTCCTATGAGTAGTAGACTTAATTCATAGGTAAATTCATTCAAAACATGTAATTTTAACTTTCAGCACTTCAACTTACATTGCAGTTAAAATGGGATATTTAAGCTAATCTCTCTTAACATTATAAATAGAATCACTTACATCAACAAGCAGTTTCTATGTTAATTCTGGCACCACCAACTTCCCCTTCATTTAAATGTAATAATATTTAAGAGTTATTTCACTGTAGAACTTTTAACCAGATGATAGCAATAATTTCTTGTGAAAACAAATTTAAAATTAAATATCAAAATTCCATTCTATCAAATTTTGAAGGATTCTAACTAATGAGCACATCTTCTGATATCTTTCCCTATATGATATATTTGGGAAGTTATTGAGACTTCCTTTTTGTTTCTCTCAGGATGGATGAAGTTACATTGTGGCAACAGGTAATTCCCAAATCACAGTGATTGAAACCTAAAATGAGATCATTTTAGCTTGCACTACATGTCTATCAAGGGGCACAATATGGGACTCAGCTTATCGCCATCACCCTAGGTTCCTTACCAATAGAGCCACCCCCGTCACAACTGGTCCTAGTATCTGGAAATATTGCCTGACCACTATTTACTTAACCACCTCCAACCACCCCTTCCCTCCTAGTGAATTCTTTTCTTTCCCTTTTTTTTCAGTTTTGTGTTCCTGTTTATTTTTTCTTCGTCATTCCCAATATCTCTCCTTATCTTTAACTTTATAGTTCCATCATCCCCAATTTTGAATTTTCTAGTTTACTTGTGATCTCTCCTTCCAGAAGTTTCCAGTTACTACTGAGGATAGAAGTATACCATATTTATGTCTGAATCTGGGAGGATACAGAGAGTTCTGAATTTGGTTTCACTATCAATTAAATGTTCAGCCTTAGAATGACATATGCCACTTCTATTCACAATTTATTGCCCCAAGCTAGTTATATGACTGCATGTAGCAACAATAACCTAGGAAATACAATACTACTGTAAAACTGGAATGAAGAGAGACAGAAATATTTAGTGAACAACATCAATGCCAGACAGTCCACTTTATGCCTATCAACTTGGTTCATTTTTGTTTTCAAGGCAAAAGACATTTCCTTCCTTCCAAAAGGAGATAACCCTAAAATTCCATAAAGTCAAGACCCATCCCTCAAACCCATGATCTCTAAGTGATGAGCAGTAGTCACTACAGCAGGTCCAGTTGTGATCCTCTCTTGATCCACAGATATATCTGAAAACTGTATGCCCACTTCCAAAAAATCTACAGTGATTGAAAACAAAGCAAAACAAAACAGGACTATCAAAGTAAGCACTCCCATTCACAAGTAGTAAAAAAAGGAAAGGATGTTAATGGTCCAGAGCAATTCTGAAATCCCATGGTCAAAAGCTCCAAGAAGACCCTATACTGTTTGTGGCAAGCATATCTCAGTTGAGCCCTGATTCCAATGTCAGGAAATTCTGGTCATTGGCCTCTTAGATCCTTAGCTCTTTCTCCAAAGATATCTTCTCTCTTCTATTATTCTGGCACTTCTGAAGAGGGTATTGAAAACTTTGATGTCATTAGGGACTGATCTGCTTTCTTAGCCTACCTCTCATCCATAGAAAGCTGAGGACTTCAAATAAGCACAGATATTTTTTAGCCTAGGCTCAGTGGTTACTTTGGCAGGATAACTCTCTCAAGAAGTTAGCTTCAAATCTGTTTGATTCCAGCCAGTCCCATGAGCCATGAGCTATATCCAGAGTTAATGTATCTCTCTTGGTTTAACTATAGGAACCTTGAGCCTCTTCAGGCACAGTGGGAGAGTTGTACCCTTAGACTTGTTCCCTGAACTATTTTGTCCAATGAAATGAATATACCTTCTATCACCTTAATCCATCAAGTAGTTTTAACAATGGATGTGACAGCCAAACCATTGATTGCATTCTTGCTGCACGGCTGAGTTTTAATCAACCTTTGTTGTTTGAGGAATTTCTCAATAATATCTTTTATTGCTCGGGATTGAGAAGCAATTGCTTTTTCCAATCCTATAATTCCTTACATTTTT
The DNA here is from genome assembly GCF_018350175.1 of Felis catus. Lineage (NCBI taxonomy): Eukaryota > Metazoa > Chordata > Mammalia > Carnivora > Felidae > Felis > Felis catus. The sequence goes on along the minus strand of NC_058384.1, from coordinate 48,753,239 downwards.
GGATTCTCTCTATGCTCTCTCGTCTCTGCTTACAAACTGGCCAGTTATTTTTTAATGCATTTCTTCATCTCTTCTTTGTATTTCTCAAATGCAGCCAATGATAGCTAGCACACATTACTAATATTCTATTTTCCAAACACATTCCCTAAAGTGACAAGGTCAGAAGATTATCTGCATTGCACATTTTACAGCTTTATAATCATGTATTTCTCCATTGTATATCATGGATGAATATCTTTCTAATCTCTAATAACAGTTTCCTCACTACTAGGCAAATTTCTTATAGCAATGCAAAATATGTTGTTTTGTTATTATAGCACTTGTCTTTCAGTGCCAAATTTGCATCAGTTAAGATAGGCTATCTTAGGCTGTGAAAAAAAGAAAGGAAGGAAGGAAGGAAGGAAGGAAGGAAGGAAGGAAGGAAGGAAGGAAGGAAAGAAGGAAGGAAAGAAGGAAGGAAGGAAGGAAGGAAGGAAGGAAGGAAGGAAGGAAGGAAGGGAGAAAAAGCCCCTAAGTATCAGTATTTAAGGAAACAAAGTTTTAGCTTTTGTTCTCCTTATATGTGCACTGTTGTTTAGCAAGAGTACTGTATACATACATAATCTTAGTTCAGGAAACTAATCTATAACAGCAATCTTGTAAATATTGCTGCTTATGTGTTAGGGTTTTTTTTTTTATTGCTTTGTAAAAAATTACCACAAGCTCAATGGCCTAAAATAACACTTAAAACAATGTACATTTATTATCTTATAGTTTTTTGTGGGTCAGGGCCTGGGCACAATCTAGCTGGGTATTCTCCCATCATATCAAAAAATGGCAGTCAGCATTCTTTATGGAACCATGGTCCTCATCCAAAATCACATGGTTGTTGGCAGAATTCAGTTCTTTGTGGATGTAGGACAGAGGTCTACTTATGGTTGTTGACTGCTACTCAGGGTTTGCTCTCAGGTTCTAAGAGTCACTCATAGTTCTTTACCACTTACCCCACTCACAGACAACATGTCAGCTCACTCTCTTAAGCAGGAGAATTTCTCTTTTAAGGGATTCCCTGATTAAATCAAGCCTGGCCAGAATAATTTTTTTTAATTCAAAGTCAACTGATTAGGGATGTTAATTATATCTGTAAAATCTCTTCAGATTTTCCATATAATGTAACCCAATCACAATAGTGATATCTCAGTGGGTCTTCTCCACTTCAAGGGAGAGGGGATTGTACATGGAATGTATACTAGCAGCAGGAGCTTTAAGGCCATCTTATGCCTACTATGTGTTATAAGAAAGAACAAGAGAAAATTTGAGGGTTCTGTCCTGCCATTCAATGCCCAGACCATAGTTTCCTTCTGCTCACAACCCATTGGCTAGAACTAGCCTCATATCTCTACTGAAACAGAAGAGGCCATAAAATCAATCTTACCATATTTCTGAAAATATTAAGTCTTTGATCAATGATTCCCACATAGCCTGCAGATAGAAAAATGTGTAGAAATCACTATCTACTAAATCTTTTAGATATCTATAACACAGACTCAAAACCAGTGATATGAGAAAGCAACATTATACACACTTTTTTTGGTTTTTTTGTTTTGTTTTTTAATCATACATATTAGTCTGAGTGTAGAGCCCAGATCTGGAATATGGAAGAGAAGGCAACAGCCTCTCTGAGGTTAAAGAACTTGCCTTTGGTCATACTAGGTGTTAGTAACAGAGTTAACATTTAACCTAGTTTCTCTATGCTCTGTCCACTGTCCAAACTATTTTCTATGTACGTGGACTGTGTAGGAACACTGTTCTGTGAATTTCCAGAGTGCTAGAAATTTGAAGTAGAGATTTTTCATGCTTGATAAACAATAATCATCTAGTAATTTTTTTCATTGATTTGCTCAAAAACAAGTATTGATCATCCACCACATTTCAGGCATTAGCTTTGAAGTAGAAATAAAACAATATTAAGATACAAACCAGTACTTCAAATTTGTTTCATTAAATTTAAAGATAACTGTGTAGAAGACTCTTCTGAAGTTTCACAATAAAAAAGTTTCATAGTTTTTAATAGTAAAGATAGAGACAAGGAGCTATCTTACCTCAGCTCTCCCTTTCCTTCTTAGTATGAGAATTCTTTTATTCTACGATGTAGGAACATAACTATATTCTGCCTGTGAGATGTAAGTATAAGCCTTGGAGTCTGGTTTAACAGCCAAATCTAATTCTGACACCCTTCTACCATTCAATGTTCTTGTCATCATTCTTAGAGACGTCAGTACCCATGAAAATGATTTGCACAATATTATGACTTCTCAATTTCTTAGTCTTATCAACCCCAAAGATCTATGTTACTTCCTGATCTCACCCAATCATCCACATCCCCATCTTGATTCATAGTAAGAGTTTATTTCTTAAGCTTCTTTTCATTTATTATTAAAATGTCACATTACTTCCTCCCTGTACCTTACTCTCAGCTGATGACCTGACACACTCATTGAGCCTTTGCACTTACTGTTCTGTCTTCATGAGTGCTTTTCTGTGCATGACTGGTTTGTTCCTGGGACCTTCCCACAGAGTCAGTTAAGAACAGGAGTCTGAACGGGCTGGAGTTACAGTTGAGTGAAGCATGACCAAAAGCCAAAAGTGAGAATTGGCATTATATACAGAAACAAACAAACAAACAAGAAACCCTGAAGTTAAAAAACAATGAAATAGCTTTCTTACAAAGTAAACAATAGTTGAATAAGCAATGCTGGAACTGAAAAGATAAGACATAATAACACCTTTGTCAGAAAGATATTGAGAAAGAAAGGCCTGGAAAATGTAGTTGACCAAGGTCCTTACTCTCCAGCAACAGAGAAGAGTTGTGTGAATTCCTCCTCAACTATATAATGGACTGAAATACAAATGTTAAAATATACATAACTGTATTTATTGATTTAGAAAAATGTCCCTGATATATTTTTAATGAAAAAGGTTTTTAAAAAAAGAATGAAATCTTGCCATTTACAACAATGTGGGTGGAGGTGGAGGGTAATTAAGCTAAGCGAATTAAGTCAGTCAGAGGGAAACAGATATATGATTTCACTCACATGTGGAATTTGAGAAACACAACAGATGAACAAAGGGGAAGGGAAGGAAAAATAAGATGAAAACAGAGAGGGAGGCAAACCAGAAGAGACTCTTAAATACAGAGAACAAACTGAGAGTTGCTGGAGGAAAGGTGGGTAGGGAGATGGGCTAAATGGGTGATGGGCATTAAGGAAGGCACTTGTTAAGATGAACATAGGATGTCATATCTAAGAGATGAATCACTGGGTTCTACTTTTGAAGCCAAGACTACACTGTATGTTAACTAACTTGGATTTATTTTATTTTATTTTATTTTATTTTATTTTATTTTATTTTTAAGTTTATTTATTTATTTTTCAGAGAGACAGCATGAGCAGAAGAGGGGCAGAGTGAGAGGGAGAGAAAATCCCAAGCAGGCCCTGCACTGTAAGCTCAGAGCCCAATGTGGGGCTCAAACTCAAGAAACCATGAGATCATGACCTGAGCTGAAACCAGAGTCAGACACTTAACTGACAGAGCCACCCAGGTGTCCCACTAACTTGAATTTTAATTAAAAATAATAATAATAATAAATTTTAAAAAACATTTTTAAAATTACTAAGAAAATAAACAATTATAGAGAAATCAGAGTGGCAGTATGTAGTTCAGAGTGGCAGTATGTAGTTCAGAGTGCGGGGGAATAGGCAAGGCCTGTCAAGTACAGTGAAAATAGCACTCTAAACTCTCAGGTTGAAGTCTGGCTTCAGCAGTAACTAACTGAACAACCTAGGAAAGCCACTTAATATCTCAGAGCTTCTGTTTCCTCATCATAAAAATGCCTACTTCTCAAGGTTGGTATGAGAACCAAATGAAATGATGTACAGTAAATATTTCATCAACACCCCCCCCACACACACACACAAAAGAAATCTGTATAATATACTCTACTTTTTAAAAAACAATGGAAGGCCATAACCCAATATTAAAACTAATAACTTAGAGTAAAATTATGGGTAATTTATTGATTTTTCATGTTTTTCATATTTTGTTTTATACTGAATATACCAATTATGTAATAAGAAATAATGGAGAATGACTAGTTTGGAATAAATCATCCGAATGGTCCATATGCATCCTGGCATATGAAAAATATACATTGGGACAGCAGATGAGAAGGACAAGACAAGATCAAGAGTCATAATCTTCATTGTATGCATTAGGTATACTCTGATAGAAAATAATACCCATGTGGCCAGCCTGAAATGTAAGAAATAACATGTACAGAACCCTAGAAAGATTCACTAGTATAATGACAACAACAAAAAAGGCATTTTCCTAAATGCCAATATTTCCTAAATGCCAGTTATTTTTATAAGTTCTAAAGCTCAAAATAAGTTTGATAGATCATAGTGTTTGTTTCAGTTCTTTATATTACCAATTCTTAGAGTTTACTTATTGGAAGGTATGTTTCAATGATACCTTCAAAATCTATAAAAATTATATTAGAATTATGTTTTTATTAATTTAATTTTTATTTATGGGTGGAATTAGTATATCTACCTTTTTTTTTTCAATAGGACTATTTATAGGATTCCTGGAATATAGGCTATTACTAGGAAAAAATGGTGACAAGTCAAGGAACTAAAATTTTTAAAAGAGGGTTTGGTTCCTTGGACAATATGACCTTTTCAGCAGCCCAGTGCTCAGTGGGCATCTGCACTTGATTTAATGCTCTGATGTTGCCATCTTGAAATTCTTAATAATTTTTTAGTAAGAAGCACTTAATTTTATTTTTCCCTGAGCTACACAAATTATATAGCTGATTCTGCTTATAGTATGTTATAACTTGTGATCTGCATTGCTCTGAGATGAGATGGGAAAACTCACACCATCAAACGTAAAAGATTAATTCATTGGATGTCAAATATACAGATATTAGGAATAGTCAACTGACAATTTGGGCAATGACCAAAGGAAATATTAGTTTGGAAGATATCGGGAAGTTTAGTTTTAAAACTTAATAATTACATAAAGATTATTGTTTAAGATTTGTATAGAGCAGGATATCAAAGCTATGCATGCATTTATGATTAATTTCAAAGGTGTTTTGAAATCGTTTTAACTATTTCCTGATATAAAAAAAACTTTTGCAAAGGATTTAAGGTAACAGAATCAGAAAATAAAGTAGGTTTTCTAGAATTACATAGATTATTTCAGCATGACTTTGTCTATGTCAGGACTTGTTACCATCAGAAGCTGGCAGTTACAGGCAACCCCTGGACCTTGTGAGTGGTAAGAAGCAATTGAACAATTTTATATTTATTTATTGCCTATAGGATTTACCCAAGTATTGTCCCTGTTGCGTCAGCATTTTTTACAAAGTCTTTGGAAAAACAGGACATAGGGGACAATGGCAATCTTTAAGAAGAACATTTTTTTTTTTAATGTGAAAGGTGAGAAAGAAGAAATTTTGTTTTTCTAATAAAAACAGAGCACAGCTTGGTGAATATGATACCTTCTCACAAACCCATAAAGAACTGAAAGTTTATGCAATTTTAAAATACCTCAGGAAATGTTCATGAATATCTTTTAATTCCAAGTCATTTAACTTGCATTTAAACATGCTAGCCTAGCAAAATCATATTGGTAATTTCATTGGTACAAATGAAATAGATCTGAATGGAGTGGGATTTGGGGAAAAGAAAGAAAATTAAAATTATTGCCTTTAGGAAATAACACTTTATGACATAAGAAAATTTTAATAACTTTAAGTTTATCTACCAAAAAAATCTTTTTAAAGAGTTTGAATCCAAGCAATTAGTCGAGCTGGAGAGACTATTGTAAAAATTCTCACTCCTTTAGTTACAAGCTGACTTAGGGTATGTGATATAACCTTTCTCAAGAGCACACTGTTCATCTGATTATAATGCTTTTTTTTTCAATGCTATTTGGAGACTGAATGTAAAAATATATGCAAAATGGTTGGCCTGTTGATGTACAAAAGATGCAACTTCTTGATCTCCATTTTTATTTAATAAAATTATATATCCATATGCCACATGTATACATATTTGGCAATCAGTTTGTTGTCTATCCACTCTGTGGGCATAAAAGAGAACCCAGGGTCCATCTTTCTCCCTTCTCAACTCTCCTCTTAATTCCTCCAGTCTCCCCCAAGATCTGACTTGTTCTTTTCTCAGCCTCTGGCCTATCAGTCCCATCAGGTACTGGAAGGGTTTAATGGGCTTTAGCAATCCCAGGTGGGAGGGGAAGGAAAAAAGATATATATATTTTTTCCCAATCCAACTTTAAAATGAAACAACTAGCAGGCAAATATATCTTACCATACCTAAGTTTGGCCACTTAGCATTAACTTTCGTATGTTAATATGCTAAAAAGAGTTCCGGTTTTTCTTTTCCAACCATCCTAGAGGCTCCCTTCTGCTCTCCTAGATTGATCAGGTGGTGGGTAGGAGGTAGTGTGGTGGTACCCTGCACTGAGAAAGGGATAATCCTGGGAGTCAGAAATTCTGGAAAATAAGTATTTAGAGAAAGGTGCATAGTTAGAGTGTATTTTATACAATCAATTAGTTGGTAAGTGAGATACATCTTTGAACATTTAATGGATAAATGGACTATTCTGAGGGGTTTGGATAGTTTTACTGCAGGAAGATGAACAAAGCAAAGTATGCTCTATAAATATTGATCTCAGTGGAATCAGACACAGACTCCTCACTATTTAAATCTTCATAGGGTCCAAACTTCCTGCAAAAATTACAAATTATTTACATTAGAATATTGGACTAAAAGCAGTAAGGCTTCTTACAAAAAATGATTAAGAAAGCCTGAATGATTAAAAAAAAATAGCAGTGGAAAAGAATAATGATTGTGTGGTAGTTTTCCTCTTTGAATCTAAGGGTGTAAGCACTAAGGAATATAGTAGAAATAAGAAATTTTAATTTGTCCAAAAACGACAGAGAAAAGGCAAGCAGTTATATTATTTTAAAAAATTACTTGAACAATTTAAGGTAGGAACACTTCAGTGTGCTTTTGTTTGTCGTTGGGACAGCACAGTTCAGATCATAAATTACAGGCCTGGGAAATGCTATAGTTTAGTGAGATTAATTTTTTTAATGTCACACAATGCTTTGACATTGCAATCTGTACTTGTGTTTGTGTGTCAAAGGCCTTTACATTACTTTATACGTACTTTATATAGAGAAACTATGTTTGAACTTTGTCTAGGTGGTTAATTGCCCTGATATTCCTAAAGGAAGAATCTTTATAAAGGAAGCTCCCTTTCCTTCTCATGAACGCTGTATCAGGGACTGTGCTAAGCTACCTAAGTCCATACATTTGGGAATCTCTGTATTCTATCTAAGCCACATGTACTGCCTCTAAGTTGGCAGATTCAGACAACAACTTCTTCCTCCACATCATGGGAAATTAGGAAATAGATGTCTTTCATGGTTAAAGGCTAGTATTTATATGGTTCTCAACAATTAATCAATGAAAATAATATCAACTTAGAAGTTTAAAAAGCTATGAGAGATATCCAAAAAGTGAAATATCTTCCAAAGTAATAATAGTGTGTACCTCTCCATAGGTACACATAACATACACATTAACACATATTCCAAGGCACATACATACACACACCACACTCACACATATAAGTGAAATAACATTTTTAAGGAAATCAACAACTATTTTAGATATTAAATATAATATAATCAAATACACGAGTAGTCTTATAGGACTAAATATGTTTTAGGAAATATGTTCAGCTTTATTCTAACTGATTTATGTATGAATGCCTCACATAAGTTATATCTATCCTAAGAAATTAGTCAGTGTGGTTAATACGCACCTTAAAAATGCTGATGGGAAATACAGAGAAAGTAGTATCTTCCTCTGTCAAAGGACGTGCATTTAAGATTAGAAAGCAATAAATAGAATTTTTATAAAATAGAAAACAGTGTTATTAAAGGGATTGTCAACTGAAGTTCAAAATACTAAATTAAATAACTTGGTAACACTCTTTAAAAATTATTCCTCTGTTTTAAAAAATATTTTTTTTTCCAACGTTTATTTATTTTTGGGACAGAGAGAGACAGAGCATGAACGGGGGAGGGGCAGAGAGAGAGGGAGACACAGAATCGGAAACAGGCTCCAGGCTCTGAGCCATCAGCCCAGAGCCCGACGCGGGGCTCGAACTCACGGACCGCGAGATCGTGACCTGGCTGCAGTCGGACGCTTAACCGACTGCGCCACCCAGGCGCCCCTAAAAAATATTTTTAAAGCAATTACTCATTCATTAATTTTATAAAATTGTTGGTGTAAATCAGTATTAAATCCTGTAACTGATGCTATACTGTCCGGAGTAAGTAAATTAGTTTTTTGGTTTTTTTTTTTTTTCTTGCACTCGTTTCTATGGGGTGTCTCCACTGTCTGGGGACAAATAGAAATATGTACACCTAGAATATATTATAAAACTATCTTATCCTACACAAATACTGTATGGTATCAGCTATATGTGGAATCTAAAAAGTCCAACTCATAGAAACAGAGTAGAATAGAGGTTACCAAGGGCGAGGTGTTGGAAGAAATGGGGAAATGTTGGTCAAAGGTTCAAACTTTCAGTTATATGATAAGTAAGTTGTGGGGATCTAATATATAGCATGGAGATTATAGTTGATAATACTGTACTTGTACTTGAAAGTTGCTAGGATGGGGCGCCTGGGTGACGCAGTCGGTTAAGCGTCCGACTGCAGCCAGGTCACGATCTCGCGGTCCATGAGTTCTAGCCCCGCGTCGGGCTCTGGGCTTATGGCTCAGAGCCTGGAGCCTGTTTCCGATTCTGTGTCTCCCTCTCTCTCTGCCCCTCCCCCGTTCATGCTCTGTCTCTCTCTGTCCCAAAAATAAATAAAAAACGTTGAAAAAAAAAATTAAAAAAAAAAGTTGCTAGGAAAGAGGTTTTAAATGTTCGTATCACAAAAACGAAATGGAAGTTTTGTGAGGTGATAAAGGTGTTACTTAATGCTATGGTCATAATCATTTTACAATATATAAGTGTATCAAATCAACTTGTACACCTTACACTTATATAATGCAATATGTTAATTATGTCCCAATAAGACTGGAAAAATAAAATAGCATATGATTATAATAAAAATTGAAAAGATAGATTGCTTGCATTCATCAGTTATTATGCATAACATGTGGCCCTAAAAGCACTCATTCATTAATGTAGGTGGTGCATCTTTGCATTTGATTCAGCATGTGACATCATAATAGAGTGATACAATTTCATAAAATGTAAAAATATGTAAATTTTACTCCATGCTATAAAAAATACTGTGATTTACTTAGTCTTTCAGAAATTCAAAATGTGTTCAAATGTAAGTTTGGTTTGAACTAAATTATAATACAGAATCTAATTCTTTTTTCCTTTGCCAAATCTCAGATCTCCATGTGTGCACCAAGACCCATTTTTAAATCACGTTCAATAAAATAGCTAAATTTATGTTATTTTTCAGTTAAGGATGATGTTTGCAATCTAAGACAATTATCCAAGATGCAAATTGAAAATTTTACATGCTATTATATTAAAACCATTCTGAAGGACTTTCTTTATAATAATACAAAATAAATTGCAAGCATTAACATGGTCTGTGAGATGTTCAATGATATCTCCTCTCCCTACTTCTCCATCCTTATCTCAAGTCTCCAGTTAGCACCTGCTTCATTCTTCATATCAGGGGCTACAGAAACAAAAGTCTTCAGAAGTTTGACAACTTACCTAAATGTGTGTCCACAGTTGGTCCCTCTTCCTTAGGTCCACCTCTGAATTCACCTGTAGCTATAGAAAATGGTTCTTGGCATGTCAGTAGCATTTCACTCTAAACACTGCATCTCTCTCCTTTGCTGCGTGAGGGCTAATTCTAACCCCACGGAAGCTTGCTGACTAGGGGCAGTTACAACTGAAATTCTTGAGAATGACTGCTTCAAGGGTGAACCTTCACCCAATGGTGAGTGTGGACAGGTGGAGGTTGGTGAATAAATGCCTGTCTCTCCATCTTCTTGTGGAACAATTCAGAAGGATGTTCTACATGGTTTCTCAGAGGGTCCCCATTTTGAGCTCCAATTGCCTAAAATGGAAACCCACTTATTAACACACACCTATTTGTGTTTCTTTCTGTTTCTTTTTCAGCTCTTTTTCATTTGTGCTTCTTAGGATCATCTCTCAAGCAAGTACCTATTCCCAAGTTCTTGTTCCCAGGTTTGCTTAATTTAACTTAAAAGGAATGGGAAGCATTGTGTTCATCTGAAGAATCAATGACCAACACCAAAACATTTGATTTCTGTTAAGCAAACGAAGGTGGGGAGGAGGGGGTCTTCAGAGGTATAAGTCCTTATGATTAAGCTTTCTGATACTGAATTGCTAGAAGTTCCCTGCATATATTGTTTTACTTCATGTGTCTATGTCTTTTGTGCTGTTTTCTGAATGAAATGTCCTTCCTCAGCTTTTCACTCAGGTAATTTCTTACCTTTAAGAAGCAGTTCAGGTATTCCATAGAAACAGGCATGGATTTCATACTCTACACATTATATTGAGATGATCAGGCTAAGTTCTTTGAAAATAGAGGCCACAACTAATTCACCTTTGAGACTCCAGGGTAGCACAGTGCCTGGTATGAACTCGGTACCTATAATACTAAATGAGTTAATACCTTCCCCCCCCCCCAAAAAAAGCACATAGATGTCAGGCAATGCTTTAAGTGCTTTCCTATATTAACTCATTTAATCCTCATGACAACCTCTTGAAGTCTGTACCATTATTATCACCATATAAAAATGAAAAAGCTGAGGCAGAGTGAGGCCAAGTGATCTGCAGGTCACACAGCTCGCAATTTATGAGCCCAGGACAGACTAAGGCTAGAAGCGATGTTGTTCACAGCTCCCTGTCATTGTTTCTCATGAATTAAATATCAAACCATAACACCTAACCAATATAAAACACCATTTCCCAAGGCGCCTGCGTGGCTCAGTCGGTTAAGCATCTGACTTCGGCTCAGGTCATGATCTCATGGTCTGTGAGTTAGAGCCCCATGTTGGGCTCTGTGCTGACAGCTCAGGGCCAGGAGCCTGTTTGGGATTCTATGTCTCCCTCTCTCTGTGGCTCTCCCCCATTCATGCTCTGTCTCTTCCTGTCTCAAAAGATAAATAAACATTAAAAAAAATTTTTAATTAAAAAAAAACACAATTTCCTATCATTTTTAGAGACCTCTATATCTAATCTGAGATAGTCCTTATTCTGTATCTCTACCTAGTTTTCAAAAGAAGAAGCAAAAATCCTCTCTTAAATTACACAATACTATTTACAAAAGCACTAGTAAAAAAACATTTGAAATGCAACATTCCTAAACATCATATGATTTGTAAGTAATCATTGTAGATTTCCTTGTGTACCAGAAATTTATTTAAAAAATTTTAACATTCTATGAAAAATAAGATGCTCTAGGTGTTACTGGTTTTTAGAGGTCACTACTCTTTTGAGAAAAGATTCAATGATTATTTCTGAAAAGCGAATGACAAATGATCAATTCTCAATGCATTGTTTTGCTATGTAAATAAAACCAAAATGTTAGGCTCCTGCTACAGATGCTGTTAATGGCAATAGACTTGGTAAATTTCAGAGAACAAGCCTCAAGTGATACTGCAAGTCCTGTTTCACACTGTGTGCATCCTGTTTCCTGTCGACAGTGGCTGTAATGGGCACATAAACTAAAATTTACACACTATTTAGTCTGCAAATGTTCTGTGTCCTTAGCCTTTAGCAATGGAAATATGCCAGTATGTTTTTCTTACGTAATACCCTATCTTTATGAGATTTGAGGCAATTTTATCTATCATGGAATTATAAACTGTTAATGTCATATAAACTTAAATCCAGATAAAGAGTTAAACTTAAATTATACCACAGTTATCTGATCAGAAAAGCCTACAGTACATATCTAAAATATATTGCATTAAAAACAACTTTAAATGCATAACCTACATAAACTTGAGAAATTATTTACAAATTTAGGAGTCCTTGGCCAAATCTCCACTGAGAGATGAAACTTCTAAAAGCATTATCTAAATGAGTAGGGCAAAGTGAAGAGATTTATTTTGTTAGCCAAATCATATAATTTAACATTGACCTTTACTTTTTTCCTTTCCTAAGTTTTCTATAATCTCATTTAAGCCATTATTTTAGGTATATGATTTATTCACCACATTCTTCCTAAGTAAATCTTAATAAGCAAACAAGATTTTTTAAATGTGATGATTATTTAAAGTTTCAAACTCGTTTGTTTTTTCTAATAAACATTCTAGTAATAATTTACCAGAAACTACAGAGCAGAATAAAAAGGAAAATTAAATGAAAGGCTATGACCATACGTAGAGTAGGATATTGACTTACTGACAGCTGAGTTTATATATCTCACCAAATACATTATTTTTATTTTTCTAAGAGTTATTTTCCAATTATGTTTGTCATAAAGCATGGTAATCTCTCCAGCATACAGAACTACTCAATGAAACAATGTACTTTAGGTTTTAGGTAGAAATTTTAGAATTGTTATGAATGCCTTTCTTCATTTGTATGGAATTGGGGTTTATCAAAAGTGGGCGTACTATTTCTTGAAGGCTTAAATCAGGGATGAAATTTGAAGACAGATTTGGCTTAACAATTTTAAAAATTTGATCTGAGATGTTATGAGGTAATTATCAAGTAGCATTAATGAGTATATCTTAATTCTGTAAAATAAATGAATTTTAAATTATTTCTTTAATGTTATACTAGACAACTACTAGATGGGAATAAAAAATCAATTTATTTGCATATTTATGTTTCAGAATTATCAACACATTTTCCTCGTAAATTTCCAGATTCTTGCTTATTTTGAAGTGTCAAAAATGTGGCAATAGTATTTTGCAATGCTGTGAACAAAAATTGTGTTGTTGATGGAGATTAGGAAGATAGACTTGAAAGGCTTTTGACTTGTAGGAAGTGGTTTGCAATTTGCATTTACCATGCATTTCTGGAGTTCAGAGTTAACTACAAAGGACCCGTGAACTTGAATATCTATGTGTACAAAACTGCATAAAATGAATACGTAGATAACATCACACACTTCTTGTTCCATTGCCTAAAACATATGCATGGTAAGGAATGTAGATACTTACTTAAAGCCATTAATTAAATCACAGTATTTTTTGTTATGATATATTTTTCGACCAACATATGCTGTAAGTATCACAACTAACTTGGTATAAAATTGCATTGATATTATAAAAAAAAATCTTCATATTCAAAACACTTCGGAAACTTTCCACCAAGGGGAAGACTTGCCACCAAGGAGAAAATTATTTATACGTTCAATTTCAGAGTATTTACTGTTCATATTGACTGATGTAGAGAATAACTTCAGTATGTCATTGTAGTAAAAGAACCACTTTCTACTAGGAGTGAGGAGGTCAAGGACATGAATGGATTGTAGAGACAAAAAATTCCTCTTCATTCCACATTTACATTTTTACTAGAGATCTGAACTGTAATATTTAGGCATCAGTCAAAGAGACCATAGAAGAAAAAACAATTTAAACAATGAAATGTATGCAGACTCAAAATCATTCTTACTTTCAAAAGTATACACTGTCATTAAACCAAACTCTCAACTATGAGGATAATTGAAATTTACCCTAATCCTGTTTTATGGGCTTTTCTTGTTATGAATGTATGTGTGGTAGAGAGACTAATGGTCTTCCAAAAATGTCTGGGCCCTATTCCCTAGAGCTTTTTGATATGTTTCATGGCCAAGGGGAATTAAAATAATAGACAGAATTAAGATTGCTAGTCAGTTGATCTTAAAATAAAGAGATTAGCATGCATTATCCTTATGGTACCAGTGTAATCACAAGGGTACTTAAATGCGGAAGAGGGAGGCAGAAAAGTCAGTGTTAAAGTGATGCCAAGGGAAAAAAAAAAAAAAAAGACGTGGGGCTCCTGGGTGGCTTAGTCAGTTAAGCACCTGACTCCTGCTTTCAGCTCAGGTCATGATCTCACCATTCGTGAAATGGAGCCCCGTGTCAGGCTCTGTGTTGACAGTGTGGGGCCTGCTTGGGATTCTCTTTCTCCCTGTCTCTGTTCCTCTCTCTCTCAAAATAAATAAACATTAAAAAAAAGAAAAAAGGGTCAACTGGACATTGTAGTTTTTGGAGCAGGACCATGAGCACCTCTAGAAGCTGGAAAAGGCAAGAAGATGGATTTACTCCAGAGCCTCCAGAAAGGAATACGGCCCTGCCGACACTTTGATTTTAACCCAGTCAGACACATTTTGGACTTCCAACCTCCAAAACTGTAAGAGAAAAAAATGTGTGTTGTTTTAAGCCACCTGGTTTGTAGCAATTTCATACAGCAGCAATAGGAAACTGATAGAGTATGCTAAGGTCTATGCATTTGATAAATATATAAATTTTCATGACATTTGACATAATGACATTTTTGATATAATGAGAAAAGATGCCCTGTTTGTCCTTAGAGCAAGTAGGATGAGGCAGAAATCTGGATAGGTGTATCAAGTTTATGGGGGTGAACAAAGCACTGGGCCAAAACTGTTCAATCAGGGCCATTCCAGGACAACTTGGTCTTTGACTTGATCATCACAGCACTGATTCTGCACAGAGACAGGCAGAACAACTTAACGAAACTACATGATTCATAGGCAAGTGTGAATACTCCACAGGAGATAATGGGACTTTCTGTGGGAGAAGAAATCCCTGGGTAGGGGGAGGTAAAGTTAGAAAGGAAATTATGAATTTATTCTGGAAAAGGCAGAAGCAGCTCTAAGTATAATTTTATTATTGAAAAGACTTACATACTCAAGGGTAGGAAGGGCTAGGCATTTGATTTACATTTGAACGTGTCTCAATGGATTAATTAAAGAGGAAAAAAATGCAAATAATAAACGAGGAATGTAATTTATGTGTTCAAAACCAGAGCACTTCTTCCCTGGGTCTTCTGTCAAGAGCACTTCCTTTACAGTGCCAAGGCAACCAGGTACTTGAAAGCTCGTGTTTGCTTCATGGACAGAGAATAAGAGCAAAAGAAATAGATGTCCTGAAAGAATATTTTATCTGGTCATGAAAAAACACAATGAATTATCCTTGCTCAAAAACCTTGCTCAAAAACTTTCCAGTGAGTCAAACACTAATATCACTTGAAATACTACAATATTTCTCTCAGTGTCTTGGACTTAGACTGACCTGGAAAGAAAATGTCAAATTTTAGTATTTAAATTGTTAGAATAAGCAGTTAGTTAGGTCTAACAAGATGCCTGGAGGCCAGCAAGGAGGAAGTCATGGCTACTTAAGAGAAAGTTAGAGGACTGTCCTGGTAGCATTCCAAAAGAAAGCCACAAGAAACCAGATCAAACCAGACAGGTCCAAAGTAGCTGGCAAAGTAGGCTGGAATCCCCTGAATAAACAAGGAAGAAAAGGCACATAACCCACCTTCTTGGAAGAGACCACCCTGCTTCAAAGAAATCCCCACCTGAAGTAATGAATATTCCACCCATCTGTTAACAACGGTCTATAAAAATAGAAACCTAAACCCAGAATCCAGCTCTCCCTTGAGCTTGTCTGCTCTACGCTTTCACTTTAATAAGTTTTCCTGCGGGGCGCCTGGGTGGCGCAGTCAGTTAAGCGTCCGACTTCAGCCAGGTCACGATCTCGCGGTCCCTGAGTTCGAGCCCCGCGTCAGGCTCTGGGCTGATGGCTTGGAGTCTGCAGCCTGTTTCTGATTCTGTGTCTCCCTCTCTCTCTGCCCCTCCCCCGTTCATGCTCTGTCTCTCTCTGTCCCCAAAATAAATAAACGTTGAAAAAAAAAAAATAAGTTTTCCTGCTTGTACTGCTTATCCGCTGTGTTGTCTATCCTTTTAATTCTTTCTTGTGACAAGACCAAGAGACTTTGGCAAATCTTTTGGATGGGCTGGGTTGAGGCCTCAGGGTCTAGGTCTCCCAAGTCCACCTAGCAACAGAATCACCTTTATGAACTTATATGAGCCATATTTAAACACAAAGTTATGAAAAATGGCTTAAAACAAAAATATAATTTGTTATATTTTATATTTAGTTTTATTTTTGTCCTAAGGGTAAAACCTGGTCAGCTGGAATTTGAGAGTCTCCTGTCTTCATTAGGAATTCAATTATATAAGCAATATTTTAAGTTGGATTTCTGAAGATTGTCTGTCTCTCTCTTTTTTAACTCTTTCTCATTCTTTCTCCCTGGATACATAGGTACTTTGATTATTATCGGTATCCTTCTCAATTTTGACATCAGCTCCATATCCTAGATATTTTATTTTGGCCATCTATATTCTAATATGAAAAAATAAAGCAAACAAACAGCAAAACTTTTTTGACTAACGCTTAGGGAATATGCATATGAAAGTTACCAGGTTCCAAAAGCAGAGTAAAACTAAGACCCAAGAAAGTTTTCATTAAGACTGTTTCTCAGAGGTCATTTCTTTCACACACTTCCTAAGAATGACAACATACTGATCACAGAAGGAAACTTAGAATCATAGGTAATCAGTGATAAATGTCAGCACGTCCAATCAAGACCACAAAGGAAATGTAGAAACATCACCCAAACGGTGGCCATTTTTACCCTTAAAAGAGTGGTGTGAGTAAATATGTGCATGTGGAGCTGGGAGGGAATTTCATTATAAAAACACTCCAGGACTCTGTGTGAAATGTTCATGAAATTAAAAATAACAGAATTATGTGTAAATTTCCAACAGAGATGCCTACAACTACAATATATACTTAATCATTACTGGCCTCCTCTGACTGAGACACTCATTTATACTAAATGTGAAAAAATCACCACAATCAAGCTAAAACACTTATCCATCCCTCCATATAGTTACCATTGTGTGTGTGTTTGTGTCCATAAGATTTAAGATCTATCCTCTTAACATATGTAAAGCAGACAATGCAGTATAATTAACTCATCACTATGCGGTTCCTTAGATCTCCAGAACTCATTCATCTTGTATAACTGAAAATGTGTACCTTTGGGAGGTACAATATAATTAACTAAATTATTGACTTCACTCAGATTTCCCCAATAATTCCCTAAATACCCCTAAATGCTTGTTCAATTTTCCCTCGTCCAATGACTAAGACTGAGCATAGTTTCATATATTTAAATCCTATATATTAAATAACTTACATTTATTTTGCTGTGAACTCTTTTTATAATCGTTTCCATTTTTCCATTGAGTTTAATCTTTTTTTATTTTTAGTAGCTCTTTAAATATTAGGGATATTAACCCTTTCTATGTGTTCTATATTTTATTTGTCCCACAGTTTGTTTTTTGGCTTTTGTTTCTGGTTTTTCAGTTTATGTTTGAATAAAATTCTGTTTTTATTTTAATATACTCAAACTTATTAAACATTTTAAAAACTAAAACACTTACAGATTTTGAGTTATTTTTAGGAAGAATTCTATCCTCTCCCAGATTTTAATGAAATCTACCCATGTCTTCTTTTAACTTGTAAAGGGCTGTATAGTTTCATTTTTAATATTTAAGTCCTTGGGGCATTTGGATTTTATCATCTTATAAAAAAAATTTTTTTTTCAACGTTTATTTATTTTTGGGACAGAGAGAGACAGAGCATGAATGGGGGAGGGGCAGAGAGAGAGGGAGACACAGAATCGGAAACAGGCTCCAAGCTCTGAGCCATCAGCCCAGAGCCTGACGCGGGGCTCGAACTCACGGACCGCGAGATCGTGACCTGGCTGAAGTCGGACGCTCAACCGACTGCGCCACCCAGGCGCCCCATCATCTTATAAATAACAAGGTAAGGATCTACATTTATCTTTTTATAATGGTTATACATTTGTCTCACCATAATTGTTTTTAAAACGCCAATCTTTTCCCACTGATGTAAAAGGTACTATTATTAAATATTGATTTTCTCTAATATTTAAGTCTACCTCTAAACTTCAGATTTTTTTCTATCGGTCTATCAAAAATTACAACACATTTTTTTAAACTGTGGAAACTTTATGATTTGTTAAGTATAGGCTTCTTCTCTTTGTTATATGACTTTCTTGACCATTAATATGTATTCTTTTTTTTCTGTGTCATTGTTTAAATAGCACTGGGTTGGGAGGCAGGGGCACTGTTTGGATATAACTGAGATTTTATTAACATCGTGTCCATTTCTTTTAATTAAAAGTAAAGTCTTTATTTGTATTTCAGGAGTGTTTTAATGTTTTTCCCCAGATATATTTTACATATTTTTATTATTATTTTATGTTATATTTCAAAAGGGAACAAAAAGAATATAGAATGTTTTTCTTGAAAATCATCAGTAGGTGGGAATTTTAGAAATTTTATCACAATGGTAATGCATATATAAATACTATACCTCAAAATGGAATTGAATTATTTAAAAAATAAGGACAGGGTGCCTGGGTGACTCAGTCAGTTGTGCATCCAGCTCTTGATTTCAGCTCAGTTCATGATCCCAGGGTCATAGGATCAAGCCCCACATCAGGCTCTATGCTTAACATAGAATCTACATAGATTCTCTCTCTCCCTCTTCCCCACTCCCCAGCTTATGCTCTCTCTACAATAAGAAAGAAAGAAAGAAAGAAAGAAAGAAAGAAAGAAAGAAAGAAAGAAAGAAAAAAAGAAAGAAAGAAAGAAAGAAAAATAAGGACATAAAGGATAAATAAAGTGTGGCAACACATTGCTAGTTTTAAAACTGAGCATTAAAGTGTATGGGGAATTATGATATTCTAATTCCAAACTATAGCAAACATTGTATGTTTTTTTCAAAGATTTTTTTTGTCAGCAAAATCCATCACATTAACTTAAAAAGTTATTTCAAGATTTATTGATATCAAAAAAAAATTTGCTTCCACTAGTAATAGTTAAGAAATGAAGTGTATTTAATTACTTAAAAATCCTGCAACAAGGAACTAATTTGAGTTACCAATGACAAAAGCTGGAACTATTGGATATCAAAATAAATACTGCGGTTACTAGATTGTAACTGAAAATGTAAATACACATGAGTCTGTATTGATGGAATAGTTTATTGAATAAATAAATGTAAGAGAAGAGATAAATCTCCTTACAAAAGAATTAGAAATAATTTGTGTGGATACTTCCTCTTCCAGGAGGTAGAACTTAATTCTGCCCCCCTCCCACTTGAAGGCAGGCTGAACTTAGTGACTTGCTTCCTAAGAATAGAGCATAAAAAGTTTGGGAAAAAAACTTTCAGTGGAAAATCCTGGCAAATTCTACCTAAGCCAAATGATCAAGGTTAGCATCACCAATGCAAGTCATGTTGATAGTATATACCCACTGATAGGTTGTGATAAAAAGGCATTCCACTTCTTTGGTATTTTTTTTCCTAAACTCATCCAGTCTAGTCATGGTAAAAACATCAGACAAACCCAAAGTAAGAGATACTTTACAAAATACCTCACCAGTATTCCTCAAAACTTCCAAAGTGGTGAAAAACAAGGAAAGACTGAGACACTGTCATGGATAGAGGTAACTAATCAGGCATGACTAGTAAATACAATGTGGAAAAAATAGAAAAGTGCAATGGGGAATTCTTGATTAGAACTTGGAACAGAAAAATGGCATTAGTGGAAAAAAGTGAAATCCAAATCAAACCCAGTTTAGTTCATCATCTAGGCACCAATAGTGATTTCTTTGTTTTCACAAATATACTATGGTAATGTAAGACATTAACAATGGTGGAAACTGAGGAAAGAATATGTGGGGAACTCCTATACTATCTTTGCAATATTTCTATAAATCTGATTCTTTCAAAATAAAATGTTTATTAAAAATAAACATTTCTAATCAAATTTAAAAACTTAAAATATATTGAGTCCTAGTATAATTAGCAATAAAGGATCAGAAAATAAGCCTGTTACAGGTCTGCAGGTGGGGAAGACCACCATCAAACTATGATGTAATAGTAGAGCAAAAAAAGTGGGAGAACTGTCAGAAGACTAGAGGCTAGAAGAGAGGCAGAATAATGGTAGCTCTTTCTTTTAATGTTTCTTTATTTATTTTGAAAGAGAGAGAGAGAGAGAGAGAGAGAGAGAGAGAGAGAGAGAGAACACACAAGTAGGGGAGGGGCAGAGAGAGAGGGAGAGAGAGAGAATCCCAAGCAGGCTCCATACCACCAGCACAGAGCCCAAAGCAGGACTCGAACTCATGAACAGCGAGATGATGACCTTAGCTGAAGTCAGACACTTAACTGACTGAGCCACCCAGGCACCCTGGTAGCTCTTTTTTTAATCTAGCTTTTTTTTTAAATCCAGTTGCAGGTTAAAGCCCCAGTGGAAGAAAAAAAAAGGAATCTTGTAGGAGGCTAGTAAAGTCACAAGCAAACTGGAGTGCTTAGACATGGGACATGAGTAGAGCATTTTCCAAGCCAAAAGCTTTTAGTCACTTTCAGATGAGCTGAGGGAAGGCCCAGGAGTTATAAAAATCTTATTCCATTTTCAACTCTGCCAGTAATATGCTGACAGTGAGCAAGTCATTAAATTTTTCTCATCTTGGTTCTCTCATCTATGGGTTGAAATCCATCCATAGTTTTGATTCTATGAATTTACAAAGACAAGTTTTTTAATCCTTTTGGAAATGTTAAATGAAGTTGTATATTTGACAATGACATAAAAATTAAAATAGGTTGCAATATAAAAAGGAAAAAAGTTTTGGTCAATATATAAAGGTTTAAATTTTCATTTTGGCAAGTCCTTGTACATGGTCCAAGGTAATTTATCATACGATTACAGCATAGGCAGGTTTGACCATAGTCATGCCTTTAATTCCTGAAGTATTCATCATGCTTGCTATAATAATACCTGAAAATATCATTCATAATCAGAAGAATATGTTGAACTGCACCATGAATGTGCAATCAGCAAGATTCAGATAGTGGGGAAAATTATAGCTCAGTTTTTCAACAGATAAATTTTAAGGAAAAGAAGGGGATTGATGAGGGACCTATTAAAAGAGACTTAAAAGTCATAGTAAGTTGAAAAAAGGGAGAGGATAAATATAATATCAAAGGATACATATCTGGGTTATAAAATTAAAAATCAATGATCTTTTTGAAATTCAGAATAATAGTTACCCATGAGAAGATGGAGGGCTGGTAATTGTGGTGTGGCACATGGATGGGGCTTCTGTGTGGCTGGCAAAGTACTGTTTTTTTTTTACCTGAATAATGATTACAAGGGTGTTAACATTTAAATAATTTTTATGGCATGCATTTGTTTTGTGTGGTTTTCAGCACTTTTAGTGTGTATTACAATGTGTGATAAAATGTTCAAAAAGGTAAAATTACGATTTTTTTCCAAATGTAAAATAAACATACATCTAAGGTTTTATTTAACTCACTAGTTAACGAGGGAATCAGTAAGACATTATAGGGGGTTCAAAAGAGAATTGAAAACATTCGCACATATACTGGTCATCAAGAATACTAAAATGAATTTACAAATAGATGCAAAATTATCAACATCCATAGGGCAATAGTCAAATGCATCTCCTTAGGGCTAATCTGCATATCTGTGAACAGGAATCACAGGCGTTACTATCCGTGTTCGTAATTTATAGAACTGTAATATGCTTCAAAGACAATGAAAAGGGAAGATAACTCTGAAGGGTGAACTGGGCAGGACACTCAGTAATCTTTTCCCTATTTTAAAGTCTTTTACTATTATTCCTGACAGTATAAATACTAAGTATTGCAAAACAGTACCATCCATTGTAAGAATGGCAATGATTTTATATAGCTGGGGTTAAAAGGACAGAATGGATGGGGTGAGAAATGAGGCTGGAAAGATGGGCAGGGCCCATATCATGAAGCTGAGTGATGCCTTTTATTTTGTTTGGCACTGGGAAAGAGGTAGAGACAACTCTGGATGGCCCTGCTTGTCCTCTCCTCTTCTTTTTTTCTGTAGGATAGGGATAATTTAGCATAGCAGTCGTGAGTTGGCTCAGTAGAAGAGTGTGGTAGACTCTGGAGATTCTTTCTTTCAAATAAGGGCATTTCCTCAACCAGTGCACTCCCATTGATACACAGCTGCTATCTGTCCTCCTTTCCTTATAAATATTTTGATGATTGAGGTAAAGTCTCTGTCTTGAAGCTCTTCTATGAAGTTGTCAAGTGCAGTTATGCCCATGTCAAACATACTTTTAGGTGAAGCAGTGCAGGTGTGGGAGATCTTTTACGCTTTGCTGTTTCTCTGCCTGTGAGCTTCCTCAGTAAAACATAATATATAACATTTGCACTGAGGATGTAGGAACTTTTTCCCCCTTTGCATTAGAGGTAGTCAATGAATTTGTTTTCTGTTTGGTTTTTTTATTGCTATTGTTGGTAGTAGAAATATCGTGATTTTTGAATTAGTATAATCCTGTAGCGTATTGGAAGAACTAGTATGTTCCAGTATTCACCCTGAGCTGCTGTGTTGAAAAATTACCAAATTACTATGATTGAGAGTAGTTGGGGGTAATTATGGAAAGGGAGACTTGATTTATTTTCTGATATGTAAGTTCTTTTTAAACTTTTTTTTTTCAACGTTTATTTATTTCTGGGACAGAGAGAGACAGAGCATGAACGGGCGAGGGGCAGAGAGAGAGGGAGACACAGATTCGGAAACAGGCTCCAGGCTCTGAGCCATCTGCCCAGAGCCCGACGCGGGGCTCGAACTCACGAACCGCGAGATCGTGACCTGGCTGAAGTCGGACGCTTAACCGACTGCGCCACCCAGGCGCCCCTGATATGTAAGTTCTTATAGAATTTCCTTACCCCGGGTGTTTACGCAGTTACTCTTAAAATGCCTAGTAAAATCATATGTCAATTTTGACCATGTGATTAGTAGTAGAACATGGGTGTTTTCTAGATAAAAATCAAACAGACTTTCAGGTCGAACTAATGAAGCAATTAGTTCTTTATTTGAAAATACATATTTGGTTTATAGATTAATATTTTTCAGTCGGTCCACAGATACAATTCTAATTCCCCCTTATTTCAATCACCTTTTCCTTGAAGAAGTGAACTATATAGTTTCCCCCAGTCTGGAATGGTGCAGTTCAACATGTTCCTCTGTCTTCTCTCATTCCTGCTAACTAACAACTGGGTCCAGAGACTGGATCAAACTCTGATCTGATCTCTTTGGAAAACTGTAAGCGGGATATGGCAAGGCTATAGGAAACCTATAATGTTTGTCTCTTTTTGTGACCTTAGCAACCATTGAAGCTTAATGCCTATATCTAAATATTTGTTTGTTTAAAAAGTTGAAATTTTGATGCTATTATTTCACTTTTCTTTGTTGGTTAGAATAATTTTAAGAGAAATACTTCCTCTTATCTACTGTTTGATTACTCATCGCAGAATTAATAGGAAAGGCAGGAAAACGGTTAATTCTTATTTTAAAATTTTTATTTAATTTATTTTTTAAATTTACATCCAAGTTAGTTAGCGTATAGTGCAACAATGATTTCGGGAGTAGATTCCTTAGTGCCTCTTACCCATTTACCCCATGCCCCCTCCCACAACCCCTCCAGTAACCCTCTATTTGTTCTCCATATTTAAGTCTCTTATGTTTTTGTCCCCTTCCCTGTTTTTATATTATTTTTGCTTCCCTTCCCTTATGTTCATCTGTTTTGTCTCTTAAAGTCCTCATATGAATGAAGTCATATGATGTTTGTCTTTCTCTGACTAATTTCACTTGGCATAATACCCTCTAGCTCCATCCACATAGTTGCAAATGGCAAGATTTCATTCTTTTTGATCGCTGAGTAATACTCTATTTTATTTATACACCGCATCTTCTTTATCCATTTATCCATCGGTGGACATTTGGGCTCTTTCCATACTTTGGCTATTGTTGATAGTGCTGCTATAAACATTGGGGTGCATGTGCCTCTTCAAAACAGCATACCCGTGTCCCTTAGAGAAATACCTAGTAGTGTAATTGCTGGGTCATAGAGTAGTTCTATTTTAATTCTTTGAAGAACCTACATACTGTTTTCCAGAGTGGCTGCACCAGTTTGCATTCCCACCAGCAGTGCAAAAGAGATCTTTCTCCACATCCTTGCCAGCATCTGTTGTTGCCTGAGTTGTTAATGTTAGCCATTCTGACAGGTGTGAGGTGACATCTCATTGTGGTTTTGATTTGTATTTCTCTGATGATGAATGATGTTGAGCATTTTTCATGTGTGGGTTGGTCATCTGAACATCTTCTTTGTAGAAGTGTCTATTCATGTCTTTTGCCCATTTCTTTACTGGATTATTTGGTTTTTTTGGGTGTTGAGTTTGATAAGTTCTTCATAGATCTTGGATACTAACCCTTTAACTGACATGTCGTTTGTACATATCTTCTCCCATTCCATCAGTTGCCTTTTAGTTTTTCTGATTGTTTCCTTCACCATGCAGAAGGTTTTAATTTTGATGAGGTCCCAATAGTTCATTTTTGTTTTTGTTTCCCTTGCCTCTGGAGACATGTTGAGTAAGAAGTTGCTGTGGCCAAAGTCAAAGAGATTTTTGCTTGTTTTCTCCTCAAGGATTTTGATGGTTTCCTGTCTTACATTTAGGTCTTTCATCCATTTTGAGTTTATTTTTGTGTATGGTGTAAGAAAGTGGTCCAGGTTCATTGTTCTGCATGTCGCTGTCCAGTTTTCCCAGCACCACTTGCTGAAGAGACTATCTTTATTCCATTGGATATTCTTTCCTGCTTTGTCAAAGATTAGTTGGCCATACATTTGTGGGTCCATTTCTGGGTTCTCTATTCTGTTCCATAAAAATCTGGAACGCTTCACGAATTTGCGTGTTATCCTCGCGCGGGGGCCATGCGAATCTTTCCTGTATCGTTCCAATTTTAGTATATATGCTGCCAAAGAGAGCACAAAAACTTCTTAATTCTTTATTATTCCTTTTATTAGCAAGTTTTCATGATAATAAGTTAGTTTCTATAATCTTCTGAAGGTAGACAATTATTTTTAAATAATATTATGTACCCCACAGATATAAATAAGTTTGATGTGTTCAATCCATTCTAATTATTAAAATTCTTCAAATTCAAATGGTTTCATTTTGTTTAGTGGAAGACTTGCAGTGTCAGTCCTTGAATATCTTTTATATCTATTCTATTTGTCTTTGATAGTTACTTGCTAACTGACATGACAAGATTGACCGGCTCAGCATGTTCATTTCCTGTCTCAGACATCAGCAATATCTCCACTAAACCTAAGCTGCTTTTAGTAAGAGGTGACATTTCAAGACCACAATCTGGATCTTAATGCTAATGCATTAGTAATTATATATAGGTCTTTACAGTGGAAAGAGGTAGGAAATATTTACAGGTAGGAAAAATATATATCCTGTGTCCAATATAAAAGACCAGAAACTGTGACCAATCAAGTATCAACTTGCAAAGTTGATACTGATTCTTGCAATCAAATTTCAAGACTAAGGAGATTTTAATTAAACTGTTTCCTATTGCATCTATGTGTCCCTTATTTCACCCTAAGAATTCAGTTTCTCATTGGCACAGGGAATGATAAATTAGAACATCCACTAATTACTCATTTCTTAAATTATTCTCAGAATAATATAAATACCACCTCCACTCTGATTACTGAAATTTAATAAAAATAGAAAAGCTTCCTTGAAACCTGGTCCTTTCTAAAAGCACAAGAAAACTAATTTCACAACAAAAATGTATCAAAAGAAAATAAACAACAGAAATATATCAAATTCAAATTCCATACAAAGTTATAATAAGGAGAATAAGGAACATAACTGTATAAATTGTGTAAGTTCACAAAAGATAAGTATGAAACCCAGCCTAATTTTAATGGGCCTTAATTTTTCCTAATGCAATGGAAAAGAAGGTGAGGATTCCAACTATCAACTTACTACACTGAAGTTATAAACCAATCATATTAGACTGGAAAATAAATTAGAGTATAGCAATTTTAAAAGGGTTTGTTGAAACTACTAATATTTATACAGAATCTATTTATTGATAAATTTAAGAAAACTAATTGAAAAAAATCTATGAGTTAATTCTATGAGTAATAATAGAATTCAGTAAGGTAATTGGACATATATATGTCAGGTAAAAGATGGCCAGGATCGTGACTAATTGGCCATGATCATGATGGCCATGGCCATGATTAATTAATAAACACATTACCTTTTGCCAAAAAAACTACAAAACTGAAAAAATAAATGTAATATAACTGTTTCTAGACACTGAGGAATCTGAGATCTTTAACACATGAGAGACAATGAAGTGAACTATACAACATCAATCACTTTCTTAAAAGACTGTAGTGTGGGGAAGAAATATCAGTCTCATTTAGAAACTGAGAAGTTTACAGGGGTATTCCTTAAACAGAAAAAAAAATACGATTTTAAGTTGAGGAAATAGCAAGAGTAAGGGGGGCAGAAATTTGCAAGACAAAGTATTAGAAAGAGTACAAGAAATTTGTGCAAGGTTACCTTTGAGTCTGGCTTATTACCAAGCAGCTCACATGCAGGATAAAACTCCATGAGTATTGGCAAAGAATACTTACCATAAGATATAAGTTAATAATTTTCAGAGCTCATGCAGAGCTGAGGGACATTCAATTTCTTAACATCCAAAATAGGAAAGCTTTAATGAACACCCTGGGAATTCATTATAAATTTAGGTGTCATCATACCTCAGTAATTAAGGCTAATATGCACCCATAATATCAAGCTTTTAAATAAAAGTCTTTAAAGACAAAGCTGATACTTAAATAACTGCTGATCAATGTTAACTCATCATCATTAATGAAGACCAACAAAATTCTGATATTTAACATCATAAAATTCAAATACCCAGCATCCAATAAATAATTATTGGACATCTGATGGATTGAGAAACTGTGCTGTCATCAGGGAGAAAACAAATATAAAAGCAGACCCAGATCACAGAGATGAATTTTCAGAAATAAACTTCAATATAGGTATTTAAAATATGTTCAAGAACATTAAAAAAACATAATGAAGGTAAAATATTCAAATTATAAAAAATCAAATCTCTGGAGCTGAATTAACATTATTGGATAAGCTTAACAACAAATAAGGCATTGTGGCAAAAAAGATCGGCGAAAATTGTTGTGAAGACATAGCGATGAAAAATATCTGCGAAACAGAGAGAAAAGAGGCAAAAAACTGAATATTTCCTAAGTGACTAATGGGACAATATCAAGAGGTCAGGCATACCTGTAATTTGAGTCTCTGAAGTTGTGAGAAAGGGAAACAAAAAATGGAGAGCTAGTACCTAAAAGTTTCCAATTTTGACAAAAAATATAAACCCACAAATCCAAAAGGCTCAACGAATCCCAAGTAAAATGAACACCTTTCATATCTTAATCAAGTCTTTAAAAACCAGAGATAAAGAAGAAATCTGAAAAGTGGTCACAGTCTTACATTAGGATGTAAGAACTCTTAAACGAATTAGCAGTGATTTCTTAACAGGAATAATGGAGGCCAGAAAACAAAAATACAACATCTTTAAAGTTGCTGAAGGAAGAAAAAGCAACTGTCAACCTAGATTCTATCTTGTGAAAATATCCCTCAAACTAAGAAGGAAAAAAAAATTTAAGAGACATTTTCAGAATATCAAGAGCTGAGAAAATTCATTTTCAGCAGACCTTCAAGACAACAAATGTTAAAGGTGTTCAGGCTAAGGGACTTGTGTACTTCTGCACAAAGAAGTGAAGAGAACTGGAAATCATTAACTTGTAGGTAAATATAAAAGACTGTTCTCATTTAAAAAATATATTTAAAAGATTATTGTGCCCAAGAATGCTGGCCACCATGCAGCATCCACCCTTTTCTTTCTCTCCTGCTTCCGACTGTTTGCATACAAAAAGAGTAAATCCACACATCTCATAGTTCTCTTTCAGATCTTTACACAGGCCTTTAATGTAGTTTCCTTGTGTCCATATTTTCACAATATCTCTCTCCTTAGTTCTATGAGCTTGCACACAATTTCAACACATCTAATGAAAACACCAGTAAGTTTCTGTCTCTCCTCTGGATATAGTACTTCAAATATAGTCTCATTATAGTCAACAGTCAAGATGAATTTAAAAATGTGTTCAGGGGCACCAGGGTAGCTCAGTTGGTCAAATGCCTGATTCTTGGTTTCGGCTCAGGTCATGATCTCACTGTTTGTGGGTTCAAGCCCCACGTCAGGCTCTGTGCTGACAGTGCAGAACCTGCTTGGGATTCTTTCTCTCTCCCTCTCTCTTTGCCCCTCCCCTGCCCTCTCTCTCTCTCTCAAAATAAATCAATAAACTTTTTTAAAAATTATAAAAATATGTGCAAAGTAAAAGTTATCGAATCAGGAGGGTGTGTGTATAAATATATACTAAATATTCTTTAATTTCAGTTTTGTAAATGTTTTGAGCTCCTAGGTGGCATCCCTGTCAACTATTTTCTTGAAATCAATAATTTGAAAAGACTAAAAA
The DNA here is from genome assembly GCF_018350175.1 of Felis catus. Taxonomy (NCBI): domain Eukaryota; kingdom Metazoa; phylum Chordata; class Mammalia; order Carnivora; family Felidae; genus Felis; species Felis catus. Next base: position 48,724,594 of record NC_058384.1, on the reverse strand, counting down.
TAAAACAGGTTTCTTATACATTTGTTAACTTCCTTTTTAATAGACAAAATTTTAGAGGAATTAAAGCATCCACTACTGGAGATCAAAGACTTTTCGAAAGACTAAATCACATGCTCCTGGTGATCAAAGGCTCCGATAATTCCAGATCTTTTCTTCCACTGACCTCTGGGGCTTTGCAAGAATAAATCACTTAATATCTATCATTCTTGGTTTCCTTTTCTACAAAATGTAAGCTATGGACTACATCAGTATTTCTTAGATATGTGGGTGTCTTAAAACAGTGGAATAAGTGGATGTTGAACCAACTTGGAGTTGTCATTTTTTTTTAATAAGGACGTAAAATAAACAAACACAAAACCTGCATCTCTAGTTAAAATGTTTCATCAAAAAGAATTTTTTAACAATCAAAGAGGTAGAAGGGCAACTTCAAAATAAGTAAATCCTTCATATTAATATATATGTAGTTTAAGAAAAAGTTTACATATTATCTTTTTATCCCCATTTTTACCATGGACTGCTTAAAAATTTCTTAAATGTCTAAAATCATTCCATGAAACTATGCTTAAAAATTATTGAATTAAATGCTTTCTACTGTCTCTTTCAACTATAAAACTCCATGATCTATATTCTTATTTTGATACAATATGTTAATCAAAGGTAATTTACATTACATAGCATTATGTCAAGTAAATGAAATTTACTTAACTCCTTGTAATTAAAATATGCAAAAAAAATTAAGAACAAGGGAAAATATCTCCTAATGTTTGATGTAGTACTTTACCACAACATATTTGAATACACACTATACACATTTAAAGATGTTTTAAAAAGTTCCTGTGGGAAATGACAGTGTCATTTGGGTCGATTAAAGCATCATTCTGGTTGCACAAACTAGAAAGAGAAGTTCCACTGTGGTAATACTAGTCTTTATCTTAGGGACCAAGAGTCATTTTGCAAATTTGTAGTATCATTTCCCTAAACAACTCAGAACCAAATTGCACTTCAGTTCCTCAGTTCTACTTTTTTGTAGAGGCAGACACACAGCTCTGGACTCTTTTTTTGTTATTGTTTTTTGGGGGTTTTCTTTGGCACTGCTGACAGAGTTGAGATAACTTTTTATTGTACCATGTATAACTGTGAAATACCATTAACAAGTGAAAGATGTAATAAACTAGACATCTCTTCCTTTTAGAGAAAGAAGATGGAAACATCTTTGGTTTTCTTTTCTCAATTAAATATGTGTGAACCAAAGGAAAAAGCTTTTTTCAAGTTAATACATGGTTTAGGAAAAGAAGAAACCAGCAAAGAAGCCAAAATCAGGTAAAATCAGTTTTATACTTCTAAAGACATGATTGATGTTGAATATTTGTTAGCAGTTGTTTTTAAAATATCTGGTTGAAAATATATTGACTGTACTGTTAAAACTGGAGGAAAAAGGTCTCTTTGTTAGGCGTAAACAACTGTCAAATCTAAAGTGTTTTTATTTTTTTTTAATGCAACAATTTTAACCACACAAAAGAAGTAATAACAATCTTAATTAAAATATAGCCTCAAATACTTCCTAGTCACTGTGGGAAAAAACAAATATATTTCACATATGCTGTCCTAATTCCTCCACAAATTGAATGAAATTCATTAGGAAAACCATTTTGAGTGTGTGGAGAGTGGGTGGTGGATGAGAGGGGATGTTCAGGTGATTACCAATTCCAAATTTGTTCGACAGTCAGAAAGAAAGATTTTAATTGTCATCCAAATAGTCCTGAAGCTAATTCGTTTTCATTTCAGAGCTAAGGAAAAAAGAAATAGGCTAAGTCTTCTTGTGCAGAAACTTGAGTTTCATGAAGAACCCCCCTCCAGCAGATCTGGGAACTTGGCCAAAGAAACAAGGTGAATAACTTTTAATTATTTCAGGGAAGATTTTGCTGATTCTAACATTAAAGGTTTAAGAAAGAGGAAATTAGGGATTTGCATTTTATTGGAAATTACACCGTAATATAAGGAAGGTTAGAGATCTCATTTCAAAAAAACTAGGAATATTCCATAAAACTAAACTATTTTAATAGCTCAAATTAAATAACCTTATAAAAATTTAAAGGTGCTCTTTTAAAATTATATACCTGTCAATTTTAAATGATATATTTTACTCCTTATAAACTGATGAAATACTCATTAATTTAAGAGTTTTCACAATGTAATATTGTCATAGAGGAGAGCTATTCATCTCTTCCTTTAGTAGTTTGAAAAAAAAATTCCTCTAGGTATAAAAGAAAGAAAGCACAAAAAGGGATGTTTTGTCACTTTAGGCCATTTCTTCAATTCAAACAGAAAATGAAATAGCCTTATCTACTAGTATAATACAGATTCTTCCAAAAATGAAATATGACCAATAAAAGATCCAAAACAAATATATTATACTCTGTAAATTATAACTCTAAAATACTTGTTGTATTGCAGCTTTTTAAGTATATTTCTTATCCCTTTAGAACTTCATTAGCCAAACTTCCTGTATCTGTTTTTTTTTTTAAATTGCTGCATATTGTGGTAAGAGCTTCAAGGAAATTGCAGTTAAAAAGTTTGACTAAAAGACACCGTCAGTTTATGTTCTTCTAATTGTTGAATTAAACTGGATATGCAGAAATGAGTAAATTGTTTTCTTAAAAAAATAAAAAAGATAAGTGACCTGATTTCTTTTCCTTTGTTCTTAACCTAACACATGATTAATTTTAAATAAAATGATTTGTACACTCATGAGAAAATAATGAATGTTATTTTATTATATGTTAAACTTGACCAATGATTTTGAAGTTTCCAATGTAAAAACAACTTTCATTGAATAATAATAAAAGAAGAAGCCCCATGAAATATGACTGAAAAGAGCAGTGTAATAGCATATGTTAGAGCAGATACATAAACAGACTTTCTGCATACTCCATTATAAACATATTGTTTCTTGAACAGAGTCTCCCCTGAAGAAGCAGTGATATGGGGTGAATCATTTGACAAACTGCTTTCCCATAAAGGTTAGTGGTATTTTCCCCAAATGCTTTACATCTTAATGGAAAACTGCACAAAATATGTATGTAACTATACAAAACAGGCTGCAATAAAAATGTAGTCTGATTGGTAATTGACGGCAATCTGAGTTTCTGATCAAGAGAAATAACTAAAAGAATAGTCAACAAATGGAAAGTATTTCTTCAATATTCTAATTTTACTGAGAAATACTTATTGTGGTTGAAATATTACCTCTTTGTGTCATGATTAACAGTTTCAAATTTTTCATTTATTGATTTTTTTAATGAGATCCTTGGATTTTTTGATTTTTAATATTTATTTATTATTTATTTTGTGTGAGAGAGACAGAGAGAGACAGCAGGTGAGGGACAGAAAGAGAGAGGAAGAGAGAATCCCAAGCAGTCTCTGCACTGACAGTGCATAGCCTGATGCAGGGCTGGAACTCACAAACCATGAGATTGCGACCTGAGTTGAGATCAAGGGTCAGACGCTTAACTGACTGAGCCACCCAGGGACCCTAAGATCCTTTTTTTTCTTTATTAAAAATTTTTTTTAATGTTTATTTATTTTGAGAGAGAGAGAGACAGAGCATGAGTCAGGGAAGGGCAGAGAGACAGAGACACAGGATCCGAAGCAGGCTCAGGTTGCCAAGCTGTCAGCACAGAGTCCCACACTTCAAGATCATGACCTGAACCAACATCAGTTGCTTAACCAACTGAGCCACCCAGGTTTCCCAATCCTTGTTTTTTTTTAAATACTTGATTATCCTATGTTACTTTTATTTTTAAGTGATCCAAAATGTAAAGAAATTCTTTTATTGGAAATTCAGGAAACCCTCATGAAAATATTTATTTTTCCAAATTTTGTAAATATTTCACTCTTCGCATCAATAGTCTCTTATGATGAGTTTTGTAGGTGACATGGAAGGTGAGGACAAATATTGAGTCCTTGTTTGACTATTCAACACTATGATAAAGCATGAGTCAGAAGATAGGCTGCCTAGATTGTTACTCTTTAGTGTCAACTTACATAAAGCAGCAGGGGTGTGAGCATTTTTTGTCTTTATTGAGTCCATGATTCCTTTCACGAAGCAAAATTGATAAGTTTAACTGAGTAAACGATGGGTCTATGAACCACAGGGTTGATCATTTTCGGCAACCTAGCAGAGTTGTTTCAGAAACACTTTACCATTACACACTTCCTCAAGTGCACCACCTTTACTTGTATCTCAAAATTTCCCTGGTTCCTCACCTCATTCTTTGTCTAAAACACAAACCCTCCTTGCTCTTGCCCAGACCATTCCAAGATGAGGCTAGCTAAACTACTGTACTGTCACTCTACTGCTTATAGTATTGCTAGTGGAGTTCACATTCTAAGGTTTCTGTTGGAAAAAGAGGTTTCTGTTGCTAGGACAGCTAAGAGTGCACTACTTGTAATTCAGCCTCAAGTACTGTGCTCTGTTTGACGAAACACCAACTTTTCTTGTCTGTCTTCATTTTCTGTATTTTTCTCCTTCCTAGTTGTCCATCTCTGTAAGGTCTTGGTGTTCTGTTAATGCTTCCCTGAATTTACTGACACAAGAATTCTATTTCTGTACACCATCCCTGAATACTTTCCCTCTTCAAATGAAAATACATTCTACTTCTAAATTGTAATATGGACTGAGAGAAAGAAAAATATAGGTAGAAAAACCAAGGCTTACATTTAAGCAAGAATGTAATCAATGAAAATGACATAAGAAAGAAGTTGATGCTAAAAAAAAAAAGTAACTTCTTACTCCTTTCTCCTTATTTCACCTTAATACTGTATCAGTCCATATTTTGCAGAAGAGTAATTTAAACATCTTTCCTCAACTGCTCACTTTTCTTCATCCCCGATATCCAATCATTTTTTAACTATTATTCCAATTCTTGCTCAATATATGTCAAATCTGTCTTGTTCTCACTAACTCCACTGTCTTGGTTCAGGAATTTGTCAGTTCTTAAGACGAATTACAACAATCTATATAAAACTTTCCTCCATCATTAATTATGCTCCCCAAATTTGTTTCTTTTCTTATTTCTTAGTATTTCCAACATTTGAACACATCCCCCTTTATTCTCTTCACCAGTCACAGCAAGAGAAAAAAGGAATGGAATTCTTTCTTTCTCTTTCTTTCTTTCTTTCTTTCTTTCTTTCTTTCTTTCTTTCTTTCTTTTTCTTTCTTTCTGGAATTTGATAGTTTATTACAAGGAAGCAGATGTCTTTTCATCTGTGGAGGCTCAGCCCAGTCCATCACCTGATAAATATTAAGTTCTTAAATAATATAACCAAATTTGTTGCGAAGAAAATGTTAGCCCACGTTTCCTTTGACATTTGAGTTCTGGTTCTCTTCAGCTACATAATGATCGTGTAATCTTAGTTAAGCTTCCTAATGTCTCTGACTTTCAGCTTCTTCAACTATAAATGGAGATAACAGTGTCTTTAACTCCAATAGGAATGGGTTTCTCTCAGGATTAAATGAGATGATGAATACGAAACCAGTAACTGACACTCCATAAATGTGAATTATTACTGCTATTATGAAAAAATTAGAATTATCAACAATGAATTTAATAATCTTTTTCTATTTTCCAGTTCATTCCCAACAGGGTTAAATTTCAATTAAAAGAAATATATAAGCTGTATTTATTTATTGAACTTAATAAATTGGTACATAATAATTTCATCATATTCTCACGACTCAGAGAGAAGAGAGATTTAGCAAGGCTAATTAGTCCTACAGAAAATTCTCCCCTGGCATTCTGTAATCATTTTGCTTTGCAAGTAGTCAAACCTGAATGGAAAAAATTGAATCTGCTGCTGTCTCTCTTTTCTTTGCTGGTGGAAATATTAAAGAGCTGTAAAATAGCAATTTGAATCAAGAGAGTTCAACATGATAACAAAAGTCAGCACTGACCCACTTGGACATTATTATCATTGTTCATGATCAAAGTGCTAATTAAATTATATGGCATTCACAAAAAAATTATGTTACTAGTATTCGTTTAATCAATCCCTCAAAATCCAATTATTTTTAATTGCAAAGCTTATCATAATATTAAATAATAAAGCTTAAAATAATCAGCTAAAAAGGTCTTTTTGGTTACAATGGTTAAATTCAGCTCAATTCTACTGACTTGACTCCAGACCAAAAAAAAAAGGAAAGATCTTACTCATTAGTACCCTCCCCCACACACACACACATATGCACACACTTAAAGAAAGATCTTACTCTATCAAATTTTATGTAATTCCCCTTTGGTTAAATGAGTAAGTTTCTCAAATTCTATATGTCATGTCTATATAAAGGAAATAGAGATTGTATTAAATTTAGGCAAATAGGAAATGTAGTGATACATAACAAAATGTAAAATCAAAATACGATGGAAATTTGAGTATTTAGTTTGACAAAAATGGCTGATATTTAAAGCACTGTATGTTGATTATTAGTATCTTTAGAAATGGAGCCACAGAGTAGATGGTTCTTACGCTAGATTTTAGGGGATTAATCAAAATTCACCAGCTGGACAAGAAGAGAGAACACCCAAGTGGAGAGTCATCATAGGCGTGGGGCATTAACCAGTTTAACTTAGGGAATTAAAAAGAAAGTAATTCTTTGTTGAGAAACATAATTTGAAAAAGGAAGCATGGCTTAGAGTGACACACAATAGACAGATAAGACTAAAACAGAAAAAGCATGATTTTTACTATATCTTCCATGGAAGCGACAGAATCCATGGAGTATTTAATAATTCCACTATTTTATCCAAATTTCATTCTTCAAATGTAGTTTTACTCTTTTAAAAAAAACAGAAGATAAAATACAAGTAAATCTAAACAAAGTATGGACTTTAGTTAGTAAAAAATTTCAGTATTTGTTTATGATCATATATGTACCTTACCAATGTAAGATGTTAATAATAAGAGGGAACTGGTTGTGGGATATAAGGAAACTGCACTATCTTCATAACTTTTCTGTAAATTCAAATCTATCCTAAAATAAAATATTCCTCATTTGTTTCTATACAGATATTAGGATACATTTTTTCCACCATCCCCGTTTATTGACAAATTTGTCTGGAATTGTGAAATGAATCATAAAAGTCTATAATTTAACTATACATATAAAAATCAGTAATTTTTTAAATGTTTTTAATGTTTATTTATTTTTGAGAGAGAAAGAGAGAGAGAGAGAGACAGAACACAGCAAGGGAGGGGCAGAGAGAGAGGAAGACACAGAATCCAAAGCAGGCTTCAGGCTCTGAGCTGTCAGCACAGAGCCTTGATGTGGGGCTCGAACTCATGAATGGTAAGATCATGACATAAGCCGAAGTTGGACACCCAAATGACTGAGCCACCCAGGTGGCCCTCCAAAAATCAATAATTTCCAAATGCTATTTAATAGAAATAAAATTTATGAATAAATCAAAAACCAATGTCAGATTATATCTAATTCATAATCACCAATTTCATAGTTATCAGTCTCCTCATTCACTGATTGACTTTATAAAAGTAAATGCTATTAATATGAAGTTAGCAAACCAATTAATACCAATAAAGTTATATATATATACATATATATATATTATACTTACATATATATGTATGTGTTTGTATGTATATAGGTATGTTCCATGTAAGACATCTTTGAAAATAAAATCATGATGTTGATCAATATATGTTTGAAAATTATTAGCTAGTTTTATAAATGTTATATAACTTGCAATGTATCATGTAGCCTTTCAAAAAATTTTTAAAGACATTGGATAAATGGGTACAAGGTTTCAACAGGCAGAAGAAAAAATAATTCCTGAGCTGAGAAAAAAAGGCAGGAAAAGTGCTGGAGATTTTGTCGTAACTTGGAAAAGCAACCAGTTATCTTTCACTGAGGCAGAGTACTAAAAAAACACATTGGAAAATCAAGTTGGGGACAAATTTTGGAAGAGTTTGTCAGAAAACTCTGATGGACAGAAAGGTAGAATTCTATACATGTAATATGGACTACCCACAAGGTTGTTACAAATATAAAAGCTAACCTCACAGTAAGTGCTATTTTGGAAAGAAAATGGATGAACTTGGTGATTGATTGAATGTGTATGTGTGTTGTAAAGTGAGATGGTGAAGAGATATGAGACGAAGAAAAAGGATGAGCCAAAGTTCCCTAGATTTTATTCCACATTAAATAGGAAGATGACAGTGCCTTTTAAAGATGAGAAAAAGAGGTGGAAGAACAAGATTTGTGAGAAGATAACAGGTCAGAGTTTGAACTTACTTAGTTCCTGATAAACTACATCAGAAGTTTTGCAGGGTTTTATAAGCATACACCCGGAATGTGGAAGAGTAATCGATCATAAATAGAGATTTTTCTAGCCGTCTCACATAATTAATAATTGAGGATGTGAAAGAGAATGTTATTTCCTGCGGGGAGTCTCTATCAATAAGAAAATCTTTCCACTACATAACTGTATATTTTCCTATGCACCCTTTTTTCCAGTCATTACAAATAATTCCAATATTTTTGACCTTTTCATTAATGAGTATTTGCTTGACTTTTTGCACCCTGAATTGTGGTTCAAATAAACTTAATTCTGGGAATAATTCATAATAGATGAGAGAAATAGAATATATAGGTCATTGCACCCCCTTGATTTAAAAGTATAAACTAATTATACTGTGGAAAATACTTATTACTGACTGAGTAAAGGCTGCAAGGAAATGAGTACTTCACTTTTGGGGAAGGAAATGAGTACTTCTCCTTACACTTTCTACCTTGTGGCTTTTCAACTTGCCCTTCCCGATTTTCGGTTACTGATTTTCTGCAAGATAAGGGATTCCAGTGTTCTGCAAAGTTAAATTTCTGAGTCAAGCTGAATCAAGCTAAACACTCAATTTCTTAATCTGTTTAAGAATAAAAATAAGTAAAATCCAGTTAAAACTAGGAATGGGTTACATAAGTAAATCATTATTGCAAAAGTAACCACAACATTCTGTGTAGGGTCAAGAGCTATAAAGCCCAATATTAAAGGGGAAACAATGCAACCTAGTAATACCGTACTTGAGCTTCCAACTTCAGTTTCTTGACTTTTTGTTTCATTTGGTTTCTTGGCATCAGAAAAATACTCCAACAGATGCCAGCGTTTCAATTTAGAAACATGCAATCACAAGTGTTTCATATTTGTATGACACATTGAGCCAGCTTCTTCCAGTGTGAATTCTAATCCCAATAGGTTCCATCAGGCACTTATGGCAGCTGCATTCACCACTGCTGCCTTCTAAAGGACTGTTTGGTCAGTTACTCCGTCCGTGTGAGCAGTGGTTCCATGATGACCTGACAATGCAGCTGCCCAGAGTAAGAGAAACAGGAAGTCACTCATGTGCTGGGATAATCTTTCACAACATTGCTTTTTACTGTTTTTTTTTTAAGTTTTTATTTAAATTCTAGTTAAACATATTACTTTTTAAAAAGTAATTTACTTAAACTTTTAAAATGAACTACTTCTCATTCATTTTTTAAAAAATTTTTTTAATGTTTATTTATTTTTGAGAGAAAGAGAAACAGTATGAGCTGGAGAAGTGCAGAGAGAGAGGGAGACACAGAATCCAAAGCAGGCTCCAGGCTCTGAGCTGTCAGCACAGAGCCCCACGCAGGGCTCGAACTCACGACTGTGAGATCATGCCCTGAGATGAAGTCAGAGGTCCAAGCGACTGAGCCACCCAGCCACCCCTCATTCATTATTAACTCATTTCTTGAATCAGTATTTCTTCTTCTTTATTGTATTCATATATGCCAACAAAATCCATTCACTTTGATTTTCCCACTTATCAGCACTTTTTAGCACATAGCACTTTTCCTATTCAGAGTTGGACTTCACTCTGAGTGTCCATATCAAACTCAAGACCAATCATGGTAACAAAGGGCTTTTGCATGATATTTCAGAGCACAATGGCAGGCATATAGTCGACACTCATATTTTATGAATTACTAAAGGACTGTATTTTAAGAAACATTTGTGCTATTTTCTGAAGTCTTCAATTTGAATTCCATACAAGCTGATTTTCCTGGGCTGCTCCAAATAGAATAAATCACCCCACAAATATCCTTCCTTAGTCCTTGGTATAGAAGTGTGTGCCTTGTCCATTAACCTTCATATTACTCAACACTAGGGATTTTGTTGTTTTATGGCAGTTTATAACTTTGAACAAAATACACTACAGTTCAGACGTCTGCTCTATAGTTTACCAGCTATAAATTTAGGGCAACTTAACTCTTTGAATCTCAACTTCTTTATTTATAAAAATGGGTATAAAAGGACTTACTCCACAAGGTTGACATGAAAATTAAATGGAGCCACACTAATAAAAATCATATAGCAATGTGCCAAGACCTTAGCAAACACTCAAAACTTCCATTATAATTAATATTATTGCATTTTCAGTATATAATACAGTTCTCGGGCTCATACTAGGTGTTTCATAAATAAAATAGATGAAGAAAGTTATTTTTAATATGTAGCAATTTCAGTTGCCTGGCATATGGATGATCCCTTTTGGATGTTAGTGCAAAAATTGAGATCTATTAATAGGAAAAGTAATGATCATATTCTCCCAAAATTATGACATTTATTAACTCACTTTAGGAATAATTTGGCATTTAAAAATTGATCAATCATGCTTATACATGTCATGTGGATAGAATAAATTGAAATCTGAAAAGTTTTTTCCTTCACTTGGGTCAATGTAACTTTATTCACAAGCCCAATAAAGCTTATAATTTATTTCCTCTTTCTAAACTAGGTTTAACCTGGAACAGATTATTGTCTCATTGTAAGATAGCAGGATTTTTTTTTAATTTTTTTAACGTTTTATTTATTTTTGAGATAGGGAGAGACAGAGCATGAACGGGGGAGGGTCAGAGAGAGGGAGACACAGAATCTGAAACAGGCTCCAGGCTCTGAGCTGTCAGCACAGAGCCCGACGCGGGGCTGGAACTCACGGACAGTGAGATCATGAACTGAGCCAAAGTTGGCGGCTTAACAGACTGAGCCACCCAGGCGCCCCATGATAGCAGGAATTTTATTTTTAGTCTGAAACGTATACATTTTAGGTATTTGAGGAAAAGCTTCTGTGTATCAAAATGCTTCAGAGAATCATTACCCATTCATAGTTCCCTTGCACCTTCTGAGAAAAGCACACCGCTCAACATGAGAAATAAATCTTGAAAATGAAACACAAAGTGAGTAAAGAAATTAGGAAAGTGGTTAAATATCACCATATTGATCATTCTTGCTATTCTCAGTGATAAGAATTTGTTGACTCACTCAGGAACTGCTTAGCACTAAGAGCTTTTTAAGAAAGTTCTGTTTAACCAGGAATTATCTTACCAGCATCTAGTGACTGTAGACAAGTTCTGAGTTGCTTGTCAGTCTTAACTGATAGCTTCTCAAATCTTGTAAGCCCGATCTTTGCTTGTCTTCCTAGTTTTTCCACGAACAGTTAACCATCAACATCTGCTCAGTGTTAATTTACTGAGAAAGAAAAATGGCAGAATCTCCCTCTTTATCTCAGTAAAAACGCCAGCGGCAGGAGCAGTGGGTAGAGACATGATTCTTTTGTCATGGTTGTGGTTGGAGTGATGCCATAGTCAATATTTTGGAAATACTTGTAGGTTGTCATGTCATTTTCTGTTCCTGTATCTCAAATATATGTTTTAATTGCTTACAACATTAAAAAAAATGATGCTTCATGACAAAGAGGACAAGTTCTATATATAGGAGAAATAAATGGTGAAATGTAAAGTATCATTTGAGGATTGTATTAGTTTCCCATTGCTACTGTAACAAATTACTATAACTTTAGTGGCTTCAAACAACACAAATCTCTCTTATAACTCTGTAGGTCAGAAGTATGGTATGGGTCTCATTGAAAAAAAAAGTCAAGGTGTGAATAGGCTGCTGTCCCTTCTGGAGGGTCTAGGGGAGAAACCCTTTCCTGCTCTTCAGGGTTTTAGCAGAATTCAGTTATTTGTAGTTTTGAACCAAAGTCTCCATTCTCTTGCTGGCTCTAAACTGATGGCCATTCCCACCTTCTAGAAGCCACCACATTTTTTGGCTCATGACCATCTTCTTTCATTTTCAAAATCATTAACAGTCCTTCTTGTGTTGTATCTCTCTGACCCACTCTTCTGCCTTTTTCTGCTTTTAAGGATTTATGTGCTTAGATTGGACTTGATTATCCATCTGGGTAATCCAGGATACTCTCCCCATCTCATGGTCCTTAACCACACTCACTTTTTCCAGGTAAGGTAATGCATTCACAGGTTTTGGGGATTAGGGCATGGACATCTGTGGAGGGCTGTTGCTCCGCCTACCATAGGAAGTGTTACCTTCCTGAGACAGATACACTTCTACAATTTGTTTTGTTTTGTTGTTTGAAAATGAGATCTGGGGAAATTGAACTTATTTGAAACTCAGTTTCCTCATCTATGAAAATGAATATAAGACATATCCCAAGCAACTGTTGTAAAAGTTAAATGGCTAAATGTGGTAGTGCACATAAGCAGCACTTAGCCCTCAGAACCTCTAAACATGTCACAAATGCCAGATCTCTTAATTGCCTTCATTCTACCAATAGATTCATTCTTCTTGCTTCACTCAATATGGAACTTTTTTTTAATTAAAAAAAATTTTAATATTTATTTATTTTTGAGAGAGAGACACACACACAGAGTGCCAGTGGGGGAGGGGCTGTGAGAGAGAGACACAGAATCTGAAGCAGGCTCCAGGCTCTGAGCTGCCAGCACAGAGCCCAACGTGTGGCTCAAATCCACAGACCATGATATCGTGACCTGCTTATCCAACTGAGCCACCCAGGTGCCTCAGAACTTTTTATATTAGACACCATCACTGACCATAAGGAATAGTGCTAGACAGAAGTGAGTATAAGAAATTAATATAGGTGAAAATGAATCAAGGGGGAAAAAAGCTATCACTTTATTTCACAGTATTTTTTCACCATAATGCTAGAATGCTTGCTTCTTTTAATATATTGTTAAATTTAAGTCTTTAATATTTTTTCAGATTCTTTGCATCTGTGATCATGAGGGATCTAGGTCTGTAATTTTCTTTTTGCTTTCTTTCTTAATATTTATTTTATTTATTTTGGAGGAGGCAGGTTTTGGTATGAGAGTTATCCTAGCTTGTTAAAATGAGGGGGAAAGTATTCATCCCTCCACTGTTTTAGAATACTTTCTCTCTTTTTTTAGGGAGAGAGAGAGAGAGAGAAAGAGAGAGAGAGTACACACATGTGAGCACAGGTTGGAGCAGAGAGAAAGAGACAGAGAGAGATAGAATCTTAAGCAGGCTCCACTCTTAGCTCAGAGCCTGACTCAGGGCTCCATCCCATGACCTTGGGATCACTACCAGAGCCAAAATAGAGTCAGATGCTCAACCACCTGAGCCACCCAAGTACCACTAGAACACTTTTTCTTAGAGGTTTGATAAAATTCACCAAATCTGGGCCCAAAATTTTTTAGGGAGAAGAGAGAATATTTTTATTATAAAATCTGTTTATTAATTGGATTAGGGCAATCAGATTTTTCACTTCCTCGGTGTCATTTTGGGTAGGTTTTCTTTTTTTTAATGATTTTCTCATTTTATTTAAGTTACATTTATTGGTGTGAAGTCGTTCATAATATTTACAGTCTTTTTACTATCTGCCAGATATGTGGTAATATCCCTGATTTGCTTCCTACTATGAAGCAGGCTTACTAGGGGTTCTATTTTATTAACATTTTCAAGGAACCAACTTTTGGCTTTTGTTAATTTTCTCTATGTTTTTTTTTCCCTTCATATAGATTTCTGCTCTGTTTTTAATTATGTTTCCTCTCTACTTCCTGTGGTTTTAAATTGTTCTTATTTTCAAGCTTCTTAAAGTAGAAACTTAAACCTTGATTTTCATACCCTTTTTTTATTAGTACAACTTTACATGTAATGAATTTTCCTCTAAATATTGTTTAAACTCTACCCCACAAATTTTGATGTGCCATATTTTCATTATAATACAATTGTAAATATATCATAATTTCTCATGTAATTCCATATTGACCTATGAATTTATGTGTGTATTTTATTTTCAAATATATAGAGACTTTTATAGCTATGTTACTAGTTATAATTTTTTATTAAAACCCTTGTGGCAAAGGACATACTCTGTAAGGTATCAGTCTTTTGAAGTTTGTTTAGATTTATTTTATACCCTATCTAGCATGTGGTCTGTCTTGGATAATCTTTTCTTGTTCTCTTGAATTTTATAAGTGTTTTATAATTAGCAATTAGGTCAATTTGGTTGATGTTTTACATTACTTTATCAATATTCTGTCTACATGTTCTATAAATTTATACATGAATATAATTAAAATCTACAATTATATCATAATTTTTTTCCTTCTTTCAGTTCTTCCAGTTTGCTTCATTTATTAAAGCTCTTCATATATTAAAGGTCTACAATTAAGATCATGTATATGAAGAATTGTTATTTACTACTTTACAATTACGAAATGGAAAGACGCTATTTTGAAGTCACTGTGTCAGGCCGCATCAAATTGTGTTTTTGGGTTTGTTTTGTTTTGTTTTGTTTTCTCCTTCCCTCCCTCTCTACTGAGAGAGAGCCATAGCAAATTGTTTTTATACAGATTTCTTATGCAAAACCCCTTGTGAATAATTTTCATCTTTTTACACTACCTTCCTGGTATTTTATTTTTAGCATGAGTCTCTTATAGCCAATATATAGTCGTTTTAATTTTTAATAAAATCTGACAATCTCTGACTCTTAATCAGAAAGTTTAGTCCATTTAAATGTAATGTCATCATTGATATAAATGGAATCTATACGTTACATCTTATTTCCTGGTTGTCCCATAATTTTGTGTGGTCATTATTCTTTTCCTCCTTTCCTTTTCCTTAGATTAAATAATTTCTATTCAACTCTGTTCTAGTTTACTTGCCCTTTCTTCTTTAATTTGTTGTCATGCCCATTCAATAACTTTTTACCCCAGATATTTTTAAGATTCAGATCTAGAATTTCCATTTGATTCTGTAGTTTCAGTTTCTATGCTGAGTTTTTTGCATTTATTTACTCATTATGCCTTAACTATTATGTTCTTCAACAAATTAATAATAGCTTTTTTACTGTCCTTGCATGCTACTTCCAATATTTTGGATACTTCATGGTCAGTTTCTTTTTTTTTTTAATTTAATTTATTTATTTTGAGAGAGAGAAAGAGAGAGAGAGGGTGGGAGAGGAACACAGAGAGAAAGAGAGACAGAAAGGGCTCACTTCATATGTTTCTTTTCTCACACTGTTTCCAGTTCCTATTACCAGTTGTATTATGCTTGACAACTCCTGCCTTGATACTGGGTCAAGTTTTATGGTTATGTATGGTCAGAGGGCAAATTGGGTTCCTGCTACTCTGTCATGGCCCTCTTATTTATAGTTTAATAGTAAATATGTCTTCTTATTAACATGGGGCTCTGTAGATTAAATCAAGAACTTTGTCTACTTTGTTTAGCTGGATTCTTCAGTATTGAGAACAGTGTCTGGGATATAATTAGCACTCAATAAATATGTTTTATTTTTTTATTTATTTTAAAATTTTTAAACGTTTATTTTTTTTCAACGTTTTTTTTTTTTATTTTTTTTTTTATTTTTGGGACAGAGAGAGACAGAGCATGAATGGGGGAGGGTCAGAGAGAGGGAGACACAGAATCTGAAACAGTCTCCAGGCTCTGAACTGTCAGCACAGAGCCCGCCACGGGGCTCAAACTCAAAGACCGCGAGATCATGACCTGAGCTGAAGTTGGCTGAAGCTTAACCGACTGAGCCACCCAGGCGCCCCAATAAATATGTTTTAAATAAATTAATGTGTTGCTCACTGGAGAAATTGGGATGAAAACAAACTTACTTAATAAGATAGTTGACCAAAGTTAGGAATACAAAATAGAATTAGAAATATGCTTGAATAGCCCACAGTGATATCCAAAAGGGAGCAATGTACCCCCAGGAAAATATTTCAGCTTGTCTGAAATTACATAGGATGGCATTTACCACAAACTCTAACCTTGAAGGTTGTGAATATTGATGTTGTCATCTTGTTAACACACCATGGACCCAATTCTCAGTAGAAGGCTCACATTGGCAAAACTCATGAGGCCAACCTCCAACTTAGTAATAGAGATTCAGAAATAAAACGCATCAGTTGCCATTTCTCTCCCTTTCTGTTTGCTCAAACAAGTAAAATTATAATAAAAATTCTGCCTGACAAGCTTGAAATTAGAACATTAATTAAATATTTAATAACAATAGGCTAAGTTTTGACTTTTAAATGAATATATTATTAATTTAATACCTTATGTATCCATATTTATAATATGACAATATTTTTTGTTTTGTTTCTTTGTTTATTGCCTTTTTATACGTACTGAATTTTTATTTTTAATGAAATTTTTTTCTCATGTATCTAATTATTTGTAGATCATTTATTTCAGTAAGTAATTATTGAATGGTTTCTTCATGTTGGACATTTGGTGGCAAATTAGACAAGGGTCTTCATCTCATGAATCTTAAAAAGCAGCATGAGATATAAAAGCAAGGAAGCAACTGTAGCACAATGTTCTAAGTTCTTGGATCTTAAAATGTGAAAAAGAGAGTGGAAAGAGATGAAGGGCACCTGGAAAATTTTAAACAGTGAAGAAACATGATAAGGTCTATACTAGCAAGATAATACTGACCAGACTGTGGATAATGAACTAAGAGGTTGTGGGAAGAAATAAGGGAATCCTGGAGCCAGGGTCACTAATTAGAAAGTTGTTATAATAATCCATGGGTAAAATAATTCTAATAAGTAAAATACGTTTAAGAAAACCAGCCTCTTTATGTTTTTCAATGGGCAAATAGTTAAACAAATGGTGGCATATTATTATCTTACTTGTGATACTTACTGTATTACACTTGACCCTTGAACAACATGGGTTTGAAATGCACAGGTGTACTTACTCTTGGATTTTTTTCAATCAACACAGTGCAATACTATAAATGCATTTTTTCTCTTCCTTATGATTTTCTTAATAATAGTTTCTTTTCTCTAGCGTACTTTATTGTAAGAATACAGTATGTGATACACATACATACAAAATGTTTGTTAATCAACAGGTTATATTAGTTGTAAGGCTTCTGGTCAACAGTAAACTATTAGCAGGATAGTTTTTGAGAAGTTAAAACTTACAAGTGGATTTTTGATTGCATGGCACCCCTAACCCTTGCATTGTTCAACAACAACTGTATAGTTTTGGAAGATGTTACCTTGGTGAAAACTGGGTAAAGAGTACATGGGACCTCTGTTCTCCTATAACAACATGTGAATTTATAATTTTCTCAAAATAAAGAAGTTTAATTTTTTAAAATGTATATAGGCCAAAAAATGTAGACTATCAGGGACACCTGGATGGCTCAGTCAGTTAAGCATCCAACTCTTGATTTCAGCTCAGTTCATGATCTCACAGTTTGTGGTTCAAGCCCCACATCAGGCTGTCTGCTGACAGTGCAGAGCACTTTCTCAAAATAAATAAATATATAATCTAAAAAAAATTTTAAAAAGTAGAATATCATAAAAAGTTGAATGAGCACTAGTTTTAAAGTCAGTTTCTCTTAGAGAGGAATTCTAAGCCTGCCACATTCTAGCTATGAAAACTTAACCTGACTGAACCTTAAATAAATAATAGTCATCAAGACCATTATCATCACCACCACCACTGAAACCCATACAGTATACATACTATGTGCCAGTCACTGATTTAAGCACTTTGCATGTTTTAACACTTTTAATTATCTCCTCTCTTGTTTACTTCTCTCATGGTTTGTTGACTTACTTTAGAGATATACTTGTATTTTGTGTCATAATTAACATCCTTTTATTTTCTTAATCCCTTGACCTATTTTTTATAGATATACTTACTTTTACTGTTTTCGTGCTTTCTACTTTTCTTACTTCTACTTATGGTTTTCCTTTCCTTTCATAGAGTTCCTTTTAGCATTTCTTTTGGGGATGGTTTAGTGGTCATGAATTCCTTTAAATTTTGTTTGTTTGGAAATCTTTATCTATTCTTCTATTCTGAATGCTAGCCTTCCTGCATGGAGTATTCTTGGTTGCAGGTTTTTGTTTTTGTTTTTTTTCTTTTAGCACTTTGAATATATCATGTCACTGCATTCTGACCTCCAAAGTTTCTGCTGAAAAATCAACTGATAGACTTTTAGGGTTTCCCTTGTATGTAACTGTTTTCCTTTTTTTTTTTTTTTTTTTGATGCTTCTAAAATTCTCTTTTTATCTCTACTTCTTCCCATTTTAATTTCTATGTGTCTTGGTGTGGACCTCCTTGGGTTGATTTTGTTGGGTCTCTCTGTGCTTCCTGGATCTGGGTTTCTGTTTTCTTCCCCAGACTGGCAATTTTTCAGCTATTATTTCTTTAAATAAAATTTCTTCCCCCTTTTCTCTCTCTTTTTCTCTGGGATCTGTATAATGAAAAAGTTATTATACTTGATGGTATTGCTGAGTTCCCCAAGTCTATTTTTCTATTTTGTCCTGCTCTTTTATTTGGGACATAGCCCCTGTCTCCTCATTTTGTCTAGCTCTATGTATATCTTTCTAAGTGTTAGGAAAGTCAGCTAGGTCTGCTCTTGAAAGTAATGGCCTTATGAAGAAGTCTTGTGGTTCCCTATAGTGCGATGTTCCCTGTTCAGCAGAACCTGGAGCATTAGGGGTGTCTCCTATGTGTGTTATGTGTGTTATACTATTATGGCTGAGCCTGGGGTGCCTGACATGAGGGTCCATTTCTCTCCCCTTTCAGGGCCTTCAGCATCCCTTCCTCCTACAATCGTATGGATCCATTTGACTCCTAACTATGTCTCTTTCCTTCCTACCTACTTCAATGTGTCCTCTTCCCTACATTCTCTACATTTAGCTGTGGAGTGTCTGTTCTGCCAGTCCTGAGGTCATTCTCTTGGTTATTTACACTGATGTGGTTGCTATTTATGGAGCAAAATGAGCTTAGGGTCCTCTTTCTCCATCTTCACCTGAAATCAATGCTTTTAATTCTCTAAACAGCCCTATCTGGTGGTATCATCATTATCTTAATTTTAAATATTGAGAAAATGAGGCAATGAAAGAAAAGTATTTCACTCAGGACCACATAGTAACTGGCTGAATATGAACTTGAAACTGGGTTATCTTCCAAAAGGCTTGATACCAATGACTAACATTGAAGGAGCTCAGGAAAAAAGTAAAAATGGAGACCCCCATACTAAATGTCTAAATGCTTAAGAGCTATAAATCAAGCTAACAAACGGTCAAAAATGTATATATTTCATCCTTCTATTTAGACAAATATACTGTGTAACCATTAAGTTTAAATTTAAAATTCTCAGACTTTTTACAGTTCTACTCTATCAACATGGACTGCCTTTCTTCTCTTTCCATTCATGGTTTGGTTCCACACTGTGAAAGTTCTTTTTGTACATTTTTTTGGACACCCCAGCCTGCAGATGCAAGTCCTGTCCTAAGGATATACATACCATTGAGTCAGTGTGCCTTTAGTGGATGAATTTAGGGAAAGAAGACCATGCAAACCCTGGTAACACAGAGCTTTTAGATAGGGAATTCCAGGGTCCTGTATACAAAAGCATAGTCTAGAATTGGGGGGATGAACTCCAGATAGAATGGTTTCTTGACTCTGTAGAATAACGCCCACACCTCTGAGAGAGGCGCTGAGAGATTTGAAAGAAACCCAAGCAAGGTCCTGAATAGGGGTTTGTCACTCTTACTCAGATCTAAGTGTGATACCAGCCTCATTTCAACAGGAATGATACTTACCTTTTATAATTGTGAAGATTATAGCTTATTTACGTGATGTCCCTCATTATATTCTTCAAGATGTGTGTTACTTCACTGCATTAGAGGGAAGAGGTAGTTATTCTGTTAACATTTGCAATTGTACTTTAATATCAAGTAGTACATTACTGGAGGGGAGTTGGGCAGGGGATGGGTTCCATAGGTGATGGATATTAAGGAGGGCACTTGTTGTGATGAGCACTAAGTCTTATATGTAAGTGATGAATAACTAAATTGCACACCAGAAACAATATGACACTGCATGTTAACTAACTGGAATTTAAATAAATATTTGGAGTAAATATAATATTATGTAATATAATTTCTCAGCATTTAATTAATATTTTTTAGTTAAAATATATCACTTCTTTTCTTGGTAGATGGACTAGAGACTTTTACCAGATTTCTTAAAACTGAATTCAGTGAGGAAAACATTGAATTTTGGATAGCCTGTGAAGATTTCAAAAAAAGTGAAGACCCTCAACAAATTATCCTTAAAGCAAAAGCAATATATGAAAAATTTATACAGAATGATGCTCCACAAGAGGTATAGTAAAGATGATCATAAAAATTTAAAACTGTTTGAAAAATTTTTTGAGAAAGTCTGCCTTGATCAAATTGATATCCTCATACATTCCACCAACAGGTCAATATTTCAGTGAAGTAAAAATGGGTATTAATGTAAATTCCTACATACAAACAAAATTCACTATAAGACTTTGCCATGGAAATAAAATTATAATTGAAGTCATTACTTGGGGTTATTTTTATTCTAGACTAAGAGTCAATGCAATTATTTGCAACATTTAGATTCATTCACTTATCCATATTAATAACCTAAATATAAGCAATGTCTCATCAAAACTAATGATTTCTATAAGTGAGGAAGGCAAGAGAAATTAAGAAGTTTGTATAATGTGCCATTTTAGTGTGAACTCATCTACCAATGTAAAGTTTTGATTGCCCCAAAATAATTATTCCTCCACTTTAAGATAGACTAAAGAAAATTTCATAATAAATAGTTGAGGGAAACCTAATTTGGCAATGGTTCAAGTAAAAAAACAGTTGTGATTTTCTTTGACCATAAGCTCAGTGTGAGATAACTGTGTGATACAACTACTAAAACAATAGCTATAAAACTATCCAATATTACCTGACTACCCTCAAAAGTAATTTAAATAGAGTTTCTATATTTCTGTGTGTTCAAAAAATAGTGTTTCCTCGCTAAATGAGTAGAACTGGTAGTCTATCACTGGTAAGAGTTCTGTTTTACTATAAATTACTATTGTCCATGAGGTAGCATCGTCTATGTGGATATCATTTCACATGGAATGATGATTGTTTTTCTTGTTTCAGCATGTTTCAGTTGGTTCTGTGTTTCAGTGCATTATTCTGTTTTTCCCATGGCCAACCTTATACATGGATTTTTAAAAACAGCTAGTTTTATGGTGTTACCTATGAGGGAAAAGGAAGGACCCTTACCTGAAAACACCTCTACCAGAATCAGATATAGCAGTAGTAGTTTCATAAAACCATTTAAAGATTTTATATCTTTATAAGATCTCCATTTTCAGCACACATTTGCTTGTAAGAAAGCATCATAATAAAATGAAAAGAGCATGGTGATTAAAAAAAAAAAAAAGCCCCACATTGAAATCCTAGATATGCCCCAAACTCACTGCCCTCACTCAAAATAATTTGATTTCTGTGAAGCTTAGTTTCCACTTTGAAAATGAGCTACCCTGATGGTCTTTATGATATTTACCATGTTTCATTATCTTAAATTAGCAGAAGTGAGAAGGACCAGGAGCGTAGGAAGAGAAGACCCTGATGAAATGCCAACCCAGAGTAAATCATTGGATCCCTAGACCCATAACAAAGAAAATCACCCAAGCATTCAAGTACATTATGCCCACTCCAACACTGGATCAGTCCTGCACTTTGTTTTTCAAAGGTGTTTACTTAAGTAGATTGACCATATTCATGCTTTTTTGTTATTATTATCATCTAGGTTAACCTTGATTTTCACACCAAAGAAGTTATTACTAAGAGCATCACCCAACCCACCCTACACAGCTTTGATGCTGCACAAAGCAGAGTGTATCAGCTTATGGAACAAGACAGTTACACACGTTTTCTGAAATCTGACATCTATTTAGACTTGATAGAAGGAAGACCTCAGAGACCAACAAATCTTAGAAGACGATCACGCTCATTCACCTGTGCTGAGTTCCAGGATGTCAAGTCAGATGTTGCCATTTGGTTATAAAGAAAATTAATTTTGTTTATTTTGATGGCAAATTTGTAATCTGCTTTTAAGATATAGAATATTTACTTTTTACAAGTGGGTACATCTTTTAAAATAAAATACACCATGTCAATGGATTTTTAAAATGTAAATCAAAACTTACATTCTAACAACACATACTATATCTGCCAATTTATTCTGTAAAACCTTCCATTTGACTTCATTCCATTCATAATCACAAAAACATTACTTAATTAAAAAGAAGTAAAGAAGTAATAATATTTTATGAGACTGTAAAGTTGAATTAAAGTTAAGCTTTTGCAAAATTGTCAATGGTTAGACCCAATATCTACTTTGGATTATTTTTCTAGATTAAACAATTTATTGCTCAGATATCCATATATTCAGAACACAGTTTCCATACTGATGAAGACTCTTTCTTTCTCTTTCAGTCATAGAGAGTGTAGAAGTGATCTGGTTCTACAATAGAAGACAATCATTTGCTTTTGTGTTACTAGCACTGGTTCATGAATAAGCATTGTATCACCTCTAGTTATAAACCAGAAACGGGAACTTTGGGGAAGACACATTCACATCTATAGAATTTCCAAGTTCAACATAACCCATATTGATAACTGAGAATAGGATCCACATGTGGGCTCGTTCCTAAATGAACATGGGTTTACCCAATAAGTGGAGCACATTTCTGGTGGTCACAGAAACATGACCAGGTCATACATAGCTCCAGGTTGAGACTAGGAGCATCTTCTTACCTGCTAACATAAGTAACCTGCTACTAAAATAGTGGCAGTCAGTGGTTTGAATGATGCCCAGAGGAAGTTTACCCCAGCTGTAGTTAGGTTTCATGCTTAGACTTTTAGGATTGGGATGAAAGTTAGAAATGAGAGGAGGTAAAAAAGCAAGGAATCAAAGGCCTGGAGACTCATGCATCTGCTACACTGGCTCATAGAAAGAAAGTGTTCCCCATTGATCATGTTCTTATTTCAAGTCTCATTGAATCATTTAATTCTATCTTATTCAAAATAAGATTATGCTAATAAATATGTCTCTTTTAGGGAAATATTTAATTTTCAATGTGTGCTGCATGTAAATGCCTATATAATTAAAGATGTCATACATTTGGCTTTGGCAAATGTTATATTAGTTGAAATGTAAAATATAAAAATCATGGATTACCTATAGTAATAAATATTTTTAATTTCTTCTTTTGTACAGTTAATGTTTATTTTACCACTAAGTGTTCTTGCTAATTATTGAATATTCTTTCTGTCATCAAATTACACATAGACATATTTTCTTATTTTAGAATGATAATGGAATAGAAAGAATTAAAATGTTTTGTCACTGATCTTAATGCTAATTCAATTCTTTATACAGTTATAGATATGAAACAAGGTATCATGCTTTTCAAAAATCAACCAAGAAAGTGATTTTTAATTTTTCTTTGGGTGATTTGTATTTTATTTGTTGTCTGATTGCCTCATGCACAGTTAAAACTTTATACAAGGTACCTTTTTTATGTTTATTTATTTATTTTGAGAGAGAGACAGCACATGTGGGGGGGGAGGGGCAGGGGAGGGACAAAGAGAGAGGGAAAGAAAGAGAATCCTAAGCACGCTTTGCACTGTCAGCACAGAGCCAGACACAGGAGTCAATCCCATGAACCATGAGACCATGACCTGAACTGAAATCAAGAGTCAGGTGCTTAATCAACTGAGCCACCCAGGCATCCCTGCAAGCTTTCTGATATCATCAGAAAAATCATGGGCTGATTTTAACAGCATTGTTCTAGGACTACAAATACATATTATGTAGGGTTTTTTTTATTTGTAATACTTCACAGATGTGTCCAATATCTTGTTTAAAATATTCAATGGGACCCTTCAAAAACATACCAAGGATAATGTGGCCACAAACAGAAAACAAAATAAACATTTGGAGAAGTGAAAGAAGCTGAGTAAAACTGTGCAGACAGTACTGAGCAATGGCTGAAGGAACTGCAGAAATATATAATAAAAGTCTGAGATCTTGAGAACCTCAGTGCCTGGGCTCCCTAAGCAGATGTATAAGCCTCAGAAATTCATTTAACTTCTAAACATATCTATCTTAACCATGTTTTGTTTAATAAAAGGGCTCAGCATTTCTAATTCTAATCCTCTTTATGGTCCCTACATTTACTGATTCTAAGTACATCACCTGATATTCTCCAAAGCACCTCTTGATTAATGCCCAAGGAAGGAAAAGAGGCAAATATGTATAGTTAATGAAGGAAAACTTCAGACTAAAAGTTAATATGGGATATTGGTCTAATAGTAAGGAATAATTTTATAGAAAACTTAGAAATACATGAAAGGAAAGAAACCACAGGAAATGTAGCTTACATTTTTTTGACTGATCATATGTATAAAACAGAATGTCTTTAAATGGCTTGAATAAGATAATTTGGAGTATCTTGAAGTCCATAGACAAAAGTCAATACCTATGCTGCCATATTTTGTATATAATAGAAATTCAATACGTGAATATGGAATCAAATGGAAGCAAAAGGAAGCATTATGAGGAAAATTCACATTTCAGCAAAGAATAAAGGCATACTTTAATTGAATGTGGCATATTTTATTTGAATCCTGGGTCTGCCACTTATCAAGTGTAGTATGTTGGGAAAGTTACCTAAATATACCTAAATATTTTGAACTTCAATTTCTCATTTGTGATATTGAAATAAACATTCACAGTGATCTTAAGATGATTAAATTTTAAAATATTTGTAAAGTGCCAAGTATAGATTCATTGAGTTAGTGCATGAACATTAAAATATCGGAATTATTCTCAATATTTACGTATCACAGTTTAATTATGATATAAATTTTCCTAATGTTTATGTTAAAAACAAATATATGTTCCTTGAGAATAATGAGATTTTTCTTGAATAAAATACGGGGGCAGGAGAACAGTTCTTGCTCTCACCTAATCTTTTATAAATTTGCCCTCCATTGAAAAGTAAGTAATGACATTTTAGTCATATAAAAATATTAGAAAATTATAAGCTAAAATATTCTTCTAAAGAAAAGCTGAGGGGCGCCTGGGTGGCGCAGTCGGTTAAGCGTCCGACTTCAGCCAGGTCACGATCTCGCGGTCCGTGAGTTCGAGCCCCGCGTCAGGCTCTGGGCTGATGGCTCGGAGCCTGGAGCCTGTTTCCGATTCTGTGTCTCCCTCTCTCTCTGCCCCTCCCCCATTCATGCTCTGTCTCTCTCTGTCCCAAAAATAAATAAACGTTGAAAAAAAAAAATTTAAAAAAAAAAGAGTCCCGCTAGCTGTGATTCTTAAAAAAAAAAAAAAAAAAAAGAAAAGCTGAAAAAAACTTAACTTATTAATTATGTGCAATGAAGTCCTTTTCTAGGAGAAAAAAAAAGGACAAAGCATATTAAAGATACATACTTCCAAAAGTGCTCACAGATTTAACAATAACATTAGCTAAAATTTAAACACATTAATTTTATTTTCACTGTGTTACATTGATTGGTCTTCTATTTAATTCCCTTGCTTTTTAATTATTATCTATCTATAAAAGAGAAAACAAATACAAAGATCCTTGCCAATTTAACCATGGGTTTATTCATAAACATTAACTGGAATCTTTTCAATAATGAAAATTAAAGATAATATAACATAGCCAAAACCAGCTTCTGTTGCATGTTGAATGAATGAACAAATATTTATTGAACACTTTGTGTTTGACTGGTACAGTTAACTGCTGGACATTCAGAAGTGAATCAAGCAGAGTGAAAGGGAGAGAGAAAGAAACTTTCTTCATGGTATGTTCTCTGATAAAATTTGCATAATACAATATTCAGCTAAAAGCCATGCTTTACACAAGATGTTCCTTCATATTTATACCAGATAGTAAATCCATCCATGACTGATGATGCAGATATCATTTATCTTTTGAAGCTAAGAGTTAGATAGCTAATTTCTTCACTTGTTTAAGAGAAACACAGTAGTCCCACTAACTTGTACAAATTTCGTGCACCTTTTACAAAATCAAAGAGGAACTAAAAGCATACACATATCTAAGAATACATTTTATTTAAGACTGAAGGGTTATGTTAATTTCATGTGTTTTTACTTTACAACCGATTGTACAAAAGTCCTTTGTAGAATAAAAAAAAAAATCTAAACAACATTTAAAAAAATCATATCATTTGAGGAACAATAGAGAAAAATGAACAGCATAAGTAGAAAAATATTGCATATGAAAAATAATGAGCCAGTATTAACTGTGATTTTAAAAGATATGACCATTTTACAGAAAATACACATATTTTTTGTGGAACCTTACCTTCAAATTGAATTTTGTAGAGTGGAAATGAAACTTTTAGAAGTAATAACCAAGGGAAATATTTAAAATATCACAAATTTAGTAAAAACAACAGTATTAACTTTCAGATAGTCTGTTTACAGTCCATTTCTGATATCACTAGCAATACACAGAAAATAAATAATAATCAAAATAAATATTCTTTTTGCTAGAACAAGGAAGGAGATAGAAAATATTTGGAAAGATGGCCATCAACATGTAAAACCCAATAATTATCTTCTGAACATTGAACTATTGTTACCTGTAGAGAAATTAGAATATTTAAATATGAATTCAAATGATGTCAAATCAGTATTAACAATATCTGTAATACATTTATTTAATAACCTATAGTTTGGAATATTCTATACCTAATTTATCCTTATTTTATCATACAGAACCCCTGAAGTTCAATAAATATTGGCTATACTTCACCTTTGTTCCAGTCACTGTACTGGATGGTAGGAATGCAAAAGTGAAAAACATAGAGTATATTGTTGAGGATATTACACCTGATGACACTCCTATGTAGGCAAACACATAAACTAGTCATTTCAATCCAACATGCAAAACAGTCACAGATATCTTGGGGCGCCTGGGTGGCGCAGTCGGTTAAGCGTCCGACTTCAGCCAGGTCACGATCTCACGGTCTGTGAGTTCGAGCCCCGCGTCGGGCTCTGGGCTGATGGCTCAGAGCCTGGAGCCTGTTTCCGGTTCTGTGTCTCCCTCTCTCTCTGCCCCTCCCCCGTTCATGCTCTGTCTCTCTCTGTCCCAAAAATAAATATATAAAAAAAAAAAAAAAAAACAGTCACAAATATCTTGCTATCCCTATCTCTAAAAAATTGCCAGACATTTTCATGTGATGTAACAAAACACCGGAGTCATACCTTTGTGTCTTCACAATACGTCTGAGTATATTTTGTAGTATGAGGTGAGATATTGAATTGTTATCTTGCCATTGAAACTTGCTTTAAAATGCTTGTCTCTGTAAATCTGAGATCTCATGGAAGAAATAAATGGACTTCATTCACATTATGATTTGATTCATTAAAGGCTACCTTTAAGTAGGAGATTTCAGAAAAGTATTTAGGTTTTATTGACAAAAAATTACTTAACATAGAGGCTTTGGAAGTAGATCTTTAATAGAAAGTGACAAGCAGAGTATTGAGACTCTGGTAAATGAATATCAACCAAAAAATCAGATGAATGATATCTGAAATTATGAAATATTCATTGAAAAATCATTATTGAAACCATAACATTTTACTTATTTATATTATTTATAAGCATATTTATTGTGAAATAAAATTAACATTCTCTAAAAGGAATCACATGCTTATGAAGGAAACAATAACCTTGCAATTTGGTCCACTAACATTATTTGCTAGCCATTTATAGTGTATTTTCTTGTTTGTTTTTTCTCCAGATGGCTATTTTGCCAAGAATTTGTAAGTAAAAGATGATTTCAGGATGGTATACACATATATATAAATATACCAGTAGTGTGATTTTTTAAAAAAAATAATAATAATTACCATTATTTTTCAGTCTACTGGGTAAACTGTATTCTCTCTGCCACACAGTATCACAGTTTCTTCATCATTGAAGAAAGTCTTATAGGCAAATGTTTGGGGTGATATAAGACAATATTTATACTTTGCAAAAAATTTTGACTTGAAAATTAGAATCTTTATTTAAACAGATAAAAATAGAGAGAAATCAATAAAATAGTAATTTTTGTGCTTTAAACATCATATAAAAAGAAGCGTTTTTTAAATCCCTGAATATTGCAAATAGTATTGTGTTTAGCAACTGTATCTGCCTAAGAAAGGAAATGATATCATTTAATCTTCATTTTTTCACTTGTCAGACAGAATCTATGAATCTTTTAGAAATTTAGGAATAACTTAGATTGGGGCCTCCATTTTCTTGAATGGCTGAGTCAGAAAGATTACATAAGATTACATAATTATCATAGAACATATCATATTCTCAGCTAATAAATATCTTTCTCAGCTAATTTTCCAGCAAATATTTGAAACATGTCCAAGTGGTCTTGAAGTCATCGGTAAAGGTTAAATGGGGGGAAAATATCTTAATTTTAAGAACATGCATATTGGCAACAAAAGCAATGTATACATTCTGGAAAACAAGAATGCATTATAGAAAACAGAAAATTATCATAATCTGAATCACAATCTCTGATATCACATCATGGTTTTAAAAAGTACTATAAACATATCTAAGAGAAACATTTTTTAATTCTACATATGATTTAAAGACAAATATAATGTATGAAGAAAATAAATTGAAGAAAAAAGACCTAATCTTTCAATTCAGAACAAGCATTTTAGTGCACGTGTATATTTCCCTCTAATTGTTCTAAAATCTATTTACTATTGTCATCATTCTAATGATGGATTATAAACATGAATATTAATTAAGAGAATTCTGTTTGTTGATAACAAAAAATTAAATTTTCAAAATAATATTGAAGTTTGGAAAGAATAAATTCTCTTTATTTTAAAAATATAATTTATAATATCAATTTGAACTAGAGCAATAAAGCCATGAACAAAATATAGCCAAATCTCAAACATGACAGGTGATAATATACTTGAGGTAAATCCTAAAAGCAGTATGTGAAAAAAATTAATGGATTACAAGGTATGAAGATAAGGGATGAGGAAGAGTAAAGGAAGTCCAAAAGCAGAAAGATAGACATGAGGTATACAATAATGGCTTTTAAAAGTCAGTATATTTTTAGTTATAATGCTCTGGAGAGGCACCTGCCTGGCTCAGTCAGTGGAGCATGTGACTCTGGAACTCGGGGTGGTGAGTTCCAGCCCCACGTTGGGAGGAGAGATTACTTAAAAATAAAATCTTTGGAGCACCTGGATGACTCAGCCAATTGAGTGCCTGACTTCAGCTCAGGTCATGATCTCATGGTTCATGAATTTGAGCCCCACATCAGCCGGCTGCTGTCAACACAGAACCTGCTTCAGATCTTCTGCACTTCTCCCTCTGCCCCTCCCCCACTTGTGCTCTCTTTCTCAAAAAAAAATTTTTTTTTTTAAGAAAGAAAACATTGCATGTTGTTTTTGGACAAGGACAAATTGGCAAGAGTTGAAATTTTCCATTCCAAAGCATGACATTGTTCTGGTAAGGGAAATCCACTCCATTATGGGGAAACTGCATTGGACAATTTGCAGATTTCTTACATTTTATTCCAACACTTAACACTAGTGCTGAAAGGAGATTTAGAGATTGTGTCCATCAATTTTCACATTTTATAAGTCAGGATAGTAAAGTCATCTCTAGAACAGTTAGAACAATAATAAAGAATTTGTGTGAAAACATGATTCCGATATCAACCAATATGATTTATTTATTCATCTCATCAATAAAAATTTATCAGTACCTACTAACTATCAGGATTTTCTTCTGATATAAAATACATTATCAGATGAGTATACCAAATACACCATCCTTTCAAAGAAGTCATCTAGTTTGCTTTACTGAAAATTAAACCTTAATCAAAAATCAAAATAAAACTAGATTCTACCCTTCAAATCTATTTTTGCTGATTTATATAAATATATAAGTAAATATAAGTATATAAATATACACATAAATTTTAGTGAATACACACATGTACATATATAATTGTTTAAAGACATATTAAATTAATTATTTTTGTTTTATTTATAAAATTCTAAAGACACAATTAAATTGAATGGCAATTTTTGAAGCAATGAAAATTCATAGAAGTTTATTTTATGGAAGAAATGAAGTAAATTAATTGCCAGGCATACCTCAGAGATATTGCTGGTTCAGTTCCAGACTAGTTCAATAAAGAGAATATCACAAGAAAGCAAGTCAAGTGAACTTTTGGTTTCTCAGTCATATAATACTATGCTCACACACTTCTGTATTCTATTAAGTGTGCAATAGTGTTTTAAAAAAAACAATGTACATATCTTAATTAAAAAATACTTTATTGCTAAAAAATGCTAACAATCATCTGAGCTTTTATCAAGTTATAACTATGGATCATGGATTACCATAAAAAATAGAATAATATAATGAAAAAGTTTGAAGTATTGCAAGAATTATCAAAATGTGACACAGAGATAAAGTAAGCAAGCACTCTTGGAACAATGGTGCTGGTAACTTGCTCAAGCAGGGTTTCCACAAGCCTTCAAATTCTAAAAAATACAATATCTGCAAAGCATAATAAAGTCAAGTTCAATAAAATAAGGCATGTGTGTGCATTTATTAGCATAGTACCTGATTTTTTAGTCATAATTCATAACAATATTATAATTTTAATCATATGTATAGATAGATAGATAGAGATATATATGTGCAATTCCCAACTTCTTGACCTTTGTAACCACTGAAATACTTACTATTATGCTTTACATTAAAATTGTATATTTAGTTTATATGACTACTCAGTTATAACATACTAAGCTAAGTAGTTTGGTATTTGGCTCTTATACTGAGGACGTGTGTCATATATTAAATGGGCTAATCGCTTAAATTCATTTTTAAATAGAAACTACCTTAATTTTTAAATATGTGGTTGAATAATTTTAATAAAACATAACTGGAGCTCTGCTGATTTATTATTTTGTTTTATAAAAAATCTCATTCCTTCTTTCATACTTTATATATACTACATATACTTAAATGCTAGAATGAGTAATGCCAGTTAAAATTAATAATATAAAAAGTGAACATTTAAATTATAAGTTTTGGAGCGCCTGGGTGGCTCCGTTGGTTAAGCATTCAACTTCGGCTTAGGTCATTATCTCATGGTTTGTACTTCAAGCCCCATATTGGGCTCTGTGCTGACAGCTCAGAGCCTGGAGCCTGCCTCAGATTCTGTGTCTCTATCTCTCTTTGCCCCTCTCCCTCCTGTGCTCTCTGTGTCTCTCTCTTAAAAATAAACATTAAAAAATTAAAAAAAATAAATTGTAAGTTTTGACCATAGACATTAATTTTTCTCTTCCATATTATAAGGCTAAGTCTTTAGCAAAGATATAAAATGGGTTGTTTGCTCAAGTCTCCTCAAAGGGTAAGTGATAATTCTGACCAGACTTGACCTCAATGAGGAAAAAAAGGGGGTTCAGATACTAAATGTAAAATCACAATTATACGTTTGAAAATTTGTGATTAAATATTCTTTTTAAAACCTCTAATTATGCTACATAAAGTAAAGGAGCACGTAAAGTCATAGTAAAACAATGGATTGTATAGAAGGAAATGTAGGATTGGACAAAAATGGCAAGGAGGAGAAGGGAAGTTCTGGGAGAAATTACAAGTAATCTCTATGAAAAATTCCTCAAGTGGGAAAGAATTTTGTACATGTATTGATATATGTAACTGAATCATACAATTTGTTAAGCAATTATGGAATCTACTTATATATTTTTTTGTTTCTCAACCCCTAACATCAACAAGCTTGACAATTTTACCACTTCATATATGGCTATTCTTTCTTCTACTTCTTTTAAAATTAAAATTCCTAAAAAATAAACTGGATCTCTTGATTTTATAGATTTGGTTATTTTATCTCTCAGACTTCATCTTCCTAAACTAAGTAATAATTGAGATTATTCTAAAATATGTAAACTCTCTTTTTATAGGTATGTTCCCTTTAAACCTGGCTTACAAACAAAACTTTCTGGGTGCACAAGTAAACACCAACGCTTCTATTTTTGATGCCATGCATGATGTTACATTAAAAAATACTTTAATATGAAAATTGAATCAGGATGTTTGGATAAAAGAAATAAAGTCCATGTAATATGATTTCAGAGTGTTGAAAACAAGATGCTATGTGAATTTAAAATAAATGGTGCATAGGAAGCTCAAAGTTTTTCTCCTTCTTTAGTATACAAGACATCACTGCCACCAGGCATCATGAGGTTACATTTGCAAATTTTAGGAGAAAGCTGAGATTTTGTGAATAGAAAACACACATCCTGTAGTTTTATTTTCCTCAGAAATCATCGAGATTTAACAACTATTCTGAAAGCACTCTCAGATAAAACAGAAAACAGTTTATTATTTGTAGTAACATGGAAAATAGCATATCTTTTTTGTTTCTAGGTATTTAAGGTATTTTTTATTTCTTAATATGTGAATATATTATTGGAAGTACAAATTGAGGATTTTTAAATATTTCCAGAATTGAATGTCTTTGTTTCAATATGTGTTTTATCAATTTCAAGCAGCCTGAGAAAAATGTCAGCTATGCCAGTATATGGTGAAAAGCACCTTCAAATCCTGAAAATATTAAGAGCTAATTGTTGCAGTTACTCTTTTTCTTATCTACTAAATTCTAATATTTTAAACACTGTTATTTCATTTTCATCTTGAGAAAAGCAAAGTATTTTAATTTTTTATCAATTATCTCAAATTTCATTTCATTATATAATAGGATTGATGACTTGGAAGGCTAAAGGCTTCTGTTAAACCTCAACAATGTAGAGCAAGAGACATTTTTTCGAAAAAGATTTTCCTAAGCAGATTCACTTTACAATTTAATTTCCTTCAATGAGGTAAAGGTCAGTGTGAGGCTATAAGAAAGTTAATTTGCATGAGGTATGCACATGGAATATGAAAATAATATAATATGAAATATTCATAATTCAAGCTTTAAAAACCAACCTCAGGGCTAAAAAAGCAATTATTATAGGAAATGGCTCAACAATTACAACAAACTTTTTGTGATGATGTCAACTAGCATACTTTCATTCTGAGAGACACGAAGAGACGATCCTGTAGGATAAAAACAAAGTCTGAGAATTAGCCATTGTTTTCATTGTCTCTTTCATTTATTCATTGGCCTTAGAAAATGTTTATCAATGCTATTTGTCAACTACTAACATAATTCTCTATGCAATTCTACTAATCATGTAAGTCTATGTCAATTTTACATTTATGCTGATTGTCTCTTCGTCTCTCATTAAACCTATATTAGTATTTTTTCAACCATGGCAACCAACACATACATCTTTATTGACTATGTTCCATGTTTATCGATTTGAACAAGATTAAAATTGCATTCTTATTCACAGAAGTGCGGCAGATGTCTGTTGATCTGTTACTTCTTTATCTTAAAATCAAATTGTTTGAATAAAAGTTTCACAAAATTACAGTCTCTCTCCAGGTCACTCAACTGATGCCTATCCTGTTCCCTTTAAATCAGAATAACTAATAATTCTCTACATTTCTTGATAAAGAAGTCTGATTTTCATGAACCTTACTGAGTATGCAGATGAGTTTCTTGAAATTATATAAAGGGTCCTGCAAAATATTAATTCAGTAACATGATCCTGTGTTTCTGTTGATCAGAATGAGCATAATGCCTAAAAAACACATTGCATGACTTGTCTTATTCCTAGGTTTCTTCCTGTAGCATTGGGCTCTTGGGTATTAAACTTTTTTAAATGCCTCTTTGCCTCCTGCGGCCTCCTTTGTCCTTCCATAGCCACCTCCACCTGCTAGAGCAACTGTGACATAGAATCTGATTCCTAGTTGCTTGTTAGGCTTTGTAATCTGTGCTGAGATGGGAAAAATAAAAGCATCAGGGGCAGAGTGCACGGTAATAAGAGATGAGGAAAAGGCACGGTACTGTTGTTACCTACAATCAACCGCGGGGAGCTGGAGAGGTCATTACCTAGATTTCTGCTGGCACAGCCAAAATCAAACCTTGAGAGAAACACATCATCTTCTTGCATGACCTTAGCTTCTTTACCATGAGGTCAAAGTTAGGTTACACCAATAAATGAAACCTGGATTAAATGCTTTCCATTCACTATCTTTTTTTTTAATGTTTATTTATTTTTCAGAGAGAGAGAGAGAGAGAGAGAACATGAGCAGGGTAGGGGCAGAGAGAGAGGGAGACACAGAATTCGAAGCAGGCTTCAGGCTCCGAGCTGTCGGCACACAGCCAGATGTGGGGCTCGAACTCACAGAGTGTGAGATCATGACCTGAGCCAAAGTCGGACGTTCAACTGACTGAGCCACCCAGGATCCCCTTACTATCTTTTTTTTTAAAACTAGTGCAGATCCTATCCTGGTTTATTTATATTATATAGCAAACTATGATGGGATAGGTACTTCCATAAATACACAACCCTGACAATTCCCTTGATTTCAGCATGGTGAGACCCTAAGTAGAAAACCAAGTTGAGCCCTACCCAGAGTCCTTACCCATGGCTAAGTTTGTTGTAGTTTGCCATGCAATAATAAAAACACTAATACATTTCTTTAAACTTCCAAACGCTTATGTATACACATTATGGCAATTACAGAGTCATCATCTGATATGAATGAAGATATTAAGTATTTATTGAACAACTATTTTATATCATAAACATGCAAGAAAGGTTTGGGATACATGAATTGATAAATTAGACAGGATCAATTACTCCTTTTTAATGTTTTAATGTTTTAAAACATTAGACCTAAAATTGGTTAAATACATTAGATTATTTCAGACCAGTGCAAAGTTCAATGAGACCATTGATCTGACTGTACACTTTGAGGGAGACAAAGGGAGCAATAGATTTTCAGGAGCTATTTATTCAACGTTAGGTCATTTATTCCCATAGAGAAAATTCTTTTTAAAATGACATTTTTTAAAGAGATCTGTTTCATTTTTCACAGAGTTACCGTGAAGCAGTACAAAGATATTTAAAACATACTTTCAGCCTTTTGAAGGAAGCACACTTTACAAATGCAAACGATTACTGTTAACAAAAGCCATTTTCATGATCTTATATACAGAGACACACTTATCTAAATATTTTGGATATATAATGTACTATTTATTTAAGAACAGACTTAATTTCTAGTTATTGAATCAGGTCAAATATCCTCCATCATTTAAAAAAAATATTTATTTATTGTTGGGGAGGACAGCATAAGCTGTCCCTCGGCAGAGAGAGGGAAACAGAGGATCTGAAGCGGGCTCTCTACTGACAGGCTGACAACAGCAACCCCAATATGGGGCTCAAACTCACAACTGTAAGATCATGACCTGAGCTTAAGTCGGACTCTCAACCAACTGAGCCACCCAGGTGCCTTGTCTTCCTCCATCTTTTAAAATGTTAAGCAATGATTAGTGCTAGAAATGAATATTAAATTACATTTTTATAAGCATAATTTTAACTTTAATTTCCACAGAATCAGACTCAGTTGATTATGGCTTCATAATTTCACATAGTAAAGTAGATTAAAATACAACCTTATATTTAATCCTAGCATTAGTATTCACATTTAGAATTTTTGAGATGAATGTCAGACTACAATATTGTCTAACCTAACCACTTTATTATTATTTTACCACCTATCCTTGTAAGCCTCCAAAAGAGACAATTATAATATCCAATTGCCTGCTGCCACACTTACTGACTATAGGCAGCGAAAGCTTTCAGTCATGTTGCAACTAGAGATGGAAAAAAGGAGCACTATGGAAGAGAAGACAAACACTTTTTCAAAAAGCGCAATGAAACCTATGATTTACTTTGAAAAAGAATGTTGGTAAAAAATACTTGCTTTTCATATCACATATGTACACACTTACCTGTCTTTAGCTTGTAGCAGAATAGTAAAATACCAATTAGAAGTTACTATTGGTGTCATGGAGTGAATCTAAACCTGAAAGCAAGTGTACATTTCTGGAAACATCTATTGTAATTGTTTGGAGATTGACACATAGTAAAATGTTTTATAAACAGCTTGCATAATACTATATATTGAACTTCTGAACACACTGTAATGTACATTAAAGCTACTAACATTTAAAATAATTTTATGACCTCTGAAAATAAATATACAAGAAAAACCAGGCAAGAATTTAGGAAATAAATATGTTTCATGTAAAGCCCTATGTTTTTTCTAGTCTTTTTGAGTATTTTCCCTCTTTATCTTGTGACCAAATTTTATCTCACTCCCTGGGACACACATTACAGGAGGATGAGGGGAAGGTTTAGCAGATTGTAGGAGAGCAAATGAATTATTCTGAGGTTAGTTCTCCAAAATACAGGAGGCTGTCAAAAAGGATCCTATATGGGGGAAAAACAAGTGTTTATGAAACTCTGCTTATAATACAACAGCAATATCTGGGCCATAATAACTCTAACCATTCACTTGCCTGTCTTCCTTGAAATCTAGGAATTCCTTAAGGATACCAACACAGTTTGGAAAACAGAAAAACATACTGCTGTTGGAGTTGTTCAGGCCCATGTTTTGTGCTAGCCTTTCACGTTCTACCTGTGTGATTTTATTAGAAACTAGCAGTAGCTTTAAAAAAAATTACAGCCTTGTTTTTCCTCACATAATAAGCAGGCCAGGACTGGTCTGTTGGCTCAATCTGACATATGTATGAGCGAGGGTTCCTCTAATTGCTCTGTTATTTTTTAAGGCCCTTTGTCCTCATGATGGCAGTATGCTGCAGCAATAGTAGGCCTGAGGTCTGCTTGTCCAACAAAGAGAAGAGAAAGTGAAGAAAGTGCTAGGGGCTTCCTCTGATCACAGCAGGACTCTCTTTTCTGAAAGGACACCCTCCCAAAGGGCCTCTGCCTATCCACCTGAACCAGAACTGTGTTTCGTGGCCACAGTGGTTTAGAGACCTGAAATTTCAATTTTATAATTTTAAAATGGGTGAAAATTAAATGATATAATATATATGAAAAACCTATCACGCACCTGACTCATACTGACACAAAATAAATATCAATTGCATAAATTAATACATAGAACATATTTATTTAAAAATAAAAATATGTATTTGCTGAATTACTATTGTTTTTTTTTCCATGTGGTGAAGGTGGGAGGTGTCAGGACAGGGTATGATGGTTTGTATTGCAGCATTTCATTAGAAACCTGAGTTTTTAGAACTAAAAGTAGATTTTCCCAATCGCATAATTCATTGAGTAGCCTATTTACCACAAAATATGCATACTTCTATTTTACCTATAGTATACTTGAACTGTGTCTGCAGAATTATGTACATGTTGTTCTGACTCATTGGTAACTGAGTTAAAATGAACCACATCCACATGGGGGGAGGTATCTTGGAATGTATATATTGAGATACTTACACATTTGTCCATGGAAATATTTATATAATTTGTATGACATTTTTATATATGGTTTATACGTATGTGTTTATATGTATTTACCCATTTAAATGGTAGTATCTAGGGTTTTGTTTTTAATTAAAAATGTGAATTCTATTTGCCTCAATTTATTTTTAAATTACATTTTGAAAGTCATGAGTCAGAATAAATTAATAGATTTATAACTAGTAGATGGATTCTAACATGTCAGTTAAGGGTAGATTGAACAGACCAGGTAAGGAGAACTCTTTATAGAATAATGACTCAAACATCCATTCTTTTATACAAATTAACTCACTTAATGAGTATACTGTGAATTT
Organism: Felis catus; assembly: GCF_018350175.1. NCBI lineage: Eukaryota > Metazoa > Chordata > Mammalia > Carnivora > Felidae > Felis > Felis catus. The sequence continues at coordinate 48,686,535 of NC_058384.1, read as the reverse complement.
TTGGATAACAAAATTATGGAAGCAACCTGTGTCCATCGATAGACAAATGGATAAAGAAGATGCAGTAGATATATGATAGATGATAGATAGATAAGTAGATAGATGATGGATAGATGATAGATAGATGGTAGATAGATAGATAGATAGATAGATAAATGATAGATGATAGATGATAGATAGATAGATAGACAGATGATAGATATTATTAAGCCATAAAAATAATAAAATCTTTCCACTTGCAATAACATGGATGGGGCTGCAGACTTAAAAATATATGCATAAGTAATGCTATAATAAGTACAATAAGCATATAGTATACTAACTAATAGTATATAGTATATATGTATAATAGTATATAGTATAATAAGTATTAAGAGGTATATAGTATAATAAGTATAAGTATAATAAGTATAAGGGAAATACAAACACTATATGATTTCACTCATACATAGAATTTAAGAAACAAAACAAAAGGAAAAAGAGAGAGAAAGAAACCAAGAAATCAGACTCTTAAATATAGAGAAGAAATAAACAGTTACCAGAGGTGAGGTGGGTGGGGCGAGGGTGACATAGGTGAAGGGGATAATGAGTACACTTATGATGAGAACTGAGTAATGTATAGAATTGTTGTTATATTGTATACCTGAAACTAATATAATACTGTATATTAACTATAATGAAATTAAAATAAAAATGTAATTTAAAGAAGTAATTTTGGCCATTCTAATTACCTATCTACCTTACAGTCCCAGCCCAGAGCTTAACTATAAATATCAGGTGTACTACAACCTCAGGTCAGTGAATTACCAACCCCACATTAAATCGTTCTTGTGGTAGATCAGAAAATGACTTTGGTACATCATTGGCCTCACTTGATTTCTCTACTTTACACTCTAGTTCTTTAGTGAAAAATACAGCTTTCAACTTGTAAGTATTACAGTATTTTAATTGTCTTCCTGGGGTACACAAAAATGTATACTGGTTACAAGTGCAGAAACTGAAATACAATGAAGCCAACTTTAAATCTCTGTTCTAAAACTTAATTGTTGTATAGATTTGCCCAAGTTGCTAATGACTTTTTACTCATAAGTTTCCTCATCTATAAAATGAAAATAATTATTCCTCCTTTATTAGTTGTTTGGAGAACTAAAAGAGATAATGTGTTTATCCAATTAATATTTTTTAATATCCATTATGTTCATGGCTTATTTTTACTTAGTATAGGGAAGCTTTTTTAGTTTATCATCAATACTGCTTTTTAATCATCTTTCCTACTCAATGTCTCTTGATTTTGGTTTTTGCTGTATATTGGTGGAAGCTTCATAATCTTTCTAGTCTTATATCAACATTCTGATGCAATTATATTCTACACATATGTTTTCATAAATTTTTTTAATGTTTATTCATTTTTGAGAGACAGAGACAGAGCATGAGTGAGGAAGGGGCAGAGAGAGAGGGAGACACAGAATCCGAAGCAGGCTCCAGGCTCTGAGCTATCAGCACAGAGCCCGACACGGGGCTCGAACTCACAAACTGTGAGATCACGACCTCAGCCAAAGTCGGACGCTCAACCGACTAAGCCACCCAGGCACCCATCTTCTACACATATTTATGGTTATTTCTTTTTTTTAACGTTTAATTTTGTTTTTTGAGTAATGGAGAGAGACAGAGTGCAAGCAGGGGAGGGACAGAGAGATAGAGGGAAACGCAGAATCCAAAGCAGTTTCCAGGCTCTGAGCTGTCAGCACAGAGACTGATGTGGGTCTAGAACTCATGAGTGCAAAATAATGAGCTGAGCCAAAGTGAGACACTCAACTGACTGAGTCACCCAGGTGACCCATATTTATGGTTATTTCTATTACATCTTCTCATCCTCTATATAGAAATCTAATTTATGGTTTATTCATCTTTATATTCTATATAGGGTATCATATAGAGTAGAAACTGAAAAAAGTTTCAATGAATGAATGAATGTCTGGACTTAAAACAGAAACAAACTTTTTAAAAAATTTACACTAAAAATTTTTAAATATCCACCCCTGTTTTAACTTAAGGTGATAGTGGTTAAAATGGGATTCAAAATCAGATCCCAACTCAAATCCAATTACAATGTCCCTCCTTATGACTTTCCTAATCAAAACAATAAGTGCAAAGTACAACAATGGAAACATTTAAAGCTATAATTATACCATTGGTGGAAGGGCTTATTTGGGGTTTTAAATTCAAATTAATTTTATATTAAATACTTTTCATCTTGTATTAAATTAAAACTACAGAAAAAAATATAGCTATAACTTTTTTTAAAAAAAGGGAAAAAAGTAATAGGTAATTTCATATGCATTGTCATACATCAGACCCAGCATATTTTGTTTTTGAGACTTTTATAATGTGGAGGTGTCTGATATTCTTGTTCGGATTCTGCCCAAACAGCTGCCATTCACCACCTGCTGTGCAAATCCCACTCATACTTTTAAAAGCCTCTAGAATTATGTAAAAAAAACCTCTTCTTCCAAATCAGTTAACCGTACTTCAAATGTCACCCACACCTTTGCTTGGCAGTCAAAAAAAGTATCAAAGTGAGAAGGTAAATAACACTAAGATTTACTTCTTACTCTCATCCAAACCCACAAAATCTTTCACATGCTAGCATAATTTACTTTGAATTATTCTGAAGAGTTAAAGAGTGAAATGGGCACAGGACAAAAATGTGTACAAGGAGCTACCTATATTTTCATAGTCATGTCTACCTGGAAGCCAAGTTGTTAATCCACAGAAGACATTAGTGGATCCTAATTATAGGACTGATGCCAGCTTTCAGGAGACCCTTGTATCTATCAGCTTTATAATGCTTGAGTACTGCTGAAGCCAAGTTTATATTTATTTTCATATAAATCCCTGGACGCTCTTCTGCAACATCAGCTTCTCAGGGACAATCCAGACACTTCCACCAACATCTCAAAGCTGGGGTAGGCACGGGTTGTGTGGGCTGTGGGTTCAGCTAGGCTACTGTATCCTAAAACAAATAGCACATGTTTTTAGGAACATAAAGGGACTCCTTTCTCTTTCACAGTTATGACACTCTGCTTCTTCATGGGACTTGATATGTTTGGGAGACAGAGACAAAAGGTGGTCAGGTTGAGAAGCTTGGTGTGGAAGAGACACTGGCAATTTGTTTTAATGGATATGCACACATACACACAAATCTATATACATTTGAAGTTTTTATAAAGATAACTTTCTATTGTTTAGTCAGTTTCCCAGGACAAGTGGCAGCAGAGGAAGAGCAGGCCCAGCACACAATAGCTGCCCTGATTCATTTTTACTAAAAACGTACCACTATTATTCTGTCACTGCCCCATATACGTGACATGTTACTTGCAGTTTAGAAAACTAATAGAAAGACACTTCCTTTCACATGACAGGAGAATTGTAACATTATATGAACAAGGAAGAAAATTTAAGAGGAAGATTTTCCTGGAATTTCAATTTTCAGAAATTCAGATATCTGTTCCCATAATTTCCAAAGTTTACCTGCAATACTGACTCGTCCCGCCATGGAATTTTTATATGATTGCCAAAAGTATTGGAAGGGCATTAAATTGGGGAAGGCCTGCCAAAGGAAAAAATAATAACCATGAAGAGAGTTAATTCTGAAAGATAATTTCTTAGCAAATAACCTGATTACCTGTACAGTATCAAAGGAAGGAACACACAGTTTTATTTCATTTCAAATATGCTAACAGGCACAGTCTGCTGAAAAAATAAAGATTTGATGCTCCTTCAATCAAACAGGAAAGATTTATTTTTAATCTAATTGGAAGTTATTTGGGCCATAAAATATTATAAGAATGACAAAGAATGCATAAAACATGGGTGTTATACACTTATGAGGTTGTTGCCATTATTAAAAGTCACCAAGCATGCTCAATGTATTGGGCCACGTATATAAAAAAAAAATGTTGGACCAGATCTTCTCTCAGAATTTAGGAGGTTACAGGGAGGAGTTAAGATGGCAGAGAAGTAGAGGGACCTGGATTTCCCTCATTCCTCAAACACAGCTGTACTGAAGTCAGAACACTTGGAACACCTAGAAAATCAGTCTTCAGAGTGACAGAAAAATCTCCACAGGTAGACAGAGACAGCTTGGTGGGACAGAGGTACATGTATGAAAATTGGGGAAATAAAACAGCATGGGCACAGAGGGTGGGGGTACAAAAGGCAGAAAAAGAGAGGCTGTGGAAGGAAGTATGGTGTTGCGTTAGGACAAGAGAAAAACCTCTCTAGACCACAGACAGGGGAATGAGAAATACAGAGAGTGCCAGTTCTTCTTTGGAAAAAAGCTCTAAGAAGCTGAAGATCAGAGTTTTCAGGGGTGCATGACTTTCTGCCAACCAAAGCTGCCCTGGTGTGCATGTGCAGAGTAGAGGATGTGGAAGGGAGAGCCAGTCCTGGGGCATGATACTGATCTCCCGAGTGCACTGGGAAAGACCAATCCACTCCCTTGATCACTGTGGGAAGAGGGTATATTGCCCCACCAAGGACAAAACCTTATAGTTGCCAACTGTATAGGCAGGGCAGAGTGGCACCAGCCCAGAACCAGATCCTAGAGGTGAGGGATCCTTTAAGATGTCAGTTACTGAATCCCAGTCAAGCACCTAAGAAGCACCGGGGACCCTGTGAGGACAAGCCACAGCCCGTGTTACGCTGTGAGGGCTCCCTGAACAGCATGGTTTGAGGCACCCGGTCCAGGGAGGTTGTGGTTTTTTTCCCCTTTCCTTCTCTTCCCCAATATGGTGGAGCTTCAGGAGACAGTGCAGCAGCCACTAATGGAGGTAGGACCTGCTTACAACAAACCCTACCCCTCTGTGCCTGATAACTGCTTATTTACTGGAGCGAGGGACACTGAATGAACCAGATGGCCTCTCCTCCAGACCAGCAGAGCCACTAGTCTCAGGTACCAACAGACAACTGTCTTGCAGTTTTATATGTTAGTCTGTATTTTTTGTTTGTTTGTTTTGTTGTTGTTTTGTTTTTCTCTTTTCTTTTCTTTCATTCTCTTCTCTTTCCCCTTCTTTTTCTTTCTACCTTCTTCTTCTTCTTCTTTTTGTCAGTTGGAATCAGGCTCATAGTCTCTGATTTTAGTTTTGGTCAATTCATATTATATATGTATATATTTGTTTGTGTGTTTTTTTCATCTGTTTTGGTTGTTTGTTTAATCAGGCATTTTTACTCTATTCTTTTTATACCTTTTCTGTATTTCCTTCTTTATTTACCTCTCTCTCTCTCTCTCTCTCTCTCTTTGGATTAAGACATAGTTTCTTTTATTCTCTGCCTGGTCTTTTTTTTTCACCCCTTTCATTTTTCTCTTTGTATAGGATCAGTTTCCCCTGTCCTCCTTCCTTTTTTCCAGTGTTACTTCACTGAACAAATCAAAACACACCTGATGGAAGGTCCAAAGAATCCATCACTATAAGTAAGGAGGATTTTTGTAGAGGGCTGACTAGTGGAATAGAGCAGCCAAATATTCAACAACAGAGTGCATGCAGCACACTCTAGAAACACTTACTGGAATGTCAGGCCCTGGACAGTGTATGATACCTTTTTAATATAGTAGCACTCACTGGTGCAGGACACATAACAAGCTATTAAAACAAGTAAAAGAAATTTAGCCAAAATGATGAAACAGGAGAATTCTCCTCAAAAGAAATTTGAGGAAGAAATGACAGCAGGAGAATTGCTTGAAACAGAAACAATATGTCTGAACAAGAATTTAGAATTATAGTCATGAGACTAATAGCTGGGCTTGAAAAAGCAGAGAAGACAGCAGAGAATCTATTGCTACAGAGATAAAAAAAAACTAAGAATTAGTCATGATGAGTTAGGAAATGCTATAAATGAGATGCAAAATAAACTAGATGCAGTGACAGCAAGGATGGAAGAAGCAGAGAGGATAGGTGAAATAGAAGATAAAATTATGGAAAATGATGAAGCTGAAAAAAAGAGATAAAGGAAATTACTAGACCATGAGGGGAGAATTAGAGATCTAAATGATTCCATGAAATGAAATAATATCCATATCATAGGAATTCCAGAAGAAGAAGAAAAGAAAGAAAGGAGCAGAAGGTTTATTTGAACAAATTATAGCTGAGAACTTCCCTAATCTGGGAAAGGAAACAGGCATCCAAGTCCAAGAGGCACAGAGAACTCCCTTCAAAAACAACAAAAACAGGTCAACACCATGACATATCACAGTGAAACTAGAAAAATGCAAAGACAAAGAGAGACTCATGAAAACAGCCAGGGACAAACATGCCTTAGCCTACAAGTGTAGATATAGGGGTAGTGGCAGACCTGTCCACTGAAACTTCACAGGCCAGAAGGCAGTGGTAGGAAATATTCAATTTGCTGAATAGGAAAAATATGCAGCCAAGAATCCTTTATCTAGCAAGGCTGTCATCAGAATAGAAGGAAAGATAAAGGCTTTTACAGACAAACAAAAACTAAAGGAGTTCATGACCACTAAACCAGCCCTGCAGATGACCCTAGGGAGAACTCTGTGAGTAGAAAGCAACAAAGACTACAAAGGACCAGAGACATCACCACAAGCATGAAACCTACAGGTAACACAATTACACTAAATTCATATCTTTCAATAATCATTGAATGTAAATGGACTAAATGCCCCAGTCAAAAGACATAGGGTATCAGAATGGATAATAAAACAAGACCCATTTATATGCTGCCTACAAGAGACTCATTTTAGACCTGAGGACACCTGCAAATTGAAAGTGAGGGAATGGAGAATTATCTATCATGCTACTGGATAGCAAAAGAAAGCCAGAATGCCATATTTATATCAGACAAGCTAGATTTTAAAACAAAGACTGTAACATGAGATGAAGAAGGTCATTATATCATACTTAAGGGGTCTATCCATCAAGAAGAGCTGACAATTATAAATGTTTATGCTTCCAATATGAAAGCACCCAAATATATAAATCAATTGATCATGAACATAAATAAATGTATAGATAATAATACCATGATTATAGGGGACCCTAATACTCCACTTATAGAAATGGACAGATCATCTAGGCAGAAAATCAATAAGGAAACAATGGCTCTGAATGACACACAGAACCAGATGGACTTAACAGATATGTTCAAAACTTTTCATCCAAAAGCAACAGAATACACATTCTTCTTAAGTGCAAATGGAACATTCTCCAAAATAGACCACAAAAGCCCTCAATAAATATAAAAATATTGAGATCATACTGTTCATATTTTCAATCACAACGCTATGAAACTCAAAATCAATCACAAGAAAAAAGTTGGAAAACCGCCAAATACACGGAAGTTAAAGAACATCCTACTAAAGAATGAATGGGTCAACCAGGAAATTAAAGAAGAAATTTGAAAATATATGGAAACAGATGAAAATGAAAGCATAACAGTACAAACCCTTTACAATGCAGCAAAGGCAGTCCTAAGAGGAAAATACATTGCAATCCAGGCCTATCTCAAGAAACAAGAAAAATCCCAAATATAAAGTCTAACAGCACACCTAAAGGAACTAGAAGCAGAACAGCAAACAAGCCCCAAGGCCAGCAGAAGAGGAGAAATAAAAAAGATTAGAGCCGAAATAAACAATATAGAATCAAAAAAAAAAAAAACCAGTAGAACAGATCAATGAAACTAAGAGCTGTTTTTTTGAAATAATAAACAAAATTGATAAACCCCTAGCCAGACTTCTCAAAAAGAAAAGAGAAATGACCCAATTAGATAAAATCATGAACAAAATTTGACTTATCATAACCAACCCAGAAATACAAACAATTATCAGAGAATACTATGAAAAATTATATGCCACCAAACTGGACAATCTGGAGAAAATGGACAAATTCCTAGACATCCACACACAACCAAAACTCAAACAGGAAGAAATACAAAATTTGAACAGACCCATAACCAGCAAAGAAATTGAATCAAAAATCTCCCAACAAATAAGAGTCCTGGACCAGATGACTTCCCAGGGGAATTCTACCAGACATTTAGCGCTGAGTTAATATCTATTCTTTTCAAGCTGTTCCAAAAAATAGAAAGGGAAGGAAGGCTTCCAGACTCATTCCATGAAGCCAGAATTACCTTGATTCCCAAACCAAAGACCCCACTAAAAACGAGAATTAGAGGCCAATATTCCTGATGAACATGGGTGCAAAAATTGTCAACAAGATACTATACTAGCAAATTGAATTCAACAGTATATCAAAAAAATTATTCACCATGATCAGGTGGGATTCATTCCTGGGCTGCAGGATTGGCTCACAAGTATTCACAAATCAATCAATGTGATACATCACATTAATAGAAGGAAGGATAAGAACCATATGATCTTGTCAATAGATGCAGAAAAAGCATTTGACAAAATACAGCATCCTTTCTTAATAAAAACCCTCAGGAAAGTTGAGATAAAAGGCACAAACCTTAATGTCATAAAAGCCATATTTGAAAGGCCCACAGCTAATATGATCCTCAATGGGGAAAAACTGAGAGCTTTCCCCCTGAGATCAGGAACACAACAGGGATGTCCACTCTCACCACTGTTGTGTTGGTTCCACACACTGTTATGTTCCACATAGTGTTGGAAGTCCTAGCCTCTGCAATCAGACAACAAAATGAAATAAAGGCTTCCAAATAGGCAAAGAAGAAGTCAAACTTTCACTCTTCATAGTTGACATGATACTTTACATGGAAAACCCGAAAGACTCCACCAAAAACCTTCTATAACTGATATATTAATTGAACAAAGTTGTAGGATATAAAATCAATGTACAGAAATCAGTTGCATTTCTATACACCAATAATGAAGCAACAGAAAGATATCAAGGAATCAATCCTATTTACAACTACACCAAGAACCATAAAATACTTAGGAATAAACCTAACCAAAGAGGTAAAAGATCTATATGCTGAAAACTATAGAACTCTTATGAAAGAAATTGAAGAAGACACAAAGAAATGGAAAAACATTCCATGCTCAGGATTGAAAACAAATATTGTTAAAATGTCAACACTACTGAAAGCAATCTATACATTCAATGCAATCCCAATCAAAATAGCACGAGCATTCTTCACAGAACTAGAACAAACAATCCTAAAATTTGTATGGAGACATGAAAGTCCCAAAAAGACATAGTAATGTTGAAAAAGAAAACCAAAGCTGGAGGCATCACAATCCCGGACCTTAAGCTGTATTAAAAAGCTGTAATCAAGTCAGTATGGTATTGACACAAAAACAGACACACAGACCAATGGAGTAGAATAGAGAACCCAGAAATGAACCCACAGATATATGACCAACTAACCTTCAACAAAACAGGAAAGAGTATCCAATGAAAAACAAGACAGTCTCTTTAGCAAGTCGTGCTGGGAGAACTGGACAGCAACATTCAGAAGAAGGAACCTGGACCACTTTCTTACACCATACACAAAAATATATTCAAAATTGATGAAAGACCTAAATGTGGGACAGGAAACCATCAAAATCCTACAGGAAAAACAGGCAGCACCCTCTCACTTGACATGTCTTTGAAGGCAAGGGAAATAAAAGCAAAATCAATTTTTGGGATCATCAAGATAAAAAAAAAAACCTTCTGCATGGCCTATGAAACAATCAACAAAACTAAAAGGCAACTGATGGAATGAGAGAAGATATTTGCAAATGACATATTGGATAAAAGGTTAGTATCAAAAATCTATAAAGATCTTATCAAACTCAACACCTGAAAAACATAATCCAGTGAAGAAATGGGCAGAAGACATGAATAGACACTTTCCCAAAGAAGACATTGAGATGGCAAACAGATACATGAAAAGATGCTCAACATTGCTCATCAGCAGAGAAATACAAATCAAAACTACATCGAGGTGCCACCTCACACCAGTCAGAGTGGCTAAAATTAGCAACTCAGGAAACAACAGATGTTGTCAAGGTTGTGGAGAAAGAGAAACCCTTTTGCACTGCAGGTGGGAATGCAAACTGGGAATGCAGCTACTCTGGAAAACAGTATGGAGGTTTCTCAAAAAGTTAAAAGTATAATTACTCTACAACCCAGCAATTGCACTACTAGGTATTTATCCAAAGGATACAGGATACAGGATACAGTGCTGTTTCAAAGGGGCACATGAAACCCCATGTTTATAGCAGTGCTATTGACAATAGCTAAAGTATGGAAAGAACCCAAATGCCCATCAACTGTTGAATAGATTAAGAACACACACACACACACACACACACACACACACACAATGGAGTACTACTCGGTGATGAAAAAAATGAAATCTTGCCATTTGCAACAACATAGATAGAACTGGCGGGTATTAGACTAAGTGAAATAAGTCAGTCAGAGAAAGACAGATATATGATTTCACTCATATGTGGAATTCGAGAAACTTAACAGAAGACCATAGGGGAAGGGAAGGAAAAATAAGATACAAACAGAGAGGGAGACAAAACATAAGAGACCCTGAAATTCAGAGAACAAACGGAGGGTTGATGAGGGTGGGAGAGTTGGGGGTGTGGGGAATATGGGTGATGGGCATTGAGGAGGGCACTTGTTGGGATAAGCAATAGGTGTTGTATATAAGTGATGAATCATGGAATCTACTCCTGAATCCAAGACTATACTGTGTGTTAGCTACCTTGACAACAAATAAATTTAAAAAAAAATTTTAGGAGGTGACAGTTTATGCGTTGTTTCTGCCTTCTTTCATCTGTGGACTATTTCGTACCATTCTTTGTTCTTACTGCTTACTATGTGCTTTCAGAGCAATTACATTCTATTTCTGCTATAAAAGTTTCAGTAATTCAGGGGTGCCTGGGTGGCTTAGTCAGTTAAGCATCAGAGTTCAGCTTAGATCACGAACTTGTCATTTGTGGGTTCAAGCCCCACATCAGGCTCTGTGCTGACAGCTCAGAGCCTGGAGTCTGCTTCGGATTCTGTGTCTCCCTTTCTCACTGCTCCTCCCCCACTTGCACTGTCTCTCTTTCTCTCTTAAAGATAAATAAAGGTTAAAAATTAAAATTAAAAAAAGTTTCAATAATTCAAAACCAAGGTGAAAGTGGAAAACCATTATAAACTCACCAAGAAGATCATAAGATGAACAACAGAGGAGAGTCAAGGAAAACTGATTAAAACAAACTGTCATCTTCAGTATTAGACATTATGGACATAAGGCTATGTAACAACAAAAAATAAAGGTGCAAGTTACCATTGGACAAATGTAGATTATTGTTGTCACCTGCCTTCTTTATTCTAAGTTCACAATATCTCCAGTTGGAATCTCTCTTTACTACAATAATCACAACTAATCCCTTGGCACAGCAACACAAAAATCCTCTATAAGATGCTTACACAGAGTGTATTTTTAAATTTATCTTGAACAGCCTGTGGATATTACAGTACAGACATCAACATCATCATTGCTTGAATACTGGAAGTATAAGAAACGTTTGAGACTGTTTCAAAAGCAAGGTGATATTGAGACACATCTTGTATAATAGGTGCAGTTGTATAGATGTGGAAGATAAAAAGGGGGCATTGCAGGTATGTGAGGAGAAGATAGCCCAGATGTAGACGTTTAAAAGTGCTTGTCGTAGTCTAATAAATGGCTACTACTGGAGCATATTGGTACATAAAGCAAGAGGAGAGGGGCTTTGCGGATGGTGTAGCTGGGAAGAAACTTAGGGACAGATTGTAAAGGGATTCAATGGTTGTTGAGTTTTAGAAAAGATAAAAGATTTTGGAGTCTGATTTATATTGTGGCAGTTATTTAGAAAATCTTTGGGGCATCTATTAGGTATTAAGTATTGTTTGAGACATTCAGATCCAGCAATTTAAAAAAAGTAATTAAAAAAAGTAAAAAGCAATTTAAAAAAAGTAAGCCTTCACAGAGGCTACAGTGTGACTGGAATGTGACTACTAATGATACCAAATCTTGAGAAATGTATGCCATGCCAGGCAGCAATATGAGGACACTTAACATTTGAGGATGTCAGGAACAAATTCCTGAGGAAGTCACATTTAAACTAAGAACTGAAGGATGAATCATAGCCCTCTGGAAAAGGAAGGAGTCTAACATAAAAGGAGATTAGATTCCAGAGCAAAAAAGAGGAAAATATTGCAAGACAAAAATAATAAGTACTGGCGAGGATGTAGAGAAATTGGAACCCTTATACACTGCTGGTGGAAATGTAAAATGGCACAGCAGTTTTGTAAAACGGCCTGGTAGTTTCTTAAAAGATGAAACATAAAAGTGGCCATATGACTCAACAGTTCTATGACTATGATACATCCAAGAAAACTGAAAACATATGTCCACACAAAAACATACGCACAAATGTTCATAGCAACACTATTTATAACAGCAAAAAGTGGAAACAACCCCAAAACCTGTCAACTCAGAAACAAATAAAATGTAGTAATATCCATACAATGGCATGTTATTTGACAACAAAAAGGAATGAAATATTTATTCATGCTATGATATAGATGAACCTTGAAATCATTACGTTAAGTGAAGGAATGCAGACACAAATCATAATTATATGATTCTATACATGACATGTTCACAATTAGCAACTCTAAGTAGACATAAAGTAGATTAGTGGTTGCTTAGGGTTTCAGGGGGAGAGAGGAAAAGAGGTGGGGAGTCAAGGAATATAAGGAATGACTGCTAATGGCTAGGGGGTTACTTTGGGGAGTGATGAAAATGTGCTTAAATTGGTTGAGTTGATGATTATACAATTCTGTGAATAACTAAAAGCCATTGATTGTACACTTTAAATGGGTGAATTGTATGATATGAGAACATCATTGCAATAAAGCTATTGAAACTCTTGCAAAGCTCAGGATGAGGGAAAAGCAGAGGTCCATCAAGAAACAGAAAAATCTAGTACAGTTAAAACTAGAGTGTATGCCAGATACTAGAGATGGGAGCAAGAGTCGGATATTTCTGGATTTACATGTTGAGAAGTTTAGATTTTATTTTAACACTCAAAAGAAACAATTAAATTTTATGAACTAGACGAATGATATAATTGAAATATTTTTTTAGAGAGGACATTAGGTCTGGCATTAAGAAAAAGAGATTAGAAACAAATAAGGCAAGAGACAAAGAGATAATTAAGATACTGTAGCCATAATCCAGGAAAAATGATGGTGAATTGGTCGAATGTATTGGCAGTGGAACATAAGGAAGTGGATGGGTTGGAGAGCAATTTAGAAGCAGATACAAAGAGACTTCGGTAATTCCTTAGAGGGTACAACAAGGAACACAAAATAATTACACACTATGCCTTGGTGGCTGGTTTGGCTACTTGGGTAGACATTAATATAATTCACGGAAATTAAAAATTAAATAGATTAGGTTTTGTGATGCTGCATAAAAGAAGGCTACAACATTATGCATACTTTCAAACACCCATTAAAGAATTAAGGATATAGGTGAAGTAGGAAAATAGCCATATGGCTCTAGAGCTTATATTTTAGGGATGCATTAAACCTATAAAAGACTTACAAAAAAAATCATGTCTTTACAATTTTACTCTTCACAAGAGCACACGTATTAAAGTTTTCCTTTATATTTCTCAAATAACATTTTGCATTATTCTTTAAAAATCAGTAATAGAATCTACAGAAGTTTCCTTCCATTTTGAAAACATATTTAAATGCAATTTCAATAATTATTTTTGTTGGGCCTACAATACTCTGTAAATCACATCACAAATTGACATCAACATGTACAAACAAGGCAATACATTAAATATTCAATATTTGATATATGTATGTATTTTTAACTCCCTTTATCTATAAACCTAACATATCTATCAAACTTTTAGCAATCCTAAGCAATATAAAAACCTTGTTTATTTTTACTTATTCAAGTAAAATACCAAGTATAGGATTTTACCAAGGCATAATGATCAAATTCTCTCACATTAAGACCTTGGACAATTTCATAAATAACAAATTAATAGTGGAAAATGTTTTCAAGTCTAAATCTAAGTCTTTAACTTGTACTTAATTTCTGAGCCAAGAAATTTGGCTGTTAAAAATATTTGATGTTAAAAATATTGATTCTATTCTCCTGATGAACATGGATAATCACTATGTAATATGGTATCTTAGAGAAGAAAAAAATGTTTAAATAAATATACAATTTTAAAACTTAGTCTCTTCTATTTAATGATGGACATTCAAATAAAATTATAAAAATAATTATATTTTAAAAACAGTAATAATTATAAGTATTGACAATAGTGATTTGGTAAAGTTAAGGCAACATAAAATTAAGTGCTAAGTACTACAATCATAGTAATAATGACAGTGGTGATATGATTGTTTGAGTATCCATTATGTACCAGGAATTTATGTATATATTCCTGATCCTCATAAGAACCCTGAAAGAATTGTACATTTTCCAACTGAGAAAACTGAGTTGGGAGAGAACAGCAGAAGAATCAGAAATCTAAGAAAAGTAATTGGATCACAATAGCAACATTTACTCACTCCTCCTCTTCTGGAATTCCAGAAGACCAAGTCTCTGCACATTGTGTAATAATGTTTCTAGAAAATGGTGGAATGGATTTTTTTTTATTTAATGCAAAATGATGAGCACTGTAGTATCTCTGTTGTTGAACATACTTATCATAAGCAAAATCATCTACTTTCTTCATTCAAAGTCTTTCAGGGTTTTAAATTATTGTCATTTTAATATCTTAAATGATGCTGAGTATTCACATTTGAGTTGCAAACTTTTACCAAACCTAAATTATATTTTGTCTATCTTTCAATTGTTAAAATGTCTTTGTATTTGGTTTTGGATATGTATGTGTATGTAAAAGCACAAGTGAAAGGTGATTTTCTATTCAAACCAATCTTGAGAAACTTTGTTTTATAATAGTAGAGTATAAAGTAAAGTATAAAGTATAAATTTGTTTTTATCCTGATTACTATTTGGGTTGGTTATATTTCAATTCTTTCTATTTTTGTCTGTGTTTTCTATAATATGTTGTGTTTCTATAATATGGGAATTAACCTATTTTCTATGCAAAAATAATCTGTGAAGTAGATATCATTTAATTTATCATTTTCTCCTTTAAAATAATTGTATTTTAAGACTTTTAAAAGTTTTTTTTCTTTTAAAATTTTATAAGCATATTTACATTTATTTAATCTTATATTTAATATTGTGGAGATGTTAAGATCGGCTAGATTTTAATCTTGTGAAAGAGAACTCTAAGGTCAATCTCATTTTTACTTTTGTGAATATTTTTTTTCTTTTTGCTTTTTTCACTTCTAGAATTTTTAAAAAATAATTCTTAGGAAGCAAAGTATTTCCACTACACAGTCACAGTGAACTAGGTAATTCAGAAAACTTCTGAGAACATTTAGAAAATATAGAAATATAAAAAGCATCTTCCTTAGAAGAAAAGCCTCACAAGGCAGTAAAAAATATGTGGCCAAGATCCATGAAAAGAAGAAATCCTAGAGAGATAAATTAAACATTTTAGGGTCTTTTCTTGTACTAACTTCAAGCCTGGTGTGATGTTCAAATACTAGAGATGTTTTTAAGGAACTGTACAGACAGAAACTGAATCGAGGGCACCAAAGGAGGAAATGCTTGATAAAACTGATCTCACAGAGTTTGTACCCTGAAGGCTTATGCCCAGTGGTAAGGGTTAAGGTTGAGCTAGGAATCAAGTGAATGCTGGCTTCTAGATGCGACAATCCCAAAAACTGAATTATGAACATCTGAGATTACCAGTCCTTTAGCCTCAGATCAGAAGCAAAAATTAAGGGGCACCTGGGTGGCTCAGTTCACTGAGCGTCTGACTTCAGCTCAGGTCATGATTCCCTGGTCTGGGAGTTCAAGCTCTGCATCAGGCTCTGTGCTGACAGGTTGGAGCCTGGAGCCTGCTTTGGATTCTGTGTCTTCCTCTCTCTCTGCCCGTCCCCCACTTGCACACTCTCTCTCTCTCTTTTTCTTTCTCTCAAAAATAAATAAACATACAAAAAAATGTTTTTAAAGAAGCAAAAATAAATCTTCTCTATGGGCAGATAACATCATCTTAACTCAAATTATCTTCACAAGTTTTGACATAAACTTTCCACAACTCAATTCAAAATAAGAGGATGTTGTTAATATAATAAAAGGATAAAAAAATAGATCAAGAAACACCACCAAAAATTGAGATACTGTACACAATGATTTCATGAGTATTTTCACCATGCTCCAACAAGCTCCAAAATATTAAAAAAAAAGAAAAAAAGAAAAAAACTATATGGGCAGGAAATTAAAAATATAAAATGAAAATTCTAGGACTGATAAAATGAATGGGAAAAAAAGTGAACATTCATGGGTAGATTTAACAGCAGATTAAACACAAACAAAGGCAAAATTATTAACCTGAAAGGTGAGTCAGAAGAAAATATCTAGATTGATAGTTGAAGAAAGAAAAATAATGGCAATTTCAGAAAACAAGAGAATGAAGAATATAGTAAAATATTCTAATGGTTATTTTAATTAAAGTACTAGAAGAAAGGACAGAGGAAATTTGAAAGATAAAATATTTGAAGAGATAACAACTGAGAATTTTCCAAAGCTAATGAAAAGTTAATAGTCCTCTATATCTCAAGCCAAAATTATTATAAAATAACCTAATCATTCCACAGTAGAACTGCTGAATACCAAAAACAAAGAAAAAAGTCTTAAAAACTTCAAAACAAAACAAAAACATCATTGCTAATGGGAATGAAAAATGGTATAGCCTCTTTGGAAGACAGAGTTTGGCATTTTCTTACAAAACTAAACATACTCTTACCTACTGTCTCACATCACACTCCTTGTTATTTACCAGAAGGAACTGAAAACTTATATCCACACAAAAACCTACATGCATATGTTTATAGGACAGATGGTAAATGAATAAATACACTGGTGCAAACAGACAATGGAATTTTATTCAGTACTAAAAAGAGATGAACTCTCAAACCATAAAAATGCATGGAGGAAACCTAAGTGCAGATTGTTATGTTAAAGAAGCCAAACTGAAAAGGCTGTACACTGTGTGATTTCAACTGCATGACATCCTAGAAAAGGTAAAACTATAAAGAGAATTAAAAGATCAATGGTTGCCAGGGATTTGGGAGGAGGGAGGAATGAATAGGTAGACCACAGCACATTTTTAGGGCAATTAAACTCTTCTGTACACCATAAAGATGGGTACATGTTATTATATAATTGTCAAAACTCACAGACCATACAAGAGTGTGGTCTGTGTTCACAAGAGTGAACTCTAATGTAAATTATTGACTTCAAGAAATAATGATGTGTCATTGTTGGTTCATCCATTTTCACAAATATGATGGTGTGGGATGTTAACCGAGGAGGATCTGTATGTGGGAGGGGCAGTATGTATTAACTCTGTACTTTCTGCTCAATTTTGCTATGAACCTAGCACCACTGGAAAAAACAAACTCTATTTAAAAAAAAAACCCTAGGTAGAAAGTCAGTGTAATAACCAGTTCTAAGGCACAGAAACTATATAATTATTTGAATAGAGAACATTTAATTTAAATAATAATTAACTGTAATAGGGGATTGGGGTAATGAAGAATTGGCTAAAAAGAGTAAAGAGAAGTCTATAAAAGTAGGAAGAGCAGATATAAGGAGCAGCCACTATAGTAAAAAATAACCTCTCGCCATACTGAAATCAAGGCCTCAATGGTGAGGGTGCAGCTTTAGGGCATTGGATAGTAACGCTGTTAAGGTGTAGTGCTGGTAGAACTGACTAGAAATCTATCAGGAAAGGTGAGGGAAGCTTTTCAGAGGGAGGTGTCACACCTAAGAACTTGATGCAAAGCCGCCAAAGAGGCAGTAAGTCATTAACGGTGAGGTGGCTTACCAGCGGTACTCCAATGTGAAGTCCCCCAATGGGGTGCTGGGTGCTGGGTTTCCGACAGCTTCTGTGTGCATAGGAGATGGTGTTGGAGAAGCTGTGCATGCTGCAGGAGCCAACCACTGGAGAAGTCCTGCACAATGCAAACGCTGGTGATAGGGCACCTCGGAAACAGGAAGAGAATACCTCCATTCCCCACTGTCTCTTCCATGCCCTCTGCTGACAAAGCTTAAGTTCACATCAGCCTGTTAAGATCATCACGAAGTTCATCCCCGTGATCTCAGAGTAGACAATGAGTGGTTTCGGAGCTGAAAGGCCATGAAGTGATACCTGGCACCATCAGAGATGTTTAGGAACCCAAAGCAAAGAAAATAGTAAATAAGTAAATAGAAATCAAAACTGACTGTACAAAGTATAATAATCATTTACTTTAGGCTTTAAATTACAAAAAGAATGAAAATAGCACCACTATAGTGGTTATATGCTACTGGATATGAAATATGATACAAGTAGTCCATTCAGTATTAAAACAGTAAAGGAGTATCTAATAACTGAAGAAGACAAAATTGATAAAATATATATATTTCAGGGGCACCTGGGTGGCTCAGTAAGTTAAGCCTCTGACTGGCTCAAGTCATGATCTCACAGCTCAAGAGTTCGAGCCCCGCGTCGGGCTTTGTGCGGACAGCTCGGAGCCGGGAGATTGCCTCAGATTCTGTGTCTCCCTCTCTCTCTGCCCCTCCCCTGCTTGCGCTCTGTCTCTCTCTCTCTCTCTCAAAAATAAATAAACATTAAAAAGAATTAAATATATATATATTTGAAGAAAAAAGTTGAAAAGATAAAGAAAATACAAAACAAGGCAGTACAAATAACAGTATATGGTAACATGGTAAATTTAAACCCAAGTATATCAATAATTATGTTAAGTAAATAAATACATAAATGTGAACAAATTAAATATTGCAATTAAGGATGCTAGATTAGAATTGGGATCCTGCTTTTAAGAGGCAAACCATAAATTTAAAGCACAAAAAGGTAAAATGTAGAAAGGTAAGAAAAAACAAATGACAAAAACTACCCTAAAGATGCAGAAACAACAGTGATTGAATAACAAAACGATAGCTAAAACAACAATCATAGTAAAATATCATAATATACCTTTCAAATAAATAAGGATTAATTATTATTTGTAAGTGAATTTAGGAACTTTTTTTATACAATTTCAATACAAGAGGCAATACAAATACACTCTTCAAGAAAACAAGTTGGGTGGACATTCTTTACCAGGTATGAACTTATTAAAAAATATGATAAGTGAAATACTATTTTATTAAACAAAACAGTCTAATGTTAAAGACTAAAGAAAAGGTCCAGACTAAAGGTCCAGACTAAAGAAAAAGACCAGAAAAGGTCTTTTTATTGAATATCCATTAAAAAAATGGCCCAACATTCAACCATAAACAAAATTCACTTCTACATATTCCATCTGTATGGGACAGGTAAAACAATAAAACAAAGCTACTACACAATAATACAGTAAGATATCCTCATGGCCTTTTGAATAGGAAAATATATTTTAAACATGACAAAGGAAGGATTAGCTAGAATAAATATTGATATTTTGGTGAACATTAGAATTAAGAGTCTCTTAATCACAATAACACTAAGAGAATGAAAAACCAAGCCAAAAGAAAAGACTTTTTTTTTTTGTTTTGAGAGAGAGAGAGAGCACGTGAGTGAGGAAGAGGGGCTGAGGAAGAGAGAGAGAATCTTAAGCAGGTTCCACATGGAGGCTGACATGGGGCTCAATCCTGCAACCCTGAGATGGTGACCTGAGCTGAAATTAAGAGTTGAATGCTAAGCTGACTGAGCCACCCAGGCACCCCAGAAAAACCTTTTGATACATATTGGCTAAAGAGCTAACATCTAGCGCGAGCACGCGCGTGCACACACACACACACACACACCTTTATTTATTTATTTATTTATTTATTTATTAAGAAAAGAAATTCTGGGATGCCTGGGGGGCTCAGTCAGTTATGCATCCCATCTGACTCTTGATTTCCGCTCAGGTCATAATCTCATAGTTCATGGGATCAAGCCCCACATCTGGTTCTGTGCTGACAGTACATAGCCTGCTTGGGATTCTCTCTCTCCCTCTTTCTGCCCCACCTCCATTCATGTGCATGTGCGCTCTCTTGCTCTCTCTCTCTCTCTCTTTGTCAAAATAAATAAATAAACTTTAAATGAAAAGAAATTCTATAGCTTCATAAGACTGAATGGCCAATAAACATAAAATAGTGTTCAACATCATCTGTCCTCAGTAAAGTGCAAATTTAAAATACAATGGCATTTACGCATGACGTGTGTGTGTGTGCCCACCACACCTGTGTTTATCCACCAGAAATATGGCTAAAAATAAAAACTCATGAAAATATGTAGGTAAGAAGGAATGGAGGCCTTCGCATACTGCCCGTACAAGCATAAATGTGTAAGTGCAGTCTTTTAACAGAGGCTGAGAGAGAGGTGCTGATGGACACAGAAGCACTATTTCAGAAAGTTTTCATGGAGAAATCGATATGCCTTATAAAATGTTGGTTACTGTAGCATTCATTTCAACCAGACCAGATCTTAGAGGGCTGGGTGTTGGTCTCCACTGGTGAATCTTCCCTTAGAGTGCTTTATTTCAGACTGGCAGAAAATATGACTACTATTTTTATTCCTTACTTAAATGCTAGAGAGCTTTGATATAAAAATAGTTGCTGCTGGTTTCTACGTCATAGACATTTTGTTCTTTGTTTTCAGTATATTTGAAAGTCTTCTTTATCTCTCCTTATATGAGTTTTTCTTTCATTTTAAATGTCCTTTTGTGCATGATATACTATGTAGAAAAAGTCAGCAAGTTGCCTTTGCCTGTTAACAGCTTAAAACATGTTACCTAAATAAATTTCAAAAAAAAAAAAAACCCATGTTTTATTATGCTTCACAATCCCTTGAAAACCATGAAAATGTAAAATGGACAAATAACATCTGATTTCTACTTTCCTTAAGTAGCAAAGGCTAGCAGTGCTTCAAACATTACACAGTCTATCTTCACCCAGTTCTTAGGAAACTGCTGAGATTTTTTTTTTTTTAAAAAGCTCTGACCGGGGCACCTGGGTGGCTCAGTCGGTTGAGCGTCCGACTTCGGCTCAGGTCATGATCTCGTGGTCCATGAGTTCGAGCCCCGCGTCAGGCTCTGTGCTGACAGCTCAGAGCCTGGAGCCCATTTCGGATTCTGTGTCTCCCTCTCTCTCTGCCCCTCCCCTGTTCATGCTCTGTCTCTCTCTGTCTCAAAAATAAATAAACATTAAAAAAAATTAAAAAAAAAAAAGCTCTGACCTTATCAAAATAATGGCCATGCTCATTAATCATTCTATTAGATAAGTGTAATTAGTTGTATTTTATTCTAGATTATTTCTCTTTGGCTTAAAAAATTGATAAAATGGTATCTAACATCATGTTTCTTTTAACAGGTTAAAATCATTATTCTTCTGAGAACATTTTGTTAACTTCATTCATGGCAATAAAAATTCTACCCAAGCCAAAAAAATAATATGATAAATGAAAAAATAATCAATTGGGAAAAAAAGCTGGTAGTGTTTTTATATTGTAGAAATAGGCTTTAAAATAAAATTTCAATTTCATAATTTTAATGACCTTCCCTTTTGGGAAGATATGTGTGGAACAAAACTCAATTGTCAGATGAAGGTGAAAAGAATATGATATATAGGAATAGTGAAGTCTGTGCCTGGTCCTCAAGGGACTGAAGCAAAGAGGAGAAAAATGTTCCCAGTGTCAAACACTGCAAATACAATGCATTTAAGACAAAAGAATAGAGTCAGGGTGTGTTTGGAGAATGTGAACAGCAGTGCTGTGCATAAAACACATTATGAAAAAGACTAAGCTGCTAATAGGATCTTTGCAATGGGTTCAGAAAATTCCCCAAACAACCTGGGCTGAATAAACTTATTTTCTCTCATTCACATGTTTTTACATGTTTTTTTTCATTATGGTATATATTTTAAAATTTGTATTTATAGATATGTAAATAATCTCGTGGTATAATTTGTTTTCTGAAGAAAAATTTCCCAGATATAGCTATTAGCTTCTCCCTAGTGGAAGGCTATATGCCATTTTTCTGGTTGATTTTACTCACCTCTTTCAATTTCTAAAACAGTGATCATACAAATGCAAGGAGGAATTCATCAGAAGCCGACTGTCATCCCTAAAGATGATGTAGGTGAAAGAAATAGAGTTAAGCATAATAACATTTACAATTGTTTTGACATTTTATTTGTATCAAGAAAATGGAAAATCAAAGCAAGTATTTTTCTCTTATTTTGCTCAACTAAAACCAATTTAATTTATTTATCTACTTCCTATTGTTACTTTAAATAGTATCAGAAATATGGAAAATAAACTGTAAGGTTATTTTTATGAGAGTATGTGATTAACTAAGGTATATGACACTATGATTTAAAAACTGTGGACTGCCTTCATTCAATGGGCAAAAGAGTATTCATTGTTCTATTCTGAGAATTAACTTTTAACAAAGTTCTTAAGATCCAAGCCTCTAAGTTTTTGGGTGTACTTGTAAACTTGGATGAAGATTTTATTTTGTTTTATTTTATTTTGTTTTATTTTGTTTTATTTTATTTGGATGAAGATTTTAGATGTCTTGTAATAAGCTGAGTATCTTAAAAATAGAATGCAACAAGTTAAATGGAATGAGAATATTCAGATTTTATTTTTTAACATTACCTCTTTTTCCTTCCTCTTTTCTTTCTCAACAATTCTCTTTTTTGTGATATTCTTTGACTCAGGTATCATTTAAGACTTGGTTGCTCTTGAGACATCACAGGTGAATGATAAAACAATAAAGATCCAATAAATTGGCAAAATATGTGTAAATATGACATCTGGTTCCCAGTCTGACATGCACGAAGCTTGGAAGTCATCACCTCCTTCCTTACAACAGGAAAACAGCCGAACAAACTGAAAATCAACAACTCTTTTTAGAGCCATCAGAATTGAAGTCACAGGACTAACTACTGCCCTGAGAACTGGACAGACAGATGGATATGGAGAATCAAAACTTACCAGGAGCAGAAAGAAGCCCACAGCTGAGCCAATATCAGAACATTTTAAACTATAACTGGTTGTTGAGGGCTCAGTGTATACTAGCTGGAGAGTTAAAAATTCCAAAGGAGTCCAGGCTTAGAGGAGCTCCCACATTTTGCCCTATTGGGTTCCTATTGTGATGATTACTAAATAATCCCCTAGTGCATCCCAGAGAGAGAAGGAAAATGTAAACCTTGTCGGATTATGCCGAGTTCTCTGTTCTCCTTAGCAAAACCTGCCCTGAAAGGAAACTGTTTTCCCAGAGCCTAACCCACTGGGGTTATACCAGTTTAATTGACATGGGGATAGAAAAACACCTAATTCCAGCCCCTTGTAGCCTTTTATGTGGGGAAATAGAAATACCCAATTCAATCTCACTAAAAGACAGAGCCCTAATCATAGAATCATAGAATAATCCCCTTCCTCACTCAGTTTACCACCACCTCAATAGAGTTCCTGTAAAATAATAGGTGATTACAGATAAATGAACCTTAAACTTCAGATATGACTGAAGTCTCTAGGGACACCTGAAAACAACAGGAGAGACACAAAGGATGATACAAGAGAAAAGCTAAGCTTCTGACAGAAAGGCTACAGCAAACAATAAAAACAACTTAACTTCCAGTCTGATAACCATAAAGCTTCACCTGAAGGTCTATCTACATTAGTTCCATTTACCTGGCACATCATGCCTGGTTTCAACAAAAAATTACAAGGCATGCTAAAAGGTAAAACCCAAAATGTGATGAGATAAATTGAGTCTGAGAATCAGATTCATAAATGGCAGGGGTTTTAGAATTATCTGATAAATAATTTAAAATAACTATGATGAATGTGCTAAGGGTTTAAACAGAAAGTGTAGACCCCTCGCAAGAACAGATAAGTAATAAATAGAAACAGAGTGATGGAAACGCAAGAATCAAAAGGTAATGTTACAAGTCAAAGATATTTTTAAAAAATAAAAATAAAAAAATGTAGTTAATGAATAGGCTGGACATGGTCAAGGAAGAAATCAAAGAACTTGAAGACATGTCAGTAGAAACTTCCAAAACTGAAATGTGAAGAAAAAAGAATGAAAAATATGGAACAGAATATCCAAAAATTATAATGGAAATCCCAGAAGAAGAAAATAAAAAAGGAACAGAAGAAATATTTGAAGAAATAATGACTGAGAATTTGCCAAAATTAATGACAGTCACTAAACTACAGATCCAGGAAGCTCAGTGACTATCTAGCATAAGAAGTACAAAAATAAAAACAAAACAACAACAACAAACAAAGAAACAAACAAAACCCCCCAAGGAATATCCTATCCGAGCTGCAGAAAATAAAATACTAAGAGAAATCTTGAAGAAGAAAAGTTGTGACTCTGAGTCTTCCAGATATTAACTATCTTTGACAGGACATTGGAAAAAGTGATTGAATAACAAACATAAAATATTTGATACATGAAATATGAAGCAGGTAATAAGGTGTCATATGAACAAGTACCCAAGAGTACATTAGGAGAACAGTAACCCAGAAAAATATAGTATACAGCCATGGTCTAATAAATGAGGTAAAATATGATATTTCCTTTGGCTGATGCATAGAATTTAGTTAGGGGTTGGTCAAAAATGTGGATATTTCAGGAAAGAGAGCTATGTGATTAATTCAACCAACAAGTATGTATCTGTTGTTTCTGTTGCTTGCAAGGTACTTGGCAAAGTGAGGTGGATCATAAAAATGCATCACACATAGACTCATTTTTTTTCTTATGTTTATTTATTTTGGAGAGAGAGAGAGAGACAGAATGTGAACAGGGTAGGGGCAGAGAGAGAGAGGAAGACAAAATCCGAAGCAGGATCCAGGCTCTGAGCTGTCAGCACAGAGGCTGATGCAGGGTTCAAACTCACAAACTGGGAGATAATGATCTGAGCTGAATTCGGACACTCAACCGACTGAGCCACCCAGGCGCCCCTAGACTCATTTTTTAGTAACTTAAAATTCTATTGGGAAAGAAATAATAGCCATCATATAAAAAGAATATGCTATAGTTAGAATCAGAGGTTTGAGAATCACTTATATTCCCCGAAATTAATCAGTTGTGTGGCTTGGGGAAATTATCCTATTGTTAAAGTTTATTCCCTTGTAAGATAAAAATAATTACACGTATCTCATGTGTATTTTGTGAGGATTAAATAAAAGTATATGTGAAATTACCTGATACACACTAGTGGTTTAGTATTGTTGAATTTGTTGACTAGGTCATTAAGACATGAAAATTAAATAACACAAGAGTTTAAGAGCAACTCAAGGCAGCCACAGAGTTGATGTCAGAAGGGCATTTCCAAAAGCTTTGAATTTAGATAAAGGCAATATCACCACACAATGGCTTCATTTGGGAAGGCTTTCTAAAAAAATGGCATTTTATTTGGATTTTAGAGAATATGTCATTTAAATAAATAGAGAGGAAGAAAAAAAGACAGTGAAAAGTAGGAGGAATTTGTCTAAGAGCCATAAGAACAAATTAGGAAAACCAACATAACCTAAATGGAGATACCATTATGAAATCTTGTGGAAGATAAGATTCATTACTTTAAAAAGTTTATGGATGTTGTATGGAAACCAATTTGACAATAAATTATATTAAAAATATAAATAAAGAAGTAAGTAAGTAAATAAATAAATAAAAAGTTTATGGAAATCTAAGAGAGGGAAGTATTGATTTTAATGGTCTATTAAATAAAAACTAACAATGAAATTAGATTTGGAAAGATGCATTGGCAATAGAAGATATTAATGTGCACACGTTATAGGCTTATACTGAGGAAGAAGAAACAGGAAGTTAAGGAAGATTCCCAACCCGGGAGTTATTTGAGGAATACAATTCTTGCTGCACTGAAAAGGTTGCATTCAATTCAGGGTAAATCATAACAGAGCATTTAGCTGGGAGTTTACTGTAAACAGCAACATGACAATAAATGCTTGGGTCAGTGATGGTCTTGCACACTATTCCCTAGTCAAACTCCAAAAACTGCATTTCTGGGAAGTGACATTTTAAGAGATAGAAAAATGTTTTCAAACTTGCAGCCTTCCTTGTCTATAATGAACAGGGTTGTGAGTTTAAAATAAGGGGGACAAAATTTCATTTTCATAGGAAATGGTAGGAGGAAATAAAGAGAATCAGAAAATATGCAAGCTTTATATTTAATTGCCTTATTATCTATTTTACCTGTTGCACAAACTATTTATCAATATCTGTAGCTTGTATTTGTTCTTACTTTTCTCAGTCAGTCCTTTCTATAAGGTAAGAGGTAACTTCAGGGAATTTAAGTTTCCTTTTTTTTTTTTTAATTTGCAGTGCATCCTGAAGGCCTACTTCACATGTAAAAAGTGTGTTAATAAGATAGGTAGATAAATTACTTCACTTGCAAACTCTCAACTTAAAAGCTTCCACAATGAAGAACACAATTGTGAGTTAACTATTCCTGACACCAAAAAACGGCAATACTGATCACTTGGTCACTTTAAACAAACAGCCTTAAGAAGAGCCTTTGGGGAAAAGCCTGCACACTAGTAAAAGAGTCTTATCAATTACCATTGTCACTTCTTAACTTTGGTATAGTCACATTCATTCCTCCCAGTCTGTGTGAGTCATCTTCTGGTCCCTTGAGCACAGCTGTTCCAAAGACTGAACACAGTAAAGGTGACTTCAAATGAAGGTTTGTAAAAAGCTTTGAGCCGTGGCACCATCATTTCAATAAATACACAGAGCTGACATTGTTGATGCCTCACTTCATAGTACAACATCCTTTTCTGTTTATCTGCTGCTATATCCCCCAGCACAGCAACAGCTTGTCACCTTAAGTGCCTGCCTCCCACCCCTTCTCTGCCTCAGGTTTTCTTTGGCATCACAGAAGATTGTTCCATTTCATCCAGGAATTCAGATCCTGAGAGCACTCTTCAAACAATAGTGGAAGAGGGACGTTGGATAAATGTCCCAGTATCCCCATAGTCTGGTACAACAAGTGTGATATATGTTTCTCAGAATGTTCCCTGTGGTATTCAACCCCAGTTTCCCATAATGGTTACCCGCTGAATAATATACTCTGTTATTTACTTTCCACCTTTCCTTAATACACTGTCCACACTTCTCCACTTGAGCTTTCTGAAATCACCTCCCATACAAAATATTTAATTTCATATCTTTATCTTAGGTCTGCTTTTGAAGGAACAAAACTGAAAGTCAGTACCAAAAGTAGTCTCTGAAGATAAGACTCTGGAATCGGTCCATTTGCTAGTCAGAGGACAATAGGGATCAAGTTACTGGGAAATACCTAGCAATGCTATAGCATCATAATTAAAACCCTCATTTCTGCTGGGTTGGGGTGAGATCAAGGTGGATGGAGAAGTACTAGTTTAGGCAAGATCTCTAGCACTTAATGATGTGAGGACAAAGGTGACAATAAGGATTGTGGAGTTACTTGCCCTAGAAGCCTTTATATAGAAGAAAGATAAGTTTGGGGCAGCCAATTATCAACTAGCATCATTCGAAGAGACCTTTCTCTTAAGCAGCTTGAATACACACTGAACTGATTATTTTTGTCTAGAATTTGATCATAAAGATCTTGGAGATACTGTATACATGGTGTCAGCAGGTCACCTATGCCAAAACCAGTGCCCTGACAGAGAAGTGAGACCTTGAGACTTGGGATGGGAGCATTTAGTTGAATGCTTGAGAAGCTTGAATCCTGTTGCCCTGAGCTCTCTAGCCTACCTGAGTGTCCCTATTCCCTGAATTTGTTGCATAGAAGCATGCCATTTTCCCAGTGGCTAGAGATCAAGCAAAGACTTCACCTGAGGTACATGCCTCATGACAATATTTGTCCTCATCAGTATTTGTCCCTTCCTCTCTCATTTTCTCTCATCTATTGGAGGAAGCAGCTTATTCATCAAGGGATCTTCAAGACCTGGTAATAACACGTTAGCAGGAATAAGGAGAGTCTAAGTGGGAGAGAACCTTGAGGGTATTGACCACCAGGGTAGTAGAATATATGACTGGTTCCAGGAAAAATTATTGATGTGGGATACCCTCCTGGGTCCCCAAAAATTCGGTATTTAATTTACTGACAAAGGTATCTGGAGCCAGTGTTGTCAGTTTTCTGAGATGGTTCTACTGGAACTTTGAGAGATTCCTGAGGTAGATATCAGGAGGCTTAGAGAGGGAAGCATGTTTTAATGGATTTATTACCTATTACAAGTTATCCCACTAGCTGGCTATGTTCCCTGCGAGGACCCAGAGGACACTTCCTTTACTAAAGCAGCAGAGAATATACTAAAGAGCTAGACTGTAACATAATTGAGAAAGTGGTGGCTGTTCTCTGTAGGAGGGCTTAATGTCATAAGATGCTGTCATGGAACTGGGCTCTACAGGATGGGCTCCATCTATTGTGTGGATAATAGTATTCTAGAATTGCAGGGATCAGGTTGTGTCAGAGGTAAGGTGAGCTTTATTTTATAATAAATAACAGTGTCTAGGTGATAATTAGGACCCTAACCTTGAAGGATCTATAACAATGGTTTATGAAGCTTCAGAATGTAATATAATTGAGGAGTTATTCAATGAGGGTATTGTTTGGCTTTTAACAACAAAAATAAATCAAGAATGGGTGAACAGAGAAGGTTGAAATCAGATCCCACAGCAGAAAAACACAAACTTTCTACCAATTTTCGGAATTCATTAAAATCTCACAGCAAGAGGGGCGCCTGGGTGGCTTGGTCGGTTCAGCGTCCGACTTCGGCTCAGGTCATGATCTCACGGTCCGTGAGTTCGAGCCCCGCATCGGGCTCTGTGCTGACAGCTCAGAGCCTGGAGCCTGTTTCAGATTCTGTGTCTCCCTCTCTCTCTGCCCCTCCCCTGTTCATGCTCTGTCTCTCTCTGTCTCAAAAATAAACGTTTAAAAAAAAAATCTCACAGCAAGAGTCCACAATTAAATCAGAGACACGAGTCCCACTGAGGAAGATCCACAAAATTCCACCACAAGTATATTCAGAAAATATATCACAATTCTGGCTATTGATCAGGGCAACATAAGACTGAAAAAGAGAATTACCTAGTGTTTTGAGAGCCATTGGACATAGACTTTTAGCCAAGACAAAGGTTATCACGGTTCTATTAGTATGGGGATTTAGGAATGCCAGTGAAAAGTGAGGTCCTAGTTTCTTTCCATTTGGCAAAGGGCCCCATGGGTTTGTGGACCCATTCTGTATTTGCTTCCCTGTCTCAGTGCATATAATTGAGACGGATATGCTTAGCCAAACCTCTCTAGCCAGTATAAAAGGAGTCATTATGGTGCAAAAGGTCAAGTCAAAATCCCTAAAACTATCTCCATTGGCTTTAATAGTAAATCAGAGACAATAATGTATCTTGGGTGGAATTATAAATGTTAGTTACAAGTATTTAGTTGATGATTCCCACTCTACCCCATTCATCACACCAGGATGTTTTTTTAAAAAAGTGAGTGGGTCATGGAGATGATAATAAATTATCATTAATTTAAGCAAACAGTACACAAGTTGCAGCTGTTGTGCTATATATGGTGGTATCTTCTATCAGAGGTTAACACTGCTTCTGGCACTTGCCATGCAGCTCTTGATCTAGAACTGGAATGAGCAATATTTCTTTGTAAAAGTCCACTCAGTAAAAATTTTAGATTTGCAGGCCATATGTTCTATGTCACAATTACTCAACTCTGTCATTGCAGCAGAACAGCAGCCATGCACAACATGTAAATAAATGGATGTGACTACATTCCAGTAAATGTTATTTATAAAAATAATTTTGGGTCAGAGTTGGCCAAACCCTGACCTAGAGAATATGATTTTTCTATCAGGAAAGATGTGCATCTTCACTTGAGAAAGAAATCAAACCATGTTCACTATCTTTTCTAGGGCTATTTTAACTCTCCTACTGTCTATAAAAAAATTAATTATCTTGACTCTTTGTAGAACATATTGATGACTTTATACTAAATGGGCTTAGTTAATAAGAATTATCAAGAATATAATGGATCTCTTGGTAAGACACACATACACCAGAGGGTGGGGGAGAAACCCTACAAAAATTAGAACCCTACCCCTCCAGTGAAATTTTTAGAGGTCCAATGATCTTAAGGATGAGGGAACATCCACTATATAGTAAAAGACAAGTTACTACATTCTTACCACAATGAAAAAGATATGTGGTGGTTCTTTTTGAATTTTGGAGGCAGCATATAACATTCTCTGTAATACTCCTTCAAGCCACGTATCAGGTGACTCTATAGGCAGAGAAGGTTCTTCATCAGATTTAGGACAAAGTACAAGCACTCTGATTCTGGGACAATGATACCAGAGGTTTTCATGGTAGATAAGCATGCTATGTGGAATTTCTTTTATGTTCCAATAGAAGTTGAAGTGCAGATCTCAAGGAGAAAACTACTCATCATATGAAAAGGAGCTGCTGGAGCTGCTTTTAGTAGAGACTGTGTCTGACCATAGAACACCAAGTTACAATGAAACTAGAGTTGTCAATTTAAGCTAGATATTATCACATCCATTAAGATATAATTTGGATGTATATAGAAGAACTTCCCTGTATGATGGGAATGGTATACTTGGGATCAAACCCAACTTGATCCAAAAGACACAAAAATATTACCTGAACAGGTGGCTACATGGACCTGTCATATATCTCTGTCACACAACTGACTCTCCCTTAACTCACACTAGTAGTCTTGTTGATGTTCCCTATTCAACTGAAAGAAAAGAAAGAAAAAATACTAAACCTAGTTTACCGACGGGTTAGCTTGGTATCTTAGAAATCCAGAAATGGCACTCTCACACATATCTCCATTCAGAGATGACCCTAAGGACATGATGAGGACAAATCTCCCCAGTGATAAGAACTTTGAGCAGTACTTTGATCATCTTCTTTTGGGGAGGAAGAAATGGTTGAGATCGAGATACATACAGGTTGTTCAGTAGTGGCAAATGGCACTAGAAGGAACAGGATTAAAAGATTTAATAAAAGAGTTATTGTGAAGAGAAATGTGGATGGGTCTATGTGAATGCACCTGAATTATGAAGACTTTTATGTGTCGTGTCGATATTCACAATAGAACGTTTACTTCAGAGGAGATACTGAACGAGGTAGATAAGATGATTTGTCCAGTAGATGTCAGTCAGCCTCTATCCTTGGCTATCCTATTGCTTGCATGATTAAGCAATGAGCAGAGTAGCTATGGTGATAGAAACAAAGGCTATGCATGGGCACAAAGCATGGACCCTCTTTTACCAAGGCATTAATAGTTATAGACATTATAACTATAAAAGTTACAGACATTGCTGAACATCTGAACTTCCAACAGCAGAGAATCACTGGGTAGCATGTTGTACACACAAAACCTCTTATATCATGAAGGGAACAATGGTTCATCCTTACTGCAATTGAAATTTATTCCAGAACAATGTTTTTCTTCCTTGTACCAATACCACTATCCAAGTCTTGACAGATTCACTGATGTGGTATACTAAAAAATATTGCCTTAGAACCAATGAAGTCATTTTACAGCAAAAGAATGTAACAATGAATATGTACCCATAAGACTCACTAGTCCTATTACCCATCACCCAGAATTTCACACCCTGAATTTTAGAATGAACACTCAATTGTTTACCTAAGGTAACAAGTAGGAGGAGGCACTCTGCTGGGTTGGAGCAATCTCTTCCAGAATGTGGCACAAATATTGAGTCAGTAACAAATAGATGATATTGTGTGTCCAGTAGCTAGAATACATACAACCAAGAACCATGGGACAGAAGTAAGAATCACCACACTCAGTGATCTCTTTGGGGAATTTTTGTTTCCTTCCCATGGAACTTTAGTTTCTAAAGTTGTCTAAATTAGTTTCATTAATAAGACTGTAGTTTGTTTCATTTATGCTTACTTTAAAGATTTCTAAAGTATTGTCTTGGAATACCAGCTATCATCATGGAATACCAGCAATAAAGTATTTTCATAAAATATTTTTAAAAATCAAGGGATGAACAGTAGCAGTACTGCTGGTCCCTTATCTCACGCTCCCTTGATATACCTGAGTTCACCCAAAATTGTAGTTTCTGCCAATAACACGTCAGAGATGGAGAAGATGTGCCAAGAGCAGTCTTCTGCCAAGGGTGGAAGTCTGTGCATGAGGCCTTAGGCTCCCATTACGCAGAAAGATAATTTAGTGGCAAGTTTCTCAGAAATTCCCCCAATGGGATTGAGTCCCAGTTGACCACAGTAATAAGCCATTAATAAATGCACATCTATTTGGCTTTTCTCTTGCTCCTATTTCTGTTTTCTCTCTTTTTCTTTCAGACTTCCTAAGATCATCTTCTAAATGAATTATCTGCATTTGAAATGTTGTTTCAAGGTCTATTTTTGGGTAACCCCAGTATACATCATATATCTCAAAATATGCAATATACAAATTAAATACGTGTAATAATATGAATATACGTTTGTGAATGCAGATATTTATAATATGAATATGGTATCTATGAATGCATTTATTTATATGAATATGTATATGTTATATACACATAACACAAAACCAGTTACATTACTTTATATGGATACTGAGTATACTGTCTCTTCTCAGAGACAGGTCTTGCCCAGCAGTCATGGGGGCTAAGGGAATATGTGAGTCATCCTCTGATCCTAGCAATAGGAAACATACTAAAACCCTTCTAAGTCATAATGAATATAGACATAATATAATTAGATCAGCAAATCAAGCCGAGAATTCAAGGTCTAAATGGAAGACAATTAAAATGGTCTCCATTATTCACGCTGAGAAACTGATCTTGGACAGCACACACATTGCAAGAATTGTTATGAGATAAAAAGGGCAAATAGCCTGCACAGTCTGACCAACAGCACATTCCCCAACATGATCTTGGAATAGGTTTTAAGAGAGAATAATTAGGCCTACAGAAGTAAACAATGGAAAACTAGTTCCTTCTGCTGAAGCAAGAAAATCATTTTTTACAAATTTAGAAACATATAGAGAAGGTTTATTAGGCACCTGGAATAATCTAGATGCCTGATATAATGTCTGAAACACAAGACACCATCATTTTAAGTTTCCATTTCTGTTCAAATGCATGCCAAAGGTCATAGGTACAGCCTGAAACTTCTTTGGTTATCAAACTCTGAACATTTAAAATTAATTACAAATAATTCTTAATAAATCAAATGCTGGAAAATGTACTTTGTTAAAGTAGAGATAAAATAAAGGAAGATAGAAATGAAGAGTTTAGAAAAGTAAAGCAAAATTATTTAAATATGTAATATTTTCAAGTGTTTTATCCCAGCGTAATTTGGAATTTACAACTGTTTTGTTTTACTTCACTTTGCTTTACTTTGCTCATTCCAGAGTTTTTCATTCTTCCAATTCCCGTGGTGACAACCATCATGTTAAATAAATAATCTGTTCTATTACATTTTTAAATTAATTTAAGCTTCTTTTAAAATTATTGTCATCATTTGGGCCTAAGTACTTTCATTTGGTGGCAGGTGTTGGGTGCCTGAAGGTGAAAGTGGAAAGGGGTTTAGGTGAATAACTTCTGGATGCAAACACTAAAGTAAGAAGACAAAGGGAGGAAAATGAAAGAAGTATTGTAAACTGTACCTTTTCTGACCTGTTCTTTGATTTAATTTATGTTTTATGAGAATTCAGAAAATCAGACTAAATTATAAAGAGGAAAAATATAAACTTGCAAAAAATCATTACATGTAATCTCCCAATAAATTAAAGTGCAATGAATATTTTTATTAAAAATAGTTTGCACTAAGTAAATAAATTTTCTGGAAAAAAGGTTACCATTTTTGGTTTTTATTCAATTTTTCTTCTTTCAAGATTTATTTAAATTCAAGTTAGTTAATGTATAGTGTAGTATTGGTTTCAGGGGTAGAATTTAGTGATCCATCACTAAACTGGAATAACACCCAGTGTTCATCCCAACAAGTGCCCTCTTTAATTTCCATCACCCATTTAGGCAATCCCCCACTTACTTCTCCTCCACCAGCCCTCAGTTTGTTCTCTATAGTTAAGACTCTCTTATGGTTTGCCTCCCTCTCTGTTTTTATATTATTTTATTTTTCTTTCCTTTCCCCTATGTTCATCTGCTTTGTTTCTTAAATTTCAGATATGAGTGAAATCCTATGGTATTTGTCTTTCTCTGACTGACTTATTTCACTTAAACTTTTGCTCCACCCACATCATTGTAAATGGCAAGATTTCTTTTTTTTTTTTTTCCAATGGCTTATTTTTTATGTGGCTTATGCCACATCTTCCTTATCCGTTCATCCGTCAATGGACATTTGGGCTCTTTCTGTACACTTTGGCTGTGGTTGATAGTGTTGCTGAAAACATTGGGTTCATGTGCCCCTTTGATTCAGTATTTTTGTATCCTTTGGACAAATACCCAGTAGTGCAATTACTGGGTCGTAGGGTAGCTCTATCTTTAACTTTTTTAAGGAACCTCCACACTGTTTTGGCTGTGCCCATTGCATTCCCACCAACAGTGTTAAGAGGGTTCCTCATTCTCTGCATCCTAATCAACATCTGTTTTTGCCTGAGTTGTTAATTTTAGCCATTCTGACAGGTGTGAGGTTGCATCTCATTGTAATTTTGATTTGTATTTTCCTGATAATGAGTGCTGTTGAACATTTGCTCATGTGTCTGTTAGCCATTTGTATGTCTTCTTTGGAGAAATGTCTGTTCATGTCTTCTGCCCATTTCTTAACTGAATTATTTACTTTTTAGTGCTGAGTTTTATGTTCTTTATAGATTTTGGATGCTAGCCCTTTACCTGATATATAATTTGCAAATATCTTCTCCCATTCCATAGGTCGCCTTTTAGTTTTGCTGATTGTTTCCTTCACTATACAGAAGCTTTTCATCTTGATTTAAGTCCCAATAGCTCATTTCTGCTTTCGTTTCTCTTGCCTCTGGAGACACGTCAAGTAAGAAGTTGCTGCGGCCACAGTCAAAAAGGCTGCTGCCTGTGTTCTCCTCTAGGATTTTGATGGTTTCCTGTTGCACATTTAGATCTTTCATTCATTTTGAATTTATGTTTGTGTATGGTGTAAAAAGTGGTCCAGTTGCATTCTTCTGCATGTTGTTGCCCAGTTTCCCCAACACCATTTGTAAAAGAGACTGTCTTTTTTCCATTAGGTATTCTTTCCTGCTTTGCCAAAGATTAGTTGACCATATGGTTATGGGTCCATTTCTCTGTCCTCTATTCCATTCCATTGATCTATGTGTCTATTTTTGTGCCAGCAACCATACTGTTGTGAGGATTACAGCTTTGTAATACAGCTTGAAGTCCAGAATTGTTATACCTCATGCCCTGTGTTTCTTTTTCAACATTATTTTGGCTATTTGGAATCTTTTCTGATTCCATACAGATTTTAGAATTGTTTGTTCTATATCTGTGAAAAATGCTGGTGTTATTTTGATAGGGATTGCACTGAATGTGCAGATTGC
This sequence comes from Felis catus, assembly GCF_018350175.1. Classification (NCBI taxonomy): domain Eukaryota; kingdom Metazoa; phylum Chordata; class Mammalia; order Carnivora; family Felidae; genus Felis; species Felis catus. The sequence continues at coordinate 48,650,850 of NC_058384.1, read as the reverse complement.
TTTGGACAGTATAGACATTTTAACAATATTTGTTCTTCCAATCCATGAGCATGGACTGTTTCTCCATTTCTTTGTGTCTTCTTGAATTCTTTCATAAGTGTTCTATAGTTTCAGAGTATAGATCTTTTACCTCTGGTTAGGTTTATTCCTAGGTACCTTACGAGTTTTGGTGCAATTGTAAATGGTATTGATTCCTTGATTTCTCTTTCTGTTGTTTCATTATTTGTGTATAGAAATGCAAATGATTTCTGTACGTTGATTTTATAAACTGTGACTTTGCTGAATTCGTATGTCAGTTATCGCAATTTTTTGGTGTAATCTTTTGGGTTTTCCACATAGAGTATTATGTTGTCTTCAAAGAGTGAAAATTTGACTTCTTCCTTGCCAATTTGGATGCCTTTTATTTCTTTTTGTTATCTGATTACTGAGGCTAGGACTTTTAGTACTATGTTGAACAACAGTGGAGAGAGTGGACACCCCTGTCATTTTCCTGACCTTAGGGAAAAGCTCTCAGTTTTTTTCCCATTTAGGATGATATTAGCTGTGGGTCTTTTGTGCATGGCTTTTATGATGCTGTGGAGGCTTGCTCCTTCTATCCCTAGTTTTCTGATGGCTTTTCACAATGATGCTATATTTTGTCAAATGCTTCTTTTGCATCTGTTGAGAGAATCATATAGTTCTTATCCTTTCTTTTGTTAATGTGGTTTGTCACATTGATTGATTTGCAGATATTGAAACATCCATGCAGACCAGGAATAAATCCCACTTGATCATGGTGAATAATTCTTTTAGTGTACTGTTAGATTTGATTTGCTAGTATCTTTTGAGAATTTTTGCATCCATGTTCAGCAGAGATATTGGTCTGTAATTCCCGTTTTTAGTGAGCTGTTTGTCTGGTTTTGGATCAAGGTAATGCTGGCCTCATAAAATAAGTTTGGAAGTTTCATTTCTATCTCTATTTTTTGGAACAGTTTCAAAAGAGTAAGTATTAATTCCACTTTAAGTGTTTGGTAGAAATCCTCTGGGAGGCCATTTGGCCCTGGACTCTTGTTTGTTAGGAGATTTTTTACTAGTGATTCATTTTCTTTACTGGTTATGGGTCTGTTCAAATTTTCTATTTCTTCCTGTTTCGGTTTTGGTCGTCTATATGTTTCTAGGAATTTATCCATTCTTCCTGATTGCCCAGTTTGTTGGCATATAATTTTTCATAATATTCCCTTACAATTGTTTGTATTTCTGCAGTGTTGGTTGTCATCTCTCCTCTTTCATTTATGATTTTATTTATTTAGGTTTTTCTCTTTTCTTTTTGATAGAGGTTTATCAACTTTGTTAATTCTTTCAAAGAACCACCTCCTAGTTTTGTTGATTTGTTCTTTTTTTTTTTTTTTTTTGGTTTCCATGTCATTTATTTCTTCTCTAATCTTTATTATTTCCCTTCTTCTGCTGGCTTAAGGCATTATTGGCTGTTTTTTTTTTTTTTTCCCAGCTCCTTTAGGTGTAAGGTTAGGTTGTGTATTTGAGACGTTTCTTCCTTCTTGAGAAAGGCCTATATTGCTATATACTTCCCTTTTATGACCATCTTTGCTTCATCCCAAAGATTTTTGACTCTTGTGTTTTCATTTTCATTGGCTCCCATGTATTTTTTTATTTCTTCTTTATTTCCTGGTTGATCCATTCATTCCTTAGTATGATGCTCTTTAACCTCCAAGTATTTGTGGTATTTTCAATTTTTTTCTTATGATTGACTTCAAGTTTTATAGTGTTCTGGTCAGAAAATATACGTAGTTTGATCTCAATTTTTTGGATTGGTTGAGGCTTGATTTGTGTCCCAGTATGTGATCTATTATGGAGACTGTTCCAAGTGCACTTGAAAAGAATGTTGTGTATTCTGCTGCTTTAGGGTGAAATGCTCTGAATATATCTGTTAAGTCCATCTGGTCCAGTGTGTCATTCAAAGCCATTGTTTCCTTGTTGATCTTCTGCTTAGATGATCTGTCCATTGTCGTAAGTGGGGTGTTAAAGTCTCCTACTATTGTGGTATTATTATCAATGAGTTTCTTTAAGTTTGTTATTAATTGATTTATATCAATAAAAATTGATCTCTCTAATTGGGTATAATTATATTTATCAATATAAGTTCATGTTTTTTTCTTTTTTTTTTTTATGTCTATTTATTTTTGAGAGAGACAGAGACAGAATGCGAGTGGGTTCGGGGCAGAGAGAGAGAGGGAGACACAGAATCCAAAGCAGTCTCCAGGCTCTGAGCTGTCAGCACAGAGCCCGACGCTGGGCTTAAACTCATGAGCTGTGAGAACATGCCCTGAGCCAAAGTCAGACGCTCAACCAACTGAGCCACCCAGGCACCCCTATAAGTTGATGAATTCTAATTGGTACTTTCTGATTGGGGTTATAAATATTTATGATTGTTAGATATTCTTGTTGAATAGACCCCTTTATTCTGATATAGTGCCCTTCTACATCTCTTATCACAGTCTTCAGTTCAAAATCTAGTTTGTCTGATATAAGTATGGCCACCCCAGCTTTCTTTTGATGTCCATTAGCATGATAAATGATTCTCCATCCCCTCACTTTCAATCTGAAGGTGTCTTTCCTCTAAAATGAGTCTCTTGTAAGCAGCATATCGATGGGCATAATTGTTTAAATCTATTTTGATGCCCTATGTCTTTTGATTGGAGCATTTAGTCCATCTACATTCAGAGTAATTATTGATAGTTATGAATTTAGTGCTATTGTATTACCTGTAAATTTACTGTCCCTATAGATTGTCTGTTCCTTTCTAGTCTTTGTTGCTTTTGGTATCTCTTTCCCACTCAAAGTGCCCCCTTTAATAATTCTTACCGAGCTAAATCTGAGCCTGGGTGGCTTAGTTGGTTGAGTGCCAGCTTCGGCTCAGGTCATGATCTGGTGGTTCATGGGTTCAAGCCCCGCATTGGGCTCTGTGCTGAACAGCTTGGAGCCTGGAGCCTGATTCAGATTCTGTGTCTCCCTCTCTCCCTGCCCCTCCCCTGCTTGTGCTTTGTCTCTGTTTCTCAAAAATAAATAAATTTTAAAAATATGTTTTTAAAAATAATAATTCTTGCAGAGGTGGCTTAGTGCTTATGAACTCCTTTAGTTTTTGCTTGTGTTGGAATCTCTTTATCTCTCCTTCTATTCTGCTTTTTTTTTAAGTTTTTTTTTTTTTTTTGAGGGGGGAGGGGCAGAGAGAGTGGAGAGAAAGAGAATCTCAAGCATGTTCTGCACTGTCACCATTGATCCTGAGACAGTGCTTGAACCCATGAACTGTGAGACCATGACCTAAGCTGAAATTAGGTCAGATACTCACCCAACTGAACCACTCAGGTGCCCCTATCCAGATTGTTCTCTTAATCCTCAGATTGATTTCAAAATGATTTGATATTGATTCAGCTGTGTTTGAAGGATGAGACAAGCCCAGGATCCCTCTACTACTCTGCCATCTTAACTCCTCCCCTACCTTTTATTCGATTTTATAGAACAAAAAAAAATTTTTTTAATGTTTATTTTTGAGAGAGAGAGAGAGACAGCGTGTCAGTGTGGGAAGGGCAGAGAGAGAAAGAGACACAGAATCTGAAGCAGGCTCCAGGCCCTGAGCTGTCAGCCCAGAGCCTGATGTGGGACTCGAACTCACGAACTGTGAGATCATGACTTGAGCCGAGGTCGGTCGCTCAACCGACTGAGCGACCCACGTGCCCCATAGAACAAAACATTTTTTAAATAAATTATCTGGATTTCATTTTAAGCTATTGTCCAGAGTTAAACTAATTTTTAGTTAATATCTATATTCATGAATGTATCAAGTAATTCATATTATTTTGTCTTTCATATTAGAGAGGGATTAGATCATCTCAAAAGAGAATTATTGTTGAATATTAAATTTTATTTAAAAATGGAAAAATTTTGCTTTTAATAAAAAGCAAAGTGGTCTATAAATAAAACAATTCTTATAAGAATTATGATGTCATAAATAGAGTACCCCAGAGATGGTCTGGACCACTCCTTGTGTTGCAAATGAAAAAAAATCTGTGTTTAGGGACATTTAATGACATTAATTATTTAATCCTAGCTATGTAATAGAAACTGAATATTTAGACAAAGCAACTCCTGAATTCTTTCTACCATACTGCCTTAAGTGTGAGGAATTATCATGGTTTTGGATTAGATAATAATCATTTATGATCATAAACAGACAGAGAAAAACCTGATGGGAAGGAAAATATCTTTCTTCAGGTACAGGAAATATCCTCTTATTTTTGTAAAAGCGCTTCAAAACTCTAGACCCATCCAAATTTGACAAACAGTCATAAAGCAGTTTTTCCTAAACATGATTTTTAAGTGATCTTAAAAGCAATCTGTGAAACAAAAATTTAATGATGAAAACGAATTATGAAGATATGAAGCAACATTACCAATTTTACATAAGAATTTAGAGGTCTAAAGTGTGAATCAATAGATACAAAAAAAAAAAAAAGCCATAGGTGCTTTAAATATTGTTAATCACCCATACTATCTGATTCTTTTTGGCTTCAAACTATCAACTACTTTATCTTAACTTGTTCCATTATTTCGTTCTCAAAAAAAAGGTGATATTTAATTGAGAAACATAACCTGGCCCTTTATATAATTTGACCTAGAAAAAGTAAGTCAGATGATGTTATAGGTGACACAAAAACTGCTGTTATCTGCAAACCTTAAATTTCTCTGAGGAATAAAGGCAATTTTCTTTAACAGTCTCATTTTGAACCTAAACTTAGGTAATTTTTTAAGGGACAAATTGGTTTACCAAATTCCCATCTATCTGTTCTCTTGGTTCCAGTAAAGATTGCTCCAAAGTGAGGGTTATTGAAAGAGCTTCCTCTCCTAGGGCAGATGTGGAGCGTCTGGGCTTCATCTGCAAGCCCTCACTTCCAAGCGCATCCAACATTGCTTTCTTCAAACTGTTTCTAGTGCAGCTGGTGGAGACAATAACTTCCACACCCTGCTCTTCCAAGGACTCGGACATCTTCTTAAATGAAAATAGGTAAACAAATTGAAAAGAACCTTTATTTGCCTCCTAGCAAGTGGAAGAAAAAAACGAAAACCCTACAACCAAAAACAAATTAGGAAAGGCATTACTTTTGTTTTCTTTTTCATATCCTCAGAAAAAAGGACATAGCAGGTGACAGACCAGAACCAAAGGATCATTGAATAATAAGGAACAATGAATTTAAAAAGTGGCACTATATATGCATGTGTGTATATTTCTATATTTGTATGTATGCATGTATATAAATCTATAATATCAAAGTGGGAAGAGACTTTAGAAAGAGATACATAATAACATTTTCCCTATTTCACTATTGTAACCAAAGCCAAGTTACATTGGATTTAATCCAATTATGTCTATACGTACAATAAAAATTTTCAAACTGTTCTGAGGCAAACACAGAAGCGTATAAAATGCTGGTCCGAATACTTAAGTACGTTGCTATTTCCGATTTCAATATCTTATTTGGATTTGAAGTTGCAAAGCTACAGCAGTGGTCTTAGACTTTGCAAGACAAATTAAAAAATAGATACATAATATAATGCAATGAAAGATACAAGATAATTTTTCTTAAAGGCTTATTATTAAATTAGTTTATACCTTTTTAAGAAGAAAGAAGTTATCACAAATATCAAATCAATTGGCCTCTTTTGGTTTTCGGAAATTTGTGTTGTTTTCTATGAATCTAAAAACCACAACGCACACTTTACAAACTCTCACAGGAAAACACTTGGTGATATAAAGTATTTGATAAACAGTCAGAAAAATTAAGAATATTCATGGATTTAACTTAATATATAGTTGAAAGATACTGAGTTAGGAACAAAATCCAGTAATTAGCTTTACAATGCTTTCTAGTCTACATATTTTTATTCCCATCTACAGATTTTAGCATGATCATGAAGCCTACGCATCCACACAAAACCATCATAGGACTTAAATATCTTTGCTTTTAAAGATTTAGTGTAGTTGGATGGGAGGATGGGTTAAATACGTGGTGGGGATTAAGGAGGGCACTTGCTGTGATTTGCACAGGGTGTATGGAAGTATTGAATCACTATGTTGTACACCTGAAACTAATACATGAACTACCTGGAATTTGAAAAAAACTTAAAAAAAAAAAAGCACTGCTTCAAGTAATAAAAAAATTAGCATAATGTCTGATCTAACATTTGACCGCTTCTTATAAAGCAACATCTGCAAGCTACTTTTGAAATGTTTTAAAAGTTTAAATCTCTTTACAAAAGTTGCAGAGAGTAAAACATTGCTTCCTTGTTAAATTCTTATACAGAGTACAGTCCCTGAAATCACTGGGGGCTGTAGGAGGAAGATAGTTCAAAATTTCTGTCATTCATGAGCTCTTCAGTAACATCTGCCCTGAGCTAAAACCTCCCACATAGAAGTAATGGTAATAGATGAAGGGAAGGGAGTAGTAGAAAGGTCCATTGACTGCCATTCAATTTACTGAAATTGCCCACTTAGAATACTTATTTAGACATTACAAGCCTCACTTTCTCAAGTGTGAAGCCTGAGTGCACTGAGCTGACATGAGGTGTAGGGGCTATCTCCCTCCACGCCGCCTTTGCAGGAAAAAGGAGACGATATACCTTGAGTAAATAGACAAAGCACACGGAGGCAGGTTCCTGTGATACACAGCGGCTGCACACACATCTGTACCTTTATCATGCGGACTGAGGAAGCGACGTTGGCCAAGGGAACATCTTAAAAGCAGACTGTCTGACTGTTTAATTTGCGCGAGCATCTGGCCCTTCCACATGTCAGAAGCCTGGCTAAAGGAATTACATTCCTCATTGAACATTTTTAAAACAGCCATGCTTATTTCTTCTTGTAGATATCTTCTTAAAAATAATTTTCAGTTTGTTTGTTTTTGTCAGTTATCTGGAAAATTAAATAATATATCTTGATGTTCTTAAAAAATACCTCCTTTAAGCTTCATGCAATATTTTTGAAAAATAGAGGGATTAAATTCCTCCATGTGTGAAAGAATTTAGCCAAAGAATATCATTCTCTTGTTATAGAGAGCATAATTTTCCAGGCTGATAGTAGCTTTTTCTTGGCAATTCAGAGTATCGTGAATTTAAAGGCTTGTGTCAAAAACTAAAAGGTATTTGAAACTAAAATGTTCCAGTTTGCTGTCATCCAAAGTACAGGTAGGGCCATAAATAACAAATATCATTACTTTGGTTAGGGAGCAAAATTAGTCTGGAGAAACATAAGTGTTTAAAATATGTTTAAAATATTTTGTTTCATATAATTGTCATGCTTCTTTTGTTATGGACATGGAAGATCTATGCAGCTTCTCCTGGTTAGCAAGTATTCTACAAAGTGTCTTATTCACATTTACTTTGGTTTCAGATAACAGGCATGCCCTTCAGGCTAGCACAAACAGAGAAAATATATGGGAATATTATTTAGATCGTGGCTTTGAATTTTAAACAAAATTGTTACGAGTACTCTATCCCGTACTCTGTAGGCAATTCAATACCCTCACCAATATGTGAAAATTCTCAGGATTTACACTGGCTCCATGTCCTTGTACATATTTAATTCTCAATTGAACTTAGCCTTCTCCCACCCCATTCTGCTTCCCTCTCTCCCTCACTTTCCCTCCCTCCCTTTCTCTCTCTCTCTCTCCTCTCTCTCTTCACTCTGTGTCTACACAGATATTTAACCCAACCTTTTAATTTTCTCAAAACAAACAAATAACAACAAACCTTCATAAAAGGCATTTTATGGTGTTACACACTATACAGAGTTCTGGGTTACATTGGGGATAAGCTCACAGCAGCACTAATGGTTATAAATATTAGATGCCTCCTTTGTAGAAGCCATTTAGTCACACAGGCATGAAACTCAGAGTCTCTCCCTCAAGACTTTCTCACCTTTGTATTTCCCTTACTTCATTAAGCAGAATAATTGAGCTCAGTTCTTTCCACTCAGCTCTAGGGCTTACCTTTGTGTAAATGCACCCTGATAAAGCACATCTATCTATGACTTTCTTCCACCTCAGTTTCTTAAATGGAAACGAGCAGAAGGATAATTGATTTTTTCCCTGATATCAGTGGTACTCATTAGAGTCATTGGTGCTATCTCTGAAATATTTCTGATTCTTCTCCCTTCCGGCCACATGGTAGGGTTGTACTTCTCGGCCCCTCTGAAATTAGATGAAACAACGTCATCAGTTCTGATCAATTAGCAGTGAATGGCGAATGTCATTTCTGAGCAGGACCGTCTAAATGCCTCCATGGGGGCGCCTGGGTGGCTCAGTCAGTTAAGTGTCTGACTTCAGCTCAGGTCATGATCTCGTGGTTTGTGGGTTTGGGTCCTATGACGGACTCTGTGCTGACAGCTTAGAACCTGGAGCCTGCTTTGAATTCTGTGTCTCCCTCTCTCTCTGCCCCTCCCTTGCTTGCACTTGGTCTCTCTCTCTCTCTCTCTCAAAAATAAATAAACATTAAAAGAAATTTTAAATGCCAGTGTGAAACCCTCTCTCTTCCCACTGCAAGCTACCAACAATGCCTGTGATGCTGGATGCCTCAGTGTACCTGAGTGACTATGAGGAGGAAATGCCTCTGCTGACCCATGATAGACACGCTGTATATGTAAGAAGTGAACCATTTTGTCTGTATTGTTTGTTAGCACAGCAAAAATAATCTATTCTGACTTTACTCACTATTACTATGCACATGTACAAAGAAAATGTAGTTTCCTTGGTGTCTGTAATGAATTTGACCTTCCTCAAAGCCCCCACGGGATAGGTAGCAAAAGAAAAAAAATTAAACCTGACAACCAGTGATATTTAGCCCTTTCAAATTTAAACCTTTTTTTTTTCTGTTTCGACAGTTTATTTCAGGTAGATTCACAGACTGCGGGATTTTCTCTAGCACATGGTGATGCGAGGTTGTAGGCCCCTAATCTACACTCACTGGGTAGTGCTACTCTCTGGTCCTTGCTGGCCCCTACAGAGATGCTATTTCATGCTGGCCTGTTCAGTGCTTCCCCTACGAGCAGAGGACAACATGATGAGCAAGCTCTTGGGAGCAGTAAACTCTGAAGAGCTGAACCCTTCCCCTCAGGCCCTCTCTGTATATTTTCCTAAGGTCTGAAATGATCCAAATTTAATCCTTGCCAAGGGAGTCTCCCCTCAACCCTCAATATGAGGATCATTTTGCCTCAACGAGAACAACCCCACTCCTCTTCCAAATTTGACAGCTATCATCACTGACTCAGATACATTGTATATGGTTGGTGATAGATAAGAGATTCTGATCAATCCCTCCACGTAAGCATTCTACACCACTGTTTTTTTCCTGTCATTTGGCAAGGAGTCTCCCCCCAGAACCCCAGATGTGAATGGGACAAAAGGCTCCTTAGTTTTGTATTTTATTTCAACAAATATAATGTAACGTACATCCTCCTTCAGGGACTTAAGTTGCGAAAGAACAAGTGAAGAAGACAGGTGCACCATGATGTCTTGCCCACTTTCAGGCTCTTTCTCCCATCATCAGCTAGATCTGGGAGGAGTGGTCATTCCACTTCTTCTTATCTGATGCTTTTAATCGACTGCATTGTTTTCCTTCTTTAAGGATGAATTGGTAGAGTCTGTTTATTTGTGAACATGACTAAGAAGATGAAGAACATACTACAAAACACACACAATATTATCTCCATCACATTAATCATATAATTCTACCTGTAAGGCCAAAGAACAGAGTCTTTTGATCCTCTAAATAACACACCTGAATATGTATGTCATGGCAAACAGGAGCACCTAGACTTCCCAAAGGACTGGAACTCAACTTGTAAAACTATTAGAGATCCCAAATCTTACTCTCATATTGGTCTCACATCTCTATTTCTCGGCAAATATACTTCATTTTAATTTTATTTTGCTTCCCTTTTGCAAATCTGACTTTAGGTCTTCACCATACACATTATCTTACAAAGCACCTCCTTCTCAAAGTTGACAACCTCAACTTCCAAGTTGATATTAAGGAAAGTCAAATAATCAGTCCAGGACGAGTTGAATTGCAGAACCATAGCTTCAGATTCCTGAAACAGAAGGAACAGAATTCTCCTTGGTTTTGCTTAAGTCTTTAGTATATCTGAAAATATTAAATGTATCCAAGAACATAAGGTTGTGATTTCTGTAATTCAGTCCTATAAATAAGGAGAAAACTCTCAAATTAAGAAGTGTGTCATACAGAGACCTGATCACAGCTAAACAAACAAATAAAATCCTTGCAGCAGTTACCATCTGAATGCCTTCATCCCTTTCCTAAGTGCAAATAGGATGCCTTGATCAAATGACTTGGGTGTTCAAGACATTGTATTAGTGTGCCCTGCACAGTTTGGGGAAAGTGGGGACTTTGGGGAAAAAGGATCAGAAAAACTGCCAGCCAGGTAGTACAAGGCACTGCTGAAAGACAAAGCCACCAGAGGAAACTGGCTCAAAGGCCATTCTGTTCTTCCTCTTTCCATCACTGTAATGATTTGTCACCTCCATCTGTATAACCTTTCTCTAAGTTGCCAAAGGGAAATTAACCTACCAGCTTCTAGTTATTGACCAAAACACATAGACAATAGGCAACTCCGTTTCCATTTCTAGGTTGTCTGTCAAAATGTAATCACCTTCTTCATATCTTTAGCTAGTTATGGAGATTGCTGATTTTTTCATGTAATTTTTCCATTCTTCACACTCTTAATATTCATTTTATTCTTTTTTGTTTTTTTCATTTCTATGTCAGGCAAAAAAATTGGGCAAAGAAAAACATTTTCAGCTCAGATTATTATCATTTTGCTATTTTAGCAATAATCAAGTCGGCATCTACTAAGTGGCAGGACATTTTCCTGGTCTTGTAGATACATGAACAAGCCATGAAAGTTTCTTTCCTTCATGAAACCTATAGTCTAAAAGGAGGAGAATAGTAATAAACAAACAAAAAAATAGAAATTAAATTCAGATTGTGATCACTTTTAGGAAGAAAGTGAAAAGAGGGACATAATCAACAGTAACGAGATGTTGACTATGCTTTTAGTTTGTGATGAGGCCTCAGAGAGGCCTCTATGAGGTGACATTTGAGATGAGACTAGACAGAAAGAAATAAATCTTCACGTGGTAATCTGAAGAGCAGTACACACCAAAAAGTTAAAACATCAAAAAATAAAAATATAAGTAGTATACTCTAGGAACCCCCAAAAAGCCAGAATTATTGTGGTATAGCAAAAAGGAAAGACAAAGTATGATTTCTAAATGATTCACTGGTGAAGAGCATAGGTTAAAATGAAGAGGGAGAGAGAGAGAGAGAAATGAGAGATATTAAAAAGAAGGCCACCTAGCATGAGTAACAGGGAACACAGAGCTGTTGATTAAGAAGGCAATACCATAATACCCAGAAGAAGTGGGGGAGAAAAAAATCAGTTTGAATAAGTCAGGTAATATGGCACACTTGGGTGGGTCATCAAGAGGGCAGATAAATATAAGAATCTAGAGATTCTTATAAGAATAAATATAAGAATACAAGAGATTTAGATGTGCTATTTTTTTCTTAAACTGTATTTTAATTTCATAACTTTTATAATTTCTCTCTCCCCAGTTCTCCACATACATTCATAATTCCACTACACTGAGTAATGGTACTTAAAAGTTCCTTAACACAGCTGTTCTTATTCCTTCCTTTACCTTTCTAGTTGCTGTTCCTTCTGCTTCCAAGGCCCTCTCCACCTATCTTGTTCATTAGCTCCAATACATCTTTCAGGAATTAGCCTAAACATCACTTCTTTTATCAGTTAGCTTGCATAGCATTCAAGTAAGAGAAAACCTACTTAACTGGCTTAAATAATGACAGGATTTATTAGCTCACAAAGCTGGAAATCCAAAGGAAGGAGGTATTTCTAAATGAGCCTACTCCAGTGGTTCCAGCTCAATCAATATCTTCTTATTTCTCTTGGCTATAAACATCTCTCTGTGTTGCTTTAATCCTCAGTCTTCACAGATACAAAATGGCTTTTCCTAGATCCTGTTGAAGGAAGAGACCAGCATTCAATATCTGAAACAGAAAGTTTATTGTTTAAGTAAGCAAGGAAGAACTGTCTTTTTAGGCAGACTCTCTCTGAGGAAAGTTGATCCTATACAGTGTTTTAGGAAGCATGGAATTCAGAGATTGGTGGGCTGTCAGAGGTGGGACTGTTCCTTTAGACATTAGTTAAGTCTTGCCTTTGGGCTCCTGGAATATGGCTGTTCCTGACTTTCCAATGTTCAGAGACGGGGGGGGGGGGGGTGCCATTAGTTAATTTTCAGAAGTATGGTCAATGAACAGTATTGTCTCTGTTTAATTTAATAGCTTAAAACTGATTCTGTAGGATTCTTATCACAATAGTTGCAGAATAATCAGTCTCTTTTAAGAGTTGGGAACTGAAAAAAAATTTAAATCCATAAACTTCCATGTCCAAAGAAAGAGAATAGAGTCATTTCTGGAAACTCTCTAATGAGATCTTAGAATCTTCTTTCCTAGAAATCCCCACCTAACTTAACTTCACATCTCATTGGCCAATATCAGATTGTATGCTTATTCTTGAATAAATAAATCCCTGTAGATTTAAAATGCTATATGCTAATTAGCTAAGAAATCACTGTTTCAAAAGAAATCAACAAGGGAAAGGGAGTGGTATCACTTTATTGGCTTAGACAAATCATGTCCTTCCCCTGCACCAGGGGTAAATCCAACAACCTACAAAACGGAGAGGGTGAGCTGGATGTGGAGACATATTGTTCACCATATCCCTCTGGGAACATTCCCTGAAACATCTTTTGTCATTCTTGCAGGACATTTATACAATCCTAGCATCTCCCCCAACTTTTCTGGCAAATGACTGCCTACCTTCCTAATGGGAAAAGGTAACAGGTAACATTTCCAAAATGCCTTTGATTGTTTTCTTTAGGACAGAGTAAGGTAAAGCTCAATTTCTCAGAAGTTTTCCTCACCAGGACTATCTAGGGTTAGTCCTAAAATGTTAAATGTTAATTTTTAATTCAACTTTTTATATTTATAAAAGTAATGCATGCACATAAACAAAACCTAGTTTAAGGGAGAAATAAGCAAACGTTCTTATGGAAGATCATAGTTGAAGTGAGTCTTCATGGGTGAGGAAATTTTAACCAAGTGGCTAAGGGTAGTCTAACACTTCATGTAACCTTGCAGGTGGAGATTGACAGTCCTACACATGATACTTTAGAGGAAAGGTAGAATTGTGAGGTTTCTTTCTTGTGAATGCTCAGGCTCATTCCTTTTGCCTCTATATTTATGAAATCTCTTATGTGATGGTCTGAAGGGGCACAGATGTCTTTAGACACCAAAGAAAGAAGGAGGAAGCAAGAAAGAGGAAATGATTGCCAGAAATAGAAGTTAAAATGTGCCATAAACTGGTTTCATGACCCCAGTATTTTTCCAGTGGCAACATGTGATGGATGCTGCAATTTGCTGCCATATGCCCCTTCAGAAATGGACTCACTATTCCCCACCTATGCGGATGCTGCCAAGAAATGACCTTTGACTCTCAGCTCCCTTAGTGTCTTAGATAAAGAAAAGTGACCTAAGGTCATACCTCTTTCCAAAGGCAGGCTGCAATCAATGATTGACCAAAGTGAGGGTGAAAGTCCAGCCCATTCATCCATCTTGGAATGATTCTGAAGACTCATCTCAGCTGCAGAGCACCTTATAAGGTCAATGTAGGCCTCTGTTGATCTGCATTGCAGCTCAACTTCCCTTTTTGCTCAATCTGGCTTCTTTCCTCACCCTTCTACCCGTGTACTAAGTGCACTCCCTAATAATAAAATACTATATGGTAACATTTACCTCATAATCTAACCCCCAGGGAATCCAGCATGCAACAGTTGTTATGAGAACCAGGAGTGTTCCAAAAATACAAATATTGAGATGGGATGTTGGAGCTGGATTGCTTTCTATCCGACAATGAGCATCAAACCCAGGACTCCACCATAAGAATAGCTGAGTTCCAAAGAGGTGAAACTCCCAAACCAGGCAGGTTTGCCTCACTAAGTTCAGAGTCCTGGTTGAGAAAGAATACAGCCTTGAAACCTGGTTTTATCTTGTCCTCTCATTTTTTTTAATTTCCAGCTTTCCCTGAACCATTTGGACACAAAGAATGGGCCCATCCTCCAAGTTAAGAGCTAGAACTCCCATTTTCATAAACTTATTGCAGAAAACAAGTGTTTCCATTATGAGTTTCTTCCATTAATGGTTATTATGCCAATAATTGGTGGTAAGAGTCAAAGAGGAACATGCTGATCAAAGTGAGTAAAGGGTATACCATGAAAGAACAGCAAAGGATCTTGAATATATGTGTTAGCAGAGTCTGGGAGAGTACATTCTGAGGTCATGGCCTGAAGGGAATGGGTAAAATACAAATTGCAAATATAAAAAATATAAAAAATAAATATATAAAACATATAAATTGTGGGGGTGCCTGGGTGGCTCAGTCAGTTAAGCGTCCAACTCTTAATCTCAGCTCAGGTCATGATCTCATGGTTTGTGAGTTCAAGTTCCATGTTAAGCTCTGTGCTGACAACTATGGAGCCTGCTTGGGATTCTGCCTCCCTCTCTCTGCTCCTCCCCTGCTCTCTCCCTCTCTCTCTCTCTCTCTCCTTTTCTCTCTCTCTCAAAATAAATAAACTTTTAAAATAAAAGAAAATACAAATTGTGTTCCACTTCAAGTTCATATGCTTAAGCCTTAACCCCCAATATGTTGTATTTGCAGATAGGGCCCATAAGAAGGTAATTAAGGTTAATTGAGGCCGTAAGGATGGGGCCCTGATTTGATAGGATGAGAGTCCTTATAAGAGGAGACACCTGAAAACTCACTCAACCTTTCTTTCCCTGTGTGTGCACAAAGAAGAGATCACACAGAGAGATGGTGGCAACCTACAAGCCAAGCAGCCTCATAATGAAATCTATCTTCCTGGCATCTTGATCTTGAATTGCTAGCCTCTATACCTATTAGGCATAATAATAGTAATGTTTCTGTTGTTTAAGCTACCCAGTCTATTGTATTACATTATGACAGTTCAAGCAGACCAATACCCCGCAAAGGTAATATGAAAAGCTCTAATATATGTATAGAATCCAAAGGAAGAAAGAGCTCTGCAGCAAATCCAGATCATGGTGCAAGCAGCTCTGTGGCTGAAGCCATTTGACATATTAGACCCTATTGTTTTGGAGGTATCAGTGGTGAGAAAAGATGCAGGGATGGGACCTCCCTAGGCCAGAAGTTAGGGGTGAACTGTACCTGCTGGGCCTGCCCAGATTTTTGACCTGGTAGATCCAGTAGAATACACCTCATGACTAATAGTTCTGGCATCGTGGTTATTGGGTGTTCACTGTTCAGACACTCTATCTGTACCATGGCCAGGCAACACAGAAACTGGTTTTCAAAAAGTATATAATTCTCCATTTTAGTTGGTATGGCCTTGCTCCAGAACACTAGGGATCTGCACTATGATTCTCTAATTGGTCATTGCATAAGCCCTCCCAGATTCTGCTCCACAATAAAGTCAATATTGCCCTATTTTCTGGGAGTCCTTCCAAAGGATTGCTGTCACTGTCAGACGTCTCTATAGTTTGCCTTAGATGAAAATACTGGTCTGTCTAAGCTCATGCCTTCATCCAAAGGCATTCTTCATTTAATAACTGATACACATGAAAGAGGGAAAGGCCTAGATCCCTTGCTGTTACATAAGACAATTCTGAATCTCACTTTTGATGTCCCTGTGCGGGTTAGCGGAGGCCTTTATTGGGATGACTTCACAGTTGAACATCTGCATACATCTGCTTCCTTTCTCCCTTCACAGCGTTGATCCCCCAAGCACTCCTTAATAAACATCCTATGCACTAATCCCCATCTCAAACTCGACTTCCCAGGGAATCCAACCTATAACCAGATATACAATCAATGAAAATGGTTTGCAAGCTACATTTGCTATATCATCAAATGTTCATGCCATACCCAATTTTATCTCTGTAAAATCAAAGAAAAATTTATTTAAGTTTTGTATGTAATTTCATTCCAGTGATAGAATAACTACTGTTTAAGGGCTTATTATCTGTGAAATTAACTTTTAAAATAGCCTGACAGTTTTGAACTTCAAACAGTAATTACAACTGGGATTGCACAGAATGTTCTCTTCTTTGTTTTTAGTACCTGTGGGAGCAAATTAATTAATAAATGTATTTTGATTTCCAAAAAGTTTGCACTAATAATAATTTCAATGACTGCAACCAAGGTCCTAAAAAGGACCACTTTCCTTGAAAGTCAGACAAATAAAGAATCAGTGTTAATCCAAGATTGTTTTTCTTTCATGCAGTCCTCCTCACTTTTCGTAGTAGCTGGCAGTAAAAATGCAAAACTCATATAGATTTGCTTATATCTCTAGTGGAGGTATTTTGAAGAGTCTTTGGAAATATGTGTCTTTTAAGAGACCTAGACTCAAAGTAAATATCTCAGCACAATAAATAAATAAATAAATAAATAAGTAAGTCAAAATTGAATAATATTTCTTAAATACAACTAATATGAATATGGATTCAACACACTAATCCTGAAATATGAAGGCCTGGGCGGGCGTTGATTTTTTTACTGAAGTTAACTTTTACACTTACCTCTCAAGTTCATTTGCATGCCAAATTCAGAAACTCGATTTGCATATTGCACTGAAGATTAACTAGCCTGCCACAGCTCTGAAAAGCAGAAGAGAGAACAAATCATTAATATCATTAGCCTAATATATTGTTTATGACAATTCCAAAGAAGGGGAATATTTAAAAAACTGGAAACCTCAGAACAGAAATTAGAAAGAAGTGTTTGTTTCTGAATAGAAGAAAATGTGTTTAATAGTTTACTAGTTCAAGTAGCTCAGGCAAACAACCAAGGTAATTCAAATAGTAAGTAGACGTTATTTGGGGAGAACCAGAACATTAAAAGGAATGAGTCTTGATGGTCACATTACTCCTGCACTTTCTAAATGGTGCTGTAGCCTCGTATGTTTTATATACTTGTTGGAAAAGACTTTTAAACTTTAATTTGTGCCGTAGTAAAATTATATTATGTAAAGGGCTTTAAATGCTGAAGCTTGGTGTGATTAAGCAATGCTGAAACTATTGTGATGTTACAGAAAACTAGTGAAGTTATCTTCAGTAAAAGAAACCAAGAGCTTCAATTATCTGCCCACAGATTATGATTTGAATTTGTGTATGTAAGCTTATGAAAAGAACTTTAAAGAAAATAAATCCCATAAATTTCTTTAAGAATTTTCAGTGGTATTCATGGCCAATTTACTTCCATCTCAGTTTCCCAGAATTTATAATAATCAAGTAAAATATCAGTTATCCTCTCAAAAACATAGATTTGTCCACATCTCTATCAACACATTGCTTCACAGATTTCAGACTCTTGCAAGGAAAGGACCAAATTCATCATTTGGGTGTCCAAATCATTAATTCTTCATGGTCAGCATACATCCTCCTCCATTTTTTCCACATGTCCAAATCTTATCTGATCTTTAAAGTCTTTTGAAAAATCTGTTTTGCAGGAAGCATTCTAACATTTCCTCAATAATAACTTCTTGAAATTTTCATTACATTAGTGTCTACACAACACTGTAAGCTTTTAATGCTAACCTTTTTACCATTATCTGCTTCTCCCATGTGTATCTAATTTGTCTCCCCCCACCCTTTTTTTTGAGAGAGAATCTTTAAGCAGGCTCCATGCTCAGAACAGAGCCAGGCATGGGGCTCAATCCCACAATGCTGGGATGATGGCCTGAGCTGAAATCAAGAGTCAGACGCTCAACTGACGGAGCCACCCAGGCACCCAATTTGTGTCCTTGAAAACAATGTAAGTAATTTGAAGACAAATGTCATACTGTCTATCTTTGTATCCCTTGATGCCCACTGGGCACAGAGTAAGGGTCCAAAATTACGTGTTGATATATTGCACCAATATTCTTCTCTCATTTATGTAAAATTTTGGACAAATTAAAACTAAATGATGAGCTCATAAAGTTTACACATAAACATTAATTTGTGATCTCTTTTTAATGGAGCTCAATATTATCAAAAATTTCAAGGGTAAGCTCTCTTTATTTTTCTTCATTCTATTTTCCCTCTATTCTTTAGATTGCACAATCTCTATCGATCTATCTTGAAGTTTACTGATTCTCCTACCAGTTCAACTACACTGCTTAGTTCCATTTTTCATTTCCCTTTATATATATATATATATATATATATATATATATATATATATATATAGTTCCTTTATTTCTTTAAGTATTATGTCCATTAGTCTCTGAACATATTTATAATGGCTTATAACCACTATTTGGAAATATTTTTTCTGTTAAATCTGATATCTAGTCCCTGTTATAAACAGTTTCTGTTGCCAGCTTTCTTCCTATATGTGGGCCACAATTTCCCATCTCTGCATGTCTCATATTTTTTGCCAAAAAATTGGAAAAATTAGGTCATACATTGTAGCAATTCTGTATACTTTTTGCCTTCCAGCCCTCTAGGGAACTTATTTTTGTTGTTCGCTTCTATTTTGTTTTGTTATTTAGCTATTTCTGTTTCTGTCACAATGTAAAGCCTTTATTTGTCTCCTCAGAGGATGGGTCCTTAGGCATGTCACCTGAAATGACAGTATTAGCAGTGTTGTCTTTGACTCCCTTTCCATAACTTCTCTGTTAAAGTGACTGACTCACCTATAAGTTAGACCCCATTAATTAATGGCTGGCTATTATTTTCAGCAATTCCCTGTATACATATTTATCAACAGTCTGCTTCAGTTAAACTCAGGAAGGGGTAGTTTTTGAGGCCAGTCTGAAATTTGTTCTGACCCTAGCAGGCCTCTTCGCTGTCTCATTTCCCCTTTCTCTGTTGAACTATCTGACCTAACATTTAACTTGCTGTTCACAATTAAGAGAAGTTATTGCTTTTCTAGAGCACCATTAGCCTTCCACATAGTATTGCCACACACTCTGTTTTAAATAAAATCAGTTCCGTGGGGAAAACTTCAGAAATATGTACTCTTATGGATTATTTCACCCTCTGAGCAAAATCTCTGAGCCCCTACTCTGGACACCGAGTGGGGCAGTAGCCTCTGATCTTCTTGTCTTGTCTCTTCTAGAGTGGAAACTTTGCCCTCTGAGTACCTTGGAATGAAGGCAACCGGGCATCAGGGTTCTCAGGCTGCACACCTTGAGTGCAGCCTCCATTCTATGGGTGAGGGATAGGTGGAGGAAGGGAGTCCCTGACCTCTTGACCACACTCACCAGGAATTTAGGTTCTTCAGCATAGAGAGAATAAGGAATGTTGTGGCTTGTCCCTATCAGGGAAGTATGGTAAATCCTGATTAGGAGCTGAGGGGAGAGGGAGCCCCATTTTTTAGTTACACCCTCCCAGAGTTGAGCTTCTATCAAGTTGAGCTGCAGGCTGGAAAAAGAGAGAACGAGTTTTGACTCAAAGCCACAACATTTTTGCTGTTCTTATTGAGGTTTAGTAGATTTTCTTGAATAAGTGTGTCTTGATTCGCTCTATGCACATAGGACAATTTCCAGAAAAGGTAGTTTTTTGGTTTTGTTCTTATGATTTTCACCAGCTTTCCACAGAGTTCCTCATGTCACCATCCTGGAAGTGGAACTAATACAGTATTTTCATTTCTATGTTAAAGAGGTAGAAACCATGTGTTTTATAACCTCCTAAGTCCACTTGCCTAGTGAGTAGCAAAACTGGAATATCAATCTTGGGATTCTACACTGTATCACTACATTGTGTTGGTTACCATGATAAGGAATGTGTGTGTGTTTGTGTGTGTGTTTTTATGTGTGTTACCTTAACAAATGAACAATAAATTGCTCCATTTACCTAGCATTCGTTTACTCTGCAAGTCATGAGTTCGTACCATCTATGTGCCAGACCTGGTGCTGGAAATAATAACTATTAAGTGGACCAATATCTCCAGGTAGCTTTCAGTGCAGTAAGATTGATTGTTTAAGTAATCTTTTGCTGAGCGAGATTTTGCTGTGAGCATATCCAGTGACTATGCAAGACCCTTACTTAAATGTCTGCTGGATAACTCAAATTTAATCATGTCCCAAACCCAGTTACTGAACATTGCTTTCCCCAATCTGTTTCCACACCAGTTTCTTTGTATTAGTAAATGAAATCACTGACTTCCCAGGTTCTCAAGCCATGGGAGATGGGTCATTTTGATTCATCCCTTTCCCTTACCCCTCACATCTCATTCTTAACAAGCTACATAGAGTCCCTAACTGCAAAATACATCTCTGGTCCCCTCAATCCTCTCCTTCTCCAGCATTTCCCCAGTCAAATATCCCTCAATATTACCACCCTGCAATGCCCTCTTCACTGCTTCATTCCTTTCACTTTTTTGAACATATAATCCATTTTCCACTGAGCAGCAACAGTGGGGCCCTTGGAAAAAAATTTAAATTGACTGTTATAACTCTCTTCCAGTGGTATCTATTGCATGTACAGAAAATTCAAATTCCCTTTCTTGACATATAAGCTCCTTTATTATTTAGCCTTCACCTACCTTTTCAGTTTTGCTTTTTTACCAAGTTCTGCTTAGTTTGCATGCTGATCCTCTTTTTATTTCTCAAGTACTTCAAATTTATAACTCCTACATTAATATCATTTCCTGGAAAACTCTTGACTATGTATCTATTTGACTGACTCTTCCTCAATCTCCAGTTCTTATTCCAATTCTCACAGGGATCAATGACCATACCATAGCGCATAATACTATTTATACCTTTAAAAAATTACTTCTTCCTATATCTCTTTAAATGCACTTAAATCTATCTGAAATAATCTTATTTACTTAATTTTATATTGTTGCTTCATCTTCCTGGAAAGTAATAAAGCATTTAATAATACAAATTTTAAAATAAGTTAATGAATGATTGAATAAATGTGTGAATGACATAATGTTCTACAAACTGCATGTTGAGAAATGTCTTTAAAAGGGTGTATTAATTAGGGTAACACTCCTGTATATAATTGTTTAAACATAATAGAAGTTTATTTTTTGCTCACATTAATTACTCCTGACCAGTTCTAATCCAAGTGATCTAGAGAGATCTTCAGAGATCTAGAATTCCTCCATCTTAAGAACCCATGACTTCCAAGATTATCAAGCTTGTCTATATCAAGTCAGTGGAAGAGGAAGGAACACGTACAGAAATTGTACCTTTATCTCTACCTTGATCCAGAGTTGACAAACTTCCCTGAAAGCACTATTTATAAGTTAACATTTAGACACAAAAGAGGATGGAGCTGCTTCCAGCCATAACCTTGTACTATGGGGTACTCATGATTACCTTAAAATCTGGAAATCTCTCTGACATTTTTTTAAATGAAGAATATATATTTTTTTAGTTATATCTTTTTATATTTCCTCTATCAAGCTTATAAACGAAGTTGATATGTAGAATCCCAAACTAACTATATTATTTTATTTGAGGAGCATACCCAGAAACATTTATAGATAACATGGCAAGCCTAACATTTCCTTATGTAAGACCTCAAAAGCATGATTTATTGTGTTTACCTCATTATTTTCTCTATGCTAGTTTTCTTCATTTTATTTCTCATTTGTCCTAGTTTCTTTAAATGATGAAATAAAGTTCCATGCAGAACACATACAGGACAAATAAAAATATATTAAAGCATATATAATAAAATATGCAACTGCATGTTTAAAAATATATACATTTGAAAGGTAAATTTATAAAAGAAAAATTGTATTTTGAA
The DNA here is from genome assembly GCF_018350175.1 of Felis catus. Lineage (NCBI taxonomy): Eukaryota > Metazoa > Chordata > Mammalia > Carnivora > Felidae > Felis > Felis catus. The sequence goes on along the minus strand of NC_058384.1, from coordinate 48,628,920 downwards.
GTGTAAATTATTGAAGAGAAGAGTTTTGGTTCTTGAGAATTTCTAATCTCTCTTTTGCAGATTTTGTGTTGTTCTCACTGGTGACTCCCACGTGTCCCCAGGCACCAAGACATAACTATATCACACTAGAGGGAAGCAACAGTGTTTTACTTCCCTCTAACCCCACCCAAAAAATGTCTTAGGTGCTTTTTAAGTTTTAAGTGGACATGCTGGATCAATAAACAGGTAACTTAACTTTTGTTTTTCTCAATGTTATCCTCGCTAAAGGGGAATAATAATAGCATATATCTCAGAGTTATTTTAATGAAAAATTAATAGCCTATGTAAAGCAATTAACAAAGTGCCTAATAGTTTGTACAGCCCACTATTTTAAATGACACACAATGTTTGCTGGGTCTGTTTTATGGTAATATCATATTCCACTTCTGTGGGTGGTGCTCTAGCTCTTTTACTGACTAATCCAAATTCTATTTCATAGGAGAGGAAACTGTAGCAACTTGGTTTTATATTAATTAATTTTCTCCTGTCCCCTAACTGACATGAACAATACTAATAATGGTGATGAAGAATTTTACTTTGTTTTCAGGTAGAAAAATTGCAAAAATGATATTACCCCACCATGAATGAAAGCTGCTAGGACTTTGAGTCCCTTATAATTATGAATATTATAATTATGAAATTTTTCCCCTCCAAATCTATACCCCATCTTTCTTCATAAAGCTCTGCATTCTGTCTACCTAGAGCTAGCCAAGATGCAAATTTTGAGAGCACCATACTAAGACTGCTCTCGCTTCTAACTCTCAGGAGTTCCCCAAAACTACCCTCAGTTTAAATGATTTTCTGGAAGGACTTATAGAACTCATTCAAAGCCATTATAGCCATGGGGATGGTATGGTTTGTTACATTGAAAGTGTACAAATAAGAATAAGTCACAGGCAGAGACACATAAGACAGACTTTTGAAGTGTTCTAAATCTGAAGCTTCTGTTGTCCACAGGAAACATTACCCTCCCAGATTGATGTGTGACAATGTACACAGAGTATTGCTAACCAGGGAAGTTTGCCTGAGTCTCGATGTCTAGAGTCTTTATTGGAGATTGATCAGGTAGGCATTAATAGATTATTTGCCCACATGATGGAACTCATTCTCCGGGCCCACTGATTTGTGAATGATACAGAGTTCCCACTAAAAATCACACAGTAGGTCTTTCTATGACTATTGTGTGTGGTCATTCTCCAACCTAAATAAAAGTACTTCCCTCTCTTATAACATAGGTTGCCTCTTAGAAGCAAAGGGCAAAGGGTCAACGTCTGTTTGGCCAAGGCCAAATTCTTTATTATACAGTGTCACCAGGAAAAAGCTGCTGATAGCTTGCGTATAGGTCAACTTTTGCCCCTAAAACATATGATTCTGTGTTTTTATATCCAAACTTTCAAAGAGAGAAACCTGAGTGTTTGGTTTGTCTCTATCATGTAGGTCATGTGGAGATTTCAGCTAAACCACTCCTCCAAAGTCTTCTAGTTTACAATAAACACTAACCATTATGATTTTATTTTTTTTAATTTTTTTAATGTTTATTTATTATTGAGAGACAGAAAGACATAGAGTGTGGACAGGGGAAGGGACAGAGAGAGAAGGGGACACAGAATCCAAAGCAAGCTCCAGGCTCTGAGCTGTCAGCGCAGAGCCCGATGAGGGGCTCCAACTCATGAATCGCAAGATCATGACCTGAGCCGAAGCCGGTCGCCTAACCAACTGAGCCACCCAGGCGCCCCATTATGATTTTATTAAAATAATCATCGCATATGTACATAATATGTATTTATTTATTTTCCTGGAGTTAATTATTTTATGTACCTAATAGCAAGAAAACATTGATATGCAAAGTAAGCAAAAGAGGAAATAGTCATTTAGAGTTTGGCCATTGATTTTACTCCATTATCCATATCTTAACTTGTTGGTCCAAATCATGGTTTGTCCATATTTAATTCAGTGAATGGAAAAGTATGGCTTTCATGAGTAATCCACTTTTATGTCTAACTTCTCTTTGAACCATTAAAAGACTTTTCTTTTGCTTGATCCAAATTACTCTTGCTCAAATTTAAATGAATTTTCTTTGTTCTGTTTTTAGCAGTCAGATCAAGCACTGCATTGGAGAATGAAAGTAACACAAAAAATTACTACTAACCATTTCTCAAATACGTCAAAGTCACTTCAAATTCCAACTCTTTCTTCCCAGATTTTAGCCATTCCTCCCACATGGGGTCATAGAAAATCTAATAAGAAATACAGAGTGCGAGAAACTCTCAAAACTATTCAAAAATATGCCCTTTAATAAAACTTCATGCAAATGGATTGCCTGGACTGTATTTTTTTAAGTTGCACATTGCATACAATAGAAAAAATGGTCTCCATACCCCACAACAGGACATGGAAACAACTATAGGGTTATATCTTTTGCATTCTCAGTTTCTAAATGTTAGAAATGTTATGATTATGTTGCTAAGCAATGTGCAAATCAATGGCTCCTTGGGATCTCGTATCCTTTGGAAGAAGATATATTTAACAGTTTGTTTATAATATATTTTCCTAAATGTAAAATACCTACAGCATTGTTAAAACACCTGGCTTTAGGTCGTCTAATTAAACTCATTGTAAACATATCTTAGGAAGGTTTATTTTCTAACTACATTATGTGAAATATAATGGGAGTATTTGTGTGTGTGTGTGAGTGTGCATGTGTGTGTGTGTGTGTGTATTTCATACTATTTTTACCTTTACATTTATACTAGATGTGGAATTTCTGAATTATCTAATGTGAACTTCCAAGTGATTTACAGGAAGAACTGTTGACACTTATCACCTAGCTTAGAAGTTCTAACCATTGCACTGAGCCATAGAATCTATCCACCAAGTCTTTGCTAAAGTCTTTCTTCTACAAAGTCAGGGCAACTTATTAATCATAGAAATCTAATCTAAGTGGAAAAACCTGGAAACATTTCCTAAAGTTTCAGAGGGGTTCAAGAATAACTCTGGTTAAGTCCCAGAAGTTCTAAGGCCCCAGAACTGAACCTTATAAGAATTCATAAATGAAGAGCATTAATATATTTTACCTGCTTATTCTTTCATGCCCTCTTGAATTTAATATAATATTTTCTGAATGCTAACTACATGTTAGACAGAAATATATATATATTTCTATATATATTTTATATATTTTATATATATAATATATATATATAAAGTCAAATCCTATGTAACATATTTCTTCAAGATACTTACATTACGTTTGTGCAAGTTAATAAGGGCAAAAGACACTGTGATTACTTTGACAAAAAATATGATTAAAGTATTAGAGTATGAAGGATCTAAAATTTAGAAAAGTAGCAAATGAGAAAAGAACACAAAGGAAAAAAAAACTACTGGACATAGACACTAAGGCATAAAATGTTCCTGTGCATTTGGGTAAATTCAAGGACCATAGTGTGTCTGGAGAAATATTTGAGAGGGCAGAACAAGTGGGGGAAAGGCTATGTATATACCATGCCATTCCAAGTGGCAAGGAGAGAAAATTATCAGCTTTGAGCTGGTTATTCAAAATATCAGTATTGAATTTAGAATAATTAAATTAATAGTAGTGAAAGTGATAAATTGGAATTGGAGATAGACAGGGTTAAAAGTAACCCTGTAAGCAAGGAAGCCAAATTGGAGAGCAATTTGGAAATGTTGGGGGTTATTAAGTGACCCTATTAAGAGATTAGAAAAAATTGGACTAAGTAGCTCTGTGTTTAGAGAGGAGAGAATTAAGAGAGAGTATATTAAGGCTGTGTAAATAAGAGAATATGATATTCAGAAATTATAAGTTATAGCAGTCATTAATCCTGTTCACTAAACATGTCTGGGTTTCCAGGTTGTGATCACATGGAAGAATGCTGCTCCCTGAACCCTTGTTTTGGAGGGTAAATTATAAGCCAAAGTTAGATATTTCACTTTTGCACTGGAGCGTTTATTGAATTGACAACATGAAACCCTCTAGCCCTTCCTTCCCTGTGGTCCATGAACAACAGCACACACACTGCAGGTTGCTCCCACAGGCTGCGCTCCTGAGAAACTAAGACGATGACTGGAGCTCCTTGCAGACCTGCATTGGATCTGCAGCATGAGTGAGAACTAAACCTCTACTGTTCTAAGTCACTGATGTTTTCAAGCTGTTTGTTACCACAGCATAACATACCCTGCTCTGACCAATTCAAAAGCCATTGGTGCAAAAAAACAAAACAAAACAAAACAAAACAAAACAAAACACTCAAATGAACCAATAAACCAAAATGGAGAGCTCACAGACAGACCTGCATACAGATACACTATGAATAGGGTACCCCACAGATCAACTAGAAAATGAAAGATTGGTGTAGAAAAACTGGCTCACTATATGGATAAATATAAAACTGGATCCCTACTTAATACCACGCAAAAATGGAAAGTTTAGATGGACTAAAGACTTAAATCTAGAATAAATGTTCACTGGAAGAAATGTTAGGAAATCACTATGACCAAAACCAAAAAAAATAATTTCTTAAATAAACCTTTCAAAACACAATCCAATAAGAAAAAAGTATAGAAATAAATCTAAAACAAGGGAAAAAAAACCCTGCAATCCAAAAACAAAAATAAGCAAAGGCATGTCAAATCCTTTCCAGCAGAGAAAAACAAATGAGATGACAAATAGAAGAGTGATGCTCAAAATCATAGTTATTAGGGAAATGCAAATTAAAGCAATAAGGACACAACACTTTTCTATTAGAAAGCTGTCTAATACAAAGTGCTGGGCGTGTATAAGCCCTCATTCTCCACTGTGGAAAGTTATACTGGTGAGACCTTGCTGGAAAGCAGTCTTGAATTACTTAATTAAATATAAAATATATACAATCTGCTCCTGATCACACATCCCAGCAAGATTTTCACAAAGGTAGTTTAGATGACATGTAAATAGATGCTCAGTGAAGGATTGTTTATGGAGATGGGTGGAATAGATGGGTAAACCGTGGTGGCAGTGCATCATGAAATATCAGGAGGCAAAAGCAACACATTAGAGGGAAATCTAGGAAGATAAATAATCTTAGAAATGTATTGATTACTTTTTTGAAAAGTAAATTATGTCATATAATCCTATTTGTGTATATTCAGTCTGCAGACAAAATGATCATTTGAAAAGGAACACTTAAAATAATAAACACAATAAGCACATTAATATCGTTGCCTATGTTGAGTGGAGGGTGTAGAACAGGAATCGGATAAAGGATAAAGAAGAATGAGCAAGCACGTAGAAAAAATAAACAACGCATGGAAAAGAAACGGATCTACATTTCAAACGCTGACTGTCTTGCAACTTGAGAAGTAAGTATGCTATGAAATAGCATAAGAAATGCCCTTCATTTGAGTTAACATTTGGAAACTAGTTTTAATCATCCATGCAAATTGTCTAAAACAGAGATAAGAATATGTTATGATAATATATGACTATGTTGCAATTGTTATGGGCAAACTAGTTTGATTCAAGTGTTATCAGAATAATTTGTATGCATGGATTCCAGTGGGATTCAATATGTCCTGCCATGAGACATCTCAAACTTACCTATGCATTGTAAAATTGGGCTGTTGTTATTTTTTTCATATTTAAAGCTAATATTTTGCTCTGCCTGCACTCAGATTTTATTGAATTCCTTTTCCCCCACTATTATCTGCCCATACTGCTCATTTCTTGAACGTTGGGTCACACATTCTCATAGAAGATAGACCCTATACTTGGTGCTAAGAATGATGGGTATTTGGAGTCACCTTGGTGGCTCAGTCAGTTGAGCATCTCTGACTCTTGGTTTCAGCTGAGGTCATGATCCAGGGTCATGGGATCAATCCCTGCATTGGTCTCCTCAAAGAGCATGGGGCCTACTTGGGATCCTCCCTCTCCCTTTCCTCTGCTTGCGTACCCTTTCTCTCTCTAAAAAAACAAAAACAAAAACAAAAACAAAAAACAACAAAACAAAACAAAGAAACAAATGAAACCCAAAAATGTTAAGAATGACAGATAAATAAAATAAAAATGTGAAAATAAAAATGTGAAAAACAACATGAGCTATGACTTTGCAACCTTACTACATGGTTGCAAAGGGCACAGATAGATATTAATACCTATATCATTAACTAATAATTCCATGAAACAAAGACAGAAAGAAATGACTTAGATGAACCTCCAGAATACAGCTATGCAGGCTGCTTGGAAAAATGGGATTTGTGTGTGGGCACACACAGTTTGTTAAGTGTCTGACTTTAGCTCAGGTCATGATCTCATGGTTCATTAGTTTGAGCCCCACATTGGGCTCTGCACTGACAGTGAGGAGCCTGCTTGGAATTCTCTCTCCCTCTCTCTGAGCCCCTCCCCCGCTCTTTTCTCTCCCTCAAAATAGATAAACTTTATTTTAAACAAAGGGATTTGTGGGGCACCTGGGTTGCTCAGTTGGTTCAATAAAAGCACTTTCTTACTTGTGTCTTGTTCAACATTAATTTAAACATACAGACTTTAATGGATATTAAGGAGGACATTAGTGATGAACTGGGTGTTATATGTAAGTGATGAATCACTATATTCTACTCCTGAAACCAATACTACACTATATGTTAAGTAACTGGAATTTAAATAAAAACTTTTTTAAAAAATCAAGAAAGTAATAAATAATAATTGGCAACTTTATTATTCAACAATAAAATAATTTTTAAAAATATAGGCGCCCGGGTGTCCCAGTCAGTCAAGTGTCTGACTCTTGATCTCGGCTCAGGTCATGATCTCATGGTTTTTGAGATTGAGCCCCACGTAGGGCTCTGCGCTGAGAGCACAGAGCATGCTTGGGATTCTCTCTCTCCTTCTCTCTCTGGCCCTTAACCTACATGCACATGCACACACTTTCTCTCTCTCAAAATAAATAAATAAACATTTTACAAAATAAGATAAAAATAAAAAATGAAAATAAATAAACATACAGATTTTAACTTAGTATCAGAGTTCTGGAATGACGATTATACATACCTGTTATGTCCCTGTTTGATACCAGTTCCTTTTCTGTCTTCATCTCAATCAATACTTTTCTCACCCTATATCTAACTAATAGTCTCTAGCTATTTGTACATTATCATTAAACACTTTTTTCCATTTCTACCTCTTCCAAAAGGAAGCAGATCTGTAACACCAATAATAGTAACTAATAACATAACTAAATTAGAGACTTGAGAATAAGAGTATTTTTCTAGTGGGTTAAAAAAAAATCCTTGCTTAAAATATTCTGAATATATTCTCACATCAGCAGTTTTCCATGATTTCTCACATGGAAGGTTAGTAAGAGAATTATTAAAAATTAGAGGAATTCTATAATGTTTTACATGAATGCAATATATTTACTTATATATGCTTATATATTTTTATATAAAGTATATATTTATATTATGTAAAATATACATTTATACAATGTAAGATATATATTTTTCATTATATAGATTTCATTATATATATATATATTTTTTTTTTCTTCAATACCAGAAGTGGAGGTTATGGAGACTTTGCTCACTGCTGTTATTTTTTATGACAACCCTACCTACAGTGGAAAACTTTGAAAAGAGAAACAACTTTTGCATTAAGATAATCCGTTTTTGCATGTGTGTTTCTTTAAAATAATTTCTAAACATGATTGTAAACATGACCATCTAATGCCATGGAAAAACATTATCTCAACATCAAGATAGAGCCAAGGGTGCCATCATGCTTTGGCAAGTAGCTCCTACTTACAGAGAAAGGTTTCCTTCTTTCAAATGAAAGCACATGCTTCTCCTATAGAATTAAACAGATTTTTGAGTCCTTGGCCTCACCTAAATTTTAGTACTAACATTCATATTCACTTTAAATGTCTTGGAAAATATCTAGCATTTTGAGTCTTGTTTCTTCCAGGAGCACAAATTAAAAATGAGTAAAGTAGAATAAATTAATTCCTCGGAAACAACACACATAAATCCAGTCAAAAGCTACATTGCACGATTCATATATTAAAAAAATTAAGCAGCACAACTAAAAATGACTGAATATTAACTTCCTTCTCATCAACAAGCAGATGGTGAGAAGAAAACTCTCAGATTTGAAGTCTGAGAAGACAGATATTGGGAGTTTTCCTTAAAGAAAGTCGCCTAGAATTTAATGTAAGTTCCCAGAAAACATTTTGATCAAGAAATTAATTTTCGGAAGGTTTCAGTCTTGCTTCGAGACTGTTTTTAGAGTATGTTTGTGACCTAATTCCAAAGAAAGTGACAAAATGCAAGTAAAGAAGAAAAATTACCATGAAGCGTGTTCTGTATCTAAGTGCCATTTATTTCTATAGATGCCAAGTTAACCATGCTGCTGCATTTTGATAACATAGGAGAAAACGCATGATTATATTTCACCATAAATGGATTGTCCCCTTTTACTGCTTTACACCTTACAATGTGGTCTTTGGTTTTGTGTACTTATACAAAGTTTTCTTTTATATAAAATCTGTCATTTAGAGCTTAGTGGTTAAGAGAGTTTCTATAGTCAGACTTCTGGATTTAGAAACCTGCTCAGCAACTTGCTAGAGTCATCTTGAGAAAGTCCCTTCTGTGTCTCAGTTTCTTTATCTGTAAAAGCGGGTACAACAGTAGCATCAAACTTACAGGAGTCTTTTAAGGAGTAAATGAATGCATCTGTTCAGAATTCGATAAATGTACTATTATGAATGTTGTTTAATCTAGATTAGGAAAGAGACATGAAGAGCTCTAATTATAATAGCAAAAAGAATAGAAATAAGTGGCATGAGAAATTTAGTAGCAAATGCACTATGGTGTGTTTAATCCTTCCTGAAGTGGTCTCAAGGAAAGGCAAACGGATCAGGGACACTTTAGTTGAGCACTGGAGAGTGAGTATATTTCCAAATGACAGATATGTGGCAAGAGACTTACAGAAGGAACTAGAAAAGCATGAAGTCATGAAACTGCATGATATACTCAGACAATATCACATAGTTGTTTGTGCTTGGAATGTATATTTAAAAATAAACATCGTTATTTGATTAATTGATTCATTTTCTTTGAAATTGTGGTACAGAAACAAATGGGGAAATGATTGGAAATCATTATGCCTCACTCCCTTTGCTCAATTTTTCTATTTTTCTTTATTAAAATCCCACCATTATTAAAAAATTAACAACCTCTTTGAGTCAAATAGGCAATCAAAATTCTGGCCAATCCACAGACTTTTTGCTAGGTGACAGTTCCTAAAACACCAGGTTTCAGGTGGATGTGCTGACTGAAACTGAACTTCAGCATTTATTAGGAAGTCTGACTGAAGTCTCTCTTGGCAGAACTGGGCCTCATCAAGCTGGCTAACGATTTCGATACTATTTACAGTATTGTGGGCTGACTGTGACCTGCTTCCTGTTCTTCGAGAGCTGTGTCAGTGAGCATGCATTTGTCATAGTGCAGATACAGAACCCAAAGCAAAAAACTTGTGAATTAAGGAAAACCATGTGGAGGGCTTCCCCAGGAAAAGTCCCTCTGTATAGATCTAAGTCCTTCTGGAATGCATGTTCTCAGGTGTCTGCATGATGTTCTTGAGGGATATGGTGTACTCCCTATCCCCGTAACTACCCTACCTGTTATTCTCTTGCCTCTAGACTGAGGTGGACTCAAACATTCTTGGTGCTAAGTTGGATTTGGGATCAACACCTTCCACAAAACGTGCTGTCCTGGCAGAGGCCTGGGGGCTCTCTGTAAACACACTTGGACTCCTTCTTCTGTTTCACTTGTGTACCCACAATCCCCGGTAGGGTTCTCTATCAACAGCCACAGTTCTGTAATAAGGCTTGGAGGCAGCCCGGTAACATCACTATTTGCATATGAAGTATGCTTCTGATTACGTCTATGCTCAGATCACCCCCAATTGCTCCCCAGCATTAGTCACCATTTCCAACTTTCCTTATAGTTTACAATTCAGCATAGGGCTTTCCTTCCAGATTCATTCTGAACAAGGCCTGTGTTTTGGGGTACTTGATGTTCCCTATATTTTTCTCTATACTTTCCCTATACTTCTCCTCTATCATAGAGGTTATCACTGTATAATTATTTATTATATTATTTTGACCTATGTTTATTTATCTATTATTTATAAATTTTCTTCACTAGTCTGTGAACTCTGGGAAGTGAAGGATCTTCTTTTATTTACCTTTGTCACTCCAAACTCCAGAAAAAAAAAAAAAGTCTGGCCTAAAATATGTGTTCAGTAAATGTTTCCTGATTAATGGATGAATTACCAGGTTTTTTCCAAAATAACTTGTAAACTACGTAAAATGCTAATATTAATGATTTATTTCTTTGTAAATAAGAATTATCCTTTTACTAGGATCTTTTTAAAACTATGACTACTTTTTTAAGCAGCACAAATCTTTAATATAACTATAAATCCCTTTATTGGAAATTTCTTTTAACATTGGAGTATCTAGGGATGCCTGGGTGGCTTAGTCTGTTGAGCATCTGACTTCAGGTCAGGTCATGATCTTGTGGTTTATGAGTTCAAACCCTGCATCAGGCTGTCTGCTGGAAGCACAGAGCCTGCTTCAGAAGCTCTGTACCCCACCCCACCCCCAAAATAAATAAACATTAAAAAAAAAGATTGGAGTAACTAAGACTGAAAGATGGGGAATAAATGAGAGAATCTAGATAGGACTCTGAGGGCAAACTTTTCTACTTCCCAATTTCTCCAAAAATAAAAGTGCCTCAGATCTAAACCAAAGGCATGTACAGTGTTTTCGCGCCAGCCAACAATGGTTGCTACTTGTAACGGAGAGCCAAGGAAAGCTTCTATAGCTACTTAGTATCTAAGATAGATGGTATGGATTTTAAAACAAATGTTTAAATCCACTTAAGCCTTTTACACAGTGAAGGTTAAGTGACCATTAAAATGGGAAGGTTCTGTATGTTATTTTAGTACACAGACAAAAAAAATGCATCTACTACAAAACATAATCCATTAGGTTAATGATCTATGCTGAGGTGGCAAAAATATATCAGGGAAGTGATTCATTGATTCCGTCAGCCTCTCCCTACATCAACTTGCATTTTCAGAGAGATGCAATGCTCATTTTTCTTTGGATCATTCTGTGGTAAATGATGACTTAATTTCTCTGTCAAAATAGCATTCTCAAAGGCAAGCCCAGAAAAATTACACCAAATAGCATCATTATGCAGTGTATACTAATCCAAGTACATCTCCATTCTTTCTCAGGTGTTTTTTGCTTGTTGGTTTTGTTTTGTTTTGCAGGGACTGCTCCTTCAGGACCATATTTCTATATCTGGTATGCAAGTCAAGTAACAGAAAGGGCAACTAAACTGTGTTCTTGAACAGTTGCCATGGATGCAGTGCTAGGAAATATATATTTTATTAAATCTCCTTTTAAAAACCTTCTCCAAAAAGTCATACTTCATCTTGGAGATTAATAGTTTGCAAAGGAAATATGATGTAAGCTGAAGCACACTTCTGGCTCTAACCGGCACGGTGAAATTCAGAGCTTGTGCTGTATCAGACACAGTGCATCTCCCGGCAACCCGTAATCAGTGCGGTCCTCCTGCCAGGTGACTGTGGACTCTCGCAATGCTATTTCCCCTTTTGTTCCTCAGGTACAGGTATAGGAGAAGTTTTCTTCATATTTTAATACCAGTATATCCTCACTGGTCCCTTTTTCTTTTCCTTCAACCCTTTCATCAATTTGCAACCAATCACTAAAATGATTTCCTCTGTTTGAAATTCCTAGAATGATTTCTGTTTTCTGACTAGAAACTGACGACTGAAGTCACTTTTCAGTCAATTATGAAACCTAACTTTTTCCTCATGTTTCAAAAATCTGGAGCCTGGGATGAAAGTTGCAGATGAAGATATTTTTTCTCTTTATTTCTTTGTGTGTGACTCATAATTTTTCAGTTGAAACATCAAGAAACCCCAACTCAGGTTGAATTAAAAAAAATTAAAAATTTGGCTCATTAACTGAAAATTCCAGTCAGTACACAGGCATTACATATGACTTCACCAATCAAAAACATACCTCCAACATCCAATCTTTGCTCCCTGGTGCGGCTTTCTGCAGGCCCAGACTCACAGCTTCAGCAGGTCCCAAGCTTCACATCCTTCATTACCCCAAGCAAAATTCCAGACTCCCCACATATGGCACATATTTGCTCCACATGCCCACTGCTGTGTCAATAGCTGTTAGCACACAATGTGATGTACTGATTATTTTAGGCAGTGTGGCCCCACTCTTGAAACTCAAGTAGAAGATAATTGCTCCCCAAAATTTTACACTTGCAGGAGGTACACCCTAGTAGCTCATGTAGGAACTAATTTCACCCCCAAAGTGGAATATTGACAGTTGAGGAAAATTTATTTCAAAGAAAAGTGAAGCACATTAAGTAAAGAAGAGGAGGAATGAATGTTGGTCATCAAATAAAAGACAATGAAACCATGCATATAGCCTGACCAAAAAAATAATTTTATCATTGTAAGGATCTGCAAATTCTCTTCTTGGAGACCTTTAGGATGTGACGAGCAGGTCCAGTACAAATGTACCATGATTACTCTCTCTGAGAGTGATCACAGAATTCTAAATTGAAGAAGTATACCAATGACACATACTACTAAAATGTGTAGTATATCTCTTGTAATGGACTAACAACAAAGTAACTGATATTTATGACTTTTTAAAGTGTATTTATTTATTTGGAGAGAGAGAGTATGTGTGAACATGCATGGGTGAGAGAGGACACATGGGAGGGGGAGGGGCAGAGAGAGGGAGAGAAAATCCCAAGCAGGCTCCACGCTGTCAGTGAGGAGCCCAATGCAGGGTTTGAACTCACAAACCATGACACCATGATCTAAGTCGAAATTAAGAGTCGCAGGCTTAACCAACTGAGCCACCCGGGTACTTCTATCACATTTTATGTTGGACTGTTAATTGTTTCTAAATCTCTATACTCCTCTTTCTAAAAGTAATTGGTTTTATTTAGGCATATAGCCAGACTTGTAGCAAGTTGAGACCATGTGGCCAATTTTGTACCAATGGAAACTGAGGAGAAGTTGTGTATCACCTAAAATGAAATCACCTTCCGGGGTGCCTGGGTGGCTCAGTTGGTTAAGCTACTGGCTTTGGTTCAGGTCCTGATCTCACGGTTCATGAGTTCGAGCCCCATGACGGGCTCTGTGCTAACAGCTCAAGACCTAGAGCCTGCTTCAGATTCTGTGACTCCCTCTCTCCCTGCCCCTTCCCTGTTCATGCTCTGTTTCTCTCTCTCTCTCTCTCAAAAAGAAATAAACATTAAAAATTTTTTTTAAAAAAAAGGAAGAAATCACCTTCCAAAGGTAGGAACATAGTCCTGGTTCTGAGAAAGCATGAAACACGCAAAGGAAGAGGAGACTTTAGCTGAAGGAACCTGAATTCCTGAAAGACCACATGGAACAGAGCATCCTTGCAAGCCTAAACCCCTCACCTCCAGAAAGTCATATGGCAAATGGTGTTCTATCTTCTTATAAGCAGCCCAGTCTTCACTCTAGGCCAGACTAGTTGGTGGCTGTTAAAATTTAAATTAAAATTAAAGTAGAAATTCGGTTTGTCAGTCACACCAGACACACAGTGCTGTGCTAGATGATGATACAGGCACTTACTATACACTGAGGACTGGGCTGACAGGTTCACGTTTGCTATTATTGCATTTAATCCTCACAGATAACTTGGAAGGTTGGTACTCTATTCTATCTTTTAAGTAACTGATGCTTAGGAAAGTAAATTGCCTAAGGAATCATAATTAGGAAGAGGCAAAAGCAGATAATACACCTAGGTTCTGGTGACTCCAGTACACAAGCCCCTTACAGGGTTCCATATTGCCTCTTGTCCCTGTAAATTCATTTCTAAACAGAACCAACATGTCACGTAGCTGAACTCTTATTTCCTGAAACTGCTCTGCCTTTGTCTCTGCAATGCTGCAGTTTTCTCATTCCCCTCTTATCCCTGATCACTTCTTTTCTCAATCTTCTACTCATTCCTCTTTCCTTCAGCCCATAAAATTGGAAATCTTCAGTGTCCCAAGCCTCATCCTCATTGTTCTCTTGATTTCTCTTTATTTGGGAGAAGTGATTGATCTTCAGTGCCCACAATATCACCCACTTCCTCTCCTATGCTTGATTCCCACTTCTTTCTTTGGAATTCCAGATCAGTGTTTTTAACTGTCAATATACTCACTGCTGTGGACTGAATCTTTGTATCCCCTCCAAATTCATATGTTGAAGCCTAATCACCAATGTGACAGTATTTAGACATTGGGTTTTTGTGAGGTTATTAGGTCATGAGAGTACAGTCCCCATGATGCATTGGGTGACCTAATAAAGGGATGAAGAGACTAGAGCTCTCTTTCCACCATGTGAGGATATAGCAAGAAGGCAGTCCTCTTTAAACCATGCAGAGGGCCCTGAGCAAGAGCCCATGCTGGCAGCCTGATGTTAGGCTTCCAGTTTCAATAACAATAAGAAATAAATGGTTGCTGTTTGCTGTTTGTTGAGTCTATGGTATTTTAGTTTTAGCAACCTGAACTAAGACACTCACCTTAATATTAATATATTTCAAAAAGAACAAGTCCAAAATTCAGCTTATCTCATTCTAACACCAAATCTATGCCTAGCATTCCTGAATGTTAAATATAACAATTCTCTAAATTCCCATGCTCAAAACCTGAAGTCATCCTGAAATCACTTCTCCCAAGCTCTTCCATTTCAACTCCATTATCCAGTTAATTTCAATTCACAAACCCTTTAGAGTGAGTCTACTTCCTGCTCAAAACCTGTCAATTGCATTGGAAATAAACTTCCTTTTCCATTCAAAGTCTTTATAATATATACTCACTTCATATTTATATTTTATGTGCTAAGAAAATTGGACTCCATCTTTCCCAGCTTTGTCATTGATCATGGTGATCTGTTCACTTGGATTTTCCTGCCCTACTTGCATTATTTAAGTCCTACATCAAATGCTACCTTCCCATGAATGCTATGCTCCATTGGCCTCTATTTGACATCCAATAGTCATTTTCAAAATCTCAACTATGGTACATATATTTTTTTATTACAGCTTTCAGTAGATATTTGAATGCCTATTATATTATAGACCCTTTGCTTGGCAAGGGAAATAGGAAAAAGAGGAATACACTGGTTTGTAAATCAAGGTATTCAAAATTTAGTTGGTAAATATAAATCATAATAGACAAATAACCAAAAGAAGCCTGTACAGTTACACTCTACCAGTTGTAGTGGAAGTCGACTATCTCAAGCTTCTACTGAATTCTTTAATTTATTCCCCAAAAATATCTTCAGTGTTATTAGTATGATCCTCAACTTACGCATGAAAAAAACTAGAAATGCTGAGAAGTTAACAAGTCGTCTCAGCTATTAAGTGCTAGAGGTGGTGGGGAAACTAAGGTAATTTAACTTTAGAATCCAAATACTTAATGCACTATACCAGACAAATTGCTACAGACCACAAATCTTTTAATGATTAAGTCCTCAGAGTTATCAGAGATGATATATCAGTTTGGGTTCTCCAGAGAAAGAAAACCAATAGGAGATTATAGATAGATATAGATGATATAGATTAGAGATAGAGATAGAGAGAGATAGAGATAGAGATAATTTATTAGGAGGAATCAGGTCATGCACTTAGGGAGGCTGAGCAGTCCCACAGTGTGCTATCTGCAAGCTGGAGACCCAGGAAAGCCAAGAGTATAGTTCAGTCCCACTCTGAAGGCCTGAGAACCAGGGGAGCAGAATATGGAAGTGCCAGTCCAAGAACAAGAGAAGACTGCTGTCTCAGCTCCAACAACCAGGGAGAAAAAAAGGGAGGGTGAACTCACCCTCCTTCCACCTTTTATTCTTTTCAGGCCCTCAGTGGATTGGATGATGCTCACCCACATTGGGAAAGGCCATTGGCTTAACCAAGTCTACTGTTTCAAATGCTAATCCTAAATGCTAAGTATGTGGGCATCCCCAATCCAGTCAAGTTGACACATAATATTAACCATCATAAATGGCTTAACAGAAACAGTAAAATTTAAGTTAGGTATAAACAATTTGTAGCAAAATTTGAGGGTACTATTCCAGGAAATTCCAGGAAATGTAAAGATCTGGATCCTTACAATGCACAACTGATGAGGGCTAACGGAAGAACAGTGAGTGAAGGGAATGGAAAGGGACATGACTTTAAGGGCAGGTTAGAATCAGACTGGGACCATGTTTTAAGGTTTATATGTTATGATAAAGAGGATCTATTTTCTCATGGAATCTAGGAGACACAAACAGGGATTTAAAAGGAAAGGTAGGGTATTGCTCATAATTTTTGAAACAACCTGGTGATAAGGAAACCAGTTAGGAAATTGGTTGATAGTCCAACTGAGACACTATAAATAATGAGAGTAAGGTAAATAGATACAGAGAAAAGACACCACAAAAATGTGTTTTAATTAGAGACTGACTAGACAGAAAAGGTGAAAGAGAAAGAAAAGTCTAGAGTAATTCTAGGTGTTCTGGCTAGAGCTAAATATATTGTGATGCAACTAAGTAGTGTTTAAAAAAAAGAAAGAAGAAAACAAAAGGCTTTTCATAAATAGACACTCAAATATTTGAAACATTGAATGATAAAAATATGTTAATTCTAAAGCATGATCTAGCAGTTTTTCCTCTGAGTCTTTTTCAGTATATATATTTATCTTTCTTCCTCCCCACATGTTCAGCCTAACCAACTTGGTAGTCTACCAATACATTATAAGTGAATGATGGGATATATGAGAAAGATAGAGTAAGCTGGGAGTTTGGGTTGTAAAACTTACAGAATCCCCATTTTAAGAATTAATTTTGTAAGTTATTTTTAGCACCTTAACATTGAGAAACAACCTGAAACAGTGCTAAATGCCAATGGTCAAACCCATGTTTCCATGTGGCATGATTCGCAGAATCTCAGAATTATAATTTTAGAAGAGACTGTATAGAGAATTTACTTCAACCTTCAAAATAGTGTATGGCTGTATTCTTCAGAAGTGTTATCTAAAAAAAAATACACCATAAAGCAGTAGGAGACCTGAATTCTCTATTATAAACCCGTAAATAAGAGAAAGAAGGTAAGAGAAGGCATAAACTAGAAAAATTATAATGATGACACTAGGAGGGAATGTGGAGAAAAAAATAAGTTAGGGAAGCTAAAAGTATGCTGTGAACCAGAGCAAGAAAGACATGATTTGACCATTATAAAGATTAAAGTCTATAGAGAGATAAAAAAATTAAAATTTCAATTTCGTGGGGGAAACTGAGTGGCTCAGTCTTTAAGCGTCTGACTCTTGATTTCAGCTCGTCATGATATCGCTGTCATGAGATCGATCCCCGTGTTGGGCTCCGTGCTGGGCATGGAGTCTGCTTAAGATTTTCTCTCTCTCTCTCTCTCTCTCTCTCTCTCTCTCTCTGTCTCTCTCTCTCTTCCTGTGCCCCTTTCCTGCTTGCTCACACCTGCACACACGCTTGCTCTCTGTCAAAAAAATAATTAACTTTGTGGGATACAGGCAATGATAGAAAAATTATAGAGTATAGAACATGTGGCACATCCCCAAAATAAACTTCAGAAGAAAGACTGGAGAAAACTTCAGAGATGGAAAGGTTGTAACGGCAAAATGCTCTAGTCAGAAGTAAAAGCTTAGTCAATGTTTTAAAGTACAGTAAAATTCTTGATTGAGAGAAACTTGTTCTGCAAGTGTTCTGCAAGATGAGAAAACATTTCTAATAATTTTAATTTGATAAACGAGCTATTCTGGCATATGTCTTGCATGATGCCAAATGTCACATGATCACAATGGTTCTCTCTCTCTCTCTTGTCTCTCTCTCTGTCTCTCTCTGTCTCTCTCTCTCTCTCCGCGGGATTGTCTTCCATGCTCAGATGCTTGGTCTCAGGCCACAATGTTTGGCAGGAGTCAACGATTTTTCAGAACATTGGAAGATGCCCACAACTGGCACTAGTATATTTTTTGTCATTTCAAAGCACCTCTGGACAGCACCTTTGCTTCTCCATACAAGGGTAAGCTTAGGAATGCTTTGCTTCATTCTAGGTCAGGCTGCCTGCAGATATGGACCCTTTCCTCTGCTGCCTTATTGCCAGTTACACTAAATACAGTATATGACAAGAGTTTAATAATGTACTGTAGTCAACATCCGCATAAGCATATACAATGGCCCCCATGCGGAAAAAGATTCTATTGGGGCACCTGGGTGGCTCAGTCATTTAAGCATCTGATTCTTGGTCTCGGCTCAGGTCATAATCTCATGGTTCCTGAGTTCAAGCCGCACTTGGGGCTCTGTGCCGGCAGCACGGAGCCTGCTTGAGATTCTCATTCTCCCTCTCTCTCTGCCCCTACCCTGCTCATGTTCTCTCTCTCTCTCTCTCTCTCTGTCTCTCTCTCTCTGTCTCTCTCTCTCTCCCTCTCTGTCTCTCTCTCAAGGTAAATAAATAAACATTAAAAAAATGAAAAAGGTCCTACTGAGCCAATAAATAGCAGTGATTCCATTAGTGATAGTTAAAGTCATCCTACACAATAACCCTCCTCTCTGTTGCCTCCTTCACACCAGAGAAAGGTTTTCAAAGATAAGTTCAGGTTAATTTGGTTATTTTTCTTCATATTTTGTATTTTCTTTATTATTTTCTATTATGTTACAGTATTGTAATCATTTATGTATGAATATTTTTGGGTTACAGAACCAATCATCTGAGTTTCCATTATTGCTTATGGGGAGATTCGCTTTGATATACAAGGGCTGTGGATTATAAGCTTGTTTCCAAAACAAATTATGCTAACAAACCAAGGTTTTACTGTAATTTAGTATAACTAGAAAACATGGTAGAAAGTGGATATTGGAAAAGGTGTGAAAAAGGAAGGTGTGAGCTAATCAAGGAGAGGTTTGATAGCCATGTTAAAGAGTGTTACTTTATTCTCTGGCCAAATTGTGGTTATGATGAAAATTTAAAGCAAATGAACAATGTAATTTGTAATTTGTATTTGAAAAATAGCTTCAAGGTGGAGAACAAATTGGAGCAGGCGATTCTAGATACAGGGAGCCAACTTAGAGAGTCCTAAATGGATGTTACCTAAGTGGATGTCAGCACCTTCTACTCTGTTAAGAACAAAGGAAGGAGAAC
The DNA here is from genome assembly GCF_018350175.1 of Felis catus. Taxonomy (NCBI): domain Eukaryota; kingdom Metazoa; phylum Chordata; class Mammalia; order Carnivora; family Felidae; genus Felis; species Felis catus. Next base: position 48,609,604 of record NC_058384.1, on the reverse strand, counting down.
AGGTTGGAGGAAGGAGCTAAAAGGATTAGCTCTGCTTTCCATATACTGTGTGTGAAATGTTTATGAATAACTAAATTGGAAATATTTAGTAGGAAATTAAATATGTATGTCTGATATTACAAAAGTATATGCTACATAACTGACTTTAAGATATACATCTGGAAGTCATCAGCTTCTCATTGGAAAATGAAGGCTTGGGAATGTTTTCCATTGCCCAGGTGGTAAAGTACCACTTACATGCACTGACTATATTCCATGCACTGGATTAAGCACATTTAGTTCAGTCCTCAAAACAAGATATGATTTGGGGAGCCTGAGTGACTCAGTCAGTTAAGCCTCCGACTTCAGCTCAAGTCGTGACTTCACAGTTCATGGGTTAGAGCCCTGGTTGGGCTCTGAGATGACAGCTCAGATTCTGTTTCTTCCTCTCTCTCTGCCTCTCCCTGGCTTTCTCTCTCTCTCTCTCTCTCTCTCTCTCTCTCTCTCTCTGTCTCTCTCAAAAATAAATAAACATTAATTTTTTTTAAACATATGATTTGGTTTTCATAACAATATGAAATTTGTTTCATAACAATAAAGTATGTGATATAGAGAATAAAGGCAATAGAAATTTAGAAAAAAATAAATTTTCTTACGACTTGCAGACCTTTGACAAGTACTGGAGACAGGCACAGTGACCTTCCCCCAGGAGCTCACCTGCTTCAGTGTTAACTAATACTTTGCTAAAGGCAAAAGGCAACCTTAGCTTGACATTAGCTCCACCTCCAGGATCGTGTAAGTCTTCCTGAACATATGAAAATCGCTTTGGAAACTTCCTTTATCCTTTTTCCCCAAGATACATGTTAGAAATCATCCTCCAAACATATGGCCCACTGATACACAGCTGAAGGGTCTCATGAGAAATGTTTTACTAGACAGTAGTAAATGACCTTATCTTACCAGCATCTAGCCCCTCAAGGTCCTGGAAGCCTTGCTTCCAAATTTCTTAGAGACTTATGTTGTCCCTAACCCCCACTAACTAAAAAGTATATAATCAGTCACTCCCCACAATCCCAGTGCAGCTCTTTCTGCCCATGGGTCCTGCCCCCGTGCTTAATAAAACCACCCTTTTGCACTGAAAACATCCCAAGAATTCTTTCTTGACTTTTCACTCCTGGACCTCACATCACAACACATCAGTAGGTAACTTTATACTCATTCTACAGAAACTTAGAGGTTCACTAATCTGCCCAAGAACATACACCTAGTAATTATTTGAGACAGGTGAACCAGGTCAAATTAATTCCACTTAGATATCCTCTATGCCACTGTATAGTGTGTAGAATGAGAACTTGGAGCAATACTAATATTTAAAAGGCACAGAAAGTGCAGCTAATAAAGGAGACAAAGAAGAAAAAGCTAGGGAGTAAGAAGAACATTAAGAAGTGTGCCTTCAGAATAGGCAGGGAATGAGCGCTTTACAGAAAAGGAATGATCTAGTGATACCAACTGCTGGAAATTTGGGTAACATAAGGACTGAAAGTGCCCTTAGGGTATAGGAGCAAGGAGGTATTTGATGACTGACCTTGGCAAGATCACTAACAGTGGAGTCTGGTCTCTGTTTCTTTACCACTTTACCCAACACAGCAGCCTTTTAAAACATTCAATCAAAATCCTGGAAGGGCTCCTCATTTCCCTCAGCAGGAAAGTCAAGTCCTTACAGAAGTTTAGAAGCCTCTGTGTGATCTGCCTCTGCGATAGCTGTCTTTGACCCCTACTATTCTTCCCTCTCTTTATTCAGCTCCAACCAATCCTACTGGCCTCCTTGTCCTTTAAACACCCCAGGCATACTTCCACCTGCTTCACGTTAGGATTAGAGTCTCTCTGTTCCTCTACCTAGAACATCACTCCTCCAGCTGTCATCCTTGCTTATTTCAGCACCTCCTTCAAAGTATTGCATAAATATCCTCTACTCAATGAGAGCTACCTTGAGCATTGCAACCTGTTCCTGTTGCTCCGCCCTGACACTCCTGATCCCTTTACTAGAACAGTGCTTGACATAGAGCAGGCCCTTAAATATTTGTTGAATGAATGCATAAATAAACCAATGCTGGAGGAAAAATTTAGTTTGTTTTGTGATGAAACATAAGTAATAGTAGTAGTAAGAAAGGTAACATTGACTTAGCCATTCTTTTGTGCCAGAAGTTGTTATAAGCATTTAGCATTTGTTAAATTACTAATTATCCATGGCAATACCATGAGATAACATACTATTATCATCGCCATTTAATAGAAAAGGCAGAGAAAGTTTAAGTAACTTGTTCAAAGACACCCAGCTATTAACTCGGGGAGCTGACACGTGAACCTAGACAAACTTTAGAACCCAGATACTAGCTCCCTATTTTTACCTAAGGGAAATCGCTACACAGTGGATTTAGTCTAAAGAAAAAGAAAAAATACTCTGAAGTCACTTATACTACATAAACAGTTAAAACATTATGAAATGGATTTCAAACAGATACATTTTGTCCAAGTCATATGGAAAAGGCAATGGCACAGGTCTAAAATGACCACATGTCATTGAGGAGGGCACCTGTTGGGATGAGCATTGGGTGTTGTATGGAAACCAACTTGACAATAAATTATATTTAATAAAAAAACAAATAAAAATAAATAAATATAAAATGACCACATGGGTAGAGCCTACTAAATTCAAAATACAATAGTTTTTTTTAAGTTTATTTATTTATTTTGGGAGACAGAGCACAGGAGGGGCAGAGAGAGACAGATAGAGAACCCCAAGAAGGCTCCACATTGTCAGTGTGGAGCCAGATACAGGGTTTGAAACCGTGAACCATGAGATCATGACCTGAGCTGAAATCAAGAGTCAGACGCTTAACTGACTGAGCCACCTACAATAGTTGTTTTTTAAAAAATAAATCAAAATTGAGTGAAATTTAACATGAGTGGACAATGTAGAAATCACAATATTTGAATCTTAACATGATGCTACAATGGATTAAGGAACATGATATTCAAACAGTGAAATGTGATTACTTCTGTGTGCTTGGTAATAGCTTTTGTTCCAAGTTTGGGCAAGTATCAGTTTCCATTTTAACTCATTGGCCCCCAAATGAAAATTATCAACTTTTGATTCATAAAAACAACTAGGAAGTTGAAACAGTAAGGAGAATAAAATAATATTTGAAGACAATATAAATAAAATAATTAAAGCAGGTAACTATATTAACAAGTAACTGCATTTATTAATTTCTAAAAAGAATTGTAAACTGCTTGTTTACCAGGATTTTTTAAACCTTGTCATAAGATTTAAGTAGCAAAAAGAAACATATCCGAAGATAATTTAGTTAATCTTTAAATATTTTGTATTTTTATATCTTAAGCTTACATTTTTATAGCATAATAACCTTGTGAAGTTGGCATGGGTGGTATTATTGATTACGAAATGAAGCTTCTAGAAGCTTCATTGCTATAAAAAGCAATGAATAGAGCTCAGTCCCTGGCCAGGGGATCTGAGCCCTCTGCTCTTCCCTCCCACTTTCGTTTTTCTACACCACCTCTGTTGTATCATTTGTATCACTTACAAGAAGACCATGATATTTGAACTCTCTGTGTAAGTGTAGATCTTTGCAGTAAAGGCTCCAAGAGAGTAATGCCTCCAGGGATTCATGCCCTTTGTATGCTCTTCCCACACTGACTTAAGACTCACCTTCCAACTTGCTTTGGCCAGTAGGACAGGAGCAAATGTGAAGAAAATAAAGGCTTGCTGAGCAGTGGGGCTTATGGTCACTTATGGTCCTACAACTGAGACCACCCACCATGCTGTGAAGAAATTGATTGGATCAGAGACCATGTGATCAGAAAAGCCCAGCTGCCTCTCCAGTTGGATGTAGCTGCATAAGCCCAGGGAAAACCAGCAGAAGAGTTGGCCAGCCTCATGAGAAACAATTAACCATTTTTGCTTTAAGCCACTAAGATTTGGGATGGATGGATGATGACTTTCTTGACCCAGCTTACTAAGGGCTATCTCTGTTTTAAACTGACAGTGTGTGCCAAGAATCTCCACAATCTCAGGCAATCTGGACACTGGTCACCCTTGGGATAGTTTATTTTACAACAGTTAATGACTGGTACACTTCTACTTGACTGAAATTTCCTCAAGGCCAGGAACCATGTCTTAGTTATACATACATATATATATATATATATATATATATATATATATATAAAAGATATATAATATTATTATATTATATATTATATATTATAATATATAATATAATATATAATATATAATATAATATAATATATTAATATATATAAGATATATATATATTAAAGATAATATATATATTATCTTTATTTATTGCCTTTTAGGTAAGAGTGGCTCAGTGACTTTTTTGGAATAAATATAACAAGAAGCTTTTATACTATAAGTAAGGTTCTCTGGAAATGTATGTGGAAAAGAACACCAGACATATGAATTCATTTAGTCTTCACATTGATTTTGAGATGTATACAGTATTAGTTTGATTTTACAGATAAGTAAGATAAGGTTTACAGAAACTTTTAGTAGTAGAGATATGAAGAAGACCAAGACAAGCTTGTGTGTGTGTGTGTGTGTGTGTGTGTGTATTTATATTTGAAGCAGGCATAGTATGTTGAGAAAACAGATAAGTGAATGTCTTCAACAGAGTGTGATAAGTATGTACAAAGTGAACTAAAAAGTGGCTAAAAATGGCATTCCTTAAATTAAATAAAGTGAATCTTTGAGAGGAAGGTTGGTGCTGCTTATATGAAATTCTTGAACTTCATGACTAATTGAGATCACTAAAAGTCAATTATGTACTGGAATATATTAATATATAGCAGCATATTACTATATAGTGAGACATGCTGTGATGACTCAGTCAGTAAGACTTGTCTGATGATGGTAGAAGACATACACAATGTAATGAAAGACAATTTTGATATGACTTATTCAGGGAAAGTGGGGAAAGAAAGGGGTGACCAGGAAATATAACGATCTTGATTCATCATGGCCTCACAATTCTCAGGGAATATCAATATCTTTCCAGGAGTAAGCTGTGCTTTTGGATAATCACTTCATCTTTTTAGATAATGCCTGTTTCTATCCCTGTAGGCAAAACATGCATAAATGTGAAATATCGAAAGAGCAAATACTATCTGAAAATAATAATTATCCTGTTTGAGTATTTTTAAACATACCAGGATATTTGTTGCTTTAAAAGTTTTTTTGTTTTTGTTTTTTGTTTTTGGGGGGTTGTTCAGTTGCTACCTAATATATTGAAAGTTAATTCAAAGTTAATTCCAGATAGGATATATGAATAAAATACACAATTTATATATCAACTTTATATCTATTTTAAAGCTTAAATTTATAAACTTTCTATATAAAACATGATTCATTTGCTCTTTTTTTTGTAACTTTGGGTAGATTTTCCATTGCTGAAAAAATTTACATGAAGCAATAATTTAAAATAGAGGGGAAAACATATAGCTAACACTGAATATATTAGAACGGCTACATTTGAGAAAAAAATAGTTATAAACCTTGTTATTTTGCAGTGAAATTAAAGTAACTAACTTAGAAAAAAGGTGTTTGCCCTCCAATATTGGAAACTTGAGCACTGTCTCTTCACTAGGAATCAAAGTTTAAGTTACACACGTTTAAAAAATACACCATTTTATTTATATCAGTTAAAATCTGGACACAAATTTCAAAGCTTGTTTGGAACATAAACACTTTTCTACTTCAACTTGTTTAAAACTAAGGTGGTGCTCAGAAGACTGCCATGACAAAATGTCACGAGGCACCAAATTCTAAACATGCACAAAACAGACATTATAAACTTCCCAGGTTTTGTGAAGAAAAACATACCAGTTAATCATAATTGAGAGGAAAATAATTAAAGTGTAGTTTTTCAACTTCCTGAGATAAACTGCCATTGGTGCACAATTTAAAAAAAGGAAAAGAAGTAAAGAAGAAAAGAAAGGGAAAAGAAATTAGAGAAAAAAATTATTGTCTAGTGATTTAATGTTCTTTTCATGCTTAAATACTTACTTTTACTCATACAATTCATAGTTTGAAACTCCATCAAGTTAAACTCTCTCACCTTTTACTTATTTTAAACATATACGATGGGCTATATATTTCACTGTGTTCTTATTACTGAAATCTAATCCATTCAACACATATTATCATGTATCATATTCAAGGCAATATGCTTTAAAAAGTAAAATTATAGATTTTCTTACTGAAAGTACATGTATTCTCTACTTCCCTTTCTTATATTTAGATGTTTATTGTTGAAGAAATTGATTGACAGTGTTTTTTCCTTTAATACATTTTATTCAATATGTGACACACAGTAGGTATACCCACTTATAAGACAATGTATGCTAAAAATCTATTCTACCATATTCCCAACTAGAAGAGCAAAACGCTTCAAAACATTTAACTACGTTGACTTGTAGTGTTTTTGGCAGACTGCTAAACTGCTCACTAAAGTCTGCTTTCCTCTCTCTCCTTGGAGGCACAGCTAGTCTGCATTGCATAGCTTCGTTGGCTATTAGAAATTTCCATGGAACATTAGTGCAAGTGATGTGTGCCATTCCAGGTCTTCTAACCAACACTGATGGGGGAAAACCACAATGACCTTGAAGATGGGAGAGCCACCATTATCCCAGCTTCCTGAATAACTATGTGGAATGGTGCTTCTGCTGACTAATGACAACCAATCTGGACTGTTACATGATAATTAAGTAAATTTTACATAATGTACTAAATTTTGGAAGTTTGCTGTCATAGCAGTTTATATATGTTAATGATATATTGAAAGTTCACATGTTTCTTTGACATCAGGATCATGTTAAACTCCATCTGAAGCATTTTAGACAAAAACTTTGGATTCGTGTCATCTGCTTATAACTATTGCTTTTCTTCCCTTCCCTCCTCCTGTGATCATGGTTTCCTACTCTCCTTTCAAAGCATAACATTCCATCATTCCACTGCCTCTAGACTCCATATGTGACTTGAGTCCATCAATGGAATGTTAATGAGCCTGAAGTGAGAGGATTATTGTTATCCTTTTGCAGAATTCGGTTTGTGCTGTGGGTTTCTCCTCAGATGGCTGCTGGTCCAAGGAGAATGAATGGACAAACAGATCTGAATGCAATCTAATGTCTGAAATGGAGTCACCCTAGCCAACTTACAGACACGTGAATGAGAAAAATAAAGGCTTGGTGTTGAGTCATTACGTGAAACTAATGTGACATTATGTGTCGACTAGATGTCAGTAAAAAGAAAGAAAGAAAGAAAGAAAAGAAGAGAAAAGAAAGGAAAAGAAAAGAAGAGAAGAGAAAAGAAAAGAAAAGAAAAAAGAAAAGAAAAAAGAAAAAGGAAAGAAAAGGAAAGGAAAAAGAAAAAGAAATATTTGGTGATACCTGCCTTTATTTATTTTTATGCATCATAATGACAACACTAGCTGATTAATATATGATCTATAATAGCTCACTGAAAACTTTACCATATGCACAAGTACCAACATTTATAAAATTAGTTTTTTTTAATTTGCCCTGTTTTTTTTATAGTTATGAACTTCAAAATCTAACAAATGGAATTTCTTATTTTTTTAATGGCCTTTAAACAGTTACATTACAATGACATTTTACATTTGCAATCCTAGATTATATGCCTGGATATAACATTTCTGTTAAACTTATTTGCCTCCTTTTCTAGTTTTGCTGTCAGATGATTTCTCTATGCATCCAAAATTAGCATTGATTGGAATAGTTCCATGCTAATAATTTTTTTTTCATGAATGGAATATCTTATTTCAAAAAATGAAGTAAGAGATTTTTAAGAAATTCAGCGATGATCCTTGTAACGATTTTTTAATGGCAGACTTTACTCTGTCTTTTAAGAAATAAGATATTTCTTATTTCTAGGTACTGCACTAAGGGCTGGAATTGAAACATGACAAAAAATATATATATAGCCTGCTCTTAAAGATACTTGTGGGCTCAGCAGGCAAATCTCAGGGTGTTCTGAGATATTAGCCTGCTTGGTTTGTGTTTCTTCCTTTTCCTTCTCTTATAATGCACACAGCTATAAAAGGGAAATGTATCAGTGTTATTAAATAAGATAATCTTGGTCAGAAGCAGGGGATACTTCTTCCTTTCAAGTCGCATGCAGGACACACAGGTACAATCCCTTTCCTCCTCCACTCCCTGTCCACCACTAGATTGCAAAGAGAAAGGCAAGCAAAGCCAGAGGTCTTGAGAAAAGACTAAAACCTTTCCTTCAGACAGTATGCCAGAGCATCAGAAAGCACCCAATATGAAATGACTGTATGCCATGGGTAGGTGACTCCATGAGTGATCTTACGAAAACTCCAGACTCTCGAACAGAATGCCTCCTGGCTTGATGAAGGCAAATGCTACGTGGTCACTAGAAACTCAGGAGGAACTTATAGGAACAATGACAATGACCAGAGGGGTTGCATCCTCCTCTTATTTTGTCTGAAGGATGCAGGGAAACTCAGAAGAAGAAATTAGCTTTGCAAAGTCTGTAACGTTTCTTGCGTTTCTAACTTTGTGCCTCAGCAACATATCTACTCCACAAATCATATCTCGGTTTCTATACATTGACAAGTTTTATGACAGAGATTCACAAAAGTGAAATAGAGATTGATAAGAAGGGAGCCTTTTCAAGAGCAGAATTAGCGAATATACTCCTGCCATGAATTTATATAAATATCGACCAGGCAATCCGGCTTGATAGCTGTACCCTCCTCCTCTAATTCATAAGTCTAAGAAAAGCTTTCTTTGTCAATTCCTAGAACAAATACGAAACTATATGGATTCATGCATCATCTGTAAAGTCATGCTGTACAAATATCTCTTTACTTAATGTAGCTTCTCTTAAGAAAGGACAGGAAAAATACTACTAATCTATGTTGGGCAACTGATATTTTCGAGGCAATTTGCATGCTACTTTGTATATATTATCTCATTTAAACCTTTCCAAGACATTGAGATATATAACTCCCTGTCTCCATTTTATAGATGGAAATAGTATAGTCCTGAGGGTTTAATTGTTTTGTCCAAGATGATAAGACTCTTGAATAACAAATAACACAATTCAACACTGCTTCACGTAAAATAATATTTATCTTAGAGCTGTCAAAGATACAAAACAAGGTCTTTGGGCTCAAGTTTTAAAAATCCATTAACATGTTTTATCCCATTTGTTTGTCAATTCACTTTTTTACTTACTTTACTTGGTTATATTTACAATACAAGTAAATAAGCTAGCATTTGAGTTTAAGCAGTTTAAGTTCAGAGGAAAGTGTTTGATACCTGGCAGTTCTTATTTTTTAAAACAACATGAAAATGCAATCAAGGAATTCTTGAAGGTTTCATGCATAACATCCTTCCTACATGTTTCTCTTTTCTTATTTGTGATCCACCTTTGCCCTCACGCACACGTAGTTTTAATAATATGCATACAATTTTTATATTTTATTTTTGACCTTGGATTGCTCCCACATTTTAATTTAGCATTTATACTTATAAATACCCGATGGTCTGTTAAAGTTGTGTAGCACAATTTATCAGACCTTCTCATTCCTCATACCCAGATACCATCGAAAACCCTCCCTGCTGTCTCCCCAAGCGCTTTGGAATCCAGCCTCCTCTCCTTTCCCCCTACCTTACTTCTTGCCCTTGTAATCTTTCTTCTGCACTACTGTAATTGCGTCTAACCTAGCTGTTCTGTTTCTAGCCTCATCTATAAATAAGCCAGCTTTTGCAGTGCTGGCAGAGTTGTCATTCTTAAAAAAAAAAAAATCTCTTAAGCTGTATCTAAATTTAAAAATAGCACCTAGTGTATTAGATATCTTTCTTGGGCCCTTGTGTAGCTTAAAGTGTGCCTACTGATCTCCATTCCTGACCTTTTAATCTACCTTCCCCACCCAACTTGAATTACATCGTTATTTGCATTTTATCAAGTATGCCATCCAACTGATACTGTGACTTGAATCTTTCCCTGTATGTCAAAAATATTAAGGGGCGCCTGGGTGGCTCAGTCGGTTGAACGGCCGACTTCGGCTCAGGTCACGATCTCCCAGTCTGTGGGTTCGAGCCCCGCGTGGGGCTCTGTGCTGACAGCTCAGAGCCTGGAGCCTGTTTCAGATTCTGTGTCTCCCTCTCTCTGACCCTCCCCTGTTCATGCTCTGTCTCTCCCTGTCTCAAAAATAAATTTAAAAAAACGTTAAAATTTTTTTATAAATATTAAGTTTTTATTTATAAAATATGCATCACTTGACTTTATTTTTCCATAGGGAAATCAAAATGAAAGGTAAATGTCAGTTCAAAAAAAAAGAAACCTTAAATAGCACATAGAATCAGAACTATAAAGTGAAATAATAGTATAAAATAAAAATAAATTAGGTGTAAAGGGAAACACTAAAGAAGCCAACAGAAGCTGAGTGATTTGAGCCCCAGGGCAGCAAGCTTCATAGCTGAAGGGTAGATTTAAATTCCACATTACCTTGCTAAGAGGCACACATCCCTGATACTGTTTCTATAACATTGCAATTAGAAAACACAGTATTAGGAAGAGCTGCCCACCATTACCAAGAACTTCTACTGGGAAAACTGGCTTCCAGCAGGTTCTACTGCATCTAAAGCCCTTCCCAACATTATGGGTCCTTGTAGATTTTTCTGAAGCACTCTCCCATTTTCCATAGTAACAACAGTTGCCACTCAGCAGATACTCTCTACAGAACTCAGACCAGCTTGAACTCAAATGTTATTTATTTGATTGTAAAAGTAGCCAACTTTTTCCCCCCAAAATAAAATCTAGCTAACTGGTTCAAACTGAAATCATATATATTTTCTTAAACAGAAAATAATACAGTATATTTTACAGTCCAGACTGAGACCAGTGACATCTACTGAGCAGGAAATGTCTGCTCTTTAGACAATTATACCTCCCTTGGAAAGGCTGGAGAAGCTTCCTCCATACTGGGCTGAATACAACCAGTGAAGGAGCTTGTACCAACACAGGCAAGTCTACAACTCAGGGGACTCAGTCAGTAACTCTTACATACTCCTCAGCCTCACCAAGGCTTACTTAACCCTGAGAACCCTGCATCACTTTACAGCTGGATGTGTGCATAACGGAGAAATCCTAATCATGGTCCTTTGTTTTCAAAGTTTAAAACATGGGGTTCCTGGGTGGCTCAGGGGGTTAAGTATCCGACTCTTGGTTTCGGTTCAGGTCACGATCTCATGGTTTGTGAGTTCCAGCCCTGCATCAGGCTCTGGGCTGACACCATGGAACCTGCTTGGGATTCTCCCTCCCCCTGTCTCTCTGTCCCTCCTGTGCTTGCTCTCTCTCTCTTAAATAAACTTTTAAAAAAGTAAATAAATAAGTAAACATTTTAAACATAACTGATTAGAGAATAATTTCATATTTGCACTTAAATTTGATAACATGAAGGATTGTGGTAGGAAAATAACACTTTTAAGCTCGACTTCACTCTCCTGTCCGTGTGGACCAGTCCACTGATTTAAATCTTATTTAAATTCTGGGCAGTGATAGTAAAGGGGAAAAACACAGCTTTCTAGTCGATTTGGAAACTTTTATAGGGAAAATATCATGTTGTATTCCTCAAATGGTTAAATTGGCATTAAAAGACATTTAAAAGTAACTTATAATGTTCACACCACACTTCTTCATAGCTATAGTTGTTTTTTATGTAGAACCTTTTCCCTAAGTAGTACCACATGTTTTATAGACTGTAAGTTACTAATCAAAAGGGTAACTATGCTTCAAATTTGAATATATTTCACTTATCTTAAAGGTAAGTGCTATTTTGAGGTTTCTGCACTTTCGGATTTTTCCACCTCTCAAAAGTAAGTCAAGTTTCCTTCTGGATATAATAAACTGCCAAAAATCTAAACATATTTTTTAAGTTGGTAGCTGAATAGAAAAGATAGAGATTGCTTTATGAGATCAGACCTTTGGTCTTTCTGTGTCAAAATCTTAACTCTGGGGGAAAAAATCTTACGTCTTGCAGTGGCCATTATCTGGTGACTTACAAGGTGAATGGAATGTACTTTTTTTGAATTTTGATGACTTTGGAGTATTCAACATGGAAATAAATTTTTCAGTAAGTGTTTATGGAAAAATGCTAATAAAAAACTATGTGAGTATGATAGCAATCAATCATATAATCCACTGGAACATGGATTTTTGAAAAAATAATAATAAAATGGATTTTTGGCACCATAAGAATAAAAAGGCCAAATGATAGCCTGAATTATAATTTTCATCCAGTTTTTCAGCAGACAGAAGACGTGCCAGGGATCCAGCCACCCCTTTGAAAGAATAGCAATCATAGAAAAACCTCTAAAAAGCAGCCCCAGTGAGGAAAGGTATTCAGCATATTAATCAAACCAATCTTTCCAACTTAAGTACTTCTAGTATTTCAACTGTTTTTCTTTTTTTTAATTTTTTTTAGTATTTATTTATTTTTGAGAGAAAGAGGGAGCAGAGAGAGAGAGAGAGAGAGAGAGAGAATGTGCGGTTGAGGAGCAGAGAGGGAGACACAGAATCTGAAGCAGGCTACAGGTCTGAGCTGTCAGCACAGACCCCTACGCGGGGCTCAAACTCACAAGCCGTGAGATGACCTGAGCCAAAGTGGGACAGTTAACCACTGAGCCACCTGGGTGCCCTTCCACTGTGTTTTTCTTTTCCTGGTGCCTTTAAGGACTGTAGCTGGAGCATTTCCCTGATGAGGTCCCAGCTCTGCAGTGTCCTCCACTAGCGAGGCTGGTGGCCTCATTCACATGTCTTGGATTTACAGGCAGAAGCTGTTTTACCTCTGCTTGTCATTTCTGCTGAGTAGTTTTGCCACCCTGAGAAGAAAAAAAGACAAAGTAGGCATTCTTTCCTTCCCTACTACTTCTCCTCTTCTTTTTAAGACTATTTCAATTAGAGGTGTATGTGTGTGTGTGTGTATGTGTTTTGTGTGTGTGCATGTATAAAGGTATTTATTTTACCCCGTTACTTTTAATTCATTTGCTTTGTCTTAATTCATAATTTTTCTATATAAACTTTTTAAACCATAAATGAAATAGAAAATGTAAAGACCAAACTTTTCTCAGTAAAATCTGTTTGCAATGCTTTTTAAAACATATATACAATATTTTTAAGAGTCAACCTGCAAACCTGCTCTCTCAAAATAAGGGAGAGCAGAGAGTGAAAGGTTTGGTATACATCCCTAGTATCTCAGTGTATTTGCTACAATTACTTAAGAAGTTTGAGTCTGATACATTTGTGTGAATTACTGTTATTTAGTAATGCAGAGATTACCTGATGAGGGGGAGAAAATCATTTGGAGGAGTTAAAGTTAAGCCTTCACAGGCAGGTGAAAGAGGGAAAAAAATAGTTCAACTAGATCCTCCAGGGGAATGGATACCGAGAGGACCTGTTCTAGGGACCTGCAGGTATGTGCTATGTTTGTCTCATTGCCTAAGGGATTTGCCAATTATGTGCTTCTTGACTATAAGCTCCTCTCTAACCAGAGAACATGAAAGAGGCCAAAAACACCTTTCAAACTTAAGTGATAATGAAGCGTTCCTAAAAAGGACGGAAGGAATAATCTAGTAAGGAAGTCAAAAGGATAGAATATGATTTTTAAAGAATAGAAAAGAGTAAAACCAGAGGCCAAAAGATTGATAAATTGCAGAATATGTTGCCAAAAGCGAAGAAGTGAAATTTTCATTCCCAGAGCTGTATAATTAAGAATCTTTTATGGAGGTTATTTCCAGTGGTCTCCAAATTTCTGAACACTTATTCCCATCAAGAAAAAGGAAAAAATAAGTTGAGTATGCACCCTCTCTGTATCTATTTATTTAAAATTATGTTCATATACTACTGTGCTAACAACTTATATATTTTTAAATGGACACAAAATGTAATTCTTCAAAAATGAGACAAATACTCTAATAAATCATTTACTGGCTAAGTGTTTAAAATCTTTCTTAACTGTAAATGTCTCAATATTTTTATCACATGCAAAGTTCTTTTTTAGAATATATGTGGAGTTTAAGAGTTAACATTATTTTAGCTAAAAAAAAAAACCTTAAAATTACTTGAAAGCAAATAAAGGAAATGTATCATTGGTTTTATTAATAATGATAACACACATTTTTTAGTCCATGTATAATTAGGCTAGTTTTGTTAAAATTTGGGTTTATGTTAAATTGTCATATTCCTTGAGTTGGTTGTCCTTATGAACTCATTAGAAAATGGTTTCTAGACCTTTTTTATGTGAAGAACAATGAGTTTTTGTAAGTGACATATTTGCAACAAAATATTTCCAAATGTATCTTCAAAATGCTTTCCCTTTGGCATGGGTTTCCTTCTCATGCACTATTAGAAAAAAAATCACATTTATCAAGAAGAGCCTAGTCAAATGTGCTTATTTTTAAAAATAAAGTCAGGTAGCATACAATAGTTTGATTCGATTAGAAGGTTTTGGTTTTTACTGACCCCCTCCCCCAGCACATGCCTGACAAGCAGCTGACGTCATAGCTGTGGCTATTTCCTTCAACCTGAGGCTTCTGTGCAAGAATCTTTTAAAGAAACTCATCCATTTTGCAAAAGTCTGTTTTGCTAAAGTTAAATAGTAAAAACACTAAATAATATAACTTTAATTTTACTTAACATACACTGAGACCACCAGCATCAAACTGTATTATTTATATGATAAACTTTTGTGTATGTCTTCATTTTTAAATAAAAATAACTACAAATTGAAGCTCTAATATTTTCTTTTTTAACTCCAATGGGCCATCTTAAGAGCTCCTCATACACATACATTCTATTTTGAAGACCACTGGCTCAAAAAATTATAAATTATTTTAACATGTACGGGCAGGTTGAAAACCCTTAGGGTAGAGATAGTGGGAGGGGCATAGAAGCAGAGAGGAAAGAAACTAACATTTTTATGGATTAGGCATTTCACTTACAAGCAATGAGATAGCTACTTCACTGATTAGAAACCTGAACCTCAAAAATGATAGATAACTTTCCAAGTACCGTACAGACATTAAGAACTTCAAGAATATGTTCTTTTGGAGGTGGGATCCTCATTAGTGACTTTCTGCTCAAAGAAGACAGAGATTTCTGAATGTAAAACTAATGTAAATAATAAAGTATCTTCCTTGAGGAAAGAGAGTATAGATTCCATAATCACACTACAAATTTCCTGAACCTTGAAACTCCCAATTAGATTCCTTTGACCAGACAGAACAATGCTATCACCTTTAGGGCATGAACAAGGCAAACAGCATCCACTTCCATTCATGACTCTAACAATCACAACAAAACAATGCACTCCAGATATAAACTACTTGCCAGAAAGTATAAAAAGAATCCATTTATTCAATTAACTTTTATTTGAAACATTTCTAGGTGTCAGACACTAAAGATACAATGGAGCAAAAATAGACATGATCACTGATATTCTGTTATTGTCTTTAAAAGATACAGTCATTAATTAAGTACTAAAACCCATACATATTCAATTATAAACAAAAGTAATTGCTAAGAAAAACTGTGTGGCATTACCTAGCTTAAAGAGAAAGAAAGCTGGCCAAAGACATAGGGCATGGGAGTCTTCTCTAAGACCGGAAGAGTGACGTGGGTTATGAAGGTGAGTGGGGGAGAGCATGTCAGACAGAGGCCCATCTATTCAGGGCCTGTCAGAGGAGGCAGTATGGTATGATCCAGGAACTGACAGGAGGCAAGTGTGACTAGAGATTAAAGGGTGAAGAGTGCTATTCTGTGTGTGATTTGAGCCTGGAGAAGCTTGCAGAGTAAAATCATGTAGTATTTTTACAACATTAACATAATGTCGTTCCTTATTATATGAATAGTTAGAAGTTGTCAAGGATCTTAAGGAGAGAATGACATGATCCAAATTCATTTGGAAGATATGGTGACTGAAATAGGGAAAACTGGAGGAGTCTAGGATGACTCCTAGACTGAATTAAGGATGGTGATTTAAGAAATCACATAAGTAGAAATGAGTCTAACACTGTTGTGGAACATCCAGTTGAGAGGAAGAGATTTAATATATACTATAAAGAAAAAAGACAGCTATGTCGTTATCTAATAGAAAGAGAAAAAATAACCTACATGGTTTTGAGACAGTAAGGGGGAGGTGAATTGTTAAATCAAAGATGAACTAGAGAGAGACTACAGAGATATAGGGAAATAGGATTTAAAATTTCAAACATTAAATAAGGTTCCAATATCCAAGTATCAATTGTATTTCTATACACCAGCAATGAATATTTCAAAAATGCAATTAACAAAATAATTCTACTTAAAATAGCACCAAAAAGAATAAAATACTTAGATAAAAAGTCGACAAAGTAGTATAAGACTTCTGCACTTAAAACTATAAAATATTGTAGAAAGGAATTAAGATAAAAACTAAAAATTCCCAGAGTTCACGAATTACTAGAGATATTACTATTAAGAAAGCAATAACCCCTCAAGTTGATCTGCAGATTCAGTGGAATCTTTATCAAAATGTCAGCTGGATTTTTTGGGGGGCAATTGAAAAGTTGAATCTAAAATCTATATGGAAATACACGGGATTCAAAATAGCCAAAACATTCTTGAAAAGGAAGAACAAATTTGGAAGACTCACAGTTCCAAAGCTTATGACAAAACTACAGTAATTAAGATATTGTGGAATTTTCATAAAGATAGAGATATAGATTAAAAGAATAGAATTAAGAATCCAAAAACAAACCTTTCCATTTGTGGTCAATTGATTTTTGAAAAGGATGTCAAAGTAATTCAATGGGAAAAAAAAATGGTCTTTTCAACAAATTATACTAAAACTGGATATCACATGCAAAAGGATGATATCGGATCCCTAGTTCACATCATACACAAAAACTACTTCAAAGTGAATCATAGACTTCAGTGAAAGAGCTAAAACTATAAAACTCTAAAATAAAACATAGAAGTAAATATTTATGACTTGTGTTAGCAGTAGTTTCTTAAATGTGATACTAAAACATAGGTGGTAAGAGAAAAATTAACAAATTGAACTCCAACAACATTAAATACTTTTGTGCTGCAAATGATACACCATCAAGCAAGTAAAAAGACAACTCATAGAGGAAGAAATCCTTGTAAATCAAATATCTCATAATGGGCTTTTATCCAGAATATTAGAAAAAAAAAGCCTCTTACAATTCAATAATTAAGTAACCCAAGGCAAAGGATCTGAATATATTTCCAAATAGATAGATATGCAAATGTGTAATAAGTACATGAAAAGATACACCACATCACTAGCCATCAGAGAACTACAAATCAGAACCACAATGAGATACTATTTCACAACCATTAGGATGGCTAGAACAAAAAAAAAAATAGGTAATATCAAGTGTTAGCAAGGATATGGACACAGCAATGCTCATACACTTCTAGTGGAAGTATAAAATGGTCCAGTTGCTTTAGACAAGTTTAGTATCTCTTTAAAATGTGAAGCATAGAGTTACTGTATGATCTAATGTTTCCACCCCTATGTATAATAACCGAGAGAAATAAAAACATACCTCTCATCAAAAACCTGTACATGAATATTCATAGCTGCCTTATTCCTAACAGCTCCAAAATGAAAAACAACTCAAATGACTGACTGACAAATGGATTAAAAAATGCAGTATGTACATTCAATGTAATATTTTGGGCAATTAAAAAGGATGAAGTAATGATATGTGTAACAACATGGATGAACTTCGAAAACACTGTGCTAAAAGAAATTCACAAAAGACCACATATTGCATGATTGCATTTATATGAAATGACCGGTATAGGCAAAAATACATAGAAAGAAAATAGACTAGTGATTGCCTAGGACTGTGGGAGGGGTGGGGGTAGGGGGTAGGGGATGGCGAATGACTGCAAGTAAGTAAAAGGTTTTTCTTGCCAGGGACAAAAATGTTCTAAAATTACATTGGAATAATGGCTGCATAACCCTATGAGTACACTGAAAAACATTGAATTGTGCACCTTAAATGGATGAATTGTATAGTATGTGAATTGTATAAATAAAACTGTTTTAAAAATCTCGAGCACTTAAAAATGGATTGGAATGGAAAGTGTGAGATATGAAAGGGAGAGGAGTCAGTGTCAGTAAATAAATATTTTCTTTGTTAAATGGATGGATTTTAGTGCCAATCCCTAAAATTAGTCCTTGGTCCAAAAAGAGATGGTATGAATTAAGTTTTAAATATGTTGAGCTTGAAGACAAGAGATAACCAATGTTGGCAAAAATGTCAAGAAAAGGGACCCCCCCAAAAAAAAGAAAACTAAAGGGAACCCATGTGCACTGTTGAGGGGAATGTAAATTGGTGCAGCCACTATGGAAAACAGTATGAAGGTTTCTCAAAAAATTAAAACGAAACTCCCAAATCATCCAGCAATTCCACTTCCAGGTATACATCTGGAAGAAAGGAAATCACTGTCTTAAGGAGATATCTATACTCCCATGTTCATTGCAGAATCATTCACAATAGGCAAGAGATGGAAACAACCTAAGTGTCCATCATGAGTGGATAAAAAAGATGTTATATGTATACACAAAGGAATATCATTCAGCCACAGGAAAAAAGAAAATCCTACCAATTATGACAACATGAATAAAACTAGAGGGTGTTATGTTAAGTCAAATAAGTCAACAAAGAAAGACAAGTATGTACGATCTCCTTGACAGGTGGAATCTAAAAAACAAAAACAAAAATAAAACTTAAATCATAGACACAGAGTAGATTGTTGGTTGCAGGGAAGGAGGAGTTGGGAGAAATGAGTGAAGGTGGCCCAAAGGCCAACTTACAATTATAAGATGAGTAAGTTCTGCTGTCTAATGTACAGCATAGTGACTATAGTATTGTTAACATACTTGAAAGTTGCTAAGAACATACATATTAAGAGTTCTCACCACACACACACACACACACACACACACACACACAGTAACTATATGAGGTGACAAATGTGTGAATTAGTCTTACAACAGCAATCATTTCACAACATTTATATGCATCAAGTTATCACAATGTACACAATGTTACATGTCAATTATGTCTCAATAACGCTCAAGAATTTCTAAGTGTAATGGCTGAAAAGAGGAGCATAACTGGACATAGAAAATGACTTGTTATACATGTCTTCACAAAAAGGAAAAAAAGGAAAAAGAAAAAGAAAAAAGACCAGTTGATATAATTTACGAGGTAGATAAATTGCAACATATTTCTAAAAATTTAAGAAGTCCAAAAAATATAATGGTTTGCCTCATATGTATTCAATTGGTGCTGGTGAATTCTTTTACTTTTTACTCACATGGCAATTTTAAATAATTTGTATTAAATATTTGGTATGCAATGTTCCTTTGTTACCTTTGTTTACCACCCAATCTCATAAATTGACTTAAATTTGAAAAGTATCCAATGGATATGGTAAATTTTCATACAAGATGAGAAGTAGTATGAATATCTATAACCCAGCCAAGACATTTGGGGAACAGATCAGTTTCAGTTATTTCTTCATAATTATACTTTTAAAGCTCATGGTGATTATCTGACTTGTCTGCCATCTAAAAGTAAATGCTACTGCTTGTAAAACTAGAGATAGGTCAATCAATGGCAATGTTGCCACTGTCCAATCATCTACTAGCCATTACATGTCATCAACTCAAATTTACTTTTTGATGGGATATAGAATGTCAAAGCAAAGGAAAAGGACATTTTAAAGGTTAGTGTTATATCATGCCAAAGGACACATTGCAGACTTTTTTTATTTGAAAAATATAACCAGAGGTTATGGCAATTTTATTGTTTCTTTTGCCATTTATTCTACTTTGTTATTTGATCTTATTAGTAAAGAAAAAAAAGGAAGTAGGTCATATCTATTGTCATTTTGTTCTACAGACAAGTCGGAGTGGGAAAAAAATTAAATGTAGCATATCAGCATAGCCACCTAGAACAAAAAATAATCTTGCAATTTCTACATTCTCTTGATAAATCTTGTTAGTAACATCTTTGTATACTAACTGAGCAAAGTTGAATTCATATGAACTGGTAATGTTCCTTTAAAAATCTATTTAGGGTGCTAAAGTACAAATGTTAACTTTGTTCACATATCATGTGGTTAAGAGTTTATTGTAAAATATATTTTGAAATTACTATGTGCCAAAAATTTTACCATAAACAATATAAAAGTATTTATCTTTGAAGAATTCACAGTTTCATTAGTAAAGTAACTGATGAGAAATCTCTGAATAGTTCTCCTACCTTTTATATTGTCATTAGTAAATATCATTTATTGTTACTAATAGAAATAGTAACACTGAAGAGAAAGTTTCTTGAATTAATTCCTAACATTGTTCAATTGACAGCTTCAGGAGGAACAAAGGATGCTTCTGTTTACCTCTGTGATAAACACAACAAAACAAAACAAAACTCTTGATCATCACACCCTGAAGAAAATTGAAGTAAATTACCCAAAGATGTGGGTGATGCCTTAGTCTCACCTTCAAAATCTCATTTTGTAATTTTAAACAATACAGCATACTTGACCAAAGGACAATGCTTTAAAATGATTAAAGTAAGTATATCTTTATTTTTTCAATGTTTATTTATTTTTGAGAGAGAGAGAGAGAGAGAAAGAGGAAGCAGGGAAGGAGCAGAGAGAGAGGGAGACACAGAATCCGAAGCAGGCTCCAGGCTCTGAGCTGTCAGCACAGAGTTTGATGTCGGGCTTGAACTCACGAGCCATGGAGCTGTGAGATCATGACCTGAGCCAAAGTCAGCCTCCTAACCAACTGAGCCACCCAGTTGGTTAAAGTAAGTATAGCTAACAAATATTATCTGGTCTCCATTTCTATAGAAATTCTACATTTCTCATTATAGAATTTTGAGAGAGAAACCATTTTTGAGTTAATTACCTGTATCATTTACTAATCATTCACTGAATAGTCTAGTACTCTTAAGCTTTATCTAAACCTGTTAGATAAGACATCAATATACTTAAATATAGTCTTTTATGCACAGCAAAAGAAAATGAACACAACAAACACACAACATACACACAAAAGAAAATGAACACAACATACACATACAAAACACAAAATCCCTTTGAATTAACCTGTGACCTCTTTCTACAAGAAACTGTTAACTTCTTCTTGCAATGTGTCATGGAATATTTATTTGTTTCTTTCTCTGCTCATGGGCAAGTGGAAAAAGAAAATCAAATAATATTGCATGCAGCCAATTGTAGTCCCAATGAAAATCCTATGGTAGTATTTTTCAAACAGTAGATTTTCTTTTGCTTACACTTTAAATTTAATTTACCCTTTCTGATTCAAAGACTAGTCAGTCCTCAGCTTTTCACCATGCCTACCACCACCAGCACCATCGTCTCGTAGATTATCCTCCTCCACTTCTCACATTTTTTTCCCTTCACTCTCACTTTCATCCCTGCTGTACACATTCTTTAAAATCAATATTCTGTCAATTTCCTTAGGACATGAAGAATGTTTGATACTGGTCTATTGTTTTCTTTTGAAAGATCCTGGATTAATTAGCATTCAACTTATTAACAGGATTTAACCTTTCAAAAATACAATAGAATAAAATATAATGATTTCTCCACCATGATCGTCCTTATTACTGAAATCATCACCATTTAAATTAAAGTCAAGGATCACAAATGATTGCAACAGTTAAGTTTATGTGTCACCCTGGATGGGCCAAGGTGCCCAGATATTTGGCCAAATGTTATTCTGGATTTTTTTGTAAAGGTGTTTTCTAGGTGAGATGAACATTTAAATAGTAGATATTGCATAAAGCAGACTACCCTCTGGAGACTAAACTCCCTCCAGGAAGAGGGAATTCTACCAGCAAACTGCCTTCATATGTAAGCTGCCACTTTTCTGTGAGTTTCCAGCCAGTTGGCTTCTATAATCACATGAGCCAATTTCTTAAAATAAATCTCTCTTTCTCTCTCTCTTATATGTATTGGTTCTGCTTCTCTGGAGAACCCTAATACTATTATATAGTAAAAGTTCATTTTTTTATTATCATACAATATTGAAATCCTACTTTTTTGTCTCTCAATATTTCTTGGAAAATATATAGCCAAGCAATGTAAAGGGAAATTAAATTTTATAATTCAATATCTAACTATAACTTAAAAATATAAAATGACATATATTTTATATAATTCATATAGTTTTATGAAATATATATTGTTACTTTATAAAATATATAAACTATGAAATATAATATGTTGTAAAGTATGTAATACATGATTATATAAGCATACCTGTTTGATACAATATCTAGAAATTCTGTATTTTATGTAACTCATATGTGGACATATGCATTTTATAAATGAAATCATACAGAATTGACAGAATACCATTAATCATTCACAAACATTTATTGGAGGCTTAGATTCTAAATTGGCATCCTGCAGGAAATTGAGGCTATAAAGGTAAATTATGTATTTTTCTTATTAATCACTCAAGGAGATAAGTGGTCTACAAGGAGGAAGCAAATATAGAGAACACAGTTCAAAATATATATGATATATATATAGTATAGTAAATTATTATATTGATATTGTATGTACATAGTACAATGGTCGATGCTTCTTAGGCCAAATTGTCTGATGGGCTCAGTAAATTCTGCAGCAAAAAAAAATAAACTTTGCCTAGATTATTTCACTGTCCATTTTGTATCAGATAATGAACAAATAATCTCTTTGAAAATTAGGAAATTACATCTTCATTCAGTGAAATTTCATCTTAAAAGTTCTGTTTATATGCAGAAAAAAATATTTCTATTTACGCGAAGAAGGATGTGTATTCGTGCATGTTTGAAGAGAGAAACACAAAGTACTATTGGTACCTGTTAAGCATCGAGGACATGCATGGATCAATCTAATTCAATATATACTCCCAAACTATCAGGTGTAGCAGGATAATTAACGTTTATTCTACCTACCTTTTTTCCACTCCAAAGGAAAGTACTTTACAATTCTTTAAGAATATTGGCAGAGAGTCTAGCTGAAACTTCCTGAAGTCAACAGATTTCCTTGCCTTTGTAAAGATCTTTTATTTCTTGCAAGATTAACCTAGGCAGTCCAAGAAGAGAGATTAAAAAGAGAGTGAATTTGAAGGCTGCCAAAAAGATGGAGATTCTTCAAGAACAGGGAGAAATTTCAGAAATACCAAAGATTGTGCTAAGGAGAGAAGAGACTCTGTTCCAAACTCTGACAACATCCTCAAGAGGTAGAAGATGCCCAAAAGAAGAGGGTTACTTCATATGGCTTAGACAGGTAGAATCTGGGGAAGCAAGACTCCCAGCATCAGTAAAGATGCCCAGATTCTGTGGCATGGGGACATGGCATGGCCAGACCACAGAGGGCTGGCAGTAGACAATGGACATCTCAGTGCCAACTATTGGGTTCCCAAGATTAGACAAGTTTGACGAACTATGTCACTCCATTTAAGATGCCCTGACTTCCTCCACACTAGATGTGTGGGGTGCAGGTTAAGAGAACTTAGGTATGAATAAAACGAAATTGTTCAACAGACCAGTGGCTTGATTAATTTAAAGAAAAATAAAGAAATGTGATAACTGTAACATCACTAAATTGATTTATAAGGATTTGCATTCACTGCATGGGTTTCTATTTTTAGATGTAGAACCTGATGTAGACATTGGAAAATTTAAGAGGCTTTCATATTTGTACAACCAATAAGTTCCTTTCACACCCAGTTCTCTCTGAATTCAAATCCGGATTCCTTAATATCTTGTTTCACTGCCTATACTCAAACTGTATTTCTTCTTCAAATTATCATCACAAGGCTAAAAACAAGCTCATAATTGAAGCCTTGAGAAAAATTGAATTATAGAAATAAAATTGCTAAGTAATAATTACGGCAGGTTCTTCTATTCTGATGAAGATATTTCTTGTAATAATACAAGAGGTAATTTAGTGATATACATAGTTCTTTCCCAGCATGAACTGAATAAAGTCCTATTGTAAAATCAACTGATTTTCCAAAAAAAATTATTGTAGATGCATACATAACTTTGAATATCGGGTCCACATCTTTGTGTGTAGTCCAAATTTTCTTCTATTAGTTTTACATCTATACTTTAGAATTATTGAATGATCTCATTTTTTGAATTTTTTGTGAGCATAGTTGACACACGATGTCACATTAGTTTTAGTTACACAACATAGCGATTCAACAACCCTACACATTATGCTGTGCCCACCAAGTGTAGCTACCATCTGTCACCATGCGACGCTATTACAATGCCATTGACTATATTCCCTGTGCTGTATCTTTTATTCTCATGACTTATTAACTCCATAACTGGAAGCCTGATTGAATAATCTCTTGATTGTGATGCTTTTGTAATCAAATATACTTCTAAAAGTATATTTCCAAAAGAAAGATTTATGTTATTTTTTTAAATCATAAAAATAAATTGGTCTCCATGAAATGTGACAGTATGTTTTATTGTTACTTCTAGTGGTGAATAATATGCAGTTTAGCTGATTGAAAACCAAGATACCAAAGATAATAATATAAATCTCTACAGAATTGTTTTAAAATGAAGCAGATAATTAAAAAATATATTAAATTATTTGGTCAACTCTGATAATAAATGTGTGCCCTAATTACTGACCTTTGGATCCAATTTAGAAGACATAATTTAGAAATTTATAGCGGGGTATCTGGGTGGCTCAGTCAGTTGAGTGTCTGACTTCAGCTCTGGTCATGATCTCACCGTTTGTGATTTTGAGCCCCGCGTTGGGCTCTGTGCTGACAACTCGGAGCCTGGAGCCTGCTTCAGATTCTTTGTCTCCCTCTCTCTCTGTCCCTCTCCTACTCTCACTCTGTCTCCCTCTCTCTCCAAAATAAATAAACATTTAAAAAACATAAAAAAAAAGAAATTTATAGCATTAGGGATCAGAAAATATATGCACAAAAATGCTATACCAAGCCAGGGTAAAACCTGAGGCAAAAGTAAAAATCAGTAGTACTGATCCTGTCTTTATTTAAAATTTCCTATTTTGTTCATCATTGATCCTAGCATTAATTTTTATTTTAAAAATATTGCATTGAAACATTTATCTTGATGAGTGAGATTTTTTTTGATGTGTCCTTAAATTTTACACAGGAGAGCACCTCACTCTCCTCACCCTAGCCATGGTTCTCACCACACCTACATTGTACAGATTCTAGAATGTTGAGTGCAATGCCTAGAGAAACCATGTGAGGAGATAATAATCTCTTTGGCCATAAAAGTATATAAAATGATGGAAGTATGCAAAATCTGAGCTAGTGTAATAAATTACACATAACATGGCATTCATTTCTTGACTAAAGACTCATTCCCCAATCCCCCCCTCTCTCTCAAACACAACACACAAAGAAATTTACAAACATATTAACTTATTTTTAGAGTTAGTACCAAAATAAGAAGAAACTCGGAATGTTTTGACACACTTTTAAGCTTTACTATTATTACCCATTTAGGATTTAGAGATTCTCTCAACAATAGTTAACTGAACTATTGATTGCAACGTATCTGAATAGTCATTACTTTTATTTTAATAATTCATTAAAAGTCTAATTAGCATCTGTATTTGGGAATTTTCAGTTAGACGGCAGGTATAAAATATACCTCCTGGAATTTTTAGCCTTTTTTTTCATTTCTATACTTTTTGTTTGATAATAATGCAAATACTTCACTACATAGCAAGCCTGAAGGATGGGATTTGGGAATTTGTACCATTCAGTATATCCTCAGTAGTCACCAGGTAAACAGAGTGAGACTCTGTGAAATAGAACATAATGAAAGTCGTAGTAGGAAAATCATGCCAGAGTTTTCATGTAAAACTATATTCTAAGTGTATTTAATCACAAACAATAACTATAGATTTTATAGTACACTATGATTCACAAGTTACACTCATTTTTTTCCACCCAAATTAAATAACAACTTTAGAAGTTAAGTGTGGGTAAATTGTTACTTATTTTATTTATAAGAAAGCTGGCAGGAAGCCTCCTGAAGGTTGCATGAGAGACACATTGTATTATGTTCTCTACAAAATGTGAGTCAACATTTTTATCAGATGCATGTGATGCCAAGTTTACAGACTTAGTTCACACAGTAGGTTTGGTTTCCTAATCCAACAGAATAGTTCAACATTTGGTAAGCCAGAGAGATACATAGTCAAAATATGAGGGTTGAGATGTTCCAAAACAGCCACCAATATCCTTCTCTCTGTATTTCATCAGTTCTAAAACCAAAGTCAGAATTACAGCATAAAAATATCTCTGGCTAAATAAAAGTCTTCCATGGAAAGAAGAAGTAAAGCCCTCCCGTAGTCTCTTAGTATTAATATTAATACAAGCTGGCTCATGTAGTTATCTAATGTCACCCTGAAACTTTGAGACCCTGAATGGCTGGGATAGAGAGACCAGATAATTTTGGGGTGCCTGGGTGGCTCAGTCGGTTAAGTGTCCAACTCTTGATTTCAGCTTAGGTCATGATCTCACGCCTCGTGAGTTCTGGCCCCACCTTGGGCCCATGTTGGGCTCTGTACTGACAGTGCAGAGTCTGCTTGGGATTCTCTCTGTCTCTCCCTCTCTCTTTGCCCTTCCCCTGCTCACCCTCTCTCTCTCTCTCTCTCAAAATTATAAACTTTTTTTTTGAAAAAAGAAGAAAGAAAGAAAGAAAGAAAGAAAGAAAGAAGAAAGAAAGAAAGAAAGAAAGAAAGAAAGAAAGAAAGAAAGAAAGAAAGGAAGAAAGACCAGAGCCTCAATAGCATGGGGGAGAGAACAGAGACAATTTCTCTAGGCCTGTCCAGGATGAAGCCAGACAATTCATTTTGTCTGAGGGGAGACCAAAGAGAGAGGGAGTGACAGGATTGCAGCAGTAAAAGATAAACAAAAACAGTTATGTGCCATTTTTGCAGTTTTGTCAAGGACTAATATTGTTTGTATACTCTGGACAATTAAACCCTCTGAGATATTTTCTATATTAATTTAAAATATTATTATTATTCCTTCTAAAGTTTTTATGTATACAAATGCACATCCTTCCTTTGTATCCCCAAAAAGACACATTGCTGCTTCTCTTTTAAAAACTTATTTCTTCATAATCTGTACTAGATTTACTCTTATCTTGGAGGATCATGTTCTTACATAAATTAAACATTGTTCCCAGCCATGAACATTGGAAACACAAAACTCACTAGGCCTTTTCCTTTTTTTTTTTTTTTTGACCACAAATAATATGCCTAATCCTCTTTTTAGTATAATGTGTGTATTTTATTTTTGTATTTACCAATTACCTCCTTCCCAAACCCACAACCTTCCTTCAATTTCCCATAAGCTATTGTAATAGGCATCTTCTCTGATCCATTTTGTATACAGCTGCTATATTTTCTTTATAAAACACAATTTTACTCATGTCATGTCCCCATTCAAAAACCTTGAGCAATTCTCCATTGCCAGATGAAAACTATGCTATTGCAGGCTGACATTAGAAGAGCTTTACAACTGGACAACCTGACTTTCCCCTCATGTTTCCCATCATTTTCCCATTCACTGTGCTCAGGCTACACAGAATGATTTCTCCACATGAAAAAATCTAGTACATTTGCTCATAGGATTCAATACTCCTGGAATGTCTCTTGTGACCTTCTTTTATTAGTTAATGACTACTACTAATTACATAATTAGTTAATTATGTTTTAAGACCCATCTCAAACAAATGTCATCTGAAAGGGATGCTTTTCCTGATTCCATGAGATCCTTCTTTAGACTTTCCACAGTGTCCTGTTTATAGTGTATGATCCTTTCGGCCTTATATTGTGGTCATTTATATATTTCTTATTCCCCGCAGAATCAGACAAATCTTGAAGAGAGTAGTTTTGCTGATTCACTTTTAAATAGTCCATTGTGGGGCGCCTGGGTGGCGCAGTCGGTTAAGCGTCCGACTTCAGCCAGGTCACGATCTCGCGGTCTGTGAGTTCGAGCCCCACGTCAGGCTCTGGGCTGATGGCTCGGAGCCTGGAGTCTGTTTCCGATTCTGTGTCTCCCTCTCTCTCTGCCCCTCCCCCGTTCATGCTCTGTCTCTCTCTGTCCCAAAAATAAATAAACGTTGAAAAAAAAATTAAAAAAAAAAATAAATAAATAGTCCATTGTGCCCAGAATGAAACCATGTACTATGTAGAAATCAAATGGAACTTGGTTAAACTTTTAAAATAATCACCTGTTACATCATAAGTGAGTTCATACAATCAAAGTGGTTTTTCTGAAAATCTTAGCAACACACAACTTATATACGCTTTCTTTCATTCATCCATTTGTTAATTTTGCATATTTTGAGGATCGAGTACTGAACAAAACAGATGTTAGCCTCTAGAAAGAAAGGCAGAAGGAAAAAGTGGAAGAAAAAATAAGTTCAATAAGTTGTCATTTATATTATGACGGTGAAAGATATGAAATCAAAATCTTCCAGAAAGCAAAGTATTTCTCTCCCCAGATTCTGCTCACAAATACAAGATAGCATCCAATCTATGATACACTTTAAATCAAGACATACATACTGTTTTCTTTTTTAAAATAGAATTAATTACCACAATATTCCAATACAGTGCATGAGCAAAGATGTTGTTCTTTGTCTTTATCATCCATGTGACATTATCATTTCAGGATTCAGAAACACAGAGCAAGAGGAAAAGA
Organism: Felis catus; assembly: GCF_018350175.1. Taxonomy (NCBI): domain Eukaryota; kingdom Metazoa; phylum Chordata; class Mammalia; order Carnivora; family Felidae; genus Felis; species Felis catus. The sequence continues at coordinate 48,580,697 of NC_058384.1, read as the reverse complement.
CACAGCAGAATGGCCAGGAAAGGCTATTTAGGCTGAATAATAAGGAAAAGTTAGGCAGTTTACACCGTGGTAGAAACAATTTTTACAGTCTGCAGGAATAGCATCTGAAAAATCTGGAGAGAGAAGGAAGTATAGCGAAATTTTGGAAATAAAGTACTTCCATATGACCACACCTTAGGGTGCAAACCAGAGAATGATAGGATGTGACATTATACCAAGGCACATAACTGACAGACCTTGGTATCTGGATATGGGAGGAAAGAAAGAAAACTACACATCAGAGGGGTGGAAGCTGGTGCCTCCGCTCTTACAAACACACATGCGGTTGACTTTTCATACTCTTCATAGCTTCTTTCCTATGAAATACGATGAAAATATTAACATTCTTTCTTTCAAGGCAAAAATAAAATGATTTCAAGTCTCTTCCCTAATACTCATACTAATCCATTACTATGTCTTTTCAAAATGCATGCATTCAAAAATATTATGTCAGTTTTCATTCCTTTGTATTTTGTTACATTTTCATTGCTCTCATATTAATCAGATCCAATAACCCCTTGGGGACAGCAGCCACATCAAAAAGTTTGGTAAGTAGATTTTCTTAAAATGCCAGAGTGGCTTGGTTTATTGTTTAAATTCCATTTTTCTTCTGAAAAGAAATTTAAGAGGTCCCAAAAAATATATTTCAGTGGTGTGTTCTCAGTCGTCTTTCGATGAGTGGTGCTTAACTAACTTAGAGGGAAGATAAAAACTAAGAATGAATCCGAAGATGGATAATTACCAAGAAAGTGGGTACCCGTGGCACTTCATAAAGCATCTGGAAGAATTTGCAATGAAATTCAGTTTTACGTAATGCATTAATCAGTTGATAGGCTAGGCTACTCTAACAAAGATATTTCAAAATTTAATGGCTCACCAACTATGAGATTTACTTATCTCTCACATATCAGTCCAGAGATGAGCAGCTCAAATTCTATCCAGAATCCTATTCCAATCATCTAGAGAGCCTGAGAGCTTTTCTCTTGTCTCTCAGCCTTGTCATACCTATGATCCAGCCAGTAAAAAGAGACAGGAAAAATTGGAGAACAAGAAATTCTCTCATAAAATTATGATCATCCTCATTGTTTCCATTTGTATACTCTTGACCTATTTCCACTCACATGGCTGCATCTCGCTGCAAAGATAGGTAGCAATGTGCTTAGCTAAATCTCAGGGATTGCATCAATAAAAAGAAGAAAAGGATAGTAGTGCTGTGAGGCGGTTTGTAGATGCCAGCACACAAATTGACATCTCAAAAAAATGAAAAACTAAACTACAGAAGATACAGCGAAGCTCCTTAGATGGTAAACATAAATACATTGGGAATTTGAGAGAAAAACAATCCAAATAATAATTCTATGATGATGGACTCCAAAGCTATTGATTTTTACTGAGAAGAAAGAAGTAGAAGTCACTGTAGCATGCTCCCTGAATATATCAATGCAGTGTGGCTTTCTGGCTAAAAAGATTTAGAATACCAGGAGCAATGAGAAATAGAATGTAATTTTACCCTTAAAAGAAAACATCTTAACTGGACAATCGAAGTACCAGAAATAGTGATACACCTTAGCATCTTGAGAGGGAGATAAACAGGAGAGATAAAAGAAGTACCTCACATAAAGGAGAAACATCTGATAGTACTTGTTATTCCAAAACTGAAAAAAATTAGATTCCATAATATCTTCTACATAGTAGTGGATGATGCACTTGTAAGACTATATTCAAGGAAAATGAAGGTTTGGGGGGACCTTTTGTTAGCATTCTGAGACTGTCACGGATGACTTCCTCAGTCAGAATACTTTCAAAAGTATTCCCTTAGTAGCAGTGTCAGTCAGAGACAAATATTGGGTATAATGAACCAAAAATCTGGCTTTATTTTTTAAAGATATTGCTAAAGATTGTGAGTGTGTAAATCACAGTCCTCTTGGTTAATCGCCTATATCATTAATACTGTTAGAGTCTGTGGTTTACAGATAAAATGAGTGTAATCTGAAGAATTTAATTAGAAACTCAAATCTTAGTGTTTCCCATTTTTTCTTAATCGAATATATTAAATTCACTTTTCTATTAGAAATGTACTACCTCTATAAGAGTTAAGCAATGATATTGACCCCAAGGCAAATTAATACTATCTCAAAATTTCTATCCCTTAAGTGAAAAGAAAAATGTATGTATTAATCATAACACATTTCAACTGAAGTAATAAAGTTCTCCAGTGAAGTTCAAGTTCAAGGACAAAAGTTTTGCATCTTGAAGTTGCATGTTTGTTATTGTCATTAGATGCTCGTCCTCCTTAAAACAAAATATAGGATCGTCATTGTTTTGAAATAATGATAATTTGTCTGGCTCACTTTCCATCCATATAATGCTCTGACCCATTTGCCTAGGAGTTAGAGGCTTCTTCTGAGAAGTTTGTAAACATACTATCCCATGTGACAGTACATGAACTTCCAGATAGCTCTGAGAGACTGGGAGAAGAACACAGAAGTATAGAACAGTTTCAATAAAACCAAGGATCTTGTATTATTGTACTTATCTCTCCATTGAGCCTGTACTAGTATATTTGACTTCTTAATTCTATTCTAATAACCTCTTATTCTATTCTAATTAACTAACCATAATTTGTTCAAAATCATAAGGTTAGATAAAGCAGGATTCTAGCCATTTTGAGCACTTACAAAGTACAGGTTCAGTGTTAGAAGCTCTGCATATCTTACAGACCCTATAAATTTCACTAAGTCTTGCCAGGGTAGATATATTCATGTTCTTCTCTAACAACTGAGGTTAAGAAAGCTCAACTTGCCCACATCCATATAGAAATTAAATGGTAGGGCTGTAATCCTCTAATAAGAATTATGAGTAAGCTGTAATGAACCCACACAAGTGAAAATAAAGCAGAAAAGATGGCTATATAAATTTGAGCTTTATTTTTAATTTTTTACTATTTCTTGCTAGATTTCTTACATCCTGCCTCTCCATACTGAGCTCTTGGTGAGCAGACCAGAGTGTTTTTGTGTGAAATTTTTGTTGTTTTACAGCAGCAACAATTTGAGCATTCAGTAGAATATAGAAAATACTTGTTAATGTATCTTAAATTGTTGATATTTGAACGTGTTGGAATGAATAGCATTCATTGCTTTAGAACCATAAAGGACCATCCAAATCTGTCCTAATCCCCTGCTTTTCCAGTGGATAAACCAAGGCTCTGAAATGACTGTGCTCTTCCCCATCATTCAGATAGAAGTGGCAGGAAGAGGATGTGCACCCCGTCTTCTAAATCTGGCGATGTTCCCACTACATTAGCTTCTTGTACATAAAAACAGTACTTTCAAACTGCATATTATAGTTCCTGCCTTCCCTAACTTTAAGAGTGTCTCTTCTATTTGGTCTCTTGACTGCCTCTTGCAAGAGAGTAGCTCACCAACTCAAATTTCAGAGAGCTCCAAGAAGCAGATTTTCCATGACAGGGTCTTGACCATTAAATTACCTTCACTTTTCTTCTGACAAAATTCAAGTTTATTAAGTTTCAAGATGTTGCCCAAGGACTATGGCTAAATATAAGAGAAAGATTTATGCTTATAAACAGTTATTTTTCCTTTATTGTGTAAGAAAACTCAAGATACCATCAAATAAACCAGAGAACAAGAAAATGAAATTTTAAAATAAAGTATGTTTCTCTAATACTCTTCCTTATTTCTGTTTTTCAAACATATGTGTGTATGTGTGCATATGTGTGTGCAATATACATAAAGTATACATAAACGTAAATTTTATGTATATGTTTAGAAATATATACATGTAATTTATATGTGCTATATATACATATCTAACCTCGCCTTTCTTGAATTTATGTCATTTAGCAACATAAATAAAACCTAACTCTTTGTAATTGTGTGTCCAACTTTTGATGGAGAAAACTAAGAAAATAAATGTGAGCTCGGTCTCTCTGCTCCCAATTGCATTAGCAACTACATGCCTGAAATTGTTTTTAATATTCATCTTTTGGAGTACCTGGGTGCCTCAGTCAAGTTTAGTGTATGATTTGGCTCAGGTCATGATCTCGCTGTTCATGAGTTTGAGCCCCACATTAGGTTTGCTGCTGTCAGCCTGTCAGCACAGAGCCCACTTCAGATCCTCTGTCCTGTCCCCCTCTCTCTACCCCTCCGCCCACTTGCATTCTTGCAAAAAACAAATAAATATCAAAAACATATATATATATATATATATATATATATATATATATACACACACACACCTTTGGTCCTCTATGTATTCATCAACTCAGAACATCCCTCTAAATAATGCTTTCAGGCTATAATATTGAAAAATTTGAGACGGGCACCTATTAAGCTATTCAAACCTTATAATACATAAATTATACACATATTTAGTTACGGTGTCACCTACAACAATAAGAAAGCTTTAGTCAGCATTATTAAAGCTCCTGACAGGTGACCATGTTTGAGGAGGAACAGCCCAAAGTTCAATTCCTGAAGAACTATGAACTATAGCTGAAAATAATTATTTACATTCATTCAATTTTGAAAAACGAAAAAGATGTGGTTTTTGGCTAAGTCTAAATTGTGTGTTTTTAAAAAACGAAACTGACATATAAACTGAACATGACCTAAGTGGTGTGTGTGTTATTGAGTGAATGCCGTGCTAGAAGAAAATGAGCATGGGGAGAAAAGACTATGGGAACCTCATTTTTAAATGTTTCTCTCATAAGAAAGACTCTATTACTCATTATTATTTTATGTGCCTATTACAGAAAATATAAGCAATCTGTATTTGTGCAGTTAGATAATAATTCTTTCCAAACTCCTATTGAAAAGAAAGAGGGAGTGACATCCTTTGCAGAATCCTTAGAGAAACATTCCTCTCCAGGGAGTTACAAGCATTACTGTACTGCTAATGACATTCTGATGCATATCTTTGGGTACACATGTGTATGCAATGCTCTTGGAATTATCAGATCATAGGTTTTGTTCTGCAGATGTTCAGCTTTAAAAGATACTTCCAAGCAGTTTTCTAAAACCATTGGAACTACTTACACTCCCGTCAGAGCTGTATGAGAGACCCTGTTGCTCTATGGTAGCCTTGCCTACCCTGGGTATTGCCATTTTATAAAAAGCTCTAGACCCTGTAGTGAGTGCATAGCGGTTTCAACTGTTACTTCTCTGATGACTAATATTGATGGTCGTCTTTCCACATGCGTATTGGCCATTTAGATATCCTCTGTTATGAAGTGTGCTCGCTTAACTCTTTTACCCACTTATCTTTTAGTTGAGCTGAATGTCTTTCTCTTGTACGAGTTCCTTGTGTGTTCTGCATGCACACTTTTTGTTTGGTTATGTATTGCGGATATTTTCTCCCACTCTGTGGTTTGTATTTTCTTTCACTTAATGAGGTTTATTAAAACACATTCACACACACAATTATTTTATACATAGGGAAAAAGGCAAATAAGTTTTCTGCATGAAAACAGATAACCATAAGTAAGAAAGAAACCATATTTAACTCCTGTTATACAGTAGGAGCTTTAATAAATATGTCTTGAATTAACCAAAAGATGACAGCACACATTTCGGTTCTGTTCAGTGAAGTTCTTATCCACATATTGCCTCAATATTTTGTCCAACACAATAATGGCAGCTTTCTAAGGGAAAAGCATCACGATGAAGAAATTTTTCGAAAATCTCAGGACTTTATGCATTTCCCACTGACGAAAGAGAAGCATGGCCCACCCTTCCTAAGAATTATAAACAACTATTAACAAGTTTTTTGAATTATTTATCCAGGTAAATATACCACAGACTATTTGACTTTTAATATTATTTCTTTTTTTTTTCAAGTACACTTCACACCCAGCACAGAGCCCAATGTGGGGCTTGAACTCTCAACCCTGATATCAAGACCTGAGCTGAGATCAAGAGTTGGACTCTTAACCAACTGAGCCACCCAGTGCCCCTACTTTTATATTATTTCTAACTCAAGAAGATGTGTTTAAGGAAAGAAACAGTGAGTGTATAAAAATATTAAGTGGTAGAAAAGGAAATTTAAAACAATTGTATCTATTGGAAGTGTTTAAGATTTTAGAATGAGACTATTTCATGTTGAATTCAATGTTCACAATCATGTTTAACAGTATAACATGATGACTCCTTAATTATAATATAATTATTTATAATTTAAAAAATAAAGCTTTATTTGCAAACTGTCTTGGACAGTGTTCCTGGATTTTTTTAAAAAAAAGTCACTTGAAACCTGAATAAAAATCACCAGAGCAGACATGAAAGTGATAAAGCATTATATATATGAACAGTTTCTCTTGAACTTTGAAAATTGCTCAGTTGAAGGAATATACATAAATCCATATAAACAAAGCAAGCATTTTAAAAAGTCATTTTAATTTTGTGAATACTTCCTATAGCTCTTAAATATTTCAATAGTTGCAATCAATTAGAGAATCTATTAACATTTCCTATTGTCAACTCTACTGTGTCATAAATATATATCACTTCTCAAGGTGAAATCATAAAAAGGACCATTTGAGGAATGATACATTCTTTTAAATACTAGCCTTTTAACAGTGGCATAAAACAAGTACAGCTGCAATAATGTCACTAATGTGGTCAACCACTGACATCTATTGGCAAAAATAAGCACACAAGGTTTGGTTAACATAAATGCACGTACGATTTTTTTTTTAATGGCTTGAATTTAATAGTAATACTTACTTAGAAACCAATGTTAGGTATAGTTCGGTTAAGTTGTATAAGGACATAGGAAACTATTTAAAATCCATAGCCCTAAAAACTGAAGTTAGGAGTTAGAAGTGACTTAAATCCTAATTTTATTTTTTTCCCTCATAACAGTACAAATTAGAGAGCCAATGTTGTTGCTGTTCTAAAGAAACACATCTGGTTTCAGGTTTGGAAAACTTTATTTTGTAATTTGCCAAAAGGTTAGTTAGTCAAGCTGAGAAAATGCATAGTATTCCTAACTTTAAAAAAAAAAAAAAAAGAAAAAAGGGGTACCTGGATGGCTCAGCCCATCGAGTGACCGACTCATGATTTCAGCTCAGGTCATAATCTCACGGTTCATGGTATCGAGCCCCTCAATATCGAGCCCCTCACTGGGCTCTGCACTGACAGCATGGAGATTCTCTCTCTCTCTCTCTCTCTCTCTCTCCCTCTCTGTCTGCCTCTGTCTTTCTCACTCTCTCTCTCTCTCTCACAATAAGGAATCAAACTTTAAAAAAAAAATAAACAAGAAAAATAAAGAAAAGAAAAGGTGTCTTCTTAAATTTTCAAGCAAATTAGGTAATAGTTTCATGTCTTTGTGCACTTTCATGGGCTTTTTATTGTCTTTACTCCATCCTTTTTCCCCCCACTCCCTTCCCCTACTAAGTAGCACTTCCTTGACTCTTCTCCAGAGATTTTAAGACAATGGTGCATTATCAAGGTGCCATTGCACTAACAAGATTATGGATATATCATCATTGATTTATACATGCATTTATACATAAAAGACACATATCTTTTAAATGTCTCTGCATACTGTAAACTGTTTTAAGTTCTCTAATTCAAATGTAAACAATATAGACAAAAATTCCAGGCTACTGGATTTTTCAACTCACATAGTGAGAGAAAATAAACAGGAAAAAAAATGAAATAAATGGTATAGTAGGCCAGGTGGTGGTGTTATTTCACATAAGGAGAAAATAATACAAGGAAGGAAGATAATGGTAATTGGGTGGGAGACAGGCTTCGGTAGGTTAGTCCTGCGAAATGTAGTTGTCAGATAAGGCGTCACTTGACGTTTGAGCAAACCAGTGACGCAGTGTATCGTGAAGATTGCTACGGAAGGAATGTCCAGAAAGAAGGAAAGGCACATAGAAAGATGCTGAAGGAGAAGGGTGCTCCTAAAGGTAGAAAAGCAGCAAGTAGGTCGTGAATGTAGCTAGGGGGAGCAAGCAAAACGTTGTGTAATAGGAGACAATGTCAGAAAGGTGACAAAGGAATAAATTCTGTAGGGACTTTCAGCCTACTCTAGAACAGGGCTTCAGTTCTCAGTGAGATAGAAAGCCATGGGAAGGATTGGTTAGAGGAATGATATGGTCTGACCTACTTTTTCTTTTTTTTTTAATTATTTATTTTGAGGGGGGTGCAGAGAGTGGAAAAGAGAGAATCCCAAGCGGGCGCCATGCTGTCAGCACAGAGTCTGATGTAGGGCTCAAACTCACAAACCGCAAGAACACGACCTGAGCTGAAATCAAGAGCTGGACAGGTAACTGACCGAGCTACCCAGACGCCCCTAACCTACTTTTTCAAAAGGTCATCCAGCTTGCCAGATTGAAAATAAACTGCAGAAGTAGAGGCAAGGAAATCCCACAGAGAAGACTTCAGGAATCCATAGGGAGCTTCAAACAGCATGGTGGTAATGGAGGTGAGGGAGTCAAAATAGGGTGGTGAATCTCTTGGAAGTAGAATCAGAGGATCTGGGAACTGAATGGAAGTGCGGTGTGAAAGAAAAACAGAATCTAGGGAAAGTCTACAAAGCCAAAATTATTCCCTCTGCAAGCAGCAGAAAAAAATCCTAATGAGAAAGCTAGGGATTGCTCTTTGCCTCCTGCACTTAACTATGTGACAGATTCACGCAGTGAAAGAATCTGATAACGTCCTGAAATCAAGGGCATTGAATTACTTTTTTCATATGATATCCTTGGCCATGGTTGCTGCAACTGAAAAATGTATTATTATCTTTCCAGACATATATCAGACACATAACAAAACACGATTTCAATTTATGATAATACTCTAGTATTAAATTGTTCCCTGTGGGCATTTACTAAATCTGCTTTCCAAAAGCCCCTTCTTCAAGTCACAAGAGATTTATTATTAGAACTCCAGTTCCATTTAACTATAAAATTACAATTAATAATACTTTTCCGTAAAACATAATGTGGTTACCTAATTCATCAGAGCATTTTGGTACTACATCCAGATTTAGAATATGAAAGGGGTAAAGACATTCAATGGTAATACATTTCAGTTCAATAGCGTCTGTAAGTTGGACAACTTGATCTGTTCCAAAGACATTCTGTTGGCCAGGTTACCTGATAGCCACCTCTGCATCAATTATGAGATCCGGATATGTAATCATCAGCTCCACATGAAGACACTCTGGGAGGCAGACTCTAATTTCCTTGTATTTCCTCCAACTCGTGTTGTAGATCTAAAAGTGGCCATAAATCCTCTTGCAAGCTGTTACTCTCTCTATCCACTATATGCAGACCTTTTTAGGAAAGTTCCAAAAAATAAAAATAAAAAATACCATCCTTCACAACATTTTCCTGAAGTTTTTGGCAAAATAATTTGTATTCAAATGCCTACTTCTTTACCGTCTCTTTTGTCCATTTTCTTTTACAACATTGTTTCTGAAGTTCACTCTTTGCTCTTTCTGATCACTGTATTCATTTTAACTTCATGCACTTATTACTCAATTCTAAGTGCACTTATCTTGGAAATAAAAGCCCTTTAGAAATACAATCTATTATCGTATAGTATAACTCAAAGTGTAGGTGGTTCCCTTTAAAACCATATTTTCTGTGTGCTTGTACGTGTGTGTGCACGCTCATTCTCATCAGGAGCTTTAAAATTTTCTTCTTTTCTTGGTTCTGACCTTCCATTTTCAATATCCTTTGCTTCTCACTGGATTGTGAATGTGCCCTTTCCCTATGTCTGAAAATCTTTCAACCTTCACCATTCATTCTAAGAATCAGCAATATGTTATGTTTTTATAGAACCTTTCTTCCAGGGAACAGAGAGTGTTTCATATATATTGCCACATTCATCCTTAAAATTTCTCTCACAACACCCATAGCCCTGGCTAAACTATGTCTCGGTTGAAACCTCAATCCGTATCTTTAGTTCTTCCTTCCTTGACTGCTTTTCTTATAAACTCTGTAAATCACATTTTCAGAATCCTGCATCTGTAGAAAATAAGCATAATTCTATCACTCAAATGACTTTTCTCTCTAACCTTGTTCTTAGGATTCACCATCTTTATTTCGAAACTTTACCCCAGTCTTCCCGGTCGGCATTAGGTTACTAAGGTCTTGCTACCTCTCTTTGGAATTTCTTTTCTGCCTCAGGACAGTGAAATAAGCTGAATTGACACCATGTTTGTATCTGTTCTTTTCTCAACCACATCACTTATCTTTGCTCCAAATTATAGTTGTGTCACTTTTAAATTTATTTTCCTTTCTACTAATGATTAAAATGCATATTCTAAATTTTATTCGATGTTTATGGACATGCTGAATTCATGTGTTAAAATGCTGGTCCCTTGGTAGTAATAGCCAGAATTTGTTCGTGTTTACTGCAAAGTAGTCACTTTGGTATATGCCCATGCGACTTGCCTCATTTAACCCTTACTGTAAACATAAGGTCTCAATCTTATTTTCTATAGATTAATGATAGAAAAACTAAGGTTTTCAGAGGTTATATAACTTGCCACTGGATGTACACGGTGAGTGGCTGAATATGGACTGAAGTAGCCAAAACATATCCGTATTTATCACTCTACACTGTCTCTACACAATCATCTTGGGTTGAAACTTTAAAAAAAAAGCAGCAATATTACTTTCTCAGAATTCATCAATTACCTATAAAATGCTGCTTTTGGGAGCTAACTCTGGGCTCCAACTGATTCAGAAAACCAATCCAAAATCTGACTATTTACTTAGATAGGATTACCAGTATTCAAATGTAAACATTTTCTCAGACTTGTAAGAAGCCATTATCTTCAACCAGACTTAAAATAATTAATTACCTTCAACATGTATTTTAAATTGAAATGAAACCATTAGAGAAAATTTAAGATGAAAGAATTATCATATAGAAGATACCTCTTCTATTTTTATATCCCAAGCTATCCAGTCCCTGTTTTGTTTTTCTCTGTGAAATGGCCTATTTATATTAGTTAAAGCTAGTCTATTTAAAATAGTCTACTTCTTTACGTGGCATTGGCTTTTCCCTTTGACTTCTTTTTTTAATTTTTTTATTTTAATTTTTTTAATGTTTATTTATCTTTGTGAGCGAGCGAAAGAGAGAGAGAGAAAGCAGGGGAGGGGCAGAGAGAGAAGACACAGAATCTCAAGCAGGCTCCAGGCTCTGAGCTGTCAGCACAGAGCCTGATGTGGGCATCGAACTCATGGACCACAAGATCAGGACCTGAGGCAAAGTGGTTTGCTCAACTGACTGAGCACCCAGGCGCCCCACTCTTTGGCTTCTTAATCCTGAAGACTTAATCAAGATTTCATGTGAACTGGTTTCTTCTCATGCTCATTTTGGTTCAGGCACCTTAGGGACAAAAGAACCATCTTAAATATACAGACATTGAGACAAAAGCAAAAATTAATAATCTAACTTTAAGAATTGTTTGGGTGAAGCTAATGGTTGAGCTAAGTATTTTCTTTTGTAGATGTATCACATTTCAAATACTACACACATAAAACATATTTAACACAGTAAAGAAAAATGCTAAATGAACTACCCAATAGAGGAATAGGAATATATCTCCCAGACAGGTAATACTTAAAGAATATTACTTAATTTGAGGGTATGTGAGAAAGAAAGAGCTAATTATTTGAACTAAAACCCCAAAAGATCAAGACTAAAAATATGACAAACCTATTTATTTAGTTTTTTGATGTAATGTTAGTGTTACAGCACGAAGATAGGCCATATTCCATAAATAAATCATTAGTGCCTCTAAATACTTGAATAGGATGGGCATTAAAGATGATCTCACTATAACGACCATTTAATTGAAATAAGAAAGGTTCAAATTATCTGGCAGATGAAGTGGTTATCTTTTCCTCTCTCACCACTTCCAGTGCATCCTTGCAATCTTAGGCTGATTTAAAAAAAAAAAAATTTTTATGTTTATTTTACTTTGAAAGAGAAGGCGGGGAGGGGCAGAGAGAGAAGGAGACACAAAATCTGAAGCAAGCTCCAGGCTCTTAGCTGTCATCCCAGAGCCCAGCGTAGTCCTCGAACTCATGGACCGAAGTTGGATGCTCAGCAGACTGAGCCACCCAAGCACCCCTAGGTTCATTTCCTTAAAAAAAATACTATTGTATGTCAATTTCACTTCAAGTCTACTTAACAAAGATGGTGTTTATGCATTAAAAGTTATTTCCTGATTAGCTAAAATCAGAAAAAGAGCATATAGCTTTTAAGCATTTTTAAATGCCCTTCAGATAAACTTTGAATCATTGACACTAAAGACTATGAGCCATGCAGTGGCGCCTGGGTGGCTCAGTTGATTAAGGGACTGATTTCAGCTCAGGTCATGATCTCATTCATGATCTCATGGTCTGAGTTCAAGCCCCACGTTGGGCTCTGTGCTTACAGCTCAGAGCCTGAAGCCTGCTTTGGATTCTGTGTCTCCCTCTCTCTCTGCCTCCCCACCCCCACTCCCCCTCCCCACCCCCACTCCCCCTCCCATGCTCTCACGTGTGCGCTCTCTCTCTCTCTCTCTCTCAAATAAATAAACATGAAAAAATATTTTTAAACAACTATGAGCCATGCAGATGTCAAATAAAAAATAAAATTTCCATGCAAACATTTATACCACTTGAAAGTCATGCAAATGCTGCTTTCAGAAAGAGAAAACATACTTGTTTTGTTTTGTTTTGTTTTCTCAAATTAAGTCCTTTCCTCAAAGTACAATTGCAAAGTAAAAATTTACATACTTTTGACTGAAAAAATAATTTAGGTATCACAAGGTAAGTGACTTCACAATGTGAAGGTTTCAGCACACTACATGTTTAGGTACTGGGTTATTAAAAAAAGACACTCAGATAGTCAAGGTTATTGTTGAATTTGATTTATTATACATTGGATGGAAACATCATCCAAATCCTTCACATGAAAGTAACTAAAATCTAAATACCTTGAGTATGGAATGGATTCAATGGTGTTTAGATAGTAAACTTAACCTCAAAAATAATGCAGGTATATGAAGACTGTGTAGGAAAAAATATATACGTATGATAGGGAATATGTCAATATAGAAAAGTTAGCACTTGGGGAAAAAATCATCTAAAAGAAGCACAGATTCTTTCATCCATCCTGTCAACAAAGAGGGAATCAAGAGAGCAAGAAGGAAAGCATTTCCCCCTGCATTTCATTTGTGTGAGTATAAAGAGATTTAAAGTTTGTTATATAAATGAATTTGTTAAAGATTAAAATGATGGCATTTAAAAATAAAAGTGCCAAATATTAGATCCTATTCATCTAATTCAGCAAGTTTAGAATCATAAAAAGAAAAACTTTTAATAGCTATTCATTTGGTAACATTTGCACAAAATAATGTATTGTCACAGATAGTCAGTGAGCTGACACTGTGCCAAGTAGCCTTTGATTCAAATTTGTAAAAGAGTAAGATGAACAAAGGATACCAGACTCCACAGGGAGAAAAAAAAAAGAGACAAGACACAGGATCATAGAACCCATAGAATTTTAAAGCTGGACGGAATGTAAAACCTATCTCATCCTTCTCCTATCTCCTGTGTCTTTTTAGAAAAGCAACTGGAACAAGGAATAATAAGACTTTACTCAAGGGCTGATTACCATGCTCTGAAGTAATAATTATATAAATAAAGAAAATGTAAGATGTTATATATAGCACACAAACCACATTGAATATAAAATTATTCCCTGTATTGTACTTATATAGAGTTGAAATAAATTAGACAGAACTCAAAAGGATAAAAGTACCACTTTTACGATTTTTAAGGTTTAAAGATATACTGAAAGTAGGATTTTCGCTATTTTTCCACGATGTATTTTAAAAATAATTTTGAAAAATGCATGCTCATACAATTATGTCTTATGAAACAGGTCACTTTTTCAAAATACTTTCTACACTTTTAATTTGCAATTTAGAAAGATTTTGGTAGTCAGGGTGCACATTCCCAAGTCAAAAAGTGGTGTCACTCCATTTCTACATTGACTAGTATATGATTCATACTAGGATATATATGCATGTTAGTGGTTTGTACCATGCTCTAAAATTTATGACATCAAATGCTGACAGTTCTTTTCCTTTGTTTGTTTTTTCCTTTGTCTCTAATATTTATCATATTATAAAATATCAATAAATCTTAATATCTCCACCATATATCTGCTTTTTAAAGAATTCAATGCCTTGCTATTTACAGACACTGTCAAAATATAGTATTATCTATAAAACATAGTCATTAAACTTAAAAATGTCAAGTATGCCTTTGGGTTGTTAAGGGGACACTACAATTTTCCATTTGATTTGAAAATAAATCAAGCAGCCACAGCATTCTCAAAGTAACACTATTAATTACTTCTGCTAATTACCTCTGAGCCGAATGAACACTTTGTGAGGAAAGAGTAAAGCAGTCTCTTATGTGGTTTGATTTGAGGAACATCACAGAATCTCACCCCATCAGCCTGCCTCTAACTCTCCCCCTTCCTGGGGCTAGACTCTAACCTTCCCAGAACAGCAAAATCTGTGAGAGCTTTTGTGCTGAGCTCAACTCTCTGCTCTGGTCCTTCTGCAACATTGTCCTCTCCCAAAATTCATCTTCCAGCAGAAATAAGGGGAGAAAAGTATTTCTAAAAGAAGAGACACTCCTGTGCCAAACATAATTTACTTCCTAGTTTTGGCTAAGTTAGTTCTGTCTATATTGGTGGGTTTTATCATTCAGGAGACATCCTAGAACCAAACTAATAGTGATTCATTACTATCTTAGCTGCTCAAGCTTCAAAGAAAAATTATATATTGAAAGAATAAGAATTTTTTTGTTCAACAATTTTTTTGAAAAAGGAATTTTGAAAATGTTCCTTCCAAGAGCTAACATAGACCCTTAAATAATTCTTTGTCATAATCACCATAAAAACATGCAGGTCATTTTCACTTAAAGGTAAATGGAAGACAGAAACAATGTTTGAACATAGTCATGGTGTCCATTGGTACACAAATAGACAAAGGGGAGGGCAGAGTTCAAACTGTCTTAAGAATACAACAAACTTTTTAACAAGAAGACTCATTTTCAATATTTTTTTATCAATTTAGTTTCAAAATGTTTGTTTTCTAAGAAAATTTATCTCAATTTCATATATAAAACATATATATTCTATTTTTGCTGCCTCCTATAGATTATTTAAGAACAAGAAAATACAGGGACGCTTGGGTGACTCAGTCGGTTGAGTGTCCGACTTTGGCTCAGGTCATGATCACAGGATTCGTGGGTTCGGCCCCATGTCGGGCTCTGTGCTGAGAGCTCAGAGCCTGGAGCCTGCTTCGGATTCTGTGTCACCTTCCCTCTGCTCCTGCCCTGCTCGCACTCTTTCTCTCTCTCTCTCCCAAAAATAAACATTAAAAAAAAATTTTTTTAAACAAGAAAATACAAGTATAAGAATTTGGTATTCGGGAAGAATTTCACATGAAACTTTGCTAAGGCTGATGCATACAATTTGCCAAAATGAGATGAACACCTGGGTATTTAGCAAATTTGCCTCAATCTTCTTATCTTTATTTTTATTTAAGAATGGAACCATTAAAATGAGACATTGTGTTTTGGTAAGAAAAGCAAGAGATTTGGTGGCTGATCAATATTGAATAAACTTCTCACTCTGCTAATGATCGCTTATAAGAATTGAGGCTATGCTTCCGATTCTGCGTCTCCCTCTCTCTCTGCCCCTCCCCCATTCATGCTCTGTCTCTCTCTGTCTCAAAAATAAATAAACATTAAAAAAATTTAAAAAAAAAGAATTGAGGCTATTTTTCTGATTTGTTGGAAAGGAGTCATTTTAGTTTCAGAGGGCACTTGTGTGGATAAAGCTGATTACTGAACATAAAATTTCTGCTACAATGCCTGACACATAGTAGACATTTAACAATTGGCAGTTACCTTTCCATTTCAATTTTTGCTAGAGCTGTATAAAGTAGTATTTTTAACTCTTCATTACAAACCATATGTCTTATAATGCTAATAGACTTTATATTCTTGTATCAGTCGCTGACTTATCCTGCTTAAGCTATGTACTGAGGTCAAAGTTGAGGCTAGTATGGCTAGTATGAAGACCGCCATCCTGATTATACTGTACAAGAGTAGTCCATTGTTCTGATGACTACTAAATCAAAGCAGTGCTAAGTGTGCTAGGGAATCGGATAGCAGGCTTTGAGAGTTCTAATCCCTGCTGTGCAATCCTGGTAAGATTATTCAACTCTCCATGTCTCAGTTTCCTTACCTAAAAAAAAAAAAAAAAAAAAAAAAAAAAAAAAAAAAGGTGATAAGGGGAAACTGTTGGAGGATATTCAATTAAGCTACACCTACGGTTGCTGGGAGGTGGAAGCATTTGAGTAGAGAGAAGGTAGGGTGGACAAACGCAAGAAAGAGTATCACAGCAGTTAGAAGCAAAAGACACATAGCAACATGGATGTATCTTTTTAATTTTTTCTTTTTTACCGGTTATTTATTCTTGAGATAGAGAGAGAGGGAGCACAAGTGGGGGAAGGGCAAAGAGAGAGGGAGACCAAATCCAAAGCAGGCTCCAGGCGTCAGCACAGAGCCCGATGTGGGGCTCAAACTCACAAACCTTGAGATCATGACCTGAGCCAGTCATATGCTTAACTGACTGAACCACCCAGGTGCCCCGGATGTATCTCTTTAAAAAGTACAATGCTGGATGAATGGCATTGAGAAACAGATTAATTATTCAAATTAAAATATTTGCATGCAAAATAGCAATCTACATTTTGCAAGAATATATGCACGTGAAATGTTTCACATTACAATGGTTGTATGGGATGTTGAGCATCACAGGACAGTGTAGCAGAAAGTCACTAAGTGCTAACTCTCTAGCCCAAATCATAAAAAAATGTAAAGAAAAGCATGTGCGTAAGAGAGTGTGTTGTAATAAAGGCTCTTTCTGGTAAGAAAAACATTTGCAATCTAAAACAAGAGCTACAAGGAGAGGACTAAAAACTTCATCAGAACATATTTATGATTTACTATATTGTTAATTTAATTTCCTATTGCCACATTAGCAGTTTCAGGAAAAAAAAATGAGAACAGGAAATAGCAGGAGAAGAAACAAAGCAAATTTAGAATTAGCTAATTGACTAAAATGATTGAAAAAATCTTTTTCAGCTTGGCTGATTTTAAATTAATTATTTGTATGCTTTTAAATCTGGCTAGCAAAAAAAAATCATAAAGGCTAATTACAACGCTCAAGGATTTGCAAAGATTTTAATCTCTATGTCATTTATAAAGCCTACAATTAGCATATTTTCAAAGAATAGACTGCATAGAAGGTAATATTATCATGACTCTCTGTCTTTAATTCATTTGATTAAATATCTAGTTTTAAATTGAAGTCTTACATGATGAAAAATCCTAATATTTAAGTTTTAAGCTAAGGATTCATAGCTTTAAAATAAGTATACTAAAGTTGATTAATAAAATCAAGTCAATATTCATAACAAAATTATTGTATTCTGTTAGATTTAGATTTCTATTGAACTCCTTTTTCTACTAAGCACTTATTCAGAAGAAAGAACAATACACCTTGATTTTCCAAAAGAAACTCTTGAAAAATGTCTGTTTTGAAGAATGAGAAACCACCAACTTAATTACTTTTCTCCTCCTCAAGAATATAAAATGATCTAATTTATAATTAGCGTTGTTATGACAAGTATCTAATAAACTTATAATGATTTGACATAAGGGCTGAATTTTCATTGGAACTAGTGGAAAGTTTTATGAGTTGGGGCTTTTCTAATCCCCAAGCATATTGATGAAATCAACTGTAATAAAAAATCATCCTGATCTTTGCAGTTTTCTAATTATAACTTTAGGTGCTAAACACTAAAAGTATAAATAAATAATGAAATTATTGACTTTTTATCAAAAGGAGCAAATTCTTATTGATTTTATTTTTATGCCGTATTACCACTTTTTTATGATTTATTTACATATTCATGTAAAATATCAACATAATGATAAATGGAAAGATTTACTATATGGCTGTACAATTAGTATAAATCAAACTGTTTTCTCATTAACCCCACCTACACATGCTGATCTAATAACAGGAACCCCAATCTGTGGATACTAATATGCTTTTTAATGTAAATTCCTCATTTTTAATGCTTGAAACATATCCTTCATTTTGAGTAGCACATTATATTACCCTAGAATGGAAAATTTGATCCCAAAAAGCAACCAAAACACAAACCCACACCCACACTTACAGATTATAGCAAGCAAATCTTTTGCAATGTCTCATTTTTAAAAAGGAATTCAAAGCCGATTTTTCTTACAATGTCCTTGTAATTGCACAGTATGTTCCCAGGAAATTAAACATGGAACAGCTAATCCAATATCCTGCCCCTTGCAGGGGTCTACAGCTGACACTTCGAGAGAAGTTGACAATCACAAAGACATTCCCCTCTGATTCCTATGTAGGAAACTTAGCCAGAAAGTTCTATTTCCTTCTTTTAGAGCTTGAGGTGATTCATTTGAATATAGAAACATGACATTCAAATACCTAAAATCAATCACAAATTTTTTATCAACTGAAGAAAACCATCTCATGGCAAAAGAGTAATCAAATTAGCTCCTCCAAACTTTAGAGTATCTTTTCCCATCCCTAAACCAACAGTTTCTTCAAATGACACACAGAAGAACTCTTAAAAAGAAATTGGTAAATTTGCATTTCTAGTCAATAGTACATATGGTTTTAATTCATTTCTCCAAATATTTTCCTATCCTGGGTTTGAATTCATAATGATTCAACCACTGTTTAGGTAAACAATAAATACTATTTTCAAATTTGCAATTGAAATGTTTGTAATGATTTTTTTCGGCTCCTTTATTCATTGTCCCTTGCATTTTACATCTCCTAAAAGCTTTTTTTTTAATGCTTATTTATTTTTGAGAGAAAGAGAGACAGAGCACAAGTGGGGGAGGGGCAGAGAGAGAGGAAGACACAGAATCCAAAGCAAGCTCCGGGTTCCGAGCTGTCAGCACAAAGCCTGGGGCTTTGTGGGGCTCAAACTCAGGGGCTCAAACTCAGGAGCTGTGAGATCATGACCTGAATCAAAGTCAGATACTTAATTTAGTGAGCCAGGCACCCCTGTTTTGCATCTCCTAAATCAAGTGTCCTCAGGGTGCCCCCTGGTGTCCCAGGGTCTCCCACCAGTGCCATACTGTTCCCATCCCAGGCTCCCACACCAGAGCACAGCACTCAAATACCCAGCACGCTCTCCAGATTTTGCTGCCTACTGTGCTACTTGTCTTCTCTTCTAGACCTACTGTCCCTCCATTTCTTTAGAGCATAAAGAGTGATTGGCTAAGTAATACGTTGTCTTAAACTAAGTTTGCAATAGCTGCAATTAATTTTCTTTATCAAAATAAGTGTTGTCTAAATGCACTGTGACATTGTGGATTGTATCCTGGATCAGAAAAAGGCAAGCAGCGGGAAACCAGATGAAGTCTAAATACATTTTGGAGTACAGTTAGCAGTAATATACTAATGTTGCTTCTTTAGTTTTGATAAACATACCATGTGAATTTAGTATGTTAAAGGAGAAAGAACAGAATGGTTGAGGAGTCTCTATGAACTCTATTATCTTTGCAACTTCTCTGTAAAACTAAAATCAGTCCAAAATAAATAGTTTCTTTAAAAAACAAATGTTGCTTTTTAAAATAAGGCTTCAGTTTATGAACGAACATAAAGAATAAAGAAGATGGAAATTTCAGGTATAATGACGGTGCTGCAAACAGAAATGAAGAAAGTCACTCCCTGCTCACTTCACCTCACACAGGCAGCCGCCTCTTTTTGCCTTTGCATAGGGTTGGCTGTGGAGGAAATTGCCTTCATTTGCATGACATCTGGTCGGGCCGCGGCTTAATCTCAGATTTACTTTTCAAAGAGATGAATCTTGTTGCATATAGAATGTAGACTTTAGGAAAGCAAAAGAGGGCACAGGTAAACAGTTACGGAGTTGTTGCAGAAATGTCAGGCAAAAACTCTCCTAGACTAGAGCAAGAACAGAAATGGTGAATCAGCGGATACTAAGAAACTATACTGGATGTGGTGAGAGAGAGGAAAGAGGCAAAAATGATTCCTAGGTTTTTTGGGTTTTGTTTTTTGTGTTGTTTTTTTTTCCTCAGGTCACTGAACAGATGACAAAAAATAACTGACTGAAAAAGAAATTACAGGAGAAGGAGCCATTTTGATAGAAGGAAACAAAGACAATGTGCACGTATTATAAATTTGTGGACATTGTAACTAGAGATGACAGGATAAGCTGAGGAGAAGAGTCTGAGATGAGATGAAGATTTGGAAATCATCAGCCTTAAGGTGATATGCATGAATTTGTTGAAGATTACCCAAATAGTTATTGAGATAACCCAAATAAGATATATATTTAGAAGGGAAAAAAGTCAAATGCCATGTGATGGAAATACATAGCCCAGAGATTACTAACCAAGAGATTCACAACCTTATGCTAAGGAGTTTATACCAAAAAAAAGTAACTTGTAAGGAAAACACTGACTTTTAAAAACTGATTTTGCCTCATGTATTTATACCATGTTTCATTATTTATGCCTAAGAAACACCATAACTGATAAAAATATTCAGATAAACATATAAATACAGATATAAATGATACACATGTAATACTTATTAACCGTTTCCGCAGATACACATATATTTCTGTTTAGTCATAATGTTAAAAAATCAGCATTGAGGTTTTCTTTAATATTAAAAGATCAATAAGTCTTATGACCAACAATATACATAGTTACATTTGATTAAAATCAAATTGGCAAAAGCTAGGATGATGACAAATTCTACAAGAATATGCTATAATTATTCTACTTAAATAATATTCTTATGAGGAAAGTTATCACTGCAGTGTAATTATTTGGCTACATTTGGTATTATTCCCTCCTTGTTTAGGTTTCTCTGTAAAAGAGATCTATTTCACTGAAGGATAAGACATTGGTAGTTGCACTTAACAGAGATTTCATGTTACCCTAGTTGCACAATTGAACTAAAAGTCAAAAACATGATTTGCTGTTCCCTTTGGAATAGTATTTCATTTTAATGCGAATTTCACATTGGGAAAATGGAACTAATGATTACCTGGCATGTGGAAATCTGCACATAAAAAACACAAACTTATTCACAGATTTTATATATATATATATATGTGTGTGTGTGTGTGTGTGTGTGTGTGTGTGTGTGTGTATTAGACCTCCACTTACAGAAAAAAAATATATTGGCTTTATCATATTTAATAAACACTGCTTATCTCTTCTAATTTCAATGTTGAAAAATAAGTTATATTGAATCTCACCAAAAGTAGGCTACAAAGTTTATCCTATACCAACAAATGTATTAGTCACAATGTAATCATTTAGAAGCTGAATTGAAATAACAGAAAACTGATGTTTCCAAGAGTAGACTGGAAAAGCCAGACTTCTTAAGCTATGAAAAACCATTTCTCAAGAGAAGAAAAAAATAAGTCACAAAGTGGGAGAAAATACGTGCAAAAGACACATCTGGTAAAGGATTGTTATCCAAAATATATAAGGAACTCTTAAATGTTAATAAGTAGTGCCTGGGTGGCTCAGTCAGTTAAATATGTGACTCTTGATTTCAGCTCAGATCATGATCTCATGGTTCATGAGATTGAGCCCCACATTGGACTCTGCACTGACAGAGAAGAGCCTCCATGGGATTCTCTCTCCTCTCTCTTTCTGCCACCCCCCACCCCGCTCATGCTCTCTCTCTTAAAAAAAAAAAGTCAATAATAAGAAAACAAACAAATATATAAGTCAAAGGTTTTAACAGATATTTCACCAAAGAAGATATAAACATGGCAAATGAGCATATGAAAAGATTCCTCACATCATATGTCACCAGGGAAATACAAATTCAAGCAATGACATATTACTACACACCTCTTAGAATGGCCAAAACCCAGAATGCTGACAATATCAAATGCTGAGAAGGATGCGGAACAGAAGGAACTCTCATTCATTGCTGGTAGGAATGCAAAGTGGTACAGCTACTTTGGAAGACAGTTTGGTGGTTTCTTACAAAACTGAACATATGCTAACCATATAATCCAAAAGTTGAACTCTTTGATATTTACCCAAAGGAGTTCAAAACTTATCTGCACACAAAAATCTGCACCAAATATTTATATTAGCTTTCTTCAAAATTGCCAATACTTGGACACAACCATGAAATCCTTCAGTAGGTAAATGGATAAACTGTGGTAAATGGATATTGTCAGCGCTGGAAAAGAACCAAGCTATTAAGTCATGAAAAGAAATATAGGAAACTTAAATACATATTAACTAAGTGGAAGAAGCCAATTTGAAAAGTCTACCTACTATATGATTCCAAATATGTACATTCTGGAAAAGACAAAACTGTGGAAATAGTGAAAAAATTAGTGGCTGCCAGGGGTTGAGGAGGTTGATGGTGAGGAATGAATAGTCAGAGTGCAGAATTTCAGGGCACTGAAAGTACTGTTTGCTACTATAATGATGGACACATGTCATTCATTATACATTTGTCCAAACCCATGGAATACACAGAGTACACCACCAGGAGTGATCCCAAGATAAACTGCGAACTTTGAATGATTATGATGTGTCAGTGTAGATTCATCAATTATCATTTGTAACTAATGTAGTACTATGGTGGAATATGTTAATAAAGGGGGAGGCTATGCATATGTGGGGACAGGAAGAATATGGGAAAATCTCTTCCCTCTCAATTTTGCTGGAAATCTATAACAGCTCTTAAAAGAATGAAGTTTAAAAAAGTTTGTGATAATAGGGACACATTTTGCCTCTTCTCTCTTTCTTTAACTTGCTCTGTCCCTGAGAATGAAGGTATTCTGGTTTGAATATCTTGCTATTTTAGTTTTAAATTGCCTTATAATACCAAGAGGAATTCTGCTTTGATTAACTGAAGACAGATCTTGCAGGAAGAATATTGATCTTTTTAGGTTATTTTGTGAAAAAGAAGTAATGTGTCATATGGAAGATTGTAATGAAATTATTGTGTCATAGAGATAAAATATGGTTCTTCCAGGGCTAATAATTAATACTCAAAGATAGGAACCCTGTAACTACTGCAATTTAAGTACAGTGAATATGCAAAGGCTGTTGTCTACATGGACTGACAAATTTGGATAGGACTTTAGGGGACTGGATTTAGAAAAATGCTAGGCATGACTTGAAAATAATGATATTCCTCTATTATACCATCTGATAGAACAAAAGCTATTTTAAAATCCACTAACACAGTTATGAGATAAACAGTGGTGTTGTACCCAGGACAACTGAACTGGAAATGGAAAGGAAGAGGCCATATTAGATTTCCCAAAAGTGTTTAGGTGAACTTGAAGGATCTAACTCTATAACTTCCAATTTTAACTCTATAGCTTACTAGTTTTATGACCTAAGTGAGTCAATTTCCATACCTAAAAATACATAAATAACATTTACCTAAAGTTATTGTTAATAACATTGAAATTATATGAGACAAAGAATTCTATAAATACTATATGTGTGTGTGTGCTTATTAGTTTTAAGTTGTATTGCCTAATCAAACATAATCAACCAGAAATGTCATCTTTACATTAATGAGTAAAATCCAGTAATTGGCAATGTGAACTATATCCTATGTGCAAAATGAAATACAACTTTCCCAACTTTAGAAAGTAAAGGTAGGGGCGCCTGGATGGCTCAGTCGATTGAGCGTCTGACTTCGGCTCAGGTCATGATCTCACGGTTCGTGAGTTCAAGCCCCACATCAGACTCTGTGCTGACAGCTCAGAGCCTGGATGGAGCCTCCTTCAGATTCTGTGTTTCCTTCTCTCTGCCCCCACCCCTCTACTCTCTGTCTCTGTCTCTGTCTCTGTCTCTCTCTCAAAAATAAATAAACATTAAAAAAAAAGAAAATGAAGGTATACACAATGATATACCCCTGTTGAAATTAGCACTAATATCATATGCAGGTTATATTTATAATATACATAACAGCTGCATTTTCAAATACAGTTTCCTCCTAAGGCTTAGGAGTGGCATCTGGATATGCCTATGCATCATTTAAGTCAAGAAGAACATCAAATGTGCTAACCACTTGTTCATGGCAGATGAATGATGCCAATAAATTGATATACATATCTGCATAATGATAGGCTGTGATACAAAGACAGTATGAGCTCTCCAAAAAGTTCTAGCAGACACAACTCTAGTGCCCTTTGGTTCTGTTTAGAGTATTGTCAAGGATGGGAGAAGAACCAAAACTTGGTTTGTCTTCTGAGGAAATTGTTTTTACAATAACTCTTTCCAGAAATGTTTTACAATGACTCTTTTCAACAATGATTCTTTCAACCATTTCCTTCAAAAACAATAAGAGAATCTCTGGAAACATAAACCGCCCTTTCAATCTTCATCAAATCATAGAGGTGTTGTTAAACATTTTTAAATAACTGGTCTGAGAAGCTGTTAAGAGTCAGCCAAAAGGCCGGCAGCCTTCATAAGGAGGTGGGTGGACATTACCAAATGGTAAAAGGCAGTGTGTAAAAAGAAACTAAGTGCAATATAAAATAAGCCAAGCTCTGGAGAATGGCAGCAGTATTACACAAACGGTTAGGAGAATAACACTCTAGCAATAAGCAGATCATGTAAATTCTATAAAGCAGGAAATTTTAAAATAAATAAAAATCCTGAGTCCCAAAAATGTATGAAATGAGGAATATTGTATTTTTTTAAGAGTAAGTGAAAGCATCTTAAAAGGATTTGCTATCTGGAAAACAAAGTCCTATAAAAGTTTTCTGGTGGGTTTGTTTTATTTTTCATTTTGAGAGAGATAGTGAGAGCAGGCAAGGGGCAGAGAGAGGAGGGGAGAGAGGAAGAATTCCAAGTAGACTCCACACTGTCAGTGAGGAGCCCAATGCAGGGCTCGAACTCACAAACGAACCATGAGATCATGACCTGAGCTGAAATCAAGAGTCAGAGGCTTAACCTACTGAGCCACCAAGACACCTCAACCAAGTCCTATTATATAATTAAGAATTCGTTGAATATAGAAAATCAGTGATATCCTTAAGATGATTACATGAAGAAAAATTATCATGGCAAAAAAATTGAGATTGGCTTCAGCATCTGTAGCAACAGAGTATTTACAATTTCTTATAAAATGCCTATGATTTTTAAGTCATATTGCCCAATCAAATGAAAACTATGAAGATTGTCTTTAATTAGCAAAATCCAAGTAATTGTAATTTGTGACGATATCTCACTTGCAGAATAAAAATGCAATATTCTCAATTTTTTTAATGTTTATTTTTGACAGAGAGAGAGAGACAGAGCATGAGTGGGTTAGGGGCAGAGAGAGAGGGAGACACAGAATCCAAAGCAGGCTCCAGGCTCTGAGCTGTCAGCACAGAACCTGACACGGGGCTCAAACTCACTGACAGTGAGATCATGACCTGAGCCAAAGTCAGATGCTCAACCGACTGAACCACCCAGGCGCCCCACAATATTCTCAACTTTCTTTTTTTTTTTTTAAGTTTTTAATGTTTATTTATTTATTTATTTGTGAGAGAGACAGAGACAGAATGCGAGTGGGTTGGGGCAGAGAGAAAGGGAGACAAATCTGAAACAGGCTCCAGGCTCTGAGCTGTCAGCACAGAGCCCGACGCAGGGCTCGAACTCACGAGCTGCGAGATCGTGACCTGAGCTGAAGTCGGACGCTCAACCGACTGAGCCACCCAGGCACCCCTCAATTTTCAAAAATAAAGGTGTACACAATGATACAGACCTGCTGAAATAACACTGATTGTATTATATTAACACTAATGTATTATAAACATGTTATATAATTTTATATTATTTATTAACTTAATTTATCAGATTGGAGATATAGAAATTAAAGATAAAAATTAAACATGGATAGTTAACCTTTACCTGAAATCAGTTGGTTTTATTGTTAGTAATGTGCTTAGTAAATTCCATTAATAATTTTCTCTTTTTTTTCTAAATCAAATATATTTACAAGTTCCAAATAAGAGTTTCAACAGTTTCATTACCTATACTATGTAATTTTATCACTTTCTTCCATCAGAAATAGCAAATACTTTTTTAAAAATAAGAAAAACTCATTGTTGAAACGTGTGTGTAAATGCAACTGGTAAAAAGCTTCTTATGGGTAGTTTGACAGTAAGTATCAAAATATAAATTGCACATAAAATTTGACCTAGCAATCTTATTTCTAGGAATTTACACTGAAATAACTACATGGTAAAACATGTAACCACAGAATGTCCACCACAGTATTATTTACAATAGGGAAACAACCCAAACTTTAGTAAAGGATTGACTAAGTACATCATGACATAATTTGTAGACACTAGTCATTATGCTCAGAATGTATATTTACTGATACAGAAAGATTAAAGGTTGATACTAATGGGATCTCATACTTATACATTATAAATATGATTAAATTTAATTATTTGTAAAGCATTATATAATTTAGAATGATTTCAAACAGATCAAGTCTCGAAACAATTCCATGAGTCATTTTTTTCCTTTTAAATGACAAAAAGAGGTTCAGAGATATTAATCTCAATCAGAGTGACATAGGTAATAAGTTATTTGATCCAATAAGTCACAAATTTAATATTAAGTTTTGTATGTGAATTTAGTGGTTTAGTACTGTTAGGTTTAAATGGAAACAAATTTACAGTACTGCACTAAATTCAGTGAAAAAATTCAGTGAAAAAATACTTATTCTTTTTTTTCCTTTGAACATATGTTAGCATCATGATGAGCATAAACTGTACATCCCATCATTAATTTTGTTTCTCAAAGCCATTACCCTAAGATTAACCAGGTCTCCTGCTTATCATAGTAACATTTTAAATGTTTCTGACTCTGTGCACCTATTTTTGAAAAGAGTGAAATGTGGAAAGGTTTTTTTAATTTATCTGCTTGTTTTTATTAAAGGAAACAAGGTATCTATGCAAACTGCAGCTTACATAGGGAAAACAGAATGATATGACCACCTGTTACTCTTACTTAAATATTTGTAACTGAGGAATTAAAGTATTAAGCCAATTTCATAGACTATAAAGGAGAGAGATGTTTCTCAAATGAGGTGTGTCATGCAATTAATGTAAAACTGTAGCCAAATCTTTGTGCCATAATCTTGCTGCCTGAGGCAATAATACAAATGAGGATTGGAGGTCAGCATAGACAGGAAAGACTAAAAAATTGAATCATGATCCAAACCCAAAATATCAACATGTACAGAATAGACATTCGTTGCCTTTCCCACATTATGAATAAAATTAGGTATGGGAATTTATTTATTTATACAGCAATATTCTAACTCAAAGATAAATTCCATCTTGCAGATATGCTCATGGCAAGTTAAAGCCATGTTGCCATGAAAAGCTCCCTAGCTACTGAAGGAAGATATAAAATATTAAAGTCATTTTAATTCCATTATATTTAATTATTTTTATACCTAATGCTATTAATATTATATGCCAGTCAATTTTATTGTTACATATGAAGTAATGTGCTAAGTATTGATAAGGAACTCAAAGCTTAATAAAAACATTTCTTCATGGAAAATAAATCTATAAGGGGAAAGAAGACATGATCATACACCAGCAGTACACAAGTCAGAAAGTGATGAAGCATCCAATAGATGTTATGGAAGTTCAGGGGAATACAAAATCATTCCCAGTTCTGTGAATCAGAAATGTGAAAACACACAAGCCAAATTTTAATTTATGGGCAGAATTTAGAAAATTTAACATAGTGAGGTTAAAGCAATTCCAGAGGAGCTTTAGAGTATGGACAACAATACAGAGTCAACCAATTAAAGTTAAGTGTGAGCAAAAATAGTTTTCCTAGAGTACAACCTATTTCGAGACAATAAACTTTGGGAGAAAAATCTAGAAAACTGGGTTGGAACCAGATTATGGAAGATGTTGAAAATCACCTTAAGAGGTTCACACATAATTTAGCAAGTAACACAGGGATACATAAGGTCGTAGGACAGAAAATAATAAGATCATATGTTTTCAGTAAAACTCTTCTACGATATATAGGATGAATTGGAGAGAGAACAATCTGGAGACAGCACAATCAGTTAAAACAACTATGGACTAGGGTAATCTTGGCAGACCCAAGGAACTATAGATAAATGTGAGAACTAGCTAAATGAGACATGGCAATGTATTATCTTTGCCTGAGGTAATATTAATGATAACTGTGAGGTTTACATCCCAGTGGCTGAGAGTATAGTTTAGTAATAAGTGAAATATGACCAATGAATGATAGAGGATGGAAAATGAGGAAATCAGTTTTGACACACTGAATATGATTAGCTGAAGGATGACCAGTTTGAGGTGTTTAACAACTGGTAAAGTGGCACTGAGGCTTATAGGGTAATTACCATACAGTAGATTGTGGTGTTAATGCCTATGTATGTATCATAATAGCCCGTACTTGTGGTTGATGTATATTGTTTGGCCGTGCTATCTAGATTGCTTTAAGAAAGATTCAGTGAATCAGATTCAGAGCACATGCAGCTCTGGGTAAATAGGAGCTCTGCATTCTTGTTTAGATCTAGTTCCATACGGCAGTGCAAATTTTGCACAACTTACTTCTTTCTTCCTTTTTACTGGATCAAAAGCTATAGGTGACCTGATGGAAACAACAACAAAAAAGAATATATATATGTATATGTAATGTGGATGTGTATAGTTTAAGCTGATTTTCAGCTTTCTTGAGTTATAATTGATAAATAGGAATTATATACATTTAAGATATATAATTGATGTTTTGATATATGTATATATTGTGAAATAATCACTAAATCAAGCTCATTAGCATAACCACCACCTCACATAATTACCATTTTCTTTCTTAGTGGGTGTGTGCAGTAGGAATCTTTAAGTTCCACCCTCTTTGTAAATTTCAAGTACAAAATACAGACTACAGTCACCATGCTGTACATTAGATCTCCAAACTAATTCATCTTGCATAACTGAAACTTTGTACCTCTTACCTTACAACTCTCCATTTCCCCCTTGCGTCCATCCCTGGTAACCACCATTCTACTCTGTTTTTATAAATTTCACTATTTTAGATTCCACATATAAATTAGATCATGGAGTATTTGTCTGTGTCTGCCTTATTTCACTTAGCATAATGCCTTCGAGGTTCACTCATGTTATCATAAACGGTATGATTTTCTTGTTTTTTAAGACTAAATAGTATTCCAAGGATGGATATATATATATACACACACCCCCACACACACACCTATGCATACATATATGTACGTATATACATACATACATACATACATACACGTATATACGTGTATATATATACGTATATATGCGTGCGTGTGTGTGTGTGCATGTGGCGCATGTGTGTGTATATTTTCTTTCTCCATTCATCCACCAGTGGACACTTAGGGTGTTTCTACATTTTGACTATTATGAATAATGCTGCAATTACGTGAGAGTGCATATATCTCTTCAAGATCAAAATTTCATGCCCTTTGCACATATATCCAGTTACATAATAGTTCTATTTTTTGATATTTTGAGAAACTTCCATACTGTTTCCCATTATGGCTGTACCAGTGTACATTCCTGTCAACAGTGCACAAGTATTCCCTTTCCTCTACATTCTCATTAACACTTATTATTTTTCCTTCTTTTTTTGTTTATAAGAGTCATCCTAACAGGTATAAGTTGATAGCTCACTGTGGTTTTGATTTGCATTCTCTGATGATTTGTATTTCTGAGCACCATTTCATGAACCTGTTGGCCCAAATATGTAAAACAATTGATAACAAACATAAATGAATAATAATAAAATAATAGCAGGTGACCTTAATACCCCTCTTATTGTCAATTGACAGATGATCTAAACAGAAAATAAACACAGAAACAGCAGAATACACATTCTTTTCAAGTGCACATGGAACATTCTCCAGAATGGATCACATATTAAGTCACAAAACAATCCTCAACTAAAAAAAAAAAAAAAAAAAATAGACTGAAATCTTACTATGCACCATTTCTGACCACAATGCTATGAAAGTTGAAGTCAACCACAAGAAAAAATTTAGAAAGACATGAAGGTTAAACAATATGCCACTAAACAATGAATGGGTCAACTAGGAAATAATATTAAAAGAATAAATACTGCATATATCACAACAGCAAAGATATTTGTATAAGGGTCTTGAGTAAAAAAGAATTTTTTTTAATTTGGAAAACTTCTTTGATGCAAAAAAATTATTAGATGAAGCAGAATCTTAGACTAAAGCTTCACAATGAAGAAAAAAACCCAAATATAAAAGTGAAATTCAGGATGTTCATACTCTAATTGATAAATTGAAGGTCCAGAAAAAGAAGGCAGAATTGAAAAGAAAATATTAAAAAAATAAAGAAAAAATGTATGAAGAATATAAACCTCCATATTGAAAGGATAAGTTGTGTGTCTAGTTGAGTGAGTTTAAATACACAGACACACATTATGGAACAGCATCAAACTACTTAATAATAACAGCAACAAAAAATATAAAGAATTGTGAATTACATAGGATCACTCATCAGCATCATTGGATGAAAGCAGACATTAGAGCCAAACTATCAAAATTATAGGAGAAAATAGTTTTCAACCTAAAGTTCTATCTCAGACAACTATCAATTGTATATCCATAGGCAAAAATAAATAAATAAACCTAGATCTAAACTTCACACTTCTATCATATAAAAATTAACTGTAAATGGATATTTTTTAATGTAAAGTATAAAAGTCTAAACTTTTATAATATAACAGGAGAAAATGAGGATTTGAGAGAGTTCTTAGAAATAATGTGAGGGGCGCCTGGGTGGCTCAGTCGGTTAAGTGTCCGACTTCAGCCAGGTCACGATCTCGCGGTCGGTGAGTTCGAGCCCCGCGTCAGGCTCTGGGCTGATGGCTCAGAGCCTGGAGCCTGTTTCCGATTCTGTGTCTCCCTCTCTCTCTGCCCCTCCCCCGTTCATGCTCTGTCTCTCTCTGTCCCAAAAATAAAAAAAATAAAAAAATAAAAAAATAAAAATGTGAAAGGTACATCCATAAAACAACAAAAAACAACAGCAATACATTGAACTTTATCAAAATTAAAGACTTTTGCTCTGTGAAAGACCCTTGTAAGATAACAAAATATTATTAGGAAATAATATTTATAAGCTGCATATCTGACAAAATACTCATATCTACTATATAGAAAGAATTCTCAAAACTCGACAGTTTAAAAAAATAAATAACGGTCCAGTTAGAAAATGAGCAAAACTCATGAAAAGGCACTTCACCAAGAGGATATATATGACAAAATAAACACCTGAAAACATGTTTCCCATCACTAGCCTTAAGGGAATTAAAATAAGACCATGATGAGTTATCACTATATACCTATTAGAACATATAGAATAAAATTAAAAAAAAAAAACAGTGACAAAACTAAAAGCTGTTGAGAATGTACAAATTAATACTGGATCTCTCATACACTGCAAGTGGGAATATAAAATGGTAGACTCTCTGGAAATATTTCATCAGTTTCTTAAAATATATATATATCTGTGTATGTATATACATATATATACATGAACATATATGTGCACTTACCAAATGACCCAGAAATTACAATCCTCACTATATATTCTAGGTAAATGAAAACATGTCCACATAAATAATCTGCACACAGTTGTACATGGCAGCTCCTTTTATAATAGACCAGCAACTCTAAACAACCAAAATGTTCCTCAATAGGTGGACAGTTGAACAAACAGTGGTACATCCATACTATGGAATACTACTCAGCATCAAGAAGGAACAGGCTATTGAAACACACAACCTGGATAGATCTCAAGGACATTACGCTACGTGAAAATAGCCCATCTCTAAAGGTCACGTACTGCATGACTTCATTCACATGACACTATCAAAAGACAAAAAATAGAGATCTGAGAACAGGTTAGTAGTTTCCAGGGGTTAGAGGTGATGCAGAGGGGTAGACCATAAAGAAGATGGATCACTGGACTTGATGGAATAGTCCTGCATCTTGGTTGAAATGGTGGTTACATCAATCTGCACATGAGGTAAAATAACAGAACTATGTATGATGTGTAAAGATGTCAATTTTCTCATTTTCATATTTTGCTATAATTTTTTAAGATGCAACCACTGAGAAAGACTTTGTGAAGAATATATAGTACCTCTCCATCATATCTTTATAATTTCCTGTGAATCTATAATTATACCAAAATAGAAAGCTTTAAAAGGTAAATAAAATATGTTATATGACTTAAAATATAAGTCAAAATTATATCATTAATCCTGTGATAAAAATGAACTACTTTAACATAAGGCTCTTTAAAAAAACATTTTGGTTATAAAAAGATGGACTTCCTGTATATATTACATTGTTTTTGGGTCTGCATGTCCTTTGCTAAGCTAGGCTATATTTTAAGACTCATCAGAAGTGTAGTAGAAAGTATATTTGGATTTAGAGAGATCTCAGCTTCAATCCAAGGTCTCCAAGTTGTTAATTTAAGAAGTTTACTAGCTATGTAATCATAAGGAAAAATCTTAATGCATTTTCTGAGCTTCAGTTTATCATCTTTAAAGTGAAGATAATAAATAGTGATTGTATAGTTTTGTGGCCAAGATAAAATATAATTTATAAAGTGATTTCTACCAACATTCTCCCATTTTAGTTTTAGAATTGAATTTGTCTATGTTGGAAAGAACTTACATCCCTTCATAGAACAATGAGTATAACCTACTTTTATAGTTATATCATGACAGGCCACCCAACATATGTTTACCTTTAATTTAGAAACTTTATAAAATAAAGAGAACAAGTGGTGTCTAAATTCTGCTAAAATATATGTAGGAAACTGAGGACTCCCCCCCAAAAAATTAGGGAAAAACATGCAGAAGAGGAGATGGAATAAAAACTGAGTTGCAAACAGACACTAGGGAATGATATGTGGTGACTATGTGTGTGTATTTTGCTTACTAAGAGATCCCATGCAATAAGGAGCATAATGTATGTGAAATCATACTG
Organism: Felis catus; assembly: GCF_018350175.1. Taxonomy (NCBI): domain Eukaryota; kingdom Metazoa; phylum Chordata; class Mammalia; order Carnivora; family Felidae; genus Felis; species Felis catus. The sequence goes on along the minus strand of NC_058384.1, from coordinate 48,547,413 downwards.
TAAAAATTGCAAAAGAAAAGCAATTGCAAAAGAATATGTGCTCTATATCCACCCACCCCCCTTCACTTCCTTTCCCTTCTCCCACCAAGTTTGGGTTGACGCTATGGTAGCACTTCTTTTATAAAAAGTCATATGCCTATTCCACTTACGTCATTACAAAGCTTGGAAACCTGCCTAATGAGTTTGCACAGAACTTATTTTTAAGTTGCATTTCATATACTCTTACGAATAAATATTTAAGACCATATTAGGACATATAAATAACAATATTAAGATAGGATCCTGGGGCCACCTGGGTGGCTCAGTTGATTAAGCCTAAGCTCTTGATTTTGGCTCAGGACATGATCTTACAGTTCATGAGTTTGAGCCCCGTGTCAGGCTCTGTGCTTACAGCCGGATCCTACTTAGGATTTCTCTTTCCTTCTCTATAAGCCTCACTGGCTTGCACGTGAGTGTGCTCTCTCTCTCGCTCTCTCTCTCTCTCTTTCCCTCTCAAAATAAATAAATAAACATTTTTCAAAGAATCTATTACTTAGATCCTGAATAATTCTATTTATTATATTATTCTCACAGACATGTCTGCTTTAAAAAACTAATTCCATAGGTCATCAGAATAATGCTTGATGCATTTGTTTTTTTTTAAATTATAGCAAATAAGGACTCTGGGGTGGCTCAGTTGGTTAAGCATCTAACTCTTGATTTCAGTTCATGTCAGTTCATGTCATTTCATGACATGATCTCAAGGTTCATGAGTTCAAGTCCCACACTAGGTTCTACACTGACAGTGTGGAGCCTGCTTGGGATTCCCTCTCCCTCTCTGCCCCTCCTGCACTCTTGCTCTCTCTCTCTCAAAATAAATAAATAATAAAATAAACTTAAAAAAAAAGAAAGCATCAGTTTCAAAAACTAAATTAATTGATTAAATAAATTATAGCAAACACAGTAAACTCCCAGATCTGGGACTAAAATCAAGTAAAACCTTGATTTGTGAGCATAATTTATTCTGGAAACAGACTTGTAATCCAAATCACTTGTATATCAAAGTGAATTTCAAGAACCATTGGCTTACTTGTGATCATGTGATGTTTGGTGCCATGTACTACCCATATTGTGAGACATCACTCATTTATCAAGTTAAAATTTATTAGAAATGCTTGCTCGTCTTGTGGAACACTTGCAGAACAAGTTACTCACAATCCACTTACCTTCACACTTACCTTCACACTGAAGGATGTACATAATTTAAAATTTTAAATTATATGTAAGGAAAGAACATAGGTTTCGGAATCAGTTAAGCCTGTATTTGAGTCCTTGCTTTATCACTTAAACCAAGTGACTTTGGGGAAGAAGGAACCTGATTTTTTCAACTGTTTTCCTCACATGTATAAAAAGAACCTTAGAATTTGTAGAAGAATGAGTTTAAATACTGTATGTAAGCTATATAAAATGTATGGCATACAATAGAGGCTTGCTAATGGTAATCACTTTCATTCATCACTTTACCTATTAGCTTCCTCTCCAAGTTTTTTTTTTAATTTTTTTTTCAACGTTTATTTATTTTGGGAGAGAGACAGAGCATGAACGGGGGAGGGGCAGAGAGAGAGGGAGACACAGAATCGGAAACAGGCTCCAGGCTCCGAGCCATCAGCCCAGAGCCTGACGCGGAGCTCGAACTCACGGACCGCAAGATCGTGACCTGGCTGAAGTCGGACACTTAACCGACTGCGCCACCCAGGTGCCCCTCCAAGTTTTTTTTTTTAATACTTCCAGTATGTCTCTTACTTTTACCTATGTTTGTTTGTTTTTTACCATACCCATCTTATTTTAACTGTTCTGCAAATATTCACTGGTAATTCTTATAGTGCAAGGTACTATGCCATGTGCTGTGAGATGTACAAGACTCTACCTCTGTTCTAGACAAGAAAATAAGACCGAGAAACAGTATTGCAGTAGGAAACAAGTGATTAGTAGCACTGCAGTGTTACCCACTAAAGGTTATTGGTAAGATGGTCCTTTGGAGAATACCAAAGACTCCTAAGGAGAAGCAACTTTTAAGCTATGCTTTGGAGGTATTTCAGAAGAAAAAAAACCAGCAAAATATAGGTAGAAAAGAAAACCAATGAACAAGAGAGTTAGAATAGTTTATACACTGTCATGCTAATGATTTTGGACTCACCAAGTAAACAATGGGAAAGCAGTGAAGATTTTTGTTGTTCAAGGAAAGTATACTCATTGCAATAGTATCTAGATTAATAATTCCGTATAATATCCTTCTGTGTAAAGCATACTGTCTAAAAATCAATTGATTGAAAATTAATGTATATGTGACATTTCTGAATTTCCTGTAGCCAGTCTATAAGTCAAGCCTAAGCACCACTGAGCAGAAGATTAAAGGCTCATGGAGTCAAAGAATGATAAATTCAATGGAAGACATCGCTTCTGTCTGATTCCCGGCAGTACACATATTTGATGACTTCCTGCCTTCTTTTTAATGTTGAAAAGAGTTCTTACAGCAATAATCTACAAATTAAGAGAAACTCATTCAGCCTGTCAAAAAATTAAATGGTTGAATATCCCTAAGTATCTAGCCAGATATTTTACTAATACTTGCCATAAAGAGTGAACAGTTTTTCATCACCTTTTTTCCTTCTTCATTCTAGAAAAATAACTTCACGGGGCGCCTGGGTGGCGCAGTCGGTTAAGCGTCCGATTTCAGCCAGGTCACGATCTCGCGGTCCGGGAGTTCGAGCCCCGCGTCAGGCTCTGGGCTGATGGCTCAGAGCCTGGAGCCTGTTTCCGATTCTGTGTCTCCCTCTCTCTCTGCCCCTCCCCCGTTCATGCTCTGTCTCTCTCTGTCCCAAAAATAAATAAGCGTTGGAAAAAAAAAAAAATTAAAAAAAAAAAAAGAAAAATAACTTCACAAGTATAAAAGATACATATGTATATTCATATATGTATATATGTATATGCATGTATATGAAAACAAAATTATTATGCAAGGGTAAATGCCTTGTTATGAAGAAAAGAAATGAAAATAATCTTGTCACGTGTTGAGGGAGAAAGGTAATTGGCTTAGTGGGAATTTTATTTGACTTTTTCCTTTTCCATTCTGAACAACTAGTAAGTAGGGAGGGCCAAGTTTTTCCTAGTTGGAACCTGGATCTGGTTGAAATAATATAATTAAATATATTTTAATTTATATCATGGCTTAGATTATTGGTTTTAGTAATACCCAATAAATAGAGCCATTGCTTTATAAAATAGTAAAGAATACTGTATGCTATTCTTTTTTTTTTTCAACTTTTTTTTTTTTATTTATTTTTGGGACAGAGAGAGACAGAGCATGAACGGGGGAGGGGCAGAGAGAGAGGGAGACACAGAATCGGAAACAGGCTCCAGGCTCCAGCCATCAGCCCAGAGCCTGACGCGGGGCTCGAACTCCCGGACCGCGAGATCGTGACCTGGCTGAAGTCGGACGCTTAACCGACTGCGCCACCCAGGCGCCCCCTTTTTTTTTTTTCAACTTTTTTTTTTTATTTATTTGTACGCTATTCTTAAAATGTATTTGGCTATAACAGATAATTTCAACTTAGATACATATAGTGTGAATTGTGTTTCATCCTTTCTTTTTAGGGATTAGTGTTCTCAAATACCAGGAGCAATTTAGCATCTTCTCTTTATTGTATGTTTTAAAAAGCTACAATGTACAGAGAGCTAACCAACTCAATATTTCAAAATTCCACTACTCAGACTGTAGTATTTATTCCTTATCAAAATGTCTTGAATATTCTCTTGGGCCACAAAAAGTGAACAAAATATTTTGAGCCAAAGATGTACATAGATTCCAGTTCAAATTGTGTTTTATAAATTATACCACTTAGCTTTATTAATAGCTCTCATGACAAGCTACCTTTCCTTAAATATTTTTGCATTGAATGGTGAGCTCTACCAGACAGGTGAGAAAGAAATTTAGCTCAGGAGAAAAGTGAAATAGTTGCTGTGTGTATAAGATGGGAACACAGAAATTTGAAAGTTGGGGGAGAAAAGTAAGTTAAATGGTTATTTATCTCTATGTTGTCAAAAATCTCAATTAAAGGAAAGAAAAACTTCAAAGAATCGATTAACAAGATATTATGAAGACTATGAGATTATAATGTGGAGTTAAATATTCTTCACTGAAAAAGAAAAAGAGAGAGCAAAGCTGATCTTTTGATTTGGATATTTTTAGCTTTACTCATTTCTATCAAACTGTCCAAACTTAATTCTTTTTTTATTTAAAATTTTTTAAGGTTTATTCATTTTTTAGAAACAGAGAGAGATAGAGCCTGAGGGAGGGAAGGACAGAGAGAGAGGGAGACACAGAATCCAAAGCAGACTCCAGGCTCTGAGCTGTCAGCACAGAGACCTACAAGAGGCTTGAACTCACAGACTGTGAGATAATGACCTGAGCTGAAGTCAGCCATTCAACCGACTGAGCCCCTGTCCAAATTTAATTCTAATTAATTAATTTAAGTATATGAAACCATTAAAATGTAGAATGGTATTTAACTTTTAAAACATTTTAAGGCATTTTTGCTTGCATCAGAAAGCTTGTTAAACTTCTAAACTATTTCACTTTACTGAAGCAGATGTTTCTTTGACTATCAGTGCCTTCGTATTCTAAGATAACACAAAGAAAGTACATTCAGGACATACAACATGAGATGTGACTAGCAAGTAATGTGACTGATTTGCCAAAAAGCATACTAAGGACTAAACATCCAAATGAACATTATATTTCTAAGCAGCCACTTTGGGAGATCAGACACATTTCAATGGTGTTGCCATTGCTCAAAACATTTCAAACTTCTCCTTTAGAATGCTCTCAGAAATAATTTATGAACCATACAAAACTCAGGCTCATTGATTTATAAATTGCACCTCATATAGCAGTAACTTGAAGCAGAGCAGAATTGAAAAATATAATTTTTTCTTCTCCTTTGTTTATAAAAAGAAACTTACATTTTAAATTAGTCCCCAAAGAAAGTGTTTTTATACAAATCTAGAAAAACAATCAGAAAACTAATAATAATAGTAATAATTCTTCCTTTTTCCTTATAATTTGAATAAGAAGCATAATATGGACTAAGAATCAGTGGAACTTTTTTGGGAAGTGTCATCCATTTAATCTCAACTTTGTTGGTCCTGTTTATTTTTTCAATGACCACCTTGGCAAATTTGCTCTCTCTTCATCCTCCTTAACCCCTCTTAGACATCTGACATTCCTGATCATCCTTTCTGTTTCTAAAAATGCTATGAACAGTGTTCTTAAAAAACTTAAAGGAACCACTCTGTATCCTTAGCCTTTCCTGAACTTACTGTGCTATGTTCTTCCCACATCCATGGAAGCATTACCCTACATATAGAAGTTACTAAAGTATTTAAATATTTATTGAATAAATAAATAGACAAGCCTTTGGTTCTTGGCTCTATTTCCTGTGCTATTTCTCTTGTTAAAATAAATCTCATAGGTGTTAACTATCACCAGTGCTAAAATAACAAGTCCCACCACACAGCCCCCCCTGTATCCCTACCACTTTCAACTGTGCCAACTTCAGCAAGTTATTTAACTTCTCTGAGTCTTAATTTCCTCCTTTGTAAAATGGGGATAAAAATATAGTCGATCTCATAACATGATGCCCAGCTAGATAATGCTTAAGAAGTTTCTGATACTTTTTTTAAGTGTTCAATTATTGTTATTTTATTATTATTTTTTTACTTATTGAGGGAGAGACAGGTAGAGAGAGAGAGCACAGGTGAGGAAGGGGCAGGGGGAGAGAGAGAATCCCAAGCAGGCTCCACACTGTCAGAGCAGAGCCCAATGCAGGGCATGATCCCATGAACCATGAGATCATGACCTTAGCTGAAATCAAGAGTCAGCTGCTTAACCAACTGAGCCACCCAGGTGCCCCTCAATTATTATTTTTTTTTAAGTAAGCTCTACACCCAACATGGGACTTGAACTCACAACTCTAAGATCAAGAATTGAGTGCTCTACCAACTGAGCCAGCCAGGCACATCTAGATGTTGAATTATTTTAACTATTATTGTTTTACCCTAAAATCCTTCACAACATCCTCACAATCAATTCAACATCTTTTTTAAAATATGAATATTGTCTGATACTTGCACCAAGATAAAATGGTATGTTTTCACCTAGATTAAATTATGCAACTACCATAACTAAATTCCTATTTATCTTTCTCCAACCTTTAGTAGTGTAGATAGCAATGGCTTTCTTAGGCTAAAAAAGAGCCTCCATATAGATTCTTTTATTGTCTTTGAGTAGGCTGTCAAAATGCTATGACCTCTGTCTGACAGGAAAAGTTAATCAAACTATATCTAATAATCATTCTGCATGTCTCTAAACTTTCTTTTACCTATCAACTTCCCCAAACCTGCTTTTCTTTTGTTATTACTGTGATCACTTGTGGGAAATCCATTCTTTCAGGCTATGAGGTTTGAAATCTGTTCCCCTCACCCTCCCTATTCTAACCATTCTAGCCAGGCCCCACAGCCCTGATGTTCACTTTTCCATCCCTCTCCAATTGCCCTTGACATCTCACGCATGGACCCCCACACTATACTTCTACTCTCCTGTCTGTCTTTATTCTCACATTCTTCCAATTCATTGCACACACAACCTTATCATTCTAATGTTCCAAAATTACCAACTTTATACTGTCTGATTGAAATTTTGCAGGAGCACCTGGGTGGCTCAGTTGGTTGGGCATCCAACTTCAGCTCAGGTCATGATCTCGCGGTTCGTGAGTTCCAGCCCTACATTGGCTCTGTGCTGACAGCTCAGAGCCTGGAGACTGCTTTGGATTCTGTTTCCTTCTCTCTCTGCCCCTTCCCCACTCACACTCCATCTCTCTCTCAAAAATAAATAAACGGTATTTTATATATATACATATATATATGTATATATATATTTAATAATGAAATTTTGCATCCTTATACCACTTATGATAATTTTTTACAGAATGTAAAAACAAAAAATTTGTGAATAAATTTCATATCCTTATGATATGATATGGTATGATATCATACCTTGTATGATGGTAGTATTGTCCATAGAGTCACATGCTATATCTCAATAATGGTTCTGTGAATGTCAAATGAGATGAGAAGAAAATTTTAAAACATATATAAATAGCACTATGTAAGATGCTTTGGCTTAGTATATTACCATTTAGTCTCACACCATAACCTGTGAGAAAGGTACTATATCCATTCTGTAGCAAAAAGTCTCAGAGAAGTCAAGGTTACTATTCAGCAGAAAGGGTTCATACTATATATGAACTCACTGCTCAAGTGTCAGCATGTATGCTCATTTTATTTCATCCTACCTTCTTTTAAGCAGGGTTTTAAGACTGGAGTTCCTTGGATGTATTAGTTTTCTTTTGCTGCTGTAACAAAATATTACAAATTTAGTGGTTTAGGATAATACAAATTTGTTATCTTAGAGTCTAGGAGCTCCAAAGTCCAAAATCAGTCTCACTGGGTTAAAATGAAGATATTGGCAGGGCTGGTTGCTTCTGGAAGCTCTGAGGGGAGAATGTGCTTCCTGGCCTTTTCCCCTCCTAGATGACACCTGCATTGCTTGGTTCTTGCACCTTTCTCATACATCACTCCAACCCCTTGCTTCTGGCTTCCCATATCTTACTACAGGCTTCACCCCTCCTGCCCCCTCTTGTAAGGATCTTGTAATTATACAAGACCCATCTGGATAATCTAGGCTAACAAACAAACCCTTGCCATGAAGGGTAATATATTCACAGTTTCCAGGCACTAAGACATGGACATCTTTGGGGCCATTTTTTCACCTGCATCACTAGGCATGAGCTCTGACTATGGAGCCTGAATCCCCTGGGACTAAGAGGTGGTGATCATTAGCTGTTTCAACAATACTATCTATGCATTATGATCTTTGGTCAAAATGTATTGAACACCATAGGGAATCATTCAGCCTAAGAAGACAGTTCATTTACTCACCTGTTCATTTATTATGACCTTTCGTTTTGATAAATAACATCCAATTCTTAGTTTTTCCTGAAAAATTAAAAGAAGATTGTAAGAAATGAGCAGTGTATATTAGACAAATAGTAAGTGTGAGTTGGGGAAGGATGTACGAGAAAGAGCATTCTTGCAACTACACTGAAATCAAAATAGAAATTTCAATTTTTTTTCAATGCAAAATAAGCCTACTCCTGCTTGTGTGTCTCACAGACTTAGCATGGCTTTTACCAAGAGGGTCTTTACATTTTGACAGTTTATTTTTTCCAAAGTTTGCATGTTCGAGTATATATTATAAAGTTAGTGCTTCATTATACCCCTTCAGCAAAACAAAAAGTCTAAATATGTTTAATGATTTAGTTTTTGCATAAGAACATTACTTAATGGTGCTTGAATTAACAAAATGAATTGAGCTAATTGATGACAACCCTTCTTAATGATACACTGACTTTCTGGGTCATCTCTCCTACTTCTGTCAATCTCATTAGCCCAGGGCCACTTGCATACTGGGCGCCCTCAGGCGTTTCTATAGATCAACTAAATGGGGATGCTTCAATGCTAAGTCAGGGAGAAGCAGATTTTCTGCTGTCTTCTGACTCCTTTCTTTCTCCCACCCTGAAAATCATCAATCTTTCAGGAGTGTTAAATTTACTTTGAAGGTCATAAATATATACTGGTGCAATTTTTTACTGAAGAACTTTGTTATATTGAGATAAAGGCTTGATGAAGCACCAGGTTACATGTAAAAAACTTTGACTACAAACAAAAATACAATATATGGTCTGTATTTTAATAAATATATTCAAACATTATGAACTTAAATATCAGCGTCCATAAAGAAACATTGGCAGAACATACCAAGAGATTCATGGTTAAAAGAAATAGAGATACATGTGTTTAGGTAAAAAAAAAAAAAAAAAAAAAAGTGAAAGTGAATACATTTTGAAAAAAACATAATGCCTCATACTAGAACATTTTAGTCCATGAGTAAAATTGTAAAAATACTTAAACCTACATAGCTGTTGAAGATAAGCATATTAAAAGTACAGTCTTCCTAAGACTCTCTGAAAATCAAAGAACAGAGGGAAAAATTGATTGATGAAATACCTAAAGACAAATATTAAATTTTATATACTTTTTTTCTGCATTGATTTAACCTCCTATGAACAATAGTTGTCTTGTAAATGGATGTATATGAATTTTAGGAACCAAACTTTCAAATGGAATTTATTTCAGTTATGCCACAGACTCAGAGAAATGTCACATTTATTCAATGAGTTATTTGTTACTTAGAAGTTTAAGTGTTTTGACCAGTGAAAAGTTAACAACAAAATGAAAAGAGCTGAGCATAGCATGATTTAAAGAATGCCAATTTGTAACCTAGGGGATAGGTATTTGCATACTAATTGTAATGTTCCTGCTGTCACATTACCTTCAGCTTGAAGATCAGTCAGAAAGAGAAATTCGACATCATCTGTGACAGTCAGACAGTGGAACGAAAAATGCCAGTGAAGTGAGTTGCCTTTTAAAGCTATTTTTATCTCAGAAGAGGTACAAATGAAACACTTGAGCCTTCATTAGTCTTGATGTTTTGTTTCCTTCATTTCTGATAAATATGCTAATTGTTGTCTTTCTTACTGATTTATTTTCTTCCCCTTTCTCTATTGATTTCTTCTTTTCTAAAATATGTCAACAGCTCATGACTTGCTTTTGCAGTTAGTTCTTTATATTTGCTAATATAAAGCAAGGTTATAAAGGGAGAAAAACCGGTGAGCATTCTTTATGCGAAGCTTTTCAAAATAATGACATGTTAAGAGTTCGAGACATAGATATGTCTGATCCTTGCAAAAATTATTCATTATTGCAATATTTATTGAGAAATTTGAAAACAGATATTAAGTGCTGGGTAAGGAAGCAGCTGTCACTTCCTGGAGCACATGGACCCCTTGCTTGAATTTCCCATTCTCCAGCACACTGCTAATTGAGTGTGAACAGCTAAGTTGTTGGATTCCACATTTTTTAATGCAATACAACTGGTTCTAGCTGGCACAATTAGCAAGATAACTGGTAGCTTTCACGCAGTTCCCATCTGGCCTGGCTCTTCTCCGGACACATAATATGGGGACTGCTGGCCTTGATGGTGTTCGCTTAATGAAGGAAACAGAAAGGAAATCAGCCAAAACCCCATGAAACACTAAGTGCAATTTTGGCTCCAGATACATGGTGAATTTTCATGGCAAATCATACACATACAAAAAGTTACTCTGATTATGCATCACAGTTATTCAGGAAATGCACACACTCAGACAGTCAGACAAAAGCTCTGTTCGAGTTAAAACTAAAATCAAAACAAAATTTAAAAAGAGAGAGAAATAGCAGAGAGGCACATTGTCCGTTTTTTCAAGGTAACACGTGTCAAGTAAAATTTAACCAAGTTAGTACATTTTTAAATTAGCCACCTTCTTTTTTTCACCAATTTGAATTCGCTAGTTTCTTTCTTAACATTTATATAGTTGCATTTTTTAAAACATAAAACATAATTCTCAAGTCTAACATGAGAAATGTCCTATTTTCATTTGATAACATGTGACATTTAAGAATCTGTCTTCTGAAAAGTTTCTATTGAGTCCTCAATTACTGCAATTCAGCTATTATTTAGAGGAAATATTTGTGTGAAATGCAATAAACTCTATCAGAGAAAATGCAATTTCAAATTATTTATTATAAATGTTCCAAAACATGAACAAAGTACACGCATATGCATATTGACCTATTCATTCAAGGAAGAAGTGTAAAAAGAGTTTGGGTCATAAGGAGATATACCTGTGCTTGAATTCTAACTGCCTATTAGTATATGCAAGGTATTGCACCAGTCATTAGCATCTCTGAGGCTCTTTATTCATTTGTAACATAGGATTAAAACACATTGTCATTTATAAGATTAAATAAGGTAAAGTATATGACATGCTGAACACCATGTGGTATAGATTGCAAACATTCAATACATTGTTGTACATTTTGATGCTACTAAAAATAGTCTTTCAGCTTATTCATATATAACAATAACTTACTCTTCCACAGAATTGTAAATATACAATCAACCCAGAAGTTAAAATTTTAAACAGAAAATTAAGAACATTATTTCTTTAAATAGTTGCATTTCACCTAGCTTCTGAAAAGTAAATACTGTGTTACCACCAACCCTCCCATCATATCAGGTAGTCAAAATTGAACCTTTCAAGTCAAACTTGAAATAGGTTAGAAAATTGTTAGCTGAGAGCATTCCAGGAATTATCACACACCTGCAGAGGTATTCTTTCAGAGAGCTGAAAGGCAAATTTACCTTCTATAATAATGCAGCATTTGGTGGACCATAAATAATACTAGAATATCCCAGTATCTCTAATTCTGTTACCTATAATATTCTCTATCTGTAGAAAATTATAATCTAGTATGTCTCTTTAACTCAAAACATTACATTTTTTCTCTTGTCCTTGGTATCACACCATTTTCAGACTTTGTTTTCTTCCTTTGTTTTCACTGTTTTCCTACACTAATGAAGATAACTAGAATAGCTACCATTTACTTCAATACTTCCATTACTAAGACTCCTTTACTTCTGATAAGGTCTTCACTGAATATTCCTTTTGCTTTCAGTGTATGCAAAATCTGGCTCTCCCTAAATGACATGACTTGCCTTGATGACTTCAGAATGGATTTTGTCCATTTCCTCCAATTTCACATCTCTTAGGGATGGGAGTGAGGTCTGTAGTCTGTCGCTTCCCAATGATGCTTTCGCATCATGTCTCCTCTTCCTTCCACCATTACACGCTTTGATGCTAATGCCATTCAACTATAACTTTCAATAATCATCTTATCACTGTCATCTACCAGCATCTTGAAAGCCATTGCGCTGCCTCCACTGAAGGTTTTAATACCCACCACTATTTGGGGTTTGGTCATTCCTTCATTATTTGCTTCTATGTTCAACATTTTTTTGACCAGACATACTGTTCTTGATAGTGGAAAATAACAATATTTCATCAGAGAACCTACACAATGGGGGAAGTGTATTTTCATCCCTGAATGCTTTTTGCCTAGATTGTTTCTCAGTGGTTTTTGTTTGTTTGTTTGTTTGTTTGTTTGTGTGTGTGTGTATGTGTGTGTGTGTGTGTGGTTTTTTTTTGTTGTTTTTTTTTTTTGGTGGCTGTTCCTCATTCAAAGTGGGTGTACTGTGCAGCCAGGCTTTGTCTTAAACTCCTCACTGCCCTGTTCACTTACATGTATTCCACTCATGGAAAGTAGGCTTTTTAAAAATAATCTGTTAACCACTAAATATCAGTCTTCAAATAGAGATATTTTTAGACATGTGCACATTAGGAGACCATGTGATGATTTTAGCACTATTTGGTAGAATTCTTACAAGATCTAATATTTGAGTCATATGAATTATCACATATGCTTGTTAGAGTAACAGGTTTTATAGTGCACAAAAGCTCTTCAATGTAGATTTAAATCTAAGTTTCAGTCCCATTCTCCATTAATGAAAAATAGAAATTGAACAACTAAATTTTTTAAGTGTCCATTTAAATGAAAACCCACAATTTCAAAATGGTTTCACAGAAAATCTTGTGTCCCTAAGATTTAATAAATCAAGGGAGAAAGAAAAATCATCTGTCTACCACCAGCAAAGAAATCTCAGACAGGAAATGTAAGTAATGGAAGATAGTAAAATGAATTCCCAGTCACAGAGCCCTCTCTATGCACCCTCTAATGAGGACAGCCATTATTATCTGAAAATAGAACCACATCTGCAACCACAGAAGAAAGCACACTCAATCCCAACACAAATAATAAAAATGGCAGCAAATTATAGGAAGTAATAGATACAAAAGCATAGAGATCACTTCACAAAGCGTATTCAAGATTAGTCACCTTAACATGCAAATGTAAAATTTATAAGAATTACTAGATATGAGACTCTATTTTATTATCAATTGTTTTAATAAAAACTTTCAAAAATTAGCCCATGCATTTCCATAAGTAGGTCATTTGCACATCACAGCTACATGATCTAAGTTTTTTTTCTGGGTAGCAGATGCTTTCTATGGTTGGGAGCTTATCTCATCAGGATCTTAGTTTATTAAGGGGAATAATGCATGATATATTTGCATCTCAGAAAATTTATATCTTAAACCTGATTTACTATTTCTACATCATATCCCCAAAAGTATACCTTCTTCAGAAGACTTAAGTCTATAAATTTTTTGACTTCCTTGGAAAAGATATTACTCTGTCCTGACAGATACCTAGATTTAAATAAATCATCCCAGAATGGGAAGCATACCAGTCTTAGGAGAAATAAAGTCTGTCTCAGAGTGGGGTAAAATCTTCTCAAAATACTATAAATAAATACTTTCAAGATCATCACGTGTTAGAAATTCTTAACTGAAATTTTCTTTTACTTTTTTGATATACACAATTATGACACGGATAATTTTATATATTGTGAAAACTCAGAAAATAGTTCACTCATCACTACTGCTATCATGAAAACTTTTCAGAAATAGACTAGAGTAATGCCATGTAAATTAACAATTAATATATTTATAGTTGAGAAAAATTCAATATACTTCATAGAACCATGAGCAATATCTCCTTTGCACCTTTATTAGAATATAAGAATTTACAAATATTAATAACATTTAAGCATTAATAACATTTAGGCCTTAATAAGTAATTTGATGATATCAAATTATATACCACTTTATGTTGCTATTGCTGTCCACTATGAAAAACATTAAATAATTTTTGCTTACCTTTTGCAGTTTGGTTAATGGTGCTTTTAAATTACATAACTCAACAAATACACATATCTCAAATATTACTGTAGGTTATAGGAGAAAAAGATCACAATGCTATTGTCAAGGGTAGATGTTGTTTCTACAGGTCACCAACAACAGAAACAATGGCGTGGTCTGAAAATATGGACACACTTTTAACCAATCAAGGTAAGATCCAACTAAGTTTAAAAATATAACGATTAAAAGTAAATCATTAAATTCTGAACGTTGTAGTCATCATAAAATATGAGTTTGATCAATATTTGAAGTATAAGATTTCCAACAGTCTCACAAATTTAGGTCTCAAACCTAAATGGAATTAGGTTGGACTTAAAATAAGACAAGATTATAGAAACTCAAAACGTTAACACAAAAAGAAAATCCCAAATAGGAAGTGCGAAATTTGTCATTTTTTTGTACTCATTATCATTTGATGTATGTATAATGACTGTTCTTGCTACAAGTTGAAAAAAATTCACAAACTATTGAAAAGTTGAAAATTGAAGTAAATGACTTGTTTTTTCATGTCTTGGAAGCTAAAAAAACTTTTTAAAGTATTTATTTCAACTGATATTCTAATTTCTAGTGAAAACAAAAACATATTTAAATGTATTAATATGTACCTGTGTGGATGTTTATATTTATATTTAATACGGCTCAATAAGGCAATTTGGGCCAATTATAAATAAAATACCCTAGAATTTGATTCAAAGTAATCATTTGGAACTTCTGTTTCTGTTATAGATAATTTTGCTTTGCAGCAGTTCTATTGCATACAGGAAAAAGAAATGGCACTACAGAGACATATATTTTAAAATATTTAAAATTTAGTATTGTTGGTACTAATCAAATGGAATTTCCACTTTAAATTTGTAAAGTAAATATCAGAATATTAGAAAAGTTTTTTTTTAACGTTTATTCGTTTTTGAGAGACATAGAGACACAGACCATGAATGGGGGAAGGGCGGAAACAGAGGGAGACAGAATCCAAAGCAGGATCCAGGCTCTGAGCTGTCAGCACAGAGCCCCGACAGTGGACTCAAACTCACCAATTGTGAGATCATGACCTGAGCCGAAGTCAGATGCTTAACCGACTGGGTCACCCAGCCATCACTAGAAAAGTTTAAAACATAATAAAGTTAGGTGAATTTTTCATAGTTGCTTATTCATATATAAAATTGGATTGGATTAAACAAAATTATTCTGATTTTATGATTCTTAAACAACTAATTCCTAAAGCATAGACATAAAAGAATCCACGTTGCTCCTAGAATCCAATTAAGAACATAAACCAAAGACATCAAAGATATGGAATTGCATTTTTATAAGTTTTGAATGGCGTGTTTCTTTTCTACTTAAGTGTATAACCAGTGGGACAGATCAGGTTTACAAAAAGCCTTAAGAAAGTATCTCTGCAGGTGGTGATCCGGCTGGCTCCAGAGAAGCGGAGATCCAGGGGCCAACACTACAGACCAGAGGCATAGAAGATGTTGAGCTGAAGGCAAATGCTTTCCTCAACATATCTCCTGATCTTTTTTATTTCGTGCCCACATAGAGTAGAAGACACACAGATTCATTTGAGTAGCTGTTGGTTTTTGCTTTTTATAATACCAAAAACAGCTTACAAAAAGAAAATGCTTCTTAATGCTTTAAACAGCTAAATGATTTCACCAAATTATCTAGTTATTTTGTCATCTTGGAGATATGTCTTACAGGTACCACACAAAGGCTCTCAGATAGGTTTCAACACCTATTGTTTATTCCATTTGTCTAACCAGTAGCCATTCCAATTTGTAGAGAGTGCTCTCAGATGATATCATTTTAATCATATGTAGCATATTATTCCAAAGTCACATGACATTTTTTGATCATTCATATTGTATATATAGAATAGAAGCAGAGTTCAGTAAAATAGTGTGCTCAAGACAAGGATAGCTAACTTGTTCTAGCTGTTTATTCTGTTCCATTGTGCCCTAAACCTAGTGATGGCAGGGGGAGAGAAGCCGATAATGGCTCTCAGAATGGTCCTTCGTTAAAATGGTAGGATGTGAGAAAATAGTAAGTTTCTTGTTCTCTAACTTCCCATCTCTCTAAGATGCATTTAGATAATCCTCACTGGGAGGAAGCCTCATATACCTTAATGACACACATATAAAATATTGCCAGACAGGAATCTACATTCTTCCCGTATCCTTAAAGTATACTTCATTCTCTATATAAAATAGATTTTAGCATCAATTCTGTTTTGACCCCTCAAATTCATCATTGTTTGGACAAAACTCATGGAAATTTTAATTGAGTGTTACTAAGAGGATTTTTATAACCTAAATTTGTGTCACAGAAGCTTCTTGGATGTATGTTTAAATGCAATAAATGTGCAGTTAATTGAATTTTTTATAGTGATCACATATTAACGACATCCACACTCTCCAATATTTCTACTGAGAATTTTAATTGGTACCTGATAACCTTTTGCCATGACTTGTTATTTCAACGCTATTTCGAATGATAAAAAAATGGTTATATCTATTTTTAATCCAGTGTTTTTAGACATTTTAATCTTACTCCCTTGAAGCCTTTCCCATTTTCTTTCACTAAACCATTTTGCTTCGTACCTGCAGCAACCTACAAACAACTGACTTTGGCTTCTGTTTCATAAACTATCTCTAACATTTTCTTTTTCACTAGTTAATTTTCCCTTTCCCCTGATTCTCCACAAGCTTATTAGTCCCAGCTTTGGAACTTGAAGGATCAGGTCTCTAAGCACACAGTCAGGGAAGAGCTGCTTTGAGGACATGCTAAGGGACCCTCGTGGCAGATGGAAGAGAAAGCCACAAACATACCCTCCCAGAGGCAAGATCCCTCCCAGAGGCAAAAGCACTGATGTATATTTTCCTCCTCAGAGAGATCCAGAGTCTCATTTATAAACAAATACCAACCTCAGAAGTGTACAATCTATGAAACCACATAATGTGAACTCAAGGTACTGGCTTAGTCCATCAACTGCGGGAATCTGATAATGACTTTTCTTACCTGCTAACTAGAAGCACACTCCTAACCATACTCATCCCTAAACAATTTAGCAAGAATTACCTTCTTGAATGAGCTCTATATATGCCAAAGAAGAATATTTCAGGGCACATTTTGATGAAAAAATAAAGAAAAGAACAGTCTAAACAGGTGGTCATAAACTCAAATATCTATGAGAGCAAGGAATAACACATGTGTAAATTTGACTGAAAGTAAAATAATGGGGAGACATAAGACATATGGGAATCATAGGCTGCAAGCACTAGCTGTTGTTATTAAATTCAAAGGAAATAGCATATACGAATCGAGGCAAAGTAAACAGCCTGCAAGTATGTGGGCCTATTTGCAGTCCCTGGTCTAAAGTTTCTGAACAAATCCATGCTCAGGAGAATACATGGGAGCAGGAGAAAAACACCATGAACAGGCTGGATTACAGTAGGTGCCATGAGGGAGATTGGAGGGACATCAGTGTTTTGTTTAAGGTAACATTGGGGAAAAGCCCATTTATTTGCCTCCTTGACTTATAATTGCCTATCGCCACATCAAGAGGAAAAGCATTCACTCCAAGTATTTTGCCCATTATTTTCCTGGGTTAGAGATTAGAATTGGCCAATATATTCATCCAAAATTAATAAATGCCAGTCCTTCCTTCTTTGCTTTGAGCCCAAACCCACACAATCTAATCCCTTAGCATCAAATTGTGTTTCCTCACCAACTCAAGGTAACAAAGATATTCTTACTTGGAATTGCTTTTAACATCATTAGCTTGATTTGGGCTTAGTGCATTGGGTGTAGAAAGCTAAAGCCTATGCAGTTTCCCATAAAGTAACTGCTGTAAAGACTTTACCCTACGGGTGCCTGGGTGGTTCTGTCAGTTGAGCGTCCAACTTTGGTTCAGGTTATGATCTCATGGTTTGTGAGTCAAGCCCCGTGTTGGGTTCTGTGCTGACAGCTCAGAGCCTGGAGCCTGCTTTGGATTCTGTGTCTCTCTCTCTCTCTGTCCTCCCCTGCTTTCTCTCTCTCAAAAATAAATAAACATTAAAAAAAAAAAAGACTTTCCCCTAAACGCAACTCCTAGACATTTCAGATCTAGAAAGAAAAGTACAGGTTTTCTTTGTTAGTGGAGCTAATTGGATACATAGAGACAAGACTATTTTATGTTTATGATTACTGATCAAAAATAAGGTTTCTACACTTAAAGACAAAAACATAAGTATATATAGAAGGATGATAAATATTTGCCACTGAATACTAAGTAAATGCTCATATCATACAACGTATTCATATTGGTTATGTATACTGCACTGAATGTTTCTTAAATTTTTCTCTTTTACATTTTACAGCTGGTCTAGATGCTTTTCGAACATTTCTAAAATCAGAGTTTAGTGAAGAAAATGTTGAGTTCTGGCTTGCCTGTGAAGACTTCAAAAAAACAGAAAGTGCAGAAAAGATGGCTTCTAAAGCCAAGATGATTTATTCTGAATTCATTGAAGCTGATGCCCCTAAAGAGGTGAGTAGAATATTCTAGAATAGTGAATATTCATCTCCTAGCAAATCTGCTCCCAATTGTAAGACACTAAATCCATCTAAAGGGAAATCAAATTGTCGCTATGTATTCAAATAGAAAATGTCTGGAAACTCCAATAGAAGTGTCTTAAGATGATCCTATCTTTTACTGATTCAGCAAATATTTTTCAACACCTGTTATGTGCCAGGTTTTGTTTCTTTGACCAAAACTTTGACCAGAAGTTTTGTTTCTTTAGCACGACATTCATACTCTTGAAAAAGAGTATTTATTGTCTTAAGTTAAATTGCTCTAAAGTTAACCCTACAGAAATGCTATTTAAATGTGTTGTTGCATTTCAAGCTCACTTTGGTTTTTCCTGTTGTAAATCATGGTAGTCAAAATAGAATAGAATTCTAGAGTAGAATAATTTATTTAACAAATTAAGAATAATATGTGGGGGGAATACAGCTACTAACCAACATTATGAATTCTTCACTTTTAGTAGTTTGGATGTCCACATTATGGCATGTAATGTCTTATTTTTCAAAAGACAGATTTGCTTACCTTTATTTCTTTAATGGCAAAAATGAGCCAATGTGTGAGCCACATTGTTTTATGTGATCAGGACCCACCTGCGCTGCTTTAAGGTCAGGAAAGTAGAAAACGCCTTAGAAAGAAACCTGGAAAGACTGATAATAGCTCCCCAAAAAGTGTTTAATGTGTGTAACATCTCATTTATATTTGATTTCATTTTCAGAACCAAAACTGTGATCATCTTCACATACCCCTTTAACATTTCACTTTAAAGTTTAAGCAATTTATAATTTAAAACCACTTCCGTTCCCCCCGATGATATCCTGTAAGCAAAGAGTTTTAATGCATAAATAGCAAACAGAAAGCTACACTGCATTACTAGTACCAAATAGAAACTTTTGGTACAAGTCATTTTTCTAATAGAGGTAAAATATCAGTTTCCTCCAAAGGGACAGTTATCATATTTTCTGATCCAAAATTAGGATTCATGGTGTAAGAAGGGTTATTGTACTTATGGGGACAAAGAACAGAATAGGTGAAATGGAAACACTTTTGGAAAGTCCAGGACATAAAGTTGCTGTAGCAGTAGTTCAAGTTTTAATTGGACATTAATTACTGCAGCATACATTGGCTAGTATAACTTTACAGGCATATATATGAGCCACTAAAGCACAGCCTTGAATTCATGGGGTGGTGAAGGCAGGGGGTGGATTTTTAACTGCTGTGGAGCTATTTTAACATTCATTTCCCAGTCACCATCTAAGAATCAATAAATAATTCTGGAAAATTGAAAATATAGTGTATGAGATTTGTCAAGTTGATTAATGTGTCATTCCCTAAAAGGCTTTGAAATCAGCTCTAAAGATATCCTATTTATTGTGATATTGATTTGAAAGCCAGATTTTTTTCTTCTTTATGAATTCATCTAATTAACAGTGATTGTTTTAGAATAACATTCTCAAACATTTGCATGAAAAGTCTTCTAATAAGAAATGCCACCTTTTCATTCAATCTTACAATATATAATAAATTATCAATTTTGACAAAACAGTTTTGTTTTCCTAGTCTTGTCTTCTAAAATAAATTTACACAGTAATAATTTAAACAAACAGCACAGTCATTACTTTAGGATATAAGAATTTTACAGCTTTTTATAATTTGTCCATCTAATTAAATTGGCTAAATAAATCTAACTAAATTTGTGACTGCTTTTCAAGTAGTAGATTATGTTTTCTCCTTGAAGTGTCTAAAAATGTTTTTATTGAATATGACAAAATTCACTGAAAACAAAGAAATATATATGTATTTGAAATAGTCATTATCTTTCCTATTATTTGCCATTAGTTGTTTCTAGTTCAACAAATTATTAAATTTCAATTCCCAAATTACTAAGGACATTTGCCTCTTATATTATATACCAATCACAGTCTTCAAGATATTTCCCTGTAGTCCATCAGCTTTAGTTTAATTTTATTACAACAGTGAGTATGTTGAGTCATTAAATCTATTTTTTGAATACCTGTCCACACAGTGAAGTGATGAAACAGAAGATAGTGACTTGTAATAAAACCAGCCAAATATACAAAAAGCAATATAATAATAAAGCCACATTTAAAACTCATTTTAGCACACTGGAAAAGTGATCAAATCTGGAGAGTTAAGGGATGTTTTTTCAGGGTAATTCACACATGAAAAATGTATGTCATGAAAAGAGTAATATCAAGTCAGCATTTGAAGAAAGAATATTTCAGACTGAGGACATGGTGATACAACATGGAGGTACAAAGCTTCCCAGTGTTTTCTAGAAACTGCAAACATTTTGATATTGCTAATGAGAAGTGGGGGGTGAAGTTGGATAGGCAGCAGTAAAGATAAAGAAAAGATGGGAAGTATTCTAGATTTATCTAGTAGGCAGACTTAACAAGATGAGGTGATATATTTGATATGGAAGCTGGAAGACATGATTTTCATAAGTAAAAACAGTTACTTAAGAATGAGATTTATATGAAAATATTCTCCATTTTGTTATACAGTTGTAGTTGTATAAGTGACTCTTACAAAGAATCAAAATTATAACCAATTTCCTTGGTAGCAAACCCTAAAGTAAAGGACAATGGCAAAGTCATCTTATCCGAATGTCTATTAATTCCTGTTTATTTTCTTTTCCACTTCTTGTGTCTTTATTTCCTCATCTATAAAGTTGCTATCATAACTTAACAATTTTTAATTTATGCACTTAGACAATTTACAGTTAGATTATACTAAATTTACGATAAACAATCCCTGTCTATAAATTGACATTACTAATGGTTCTCAGTTTCCCAGGCAAAGACAGCACATTGAACAAAACAACAACAAAAAAAAATGAACTTCTAGGTCTCTAAGAGAAATGATAATAATTGTAACTGGCCTTTATGCCCTCTCACTTACAGTGTTACAGTTCCTTTGGTTTCTACACTAATAGAGAGTTAGTGTGATGTAATGGAAAATTGGAAATTTAGAGATACCTAGATCTAATTCAAATCCTGTAATTTTGTGGTAAGCTGCTTTATCTCTCTGAGCCTCAGTTTCCTCATCTAAGAAAGCATTTATAAAACAAGCATGTAACAACCACAGAACACACATGAGAATGATGAATGAGACCACATGCCAATGGTTTACATTATGCAGAACAGCTTTTAAGAAATTATAATCCCTTTCTTTTTTAAAAAACACAAGTCATGTTATAGCCCTATGGGCTATAGTTTCAACCTGAAAACAACAATTATACAAACATGTTAGCAAATCACTAGTTTCAAATAAAAAGTGCTACTCATTGAATGGACTATACCTAAATAATTTTAGAAGAAAATACTGAGAAAAAAAAAGTATGACCCAAGTATTTTAAGTAAGCGATTTGAAAATGAGAAAATTATTAGACAAGCAATATTTTTAAATTATTTTTAATAATGTTAAAATATTTTCAAGCAATATTTTCTACTTAACACACATTACGTACCTTTAGGTTAAACGGAAAAGTTCTTAAACTTGTATTCATTCTTCCTTTAATTTGGAAAGAATTTCATAATATTTCATAATATTGGGAAATTTTAAGAAAATAATACTTCATCTCAAAAGAATGGAAACCTTCAAAAAAATTCAAATAATATTTTTGTATTAGCTAAGACACTAACATATTTTAAATATTCATGTTATATCGATATCACTTATATATATTATATTTATATCATTCCTTTATATTGAAAAGAAAATTGGTCAGGATGGAAAAATATGTGATTAGAGAGAGAAATGTTTATGTCATCATTCTGTGATATTAGAAAATGTTCTAAATCATATAACAGTGAGATGCTTAAAATTATATAAATTCAAAATCCGACTGCATATTATCCTGGATTATTCAATCCAGGAACAAATACATTGGCAGTTTTTTAAGTCGAAGGATATTGGTGTGAAGTACTTAATTGCTAAATGTATTTATTAAATGTGAAGACACCATAATTCATAAGACAAAGCAGGAACTATAGTCATAAAGAAGAAGGTATCTTAATAAGTAGTGTGCAGGACACTTTTTAAAATATCTGTGTCTGGTTTTTTGCTTTTATTTTTAAGACAGTATAATGTTATTTATTGGCATATTTTATTTCACAACAGTAAATGCTTATTCTGTGCCTACTATTCACCCTCATATATGATAAAGTACCTCCATGGAAGAGAAGCTCAGTCTAGGTTGGAGAACAGAATTAACACACACACACACACACACACACACACACACACACACACATAAGTATAAAGCAATATGTTGTGTGAAGCAGGCAGCTTGATAAGGAAATGCAAGAAAATAAAATAGGTTGAAACTATGGTTTGACTCAAAAAAACTTTGAATCTAGTTGGGTTTTTAAAAATGAAATTTATAGAACTAGGAAAAAATAGCAAGGCAACAAATGATTAAGTGCAAAACCAAAAAAAAGTTGCAGAGGAACCTCTTTACATTAAACCTAGAAGGATATAATGATTGAATAGTAGTGAGACAAGATATTGAGATAAGGCCTTTAAGATTAGCTTTAAATGGAGTCATGAGCTAAGGAAACAGATACGTGAATTATTGGTAGAGAGAAGCCCATGAAAATGGGCATTTAGAAGCACTTCTGGATATAACTGTCTTGCCAATTTTGTATTCCCCATCTTATATTCAAAACTTTTCTTTGCATTTTTAAGTGCCATTTCCCCAGTGTGTTGATGTTTTTGTCCTACCCCACAAGTTGCTTCTTATCAACAGTGCCCCCCCCCAACTCTAGAATCATCTCCAGATATAATGAGTTTGCTTATTTATTAATTTCCTAACTTTGGTGCACTAATCACTAAGTGTCTAATACATGTCAGGGATTATGCTGGTGCAGATAAGAAAAAGGAAAGAATCCCTGAACAGGTAAAGCTAACCATTTTGATGGGAGGACTCCAGTTAAAAAATAATTACAATAAGCTTTCATGAGAGTTGCAGTAGGGAAATACAGGTAATGTGGTAGCATGCATCAGGAAAATCCGATTCTAGGGGGTGATAAAATATATCTCAAAAGAAGTAATTCATGAGCTTTGACCAGTGATGGGAATATAGAGGGAAATAAGACACAATAGGAGGGAAGAAAGGAAAGGAAGAACAGTGGAGAAAAGGATCAGCCAGTGCCTAGAAGCTAGTCCAGTAGGGAAGGAAGCCTAGTACTGTATGTCGCAGTGCAAACTGGGGTAATTCACCTCCTGGAGCCCAATAATTTCTGCCTCTGAAAATAAAGAGTCTATGAAAAAGAAAGAGAGAGACAGGAGAAAAAGGAGCAAATTGAGGAGGAGGTGAGGTAGGAGGAAGGGAGGAAAACACAGCTAAAGAAACCCATGAGTAACATGTGCACAGTGCTTCTACGTGGACTCATCCGATCATCGTTGTCACTATCTTATGGAGGTATAACAATCATCCACATTGTACGAATGAAAATGAACTGAGCCCTAGAGAAAAAGTAATGAGCCCTGCATCATTAAGATACAACAGACCACGAGGAGAGAGGTCTACAGCCCATGGTTTTAGGTTTCAAATTCCTTTCTTCAGATCTATTTATCTTATATGTTTGCAAAATAGCCCAGAAACCTTGATGTTTATGCTAAAGGCAAAAGTATAAAATTATCTTGGCACATAGAGTCTATCTTCCTTTCTAACAAAAGCTTTATTTCTCTTCTCATATTCTCTTTAATTTGTATAACTTCTTAAGCTATGAAGCTTAGATTCAAATATGACATTAAGAGAAAAAAGAGTTGTGGGAGTATTTCTTCCAAATAATTTGCAGTATCATTTTGGGCCTCTGAAAAATTGGTTGCTACATTTCAACTCAAAAAGAAAACAGTCAGGAGTGCCTGGGTGACTCAGTAGGTTAAGGATCCAATTCTTGATTTCGGCTCAGGTCATGATCTCACAGTTTGTGGGATCGAGCCACACATGTGGCTGTGCACTAGGTGTGGAGCCTGCTTAAGATTCTCTCTCTTCCTCTCCCTCTGCTCCTCCCCTACTCACACATGCACGCATAAGCTCTCTCACTCTCGCTCTCTCTTAAAAAAAAAAAAAGGAAAACAGAAACACTCAGGTGTTTTTTGAACTTCCATGGATCCCTGTGCTACTGAAATTAATCTTGGATTAGTATGTTTGTGTTGTTGAATGAAGCCAGTCGTTCTGACTCCCCTGCAGCTGTTCCAGATAGCTTTGCTTATGTACGTCTATTTTTAGCAATCCTTATACATTATCCATACATATTAAGTACATTATTTTTAGCAATTTGTGCGATTTCATATGTTATGATTTCTTTTGTTTCTTTGCCCAATTTGAGATGTTAGCATTACCTCCCGATTCGTGTCACTTATTTCTGCCTCTAAAGCCAATAAGAACAAAAGGATAAAGTCTTGTGCAGGGATGAATTCCTTCTAGATGTTACAAACTTGGCTATTTTCAACTTTAATAGCCCCTTGAGAATATATTTCAGAATATTCGTGTGCCTTTAATGATGCCAAAAATGAAGTAATAGAAGAGGTGTTAGTGGTGATTAAATAGAATTATGTAACCAAAAACATGATTATAGGCGGCTTTAATTTGAATAGTAATTTTTAAGCTCTGTTGTGAATGAGGTCTGAGATGCTGCCTGCTCCATTTTAGTAAGGTGTTTTACATATGCATGCACACACCCTTTGCATAATGACAGTCTCCTGCTACACTATACATTCTAAATGAGGACAAGGCTATCTAATTTGAATGTGAGAACACAATTGAAAACTTTTCATTCAAATTATGTAAAATTATATAAAGCACGGTTTAGGGTCACAGGAAAGCCAAATGGTACACTTTAAAATGTATTCTTCCTGATAAAATAATTTGTTGAAAACCAAAAGAATTTAAAAACCACTGGTGTAGCAAAGAGGAATTTGGCTGGCATGCCTTGTAGTTAACAAAATCACATGGGTACTAAAATATTCTGGATCTTTAGAATAAAATTGTTTTTAAACAATGACCACAAACATCATTCAGAAGGCAGTCATTTTAATGCAATGGATTGCTGTCAATGTCACCAGTGTCAAGGCCTTTTCAAAACTGACAGAATTTAAAAGCTTCTAAATGGTTGTGATGACATCTCAGCTGTCATTCTGGAAGAACCACAATTCTTGTTTTCTGAGATTGACAGTGCAGTGGTCTCAGATATCTAAGATAATTTATAATCTTTTGAAAAATAAGCATATTAAATATTGTATTTCTCGGAGTCCTTGAAACTAAAGAGTATCTTTACAAACACAATGCAAGTAACTATCATATTAGGAAATAATATATTTCTGTTTATTTCCTCAACTGACACACTGCTCAGCCCAGGCTCTGGACCTATTAGTTTGACTGCTCAGCGAAGTCTAAGCTGCCCTGTAACTCCCAAGCAATTCAGGAGCCCCTCAATACCATACAATTGGAAAGTGTGCATCTTTAGAAGGCCACTTCCTGATGGATCTCACTTTCGGTCTACTCTGAGCTCAACATCTTTTCTGTCTTACTTTTTGAGATAGAAATCTATCCATGTATTTTCTCGTAGAACTCAGCCAAAAATCATAGTTGAAATGAATGCAAAGTTGAGGGTATGGTTGACAGACATGCCCCAGAAGTGATTCTTTTAAAGAAATTTATGTCAGAATATATATATTAGGCCCAACATTTTTCACTTCTTCCCCCAGTTACTGAAAATTCAAGGCATTTTGAGAAGAAAAGACGTGACAATTTTGATAGCTTAATTCTCACATCTCACCCAAATTGACTTTTCAGGGGGCATTTAACAAAATTGATCACTCTCTCTTAATTGAAATACTATCTTTAATTGACTTCTAAGACTTGATCTCTTCCCTCCTTACTGACTGCTCTTTAACAATTGCTTTTGCTGTGCAGACCCATAACCCAACATACACTATAATGAGGGAAGGCAATCCTCATTTCTTTTCTTTTTTTAATATAATTTATTGTCAAGTTAACTAACATACAGTTTATAAAGTGTGCTCTTGGCTTCAGGAGTAGATTCCCATGTTTCACTGCTTATATACCACATCCAGTGCTCATCCCAACAAGTGCCCACCTCAATGCCCATCAGCCATTTCTCCTTCTGCCCTCCCCCCCCACACCTCCATCGACACTCAGTTTGTTCTCTGTATTTAAGTCTCTTATGGTTGCCTCCCTCTTTGTCTGAAACTACTTTTTTTCCAATTCCCTTCCCCCATGGTCTTCTGTTAAGTTTCTCAAATTCCACATATGAGTGAAAACATATGATATCGTCTTTCTCTGACTGACTTACTTTCTGCTTACATTCACTCTGCCAGGAATTTCCTCTAGTTCTATTTCTTTAAAAGAGCAGCTCAAGGGGGCACCTGGGTGGTTCAGTCAGTTAAGGGTCCGACTTGGGCTCAGATCATGATCCCATGGTTCATGAGTTCATGCCATACGTTGGGCTCTGTGCTGACAGATCAGAGCCTGGAGTCTTTTTCATATTCTGTGTCTCCCTCTCGCTCGGTGCCCCTCCCCCCACCTCATGTTCTGTCTCTCTCCCTCTCAAAAATAAAAAAATAAATAAATAAACATTAAAAAAATGTTTAAAGGGCAGCTCAAACTTAACAAATTCAAGTCTGAGTCCTGATTTTGTGTTCAAAACTATCTTCTACTTGAGTCTCCCAATCTTAGTTAATAGCAACTCTGTTCTTCTGTTTGCTCTGGTGAAATAATTGGTAGTCATCCTTGATTCTTCTCTTCCACTCGCACCCCATGTCCAATCCATCAACACTTTCTGTCACCTCATTCTTCAGAATATTGTTAAAATCCAGCCATTCTTAAAGATTGTGTCCCTCATCCCAGCTCACTATTCAATCACAAGCTCCACCCATTCTACCTTCTAGATATCTTTAAAATATGTGCATGTCCCACTAATTACATAGTTGAATTCACCATCACCGGTCGACCACCTGAACTTCTGATATTTTTTTTCATTTTTCTTCCTTTTAAACACACCCAGCTATCACACCACATGGCAACCAGTGACATGTTTTTTGTTGTTGTTGTTGTTGTTGTTTTCCAAACATGTTTGTACATTACCCCTTTACTTAAAATTCTCCTCCTTGCTCTCAGGTTAAGTAAGAATTCTTTAATGAGAACTACAAGGTCCCACATAATCTGGTGCCTTCATGCCTCTCCAGGTTCTTGTCTTTCCTCCTCTCAAACCCCACCAGGCTTCTTCTGGCTTACCCACCCATCTGCAATTACCTTCCTTAATCTCTATTCATGACAGTACTTCAAAGATTTGCTGAAAATCTCATTTCCTTTGAACCGCCTTTTCAAAATCTGTCTTCTTGATGGACTTTTCACTTTAATCACCTCTTCAGATCCTTCACACAACTTCTAAGCACCCACTCAATAAAATATTTCAAAGAAATAAGTTCTAGGAAAGATTACAAATGAAATGCCTACTTTTTCAGATATATATTAGTTTTTACCCTCAGAAAAATGGGGATAATAATAGTGTATATCTTATAGTTGTGTGCATGTGACATAAGACAGCCATATAAAGACTTAGTATATTGGTACTAATATTTAATAAATAGCAACAATTATTATTTACAGTTAAAATAGTCATATTTAAATATCATTATGATTATTTTAGAGATAATGCCAGTGTCCAAATATTTTGCCAGGGATGAAAACAGAGTAATCAAGGAAAACATCTAGGGAGAGAAGACTTTGTATAGATGAAAGAATGCATATTTTGGGAGGCATGCAAAAAAAAAGGGAATTAGCAAAATAAATAGGGAACAGACAACAGATACAAAAAGAGTTAGTTCCATATCATGAACTATTGAATTCTCTTTGTAGTGACAAATCTGTTTTCTCTGATAATCAGATTGAATACTTAATATTAACAGAAGCCTTTGTATCTAAATCTGTTTAAATTTTTTTTTTAACGTTTATTTATTTTTGAGACAGAGAGAGACAGAGCATGAACGGGGGAGGGGCAGAGAGAGAGGGAGACACAGAATCGGAAGCAGGCTCCAGGCTCTGAGCCATCAGCCTAGAGCCCGACACGGGGCTCGAACTCACGGACCGTGAGATCGTGACCTGAGCCGAAGTCGGACGCTTAACCGACTGAGCCACCCAGGTGCCCCTAAATCTGTTTAATCAAGAAATCAAATATCTTAAAAACTTTAAATCAAAATAGTGTGTATTGATAAGGAAATTATAGTGACTTTCCTTCTGTGGGTAAGGAAGGCTTCCCAGAGGACATTCAACTTAAGCTAAATCATAAAAGATAAGGAAAATCTATATAGAATAAAATCGTGGGGGTGAAAGGGATCTTAGATGCTGAAAACAGCACAAATAAGAGCTTTAGGTAGAGTTCCTTCAGGAACAGAAAGTAGACCAGTTTTCTAGATACTGCTAAGGACAAGTAGGAGATTTTGAAACAGCGCATTGGACTCTGGGCATGAGGAAGTTCAAATGCCAAGGTAAGATATGTAAAGCTTATGTTACTAAAAATAATGGGTTTTCAGCTGAATATTCGTACAATGAAAGTGATATTTTGGTGAAACTGGTGTAGTTATGCTTTCACATGTTCAGGAGGGAAAGAAAAGACATTATAAGAAGAGGTATCAGACTAGAGGTAAATTTCATAATTTAGGAAAGAAATTCCATTATAAAAGACTAAACTGGAGAAATATGAGTGAAAAGGACCATTACAAAATTACAAAAGAAAAGGCAAATGAGGGGGGAAAATAGAGAGAGATCAGAGAAAAAAGAAATGTCAGAGATGACTCCTATGTTTTGAGCTTGAAGAACTTGGAGGAAAATAATGACATTTATACAAACATGTGGGTGTGATGTTTTGTCACTGACATTAAGCTGAATTGCCAAGACACAGTCTCTTAAGACTACTAATTATCTCCTGGGATTAGTATATCTGCTCATCACTCAGCTATCATAGCTGATGTTGGCAGCTCCTTGGTAGGAAAACAGACAAGTCAGAAAAATAAGAGAGATAAGTCAGAAGAACAATTTTAACCTATTTTAATAAAAAACATTAATTATTGGTATTAGGCTGAAGTGGAATAGTTTTCTTCAAAATTCAAACATGATTTTTAACAGATATAGAAACTTTTTTTTTTTACTTTATTTATTCAGTACATATTTATTGAGTCCTTACATGGCTCAAGGCATGGAGAGGAATGCACAAAATGTAAATATAGCCTAAGTGACATAGGGTGGCTATTACTTGAATGTAGCCTTACAGACATAGAAGATGGTGAAAGGAGTGATTTTCAGCTAGACTAGGATGGTATGAAAGAAAATGTTTGTAGGTGGGAAAATAAAAGGAATTTGAAAGGAAGTGTCCAGCTTGGTAGAAATACAGGGCACACCTAGAGGAGAAACAATTGTATCAGGTAGGACTATGTTGTAAAGTCCATGAATGCTGAAATCAAAGCTTTGGAGTTTTCAAATAGGAAATGGGGAGTTACTGTAAGTGTTCAGTTCTGATGAAAATAATACGCCAGCACTGTGTACCAGGCACGCACCAGCCCTGCTGTCAGTGAAGACTCACCCAATGAATGAATGCCTCAATGAGCCGAATTGCTATATTTACTATTATGGGGAATACAAAGTTAAACAAATTGCAGATGATGCCATTAAACAATTAACAGCATGGCTAAGGGAGGGAACAGGCAATATTTATCCTCATATCCCCACAACACAAGATAGGATTGATGAAACAGAATACCCTAGATGTTTAAAAACCACTGCAAGAGCTTGACGTCGGCCACTATTTACTGATCCCCACTATGAGGCAGGCGGTATACTAGGTTCACGACATGGCATCATGCCACTTCCCTCCTCAGAACTCTTCAGGGTCTTCCTAGTGCTTCTAGCAGAAAAATAAGAACTCTTTACACTTCACGTAAGCCCTACAAGACTCATAGGCAACTCTCATTACAGGAACTTTCTTTGTCACACTCTGTACTCCAGCCATCCAGGCATAGCAGCTTTTCAGAACATAACAAATTCTTGCATCAGGGACTTTGCTTTCATTGTTTTTTTTTCTGCCAGAAATGTTTTGCCCCAGATCCTTAGAAGACTCGCTTCTTCTCATCATTCAAGTTTAAATCTAAAATAATGCTATTTATTTAGTTGTTGGTTATCTTTTCCCAAGTATAGAAAGCATTTTTACATAATAGATACTCATAAATATTTGTGAAATCAGTGAATATATGGATCATTTCGTTTTATTCCTTGTAACAACTCAGTTAAGAACTATCTAGCTTAAACATGAGGAAGTAGAGCTCAGAAATATTAAAATAACTCCCCTCTGGTCACCAAGGTCCTAAGTGTTAGAACACAGATGAGAAAATTATCCCAAAGTCTTTCCACTGTCCTGTACCATCTTCCTGTATAATGAAGAAGAAATTGATTCCAGCTTTTGAGGTCTTCAGGAAGTTGCAGCATTGAACCTGAGACTTTGATGGATGATGGAAAAGGATGATCAGAGAAATAAAAGTGCAGATGTGGGATCACTGAGTAGCTGAAGTCTCTCAACAAAGAACATCTGTGAACAAATAGTGGCCTTTTCATGATTCTTTTCAAATTAAAAGTTTTTCTTCTTCTTTTCTTCCTGGAACAACAATATTAAAATATTTTGATATTACTTATCTCATTTAGTCCTTGAAACAGTTTTAGATGCTATTCCTATTCCCTTTTATACCATGGAAATCGAACATTAAAAGAAATGATAGAACTTACTTCATTCAAATGAATAGCAAGTAAGTAGCTGAGGAAAGGTTTGATTATAGGTATGTCCTCCTCTTTTAACCTCCATTTAATAAGCAAAAATTATCATTCATAGTCTTTCTTTTACCAGACCCCCAAATTATGGCATTTTTGTAATCTCTTCCATTTTGCCAAGAAACACTTTAACTCTATTCAACTAATATTTATTGATTTCTTATTATATGGTAGATATTCTGCTAAAGACCAGAAAATAGAAAGATGAATAAGACAGATACAGCACCTGCCTTTCATGTTTTTAAATCTATGATTCAAATATCTTTTGCACTTCATGAATATTATCCATTTAAATTAGAGAACTTGGATATGAAATTTTCTGCTTCACAGAATATACCCTGGAATTTGTGTAGAGTTGGACAAGTATCTTGACAAGAAGGTTTGGGGCATTTTACAAATTTTCAGATGAATGGTGTGTCTACTATAATAGATCTCTATTAGATCTTGCTGGGAATACTCATGTATAGTAATGGTATGGGGACAGGGATACACACACACACACACACACACACACGCATACACATATAGATCTATTCTGTGGAAGGCATGGGAGTCAGTGAAGAGGGGGATATTATTTGCTTTATTTTGGCAAACAAAAAGAAACACAAATCAGAATGAAAAGCAATGATGTGTGGGAAAACAACAAGGGGAAGTATGAAAATGAGGATGGGTTGGCAGAAGCCAATCTAGTAAGTTCTATTTATTGTTCTGTCTAGGGAGAGTACATTGTAAGTATTAGGGTCAAAGTACTAAGGGAAAAGGATTTGCAGGAAAAGAAATTTAAAAACATGAAATATCTTGTTTGATTTTTCACCGTCCCATTTTTGTTTATAATCTCAAAATAAGGCTTTATCTGTGTTCTCTGTCAATGCCAACCCTCTCAACCTAGGAAATATAATTAAACCAAACATGTGTTCTACACTACAAAAAATAAATGTATGACCTTTCTGCTGTTTTGCATCAGATTAACTTTGTGTTTAGAAAAGAAATTATATAATATGTGTATCTACCATCTGTATAAACCATGTATTCCTTGATTAAACTAATGTAATTATATGCAAACTTATTTCCACAGATCAACATTGACTTCAGTACCAGGGACCTCATCTCAAAGAACATTGCAGAACCAACTCTCAAATGTTTTGATGAGGCTCAGAAGTTAATCTATAGTCTTATGGCCAAGGATTCTTTTCCTCGATTTCTAAAGTCAGAGATTTATAAGAAACTGGTAAATGGCAAGCAAGTTGGAAATCATAAAAAATGGTTTCCTTTTTTGTAAAAAAGGTTAATGATACACCAGTAATGAAGTTAAAATTTGGGGAGAAACAAATGACAGGAGAGATCAACCTTTAATCGCTATACTCAAGGCTAAAATGTTTTAAATACACAAAAACAATATAAGTTTCTGTTAGGGTTTAGAAAACATTTTTTTTACTCCAGAAGAATACTTTTTTTTAATATGTAAAGCTTGAATTTTTAAGTCATTTGTTTAGAATTATTCATTTTATCAGGTACTTAAAAATCTCTTACCGGGAGAATAAAAAGGAGTTAATAGAGATGTAATATACTCTTAAATCATAAGTGAATATTCTCATGACATTATGAATTCAAGAACTATATATCTTTGTGTTGCTGAGTGTGAGCTTGTTCAGCACCATACATGTGATTTTAAATTCCATTTACATTATTCAAAACCTTCTGTAAAAAGAGAAATTCTGAATCAAAACACAACCCTCCATTTAGTGCATTCAACTATTTCCTTTCAATCAAGATTTGCCACATAACAATGTGTGTTATGGCTGTTAGATTAATTAAAAAGAAAACTGCAAGAATGTGTGCATATATAGATAATAACACCATGGATCTAACTTTGTCAAAATATATCAATTGGTTCAATTCAATGGCAGCATATAGGCATATGTGTAGAAAAGGTCTTGAGGGCACAGAGGACTGATTTTTTTAGATTTGTATGGACATAAGGAAAGAGGAGAAATAAAATGGATGAATGGACAGATAAGTCCTTATAGAATGAACTGCATAGTAGTAACTGTGCCACAAAATAATGTATATATATATATATATATATATATATATATTGCAACATTATCTACCCAAATTAGGGACTTAAGCATCTATTCACTCATTCAGTACTGGAACTTGTTAATGGAACTCAAAGAAATTTTCAAAATGTATTTTTTGAGATATTCCTAAAACTGTTTCTTTCTATACATAAATATGAATAAGTATGAATAATTTTATGTCAAGACAAGAAGCTATAAAGATTCAAGAAAAATCTTCTGTTTCCATTTTATTTGCGAAGATTTATTTATTTTTGTTAATAACTCCAATTTGGAGATTATTTGAACATTTAAAAATGGAGGGCAAATAGCATGACTAACTTCGTGTTTCCACAAAGTATTCATTTGACAGACAAAATTTTGTCTTCTATTTGTCATGAAAAGTAAACATTTAAGCACATGCGAATGGAATATTCCCTGTACATTTGCAAATTCTTTAAAGGAAAGCATAATAAAAACTGATTGTAAAGTATTCAGTGCATCTTAAAGGTGCACTTAGTGGAACATGGTTACACACTTTTCATCATTTATTCTGAAAGTTCCAACCTTAATCTATTCTCTATTTAAATAGGAAACTTAAAAATCATTTCCAGGGAGAAAAAAAAAATTATTCCCAGAGATGAAAAACATTTTAAAAATTAGAAGGAAACTTAGAAACTAAAATCACATCCTTCCTCTTAGACACACACAAAAAACACGAGATCTCAGTTATTTCCTCTAATAACACAGCTGGTAAGTGGCAGAGCCCGTGAGAACAGTGCTTCTCTCCCACAGCGCCATATTGGCTCTTGTCCCTGCAGAAGCAGTGTAGACTCCTTCCCTGTTAGAACTGTGCTGAGGCCAGGGAATCTAAATTACTACAAATCCTCAAATACCCAGGCACTCTTCCTTCCACTGAATATTCAAATTGCTTTTTTATACTGTTTGCAACTTTCCTTGTTATCACAGAGTAAGATTTCATGTTGAATGACTGCCTCTTAGGTTTTCTCTAACAATGCATAGGAAGCCACAAATCAAACTTATAGAACTAGAGAAGTAGAAGATGATTGATAATGAGCAAAAATACACTAGGTGTCAAAACAATTTGTTGAAAAATTGGGAGCTGCAGGACCAGTATTATATCTCAACCAAAGGCCTTAAATAGCCATGCTTTCCTCTCATTTCCCCCACGCATTCTCCATACCAAGCTATAATTGTAGGTTTTCTGATTTAATGGGACAGAAAAAGGAACAATTGCATATGTTTGGAATAAAAAAATCAGGTTTTTGGAACAGTCGGTAGTGACAATTTTCAGTAAAATATCAGATGTATAACTTCCACATGTGGCTCTATTTATGTCTCTTTCACTCCATATGTTATTTGATTTCATCAGTTACCATTGATGAGTGATTTTATGACTGGAATTTTTAAATAAAAAAGATTAACTTGCAAAAAATGATAACAACATTCACATTCCTGGTAAAATATTTAAATATTCAATGATTGTGTAATGTCATTTTCTAAAAATATGTCATTGGCTTTAAGAAATGAAGTGCTTCTATTAAAAACTAAGCTGAGCAGTAGAATAGTAATAAAATTACAAGATATTGATATAGATGTAACCTTCAAATTTTAGAGTTTTCTCAGGCACAATGTTTTCTATTTTCTGACAGTTCCTACAGAATATATTTTAAAACAATTATGTTTGACCTCCATTAGATCAGATGTAAACAAATTAAATTATATATTCCTAAAAAAATCCTAGCTCCTTTAACAACCCATTGTGGATCTAAAATCCATGAATTTATTCAAAATCCTTTCGAATTTATTTGAATATCAAATAGTAAGAATTCGTTAATAATGATTACTTAATCTTATAATTTTATGCAAATATGGTTTCTTGTATTTGCCTAAAAAGGATCTATTTCAGCCTAAAAATAAAATCAACATTTTTTTTATTAATACTATATATTGTAAAAATCTAAAACTTTTAGGGCATTGCAAAAATGGGCTAGTGTCAAACTTTATCT
Source organism: Felis catus (assembly GCF_018350175.1). Taxonomy (NCBI): domain Eukaryota; kingdom Metazoa; phylum Chordata; class Mammalia; order Carnivora; family Felidae; genus Felis; species Felis catus. Next base: position 48,511,981 of record NC_058384.1, on the reverse strand, counting down.
TCCCAAGCCTTTTTTTTAGTTTATCTATATACAGAATTCACTCTACTCACCTCCATTGCTTTACTTTTCTCTAGAGTTTTCCTAATTTTTTGTGGTGCAGTAACTAGTGTGTGTGTCTGTAGTATTTCTGATGAGACTACTCTTGGTATAATAAAGGCAGAGAAAAAAATTTTCTGTTTCCTTTTATGATATCCTTTCTTATAAACTTAGTATCATCTCAGCTTTTAAACAATAGTAGCACTCTGGCTCATAAATCTGGAGAAAAGACTAGATTTCTTAATTGAAAATTCAAGAAACTTTCAAGTCTATTTCTTTGGACTTGAAATTTAGATTGATTTGACTTCCTTTTGTTTAAGTGGATGCTGGTCAGCTAATCTTCCCAATTATGTATGTCCTAACATAAGCAATCAATATGAATCATTGTTGAAAAACTGAAACTGAACTAAACCAAACCAAAAAACCTCTCCATTCTAAACAAAAGAAAGAAGAAGGAGAAGAGAAGAAGGAAAAAGAAGGAGAAGGAGAAGGAGAAGGAGAAGGAGAAGGAGAAGGAGAAGAAAATTCTGTTTAAAAATAAAAACAATTTGGTCTCAGTATCATTAGCCTTTCTCACATTTTTTTTCCTATGGAAAAATTCGATCTCCAGCCTTCACCCACACAATTCCTATATAACAGTTTCACCTCAATTATATCTAATGTGGGCCTGATTTGCTTCCCAATGACACAGTCAAGTAATTTATTTCATGGTGATGCCAATTAATTTAAAGTGAAACCTTTTCACAACCATGTGAAAAAGGTGGGATGTTGTCACAATAGTAATCAATTATTACATGAATAAAGAGTCACTCATTTTATGTTCCTCTTATTGTTTTGTCAGATTTGCCATTTCATTTTAATGAGAAATCATCAGGAATGAATATCAAATGACAACTATTTACTTCAGCGTTGCTATTTCAGAAGAATTTTTATAGTTTCATACAATTACTACTTATAGTGTGTGTTTGAACATAAAATGTATACGTGTAATTCACTCTAACAATAAATGAATAGACATTTGTGTGCTTCCAAGTATAACAAGAAAATAACACTTTTTAAATGACCTCATTTCTTTAAGAAACCACATTGTTTTTTCTCCTTATTTTATTTAAGATGCAAAAACAGGATTGAATGTCTGGTAGAGGAAGAAAAAAAACCAACAAAGTTTAATCAGGTTATTGTTTAGTCGTTAAATATTTATGCCTTGTGTTATGTGTTATATCTAGATTAAAACCAGCTATGAATATTTCTGAGAAAAGAAAACTGTCTTATTCAATTCACATTCTTTTCTTGAGTAATGATTGTATAATTATCTATTCCTGGATATCTCACATAAAACATCATTGTGCTGACATGTTTTTACAGATAACGAATTTTAAAGCAGTTAGTTTCTTAAAAATATGATGTATTTTTTGTTCTAATACTTTTAACTTTTTGTGCATTTAGGAAATAAATTGTAACATTTGGATTGTTAATTTTGTGAATAATGATGGCTCAGATATAGAATATAATAAATATCTGACTCTTTTTAAAACTGATTTTAAAAAGTCAAAGTTTTCATAATGTAGATTTATTAAATATTATTGCATTTATTTCATATAGATTTTAATTTTTAATGTTTATTTTTGAGATAGAGACAGAGTGGGAGTGGGAGAGGGGCAGAGAGAGGGGGAGACACAGAATCTGAAGCAGGCTTCAGGCTCTAAGCTATCAGCACAGAGCCCAATGTGAGGTTCGAGCTCAAAAACCATGAGATCATGACCTGAGCCGAAGTCAGACTCTTAACCGACAGAGCCACCCGGATGCCCCCAGATTTTAAATAAAATATCTTATTTTTAAAGTGGTCTTTTAGGCCTCTAAAAAGTAAATATTTTTGTGCATGATGCCTTTAGAGTATTGTCTTTGTTCTACTTTCCAAATATGCCATGTTTACCACAAAGACATAATCATGAATTCAAAATCATAAGACTGGTTCTCCTTACTTCTTACAAACAGAAAACACAGGGGGAATTCCTATTGTCTAGTAGGAAAACTAGATTTTAAAATTAATCGTTCAAAGCAGTGTTTGTTTCATATCTGGACATAAATCTTTCATGGGATCATACCAAAAATCCATTATTAAAAACCAGGAGCACTTCAAAGGAGATTTTAAATGTTGAATTTATGATTGATCTGTTACAAGTTTTTTAGTATTATTTACTGTCCAACAATTCTATAGATTCTCTTGTAGGATCTTCTTTTTGCTAGAAGCGGTCTTAAAATGAGTAAATAAACCCTAACACTAGAAGGTTAAAGATTGATTGGAAACTTCAAATCATGAGCCTGTTTTAAATCAGATAAAAAACCATTTTCCCAAATGTTGTTTTTATGTTAAGTGGTAGACCAATGGAGAGTAAAAAGTATCATTAGGTAGTGATTTTAAGTATATTTAGAACTTCACTGAAAATCTAAGGTTATCTGTATATGTGAATGCACGCACACATCCACTGCAGGAACTCTGTTTCTGCTTAAGTTTCTGTCTTTTGAAATGAATTGCTTATTTCAATTGGTTATTTTTAAGTCCATACAAATTGTGTTTCATAATACCTCCATTTCAGATAGGAGTGAAGACTCAGAAAAAAAGAACATGAAAGCAAGTGTTAATCAACTTAGAAGATTTATTTTTGAAATCAATAACCTTGAAAAAAGTCTAAATATAAGCAAAAACATTTACTCTCTCATTCTGTAATTAAGTAAAATGAAATCATTAGCTCTGAAACATGAAGGAACATTTAAGTCCCTGTGGAAACACTATAATTGTATATTCGTAAGTGTTGAATAACTATCATCTGATCAGTTGAGTTTTAAGAATTTCTCACTGAGTTAACAATCCTGAAGTAAGCAGTGTAGAAAACACAAAAAAATTTAAGTCTTCAGAAAGTGTGCCATAAACTGGAAAGACAGCAGTTTTCTACAGCAGCTCATAAAGTATTTTCACAGAGAAAATAATTTTTACCTTGTGTAAACTATGCAATTAAAAGAACTATAGCATATAAATTGCTGATAATTAATATTACTGCATACTATATATGATATAAAATACAAAATAAAATACATATAAAATATCACTATATGTAAAATAGACAAGACTTGCTAAAATGGGGCCAGCTGAAACTTAGAAACTGAGAACCAATGTGTGAGAAATGCAGTGGCCACGTCCCAGGGAAGAGAGCTGGAGAAATCATGCAGCAGCAGGTGAGAACCATAGGTAGAGAGGTGCCTGGGTGGCTCAGTCGGTGAAACACCCGACTTCAGCTCATGGTTCTGTGTTGACAGCTCAGAGCCTGGAACCTGCTTTGGATTTTGTGTTTCCCTCTCTCTCTGCCCCTCCCTCACTCACGCTCTGTGTCTCTCCCTCTCTGTCAAAAATAAACATAATAAAATAAAACAAAATAAAATAAAATAAAAACACGCAAAGGGCACAGTTTGACAGGGAAAGAAAAGTGCCAAAGGACACCTTGTAGTGGTTCTTTGGGCCTCGGAAGAAAGGAAGAATAATGCTAAAACGAACAGAAATATCTTGTTAAAAATCAGAAAGACTGAAGCAAGATCATGACTTAGGTTTATGTTAAAGGTATTCAATGTAACAAGTAAAATTGTAGGGCTGCCTATGTCTGGCCTGGAGTTCATGCTCCTCCTGAGGGAAGTAAAGCCCCTTCCCGTCAGCTTTCATGGACAGTTACAAATGCTCACGTCCTCCACTTCTGAATGAAAAGGCTGTCTCCACACTTAGTCCTGCTCCATTTCTACCCTGTGGCATCCTCCTCACAACCACACATCAGGAAAATTTTGTCTACACTTTATCTTCACCCACCCGAAATCCATTATTTAGCTTAGTGCAAGTGGGGCTTTTCTCTTTGGCCCTCACTTTTCACTGCAACGGCCAGGGCTGTTTGAGATTAAACCTAGTGACCAATTGTCAGTCCTCCCATTATGGCCATGCTGTGGCATTGAACACTGTTAGCCACTTCCTTCATAAAACTCGACTCACGTGGTCTCTGTGATCCCCCTTTTCACTACGCTCTTCATTCCCCAGCTGCTCCTTTTCCATCAGCTTCATGGGCTCCTCTTCCTCCGCCTGCTCCTTAGTTTCCCAAAATTAGATTTCTGTTCTCGTTCTCATTCTCCTGTCCCTCAGTACACTCTCCTGAGGGCATCCGCACCCCCAGTCTCCACCACCATGTATATTTTGACTCCTGAAGTGATTCAGGTCCTGTGGAATCTGAAACTTAAAGAAAAGGAATACAGAAATCTAAATACAAAATTATGTTTAAAAAACTGAACACATACTTAAAACAAACAAAAAATCATACTCTTTGAGAAGCTGAAAAATACCACAGCATTATAGAAACCAAAAAAGTTAACACAGTGTCATTAATCGTCTGGCACAACTCTATAATTTACTCCATTTCTACTATTTTGTAATATTATAGACAGAATGGAAAAATAAATCAGGCTTTCATCTAACATGGTTCATCAGATATAATTTTTATTACTGATATACGGAACACAAAAAACATGAGACTTCTTACACAGATAAACTTGCTGTACGTAGTATTGCTATAAATTTGTGTCTGAAAAAGGAATTCAGACAAAATTTACCTCTTACAATTCCCTTCAAAAAAATGAGACATTTGTAATTCTGTATTTCATTATTAAACACAACCGTGAAAGAAGAGAACTTGTGTCTGACCAAGCACTAGTCAAAGCAAAATTACCCACCGGAAGTTTTACATATCTGAATGATTAGGAGAATTTCCCACAGAGCAACTTGCAATTCCACATATTCAGACTTTGTTTCTCCTCCACAACCCATATTTTTCTCTACAAGTACCTTGGGACACTTGGCCCTGTCTCTTCGCATTATGTCAGGTGAGTCAGCACATGGGGAGTAGACACGTTCTTAAAAGCCTTTCCTGAATCAGGATGGCTAGCAACTGCTTAACTGTGCAGGGACATCCTAAGTACGTCATCCTCAACCTTTATCTTCAATCCTAAAATTCTGTATCATCATCACGTCTCTGTTGGATCCCCAAAACTCACCCAACTATTGTCGAGAGGGAGAGTGTGGAGGAAGGAAGTCAGAGTGGAAAGGGATGTCAGTCTTAGAAAATTGTGGTTAAAATACCTTATTTCTGCAAATTTTACAAAAACATACAGCCATGTGAGCACGGTGTTAAGGTCCCTCCCAGAGTCACGCTAGTGAGGTGGCCTAAAGTTTACCTAATCCAGATGGACGTCCCCACTTAGCTGTTACACAAACATCTCAAGTTGTAACAAGTAAAATTGTAGGGCTGCCTACAATCTTACCTTCATATAGCACCTCTGATACCCTCTAGTCCTCCTTCAGTTATCAGTCACCTATCCCCGAGTTGCCTAAGTCTAAATGACAGAGAATGTCTAAATCTCCTTCAATCTCAAATCTCAGTAATCGCTACCTGATATTGATTTCACTTATTTCCATAAACACTGCCACAACCATAGTGGAGATCCTCTTCATTTCTTCCATCCTTCTAACAGTCACCTAATTGGCACCCTCTGTGCCAGTCTTACCACGATGCAATTCATTTTTACATTTTGCCAGAGAGAGAAAGCTTTCTGAGCTGAAAATTATATTAAGTCATCCTCTTAAGGACTTAAGACAAAGAGAAAGCACGAGTGGGGGTGGAGCAGAGAGAGAGGGAGAGAGAATCCTAAGCAGGCTTTGAACTCTCAGTGCAGAGCCCAACGTGGGGCTCGAACCCATGAACCGTGAGATCATGACCTGAGCCAAAGCTGGATGACTAACCGACCGAGCCACCCAGGCGCCCCAGTTTCTGCTTTTTTGTTGAGCCACACCTCTCATCTATTCAGTGTTCCTCATCTCTATACCATCCTACATTCCAATAATATTAAAATATTATAGCTGGCCACACCATTGCCAAGCATTTATACCCATTGCTCCTTCCACCCAAAACATCACCAACTGAATAACTGGCTCCAATTCCTCTGGTGTTTTGGAACTCTTCCCAGCATGACTGCTTGGACCACTGCCACTACCCTTTAAAACCCTCTAACCTGGCTCAAGGCTTCCCAGATAAACCCATTCTGTGCCCTTATTAGAGTATGAAACATGTATTACAACTGGTCTCGTGTTCATATTTAAAAAAATGCATGAATTTGGTGAACAAAGCTCTGACACCTGGAGGGTGCTGCAGTGGTTTTAAGTTTGCCATATTTGTATACGATGGCCTGTTGAGATCCTGTTAAATGTTCCATGAGAGTTGATAATAATGTAAATTTCCCACTAAGGCAGAAGCTATAACTGACAGGAAAGCTGAGACTTTTTTACTCTCAAAATCATGAGAATATCTACTCTATCTTTACAGGCTTTAAATATCATCCTTCTTATTTGATCACAAATCATCTTGTTCCACATGATTAAGACCGGTTAGAGTGAAGAATCATAAAAATAAGTAAATATATACGTAAATAAGGATGACCTAAAATATCTTTTCTCTGACAATGAGTCAGAGAAGCAAATTATTTTGCTTACAGCTTTTTCACCTTTATCTTTTGATTTCATACCGACAATCAAAATTCTTCAATTTATAGTTCCAGTTTCTTTAAAGTGAATGAGAACCTAAGGACATAATCTGAATGCAGAAATTCTTCCAGATTTTTATTTTCCAAATGTGGGAGCCCAGTCCAGTTGTGGAGTCAGCAGTCAGACTATTTATGGAAGTTGCCCACATTTTCATAACTTGGGTAAGGGGAAGAGTTCAACTATTTAGAACAAAAGCTATACCTGGTCCCCCGTGCTTTCCAAATGCCTCACCAAGTGCACTCTGGGTTATAAGAGAAGAGAGATTCTCAGAGACTGGGTTTTTAAACCCAATCAGCCCCAATCCACACCTAAGAAGGAAATGTAACTACACTGCTATTACCATATCATATAAAAGGTAACAAACTTGCTAGTTGTGACTGTGCCACAAGGCATAAAGATAATATAGAGGGACTTTACATATAGCATAGATACTTTCAAAACTAGGCCCTTCCAGAGGCCTGATTATAGTCTAGCACACCAAACTTTTGCTGCTGTTTTACTCACACTTAACTGAATAACAAAACTTAGCAACTCACCTTTGTTGAGTCTTTTCAAAGCATTGGTCTGCATTGAATAAACTCTCTCTTCCTGCACTAATTTTATGTGTATTTTTTAATTGAATCATGTATTAACAATAATAAGTAAAGTTTACATAAAGAAATGAGGGGGGAAAAATTCCCTTTCAATAAGCATTCAATTCTACCAGTATGAGGAAATGAGCACTGGCTATAAGAATTCAATATTGCAGAAAGCAAAGAGTATATTTAAAAAATGGAGAGTGGAACAACTCTATGAGGCCCTTCATTGGAGTTCTGTTAAGAGAATATCTAGACTGACTTTTAAGATTAGCAATGTAGGAAAATCCATACTTAGTTGTCCAACTAAGTTGTCCGCCTAAGTTGTTGGTGTATTAAGAAAACCAGAGCTTGAGGCATCATAATCCTGGACTTTAGCTTCTACCACAAAGCTTCAATCATCAAGATAGTATGGTATTGGCACAAAAACAGACACATAGGCCAATGGAATAGAATAGAGAACCCAGAATTGGACCCACAAGTGTATGACTAATTAATCTTTGACAAGGCAGGAAAGAGTATACAGTGGAAAAAAAGACAGTCTCTGTAGCAAATGGTGTTGGGAGAGCTGGACAGCAACATGCAGAAGAATGAAACTGGACCACTTTCTTATACCATATACAAAAATACACTCAAAATGGATGAAAGACCTAAATGTGAGACAGGAAGCCATCAAAACCCTAGAGGAGAAAACAGGCAACAACCTCTTTGACCTCAGACTCAGCCATGTCTTACTCGACACGTCTCCGGAAGCAAGGGAAATAAAAGCAAAAATGGGCTATTGGGACCTCATCAAGATAAAAAGTTTCTGCACTGCAAAGGAAACAATCAACAAAACTAAAAGGCAACCGACAGAATGGGAGAAGACATTTGCAAATGATATATCAGACAAAGGGTTAGTAGCCAAAATCTATAAAGCACTGACCAAACTCAACACCTGAAAAACAAATAATCCAGTGAAGAAACGGGCAGAGGACATGAATAGACACTTTTCCAAAGACATACAGATGGCCAACAGACACATGAAAAGATGCTCAACATTGCTCATCATCAGGGAAATACAAATCAAAACCACACTGAGATACCACCTCATACCAATCAGAGTGGCTAAAATTAACAACTCAGGAAACAACAGATGTGGAGAAACAGGAACCCTCTTGCACTATTGGTGGGAATGAAAACTGGTGTAGCTGCTCTGGAAAACTGTGGAGGCTCCTTAAAAAATTAAAAATAGATCTACCCTACAACCCAGTAATAGCACCACTAGGAATTTATTCAAAGGATACAGGAGTGCTGATTCATAGGGGCACATGTACCCCAATGTTTATAGCAGCACTTTCAACAATAGCCAAATTATGGAAAGAGCCGAAATGCCCATCAACTGATGAATGGATAAAGAAGATGTGGTTTATATATACAATGGAATACTACTTGGCAATGAGAAATGAAATCTTGTCATTTGCAACAATGTGGATGGAACTGAAGAGTATTATGCTAAGTGAAATAAGTCAGAGAAAGATATATGTTTTCACTTGTATGTCAAATTTGAGACACTTAACAGAAGGCCACAGGGGAAGGAAATAGGAAAAAAATAGTTTCAAACAGAGAGGGAGGCAAACCATGAGAGACTTTTAAATACAGAGAACAAACTGAAGGTTGATGGTGGTGGGGAGAGAGGAAAATGGGTGATGGGCACTGAGGAGGGCACTTGTTGGGATAAGCACTGGGTGTTGTATGTAAGCAATGAATCACGGGAGTCTATCCCCAAAGCCACGAGCACACTGTATACACTGTATGTTAGCTAACTTGACAATAAATTATATTTTGAAGAAAAAAAAAGAAAAACGAATAGGGAAGAGAAAAATTGGTCCATTTATTGTGAGAGCTTAAATTTCTGTGAGTTAAAAATATGATTCAAATGCAATATAAAAATAAATACACACTGACAAAACTATTTTACTTAATATAAAAGAACCAGCAAGATAGTAAGCTTGTTTCAAAGCAGATGAGTGAGATTGAACTACTTATAGCCAATTGAAGATACTAAAATATAATTACAAAGCTGTATATGAAACCAGCTAATATCCTAGAGAGTAATACAGCCATGATCTTAGGATATCTTTTCTACCAGACACAAATCTATTGTTCCTTCAATGGGCAAAGGTCACTTGCAACTTATCAATCTAAAAGTTATCATCTACCTTCATGGAGTCTGAATCCTGATCAGTAGTAAGTAGTAAATCAAACAATGGTTCATTCCCATAGAGCAGGAGTTGGCAAATATTTTCTGTAAAGCACCAGGTAGTAAATATTTTAGTATTTATGGGCCACATAGTCTCTGTCACATACTAATATTTGTTTCATTTTTTAATAACTCTTTAGAAATGTAAAATCCATACTTAGCTCAAGGGCTGAACAAACACAGGCCCTGTGCCAGATGTCACCTGTGGGCCATAATTTGTCAAACCACTGCCCTAGGCAATAAAATAATCCTTGGAGGAACCTGTTGCATAAGGCTCTAGCATGACACTGAAAAAACTGTGGTCTTCACTTGCCTTTTCCCCAGATTTTGGGTAATTTTTTAACCACACAAATAAGGAAGCTGAAGCAGAGAGTAAATTGGCTCAAAATTCTAAAGGAAGATGCATAACTGGGACTTGAGTTTGACTTCAATGCCTTGTTCTCTCATCTCTTTTAATCACATATGTGCATACAGACACACACACACGCAGTTGTTACACAATTTTCGTGAATTTTTTTAAAAGATTTTATTTTACTTATTCCTTTTATATTGTGATACATAAGATATGTCACAAGAAATCCAGTCAACACTGTTTTCCATATTGCTATGTTGGGTAATTGTAATCATAGCCCGTTCTACCTGCAAAAAAAGTCAGCGTCAGTTGAGAAGTAAAAGAGAGAGAAGAACCTAGAAGGAAGGAGTGAAAGAAAATGAGGGAACTCTGACTAGTAAGGACAATAAAGGTGTTTATCACTTCAAGAGAGTTGTCAGGGTCCAGTAGGGAAAATAAAAACCATGCTGGGTATGTTAAAGAGAGGACATTTAATACATGGAATTAATTATAGAAGTTATGGGTGGGGGCACCTGAGCGGCTCAGTTAAGCATCCAACTTTGGCTCAGGTCATGGTCTCGCAGTTCATGAGTTCAAGCCCCATGTTGGGTGAGATCAAGCCCACTTCAGGTGGGCTCAAGTCTTGCTTCGGGATTCTCTCTCTCCCTCTCTCTCTGCCCTCGGTTTGTTCTCTCTCTCTCTCTCTCTCTCTCTCTCTCTGTTTTAAAAATAATAAAAAAACAGAAGTTATGGGTGAGCTGAATAGCTAAAAAAAAAACGGGGCGGGGGGGGGGGGCTGGTGATGAAATGCAGAGATTAACACCAGCAGAAAGCCACTGTCACTTTTAGGGCTAACAGTACACCAAGAGGAAGGGGGGTGTTAACGGACCTCAAAAGCCAGAAGTGTCTGTTGTGGCCAGAAGACCATGGTGAGAGTTGACTGGCAGAAGTTGGAAACACAGAAGGAAGGCTATGTTTAGAGGTGTGGAGAAGACACAGTCCCTGTTGGGGATAACACCCAGGACAGAGAGGAGGGAAAAACACCATGGATTCTCTCTTCCCAACTCCATTCACCAATTCTTGTCTATGGTTCCCATGAATCAACCCACTAAGCTTAAAAAAAAAATGTAAGGAAAAGAGGAAAGGAAACGTAAATATGGAAATAGAAGTAGGGAAGAAACAAGAACCAAAGAGAAATCGAGAGAAGGAACTACAGTGCACAATGCAGCATATTGATTATCAAGACTAAGCTTTCATTTCTGCACAATGATAGTCGTCATTCCTGATAAAACACCCAAGTTAATTTATCAAAGGGAATGTTTAAAAAGTGGGAACAACTATGAAATATACATAACTCCCTAATCTCAAGCATATTTATCACTATTAACATTATAATTGTCAGACACCAACTATTTTAAAAATCTGTTAAATTTACATAATGAAAAAGAACACTCTTACCTCACTGAATTTGCATTTTTCTGATAATTTTAAATCCTAAATATAATAACATATTATTATGCTGAATTACTTTTATTAAATCTGCATTATGAAATAAAAAAGTATTTAAATCTTTAAGTGCTTAATGAAAATTTCTATTTTATGAAATATATGTATTATTTGAAACTCTATTTGATTTATTTAAACCTGCTGTTTCAGGGTGCCCAGATGGTTCAATCGGGTTAGCATCTGATTCTTGATTTCAGCTCAGGTCATGATCTCAAGGTTCATGGGAATGAGTCGTGTGTCAGGCCCTGTGCTGACAGCTCAGAGCCTGGAGCCAGCTTGGGATCGTCTCTCCCCCTCTCTCTCTGCCCCTGCCCCATTCATGCTTCATGCTCATTCTGTCTCTCTCTCTCTCTCTCTCTCTCTCTCTCTCTTTCTCTTTCTCCCCCCTTCAAAATAAATATTTATAAAAATAAATAAAACTTGCTTAAATTAGGCTGCTTACAATTTTTTAGAATGCTACCAAAATTATAAACAATTGTAATGTTCCATGAATTTAAAATAGTATTTAGTAGCAATTAGACATTTACAGGTTTTAAAATACAACCATATTTAAATATGAACAAGTTGTAAACATTTGTATTAAGCCTGAATATTTCAGAAACTTGCCTTGAGAAAAATACGATTTCCTGGGGACACGAAATATCAGAAAATAATTGAGGAACATGATGAAAAAAGTTTTTCTTCTAAATTTCAACAGTTCTTATTTTTTAACGTGGTTACTTTGAAATGTCAATTACATTATGTATCTGTTGGTCAGCGACCGTGAGTATTTCCCAGAAAGCTGGCAATTTTCCAGCCTTGCTAATTCTTTGGTGTTCCATGGCAGCTAGTTCAGATCTGTCTTGTTCTTCGCAAATATCATCTCCTGTCACCTCCCACATTAGTCTTTCATGGCTGAGGCACCTGGATGGCTCAGTTTAAATGTCCGACGTCAGCTCAGGTAATGATCTCTCGGCTCATGGGTTCAAGCCCTGCATCTGGCTCTGTGCCGGCAAGGCGGAGCCTGCTTGGGATTCTCTCTCTCCCCAGCTCTCTCTGCCCTTCCCGCACTCGTGCTTTCTCTCTCAAAATGAATAAATAAAACTTAAAAAAAAAAAAGAGTCTCTTTTATGGTTTGCTTCCCTCTCTCTCTTTTTTTTTTCTTTCTCCTATGTTCATCTGATTTGTTTCTTAAATTCCACATATGAGTGAAATCATAGGGTATTTGTCTTTCTCGGACTGACTTCTGTCACTTAGCGTAATACTCTCTGGCTCCATCCACTTCATTGTGAATGGCTGAAGAAATTTAATGTGAAACTTTTAAGATTACTTTTCTCCCAAGAATAAAATGTTAAGCTTAGAAAAGTTGTAACTTTTCCACAAAACATGCAGTGCACTGGCTGTCAAGAGCGACACAATACATTATGCAAATGTAATTTTACCCTCACCGTAACACTGAATAAATGCACATACCATATCATAATGAAACATGTCTTCTTAGTATTATTCTAAACTTACCATACAACAACTCAGCTATCAGTAAAGGGTTAGTATATGCTACAAGTATTTGTCAAAACCGAATCTATAATTAATTCTATATCATAAATCTTAAAATAATACCTTACTCTTCTCACTTTGTTATTTTTTGTTAAGATTTTTTAATGTCTATTTTTGAGAGAGAGAGACAGACAGAGACAGAAACAGAGCTTGAGCAGGAGAGGAGCAGAGAGAGACAGACACAGAATCTGAAGGAGGCTCCAGGCTCTGAGCTATCAGCACAGAGCTGGACGTGGGGCTCAAACCCACAAGCCACAAGATCATGATCTGAGCCAAAGTCAGATGCTTAACTGACTGAGCCACCAACAGGTGCCCCTGTTATTTTTTTAAAGCTTAGTTGTTTATTTTGAGAAAGGGAGAGAATATGAGATACCATCTTCTATCTTCCCAAGTAAGCGAGAATAGGGGCACCTGGGTGGCTCAATCAGTTAAGCGTCTACTCTTGATTTCTGCTCAAGTTCATGGGATCGAGCCCCACATTGGGCTCTGTGCTGAAAGCGAGGAGCCTGCTTGGAATTCTCTTTCTCCCTCTCTCTCTCTGCCCCTCCCTGGCTCATGCTCACCTGTTCTCTCTCTCTCTCAAAATAAATACATAAAAATTTTTAAAAAGATATGAGATGTTATATTACTTTTAATTAACAAGTCAGCCTACTAAAATTTCAAAGATGCTAGCAGAAGACACAAGACTCATGAATCTGAGACCATAAATGTTATTATTCATAGCCATAGCAGTAAGCCAGATTATCAGCATTCTTGTGTCCCACCTCCCACAGGGCAATGTGCAAAGGGACATGTGACACCTGCGTGCTCAGTGGTTTGTTACAATAGAGAAATCCTGAGTATAGGGAATCTGAATCTTTTATAGAAGGCGGTAACTATGCCTATCCTTTGTTCTGAAGAGACACTATTTTCCAAGGCTGTTTGCTGCACAAACATCTTTGAAAAACTATACCAGAGCAAAAGTCTTGGTCAGTGCCTCTGCTTTTAACTTGGGCAGAAATGTGAGAAGATCATGGAGAACTGTCTCCCAACAACCACCCAAAGACCAGAAAATAATGAGTCTTGTTATAAGGAATATGGGGGAAATGCTCAGACATTTTCGTTCTATTGACTGTGAGGATAGAGATGCATTTGAACTTTCAGAAAGCCATTCCCTGAGGGCAGGAGATAATAATCAACAGAGAAAAGGTAACAGTCATCTTTTGCTAGAGAAAAAAATACATCAAAGTACATTACTTTGTATGAGATGAGATTTTTCTCTCCTTGGAAGCTCTTCAACAAGCTGCCTACAAATGGATAAGAGATATGCCTAGAAAAAGAGGCCTATATTTTTTAAAGATGGTAATACTTTGAGTTAACAGATTGCATTTAAAATAAGTGTCACAAGTGAGATGACTCAACTGAAACTTCACTGCTCCCAGATCTGCTGTTTGCTGTCTTCTAAAAAGAAGTCATCATTTCAAATCCTAAATTAACCATATATAGATTTAGTTGTGTCACACCTTGTGGCTCCATATTGTGGTTATGCAATATTGCAGCTGAGCAATGTTGCCCGCTCGGAAGTCAGCTTCGTTTACTGTGTCACTTTAGTCCTGAAAGCCCTGTGCAGTAGACACCAATCCATTTCCATTTCTGTTGAAACCAATTTATGTGAATTGGGAGTCATACTAAATTCTGGTGTTACACACGTTTTAAAAATAATTAAACACAGTTCCCACCATGAGTGGCACAGGACAGCTCCTTACCAATTCACTTTTTGTCAAATACAAAGATATAACTTAGGCATGCATTAAATCAACTACAGTAAAACATTTTAAGGAAAAATGGCATTAAAACAATGAGTGAAAATCATCGAGTTTTCTTTTTTTGAGGGCTGGTGATCTAATTTTTAAAATTTATTATCTATTTATGCCAATTCCGTCAAAAAATCTCTACAAAATAGGGAAATGTCTTAAATAACTTGATATCCTGTGTTACACAGTATAGGTGTCTAAGACTGTGCACCATATTGCTCACAATACTTTCTTTTAATCTATTTAATTTTGCCTATTATTTTGCTCTTAATTTCTTCCTGCAGAGTTTTTACTTTCACCTACCTAATCTGTTGTTGGAAGTAAGAATAATCCAAGTTGACCAGATAATGGAAAGAGCAGTTACTATTCCAGTCCCTCGTTGCCTCACCCATCCAATCTATCTGTCTGTCCATCTACCCTTTTATCCAGTCATCTATGTAATCCTTTAATTAATACAGCAAATAATTAACTGTTGAGTTGCTTCATAACAGTGGCTGATAGAAAAATGAATGAGAAGCAAAGACTTCTCTCAATGGGTTAAATAATATGTTACTTTCACTGATCAAGTTATAGGACAATTACAACAAGAACACAATGATAGAAGGTCCTGTATATGAGTCAGACGAGATGAAGCAGAGACTTTAAGGAAGAAAAAGAGTGTATGTGTATGAATGTGTGTCTGTTTGCCAGTTTGGAACAGAGCCTCAGAAGAAATCTAAGGAATAAGTTAGGTTTAAACCAATTCTCAAATCTTACCAGAGAGGGTGATAACATATGTGATGTCATTGGAGAAAAAGAGAGAGAGAGAGAGAGAGAGAGAGAGGTAGAGAGAGATAGAGACAGAGAGAGAGAGAGAGAGAGAGAGAGAGAGAGAGAGAGAGAACAACTTTAGAAAACTTCAATGCCCACCCAGCTTCATTCTGGTCCTGTATCTATTAGAATTCATTGGTCTCCTCATTTCTGTAGCCGATTGTGAAAGTCGATATATACAGCGTCCCTAGAAATTCTACCACTCCTCTCCCCAGTCAACACCTAAAAAGCTAAGATTGTAGGTGTCCACACAAAAGAGGAATAGAACTTTTCCTCTTGGCTTGGCTTTGTTGCTTGATGATGTGCCGCAACTTAGAGGCGTTGATTCTCTCATTACAGAAATCTTTGTTGAACACTTACCATGAGGTATGTAATGCACCAGTTTCTAGAGATACAAAAATGAATAGATTAGATACCTCCCTCTTTGGAAAACACAATTTAGCAGCAAAGAGAAAACAAAGTAAATCCAATAATAGTTTTTGTTCAAGGGAAAGGACAGTGTTCATGAAAGAATATATCAAAGTCTGACAGGGACAAAAGCTCAGATAAAGCTTTCCAAAAGGCGTCTTATATTCCGTACGTTGGAGTGAGAACTAAGCTATGGAAGAAGTTTAACGAAGTAACAAAATCAAAACTTTGTTTTAGAAAGATAAATGTCTGTAGTGTCGAAATGCCTTGGAAATGAGCAAAATTTCTGCTTCGAAATGTTAAATGTTTATGTATAATCTTGTAAATTCAGGAATGTTTATCAAAATAGTCTATTTATTCCGCCTCCTTTCCACATGCAAGTTATCAGCAACTTCAGGTCAAGAAGCTTTCTTTTCACAAAGCAGTGGGACAGTGCTTCATACACAGTAAACACTTTTTAAATACTCTTATAATGTCTAATTTAGAACCAGAAAATACAACGAACTGAAGCTGGAAGTGTCTGTGTGCTCCCTGTAAAGTATAGAGAAGCTGATCCAAACCCTGAAAGTGGTTACAAATGTGGTAGGCATGATTATAAACACCTCCATTGCATAAACCTTTCTTGCTCTGCATGCCACTGAATTAAAAAATTATATCAAAGTTTGATTAAAGCTCTGTGACCGGTTCTTTGAAAATAACAACTAGCCTCTCTGTTGCCTAGTTCCTTGGTCTACACCCGTGTAGTGGGTTCACGGGTCAGGAACAAAACTAACATTTTCCCTAAACTCTTCCTTGAACCTCTCCAGCTAATCTCCAGAGGAAATTCCCAGTGGGACCCATAATGGTATGTTGGAATGAGATCACCTTTCTACCTGATCATTTCACATCAAAATTCATTCCATTAGGGGGAAAAATTCACCACTAAACTTTCATCCAGTTCAAAGTCTAAATATGGGAGGAAGTGAAAGAGCACCGTGGTGGAAAATCAACTGCTTGCTGCTAATTAGGTGCTTCCGCAATCCCCCAAGGAAGGCCTGCTAGCCAATTAAGCTTAATTGCTCAGTGCCAGGGCCTAGGGGTCTGGCCCATCCAGAACTCACAACTGTAGCTGTAGGGACTTCTTCACCCAGAGCAGGGTTTCAACCCCTTGCTTCTCAAACTAATCTCGGTGACACTTTATCTTAATGCACTCAAGCCGAGGGAGAGGGCATATCCTACTTTTAGAATGTTGCCCATTATTTAAGATTGATTTCCAATTAGTTTTCTTTTTATGAACTTCAACATATTCCCTACTAAGTTTTTGCTACTTAACTTGGTTTATAATAATCAAGAGAGGTGCTGGAGAAAAATTCCCCTGTGGGGAAACAGGAGTGTAAAATTATCATTATGAAACACAAAACACACAATTTAATGAAAATGAGAACTCATTAAGTTATATATTTCTCTAATTTCACAAACAAAAAAATTAAACTTGCCTCTAATTTAGAAAATATTCCCAAAATTGTCAGTTATAGGAATGATGAACAGATTGCATATATCCTGCTGATGAACAGATTTCATATATCCACCTTTGTAAAGATATCATTTTCTGATATTATTCTTTCTCTAAAGCTCTTTTTTCAGGATCTCGATAACTAAGATTTTTCAGGATATATTCTCCATCTAACATTGACAGGAGTAAAATCACAAACCTGTGCCTGACTCATTCTCTTTTCAGATTTATTTTTATAAATAAGTAAGTTGCTATGCCTCCTAGTCACCATGACAGCTTTCTGCAATGCCTGAAAACTCACCCTTTCACACTGACACTCCTGTCCTACTCAGATTCCACTATTTGCATTTGAAATGAACGAATGCTGAATTAAATTCTTATTCAAGGCCTTTCTGCAAATGGGTTTGTATGAGGTTGCTGTTGGAGTGTGAATAATTTCCATACGGCATTCATTAGTCATAGAAATAAGCAAAGGGGATTTATAGGAAATGATTGAATTTGGAAGCTAATTTTTTTCTTTCTGGTGGCATTATCGATTTCTTGACTTCCTTCCATTTTTCTTTAGTTCTAAAAGCACAAATGATAGGCAAGAAATTTACTAAAAATACCATCTTCCAAGAAAAATCTGTGTATGGATTAGGACAAGAAGTGTGTATGTATATAAGAGAAATCTAGAAGAAAAAAAAAATAACAATGCCTACATAGGGAGGAAGGATGAAAAAAAGAAGAGACCAAAAAAGAGAAGGTCACATTACATAAGTCCTATGCCAATTATGATTATAAAGAGTATAATGGGTTTTATTTTGCAATATTTTGATGCAAATGTCACTACAATCTAGTCACACATCATATTCATGCATACTATATCTTGACAGTTTGCTCTGTCATGGCCAAGTGGTCCTAAGGTTTTTGATTTTCTAAAACTCTGTGGGAGAAGCTGAGGCTCATTCAGCACACAACTCCTGATTTCAGCCCAGATCATGATCTCATGGTCACGAGAGATTGGTCATGAGAGATCAAGCCCCAAGACAGGATCTGCACTAAGCGTGAAGCCTGCCCTCTCCCTCTCTCTCTGCCCCTGCCTCTCTCTCTCTCTCTCTCTCTCTCTCTCTCTCTCTCAAAATAAATAAATAAACATTGAAAAGAAACCTGCGTGAGTGTGTAAAATGAGAAAAGTAGCCAGAAAAGGAAATGACATCATGGAAATTATTTAAAATTGGATCTTTCCAAACTCTAGTCTAATTGAATAAATATAAGTAAATATATTTTAAATATATATATATATATATATTTATTTTATAATATATATAAATATATTTATTTAATATAAGTTATATGTTAAATATATATTTAAATATAAAGTAAATATACTTTACATTGTAGGTAAATTCATGGGACAATTTGGAAAAGAGTTTTAAAATAGACACATATGAAAAATTCTTTCTACTAAGCAATTAATCATGTTGGAAAGTTTCAAAAATGTTGAACAAAGTACAGAGGAGACTAGAGCTAAATACTTTCATAATTCCATCAGATGCTGTATTAGTCTGCTAGCACGGCCATAAAACAATGGACCACAAACTGGGTGCATTAAAAGAGAAATGTATTGCCTTACACTTCTGGAGGTTAGAAGTCTGAAATCATGGTATGGACAGGATTAGTTCTTTCTAAGTCTCTCCTTGGCTCGTAGATGGCCATGTTTAGGTTCATGTGGAATTCTTTGTGTGTCCAAATTTCCCTTCTTTTATAAAAACACCAGTTATCTTGGATTAGAAACCCACCCTACTAACTATGACCTTATTTTAACCAAATATATCTGCAACAATCCTACCTCCAAATAAGGTCACATTCTGAGATACTGAGGGTTAGGACTTCAACTTATGGAATTTGGTGGGGATACACAATTCAACCTATAACAGGT
Source organism: Felis catus (assembly GCF_018350175.1). NCBI lineage: Eukaryota > Metazoa > Chordata > Mammalia > Carnivora > Felidae > Felis > Felis catus. Next base: position 48,492,706 of record NC_058384.1, on the reverse strand, counting down.
ATGGCCCTCTTTTGAAAGGAAAAATACGCTAACAGATAACCAACATTGACAAATTACTTTTATGTTAGTGTTATCTAAATAAGTAACCGAATAAATATGTATTTTATACTTCACATAATACTAAATAGCCAAAAACAAAATTTTAAATGATATACAAATAAAATAAATGTAAATTAACACTAATTTATCATAATAGAAGTGCCATTTGCTGCAGCCATATAGCACTTCAGAATATGAATGTGCTTTGGAAAGCTGCAGTATTAGTTATTTTGATTTCAATATGTGCCATGGATAATTCCATTTTTCCACTAACTTCTTCTATTTGAGCCTCCAAAACAGAAGTGGTCTCAGTAGTACATGGCTTCCCCTTTTTGGACATCTGGTATGTTAGAATTAAGAGACAGTATTATCTCTTGCTCCGAATCTTGTTTGACTTATCAATGTAATATGGTATCAAATATATCAAAATCATATTTCTCTCATTACATAATCCACTCATTCGTTCCTTTGCCCTCAACTACTATTCCTACTTTTCTTCAATTATGCCCCAACTTTTCCACTTTTGGAAGGGACACTAGGTTCAGCCACTGTGCTGGTCTAGATTGCTAGTCTAGTAAATACCTTCAGTCCCCTTCCATTCATGTTCGGGTAAGGTCACATGGGTACAGAACTGGTGGACTCTCTTGACCAGCAGGCATTACTGCTGTAGTCACTGTTAGTCCCACTTTTGCCAGATGGGTAAGGCAGAGCCCACCCCCTCAGGCCCTTAGGAATTCCGACATAAAAGTTTAAAAATATCATTGGACTGTCTTGTTTGGGAGTCATCCCTGTTCCCAACACTTATATTTGGAGCCCTGGTGCTCACTGCATGAGGAGGAAAAAGAAAACTGAGTGATATGGGAGGGAAGGAAGGAAGGAAGGAAGGAAGGAAGGAAGGAAAAAGGAAAGGAAAGAAAGAAAAAAGAAAAAGAAAGAAAGGAAGAAAGAAAGAAAGAAAGAAAAGAAAGAAAGAAAAGAAAGAAAAAGATAAAAGGAAAAAGGGAGGGAGGAAGGAAGGGAGAGAGAGAGAGAGAGAGAGATGAGAAGGAAAGAAAGAAAAAGTATAGTCATACCTGTGTTCTCCTCAACCCCCTCTGCTACAGACCCACCAGAAAAACAGAGGAATCTATCCAGGGGATACTCCTTTGGCCCCCATTATGTTGAATGTGAGCTCACACAGGTGAAGGTGTGTAAGCCAGTCCTTCATGCCAGTATCTCTTCCTGTTTTAGACAACCAATGTTCCAACTGCTCATTCCAATTTCCTATCAAACTATTATTCTGAGAATCTCGCTCTGCCCACTGTTGGACTCTGGGCTGCAGAGTGTGTTCCTTGTTCTCAAGAAATGACAGAACCTGCAGCTGCAGCTCACTTTATAGCACAGAAGTAACTGTAGAACTGCACTAGTAGAACTTGCTGGAACTGTGTCCTTTAGGATGCCAGGTAAAGCCGTTCCCGAGGAGACCTCTTACCAGACCCATTCTGCTGTAAAACTTCCTACAATGGTGCCAAGGGGAAGCTGCTGGCTGCCCTGCAGGGTAGGAACCAGGCAAGTAGGAACTGAGGCAAGTATGCACCATCGACTGGCAAAAATTCAGTGCCAGCTGGCAAAGGAAAAATATTTAAAGGGCCCCTGTCTATTTTCACAGATCAGACAAAAAGGATTAATTTAGAGTGTAGAGGCAATAAATCAATGAGCAACATACACTCTCTATCATTAACACCATCATTGAGTGCACAGGTCATTTGTATATTAAGATTACTCAGTTCTTTTTTTTTACATATTTATTTATTTTTGAGAGAGAGACAGAGACAGAGATAGAGACAGAGCACGAGTGGGGCAGGGGCAGAGAGAGAGGGAGACATAGAATCCAAAGCAGGTTCCAGGCTCCGAGCTGTCAGCACAGAGCCTGATGTGGGGCTCGAACTCACAAACCACGAGATCATAACCTGAGCCAAAGTCAGATGCTTAACCAACTCAGCCACCCAGGCACCCCACGATCACTCAGTTCTTTTCCCATTTGCCAGTGAAAACAAAGTACCACTGGTTTACAATCATTATCCTCACTTTCCACTCTTGAAATGATTTGAAAACCAAATGATGATAGTTCATGTGATGGCAAAATCTGACCTGACCCAACAGGAAGAGAATATTTATAGTCTTTATTTTCCACTTACTCGAATATGCAAATTTGTCATTGTAGAAATGTGAGTGTGTGGATTTCACGGTCCTGCTCCACACTCTCTGGGGAAATTACACGGCACTGCATTACCTTTCTCAACGCTAAAAATATGAAAAACATCTGGCCTCAAGGGTTTCAGGTAAGGGATTGTAGACCTTACCACTTAGAACCAGTTTTGATCTTAAATACAGAAGCAGATACGGGGAGGTGACATCAATAATTTAGCAGAATAGGAAGCCCTTGACCTCATTCTCCAACAGAAACACCAACTCAACAACAATATACAGTCCAAGAAGACTTTACAACTCCAGAAACCAGTTAGGAAGTTGCAGTATTCTAAGCAAGCTCAAAGCCAAGACCAGTCACACTGAAATGAGCAGGAAAAGCCATTTCATGTCAACTAACCCTAAGCTGTCACAGCTGTAGATAGGAGGAAAAGCCACACTCTCCTTCCCACGGAGGGAAGGAGAAGAGTGGACTGGGGGTCTAGCATTTCAGCTTTTGGAGGGGGAGGGGGACAGAGAGGACTGTCCTAAGGACTGGTTTCTGACTCAGAGCACTGATGAAATCAGCGTAGCTGGAAATCTGGGGTCAAGGAGAACGGAAGAGCCTTCAGCAGCTTGATGCACTGGAGGAACTGCAGTACCACAGAGCGACACCAGAGGGAGCAAGAGGCCACAAACTCCTAAAAAAGAACCGAGCAAATCCCTCCTGTGGAAAATCCTAAAACAAGTGCAGTGAGGACACGTAGCCATAAAAGGTTTGAGAGGTCCCCAGAATCTGTAGCCACATTGATTGGTGAGAGTTTTCCTCTGTCTGAGGCCAGTCCATAAGTACGAGAAGTGTCTTTTTTTTCCGACTGCAAAATTCACAACAAAAATAACAACGCATGTAAGGAAAAAAGGAACATGTTCCAATCAAAGAAACAAACTAAATCCCCTAAAGAAAACTGAGATCTATAAATTACCTCAAAAAGAATTTAAAATAACCATTTTAAAGAAGCTCAAGTACAACAACACAAGTAGACAGCTAAATGAAATCAGTAAAAGAATGCATATACAAAATGAGAATACCTTCAAAGAAATAGAAACTGTAGAAAAGAATGAAACAGAAGTCTAGAGCTGAAAAATTCAGTAACTGAACTGAAAAATTCACTGAAAGGAATTAACAACAGACCTGGTCAAGGAGAAAAATCATCGAACTTAAAAAAAAAAGTCAACATGCTAGAACCTGGATGAAACTTGAGGGCATTTGTATGGTGAGTGAAGTCAGCCAGTCACAAAAACACAAATACTGCCTGATTCCACTGCTATGAGCTATCGAGAGTCAAACTCACAGACACAGCAAGTAGAACCCTGGTTACCAGGACCTGGGAGGAAGGAAGAGAAGGGGAGTTGCTCAATGGACACAGGGTTTCAGTTTTGCAAGATGAAAAAGTTCTAGAAATGTTGCACCATGTACATATAGTTAACACTACCTTACCTTACACCTGTATATTTTATGTTACGTGTTTTTGACCATAATAAAAAGTACTAAAACAGATGTGAGGTCTGAAATGATCTAACTGTGCTCAGTTATAGTATGTTCATTCAGGTGATTCAGAATATGCTTGCATTATTTTGTAGGTATCTGTATAAATTTAAAATTTTTTAAAAAATTCTCATGAAGAGCCAGAGTCCTTTCTGCAATAGGGGAGTTGAGGAGGGGGTGTGTGAAGGAGATGGAGGGGGCACCTTCATACCCCAATTTGAGAAACCAAGTGCACGTGGTTAATTCGTACTTTATATATGAAAGAGTAGAGCTTTATACACTGCTACATTGTCCTTCCAAATGTCACATCACCAGGAGGAAGCAAATCTAGGGTGTCAGCTTCAATAGTTAACCCTAACCTGATCCTAACCTTAACTGAAGTGAATTCTTAATATTTTGATAGTAATAAACTTTATTTTTAAATGATAACCTTGCCGTAAATGGAAGCGATGATAAATAAAGCCATTTCTATTTTTTTAATGTTTATTTATTTTTTGTGAGAGAGAAGGGGAGAGACAGAGAAGGGCAGAGGATTTGAAGCAGGCTGACAGCAGAGAGCCCCATGGGCCCTTGAACTTGCAACCGGGAGATCTTGACCTGAGCTGAAGTCAGACGCTTAAGTGACTGAGCCACCCAGGCGCCCCTAAAGCCATTTCTAATAACAAGAAATTCAACTGCTCTTACATTAATTTCTACCACTATCTAAAAATTTCTAAGCATTAAACAGTCTGCTAATATTTTCTGTGTTTTATTTTCTTCGGTTGCCACTCATTTTTTTAATATACTAAATGCCAATATAGTTACTTCATAATTCCTGTGAATTTTAATTGAAATTAAGAGTGTAAAGCAATCCCATACAGTTCATAAGTTCAGAGCACTACCATTTTACCACAAACTTAGTGCAGAGCAGACGTTGTTCATTTCTTTTATATATATTTTATCAAGTCCATGGCTCCACTATTTCCTGTAACTGCTGTTATAGAAAAGTATAACATCAAGTGTAACCTCTTGTGCTAAAGGAACCTGATAGATCAATTCAACAACACCGAAATCATTCAAGTCATACCAAACCTTCACTAAATAGTGAGCATGCAACATGATGCCTCACAACTTTAATTCAATAATTTCATTAAAATGCCATATGAAATAAAATAGTAGCCACAAACTTGGAAATAATGGAACATTAAAGAAAAGGTTTAACCACCATCTAAAGCGAGAACTTCTCTATCATACATTTGGCAGGCAAACAAAGACAGTGACATCCCCAGCTAATGGCCAAATATCGGCATTGTTAGCACACTGATGCCTGCAAAGATGGCTCAGATAATTGTTATAAACCACTGAGAGCACATAATGTCAAGCATTCACGTACTTGACCCCTAGCCATTAGAATGATTTTCTGCTCTTTGAAAATGTAACTGGCTAAGATTGTGTCCACCTGTAACAAAAGTACAAGTATGCTATTTGAAAATTAAAATACAGCCCACACTTTGCTATAAATTACTTTTAACGCATTTCATGAGAAAGTTTGAAATAATGGAAACCTCAAATAATTTTAACGTTAGTCGATAATGTTAAATTTGCAAAATTGGCAACCCACATGGATTATCAAGTCTGCTGAAACCTATGCCTCCTGTGGAGGTAGCACTTTTGCTGCTAAACAGAAATACCCACTTCTAAACTTTTACAGTGTCTTGTGATCCAAGCTGTTGTTTATACACATAGGAATTTTTACAGATGATTTTGGTTACCGCTGTGCTATTATTTTAACATGAAATAACATAATCTTTTTTAATTCTAATAATATCATGTAAGCATTTGTCAAGTTTAAAATCAGTAACTTTGGAATGCAAGTTAATATTTAAAAAACAAAAGAAAAGAAAACATAATGAGGATAGCCAAAGAGCCAGCACGACTCACTATGCTATTAACTTGGAAAATTGTATTCTGTGATATTTTAGAGAATAAAGCTGAGAAAATAAATATACTATCAAGGCAGGCACACTTTTAAGATAGCCAGAATCACATTCCAGGCAAGAAAAATAGGGAATATGTAAGAAAATTGTTGGAAACATGATTGTAAGATGAACCACTCATTATAAAGTGCCCCTAAGTTTAGTCTTAAGGAGAATTAAAACATGTTTGGTCTCTTAACATTCCCCTCAGTTTGACTTAACTTTAGAATCTAGGCCCCTGACCTCCCTTTTCTTAGAACATTTACTTGAGAAATCTTGTAATTATAACTGCAGTCTCTAGAAGTAACTGGTTTTTAAAAGCCTCTTGTCAGTTTTACAACCAGGAATGTCTTTCTCAAGGACCTGAGAGTCATTCCTTTGAAATGTAATCATCATGGAAGATTGCACTCTGATCTCCCAGTCTCTATGGAAAGTAGGATATTAACTTTGGTGGACATCTTCCTTCAAGTTGTGACACTACCCCTTGTCATGAAGATAGGAGAAAGTTGACTTTTCCTTTGGCTAAGGTCAACTAGCAAACACAGATGGCCTGCATTCCTTCACCCCAGCTCTTAAAAACTCCTGCCCTTTGTTTCAGTGGAGCTGGTATTCAGAATTGGTCTTGCTGTCTCTCCTATTGCTGGAGACAGGGTTGGAAGCAATCAGCTTCTGTCTTCATCTTCTTCAGTTCAATTTTCTTCTTTAGCAGGTGAGTTTTGAGGAATGTTCTTCCTCCATAGAATGTGGCTATACAGTAGTGGTGGGAGTTGGCAGCTGAGCAGATAAAACAAGGGCTCAGAAAGTGGTTCTGGAAGAAAGTGGAACTTCTCAAGGATTTAACTGTCAGCCCCAGAACTAAAAAGCAAAAAACAAAAAGAGAGAAAGAGAGAGGGGGGACAGGGAGATGATGTACTACTGAGGAAAGGTTGTGGTGAAATGTTCCAGTTCCATGATACTCTGGAAGCTATCAGGTCTCCACATTCCTCAGCAGAAGAAGCACATTCAAAGGTAAACAAGATTTAAATACCAAAAGGGGAGAAGGAGGGGCACTTGGGTGGATTTCAACTCAGGATTTCAGCTCAGGTCGTGATCTCCTGTTCATGACTTCAAGCCCTGCCTCGGGCTCTGTGCTGACAGCTCAAAGCCTGGAGCCTGCTTCAGATTCTGTGTCTCCCTCTTTCTCTGTCTCTCCCCCCACTCTCTCTTTCTGTGTCTCTCTCTCAAGAATAAAAAAAAAAACATTAAAAAAAATTTTTTAAGGCGGGAGGTGGAGAGAAAGAGCACAGAAGAGAAGAGGAACAGAGTCTTATTCATTGGAACACAAAGTCTTTAAGGAGGGTGCCTGCATAATGGACAGATTCAGAGGGATCTCAGGGCAGGACCTCAGGTTCACATGGTACCCCTTTGGTTTTATTAAAGGGAAAGGTGGAGAATAAATTGCTGTTCTCATTAGAGGATATTGGATACTTCTTCATTTATGTTCAATATGAGGAATTAATGGTATAAGAATATTTGAATCAGATGTTTTTTGAAGCCAAAAAATAGGAAATTTAGAGAATAAAACACTTGTTCCAGGTACATAGCTCCCCTCAAGCCTTGTTAAATTTTAGAATCCCAGCAGATTTCCACTGCCACATTGAGGGCACCATCAGCCAGCATGTCTTGGGCCTGCTGATGGGATTAGTAGTCCCTCTGGGCAGCTTCCCTGTGTCCTTTGAAGAAGAAAGAGTTCATACAAGTCTGCTGAAACTTATCTTTCTCTTTTTATCCAGTGGTGCTCCTTCTCGGTAGACATGAGGTAATTTCTTATTCAAAACTTTTGTTAAGAATCCTATACAGAAATCTGAATACACAAGCATCACATTTTTAATTTATTCCTTGTTGACTAGAATCTCAAGCTGCCTCCATTCTACACTGAGTCTGAGTGGAGAAAACTTAAATTTGGTCTCTCAACAAACTAAGCAAGAGCAGGAGGAGGAAGAGGAGGAGGAGGAGGAGGAGGAGAAGTAGTTAGCATTCAACTCTCAGTTGAGAGAAAAATGTCCTCAGAACGTCCTGAAGAAATCTGAACCTCCCAATCTCAGCGGTGGGAGATTCATGTTTGACCAGAGGAGGGAGACTTTCCCACAACTTAGACAATGCAAATGTAACACCACAGCCAGCTTGCGCTAGAAATTAATTCACCTAGAAAATATTTACTGAGCACTTAGTAGGCCAAAGCACCTGAGTAGATAGAGAAGATACAGAAGTGAAGACTAACCAGGGAGAAACAATCAATACAACAAACAAGAAAATACAAGTCAGTGATAATTGCTGGAGGAAAATTAAAATTGGGTGATTTGCTAGGAAAGATTTTTATAATTTTATAATTAGATTGGATGCTCACTCGGGACGTCCTAACAGAGGGGGAGGTATGTAAGCTACGAACACAAGAAGAGATCACTCATTTGAAAGTCAAGGATGCAGCTGGTATAAAGACCCTGAGGCAAAGAACTCAACTATAGGAGGAATGGAAACACCAGTGGCTAATCCACTGGGGATGAAGTGAGGGACAGTATAAAATGGGATGATGGAGGAATATGGGAGGGTTTCAAGGATAGGAAGAATCCTGATTCAAGGCATCTGTATTGTGGAGTAGGTCTGGACAGCCAGATCCTGGGGTACTGGATCCTTCGGAGACCTGGCTAAGTAACAGTTACAACAACTTGATTAACAGATCAAGAAATTCTTGTGTTTACTACCTTCTGTAAATGTCTTTGCTAAGCCTGCAGTTACCCAACAATTCACACTTAATCCCTTTTACAGCTTGAAAACCAAAACCTAGGTTACATGACCTTATCGAGGCCTCAAAGCAAGTGATTGGCAGAATCAGAATTTGCAATATTTTATGAATTTCCTGGATTTGATTCCTTGGTGAAAATATGGGGAGACCCAAGAAGGGTTTAGGAGACATTTCCTGTTTCCTAGGTTCCTTTTTCTCTTTCTCTCCTCCTACCCCAGGAGTGAGCTCCCATTCCAGATTCCTTGACGCTTTCTTACCTGAGTCTGCTCTGTGTTATGATTTGGTCATCGCACGGATTGAGCTGTAACTCACAGTGAGACATCTGCTCCTTCAAACAATTGCTGGAATGCATCCCAGGGAAATCATCCTCAGAGGGGCAACTCTTTATGAGTTTACTTTTTGAAATTTGCTCCGTAATCATTAATTTACACATATCAAAAGGAATAGAAACTTTAAATATAGGTACATTTTCAATATAACCTAAATCTATAACATGTAATATTTTGCATATAAGTATGGTCAAAAAAAAAAAAGTAATCAGAATATTTGATTAGAACATCTTAACACCCCCAGTTTACCGGAAAGCCTTTTCGAAGCATAAACTATCCTGCCCATTAGTCCACTTCTCCGGGTCATTACTGCTTTTTCATACTAAACACAAAATGTAGCCCCATAAATGCTACAGGACACACTAAAAGCAAGATTGCAAGTTTAGCACATTAAAGATGGAAAACATTGCAAAGTAACTTTCAAACTGCAAGAGTTTTCTTTAAAACCAAAGCAAGCTTATTAAAGTCAACTCCTACTTATGATGAGACTGTATAAGAAAAAAATAAATTGCTCTACTTTCCTTCTGAATAGGAAAAACTCATTTTATATAAGGAACATTCCACAGAGTTTTATTTAACCACATGCATTTGACTGAGTGTGTCTGAAGTACTTCAGCACCTCTTGGTATGTCATCATTCTGAACTCGTTTAGAATTCAGTGAAACATCACAGAGCATAATATATTCATTTGGTAACCATTTGGATGTCACATTTATTTCCAGAGGTGTTCAATTGCAATTTGACGTTACTGGGCACTCAGGGAAAGCGTAGCCTTAATTTCTATAGTTGCCCCACTGTTAGAACCCATCCCTCTGCATCCAAATCAGCACATTTGCATGTACAATTTATTCTTAATCTGAGTTTTATATTTTAAAGGATCTCTTTTTCCTGATTATCACGTTTAAATGCAAATTGTTTGATACACAGCTAGTCTGTTACAGCTGTGGAGAAATCTTATAAAGCAAGATACCATAGGTTAGATATAGCAGCAAACTTTATATAAGCTTGTGTTGTTTTCTTTAAAAAAAAAAAAAAAAGTTACATTGAACCTAAATAACATGAGCCTATTTTTGCCATTTTTCCCCCAGCTCAACCCGACCAGGCTGTGTTAAAATATAAATATCCCATAGGAATGGGTCTTAAATTTTGTGAGTTTTGAGGAATGCTATCCTTCACATAGAATGTGACCTCTTCGTGTTTTAGTGAAAGGAGCTGAGCAATAATGCAAGGGTCAGACAATGTTTCTGGAAGGGTAAAATGCCTCTGGTCTCTGATTCTCAGAGACTGAGCTGCCCGCACAAGAACTGAAAAGTAGGAATGAGGAAGCTGCGGATGAAAATGCTCTCATTCTAAAGATAGATATTTTAACAGATATCCAATCAGAATTGCAATTATAATCTGTCAAATTAATTCTACAGGGTCATAGTAAAGTATATGTGTACGAGATGAAAATGTTTCCATTATCTATCAGGTAGCAATATTTTTAAAAAGCGTAATAATTACGACTTATTGTAAATGACAATGTAAATTTCAATCTACATGAACTAGATTAAAAAATATACGTAAAATATATGTAAGTGTGTATATGTGTGTGTTTTATGTGGCTAGAGTGGAATTATTTATTATTAGTTATACAGCAATATTATTCTTAATTATAAAATAACCAACTGTAACTAAGATCTAAAATAAAATCTCAAAAATAAAATCTCACACAGCACTTCAGTATAACACTTCTTCAAAGGTATTAGATCAAGTTTAAACCCCATTTTAGGGGTACCTAGGTGGCTCAATCGGTTAAGTGTCCGGCTAGTGATTTTGGCTCAGGTCATGATCTCATGGTTCATGAGTTAGAGCCCTGCATCGGGCTCTGAGCTGACAGCCCAAAGCCTGCCTAGGGTCCTTTGTCCCCCTCTCTCTTTGCCCCACCCCCACTCACTCTCTCTCTCTCTCTCAAAATAAATAAATTAAAAAAAAAAAACCATTTTATACAAGACAAAATAGAGGTAGATTTGGAGAGTTGTAATGAGGTAAGCCCATAGTGAATAAGCAAGGGCTGACTCTAGGGGGTCTGGGTGACTCAGTCCTTTGGCCAACCGCTCAGGTCATGATCTCACCGTAGGTGAGATTGGGCTCACTACTGTCGGTGCAGAGCCCACTTTGGATTCTCCGCCCCTCCCTCTCTCTCTCAAAAATAAACATTAAAAAAATTTTTTTGGAAGAAAGGGCTGACTTCTCATATAATTTTCTTTGGGTTTTAAATATGTTCGGTTGTCCCCAATTCTCAAAGGCAATATATTTTCTACTGAGAAAACAGAATGAAAGACAGTAAATCATTGCTGAATCAAATTAATTTATTCATGTTTTTGTTGGTTTTGTAAAGGCTGAATCGTGAGTGAATAAATGAAGTGTAAACAGATGGAGGCATCGGTAATTACATAGCTCTGGTTTCAGATTCTGGCAGAGTCATCAACACATGTGGAAGGACCCACAGTGCCCTGGTCAACACTTGACCGTTCCCCCTGAGGGAACCTCAGCTTTTATTAACTGACCCTCACCTTAAACCTGAGAAATGCTACTTCCTGAGAATACCAAAAAAGGTCTTAAGTAAGAAGCAACTGAAGTGGCACATTGTCCCTTTTTAATAGCTTATCAGTCACATAATATAGAAAACAAATGTATGATCATTTAGACTGCATAATTACACCCGCTGAGACAAAATATTTTTGGAAAGAAGGTTTGATTTAAGAGAAGTGGTAAGAATAGACTCTTAAAGAATCATGGATTCTTGGGGAGTCTGGGTGGCTCAGTTGGTTGAGCGTCTGACTTCAGCTCAGGTCATGATCTCACAGTTCGTGAGTTCGAGCCCCACGTTGGGCCCTGTGCTGACAGCTCAGAGCCTGGAGCCTGTTTCAGATTCTGTGTCTCCCTCGCTCTCTCTGCTCCTCCCCTGCTCACACACTGTCTCTCTCTCTCAAAAATAAATAAAGATTAAATTTTTTTTAAATAAAAAAAAGAATCGTGGATTCTTTTTACGTCTACTATTCCTAACCAAAATGTCTGTTTTACCATATGTTTGCAGATCTAATTTTTAATTCTTTTACACTGTAAATCCACCAAATGGTATACAGTTATCACAAGTTCACATCATTCAATACATGAAAGAAAATTTTCTGTTTCACATTTTTCAATGAGAGATATTCAGGATTCTGCCATGCAGTTTTTCATTTGGAATTTTTCTTGACAAACAGTACCCAACAGTATTCCTAAGTAACAGAAGAAGAAATACATTTCAGTGAATTTTATGTCATTTGGAATTTGTTATGACATATAAGCATCTCTGAGTAACTAAATAATAAGCCGACTGTAGAAATAAAAAACGTTTTTTCTTGTCTTTCAAGGAGGAATTTTATTCTTTGACCTTGAGATGACTGTCATACCATACTAAAACTTCCAACCTTATCAAATATAATGTTATTGGCCTTAGATGCTATTTAAAACCACTAAAACTTCCTTCAGGTGGGGTAGAAGAAACAGCATTTCTAGCAAGCAGATATTAACCCCTTGCCTAATGAGATTAATTTGTTTCTCTGTGGGTTGGAGATATCTATCCAGAACAATTTCTTTTCAGAGGATTTCTGCTTTATCAGAGATGGCAGACAAATATTTAATCACCCCCTCATCTCTTCTCTTTTTTCCTGACCTGCTTCCTAAGAGGGAAGGACTAGTTGCTGAGCAACAGACATCTCTGAACAGCATACAGCTCCCCAGCTCCCTTAGTTGGTAAAATGAAGGCGGATGAAACCTAACTGAGACATGGGCACCAGGAAGGGGTTTTGGCTGGGCCACCTTCCTCAGGCTGTGACAACATTGCAATCAGTCGTGAGTTTGGCAGCCATATACTTTCACAGCTGCGGAATATCAAATGTCTTGTAATAACGGTTACTAAATTAGAGCGAACTAAACGTTTGGGAGCTAAAAAGAATCAGTCTAAGTCAGAACATTGAATATCTCAAAGAAGTGTTATTAAGTTGCAAGACAATAACTTGTGTGCTCTCATGTGGGCTAGACTGGAAAACAGAGCAACATCTAGTTTATACATGTTATGTATTTACTTATTTACCTATGTGTCTATTTATTCATCTATGTCAGGGAGGATATTTTGGTTTGTTAATAAACACATATAACAAATTTCACCTGAATATTGTTTATTAGATTTTCCCTGACTTCAATTGTGCTGTCCTGCAATTTATATAATTGATTTTAAATTGAAAGATCACTTAGGGTTCTAGTAATTAAGATATTTCTTTTTGTTCTCTATGAACAGGAGAGTAGCCTTGTCTATACTACCCCTAAAATGTATAGAACTTTAGCATTTTTTTTTTTTTTTTTTGTCATCAGAAGTAAGTTCCCAATTCTTAGTTCTCTGGTAAAGTTGCTACTCCACCCAAACTTTAAAACAAATCAGCAACACTCAGTAAACTTGTTTTTGCTTGGTTTCAGCACTTAAATAAGTCAAGGTTTCATTAAAACAAAAAGATTTAGGGGCGCCTGGGTGGCTCAGTCATTTGAGCGACTGACTTCGGCTCAGGTCATGATCTCATGGTTCGTGGGTTCGAGTGCCGCATCGGGTTCTGTGCTGACAGCTCAGAGCCTGGAGCCTGCTTCAGATTCTGTGTCACCTTCTCTCTCTGCCCCTCCCCACTCACACTCTTGTCTCTCTCTTGCTCTCAAAAATAAATATAAAAAACATTAAAAAAAATTTTTAAAAAGGTTTAGTTTCTTTATTGAAAGCAAAAAATATGGTAAGAATCTTGCAAAAGTGCTATATTCAAAGCACCTAAAAAAGTGAAGTCTTTACACACTATTTGCTGAGGCATGAAGCATTTCTCTGAATCACTGGAATCAACACAATAGGAATAGGCACAATAGGCACAATCTTGCCTTCATGGGTCACATAGTCTAGTAAAGCTGATGGGCATTTCTAAAAAATTATCATGTGCTTATTTTTCCTGCATTGTCTGGGTGCTGAGGATACAGCAGTAAAGAAAACAGCCATAATCATAGCTCCCAGGAGCTTACAGTTGCAGCTGGAAAAGACAAACAATAAACAGTCACACTCATATGTCAGATTGGGACCAGTTCCATGGAAGGAAGGAAGGAAGGAAGGAAGGAAGGAAGGAAGGAAGGAACCGATGGAGGGAGGGAAGGAAGAAGGTAACAGAGATCGATGACAGTGCAAGTGGAGTGAGGGACATTATAAGGGTCTGATTTAAAAAGGTAGTTTTCACTGCTGTTGTAATCAAGAGTTTGACTACATTTTTCATGTTTAACCACTGACAGCTTTTAAACCCCATATCTTTCTCTTTCCTGCTTACCCTACATCTGGGCAACCAGTAAGGAAACCCTGTGCATTCCTTCCCTTAGCACTAGTGGAAAGTTCAAGCGAAGTCCCTTCCTCCCACCCCCTCTTCACCATAAACCCTCACCTCACCGTCTAACTGCCCCCCTGGCCCCCACCCCTGCAACAAAGCCATGTGCCTCTCCTCTCCCTCGAGTCATTTTCAGACCACTTTAAGAGAATTCCCTGTTTTCCCCCAAAAGGGAAACACATGTCTTCACATCCTCATAATGTTCATGTGGTACCAACAGTATCCACATCCAGATCAAGTTTTGGGTGGGGAGGGGATCCCAGCCTCCAAGGGCAACAACAGAGTAGGCACTTAGATATTTCAGTTATTCCACGTTGTAGGAATTTACAAGGTTTAGAGAAATGATTTGGTCACTGTACATGAACTAATTGAGTCATTACCTGTTTAGTAGTTACTAGTGTTTTAGTAGCTACCAAATATTAACATTAAAAAAAGACACAGAGAAGTCTAGAATTTCCCCTGAGCACAGCTAGTATGTCCTAAACTCTACCTTCCTGTCTTCACGTTTGTTGTACTACTTTCTTGTAAGTCTCTTAAAGTTTTCATGAAATGAGACTAAATAAGTAGTTTTCCTGGCTTATTCAAACAAAACATCGCTATAGAATACTTGCCCTCATGTCAAGAGATGCCTGAGGAGAGAGAACAAAATCGCAAATATTTATTCCAGATGCAAAACATTCCAGACAAGGGCCCACTGTTCGTGTTTTGTTTTTCTCTCCAAACTTTTCTCTTGAATTTTAATTCTTCTGATTACATAAAGAAGAAAGCCTAATGTAGGTGCTAATCTAACTTTAGCCTCTGAGTTCTATAAAGTGTGTGAATCTCGCGTTAACAAGGAAGGCACGCTGCCCAATCCACTTCGGAGTCAAGAGTGGTGTTTTGGAGCAGTGGGACTGAAATTCCGAGGGAAGATGGGAAGAGCAAGGGACAGAATGGTGAGCAGGGGACCCGCAGCAGTAAAGGTTCCAGGAATAGGTGGCAGTTAAATCCACGGGGCCTTCTGAGGCAAAGAGCAAATATTTGAAACCTCCAATCCTGAATCTAAAAATCAAGGGTATTTCCTGAATACTATCCCATTACATAAAACAAATTGACCTCTTTATCTGTAGAAGCTGTAAAGTGCAGCTGTTTCAATAGGAGACACATGGAGTGAGAGAGTTTGCCCTGAGGTAGGCATTTCATGCATTTTTTAAAGCAAAATCAAAGTTCTAAAATAAGAACTATAATAAGAGAGAAATGTGGCAGGACCACTGGGAATTTCTCATGATCCCTCATGTAATTGAACAGCATGAATACAAAACCAGCTGCATATTAGTTGTCCTGACACGACTGTCTTAGCGCCTTTCAAAACAAAATGAATATTTCCCATTATTACTTTACCTTTTCTGCCGGTTTTATTCTGATTTAACACTTTCACAGTATTTTTTTCAGGTGTCTTCTCTGTATTCAGAATTTTTCTTAACTTCAAAGCAAGCTCTAAGCATTACAGTGTTCCAAGGAGGTTTCAATATTGAAAACATCCTTGCCCTAAACCATAATTATGTAATATATGATCATTGTAAAAACAGAAATTTGTATTAAAATTGGAATCTCCTGCTTGGCTACATAAGCTAAGCGTGAATTTATTTCTTTTTTCCCCATACTCATGATCGAAAAGGAACCCCCAAATTATATCAATTCCAAGAAGTCTTAAGGGACCTAGAAACAGAATAGGCTTTGGACCTCAGTATAATTGTATTACCTGCAAATAAGAAAAAGTACAAGATTATGAACTTATGATTTCTTTTCTTTTTTTGTTAATTTATAATTTCCTGTGTGAACCGAGATAATATGCTCCTATACATGACCACGTCAAACTCTATTCACTTTTTTGTCCAAACAGAAAAAGAAGCACAGTAAAAGCGATGAGTTTAATATATGAAATCGTATCAAAGAAAAAACCATATGAAACCTCCCTGTCTCCTTTACCACACTTGTGCACATAGCTGGATGTACAAGACAATTAAAACCTAAATAGGGATGTTGATATTATGGGGAATTGTCCCTGTCTCCACAGTGAAGCCACTAGAATGGTTTTGTCTTATTGTTACCTTTTTCAACTCTGAAAATCCTGACGTAGGCTCTAATGTTTCATAATGCCTTTTCCATTGAATGTTGTGCCTTTCAAGGAAATAATTAGAATTTTCTGTTGAAACTTTAATTCGCCACTCTTATTCTGACCCCAAAGAATAATCAATTTTGCTTTCTTTGTTTCATATAAATATTCTCAATGTTGTACATTCTAATTCCTAGGCCATACGATCTCCCAAGAGATTTTAGAGGAGATTTTTTCCTTTTAATGTTGGAGAATAAGATATGAATTTAAAAAAAAAAAACTAAGGCAAGAATTTTTAGAGCTAGGAGTAGAAATTAACTTTGTGGTAGTTTTCAGTGAGTCTCACCAGTATTTTGATTCTCTTCCCTGAGCACCTCAGTCATCAATAAACACTGACAAAATTCTCATGAAATTAGTCATATCTGTGAAATAATGCATATAAGTATAAAACAATGAATGGAGATATAAATATATCTTTTTAAAATTTTTTTAATGTTTACTTATTTTTGAGAGAGAGAGAGAGAGAGACAGAGTGTGAGCGGGGAAAGGGCAGAGAGAGAGGGAGACACAGAATTTGAAGAGGCTCCAGACTCTGAGCTGTCAGCACAGAGCCCAACATGGGGCTTGAACTCACAAACTGTGAGATCATGACCTGAGCCAAAGTTGGACACAACCGACTGAGCCACCCAGGCGCCCCAAGATATAAATATATCTTGATAATTATTGCTATGACTTCTACTAAGTACTATTATGAACCCTCAAATTGTCTAATAATTTACATATCAAACGAATTTGGTTTGTTTGTAGATGACTACCAAATACCACTCCAAACACAGTCTTTCCGAATGGAAAGCTCCCACAGTGTTTCCACCAGACAAATATATCTACACAGAGGTTCTCCATCGTTATCTCAAGCATATCTTATACACACTAAATTTGACAACTGCATAAAAGATTATTGCAAATGAGACACACAAAAGGAAGGTGTAGCATCATAGAACACTGCTGTATGTGTTCTATATGTATCAAAAAATCATTTATTTGATGAGAATAGACATCAACTAATAAAGTATGCAAAACTCAGCCAATGTGAGTCTATGTCAATAAGTGCTCAAGGACTAAATCTTGCTCCCCATTATCATTTAGTATGCTGAATTGCCATAAATTTCCTTTACCTTGCAATTAGAATGCAATCTACTACTAAGGTGGTTGACAAAGCAGAATGCAGTGTTGTATGGCCATGAACTGTAAGAATATTAAGATCAAGAGTTTTTTCCCCAGAATGCCAAAAATCTCTCAAGTAGAAATTCAGAATGGTATTTTTTTTAATTCTCTTTCTTTTCTTAAGCTAAAGGATTATATAACAACAACAGCAAATCTGAATTTGCCAGAAAATGAATTTTTCACTAGCAGTATATTAATTGGAGGCTGTCACAGTCTATAGACACAGGGCATCCATGATCAAAAGTAGTTGTCTCTCAGGCATGATCACATTCAGCACATAACAGTCATTACATAATTATTTAAAACTAATTTTGGAAATTAAACTAGAAAGGCAACATTACAAGTCATTTTCTCCTGTTCTGATATCTATTGCACTTTAGACAGATATTAATATTACCTACTGTCTTCTTAGTATTTTAGAGTTTCACATTTCTATTTGAATTTTCTATAATATAAAAATATGCCATCAATAAACGTATTCAACTCTAACAGGTCACACCTATTCACCCTACACTTCAAACTTTTCCATATTGTATATACAAAAAAGAAATGTGATATCTCTAATGGGGTATTTAATTACCTACTCTCTAGTTGGTTATTTTTATACACACACACACACACACTCACACACACATACACCCCACATAAATACACAAATTAGAATGTCAGAAAAAGCAACATTTTTTAATGTGAAAAACTGAGAGCACTGTTAATACCACAACCATTTCCCAGACCTTTTAGAATTCCTCTAAGACAATTTTGACAGAGATTTTAATCTTAATGACATAAACAAAGCTGCTATTCAATAATTTATTTCATAAAACCAGAAGGAAAGAGAGCAACTGCATGACAGTAAATCACTGCTTGGATCTTAAGTACTACTCACAATAACTAGCCTGGCCATTCTTTATGAGTACATGATTTCCTTTGAGAGATGCAAATTTTAATTTCACTGGCCTGGCGATCCTATCTTTATAAATCTGCAGATCCCTTGGAAAGATACACATTTTAATCTTAGATGTATGGAGAAAGAAAGCTGTGTACATATTTACTCAAACTCTTGAAGACTTGTAAGACCTTTTAGAACATAAGCTCTATTAATTCAAAATTTATGGTAATAACCTGGATAGAGAATGAACTAAAATTCATCTATGTTCAATCTAGAAAGAAAACAATGTTAAATAAAATATCTATGAATAAAATTTCACCAGTTGATGGATTCAATTGTTTTCCAAAACCTTTAAGTATTTACATTTCATATTCAATACATTTCATAAGATGTTTGTGACAATACCAATTCATATGTGAATATCAATTCGTATGTGAATATGTGAATATCAGACCTAGAAGTTAATTAATAATCATTCTTAGCTAACATACTAAAGATAATGATGTGAATTTTAGTTGAAATACACATGAAATAATATTTCCTCTGGCTCATTGTTTATAGCACTCATTTCACAATTAATCATGTGCTATCTTAAAAAAAAACAATTTTTATTTCTAACAAAATTTTCTGTTACTTTTTAACTTTTTGGTTTTTTTATTACTTTTGAGGCAGGAACTAATTTTTTTTTTAATTTTAACAGGAACTAATTTTTGTATACACACTCCACAACACTTACAAAGAACAAATGTTTGATGCGTCTGTGTGGCTCAGTCGATTAAGCAACGGACTCTTGCTTTTTGGCTCAGTTCCTGATCTCTTGGTTCATGGGTTTAAGCCTCTCATGAGGGTCTGTGCCGTCCCTGCTTGGGATTGTCTCTCTCTCTCTTTCTCCTCCCATTCCCCGCTCATGCTCTCTCTCTCAAAGAAAGAAAGAAAAAGAAAGAAAGAAAAAAAGAAAGAAAGAAAGAAAGAAAGAAAGAAAGAAAGAAGAGGAAAGAACAAATGCTTATTGATTTAAATTTGTTCCCTTAAATTTTATTAAAATACATAATTATATAATAATTATAGTTTAATTTTTATAACTATCATTTACATAATTATATTGTTTTGTATCTGAAGGTTTTTTTTTCCTATACATACCACATATACACGGTTTATCTACATATACAATGACTCACTAAAGCTAGTTTTTTGGTTCATTTTTCTTGTAAAAAACTGGAGTATCTTGACTGTTTAATTTGTAAATGAAAAGTATATAATGACTAAATGGACTCTCATTGAATGCTAACCGGACTGTCATTGCTAACTAAACTCCATTTTAAATGGAAAGATGGTGAGTGTTAAGCTAACAGCCCAGTGCCAGTAAAATCAGGAACCAAACATACCCCTTCCGTTGATCTCACTTCCTGCAACTTTGTATTGGTTGTTCTCCAGTCCAACAATAAGCACCTGAGTTTCTGTTGTTTATGCCTTACACCGGAGCAAATCAACAATGTTGACAATTAAAGTCATTTGCAGCCATATTACATATAAATAAAATAACCAGTCCTTCTAATGTTGGCAATGAACTCTAATTTTTCAGACAAGCACTTAATTGATTGCTTCTGCCTTTCTGTATTTCTCAACATGTGTAGCAAAAGGCAACTTCAGGTCTGATAGACAACACCCTCCCCATTTGAACAGTAGTTTCCTAACAGTACTATCAAGCACTGATGATGTCATTTAAAAATGAGCAATTTCTGTTACCTTTTGATCAAGATATTATCTTGGTTTGTTTTATGCAAAATGACCCAAGCCAATAACCACAGTCAGGTCCTGTCTACACAAGAAAAAAACAGGTATAATTTGAGATTCGTCTAAAACCAGATTCCATCTACATCACAATAAAACTAATGAGAAGTAATTTTAATGAAATAATTACAAATTTTCAAAAGAAAAGAAAATTTAATGGCACCTGGGTGGCTCAGTCAGTTGAGTGCCTGACTCTTGATTTTGGCTCTGGTTAGGGCAGAGCATGGAGTCTGCTTGAGATTTTCTCTTTCCCTGTATCCCTCCCCACCATTCATGTGCTCTTTCTCTAAAACAAACAAAAAACCCCCAAAAAACGGAACAACTACAACAACGACCCAAATTTAACAATTATTGATTGTCCACTATGCAGTTGTTATAGAATATGTAAAGGACTATAAAAATTATTGTTTGAACACAAGAAAAATTAAACAACTTTAAAGTTGGTAGAAAAGCTTGCTAGCTTTATAAAAAATTATAAAAGAGATGTCACAAAATAGCATAAGATTAAATTCAAAAGAGGAAGCATAAGCAATGAGTCAAAAGAGATATTCTTTCATATATGTTCCATAATTAACATTCATGACCTTAATGTTAGCTGAAAATGATTAATAATAATAAGTCAGGTATTCACATATGAATGGATCCAGAAATGTTTAAAGTTTTCTGAAAACTAAAGTATATATTTATATATAGTTATATGCTTTTATAATAAATATTATATAACTTTGTCTTTTATATATATATAAGATGAATAAATAGAATGAATAATTTTTAACAGCATATTTTGTTACTGAGATTATTTAGTTTTTTTGTGAACACTGATACTTTTGGTGAGTTTTTTCTGCAGGGTTTAAATCAAATAATTTTTTATTTAATATTTATTTAAATTATTTCTCCTTAAAAAACTTACTTTGTGGGGGCACCTGGGTGGCTCAGTCAGTTGAGCATCCAACTTTGGCTCAAGTCATGATCTCACAGCCCATGGGTTTGAGCCCCATGTTGGGCTGTGTACTGACAGCTCAGAGCCTGGAGCCTGCTTCAGATTGTGTGTCTCCTTTTCTCTCTGTCCCTCCCCTCTCTTGCACCCTGTGTCTCTCTCACTCTCAAAAATAAATATTTAAAAAAACCTTATTTTGTGGAACTTAATTCCATTTATTTCAGCATTTTTTTCCAAACAATCCAGACAGGAATTGTTATATTTAGCCTTCTGGTGGATTATACATTTATTTGCATTTTGGGGCACTAAAAGTAACACTGTAGAATATGGTGTTCTCCTTGACAACAAATCACAGATTCTGTAATAAGTTATATGTGAGGGGTTTTTTTTTTGACAGAAAAAAAATCTTTAACCCTTTTTGACAAACGTTATTCTCTATATTAACCCTGGGATTCCTTCAATTCTGTTATTCATTGTAGTAAGTAAAATTTCCCTCTTTTTTTATTGCTAAATTAAAATATGTGCATTTATTCTAGCATTTCAAGATTTTTGTAGGAAAAGTTGTTTGTTTCATCCATGTCATTCATGGTTTTGTATATCAAAATTTTATTTCTATTCAGTTTGGGTTTTTTAGACTTCTGAGCCTAAAAGTTGGTAATACCTCTGTTCGTTTTATTGCTTTAGCATTTGAAAAGAATTTTTTTAATTTTTTTTAACATTTATTTATTTTTGAGACAGAGAGAGAGAGAGAGAGAGAGCATGAACAGGGGAGGGTCAGAGAAAGAGGGAGACACAGAATCTGAAACAGGCTCCAGGCTCTGAGCTGTCAGCACAGAGTCCAACGCGGGGACCTGAACCGAAGTCGGATGCTTAACCGACTGAGCCACCCAGGCGCCCCTGAAAAGAATTTTTCTGAGTAAATGGTTTTTTGTTTGTTTTTAAGAATTACACTAGCTCTATTGGTTGCTGTCACTGTAAATTAATACCTTAGGACACCATCTCTGAATCTACGATGCTTTCCACTGCCAACATCAATAGCCATTAAATATTTAACTACTTTTAAAAATCTGTAGTTTTACCATTTCACCAAACATAAAACGAACCTGACACCTTTCTACTGATGCAAATGTTGGTGTGTCTCTTTCTCATAGAATAACAGTGTCTTTGCCCTTTGTTTTCCAGCTGTGGGCTGTTATCTTAAAAAAACAATAACTATTTATGTTACACCGATATAATATATTAAACCCTAGTTCTTTGTGGAACTCCAAAGTTACTCTTTGGGAATTCAAGTAGATTACTTAAAGTGAGTTCTGCTTTATTTATATAATTAACTTAAATTAGCATGATTTGTCATTGGAGTGAAAAATCACATAATCTATTTTTTCTAATTTGTCTTTTTTTTAACATTCAGGGTTTTTTTAAATTTTTAGTTTATCCACTGTGAAGATGATGTTAAATACTTTCTTATATTGACTTAAATTGATGATAAAATTTGAGATATGTCATTCAGCTTTGTATAAATGCAAATTACACATGTTGTCTTATAAAGCCTGTTTTCTCCTTGGATGGCTTTTCAGAAAGACACCATCCAGATATATTGATTTTCTATTTGGATTTTGTTAGATTGGCTTAAAAGCATCTTGTGAACTGGCCACACCAAGCCAATTTAAAAAATAATTTTGAAAAGAGGCTCCATCTATTACACACAACAAATGTAGATATATTTCAGGTAATTATGGCTCTAGGTCTGTTCTTTCTCAAGAATGCAAACTTTATTCTCATTTCTAATTCCAGTTTTATGTCAGTTATTAACATAATGAAGATTCTTTCTCTCATCTCTAGATTATTCCTGAACAAAATGACTGATTCAAAGTCTATAATAATATGATGCCTGGGATGACTTTAAACTAGTATACAATCATCTCTCAATTGTGTTTAATTTAAAATTCCACTGTCTCTTTAGATGAAAACGTTCCTTCCAATCTTTTTAAGAGCTTCAAGATTTTTCCATCTAAGCATTTCAGGTTCCTCCAACACAGCCTCTGTAATTAGTGGCTCCAGGCCAGTAAATTCATCCTGCCTGTCAGTGCCTCTGTTTCTGCTAGCTTCAGCCCATGATGTGAAAGTAAATCATTACAACTGGCTTCCCAGACTTGAAATTGAATTTGACAAACAGTCTTTGGGAGTTATATAGGATGAGAATGTGAGATACAGATAGCAATCACACCTGTGTAACCTCATTACACATATTCAGTTCCCACTGACTTCAAAGATAGTCATGGGTATATAAGAAAAAGCAAAATTTGTCACTGGATTCCTAATATGTCTCTAATGGTATACAGAAGGCATCATGCTTCTCATTGAGCACTGGGAGTTCCAGGTTCCAAGTAATGAATATCTTTTATTTGCTATTTAAATAATGTCCACTGCAGTATATTATTCCAAATAGATCTCATTTCAGTCCACAATGCCTCAAGAGTGTAATTTCAAAAGCATAATTATGAGAGATAAAACGTTCATGAATTAATAGTACATTGCGAAAGTTAGAAGTAAAGTCAGCAGAAAATGATGAAACAAACTCAGAAGATATTAGAACAAAGAAAATTAGAGATCTTTTAACACCATGCCTTCATTTTACCTACGAGAAAGCTCAGGTTGCAGGAAGAAAACGAAAGCCTAGGTCAAAGAACTAGTCACTGACTGACCTGGAATAAAAATCAAGTCTTGTGATTTTCATTTTAATGTTTTCCATCTCATATTAGTGACTTCCAGGGGAAACAAACATATAAATTAAACTTTTATAATTTCTAATTTTTACACAAATTTAGGATTTTTTTCCCAAGATCGTTATTTTATCAACAATGTTTTCCTTCTTTACAATTATAAATTCCAAATGATTGGCATGTTAATGTGGATTTTGAAGTCCAAGTTAATTACTTTGAAAAAGTAACCCTATTAATATGTTTATTAGTTTTCTAAAAGTTACTGCAATGATCACTTTATAAGTCCTGTTTAGAATATTTTTAGCCTCCTCTTGTTCTTTCAGAGTCGCTTTTAAAATTCAAAAAATTACAGGCAGAAATACGCTTCACTTGCAAAAGAATGATAAGCTCGGCCGTATGTTCCCCTCAAGCTTCCTTGTCATGGTCTCCTCAAGTGTGCTATAGCCAGAAGAAGACACTGGGGCAGTGTAGCCTTTGGTCTCTAATTAGTTTCATGCCTATCATTCCAGCATTCAAATACAAATGAATTTTCAAACTTCTTTTAAAACTGAAGACACTGATTGACTTTTGGCTGTTGCTTAAAAAAAACATCCTGAGGAAATGCATCCTTTTTACCTGCACATTCCTGACCTCATAAAAGAACGAGTACTCACAATGGCTTGCAGGTATTATTTATTACTTGTAAGGAGAATAGAGCATCTTGAAAATGCACACACACCCATAATATCAGTACTTCCAGTGATATAAAATGAAATGAATGAACGAATAACAAACAAAATATCACAAATGTATTTTCCTTGTCTTCTCATATAAATTAAGACGGGATAACAAAAGTCTCATAATAAATTCAAATAATTAAAAATCAGTGTTAAAAAATATGGATGCTATAGAGAGGGCTACTTCTAGAAATGCAAGGATTATTTCAGATCAGCATCTGTAAGGATTCATTGATTAATTTCGCCTATGACTACAATCAATACAAATGGGTTTTATGGCACCTGATATATTTATTTTCAGTCTTTTGCAGTTGAAACTCCTACTTCTAATAACAGTTGAAAACTTGGTAGCCACAATGTTTGGATTCCAGAAGCAGAAAAAAATTGTGACTTCATATCTCAAAGAGTCACAGATTTGTCTTAATTTGGAAACTGGAGCTAAATAATTTATGAAATGTGAAGGAGTAGTATCATGTCAATGACACTGCTTCAGATGATCTTTCCTAAGCAGCTATTGATAATTTACATGTAAAAGCCCAAATGCTAGGCGCTTTCTTTAATATCCTCTTTACTCTTTACAGCAACTGTATGAATAGAGGTTAGTTATACCTATTTTATAGTTTATTTTATTAAAAAAAAAACAACCTTAGAGCCCGTGGGATTAACTAACATGACCAAGGTAACACAACTAGTGAGAGTAGAGATATTTTTTTCAAACAAAATTGTCTATTATTTATTTATTCTTCAGCAAAGATAATAGAGTATGTTGGAAATTCAGTCATGAATTCAATCTTTCAAAAACTATAATTTTTATTGTTTTATAACTGAATGGGATTTGATCTACAATATATATATTTTTAAGCAGAAGAATTTATCTTCCCAATTCAAAGTAACACAGAAGTTTCCAATATAAAATGGAATCAAATCAAGTTGTCTCTTTCTCTCTCTCTCTCTCTCTCTCTCTCTCTCTCTCTCTCTCCATTTCCCTTTCCTGTCTTCCTTTCCTGGCTCTTTCTTTTCCTTTCCTTGAAGTAACATAAATTCCAAGTGGCCTTATTTTCCTGGAACTGAGGCACGGACATCTTAGCCATGTAATGTCATGTCCCCTGAGTCTAACTGATCCTTCTTTGCCTAGGTATTATCTTCTGTTTCTGTTGCATCTGTTCTGGATGTCTCTGATCCACCATGACCTCCAGTTGACTGATCCATAGTCTACATATCCATTCTTCCAATGGTAAGGCCCTCACTCACATCTATTTCCTACCTTTCTTGTAGACAGAGTAAATTTATAAATCTCAACATGCTTGGCCTGGATGTGCAGAACTCTATAATATTGCTATGGTTCAAGCTAGTCCAAAAAGTATCTCAAGCAACCATTGATAACCTGAGACATTTACCATCTTGCTTATCTGTGTCCTGAGACTCATAAGTCATGGCATGTTCAGCTCTGAGATACCTCCAAACTTATCTGGTGTCTCCAGAGACATTTATTCTCCCTAGACTCAGCTAAAAGCATATAGCAAAGACTAAATCTCTTTCCAAAGACCCAGCAACCACTAAACAGAATGCACTTTTCCTCTAGTCTCTTTCCTGCCTTGTAGTTGAACCCATCTCCAAAAATGGCTCCTGGGGAGAAATCATAAAGCAGGTTGTCTGCAATCCATAATCTCCCTGGTGGCAGAAGGAAGGAGATAGGGAAGACACCCTGAGAAACTAAGAAGTTCCTTTAGCCAAATCTCCTTGTAATCATGCTGATGACAGTTCTGGTACACAAACTAACGATATTCACTCTCAAGAGAGTCCATATCTGTGAAAATATTTTAGCATGCTATACTTGATTTGTCTAGGAATGTTTGTACTAAACAAACATGGCGTCTATGAATTTATAGCACATGTCTCTCTGGAAAATGTCAGATAAACTATGCAACCATCTGGGAACGTGACAATGTATCATAGCAAAATGGTCCTCTTCTGTGTCATTTATGTAACCATGAATATCACACAGAGTCCCATACAGTAATCTGAGCCGGAGCACATCCTGACTGACAAGAAGTCACCCAGGCAACTACATTGAAGGTTCTGGTCTCTCACTTTCACCTATGCTTCATGGTTACTTATCTTCCTGAAATTATTGGTAAAGTTTGCTATTAGGTAAGATTTCTTATTTGAGTGAGTCTGATTTGACAGTACAGTCCTTTGTGTTATCTCAATCCATTACCATCTTCTCTCACTGGTATAAACCCTAGGTTCTGAGTCATCCAGATCTGGTCTTTGGCATTTTTAAATAAGATTATAGATTTCACTAAAATGCTTTTCTCTTTAAAGCACCTCAGTCTTACAATTAAAAGTAGGAATATCCGTGACTATTGTATGCTTGAGGCCGTGGACATAAAAGACCCTTATTGATTCTTGAATGATGATGACAACAGTAAGGATAATGAGAATATTGAAAATACATAATCCAACATTAAGATATGAACTACTGCTTTTATTTGAGATGTTTGCTGTGGCAGCACCACATCATCTTTGGTACATTACAGTCACAAGTTTGTTACTCTTCTCTCCTGAAATCTTAAATGAAATGAGTACTTAACAATTTTAGCTAGATGCCAAGGAATTATTAATAAAAATTACATTGATAATTTTTGTTAATAATAGTGTGAATAGTTTTACAAATTCCTATGTCATCTTATTTTTTCAAGTATTGTTTAAAAACAAACACAAAGGATTAGCAACCTCTGCAATTGTGCCTCTGATACGTACAGACTGAGCAAAATATTCAATTATAACAATCAAATTGTGAGAATGGAATTTGTTGAACTCTTATTAAAAAGGTTCTAAAACACTTTATCAGATATTATTTGAGTACCAGGAAAGCCACGTGCACAAATATATTGCTAAATATGCCACAAAATGATTGACTATTTTATAAATAAAATATGTCGTATTCAGTGATTAAAGTCCAACAAATGTAAGATTCTAAGGTTTACATAGGACAAAATTTAATGCAAAAAACTCCTTAGTGGGGCGCCTGGGTGGCTCAGTCCGTTAAGCGTCCGATTTCGGCTCAGGTCACGATCTCGCGGTATGTGAGTTTGAGCCCCGCGTTGGGCTCTGTGCTGACTGCTCAGAGCCTGGAGCCTGTTTCCGATTCTGTGTCTCTCTCTCTCTCTCTGACCCTCCCCCGTTCATGCTCTGTCTCTCTCTGTCTCAAAAATAAATAAACGTTAAAAAAAATTAAAAAAAAAACTCCTTAGTAATCTACACAAATTAGGTACTTGCCTTATGATATAAATAATATTTTCAACTATAACTGAAATTAACTATAAATGAATAAAAAACATTATTATTACAGAAGAAAAAGACAAAACATTCTGAGTTTTCCAAATGAATCTACTATTATGGACCAAAGTATATGCCACTATACATAAGAATTAAATTATTTTCCTATTAAAATTAAGTATATTTCAACTGATAACTATTAGTCTATTTTTAATGTGTCTTTTTGGTATTTTTATCAGTGATATAAAAGAACTAAAAAAATTTTATGAGTATGGAAAGAGAAAAATACAAATAATTTATTTTAAGGTAAGAGTTAATGAAAATAGTTACTATTATTTTCTATTATTGAAAATTTTTCCAATTTAAAACTTAGAATTTCTGTGAATTCAGTTCTGCAAATATGCATTGCTTATGAAAAATGGAATTTTTATTACTAGAAGAAAATTTCAGAATATAAAATTTTAAAATCTAGAGCTTTCTACGGGACCTTGAGGAGACGTATTATGATAGTGTTTCCTAAGGCAATATATTTTAGGAAGTAAAAGTGACAGTGTGGCTCTTGGGCAAATCTATACATTTAAATGAAAACTGCATTGATGGTGTTTCTATACAAAACATTTTTTGTACCAATGATATTTTATTATATGGTGCCAAGTGGACCTTGTATAATATTTATCTTCATGACTCAGATCTAACTATAAAGAACCAAACCAGCAACTGCTCAAATTTACGTTACTTTGTGTCATATTATTAGAGAACACAAAGTACTCCAAGCACCATTTAGACAAGATACTTCACTAGATAGAACCTGTTCTGATTTTAAGGCAGAGCTGCCCAGGCAAAAACCTCCTCAAGTGAAATAATAACCCAAATGTGTGTGTTACTAGAATGATGTTTTGTGTAAATATATCACACAGTGTAGTGTACAATTTAGAATAACTTCAATATAGTGTTATCTGTCACAATATGGCATATATTAGGCTTTTGGCTCTTTTTTTTAATGTTTACTTATTTTTGAAGGAGGAGAGAGAGACAGAGAGAAAGAAAGAAAGAAAGAATCTGAAGCAGGCTCCAAGCTCTGAGCTGTCAGCACAGAGGCCTGTATGGGGCTCAAACCCACGAACCGTGAGATCTTGACCTGAGCCGAAGTCAGATACTTAACCAACTGAGCCACTCAGGCGCCCCTAGGCTTTTGGCTCTTTTAAACGTGATCTTATTTACCAAGAATTTTTATATTGTATATATGACTATAAAAAAAAAAAACACAGAAAAGTTTCTATTCTTTATTACAGTTGGTTACACAGTCCAAATGCATGCAGCATCCTTTGGCTATAGTATGGAAAAACGAACTTACAGCTATTAATACAAAAAATAAAAAGAAAACACTGCTGAAAATTAAAAAGAAAAGTGATTTCTGGATAAAATAATGACAATTCCAAAAGAAAAAATGTGTTTTCCAGTCTGTGGGTATCCCTACATGGAAAAGTTTTCTGTGTATTAGGCAGCAAATAAGCCTTTTTCCCTGATGAATCTTTGTCAGTTTACTGTCAGAACAGAATGGGGCAAATTAGTTTGAATTAACCATTTAGACCACATATGCACAATGCCTAATAGTCTGTGACTTGTCTGATAAACATTGAAAATTTTATTTTACAAATTCTTGTTTGACTAATTTTAATTTTTTTCTAAATTAAAATTCAGTTTAATGAGTTTATGAGTTTAGATCAATGGTTTTCAATCTAGAACCTTGGACCCCTAAGTTCACACCAAAATGGACTCAAAACTAACAATAATGATGCTAATGATTATATTGATAAAATAATCAGAAACAACATTTATTGTGTGCCTACTGTACTCCAGGAACTGTTCCATATATTTTATGTGTATTCAATATTTAATCTTTACAACACAGCTGTGAAATTAGTATTTTTCATTTTACAGATGAAGCGATTAATGCAAAGGTAGATGAGGTAGCTTTTCCCAAGATCATTTAGTTAGTAACTGGCTAGTTAAGATTCGAACCCAAGCAACCTAAATATTTTAATCATTATGCATATTATCTTCCAAGATAGTCATGGGAAGTCCATGAACTATTTTCAATTCTAAACTATCTTATAAATATTGCATATTTTTCTATTTTGGATAAACTAACTTAAATGCTATTTCTTTTACTTTGGTCAAAATTGTGTGAAATCAGAGTGATAACACTAATTGATTACAAATAATAATCAGAAGTCCACAGACGTCTTGGGGCATAAGGAAGATTATGACTTATGTGTTGTCTCACAACCATTTGATAAGAAAGTTAAAACAAGAAAACCTAGATTTCTTGGTTTCTTTCCAATATGTTTCTGAACCTCTATCTCTCTAATATAATACTATATCAGAATTTCCTTCACACAATGTTTTATATTTTTCCTGCACTTTCTAACCTTAGCACATTTAAAATATCTGGAGCTAATGCTTTAAAGACTTGCAAACTTTTAAAGTGGCTTCTATGCTCAAAAAATATGAAACAAGGTATAAAACCCACTTTTTATCCAGTCAGCACATCCTTTGGTAACATATTCTATTTCTTCTATCTAATTTTAAGGTGCCCAGTTGCAATGGTGTATAACAACCTGATAAGGTTTCATTGCAAAATTCAGTCACAGGGTAGGTCAATCTGAAAAAAATAATGTTCACATAAATCCAACCTGGATCAAAATTTTTATTGCAGACATGAAAGTAAGCTAGGGTTGGGGTAGAAATGAAAGAGCTATAGAAATGTAGCACACTCATAATCTTTCATTTCTGCCCTGGAGAGGCTTGAAATGTTGAAGCCAGGAAATAGAATATGATCAAACAGCCCTGCTTGTATGTGACTAAATTGATAAAAGCCATGAAAACCTCAATCTAAATTATAAAGCACATTTATGAAGTCCTATCAAACTGAATTGTTATCTTTATGTGTTTTAAACAAATTCTGAACACTGAATAATGGACCAATAAATGCTTAATGAAAGAATGAATATACGGTTCTACCAATCCACACTTTATTTTTTGAGATACTTACTTTCACATCTCTAAAATCCACGTGAAGCCAAGACTTGAAATTTTTTCTGAGTGATTTGTGGGAGAAAGAAAAGGTGCTGTATTACCAGTAGAGAAAATCCTATGCCTTTTTGAATATTAATAAGTTCTTTAAATGTGAATACAAATGCAATATATGTCATAACATTTGTTTGTAGTAGTGAATTGTCATGACATCCCAAAAATTATCCACTAATCACAATTGGCAAGACAAAAAAAAAAATAAAATGGTGACAGATTTGACATGCAAGCGATTAAGTTAATTTTAAACTCAAACTCATCTGCTAGGTTTTAAAAAGTGGAAACATAAATTCTAAATGGAATGGCCAATGTGAATAGCCATTTCGAGTTTAAATGCCCAACTTGAGAACGGGTTATACAGTACAGAAAAAATACTCAATTGTTCAGATTTTGAGAATCTGGAAATTTTGTCACATATAGATAAGGACAGAAAAAAGAAAGAATGTAATCTCCTCACACACTTGAAATTTTATGTCTGGCATTGTTTGAAGAAGATTGGAAATCTAGAACTGTATCCATAATGACAATTTTAAGTTACAGATGTTAGCTTGCAAATTCATGCACATATTATATACCGATTGCTCAACACTGTCTTAAATTACCTAATTAATGAAATGAAACACTTTGCATGTACTTATCATGGCAACATATCATAAGACTTTTAACTCTGTGTTTTTACTATGAATAAACAAGCAAATTGATAAATGCACATGTATCTCCAAATATCCTTTCTGTTACTACTATTTGACATAAAAAGTTAAAATTAATTATCACCCAATAAATATATCTTTTAATAAACAATTTACAGTAAAAGTTAAAGATTCAACATTGGTTGTCCTTAAAAAAGAACACCACATGGATATTTTTTGAATTGAGGAAGTGAAGGGAATGAAGTGAGAATATCCATGCATGTGTGCTGAACCTAGCTCTTCCATAGCTGCTAGAGAAGTAAGTGACTCTTAACACAATTCCTGTTTTTTGCCTTTAATTTGAGCCAGAGTGCCAACAATAACAGCAAAATAAGTAGCAGAAAAAGCATTCTCTACGTTGGAAAAAAATGGATTTAATGTAATGATAAGTTGAAAAGTTTTTAGAGACTGCTATATCAGAATAAGCTTGAGCAATGCTACTCAAAGTATCCTGTATGGAGCAGTGTTGGACAGAAAACTCTTCCCAGTACATGGTGAGATAAGGAGCTTATGACATCATATAAGTCAACTCTATAGTCACTAAACAATATTTAATTCAATTGATATATTTTTTATAACAATACTTCCTCAATGAAGAAAGCACTGTGTAGATTTATATTTGAGTACAAGCTCCTGATCTTATTCTAGACTGGTAATAATTATGAATAGTAATGAGCTAGCACAGAGGTCAGCAAATTAAGGCCTGCAAACCAAATCTCACCCACCACATTTTTTGTAAACAAAGTTTTATTGGAACACAGTTATGAGCATTCTTTTTTTTTTCCACGACCCAACTACAAGACATAGTTGAGTGCTTGTAGCAGAGACCATCTGGTCCTTCAGAATTTTGAACATCTGGCCCTTTAAAGAAAATATTTGCTGACCCCTGAGCTTGAGCATCCATATGATCTTGAAAGCTTTTGAAAAGGGAAGTTGAAAATCAAAAACAGGGGCTCCTGGATGATTCAGTCAGTTGAACATCTGACTCTTGATTTCAGCTCAGGTCATGATCTCACAGTTCATGAGTCTGAACGAGTGTCAAGCTCTGCACTGACAGTGCAGATCCTGATTGAGATTCTTTCGGTTTTCTTTTCTCTCTGCCTCTCCCCAACTCTCTCTCTTTTTCTCAAAAGAAATAAGTAAACTAAAAAAAAAAGAAAATCAACAGAGCATATCTAAATGTGCATGTTAAGGCACATATTATTCATTGTGTGCCATTCTATGGGAAGAGGTGTGACCTCATGAATCCTGACAATGTAAGCTGATTACGATTACAACTACGATTTGAGAACTATGTATTCTAACCAGACTCTCTGACTTGGATATCAAGAATAATTAAATATTCCCAAGGAAAACATGATGATTGTTCAGGTTTTAACCTGAATATTAGTCAGTCTGGAATTTTATAGAAAATAGAGAATTTCTATTCCGTATTCAGTGAGTGGTAAATACATTCTACACCTAATATTTTTACTCCTGTGTAGAAAGGCAGAATATCTTCCAACACTAAAGGGATATTTTTAAAATGCAAAAAAATAAGGTTATACCATGGATATACAAAACTATATTTTGAGGATAGGTAAATTTACAAAGGTATAAATAAGAATGAACAGGCCACAAATACCTTTTCCCCATTAATTTGAAATGTTACTTAAATTATGAGATATTTTTGCTTTCAAGCCATATTACAATATGTGGTTCTTTCTATTTTTTACCTAAAAGGAAAAATATACTATGAGAAAATTTTTTAAATTGTATTTAATTTGAAGAAACAACTATTTATGTACATAAACATTCATATGTATATACAAATGTATCTAGAAAAATAGACAAAAAGAAAAAAACTTCATATCTTGATTAGTCAAAATAAATGGAAAAGAAAACAATACAATTTCTCACATGCAGAATAATTGAATATGTTAAATGAGCACCAATTTACATATAACATCTGCTAAATGTTTAAACAATTTAAATAGTTTGATTATATTTATAGATGTGACTTTTAAATATGTAGGCCAAAGCAATTATAGCAAGGTTGCAGGTATAAAGCTAATATACCAAAGTTCAACTGCTTTCTTTTTTTTTTTAAATTTTTTTTTTTTTCAATATTTTTTTTAATTTACTTTTGGGACAGAGAGAGACAGAGCATGAACGGGGGAGGGGCAGAGAGAGAGGGGGACACAGAATCGGAAACAGGCTCCAGGCTCTGAGCCATCAGCCCAGAGCCTGACGCGGGGCTCGAACTCACGGACCGCGAGATCGTGACCTGGCTGAAGTCGGACGCTTAACCGACTGCGCCACCCAGGCGCCCCTCAACTGCTTTCTTATATACAGCAATGAACAAGTGGAATTAGAAATTAAAAACGCAATACAATTTACATTAGCATCAAAACACTGAAATACTTAGGTATACATTTAACAAAATCTGTACAAGATCTCTATGATGAAGACTATAAAACTTTAATGAAAGGAACCATAGAACTAAAGAAATGAAAAGATATTTCATGTTCATGGATAAGACCCAATATTGTCAAGATGTCAATTCTTCTCAATTTGATCTATAGATTCAATGGAATCTGAATCAAAATCCCAGCAACTTATTGTGTGGATATTGACAAACTGACTCTAAAGTTTATTTGGAAGGCAAAAGACCCAGAATAGTCAAGACAATATTGAAGAAGAACAATTAAGATTGATACTATTTGACTTCAAGACTTACGATAAAGGTAGAGCAATCCAAAAAGTGTGGTATTGACAAAAGAACAGGCAAATAGATCAATAAGACCGAATAAATAGCCCAGAAATAGACCCACAGAAATATACTCAACTGATCTCTGATAAAAGAGCAAAAGCAATACAATGAAGCAAAGATAGTCTTTTCAACAAATGGTGCTGAACAATGGGACATTCACATGAAAAAGAAAATCTAGACACAGACCTAATATCCTTCACAAATGTAAACTCAGAATGGATCACAGATATTGGTATAATATGCAAAAGTCTAAACTTCTAGAAGATAACACAGGAGAAAAATCTAAGTGATCTTAAGTTTTGGCAATGGCTTTTAGATGCAACACAAAAAGCATGATTCATGAAGGAGATAAGATTAATAAGCTGGGCTACATTAAAATTAAAATTTTTGTTCTGCAGGAGACACTGGCAAAAAAAATTAAAAAAAAAACAAGCCACAGACTGAAGGAAATATTTGCAAAAGACATGATTGATAAATAATTGGTGCATAAAATATCAAAGAACACTTATAACTCAACAATAAGAAAACCACCCAATTATAAAATGGACCAAAGACCTTAATAGATGCCTCACAAAAGAAGATAAACAGGTGGTAAATCAGCACATAAAAAGATGCTTCTCATTCTATGTCATCAGAAAAATGCAAATTAAAATGAGATACCATTGCACACCTGTTAAAATGGCCAAAATCTAGAACATTGACAACACCAAATGCTGACAAGGATGTGGAGCAACAAAAACTCATTGCTGGTGGGAATACAAAATGGTACGGCCACTTTGGAAGCCAGTTTGTCAGTTTCTTCCAAAAACTAAACATATTCTTGCTATAGAATCCAGCAATCATGCTCCTTGGTATTTACCTAAAGAAGTTGAAAACATGTCTACACAGAAACCTGCACATGGATGTTTGGGAGAGCTTTACTCATAACTGTAAAAACTAGGAAGCAACTAAGATGTCCTTCAGTAGGTGAATGGATGGACTATGTTCAGTGCAGACAATAAAATATTAAGCACTAAAAAGAAATGAGCTATCAAGCCATGAAAAGACGTGAAGTAAAATGTATATTACTAAGTGAAAGAAGTATGATTCCAGCTATATGAAATTCTGGAAAAGGCAAAACTATAGAAACCTTAAAAAGATCAATGATTGGGGTGCCTGGGTGGCTCAGTCGGTTAAGTGTCCAACTTCAGCTCAGGTCATGATCTCACAGTTTGTGAGTTGAAGCCCCGCATCGGGCTCTGTGCTGACAGCTCAAGAGCCTGGAGCCTGCTTCAGATTCTGTGCCTCCCTCTCTCTCTGCCCCTCCCATGCTTGCACTCTGTCTCTCTCTCTCTCTCTCTCAAAAATAAATAAACATTAGAAAATTAAAAAAAAAAAAGATCAATGACTGCCAGGGGCTGGGGAGAGAGACAGATGAATAGGCAGAGGACAGAGGATTTTTAGGACAGTAATACTACTCTGTAGGATACGATAATGATGTATACCATTATACATTTGTCCAAACCCATAGAATGTATTACACCAGGACTCAACCGTAACTAAACTGTGGGTTTGGGTGATAATGTGTCAATTTAGGTTCATAGGTTATAACAAATGTACCACTCTGATGGAGGAACGTTGATAATGAAGAAGGTTTTGCATGTGTGGAGGCAGAGGTATATGGGAAATCTCTGTACCTTTCTCTCAATTTTGCTTTAAAAATTAAGGTCTATTTAAAAATATGTAGGCCATTAGAAACCACTAGTTATTGTTACGAAATGCAGATGCTCTGACAAGTCAAAGACTTTTCTTTCAAATCACCAGAGAATGGTATGACTCAGTAATCAATATTTAAAAAGAAAAATATTCTACTTTGTTTTAAAGCTTACTTTTGAATATTAGAGATGACCAGTGT
The DNA here is from genome assembly GCF_018350175.1 of Felis catus. Classification (NCBI taxonomy): domain Eukaryota; kingdom Metazoa; phylum Chordata; class Mammalia; order Carnivora; family Felidae; genus Felis; species Felis catus. The sequence goes on along the minus strand of NC_058384.1, from coordinate 48,456,375 downwards.
ATTGTAGGAAAGAACATTTTGCACTAAAACAATGTGGGGTCAAAGAGGAAGAAGCAAGGACCCCTCCAGGGAATTGTAGGGTAATACAAATACCACCACGTTCACTGTTTCAGTTTTGAACGTACTCTTCCAAATGGTTGGAAAAGTAAATATGATTAATTTAAACAGACCAGTCTTGCAGAGGACACCCTCTGCAACCAGAGGCATATGGAAGATGGAAGCTAGGTATTGACATTGAAGGGATCCATGACATATTCTGGAGTAAAAATAATAATTTGAAGAATTAGTGGAATAGCATGAATATATTTTACACACACTCTCTCACATCTGAAAAAATATAACCCAAAAGGTTAACAGTTACCACTCACGGAAATAATAGTAGAGGAACAATGGAAACTTTCCTTTTGTTTTATGTTGTTCAGTGGTGTTGGAAAATACACACACATACACACATATATACACATATATACATTTTACAAACACTACTTCTGTAATTTAAAAACAAACTAAAATTACTATGAGAAAGGCTTAGAATCATATGTCACTATTGAGAGGGGAAAAGGGGGGCCTGTTCACTAGTTTTTTTTTAACGTTTTATTTATTTATTTATTTATTTATTTGAGAAAGAGAGAGACAGAGACAGAGAGCATGATTAGGGGAGAGGCAGAGAGAGAGGGAAACACAGAATCCAAAGCAGGCTCCAGGCTCTGAGCTGTCAACACAAAGCCTGACATGGGGCTCAAACCCACGAACCATGAGATCATGACCCTAGTCAAAGTTGGACACATAACTGACTGAATCATCCAGGTGCCCCATGTTCACCAGTTTTTAATATGCCCTAACCTTTAAGACCTGGTCATAACCTCCAGTGACTTATTGTATCTAATCATCAAGCAGAACACAGGGGACTGGAAAGATAGAAAAAATATTGGTCAAGATACAAGCAGTAATTAGCTCATTCATGACTTCCCCTTAATTTCAGTAAGAATCTGTTTTCTCATAGATCATTCATACTGATAGAATGGCTCTCAGGAAGAATTAAGGATATTTTACATATCAAGAATTCTGAAGAGAATGAAGTAAATCAATATTTAAAAAATTTATATAGGTAAACATATAAAGATTATCATCACTCTTCATTTTGGCCAGCAGAGTTGTCCCTGAATATACATGGATGGTTTTACCAATTTCTTCGTAAACTAGTGAGTTGCTGGTTCTCATGTGAAAACAGAAAGACAAACTTATGCATCCAAGAATGACCTTGGCCTGGCCACCCTCAGCAAAGTCTCTGGTACTGGGATGGAGACAGGATTTGACCTTCAATCTGCGGGAGGTGACTCAAAGTCCCAGAGTGGTGACAATTTCTGTTGACAACCTCAGATCTATTACTGATAATCAGATAGTATTAAGAAAATTTGCTACATATGCCACTTGTATTTAGTTTATAAAAATACTGGTTGAGCCATGTGCTTGGGTGCCTAGGGACCAAACACACACGGGCCCCAGGCAGAGAGGGCAGTACATCAGGATCACCAAGTTATACCTGAGCACATAATCCAAAAGAGAGCTTGGATTGGCTAGATGCAAACTGGAAAAAAAGGCTTTTTTTCCATACAAATATAACTTGTCTCATTAAGTACAATATATATGAAACTGAACCCTTCATTTCTATTCACCAATTAAACATAGCTGAAGGAATAAAAAGTGTTGGGAAGTTTTTAAATTAAATTAAGACAAGGGGACCCTGGGTGGCTCAGTTGGTTGAACATCAGACTCTTGATTTTGGCTCAAGTCATGATCTCCTGGTCATGAGATCGAGCTCTGCATGGGGCTCCATACTGAGCGTGGAGCCTGGTTGGGATTCTCTCCCTCCCTCTCTTTCTGTCCCTCACATGCTTGTGCATGTGCTCTCTCTCTCTCTCTCTCTCTCTCTCTCTCTCTCAAAATAAATAAATACACTTTTAAATTAAGAGAAGTCCCCTAATTCAAGGAATTTATATTCTAAAAGAGAATATGCTATAACAAAAATAATGTTTAAAATGTACATCAGAATTGAATAAGCACATAATTCTACACTAGAACAGGCACAGCACTGCAAGGATTCAGAAGAAAGGCATATGTCTCTGCACTAGACTTGGAGCCAGAAGGTTTTGCATTACAGCCCTGCCCCTGAAAAAGAAGTGAGCCTTCGATAAATCACTTAAATGATCTAATTTAATTTGCTCGTTTGCAAAACAGATGTACTATTACCTATTTCAAAGGATTACTTTAAAAGTTAAAGAATATAATAAATGCATAAAATTTTTGTGAACTATTAAGAAAATCTACACATATGAAGACATTACCAAAGATAAAAAATATTTAACTAGGAAAAACAGCATTTGAGCTATATGAAAGGACAGGAACAACAGAAAGTGGAAGAGGATAGCATCCCAGAGGAGAGAAGAAGTGAAATGTGTAGAAGATAAATTGGCAGCGATGCTTAGAGAATAGATCTTCCTGTTAACTCACTAGTAAAACATGTGTGGTAAATAGTTAAATATTTGACTGAAAGGTGAAAAAAAAATAATGTAGCATGAATGCCAGATTAAGGAGTTACAACTTTATTTGGTAGACTCTAAGGAAACACTGAAAGGCTTAAGGTTATTTTTTTATATGATCAGAAATATGTTAATGAAACACTAAAACTTTGTGGGATGGATGAGTGAGCAAAACCTAGAGATGACACGATCTCTTAAAAATTATTGAAACAGCTCAGACAAGAGATGAAAGTGAAAGGCCCCACTTTTACTCCAGCAACTCCATGTCTAGTATCCATTATATGCTAATATTGATAAATTTACATTTAAAAATGTGTGTAAAGAACAAATTGTATAATTGTTTCATAACAGTGATATTGTTTTTAAAAATGGAAACTACTGGGACACCTGGGTGGTTCAGTCAGTTAAGCGTCCCACTTCAGCTTAGGTCATGATCTCATGAGTTTGAATTCATGAGTTTGAGCCGTGTCAGGCTCTGTGCTGACAGCGTGGAGCCTGGACCCTGCTTCGGATTCTGTGTCTGTGTCTCCCTCTGTCTCTGCCTCTTTCCTTCTCATGCTCTGTCTCTGTCTCTCTCTCTCTCAAAAATAAACTTTTAAAAAAGTGGAAACTACCTAAATGTTATCAAGGAAATATTAGATAAATTACAGAGCATCCATTGTACACAATGCTATTCAGGAAATTAAGACAAAATTAAAACTACGTAAAGTGACATGGAAATATTTCTAAAACAAGTTAAATGGAAGAGCAAGTCAAAGAATGAGGCATAAAGTAAAATCACATTGAAGTGTCTTAATGTACATATTTTGATATGTATACACCTTAATGAATGACATTAGAATGGATGGAGCATATCAGAATATGAACAAAAGTGAATGCTGAAGAAAGGAGTCGGGGCAGAAAGATGTATGAAGGAGAATTCTCACGTATTTTTTTGTACATTTCTACATGTCACTCAACACTGCTCTACACACTGGGAACAAAACTGTAAATAAGACAAACAAGGTTACTGTCTCCATGTTGCTTCCATTTTGGTTATGAGAAATGGATAATGTGTAGATAAACAAGATAGCCTATGAATTTAAGTATTACGCAGAGAATTAAAACAGAGAGATGTGATAGGGAATAATTTAATGTATACTTCAGATTGCATGATTTTTTTTAGTTTTCTATTTCCACAAATTCAGTGACTTAAAACTATATCCACTTATTATCTTGGTTTCCATGGGTCAGGTTTTCTGGGTCCTCTGCCCAAGTCTCACCAAGCCACATGCAGGCAAGGTGTTGGCCAAGATGAATTCTTTTGGGCATTCAGGGCCTTTGTCCAAGCTCACCAGATTGTTAGAAGGACCCATTTTCTCAAGGTTCCATGACTGGGAGACCTCGCTTCTTAGTGGATATCAGCTGCTGGAGATGACAGCACTTCTGTGCCTCATGGACATCTCCATAGGTAGTTCACAGCAAGACTGTTTCTTCCAGGCTAGCAAGAGTCTTTTACACTCCAGTCTGCTAAGATGAAATCTTATAGAACCTAATGTGGTTATGGGAGTGGCATCCCATCACCTTTGCCATTTTCTATTGATGAGAAACAAATCAAGGATTCCATCCACACTTAAGGGGATAGGATGATACAAGAGGGTGATTCAGTGGGCATCACCTTGGGGCATGCCTGCCACAGCCCTTCTGCACAGGTGACATTTAGGTTGAGCTCTGAACAACCAGAAGTAGGCAGCTGGATTGGAATCTGTAATGGACCACCCAGAGTTCCCTGAGGACAGACAGATATTTTCCCAGCTGCTAGAAGTGTTGCTGGTTGAGAGCTTTTATTTGGGTTAAGTTAATTAAACAAGGAGACCATTAGACAGGTAGCTCTAATGTGGCAGCCTATGAAAACAAACCATAATCAAATCTATAAATGCCTCAAAATTACAATTAAACTTAAGAACAACCAATCACAAATAGTCAACTAGGCTTTAAGCTATAGCCAATAAATAATTTTGTTACATTGCTTCTGCCTTTTCTTTATAGAAGCCCTTCCCCAACTCCTATCAGTAGAGCACTCCTAATCACTTCCAGTTTGGAACTACTTGATTCAAATTGATTCTTGCTCAAATAAATTCAAAAATTTTAATATGCTTCAGCTTATCTTTTAAGAGCAGTTAGCCCTCTCCAGACATCTCCCTCACTGGAGAGAGCAGCTTTGCCCAAGATCACAGCCCTTCCAAGAACAGCTTTCATTCAATAACTGTTAATAAAGGAAAATAAAGGCCAGGTCCTCTCAACCCAACTCTAGACATTCTGGAAGAGCCAGCCCAGCCTCAAATTTCCTGATAGGGTCACCTAAGGCCTTGATTAACGCTGTGTAGCAACCCAACTTCTCTCTCTGCCTACCTTGCTTTCCTCCCTTGCACAATCTTGATCCCAAGAGCATTCCCTAATAAACTTGCTCCATCCTAATTTCCCCCTCAGAGTCTGTTTCCTGGGAAACTGAACCCCCAGCCCTAGCTCTGACACAATTAGCGTGATAATTATTCCAGGAAGAGGACACTGGGAGGACTACTGGTCTTCAGACCTCTCAAGTAAGAAGGACAGGCAAAAACCCAAAAAAAGTGATTGAAGTTGGAGTTTAACTGATCAAAAAAATGGCTGAAGTTGAGGTCATAAAATTAGGCCAGAAGGAGAAACCAGTGTTAGATCATGCAGGGCTGTGCAAGTGAGGGTATGGAGGTTTGATTTTTGAATGTGGATTTTGAATGTGATTTTTGAATGGAAAGCCATATTTATTGTACTTGTAAATTAAAAATTTAAAAGCCAATAAAAATCAATCCAAAGTGATGATTAAAATATGCAAATAATGAGAGAATAGATGATAGATGAATTTGATAATAGATCAATTAAAGAAAAAGAAAAAAGAAACCTTGGAAATAAAATATGGAAGTTTCTCATCAATGCAATGGACAAATAAGAGGGATAATTAGGTTATTTATTACCAATTCTGATTTAATTTTTTAAGTTTATTTATTTATTTTTAGAAGGGGGAAGGGCAGAGAGAGAAAGGGAGAGAGAGAATCCCTAGCAGATATTGTGGAGCCTGACACTGGGCTCGATCCCACAAAGAGTGAGATCATGACCTGAGCTGAAATCAAAAGTCAGATGCTCAACTGAATGAGCCACCCAGGGACCCCACTTCTGATTTAGTTTTAATAAAGAGTAATTGAGGCAATGATTTTGATAAACCTGTATTTGAAAAATTCTTATTGATGTCTCCATATATCTTTAAATTCAGCACTTTTGAATGAACATATCCTTTGCAAACAATGCCAAGACTGCTGACCCACTAAATATGGCACCCTATCAGGAAATAACACTTAAATAGACCCTAAAATCTATACTGTTCAATTCTCTCAAGCTGTCAATGTATGCCTGCAAAGAATAAGTCTTTTCTCTGCCATACACAAGACGAAGAAAGGTCTGCACTAGAAAGTTCAGATGGCTTTATCAACAATGGGGTCCATTCAAAAGCAGAGGAATCTGACAGAAAAGATGTTTGAGAAGCGAATTTGAAGAATTTCATAAATTCCCCTTTCCATTTCTTTCCACTTAAAGACAATTCGAATAGCTTGCTTCTACCCTATAAGATAGTATTGAGCTTTTAACCTTGACAGAGAGAAAAACTGCAATCTCATTGTGTAGGAGGCTTCCTGCTGAGTGCCACCAGCAACTTAAAATTCTTTCTCAAGTGGAAAGATGAAAATTCTTGGCAAATTTTATCAGTAAGAGTCAAACATTAGATTTCTGAGACTTAAAGATAGAATTATATTAAAATTCCAATAAATTCCCTCCATGCACTACTAATATTAAGATTTCAGTCATTCAAGTAATGCAAAAATGTATTTCAAATGGATACTAATTACTTTCAACCCACGTAGCTAATGAGCCACAGAGTCTATAAACACACAGATGAAAAATAGTTTTCCTTATTTATTCATCAACTCAGTTTTAGGGTTTTGGCAAAATGAGTTAACTGTAGACACAGTTGGCCTTAACTGTATTAATTAATAATGAGGGAGGAAATTAACCTCTGTGTAGGATTTTTTATCTACAAGGTGCTTTCATAGGCACTCCTTCACTGTTATAACAATACTGTGAAGTAATAAACAAAAAGTAAATATTATTCTCACTTTACAAATGAGAAAAGAAGTTCAGTGACATCAAATACCTTATCCAATATCACACAGTCAGTAAATGACAGTAAAGAGATAAAATCCACTTCTGTCCATTTTACATACTCATGAAGCCTTCATAACAATCTATACTGGTATTATTACTGTGGAGGTTGCATCCTCCTTAGCACTACTGATACCCCTTAGATGTCAGGCAACGAGCTAAAGGTACCCCCTAGATATCATCAGAAAAACTCTGACATTAGACACTTTTATAGCTGTAGTACTGTGAAACATTTTAAAAGAGTAAGTCACTGCTATCCAATTTCAGCCTCTTTGGTTAATGACCATTGATTTTCTGAATATCGCCTCTTTAATATCTGAAACCTTTTTAAAAAAAATAGGATATATGTAATTATTAGTGAAAGATGTAGCATCTGTGCTTAAATGTATATTGTTGAACGGAAACATGGATTAACTGTAAACAGGCACAAAGGAACTTTGGTAGAAACAGAAATGTTTTAAAAACTAGAACTTAATGAAGTTTGCATGACTCTATAAATTTATTAAAATTATTGAGTTGAACACTTACAATGTGAATTTCATGGTATGTAACTTACACATCAGTAAAGCTGCTTTAAAAACAGTAAGAAAAAATGAGGGGAATGTGTATTACTGTTAAATACTAAAATATGAATATATTAATATAAATAAATTAATATCACATTTGAAGGAAAGAAGACTACAAAGTCACTGAGTACCTGAATTTAAGAGAATGAGCATGTGGGGCCTAAAGAAAGAACACAAAGGGGAAATAATAACATCAAGCATTCTGTAGCATTTCCCTCTTACACTGCCCCGTGGCAAAATTACTATCTAATTTGATCATCACAAAGCCTCCATTTTATATCCCCATGAGGAAAAAGAAGTATGGAGAGGGAAGGTGATTTGACCAAGATCACAGAACTAGTGTCAGAGCTAGATTTCACACTCAGCCTCTAGAATGCAACCCTTACATTCCAAAGAAGTTGGATTTGTTCAGGCTCATTCTGGTACTGTTCTATCTGTTCTAACTACTCATTCAATCCACTTTGCCAGACATGGCTAGCCATTTCATTGTCATGTATAATCTGATGAGGCAGAAATTGTCATTGTGATTTTGGTGTCATGTGAGTCTCTCCGGGCCTGACCAAACTATGGGAATAAACAAGGGTCTTCTGAACATCAACCCAAATTCTCCTGGCACTTACTGACACTGACCTCATGGGATCCTAAACACTTGAAAAAGTTTACCTCTTCAAAATGTTTCTGAGAATCCCAAGGATTACATTCAAATTGAAGCTCTGAGAGGCTGCTTGGTCATTCTCTTGGGACAGCAATGTCTCCATCTAGGCTTTTCAGCGCCAGACGAAGATGTGCAGGGGTCTCTTGAATGTCTCAACGCCCCTCATCCTCTTTGTGTAAGGAATCCCAACACAATGTTGCTTGTCCATCAATATTTTTAAATATCATTAGTAAAACAAGCGGTTCCATTTTTTTGTTGTTGTTGTTCTTCTAGTTCCAGACACAAGCCACTGGCCTTGCATGAACTCATGTGCCAGTCACCAATTGGAACTCAGGACCACTGCTTTCCTAAAATGTCCAAGGTTTTGTTGCTGAGTGCAGCTCACCATGCCTGCCTTCGTCTTGGCTTATTATAAGCCAAGAGCTTTCACTCACTGGGACCCTTGGTAATCCATTCACCCCCATCACTTCCCCAACTATGTTTATACAGTTTGAATCCCTGTTAGACTGTGTTGCAGCTCTGCTATATGAGATATTCTGCTGTGCTGGAGCCCATCATGTGCCTAAAGAACAATACACTGAACAGGGCATAATACTTTGAAGTAGCATTTCTTTTGTTACACTGACCCTGTTAAATACATCACTTAAAAAAATGTTTATTTACTTATTTTGACAGAGAGATTGTGTGCAAGCAGAGGAGGGGCAGAGAGAGAGTGGGAGTGGGAATCCCAAGCAGGCTCCATGCTGCCAGCACAGAGCCCAGTATAGGGTTAGAACTCATGAACTGTGAGAACATAACCAGAGCTGAGATCAAGAGTCAGATGTTCAGCCAATGAGCCCCCAGGTACCCCTAAATACATCATTTTAAAGTACTTTTTTAACATCACAAAAAATTATTATTTGTTAAATTCTATAAATATATATCCATATATAATTCTATAATGTAAGCTTTGTGATTATAAATAAATGAGTCAATAAATGTTTACTCAATTCTCCGTATTCCTAATTTTTTAACCGATCATGTTTAACAACTCAAATTTAAGTTTAGCTTTTTCAAATAATATATCGCAAATTTGATGACTACATTGAAAGTCAAGCAAAAGTGATAAAATCAAATATATGTCTTTTAAATGTAGCAGAACAGTTCACCTTTGAAATAAAATGTATTTTTTTAATCTTTTCTCTGGCCGTTAGGAGAAATCTAGAGAGATAAAGTAACTCATTTGTTGCAGACCTCAGTAAACAACAACAATATTTACATGATTCTCCAAATAAGCCTTAAAAAAACTGAGCACATAGACAAACTACCCAGCTAAATTTCAGGATGCACATAATTCCCAATTGTTAATTTATATTTTTGATCTCATTTTTATGCCTGAATAATCAACTTATGCTTGGCCATGTATTTTTGCACTAAACATATTTAAGAATAGAACATTTATAATTTGATACTATTGACTAAAATTTTAATCTGGATTGGTCTGCATTTGTCTTACAGTTGAAATTACTAAACTTTCCTGTATTTGTTTAAAATAACTTACAAAATAGTATCCTAAAAGTGCATTGTAATATCTCTCATAACGATACAGGGAGTTTTTTTTTAAGAATAATATATTTAAAATGAAGATTCAAACCTAGCCAGATTCTCTTAGGATCTCAAATGACTTCTCATGTGTCAACTATTTCACTAGAGAAGCTGTATGGATGCACACAAAGCAGTTAATAAAGGACCTTCAGCCTGCTGAGGCTCTTAGAGAAGCAGAATAACCTGAAACAAACTTTAGGTTACTGGGAAAATATAGTTAATGAAAAAAACATATTGAGTGTTCTTGAGAGGGATTATTATATATTTTAATTAAAGTATAGTTGATACACAATGTTATATTAGTTTCAGATGTACAACATAGTGGTTTGATAATTCTATATATTATGCTATGCTCATCACAAGTGTAGCTACCATCTGTTGCCATACAATACTATTACAATACCATTGACCTTATTCCCTATGACCTTTTATCCCCATGACTTATACTTTCCATAATTGGAAGCCTATATTCTCCAACCCCCCTTCACCTACTTTGCCCATTCCTTTGCCACTCTCCCCTCTGATGATCACTAGTTTGTTCTCTGTGGTTATCGATCTGTTTCTGCTTTTTTTTGTTTGTTCATTTGCTTTGTTTTTTGAATTCTACATACAAGTGAAATCATATGGTCTTTGTCCTTCTGGTATTGTTTTTGATAAATCCCTTATAAATAGTAAATTATTTTAACTTTATTTTACTTTAATATAAACATATTGTAATATTTATACATTATTAATGTATTCACTGTTTCAACAAATATTTCCTGAGTGCCTGGGAGAGGCACTTAGCTATGAGTTGGCAGGAAATAAGAAAAAAAAAAAAATAACAAAGGCCCTTGTCTTCATAGAATTTGCTTTACAAAGAAAAAATAGAGAAATAAGCAAAATAAGTGAATAGTTTGTCAGATGGTGAAGAAGTGCTGTGGAAAAAAAAAGCATAGAAGGATTATGGGAGTCAATGGAGTAGTTGTAATTTAAAAGGATGGTCATAGGGGCGCCTGGGTGGCTCAGTCGGTTAAGCGGCCAACTTCAGCCCGGGTCACGATCTCCCGGTCCGTGAGTTCGAGCCCCACGTCGGGCTCTGGGCTGATGGCTCAGAGCCTGGAGCCTGCTTCCGATTCTGTCTCCCTCTCTCTCTGCCCCTCCCCCGTTCATGCTCTGTCTCTCTCTGTCTCAAAAATAAAATAAACGTTAAAAAAATAAAAGGATGGTCATTGAAAAGGTGACATTTGTACAATGGCCTGAAGATGAGCAAACCAGTCTTGTAGCTATGTAGAAAGAAAGAAATTGAGGACAAAGGAACAGCAACTGTTAAGGTCTTATAGCAGGAACATGCCTGGTAGGAAGACAGTATACATATGGTGAAGAGAACAGGGAGAAAAAACTAGAAAGGAGGTCAGCTGTGTGAGTATGCACATGCATATATGTTAGTGCTTATGGGATGCTTTAGGCCATTATAAGAACTTTGACTTTTGTCTGACTAAGATAGGAAGACACTGAGTAGACAAAGACAGGAGAGTTTTGAACAAAGAAAAAACATAAACTACTTTATATTCTTAAAACAATTATCCTATTTTGTTGAAAATAGACTCGAGAAAGTCACACATACAAAAGTAATAGACCAGGGAGGAGGCTATGCGAATATAATGCAGGAGAGATGATAATGGAATGAATCAGGGCCATAGAAATGGTGATAATGCATTTTAAAGGCAAAGCCAAGAGAATGGTCTTCCATATTGGATTAGATGGTAGGAGAAAGAGGGGGGAGAGAACTAATTTTTAACCTGAAAAACTGAATGAATGGATAATACTAAAACGGTATTTGACAGATCAAAAGGGTAACAGAATGTCAGGAATTTAGTCTGGGTCATGTTAAGTTTGACCTAGCTGTTGGACAGTCAAGTGGAGATGTACAGTAGGTGGCCTGGACCAGAAATGTTGTGTATGTGAGGCTTTAGATAGATAATAGATAACAGGTAGATGGGTTTTTTAAGACCATGGCACTGGATGAGCTCACTAACAGCAGACAGTTTAGGTAGAAAACACACCAGGTACAAGAATTGAGTGCTGGGGTACTCTAGTTGGAAGTTGAGAAGAGAGGAACCAGCAAAAGCATTGGAGTTGCCTTACACGCATATTAAAAAATTGTCTAAACAAGGACATTCTGTTCTTCTCAATCCCAATTCCACAATGTTTTTGTGAGGAGAAGGGAGAACACACAGCCAAGAACCAGGTACCATTTATAATCACTCTCTATGAGAATCATGAATCTATAGTCATCTTCGTGGTCAAACTCTTGTAGCTCATTCCAGGAAAAACTGTCAGGAAGCAGTGGAGGTCAAGAACTGAAAAGTATAATCAGAAGGTAGAACTAGCTCAGTCATCAAATCCTTCATATTCATTCAGCTAATAATGATTGAGAGCCAACCTTGTGAGTTACTGTCCCAGGTGCTGAACTCAGAGTGCTCACTAAATCAGAGACCATTGCTAATCTTACAAATGCAAAAATTTTATAAGTATACATCATAATGATATAATACCCTTTACAATAATGGCAAAATTTTTTGATCAAAAAATGTATATGTCAAGCACTATATAGACAGATTGCATTAAATAAAGATGACAGCAATAACACCTTCTATCCCATAAGCTCTCCTGCAATGTGATTTTTGCCCATTCCCAGGTGGACTCTTATTCATCTTTTCTTGGTATCTAGGTTGGACTTAAGGGCCGGGTTTTTTTTGCCAGTTTTTAACCAAAAGAACATGAGGAAGTGACTTTGTGTGACAACTAAAGCTAAATAAGTAAAATTAACCATCTTCCACCTGGTTCTCTTAGAACACTTGCTTTCCAGACATTCCTCTTAAGACTCTCCCTCTTGAGGGGCACCTGGGTGGCTCAGTCGGTTATGTGTCCGACTTTGGCTCAGGCACAATCTCACAGTTTATGGGTTCAAGCCCTGCCTGGGGCTCTGTGTTGACAGGTCAGAGCCTGCTTAGTATCCTTTGTCCCCCTCTTTCTGCCCCTCTCCCACTCTCTATCTCTCTCAAATAAATAAACTTTACAAAACCATTTTATAGAAGACAAAGTAGAGGAGCCTGCTTCACTCTGTTTCCCTTTCTCTCTGCCCCTCCCCACTTGTGCTCTATCTCTGTGTCTCTTAAAAATGAATAAATGTTTAAAAAAAAGTTAAAAAGACTCTCCCTCTTGAAACCCAGTCACCACACTCCAAGAAGCACAAGTCACATAGAGATGCTATATGAAGGAGCTCCAGTGAACAACCACAGGGGAGCCTGTTCTTCAGGTCATTACAATCAGATATGTCAGTAAAGTATGCTCCATATCATTCTGCCCTCAGCATTTGATGCATTCTCAGCTATCTGAGTCTTCCAAGCTCAGGCTGCTGGTTTCAATATTCTCCAACCAAATTTATAAGCATAATAAAATACTTCCCATTTTGTGTCAATGAGTTCTAAGGGTGGTGTATCAAGCAGAAATAAATGGCAGGAAGAGTAATGTTAAGTATTTTTGTCACATTATCTCATTTAATTATCAAAAGAAATCTATTAGCTGGATATCATTATTGTCTGCATTTTACAATGGGAAAATGGGGACTGAATCTTAAAGAACTGTTAATGCAGCTAATAAATGGTACTGCCATAATTACAGAACTAGACATTTTGAAAACAGCACTATGATATATACTACAGGTAAAAAACTCTGCAAAGCGCTGAAATAAGATATAAATACATGAAATAACCTCTGTTTTTGAAACTTCTATAAGCAAAATAAGAAGTCAAGACACGTATATGTAGCAATTGCTTTCTTCTCAAAATCTGTAATTCAATGGCAAATGGTGCATTCATTCATTAATCAAGCATTCAATAAGTGGCCACTGGGTGCCTAACATTGTATTAATCAGAAAACCAGGGAATGGTATAGGCAGAAAGAACAATAAGTAGTGAAATGAAAGAGAGGACACCTTTATAAATCACCCATTTGTATTCTATCCTAGAAGTAAGATATCTACAACACCTTGCTAATAAAAGAAAAAAACATAGAAGGATTGAAAATTTGTGAACATAGTTCATCAAAGTGATCCATGAATCATGCACAGAAAACAGATTCTAAAAGATTACATAAAGTATGGAAGAAATAAATAAAATAAGTATATATGTTCTTATGTGGGAGAAGGAAGAGGAAGATACAGAAGAAAGCATGCATAGGGTTGCTACTAAAATAAATTGAAATTGATATGAAATATGTCACACTTGAAGTTATTCATATTTAGAGGAATGGTTTACATGCATAGTTTTAAGGTTCTGCTATATAATTTTTAATTTTATCTACAAATTTTACATTTGAAGTTCTGAGGAATAAAAAACAGGTTTTGTCCATAGTACTAGGGAAAATAAGGATGGCATTTTAAAAGACAGAAAATATTGTTATCTCTTCTAGATTTTCTACCTCAAAAAGCTCACATTTACTTTTTTTTAATCTGAAAAAAATAGAAAAAATCTAAGAAAATGACAGAGTTAGAGCACTAGTCCCCAGATTCTATGCTACTTCAGTTTGCCCAGTGAACATCTTGGGAGACCTTTGTGTTTGGTCAGAATGCATCATTATCACATATCTTTAATCTCAAATCACTGAAGATCTTAATTAGTGAAGACTGAGGTGTGTGTGTGTGTGAATGCGCATGTGTGTCTTTAGTGTACTGGTATGTAGCAGAAATGAGATCTTGGTCAACTCCATTTTCCACTATTAAAAACAGAAATTAAAATGCTGTGTGTGTGTGTGTGTGTGTGTGTGTGTGTGTGTGTGTGTGTTTACCAAACATTGCCATTGAAAATGCTATTCCAGTTTTATATAATGCAAACTTAATTATTTTAAACTCTTTTCTTCAAAGACATTAAACCACTCACAAAGGTATTCATTAATCCACATATCTCCAAGATACTGTATCTTTATTTAGCTGAACATTTGGTTCTGAAAATTAAGTCTTGTTGGCTCAGGATTTTAGCATTGCTGCATTATTTGAAAATAAGCAGAAGGTTTGTAAACAGGGGGTTTAAAAAAATTAGAAATCTAAACTCCTAGCTGCTGAAGGAGTGCCAACCAGCATATGGAAGGATCAATGTTGAGTCTAGTTTTAATTGATCTGGTTATAGATGCAGTGAATAGAGAGGTAAGAAAGTTTCATGGCACAAGTTAATGTGCAAAATGGCTGACATAAACAGTGATCTGTCTAGTCTTCATATCTATTCAATTTAGCTTTGTGGGGTAGGAAAAATAATTTTCCCTCTACCCTTCTAGGTTCTTGGCTGAGACTCTCCCCCGCCCCCCCCATAATAAAAGACAGACTAACAGAAGAAAAACAAACAGAAATTTAATAACATATATATCTGGACTACATGGGAGACCCCAAGAAAACTGAGTAACTCTCCTAAATGGCCCAAGCCAGCACCTTAAATGACATTTGAAGCTGAAGACTAAAGAAGATTGGGGAAGGTGGTGAGCCAGTCATCTAAGTTTCTAGAGACTTACTCATCCTCCTCTTCCTGGTACAGAAAGAGAGACACCATTAAAAATGGAGATTTCCCTTATAAATGTAAATGTCTCTTTCAAAGGGTAACTTCTACTTGGTTTTTCAGTTTGTCCTGTGTATACTATTTCTGAAAAATCATAAGTTCAAAATAATCTTTATGCCAAAGAGACATATTTTGAGGTGATAAATACTGCTCCCCTTCAGTATCTTCAACCCCATACTCCAAAATACAGGAAGAATAGTTACCAGTTAATGATAATTTTTATATTAATATTAGTAAAATAATGTGAATTTATAAATTCATGATCACTGTTATTGATTAAACGTGATTGTCAGCAGAAAATGTTGCCATTTTAAACCACAATTTAAAGTATAGTCTCTGTTCTGTGCATTTTTTTTGCATCACATTTTCTCACCATAAAATGTCTGACATTTGTTCATGAAGCATTTCTTAGGCTTCTATTATGTGCCAGGCTCTGGGGGCGAAAACCAAATGAGATACAATTCTTCTCTTAAATGAGTCACAACTAAAAAAAAAATACAGCAGGTAGTAAAGTAAATAAGTGTGCTTACAAGGCACAGATACTGATATAAAATTGTGTACCGAAACTATGGGGCACAAACGATAAAGCAAGTAACAAGTTTTCCTTGGGAGTGATGTTGGGAAGTGCTTTATAAAGGAAGGGGTTTCTGCATGGAGTCTGGAAAAGAACATGAGACAGAGAACAGTTCGAGAAAGGGCACTATGGCACAAAACAGCCCAGCCTACTTCCTTTGAAAAAAATATTCTGCTTTGATAAATAGATACATAGAAGTTTGCTCAAATAGATAAAGTAGACACACATGTATAATACACACCATATGTTATGTATAATGTATACATACATATACACAACATATATATAATATGAATATACATAATAAACGGTATGTGTGTATATATGTATATATACATATCTATAGGTACTTCTATGTATTTTTCATGCTTTAGAGCAAAGTAGCCATTTTTGCCAGCCCATGGAATGCTCTTTATTACATATACCTTTTCTGGCCTTCCATTTCTGACTTGATCCACAGTTTTGTTTCTTAAAATGCTTACTCAGTGAGCTCTCACATTTAAGAACAAAATAGTACCCAGGAAATATTTTAAATTTTAAATTTTAATCATGTTTTTATTGAGTCATTTACATAAAAATCTAAAAATATTTTTTTAAAAGAACAGTAGCCCCATCATTGTTTTGTAATAGGTACAACGTAATGCACTTACTTTCAAATACTCTGGTGCCACCCTGTGGTTCATTTCCATATGACATCCTACTGATAAATTGATCATTTTTTTATTTCATTGTAGAAAACTTTTTAAATACTATACTTAAGCATATGTTTAACAACTACTATTAAGCATTATATTGGTATCATAAATATAATTAGTCACTATGTTTAAAAAACAAATAGTGTTTATTGTTTCAAGGGGTTTAATTTGGGGGATTTTTTTTTTGAGGGAGAGACTAGAATAGACATGGAAATAAGTATAATACAGTGCCTTTAATAAATGTGGACCCATGTCCGTATCTTTATCATCTTTTCTGTCATAATTAAATAAAAGATTGTGTAGGTGATCCTTTGAATGATTTCATCTGTTTGGGAAAACTATAGAGATATATCCTGAAGAAAGTGTTTATTATTACAATAAACCATTTTTCTTGCCTAATATGTGTAAATTTTCTGAGTCCCATTATCAAAACTGGCACTATCCTGTGAGGAGGCAGATAATTTATGTGCATTCCAGACCTTGGGAGTTTGATGGCACGTAGAAGCACACCACTGGACTCCACATCCCACTTCTCATAAAGCTCAAGAAAACAGCTTCCTCTTACAGAAGGAGAGAAATAATAAACTCCTTAGAAATAGCCAGCTTCGGGTCATAGAGTGGTTTTACTAAATGAATTGGCCATGGAGAATAACAGTTGCCTTGAGCTTGGAAAGAGTCATAATGAATGGGTAAGAAATGGTCCCATAAGAACCCCCATCATAAATATGCAGGTCTGACAAGGGTTGGTAAGCAACTCTAAAACAGATCATGACTCTCTATTAAATAATCTATGACCCTACCCAAGTTAAGGCAACTTATGAAGTGAAAAACTTTTTTTTTCTTTTTTCTTTTTTTTGCTTTGCTTTGACTCTTCAGGATCATCTGACATGAGTGCAATTCAATTTTGTCACAGCAAAAATATATAAAATAATTATATGTCATAAAGGTACAACACAATTTTAGTAAGAAAACATTTCTTTGGGACAGATTACTCTTTTGGGCACATTAAAAATTATATTGACCACCACTTCATGCAATTGTCAAGGGATTAAGAATCTAAATATGTAGTTGATTATTGTGAAATCTCTAGAACAGTCTTTTCTCATATTTTATCAAATTGTGCTATTTAAATTTGAGGGGGGAAAAGATCATTCTGGTTTAATTTAATAAGTAATAGTGTCAAATGCAGATCTCAATTTACTTAGAACCCCCTATTCCACCTCCCCTCTATCCTTTTCTCTCTTGCCCCACGGTGCTTGAAAACAACTTCAAACATGATCTTGCCCCTCAGGTTGGGATGCTTCACCCATTTCAGCAGCCATACTTGCTGGTAGCTACTATTTGCTTCACACTGTTTAGGTCAGTGTTTATAGTGGTGCCCCTTTAGACATTTGGGAAAGAAACAGTTATTCACTGTAAACAGCATCCCACACATTGCAGCATATTTAGCATTCCTGAGATTTAGGCACCAAATACCAGCAGTGCTCACCAGCCTTTGCTACAAAGCATAGCACTTCTGTACATTTTCGGATCCTCCCTAGAGGCTTGCAGCATATAGATGAGTATTGAAGTAGACACAAGAAAAATACTTATTCACTTATTCAACAAGAGTTTATCAAACATCTGTAATTAATCACATAACATAATGGGAACTCACTAATCAGACAAAATAAACATAAAATCACAATTCAGCTTAAATTTCTATAAAAATATAGACACGGTGTTAATAGAACACAAAAGAATAAAAAGACTGGGAGAATGGGGAAGGCTATAAAGAGGAGGAAAAAGAAGTGATCTCTGTTTGGAAGGGAACATAAGAGTAGCCAGGGAGAAAGGAAGAACATTCTAGTGAGTGGAAACAATATGCAAAATCTCAAGTGTGTGAAAGAGAATGAGGGATAGTGATTGCAGGTCCCTGTGACTGAAACAACAGGCTTTTGAGATAGTTTGATGGAAGGAAAGTTGATTCTTGAACAACATGGGAATGAGGGGCCAGCTTGACTAGAAGCCATACCAATAACATATATAGTTGATTAACACGTATTTTGTATGTGTATTGTATGCTGTATTTTTATAATAAAGAGAGAAAAAGGAACATGTTTTAAGAAAATCATAAGAAAGAAAAGATACATTTACAGTACTGTTCTGTTTTTATTAAAAAAAAAACTTGCATATGAGTGAATCTGTGCAGTTCAAACTCATGTTGTTCAGAGGTCAACTGTAGTTGGAAAGGGAAATGGAGAATGGGAAGGGGGGTGCTGGTAGTTGTAAAGGTGAATTTTAATCACTTATGGAATTTGAGCAATCTTCTGCCCCTCTAATTTTACAATCCTCCTTTGAGATCTCAGCTATTCTCACACAGTCAATTATGACTTCTACATGAGTGACTATCACACTCCATTGTTATATCTGACCCCTGTCCTGATATCCATATTACATTTTCAATTCTCCGCTCCCCTTTCTTTTAATGGTTCTACCCTAACTCCAGACTGAAAAGGTGTAAAGTGAACTCCTCCTCTTTTCTTCCAAACTAGGTATTGGCTCCTCTGTCACTATTTCAAGCTTATAGTCACTTTGACTATTTTTTTTCTTTCAGATTTCCCTGCTGTCCTAGAAATCAAATCAGTTTTTGTTCTCTAGTCTCTACTCATTTTTTTGAACAATATCTCTTTTATAAATTTTTCTCATAAATTCCAACTGCTATAATCTAGGAGCCTCCTTGGGTTATAGTACACCTCCCCTAGCCAGTCTCCTAGCCCCAGCTTTCCACTCTCTTCCATCATTCCAGCACATTGCCACGATACACATCTAACACATTATTTTAGTTGCTTTGGTCCTGTGCTCAAAAACTGAAGCTCCAATAACAGGAAAAAAAGAAAAGTCTGCTCATCTTGGAATTCAAGGCCTTCCGCAATCTGGGCCCAACCTGATTCCCTAAGGCAATTGAGTGGCAGTCTTCAACTTTCAATGCTATCTGTTGGTAATAAGGATGATGGTAATGGTCAACAAAGATTAAGAGTTTTCTATAACTTGATATTGAGAGAAGTGCTTTAATTTTCTCATGTAGAC
Organism: Felis catus; assembly: GCF_018350175.1. NCBI lineage: Eukaryota > Metazoa > Chordata > Mammalia > Carnivora > Felidae > Felis > Felis catus. The sequence goes on along the minus strand of NC_058384.1, from coordinate 48,436,877 downwards.
TTTATTAAACCTCATCAGTGGGCCCTTTTCTTTTTCATTTTGCCGATGAAGAAACAGATTTATCTGGTTAAGTTGGCCATATTTTCACAGGTAATAAATGATAAAGCCAAAATTTGACATGTGAAGTAATTTCTGATTCATAATGCCACTTTATACTTATTTTCTCCTCTCTTTCTCTTTTTCTATCTCCATTCACTCCTATTTATTCTCTGAAATGAATATGATTATATCACCTAAATTCCTCCATTTTTTCCATCAAAATTTAGCCCATCTGTCAAATCATACTTAGAGCCTACTTTCTCCATACACACTTCCCTATCAACTTAAGTCAAAGTCGCCTCTCCCTCCTGCCAAGCCAGTGGTTTCCAACTTTGCCTGCACATTGGAATCACCTGTGGAGACTTGATATAATTGGTTTGGGAAACCACCTGGGCTTTCAAGATTTTTAGATCTCTCAAGGTGATTGCAACGTGCAGCCAAGGTTGAAAACATTGTTCTAAGATCTTGACTATATATATATTTTTTTCTTTACAGCTCTTTTAGCAATTAGAATCACAGGCAAACATGATTTGGAGATCAGTGATTGTATCTATAAATGAGGGTGTTGATTATCATAGTGATCTTCAAACATTTTTTGGCAAAATATTTTAAAATCTTTTGGAGACACACCAAAAATATATAAAAAACAAAGCTGAACTTCTTTTATGGAAACAGAGGAGGGAAATATCAAATCCCATTAAATTGCCTCCTTCCTCCATTACATCTCTGGTCCCCCAAGGACCTACGTGAAACTTCTGAGGCACCTAGGTTCTAATCCTAAATATACTATATTATATCAACCCCTTCTGTCTGTAATAGTCTGATGTTCTATAGTACCATAAATGAAAGATGAATTATCTATATGTTAGCTGTATTATTGGGCTATTTCTCTCCCAATAATGTATTATTTAGCTAATGGAGTTTCTATTTCTTAGGGCATTATATTTATCCAAAAAATAATAATAATAGTATTTTCAAATGACTTAGAAATGGCAAAATGTACCAAACATCATATTAATATTTAAAATTCACAGCCACCTCTGAGGACAAATAGTAGTATAACCCTTTTGCCAGTGCAGAAACAGAGGGTTGAGGGGTTAAGTGACTCACCTCAAGTTGTGGTGCATTTGAGTGACATACTTCCCACTCTGAATCCAGTTTATTCTATTTTTTATAAATATTTTATGAGTCTCTCCTTCACCTACCACCATGGGCTTAAAAACATTTCCACTAATGAGTAGCACAGAGCTATCTCTAAGCTACTTGGAACCAAAGTTAAGCCAGAATTTAGTATAATAGACAATTCACAACACATATCCAGAGATCGGCGGGGGAATAAAACCACACAATAGGGTTTTGCATTCACAAAAGGTAAAATATTCTGGAGAATTTTTAAATGACAGGTATAAAATAAAATTATTTGTAGCAAAAAAATAACATATTGAGCTTCAATTCCAACTATCAAGTAAAGATTAAAGAAGAAGAAAATCAATGAAGAAAACCCATTAAAGGGAAGAAATAAAAGATCAGAGTAGAAATAAATGAAACAGAGACTAAAAAGATAACAAAAAAGGTCAATGAAACTAAGGTCTGGTTCTTTGTAAAGATAAACAAAACTAGCAGACTTTTAGCTAGACTCCAAGAAAAAGAGAAAGGGTTCAAATAAATAAAATCATAAATTAAAAAGAAGTTACAAGTGATACCACAGAAATACAAAAGATCATAAGAGACTACTGCAAACAATTATACACCACCAACTTGGAAAACCTAGAAAAGATGGATAAATTCCTAGAAACATACAATCTTCTAAAACTGAATCATAAATAGAAAATCCGAATAGACCAATTGCTAGCAATGAATTTGAATCAGTAATCAAGTATCTCCCAATAAACAAAAGTCCAGGACCAGACAGCATCACAGGTAAATTCTACCAAATATTCAAACATGCAATACCTATCCTTATCAAACTCTTCCAAAAAATTGGAGAAGAGAGAATGCTTTCAAACTCAATTTATGAGTCCAGCATTACCCTAATAATAAAACCAGACAAAGACACCATACACAAAGAAAAACTTATAAGCCAATATCCCTGATGAACATAGATGTAAAAATTCTCAATAAAACTAACAATCCAAATTCAATAATACATTAGAAGGATCATACATCATGATCAAGTGGGATTTATTCCAGGGATGCAGTGGTGGTTTAACAAACACAAATCAATTAATGTGATACACCACATGGACAAAATGAATAATAAAAATCATATGATCATCTCAATAGAAGCAGAAAAAATATTTCACAAAATTCAACATCCATTTACCAGAAAAACTCTTCACAAAATGGGTATAGAGGGAATATACCTCAATATAATGAAGGCCACAAATGAGAAACCCACACAGAATATCAAACTCAACCTGTTTATACTCTTAGAAGCAAGATGCCTACTCTCATCACTTTATTCAACGCAGTACTTGAAGTCCTCGAAATTAGTCAAGAAAAAGAAATAAATGGTATCCAAATGGAAAGGAAGAAGCAAAACTGTCATTATTTGTAGATGTCATGATTTTATACATAGAAAGCCCTAAAGACTCCACCAAAAGGCTGTCAGAACTAACAAGTGAATTCAATAAACTTGCAGGATGCAAAATCAATATACAGAAATCTGTTACATTTCTATACTCTAATAATAAACTACTGGAAAGAGAAATTAAGAAAAAAATCCCATTTACAATTGCATCAAAAAGAATAAAATACCTAGGAATACATTTAACCAAGGAGGTCTAAGACCCATACATTGAAAACTATAAAGCAGAGATGAAAGGAATTGAAGAAGACACAAATAAATGGAGAAATAGTCTGGTCTCATGGATTGCAAGAACACTGTTTAAATGCCCATTTTAGTCAAATTCAATCTACAGATCCAATGCAACATCTATCAAAATCCCAATGGCATTTTTCACAGAAATAGAACAAATAATCCCAAACTTCATATGGAACCACTTAAGACCCCAAATAGTCAAAGCAATCTTGAGAAAGAGGAACAAAGCTGGAGGTGTCACATTCTCTAATTTCAAAATGTTCTATAAACCTATGGTAATCAAAACAATATGATACTATATTTAGAACAGACACACAGATCAATGGAACAGAATAGAGAGTCCAGAAATTTACCCACACATATATGATCAATTAATTTACAACAAAGGAGTCAAGAGTATACAATAGGGTAAGGACAGTCTCTTCAATAAATGGTGCTCAGAAAACTGGACAGTCACATGTAAAAGAATGAAACTAGACCACTGTCTTACACCATTCACAAAAATGAAATGCAAATGGGTTACAGACTTGAATCTAAGATCTGAAATGATAAGACTTCTAGACGAAAACATAGGCAATAAGCTCCTTGACATCAGTCCTAGTGACGTTTTTCTGGATCTGGTGCCAAAGGGAAGGGTGATAAAAAGCAAAATTAAACAAATGGGACTACATCGAAGTAAAAAGCATCTTCACAGTGAAGGAAACCATCAACAAAATGAAACAACAGGCTACTGAATAGGAGATGTTTGCAACTCATACATTCAATAAGGGGTTAATATCCAAAATATATAAGGAACACATGCATCTCAACAACAAAAACAACAACCAAACAACCCAATTAAAAAATGGACAGAGGATCTGTATAGACATTTTTCCAAAGAAGACATACAGATAGCCAACAGGCATATGAAAAGATGTTCAACATCACTAATCATCAAGGAAATACAAATCAAAATCACAATGAGGTATCACCTGACACCTATTAGACTGGCCGGCTATTATCAAAAAGACAGAAAATAACCAGTGTTGGAGAGGATGTAGAGAAAAAGGAACTCTTGCTCCCTGTTGGTGGGAATGTAAATTGGTGCAGCCACTATGATAAACAATATGGAGATTCTCTCCCAAATAAAAAATAGAACTAGGGGTGCCTGGGTGGCTCAGTTGGATAAGCATCCGACTTTTGATTTTGGCTCAGCTCACGATCTCACAATTTGTAAGTCTGAGCCCCACATGGAACTCCATGATGACAGTGCAGAGACTGCTTGGGATTCTCTCTCTTCCTCTCTCTCTCTCTCTCTCTCAAAATAAATAAATAAAAACTTTAAAAAATAAATTAAATAAAATAAAAGCTTTAAAAATAAATAATAATAAAAATTAGAACTATGTGATCCAATAATTCTACTTCTGGGTATTTATACAAAGAAAATCAAAACACAAATTTGAAAAAATATCTGCACCCTTATGTTTATTGCAGCACGGTGTACAATTAATTGCCAAGATATGGAAACAATCTAAGTGTCCAAAGATGGATGAATGGATACAGAAGATGTGATAGATGATAGATAGATGATAGATAGATACATAGATACATAGATATACACATACAATGGAACACTACTCAGCCATAAAAAAAAGAAGGAAATCTTGCTGTTCACAATAACCTGGATGAAACTTGAAGATATTACTCTAAGTAAAATAAGTCAGATGGAGAAAGACAAATACCAGTTGATTTCACTTACATGTGAAATCTAAAAAAAACAAAAAAAATTAACAAACACAAAAAAATGAAAATAAGCTCATAAATACAGAGAACAGATTGGTGGTTCCCAGAGGAGGAGGGGTTTTGGGGTGGTTAAAACCAGTGAAGGGGCTCAACTGAATGGTGAAGGATAGTGATTAGACTTACAGTGATCATCACTTGGTAGTGTATACAAACATCGAGTTGTAATGTTGTATGCCTGAAGTTTATGTAACATTATAGACCAATTTTACCTCAAGAATAATAATAATAAAAGAAAACCTGTTATTTCAAAACAGATCATCTTGTAGCAAAAGAAAGAAAATTTTTAAAATGTTCAGACATGGGTGTCTCAGTTTTCTGAGAAAGCTCAGCTCACTACAACTCGCTTTTATTCTCATTTTAGTTCCTTCTCTCTTCCCAACAGAACTTTTACTGTCTGAGGATCAGTGCAGAGGTCTGCCATATTAAACTGTCACAAGAATACAGGGATAAAAGATTCCTGATAGTGGGGAAAGCTTAGGTGAATAATCCATCAGTGAAGTGCCATCACTAAGTCAAGCTAATAACACACATAGAAGGACACACATTCATCCACAGGAACAGAATCCTTTCAGTGTAATATATCTTATTACTTGTACCAACAGTCTTTAAGTTTGAAAGGCACATGCTACCCAAGAAATTACAGAGTAATTGCTTTTTTTTATTAACAGTGAAATAAAAAGAAACTGATAGCAACAGAACCAAATGACTGAAGACTTATTTAAAAGAATTTATTTCAATATTAAACTTCTAGTTCATCAATGAAAGATACATCTGCTCTCAATTCTTCAATCTCTGTAAGAAAAAAAGTATAAGGATTAGGAAGTTGGTCATGTATATTTAAATTTATATGGATTTGTATAATATTTCTTCAAATTGAACTTACCTAATAATTTTTCCTTAATTATGTTTAGAAAATACTACTTTAATCCATTTTAAACAAAAACTTTATTAAATATAATGGATATTTAGCTTCATTGGGGAAAGTTTTTAGGCTAACATTTACATAATTTAGGGGAAAATACGCAGAGTTATGATTTGGACACAATGTGTTGAATGTTTAACTGCCGTTAGCTCTCTTTGGAGGGAATCGGCCTAGGAATTTCATATACATACATTTCAGTCTTGGGCACAGCTGTTTGGAGCAGGGGTGGGTGTTGGACCTTAAGGCAGCCATCCCTAGGTGACTGTCACAGGATTTTGTCCATAAGAAATGCTTCTATACTGGATGGTGACAATTCAACTAACACAAATGCTCTCTCTTGAAGAGTTCGAACGTGAAACATGCAAAGCTAGAGTCAGCAGCAGAAGTAAAAGCAGTTGAAACAGAGATGAACTGGGACATAAAATAGCAAAGCTCAGGAAGAAAGAATAATGGACCTTTCTGGAGGCAGCACAGAGAACCAGGTTACTACCAGAGCGGTGTTGAATGCTGAGCAAAGTTCCACTTCTCCCTAGAGCATGACTGCAGAATTAGTGTTTATTTTGAATGTGGGCCTGAATATGCAGCTGTTCAAGCTATTTTCTGTTTCCCCCCTCCAACCCCCCCAGGTCTGGTCAACCCAGTACTTCCTATTCTTTCTTTTTTTTTTTAACGTTTATTTATTTATTGAGAGAGAGAGAGAAAGAGAGAGAGAGAGAGAGAGAGAGAGAGAGAGAGAGAGAGAATGGAAAAGGGGCAGAGAGAGAAGGAAAGAGAGAATCCAAGCAGGCTCTGGGTTGTTAGCGCGCGACCCGACACGGAGCTTGGAGGTTGAACTCACAAAAACTCTTGACCTGAGCTGAAACCAAGAATAGGATGCTTAGATGCCCCTTCCTATTCTTTCTTAATCAAAAGCCTCTTTACTTAGCATAACTGAGCACATCTCTACAGTCCTCATAGCCTCAAGAGACCATAAGGTCAAGTGCATTAAACATCTTTAATTAAGCATAATCAATAATACAGTTAAATATCAATAGATTTCAATACCAATTGCTGTTTTTAGTAATTACACATTTTTTCGTTTTTTTTAAGTTTTTTTTTTTTTGAGGGGGGCACAAGTGAGCAAAGGGCAGAGAGAGAGGGAGAGGAATCCCACGAGGGGCAGAAAGCGGGGGGGGGGGGGGGTGGAGGGGAGAGAAAGAGAAAAGCAGGGCTCACCCAAAATGGGGTTCCTGGGGCTTTTTCTATTTTTACTGGAAGCGGGGCTCATGCTCACCTGAAGCAGGGTTGGAGCTCACCCAATATGAGACTCGATCTCAGGAACCATGAGATCATGACTTGAGCCAAAGTCAGATGTTAACCAATTGAGCCACCCAGGCTCCCAGACACAAGCATTTTTAAATTTTTCCTCTATGTTACCACATAGTTGATCAGCAACACTAAATAATCCTAATTCATATTATAAATTTTTGAGAGGTATTACAGCATAGTGCTGAAGAACATAGATACATTCTGGGGCATTGGTTCAAATCTGTAAAACAGAGATATTAATTGTCTTTATGTCATAGAATTTTTGTGAAAATTAAATGAATTATTTTAGAACTTCAGCTGAAAATAAACATTATATGAAAACTAGTTATTAATTATTATTATTAATTAAATGCAAAATTTAAACTCTACAAGGTTGAATATCAATTTTTAAACAGCATCACCTACTTTAAAAAAAGAATTCATTTGGGGCATCTGTCTGTCTCAGAGTGTAGAGCATATGACTCTTGATCTCAGGGTTGTGAGTTCAAGCCCCATGTTGGGCATAGAGATTACTTAAAAAAAAAAAAAAAAGGACCAATTTTAGTAGAAACTGGTGGTATGCTTTAGCCCCACTGTGCTTTCATTGGTATTATTCTACTGAAATATAAAGGTGAAAATGAAGGCAACTATCAAAAGAATCCAATTGGGCCCATCACTTCATTACACTTAACTCTGGATATGAGATTTGGCAAGGAAAATATGTTTAGCCAAAACATTAGAAATTCTTCCATTACAGGGGCACCTGAGTGGTTCAGTCAGTCGAGCTTCCAACTTCGGCTCAGGTCATGATCTCACAGTTCGTGGGTTCGAGCCCCGCATCAGGTTCTGTGCTGACAGCTCAGAGCCTGGAGTCTGCTTCAGATTCTGTGTCTCCTTTCTCTCTCTGCCCCCCCCCCCCCCACACACACACTTTGGCTCACTCTGTTTCTCAAAAATAAATAAATGTAAAAAAAATTTTTTTGAAGAAATTCTTCTATTACATAGACAAGCACCCTATGCTATTCATAAAAATTCCAGGCCCTAGGATATTCACTGGAGCTATTCATCAAATGATTCAAACAGCTGATAAAGAGTTGACCGAAACAGAAATGACTGAATTCCTCTCTGAGGAGCCAGAGTGAGTCTCTGGCAAGAACAAGAAGCTATTATGTCATGTCCAATTTACTTGGTCTAGTGATTCAAAGAGCACTGTTGCATCCATTATCATCATTTCCCTTTCTAAGGTTCTTATATTCATTAGGAAATGTCCTTAGCTACCCTAAAGATTTCATGTTCATTGTCTATGTTAGATTGAATAAACTGGATATGGCCTAGCAGAGTGATAAAACAGTATTAGCAAACAGATGCTGGACATTAGTGCCCTAAAGTAGCTTTCAGAGACACTCTCACTGCCCCTGGCCTCCTCCCCACCTGAGGCTCCCAGCAGCGGGCTCTGCCTCCCTCCCCTCCGCGTGTGCACTCAGGCCTGGATAGTTTTTATAAGCAAGAGGATTAATAGGCCCAGGAGCAGATGCTCTTTTACAGTAAGTACGATTGCAATCTCCAATTGTGCTTTACATGCCGTTGATAGCAATCACTCCCCAAAGAGACATTTCTTAAATACCTCCCTATTTTAAGATCCACATTTTGGTAATTTTATTAAGTTAGAAGTTAAACACTTGCTGGCTAAAGTGCATCACTGACTGTGAACAAAACTGTGCTTAGAGATTCTTTTAAAGTACATCTTCTCTGCACTGTGCAATGCTGACTTTGCCTGACTAAATCCAAATCGTGGCCAAAAGGAACTGGAGCCATCTGTAAAAGAGTTAGAGAACTCCAGTGCCACATTTGAGGTCCTCAAAACCGTGTTTGTGGAACCCATCACTAAAGTTTTCATGATGAAAATGCTAGATTTTCTCTGCCCCTTCTAACAGAGAATATAATCTAAGCGTTTTGTCTATGTACCTATGAAGCGCAGAAAGCATTAAATCTCGAATCGCATTACATTGGAGCTGTTTTAGTTCTGACTTAGTTCTAAGGTAATATATGTGCCCATGATGAGTGATGAGAAGACATTAATGAAATTAATTGTGCTTAGTGCATCTCTTGTTAACATTGACATAACCATTTACTGATAGTCATTTTGGGAAAAGCAAACCAAGGAGGAAAATCAAGAAAATGAAAAGAAAAATTAAATTATACAAAGGATCTTGATGTTATTCATTCTTTCATCTGTTTCGACTTTACTACAAAACATCTCTGTATCTCTTTTTCTTTCCCTAAGCAATTTATCACCCTAGTGACCTCTGTTATGATCTATGTTTCCTTAGAATGAAATGTTCAATATATTCAGCATCTTCTTTTTGTAAAACCTTTGATCATTTCTAAATGTCAATAACTTTAAGTGTTGATGTATATTATATGCATATGTGTAAATATTGTAAGCATGTATATGTTTGTATGTATTTATATGTATTCACACATATAGATGCACATATATACTTACATTATAAATATAATTGATAAGATATATCTATATTTTTATCTACAGCTATATCTATATATTTCTATATACAGAGATATGCAATACTTAATCCTTTCCAGATCTTCAATTCCCTGTGCAATCTGATAAAATCGCCTAAGAAAACCGCACTTGCTCACATATACAAAAACTGATGTTACCAGCAAGGCATGCATTTATATCCAAGTCCATGGGTTGCAAATTGGGAACCTTGCTTAACCCTTAATTTGATCCACAGAAGTGTTCAGTTTAGAAAAAGTATTAAAGAGAGGCACCTGGGTGGCTTAGTCGGTTAAGTGTCCGACTTCAGCTTGGGTGATGATCTCACAGCTTGTGAGTTGAAGCCCTGCATCAGGCTGTCAGCAGTCAGTGAGGAGCCCACTTTGGATTCTCTGTCTCCTTCTCTCTCTGCCCCTCCCTTACTTGTTCTCTCTCTCTCTCTTTCTCAAAAATAAGCATTAAAAAAAAAATAAAGAAGTACTATAATATATCCTTATTTCAAATATTGTAATAAATAAAAAAGAACTATTAATCTTCCTCTGATTTTATTTTCAAGTCTGGCTGAAGAACTGTGAGAAAATGCCGTAAGACGGTGGTCATCAGACCAGCCTTTTGATTGTTTGGTTTGTTTGTTTTGCTTGTTTTTTTCTTTGCAACTTTCACATGCAACACAATAAAAGGCATCACGTGTCTCTTTTCCTTCAGTCTTTCTCAAGAGGACAGGGAGAAAGGACATGTGGCCCCGGAGAATGGACGGTGGTATTATCAGAGTATCTGGTAGGAGTGGAGATTGGGATGAGATGTGGATCACTGAATTATAAATTACCCACTTGAACAAGAGAGCATTTTATGGGTACTGATCAAGCTATATAGCATTTCTGTGTTTTCTTCCTAATGTCTAGAAAGGCATTAGAAGAGGGGTTTTCCTTGACTTTGAGGTTATTAATGATTAAATGTTGGAAAAGTCTTAATAATTAAGGTCCAGCCCCAGGAATAAAGGCAGAGAGAGCTCTCCGTTTGTGGCTACACACACCTGTCAACCCCACCCCTTTTTTTATTGTAGTCATCATGGCCTTTTGTGACTGGCGTAATTTCAAAAAAGGAAGCAGTCACCATGACTGAAAGAATGTTAAAATATTTTATTGGCTATCGGACATCCTCTGTGTCCTAGGAGTCAGGCAATATAATTTAACTCAGAGAGCACAGCTTTCATAAAATCTTATGAGCCAAACTAGTACACTGCGTTCTCCAGGATGCTTCCTGTTGGTAGCCCTTCCAGTCTTTATGATAAAACAAAAGGAGTGGGAGTGACTGGTGTCTCATTTAGGACACTATTGTGTCGTTCAGTGGTCTAAGATTTATAACACCATCAATATATTCTGTGCCATGCTCAGAACATACCAAATTCCCTTTTAAGTAAAGTTGGTTCCATTCAGAATATGAGGATTTCAAGAATAGTAGTGTCAATAAAAAAAGAAAAGTAAAGCCTTTACACAAATTTCTGGCCTTTTACCATTATTACCCTTGAGAGGAATTAAGTCTAACTACAGACAAAAAAAATGGAGAAGCAATTCAGCAAGTTCAAAAGTGCACTGACCATTTAATTACTCTTAAATTATATTTTACACAAGGATTAACATTAAGCCTCTGTAGCATCAAATCTCTACTTTGTTAACTTTCTAAATATATCTTACAAATTGTAACAGAGCCTCAGGATAATATGTAAGCCAGTAAGTAGTCGAGACAACGATTTTAAAATATCTCTAACACTTTCAGCTTTTCTTGTTATTTTTCCTTAAGCTTATGTCTATTTCTCTTTATTCAGTGAAGAAATGGTCATTGAATACCTACTATATCCCAAGCACTGTGCACAGTATCAAAGACACGGTAATAAATAGGATAAATATAGGTTTCCTGCCCTGAGAGAGCTTGCAGTATTTTGGAGACACAGAGAAGCAATGAGGCAATTCCAACGTGACATGTGCTTTGTTTGACAGGGAGGAGCAGTTTGCTAAAGGATGACATAAAAAAAAAAAAAGGCATCTAAACCAGATTGCAGGAATTATGGAAGGATTTCTAGATGAATCTTGAGTTGTGAGCCATTAGCCAAATGCAGGAAAGTGAATGGTTTGAAGAAAGAGAGAAAGCACAATAATGAGAGACAAAGCAATAGCTTCATCTTAAAATATGAGAGAAATGTGTCTAGGTCTAAAGGTTAATGGGAAATATGCAGCATGGAGGAAGAATATGAAGTTAGAGGAGATAAGTAAGTATAACTAACAGAGCAAGGACCTCATGAAGGCAGAGTGCAGCTGAGGAACGAGTTTGAGGAAGGACTTATTACACTGTAATGGAAGGAAAGAATAAACAAAAATATGAACAATTTTAAAGGTGCAGTGGCAAGAAGCTGAGAGAATTCCAGCAAAGTGGTTTCAATTTCTTAATATGAACAAATATAGTAATCAATATTTATTGATTATATTTTATATCTCAACCAGGGTGGTTAGAGGTCATCTAATACTCAGAATTTCCTGTGACATTGATAACATCCTCCCAGTTTGCAGGTACAAAAACAATGCCTCAGAGAAGACAGTTTGTCCGGCATCACATAACCAGCAAGTGTCAGAGTCAAAGACATGAATCCAGAATCTCCATATTATGTGTTTCTTTGCAGTCCCTCCAGTAAAGTAGAAGAAGCAATTCTCCTCTGTGTGAGTAAGGGCGGGGAGGGGGGAAGGGGGAGGTGGAGACAAAAGTTTGAAATGACTAAAAAAGGATCACAATTGCCACGAATTTCTCCTGTTCTGACTAGAGGGCTGCTGGAGAGTGCTAAAATAAGGAGAAATAAATTGTGTTACCAGTCCTTTAGAAATCTCAATTTGCTCAACAGCTCAATCAAGTGTGGACATGGAAAAAGTAGGCAGTTGAACTGATCTCGGATAGAAATTTTTCCAGGTAGATGGTGTTTCAGTCAGCTCAGGCTGCCATAACAAAATGTCATAGCCTGGTTTGACCCAACAGAAATTTATTTTTTCACTGTTCTATAGGTTGGAAATCTGAGATTAGGGTGCCAGCATGAGAAGATTTTGGTGAAAGCTCTCTTTCTGGATGGCTGACAGCTGGCCACTCTCTCTGTGTCTTCACATTGTGGAGAGAGAGCAAGTTCTCTGGTATCTCTTCATAAGGATAGTAATCCCATCATGGGGCCCCACCCTTACGACTCCATCTAAACCTCATTACCTTCCAAATGCCCCACCTTCAAATACCATCACATTGGGACTTAAGGCTTCAAAATATGGATTTTAGGGGGATCAGGGGGGAGGGGGACACAATACAGTCCATAGCAGATGGAAAAAATGGAAGATAATTAAATGTGTGATTTAAAAAATGTTCAAGACCTGAACCGGAAAAATCTAAAATGAAGGGTAAAGGCAGTGAATACCAGTTGGGCTTACTGTGGAGAAATAGTGGTAGAACCCAGGTGACAGAACATATGTAATGGAAACAATTCAGCTCAAATAAGACAGAAGGAAGACGGGATGATTGAATTGACTTTTTAATTCTTAATATCTTCCATATTGATTTTTAGTTAATATATAAAAATAAATAAGGGTCTGTAGGCTTATTTTCTACAAGCAGAAGAGAACAAGAGAGATTTGAGTGCTCTGAAAACACACCTGAGGAGAAACCGGAGGGTCGGAAGGAAGCTGGCAGCTTCAAAGAATGAATAGCCAATGGACTTTCCAGGAAAGAAGAAAAGGTGAACAAATTTGCTAAAAGAGATCTTCCTGGGCACCCCAGTAAAATCCTTCCCTGTGGCTAGTAAGGGAGAAACACAGGTGACTATTTAGGAAAAAAATCATGGAGTGCCTGAGTGGCTCAGTCAGTTAAGTGTTGGACTCTTGGTTTTGGCTCAAGTCATGGTCTCATGGCTCCACATCAGGCTCTGTGCTGACAGTGCAAAGGCAGCTTGGGATTCTTTCTCTGCCCCTCCTCTGTGTTCTTTCTCTCTGTCTCTGTCTCTGTCTCTCTTTCTCTGTCTCCCTTTCTCTCAAAACAGATAAATAATTTTTTAAAAAAAAATCCAATTCCTACTATATGTAAGATATACTCACTGCACAAAAATAATCTATCTCACCAGATAATGAGGTCTAACTCTTTCAATAAATAATTGAAACACTTTTTTAAAGGAATAAGAATTCAGAAATCAATGAAGAAAATTTGATAAACATTAAGATATCATTATAAATAGTATATTAAATGACAACTTTTATTTTTGTCTGATCCCACTATCTTTCACCAAATGGAGCTCAGAGAGTGTGGTCTTCTGTCTGTTGCTCTATGAATTATATTCACCGTGGAAATGGATTTTCAGGAAAGGGATAAAATTAGGCATTCAATCACTTAATGGACATTTTTAACCATCAAAATACAATTTTGTCCAATAAGCTATTTTTTGAGATTAAGAATACAAAACCATCAACTTTCAAGGATCTCAAAAATTGAACTGAGCACTAAAATGTGATTAAGTGCTGGTTATGTCAAACGTATCATTGAATGCTTTAGCCGTTTTCAATATGTGGTCTGCAGACCCTAAGGGTCCCCAAGACCCTTTCAGTGGGTCCAGTCGAGGTCACAGCCATTTCAATAACAAGACTAAGAGCTTATTTACCATTTTCACTGTGTTGACCTTTGTACTGAGTGTGCAGAACAGTGAGGGATCTAACAGCTGGCAATTTAGAATGAATCAAGGCAGTGGTACCAAGCTGTATAATGGTCATTTTGTTCAATGCCAATACATCCACTTTCATTTAAAAATATCCTCACAGAAGCACAAAAAATTATTATTATTAAATCTAAACTTCTGAGTACATAATACCCTGTGAGACCAAATGGGAAGTACACATAAAGCATTTCTGTTGTACAGCAAAGTATGATGGTTGTCATGAGGAAAAACATTTGTGCCACTGTTTGAGTTCTGAGCTGAACTATACCATGTTCAGGAAACATCACTTCTTCTGAAAAGAGTAACTGGAAATCTAACATCAATACCTAAACTTGGATATATGGCTGACATTTTCTCAAAAATGGTCAAAGTGAGCCTGTCACATAAAACAACTGACGGTTTTCATTGCCAATAACACAGTTTAAGCTTCAAGCGAAAGCTTCAATTACCTTGCCAGCTTTCCAATATACAGACTTTTCTGATGAATTTGGGAGTAGTATCAGTGAAATTTCATGACATAGTATAATGAAATTCATCAACATTTGGAAGATCTGCACAATTCATAATATTTTCCAAATGCCCCATGCATCATTACAGAATCATGCATGGGTAAAAACTGCATTTAAGTTACATAATAGACCAATGGGTACACCAATGGATTTCAATGTAATGAAAAGTTTATTGATATAGTTTCAGATTCCACATTACAGTTAACCTTGAAGTAATTACTCCTTACTGAGTTTAGGTATAGTATCAAAGAAAACTATTCAAAATTATTTATAAAGTCTCCTCCCTTTTCAGCTACCTATATATGTGCAAACCTGTATTTTTTTCATTTTCTTCAACCAGAGCAACACATCACAAATGACAGAATGCAGAAATGGATATGACAACCCAACTGTCCTCTATTAGGCCAGTATTAGAGAGATTTGCAAAATGTAAAACACTGCCACTCTTTTCACTAAATTTTTATCTGGGAAATACAGTTATTTCATTAAAATAGATTATTTATGTTAATATGCAATGAGGTTTTTTTAAGGAGGTTATTTTTTATTGTTGTTTTAAAATTTAAATATATGTAGTAGGGTCTATATGGATGCTTAATAGCCAAAGGAGTATTGCATATTATTTTTTTGAGAACAACCAATGTGCACCTTTATTTTTTTTCTTGCTTTCTTCATATCAAAGTGACTGGAGGTCTAGGAAAATGCATTTCCAAGAATCCCCTGAAATCAGATTTCTGGGTTAGAGTTTACTAAGCAGAGGTCACAAAGTTTGAAAGAAGTAGAAATCATTATTTTTTGTCCAGTAAGGAGACTTCATGGGCTCCAATGGAAGTGATTCTTTGTAGCTTCTTCAGACCCTTGGTAAGTGATTTATCTGGTGCAGTGGTGAGCTGAGATCATTAGTGGAAGATCCCTGTGATTCCTGGACCTTCCTAATCCTTCATGGTTTGTGATAAAACTGAGTAATAGTGGGTGTTTTCCATAATCACTGCTCCTCCAACCCCTCCTACATTTTTTTTTTCAGAGAGAGAGAGACTGAGACAGCAGTCTGAGGGGCAGAGAGGGAGAAAGAAAGAATCCTAAACAGGCTCCACTCTGTCACCACACAGTCCAAAGCAGGGCTTGATCTTACGACCATGAGATCATGACCTAAGCCAAAATCAATAGCTAGATGCTCAAACGCCTGAGCCACCCAGGTGCCCCACTATGTATTTTTAAGTCACTAGTTCACTGTTTTAAATTTATTCCTTTCTGAAACACCATCATCATTTGTTTTTCTGACTGAACCTTGACTCATACCAGGAAATTGCTTAAGTCAATCCTGAAAATGTGAGATTTGGCAACGCTTCTTGTTTTAGCTTAAACTTTTTCAATGAAAATTTGATCAACTGTTATCACACTGAGAAAAATACTTAAACCGGTTTTATAGCAAAAGAAATGAGAGACCACATTGATTTTTTGAGGAAGAACATAAAAATCCATGATACTCTATAGCATAATTATGTGGAGCTAATACTTCCTTTTTTACCAAAGTATAGTTGGCACACAATGTTAAATCAGTTTCATGTGTACAACATAGTGATTCAAAAAGTCTATATAATACGCTATGTTCATAAATGTTGCTACCATCTGTCACCACACAACACAACTACAATACTATTAACTAGATTCCCTACATTGAGCTTTTTGTCCCTGTGACATATTCATTCCATAACTGGAAGTTTATCTCTCCCACTCCCCTGCACCCATTTTACTCATCTCCCCACTCCCCTCTCTTCTGGCAACCATCAGTTTGTTCTCTGTACTTATGGTTTGTTTCTGCTTTTTGTTTGTTTATTTGCTTTGTTTTTTTTTAGATTTCACATTTAAGTGAAATCATGGTATTTGTCTTTCTCTGTCTGACTTACTTCATTTATTATAATATCTAGGTCCATCTATGCTATTGCAAATGGCAAGATCTCATTTTTTTTTAATGACTGGGTAATATTCCAGTGTGTGTGTGTGTGTGTGTGTGTGTGTGTGTGTGTGTGTGTGTGTGTTTATCACATCTTCTTTCTCCATTCACCTATCAATGAACACTTGGGTTGTTTATATATATAGGCTGTTGTAAATAATGCTGCAATAAACATGTTTTATTGTTCTGTTTCTTTTCTGAGCCAGTCCACTTTATGGTTTGGTTCTCCACTGTGGACTGAGTCATCCAGCAATGGTTCCCAGATGACCCACTTGCCCCTTCCTGCTGGATTTCATCTTTCTGTAGCAGAAATACCTCCTTGCCTTCCAACCACACATTCTCATCTTGTCTCTCAAAATAAAAGAATATTCATTTTTACCTAGAAAAACTGCTGAAAGTTTTGGTTTCCCAGCCTTCCTTGTCTCTAAGTACTGGTAAGTAAAATCTGTAGAAATTTCTGTGTAAATAAAGGTGTTATGTGGAACTTCCAGAAATCTTTAAGGAAAAAGGAAATATGCTCTTCTTCCTCCTTTTCTCCATACTGCCTCTGGAATGCAGTAATAATGCAGATTCGATGTGCTGCTGTAGCAACTGCATCCAAGTGCAAGGATAAGGGCTATACCATCAGGGTAGCAGGATGGACATGTAGTAGCACAGGTCCCTATGACCATGGAGTCCACATACCTGCTTAGACCGCCTTCCTCTAGAATTCTTTATGTGTGAAGTAAACAAATTTCCCATAATATTTCAGCTATCTTCTTTCAAGTTTTCTGCCACACAGAACCTTATCCAGTCCTGACCAAACCCAGTACTAACCTGTAATCTTCAAATTATAAATAACACAGGGCTGTGCTGCACAAAAAACTTTCCATAGAAACTTGGCAGTAATGGATGGGGATGTATGGAATGGAAATGAAACACTACATACAGTGGAAGACATTGCCATTTCTAGACATTTGTTATCACTACTCTGCTGTAGAAATATTCATCATTGTCCATAACTAACCATAAATCCCCTGCTTCCCATCACTTTTTGAGGTTTTCATCCCTTTTAGTTCGACTTGTCTCTTAAATGACCTCTTCTTGTTCACTCCCAGTAGGTCAAAATTCCTCCCATTTATATTGTCGACAGTTCATGTCTGTCTTTCTCTCACCTACTGAATCCAAACCACATGCATAGCATCACATTTCTAAGTAAAAATGCGGTAAGAGTCTATCTTAGTGTCTTTTCATCAGCAAAAGAACTATCTACCCCAGAGATAACCTCAGCAACTCCATTAGAAAGAAGCAGCGGCCACAATTAGTTTCTAATCATATTTTTTTCTTACTCCGTAATTACTTAGGAAGCAGCAAAAATACAACTGTGAAAATTTAATGAAATCAGAAATTCCCCCCAACAGATTTTAGCAGTTTCTTTGTATCATGAAAAATGCCCGGAAAGGCAGAAGCCCAGACACTGCTGATGCTCCTGTGACTGATGGAAAAGCAGAAGCCATTTCTTTTAACAGAGATACACCTCCAGCAATCTGTCATCCTCCCAACTTCCAGCCGGCTCTTGCTGATGCATGCAGACATTGCCACCCTAAGCCTGTCCTTGCTTACTACATCTGTTATGTGATTTTTCTCTCAAACTGTCATAGGATGTAGCTTCTCTCTTAAACACAGCATAAAATG
The DNA here is from genome assembly GCF_018350175.1 of Felis catus. Taxonomy (NCBI): domain Eukaryota; kingdom Metazoa; phylum Chordata; class Mammalia; order Carnivora; family Felidae; genus Felis; species Felis catus. Next base: position 48,418,645 of record NC_058384.1, on the reverse strand, counting down.
TTTGCACTTTCACTCATTTCCGGTCCCATAGCTTTCAAGTCACACACATTCTCTAAGAACTTCATTATATAATGCACAGCCTCTTGAACCCCAATTACTGGAATTATTCTTCAACTCTCATATGGAAGATGAAATCAATGCCCCAGCTTGACAATTTCCTTACCTTTTCATCTCCATTGTTTTTCATCTCCACTCTACCTCTGATACAATAAGTATATTTGAATTTGTCACCATCTAAAACTTCACCTCTTAAATCTTAAACTCTAATTTTCTATCACTAACAATTTTTAGAACAATTCCAGTTTTTTCTCCCTCAGTCTCATCACAACTACTTTAAGTTTTTATTTGTTCATTTTAAGGCATCTCAACACCTAACATGGGGTTCGAACTCACAAGCCCAAGACCAAGAGTCACATGTTCTACCAAATGAGCCAGCCAGGTGCCCCTTATCACAACCACATTTTAAGCCTTCTAAGAGAATTTTAGGAAGAGAAGGCAGAGCAAAAGGTTCTTTGCCCCTCTCCTTCTTAGAAACTATCCAAAAATAACAAAGAAAACAGCCAAAAGACCACTTCATTTTCAATAAACACTAATGAAAGTCCATACCCCTGGATGAAAATAAATAAAGAAAAGCTCCAAACTGCAATGAAAATTAGTCCAAGGAGGGTGCCTGCGTGGCTCAGTTAAATGACTCACTCTTGGTTTTGGCTCAGGTCATGAACTCCCGGTTTGTGGGTTCCAGCACAGAGCCCGCTTGATATTCTCTCTTTTTCTCCCTCTGCCCCTCCCCCCACTGTGTGAGCTTGCTGTCTCACTCTTTCTCTCAAAATACATAAGTAAACTTAATTTAAAATATAAACAAAAATTAGACCAAAGCATTGAAAGTTTGGACAATATCTCTCCAAAATCCAGGCAGCGTACTCAGCCTTGAGTTCATCCTCTGGGGGGAAAAAATGGCCTCCTTGTTAAACCAGCAAGGTTCCAGTGGGGGATGGTCAGTAGGAGCTTTGTTTCGAACAAGTGTCCAGGAAGATGGAACTGAAAGAGGAAATATATAGAAAAGCTGTCTTTGCATTAGGAGTAACAGCATAGAGAATAAAATATGGGTAATACACAGCCCTAAAGCTTCTGATCTTGGACAGCTGGAAAGGAAAAAAAAAGATTTTCTATGTGGGCCCGTGTAGACAAACACACAGATGCACGCACATGCATCTACACACACACACACACACACACACACACACACACCATATCATACTAAAACAGAAATATATTAGATTTCCCAGAGCCCCAGGGGACCTTCTTACTACCTTAGAACACAGGAGACTGAGAAAACATTTGGAAAAGGCTGTTCGAATTTCAATAAACTGCAAGCCCACCCTCCTCTCTGATGCCTCTTCCAACTCTTCAGAACTGTTTGTCTTTCCAGAATAAACAATACTAAGAACAATAAGGGTGGAAAAAAAAAGAACTAAGAGAAGGAGGAAGATGTGGAGAGGAACACATTAACAAAATACAGATAAAAATCACTTGTCAAAAACTAAATATAGACAACAAGATAGGTGATTATTATTTACAGTCTTGGCTGTCTGCACCAGACTCTAGACTATTGTTCTTTGCATTCACCACACCTAGCAGAGTGGCTTGCACATAATAAATATTTCATCCACATTTGATGAGTAAATAAGCAATGTTCTGAAGCAGAATCTCAGATATTACTGGTCTCCATATGAAAATGATTTGCAGTAATTGGGCCTTCCTGGGTTTCCTGAAATGAAACAAATATATGTAGTTTTTGTACTAAGTTTAATCAAGGCAGGTCCTTTTGAAAAATCTAATTAAATTAAACAAATATTTGCTGAGTCCTTACTGTGTACAGATTGTTCTGCCAGTTTCCACCATGGATTTAAAAATGAGACCTTGAGTAGTTAAATATCTACTATTTAACTAATTAGAATATTAATTTTAAAAAGTAAGGTTTTTAATTCATCTAGGGAAGGGAAAATGCAATTTCCTTCCCACCACCCCATTCCAGAATCTATTCTAACAGTAAAACCATTTACCATTCCAATATAGTAGTAGATTGAACAGGTAGATAATTCAAACTATTCTAAATACTGCAAGTGAACTGGATTTCTTTATATTTAATAATATATGGTCATAGTTAATGGAACCTCATGCATTTATTTACTCATTAGTAAAGTATTTGTGAAATGCCTTCTATCAGGAAGATGCTACAGTATATTAGACAGTTTGAGAGTTCCTAAATCTTACTATATTCAAAGCATAGGTGACATTTGATTGTGATGCATTTTTATTTCTCTTTGTAAACAAAGGGATTTTCATTCACAGTTTTGTATCATATATAAGAAAAAGAAAGGGTGAGACTCTGGTTTTTAGTTCCACGTGTAAGGAACTTGGAAGTTTCCATGCCATCCTAACAACAAGTGAAACTATGAACAGAGTGAAAAATTAACAACTGTTCTTGGATCTATGAGAGAGATGAGGACACAGGGCAAATCACTGCACCCAAGACTGCAGAGACAAAAGTCAAATAATGGGAACCGAGGCAGAAGCCCAAGAGCTGAAACACCTATGGGAACAAGTGCAGGGGCAGGATCCCTGCACATTAATTAACAAATTGCTGGAGACTCAGTAGGAACAATTGTGAGAGTTAAAAATGCCAGGTAGACACAGTCATAGGGAGCCCCACAATTTTGTGACATTTATCTCCAGGAGCTCAACCAGGTTCCCATAGTAAATATCAGAGAAAAATCCCCTTGGGTTTCCAGCAGAGGGCAGGGATAGGGAACCATCTTGCATTCTGTTCTCCTTAATAGGGCTGCACTCAGGGGAAACTAGTTAACCAGTGCCTAACCTGATGGGACATTATCAGAGTCTAACTGGTCTAGGAGAGGGAAATACCCAACTCCAGCCCACTCTAGCCATCCTGCCCCACCTAAGAGAGGAAGGAAAAGAAAAACAGAAATTCTTGTGAAGTTCACAGTCTAGAGGCACAGTCTCAATAAAAACTGAGGTGTAGTCACAGGACTAGAGAAATATTCCTGTCCTCTCACACCTCAACACTACATTCCTAAGATCCTGTTTATAACAGTTCCTTATACCCAGTACACCATGACCAGTTGTCAAGAAAAAAATTACAAAGCATACCAAAAGGCAAAAAAGCACAATTTGAAGAGACAGAGCAAACATCAGAGCCAGACATGGCAGGGTGTTGAAATTATCAGACTGGGAATTTAAAACAATTAGGATTAATATGCAAAGGTCTCTAAGGACCTTTGAATACCATTCATAATTACCTTATGAATAAAATAGACATCATGTAAAAAGAGATGGGCAATGTAAGAAGCAAGATGGAAATCCTACAAAATAGCCAAAAAGAAATGCTAGAGATTAAAAACACTGTAATAGAAATGAAGAATGCCTTCAATGGACTTATAAGTTGACTGGACACAGATGAAGACAAATCTCTGAGCTTGAGGATATCTCAGTACAAACCTTCAAAACTGAAAAACAAAAAGAAGGTTTTCTGAAGAAAACAGAACAGAATATCCAAGGCCGTGGGACAGCTACAAAAGGTTTAATATACATATAATGGGAACACCAAAAGGAGAAGAAAGACAGAAAGAAACAGGAAAAAAACTCAAACAATAATGACTGACAATTCCCCAAATTAAAGTCAGACACCTACCCACAAACTGAGAAAGCTCAGAGAACACAAGTAGGATAAAAACCTACACCTAGAGGTGTCTGGGTGGCTCAGTCTGTGGAGTTTCTGACTCTTGATTTAGGCTCAGGTCATGATCTCACTGTTTGTGAGATCAAGCCCAATGTTGGGTTCTGCACTGTTAGTGCATAGCCTGCTTGGGATTCTCTCTCCCTCTCTCTCTGCCCCTTCCTGGCTCATACATGCACATGCATATGTGTGTGCACTCTCTCTCTCAAAATAAATAAATAAACTTAAAAAAAACCTACACCTAGGCATATCATTTTAAACTACAAAAACTCAAAGATAAGGAAAAAATTTTGAAAGAAATCAGAGAATAAGACTTTACCTATAGAAGAAAAAAGACAAGAATTACATCCAACATGCAAGAAGAAAGTGGAGTGAAATAAAATGTTGAGAGAAAAAAGCCACCAACCTAGAATTCTATACCCTGCAAAATTATTCTTCAAGAATGAAGGATAGAGAAAGACTTTCTCAAATAAACAAAAATTGAGGGAATTTGTTGCCAGCAGATCTGCCTTGCAAGAAATGCCAAAAAAAAAAAAAAATTCTTTGGAGAGTAGGAAAATAATATGGGTCAGAAACTCATCTACATAAAGAAAGGAAGAGCATTGAAGAAGGAATAAGTGAAGGCAAACACAAAAATTATTTCTCTTGGGAGTCTGGGTGACCCAGTTCATTAAGTGTCCAACTGTTGATCTCAGCTCAGGTCTTGATCTGGGATTGTGAATTCAAGACCTGCATTGGGCTCTGCACTGGGTGTGAAGCCTACTTAAAAAAATTATTTCTGTTATTCTTTTTTTTAAATTTTTTTAACATTTATTTATTTTTGAGACAGAGAGAGACAGAGCATGAACGGGGGAGGGGCAGAGAGAGAGGGAGACACAGAATCCGAAACAGGCTCCAGGCTCTGAGCTGTCAGCACAGAGCCCGACACGGGGCTTGAACTCACGGACCGCGAGATCATGACCTGAGCCGAAGTCGGACGCTTAACGGACTGAGACACCCAGGCGCCCCATGTTATTCTTAATTAATCTAAAAGGTAACAGTTTGTTCAAAATAATAGCAATGATGTATCAAGGTCACGTGCTTATGTATATATCTTATGTACATACACATTTAAGATGTTTATGTGTAAGAGAAGTGAATAGTGGCGATGATGCAAGGGACAGGAGGGAAAAATCAGGAATTGTTTTATTATATGGTATTCACATTAGTTATGAAGTGATCTAGTGTTACTTAAAAGTAGGCTAGGATTCATTACAAATGTATATTGAGAACTCTAGGACAATGATTAAAAAATTTTTAAAGAGGTATAACTGATAGGCTAAAAAGGAGAGAAAATGGACTTTCATAGAATGCTCAGTTAAGACCACAAAAGGCAGAAAAAGAGTTGAAGACAAAAATAAGAACAAATAATAAGGGCAACGTGTTGCAAACAAATACAAAACAGTAACAAAAAGCAATAGATATTAATCAAACTATATCAGGTAAAAAGTCATGCTTACATTGCTAGGGTTTTGTTTATTAAGAAAAAGTCAAGGAATGGCTAAAAATAACATGTGTCCACATATTTACCATATAATCTCCTTCTTCCTTTTATTTGAGTGCTAGAAAAATGGGTTTTATGAAAAAGAATATAAAGAAAAAAAGACCTTTTTAAAAATCAGTTTTAGTAAAACAAAACAAAACAAAACAAAACTCTAGTCCTTTTGATTATTCAGAATCCCCTGAAGTATATTCCTTAGAAAACTTCTTCCTGGACATAAAGGGTGGTTCATGAGAAAGGTCTTATATGTCAAATCAGTTTGGGATTTGTTGCAATCTATAAACTCTTTACAATACAGATGAGCAGATCAAAGAGTCTGAAAAGTCCCACAGTACAGTAAGTTCATTTAGCCAAATATTTCCCAAATTTTGGAAAGTGTAAAAAATTTTTGGCAAAGAATGTGATCTCATAGCTCAGAAGTACCAGATTTTTAAAGATGGTCGAGCAGAATTTGTTAAAGGTAAATACGATACATGCACGGCCTCTGTCTCTCCTGCCTGTCTTACATAAAAGGACTGGTCCCTCCTTCCATGTGCACTTTGGTTGATATCCCCTTTTACTTTCTTAAGGACTTAATTTCTACATCGTCTACTTTCCGTGGATGTTTTTCTCTGTTGGGGTGCTGACCCATTAACTGCAAAAACATACTTTTGTAACTACCATTTGGGAAAAAAAAACTACTTGAAAAATCTTAAGTTGCCACCTATTTCTTTGCTCCCTGTTACAGGAAAATTCTTGAAGGTTTCTGCTTGATATCTCTTTCTATATTACATCTTCACTCTTGAATCTATTCTAATCTGGCTTTCCTCCACATCACTCATTGACATCGTTCTTTTTTTCTTCTATTGACATCGTTCTTATAAAGGTCTCACAATTCCATGTAGCCAAATTCTGTAGACACTTCTCAATTCTTGTCTTAGTTGACACACAACTTCTGTGTAATTGGCCACTCACTCATTCCTGAACACTATCCTTTATTTCTGCGACATCATACTCTTCTGCTTTTCACCATAACTCATCTTAGTCACCATTGATGACTTCACTTCATCCACCTGACCTAAAGAGTTATAATTCTCCAGGTTCAATTCAGGTTACTTTTGATTTTCTAACTTCTTACTAGAACATTTCATTCACTTCCATGGCTTTAAATAACACATATGCTTAGATTAGTATCGCCAAATGGATAGCCCCAGTTCTCAATGCTGTTCTGAGTGCTAGCTTTTGTAGGTAGCTGCCTACTGACACTTCAGCATATACACCACATGCATCTAAAAGGTAAAAAGTCCAAGACAGAAAATTTTCTTTCCTACCCTATCCCAGGTTCTGCTTCTGTATTATGTATCACAATAAAGGGCAAGTCCCTCCACACGGTTACTCAAGACAAATATTACAGAGCAATCTTCATTCTGTCCTTCCTTTATCCTTCACTCCTAGGTCATTAACAAGATCTGTCAAATTTGCCCCTCTTATCTTGCATGTGTCCACTTCACTCCATCGCCATTTCTACCATCTCAGTTCAAGCCAGCGTCTTCTCCTGCCTGGTCTACTGCAATAGCTTCTTAGCTGATCTCTTTGTTTCACTTCCTGCCCCTCTTTAAGCAATACTCCCCCCAGCACAAGAGTTATTTTTTTAATGCAAATCCAGTTGACTTATTTCACACCCCACTGTTCAAAATCCTTCAATGGTTTCCCAGTGAACTTGGAATAAAGTCTGGTGAACAAGATCTGGTTCGTGTCTGCCTCGTATTGACCCATTTGCCCCATTTCTCATGTGTATCGGCTGTAAACATGCTCAGTTCTTTCCCTCCTGCTCTTTCCCTATTTTCCATAGAACTCACTTTTCTTTATTCATATCTTGACTCAAACAACAACTCTAACAGTCTGTCACTGCCAGTCCCATCAAAAGTTGCCAGTACTCCCACCAGACTCTATCACATGTCCAAGTTTCTTTCTGAGAACTTCAAATAACCTGTATTTATTTATTTACATTTTGAGAGAGAGACTGCAGGTGGGGGAAGGGCAGAGAGAGAGGAGGAGAGAGAGAATTCTAAGCAGGCGCCTGTCAGCAGGAGCCTGACGCGGAACTCAGTCTCACAACTGTGAAATCATGACCAGAGCCAAATCAAGAGTTGGAGACTTAACCAACGGAGCCACCCAGGTGCCCTGGTATCGTTTGTCTTCTCTTCACATATACACCACATACATCTCTGAGGGCAGAGATCTTTTTCATTTAGTTGAATCTTGTGATCCCAATGATCCTAATGCCCAAAGCAATTATGGCACAAAATAGCTGCTGAATTAATATTTATTGGCTAAAGCAATAGTTTTCATTATTAACAAATAAAGACTCATAAAATGTGTAATTATTTTTCAGTGTCCCCAAAAGGTATAATCCTTGTGAATTTCGATGTCAAGTAAGTCTAAGGAGGTCATTCCAGATTCCAAGAAGAAAACCTAATTAAAGGTGGAACGTGGACCTTAGAAGGTGATATATGTCCCTAGCACACCTGAGGTTTGAGTATGAAAATAATTCATCACCAATTTTTGCAGGCAATTTCAGTTAAAAGACACATCTCATTGTATACATATCTCCTTTTCAAACTGCAGTTCCTAACATCTTCAATTAAAATCCTAGACTCCAAAAAACTCTTTCCTCTCTGCTCAGTTTTTAAATGTGTATCTTGTTTTCAATAAAATGTAATATAGACTTTGGCCACTTGGAGGCACTTTCGCTGTTTTGTAGACACCCCCTTTTTTAAATGCCAGGTGCCCTTCAAAAGGACTAGAATTAATTTCCTTAAGAATATAACATTCTTGATTCTGACATTTTTAACTCTCCAACTCCTAAAATTTAAATAAGCTATTTCTAATCCAGGAAACTGACATTACTAACTCATGACATTATCTTATTCAATTTGCTATTACAACGCTGTCTTCTGTCAGCTCTCTCATAAAGAGATCACAGCACAATCCACTCTAGGCTAATTCACAACTAGGGTGAGGTTTAGAATCACTCCAGAGAATTTTCAAAATATGCCTTTCTGAGCCCCACTCTATCCGTTCAGGTGCATTAAATCACAACTGCCAGGGGTATAGCCTTAGGTTATGAGTTTTTATAAAGCCTTTTGAGTGCTTCTAATACACTCTTGGATGAGAACAAGCCCAATATTTCAAGCTGCCTTGCAAATACATATATATATATATATATATATATATATATATATATATATATATCAGAAAAACTACCTCAGAAGATATACAAATCGGCAATCTCCATAGGAATCATGGGCATTTCTTTGAGGTATAGTCATCAAAAGACTGCGTCAAACATTGCCACCAAATTTTTTCAGTTATAACTGTCTTCTGTCCCTATATGTCTATTGTCAAGGTTCTCATTCCCGACAAGAGAAATCAGACTGGCCTGATGTGGATCCATATCCACCTCAGAAGCTGGAGAACCTTGTCTGGTGAGCACATGGAGTGGAGAGGTGACTTGGTGAGAGACAAGAACAGCATCTATTGCTTTGCTATCTCCTGTCTCCACCACATAACATTCTTCTGCTTAAGTAGATAATACCCCTCAATTCCTCCAAATATGCCAACCACAGTCACCTTCTAGTGCCAGCAATGCCATTAGCTCCCTTTGCCTGGAAAATTTGTAAGTATTAACGAACATCGTTCTTTTTCCTGAAAGAATATGAGCAGGAGAGTTGTATTTTGATTTTACATCTTTTTATCCCAAGCCCAGGAAACCCACTCAACTCAGGAGACACTAAAGGCACTAAATCACTTCTCTTCGAATCTGATTCTCATCCTGATAAAAAGTGTGAGGAAAAGTGTGTGTGTGTGTGTGTGTGTGTGTGTGTAGGTTCCCTGTTATTCCAACATAGAATTAATGATGACATAGTACGATCATATCAAGATAGTGGGATGTGCTGTGCTTTGGAATAAAAGTGATATCATTTTCTATTCTGACTTTCCAGCATATTATTTCACTTGCTAGTGCCTCTATTTCCTCATCTACAAAATGGAGAAACAAAAATACTTATCTCTGTGGGGACTACACAGGATAACATGTTGTGCCTGATGTGGTCAATTGTCCCCAGCGCCCAACCCCACCCTTTTCTATGCCTCTTTCTGGTCCATAAGCTTCCCATATGGGAAGCTTAACACTACATTTCCTCGACTCCTTGGCAGCGAGGATTCTGGATGTGAATTGTGTTCTACCAATCAGAGACAGAAGTTGGATGTCAGCAAGAAGCTGGGGATCTCTGCTGGCAGAAAGGCATTAGAAATAGGAAGCTTTTATGCTGCAGGAGATGAGTCCGTTTTCCAGATTTTTCAGTGTTGTGAGATTTGAGGCATTACAACAGTGACAGCCTCAGAGGTGGAACTTCCTAGTGAATCGGTTTTGTATTGTTTCAACAGTCATCCCAGACGGTCCACCCAAAAACCTACTCCTCCTGTCCTCCCTCTGATTGTAGGGACCTCATTACCCGTCTTAACCTACTTCCACTTTAAGTTTCCAGAGTGGTTTCTATTTCCTACTCTAAACCCTAACACAGACATAAAAACTGCTTAACAACGTTTCTGATACTTAAAAATTGCTTTTAAAATATTAGACATTATCAGTATTTATATTTGACCTTAATCATGTTGCTTAAATACATTAAGCCTGAGTTTCCCTACCTGTAAAATGATAACCTGCTTCTGAAACTACTATGTAGATAAAATGAGATGATGTGTGGAAAGTGCATACCACAATACGTAAGTGCTCAATAAATTTTATCTGTGTTGTTATTTGTGTTTAATGCCATTGTTATGTTTTGTTATTTTTATCAATTTTTGCATCATTTTGATATTAGTCTTTTAGCTTAGGAGTAAGCTAAAATATCTTACCTACTTTACAATACCACCTGTAACAGCATTGAACAGGTGTATGTTAATGTCTATGCTATTGACATGTAGTAGATTTCTAAATTTAATAACATGTTACACAGAGAACTAGGCTAAACTTAAAAATAATAATAATAGTTTCTCAAAAATGAATCATCTGATTCTTGACTGTGGAATCTTATTTTGGACTTTGCTGTTCAACCACTAGAGGGTAGACAAGTACAGTGGAAAATCAGTACCAGGAAAAGCAGTATATTCTTGGTTTGCTTTTTGAATGCCCATGAGTAGAAGCCATATTTTTTTAACATGTTTCTTCTGTTGCAGCAACCAATGAAGAGGGTAGAATAAATATGCCTAACATATAAGCACACAAATGTCAGATAAAATATCATGTGCTTATTTTAACTTCATAGTTTCCTAAAATTAATAGGCACAATTCTCCACCCTGTACCTATATGCATTTTAAAGCAAACAACTCAACAACACACACATAATTTTTTTTTATTTAGAAGAGAATTAAACGGTCCATGAGTCTCTACAACAGAGGCAGAAGTACACAGTAGTATCCTAGTGAGAATACCATGAGCCTGGGATCATAAAAGGGGACTTTTTACTCATTAGGTGCTATAGACACAGTGCTTGAGGTTTATAAATTTTTCAAGTATTAGAAAAAAATACATGAGACTCATGAAAAAAGCTGACTCCCAACCTTGAAATAAAAACTGCTTTTTAATTTATATCTACACACATGCACACAAGCTAACAAACCAAACCCCTGAAACAACAAAAATCTGCTAGGATTTAGACTGAAAAGCATTAATAAACTTCCTTAAAATTGCCAATTTTACAAAACTGAATCTTAGAATCCATGAATTCAGTACTGCTGGGTTTCATTTAATTCCACTAAAAGATATTTTACAATTTTCTACATAGACTTCTTGCACATATTTAGAGTTAGGTATTTGGATTTTTTATATTCCTTTAAATAGTATCTTTTTCTTGAATTTTTTCTGTGTTACTGATATATATAAATGCAATGATTTCTATACCCTGGATGGAGTCAGTAAACTTGCTAAGTTCTTTTCTTAGTTGTTACTAATTATGTGTAAAATCTCTTGAATTTTCTATACATATAATTATGTCTTCTGCAAATAATATCAATTTCATGTCTTACTTTGCTAACATTAATTTTTTTTTCTTTGTCTTACTACATTGCTTGGAGCCTCCATTATCCTAGAAAATAAAGTAGTGACAACATCATGCTAGCCTTGTTCCTGATGTGAATGGAGAAGTTTTTAATCTTTCACCATTACATATAACATCTGCTAAAGATTTAACAATTTTATTGATCTTTCTAACATAGCTACTTAGACTTTATTAATCCCTTGTGTGCTCTTCTATTCATCATTTTTTCTGCTATTCTATCATTTTCTTCCTTTTATATTCTTTAGATTTAATTTTCTAAATTTTTTCTAATATCTAACATTGAAATGAAGGCATCGCTGATTTTTATATTTTCTTTTTAAATATATGCATATAAGACTTTCAGTATAAATTTCAATAAGTATGGAAAGTGAGTTGGAAATAATCAATTTTAATTATGTAAACTTACCTCCCCAGCATCTTCTTTCTGAAATTAAATTCTTTAATAATTTTTTATAATATTGTGTAGATCAAAATAATTCTTATAAGCCCATGGGTCTTGTCTTTCCTAATCCTCCATGTCTACTCTCCTCTTTAGTGTGGGACATGCCATCTCAAAACACACTGGATTCACTTGCTACAATTCTAGCTTTGGAATACTCCATAGTATGGCCATGTCTGGGGTCAACCCCATGCTCTGCAGTGAACCGAACACTTGATCATCTGTTCGCTTCTGAAATTCCATCATGTCAATGAAAACTTTCCTCACAATTATGGGTCTCGTTTTAGGGTTTTTGTTTTGAATTTCTCTGTGTCACACCTTAGGGAAGATCAGGATTCTGAGTGTTTTAAAGAAATAAATTCCATATCCACCTTCCAATCAATTCCTCTTTGGTTATCAGATTTATACTGTAATGGGAACCATGATTTCAATTTACAATAATGCCAATTTTGCTTCAATGTTGTGGCTGCATTATTTCAACCCAGTCAAATAGTGAGATGAATTTTCTGTTAATGTTAACTTCCCCACCACGGAAAGTAGAACCAGATGAAGTAAACTGGTAACTTTCTTACAAAATGGTGGATGTATTATTTAGAGTGTGGCATTTCTACAGCCAAGTTTTTACCTTGTGAAACATTTAATTTGGTTTTGTTTCATGGTTATAGTTTGGCACTGACCTGACTAGTCCTGTTGAAAATTCATGCTCAAGATCACGGTGCAGACAGGATATGAGAGGGTGAATGAGTCAGTGCACGCCCACAAACGCCGTTAAGAAAAACAACTACTAGCATTTTGATCTGGTATTAATCATCTTAGTAGATGGAAAGCCTATAAAAAGTGACTCCTTCCAGATGCCAGCAGAGAGCAGGTTACCAAAGAGCTGCAATGGCCAAAACTTTTGACAGAATGATTAAAGGGAAGGCCCTTACTACAACTCTAAATAAGGAGAATTATCCATAGCTGGCAGTTTCTAGAAGCCATAATTCCTTGGGAACAACTCAAATCTTTGACCCCAATGCAATTTATCCAAGTTTCTTTCTCCAATCTCAACTTGTTATAAATTCACACCACGTTTCTCATCATTCCTAGGGCAGATGAAAATCATCATCCCATCATTGCCCAACATTTGCTGGAGTAAACCAGCCAGTCATATATTCCGTGAGGGCAAGAACTGTACCTGGTCAAGTTGTAGGCATATAATACATACACAGATAGTCCTGACTTACCATGGTTTTCAATTTTACAATGATATGCACTCAGTAGAAACCATACTTCAAATTTCAAATTCTGATCTTTTTCCAGGTTCATAATGTGTGGTAGATACTCTCTCAGAGTACTCTCTCACAGCAAAGAGCCCGAACTACTAGTCAGCTACACAATCACGAAGGTCAATAACCAATACATTTACAACCATTCTGTACCCTTACAAGCATTCTTTGTTTTTTTTTTTTCATTTTCAATACACGAGTCAATAAATTACACGAGATAGTCAACACTTTGTTATAAAATAGGCTTTGTGTTAGATGGTTTTGCCCAACTGTAGACTAATGAAAGTGTCTGAGCATGTTTAAGATAGGATAGGCTAAGCTATGATGTGTGGTAGGTTAGGTGTATGAAATGTATTTTCTTTTCTTAATATATATATTTCTTAAACTTTTTTTTGTTTTGAGAGAGAGAGAGAGCACAAGTGGGGAGAGACAGACAGAGAGAGAGACAGACAGACAGACAGAATGTGAAGCAGGCTCCAGGCTCTGAGCTGTCAATGCAGAGCCTTATGTGGGGCTTGAAACCACAAACTGTGAGATCATGACCTGAGCTGAAGTTGGACACTTAACCAACTGAGCCACCCAGGCACCCCACGCATTTTCAACTTACAATGGTTTTATTGAGATTCAACCTCATGGTAAATCGAAGAAAATGTGTATAACAAATATGTATTGAACTATGTATTTCATAACAAATTAATCTACACTATTTTGTGAACACTTAAAAAATAAAAGTGAAATATTTACAAGAAAATATTTTATAATGGTAGTAAATGTTAGAACCATTTTAAAAGACTACTTATGTTGCATGAGACTATTACTCAGGGAAAAAATTGGCACACAGTTATCCATAGTAGTTATTTTCTTCTTCTTCCAATTTTTTAAATGTTTATTTATTTTTGAGAGAGCTCAAGCAGGGGAGAGGCAAAGAGAAGGGGACAGAGGATCCAAAGTGGGCTCTGCGCTGAGAGTAGCGAGCCCACTGTGGGGCTCGAACTCATGAACTGTGAGATCATGACCTGAATCAAAGTCAGATGCTGAACCAACTAAGCTACCCAGGTGCCCCCCCCCCATAGTAGTTAATTTCTACAATGAGATCACACTATGATAATAAATTTCTTAATGATGATTATAAAGCAAATATTTCCACAAAAATGATCACAACAAACTCAGAATGATATAACCATGAGGTCATTTACAACAGTTGTTCAATGAGTATCAAGTAAATAAAAGAAGTTGTAAAACAAAAAATTGTGAACATCCAAATGTTAACAGAAATTTTATTTTGCTTCTCTTTTTTACTTTGAAAATGTTCACAATCAAGGATCACACCTTGCAGTTAATTGTCATGTCTCTTTAATCTGAAACTGTTCCCAGTCATTTTTGTTGTTCATGATATTGACATTTTTTAAGGTCCAGACCAATTGTTTTCTGGAATGTTCTGTAATCTAGATTTTCGAATGGCTAGATTAAGTTTAAATATTCTGAACATTAGTGCTCTACAGATGAAATTGTGTCCTTTTTATGCATCAACAATTGATGTCAGTTTTTCTCCTCATACTTTTGTGCCCTATAGTCAAACTCTGTTATTACTCATCTCCTGAGCCAACTCGATGGGTATTTTCTCCTGATCTCTGCTAACACCATCAGTCTTCCTTTACAGGAAGCTCTCTCTGTTTCTTTTCCAAGCTCTCTCTGTTCTTTTTCACTTACCACAAAACTTTTCTATAATTCTCCAGCCTTCATACACACACATACACACACACACACACACACACACACACACACACACGTATATATATTCAAAATTCCTATAGTTTTCTGAAATCCACTCAGTGCTTCATCATAAAGAATTACTTTGTAGCTCCCCTTATATTAATACTATCTTATCACAATTATATATCTTGTAATCCTGCTAGATCACCATTCCATTGACAATAGCAAGCATGGACCTTGAATTCTCCACATTTGGATTTTATCTCCCACAGAGCCTATCAGGATCCAGAGCAATTAATAAACCATAATTGTGTGGTCCTTGGGGAATGAATGAATTAAAATTACCTTTGGAAAAATCCATCTTACAATTAATTGCTCCACTGTTATAAAGAACTCACCCAAGAAAACAGTATTTTCAATTTACTCTCCCCCCCACACACCCTGAAGGTCTTATAAATCCCCAGAGATTATCTCTACCTCTATATGTAACTATGCTCTTTCAAAAGTTTAAACTCTCAATGAAAATTTTCAGAAATTTACTGGAGAAAAAAATCCAGTTTAAAAAGAGTCTCCTCTTTCTTCAAAATAGTATTTCCTATTTTTAAAAAAATAAGTCAGTTGACTTGAAATAATCATAATAAAAATAACAAAAAATGGAGGCAATAAGAATATCGTATAAGCTATCTCAAGTAATTGTAGTATTTATTTTTTATTACTTTGTACATAAATTTACAGAAAACCCAAGGCTTTACAGCTCCGCATATTATATTCTGTTTGCCTTTATTTTTTTGTCTCTCTTATAGTGTAGAGCATATTTTCCAATGGTAAATACTTGTTTATATCTTCAGGCTAATGAACATCCAGCATCAATGTACGTCATCACAGATGAGAAAATGCAGAAGGCTCTGGTTTCAGGCCATGCTCTGTCATTGGTTTCTTGTTGCTAGGAACACACAGAAACACTGCTAGCTGCTGAAAATTCTTGTTAGTGTATTAACTAAATATAGGTGAATTTTTTTATGAGAAAAATATTCCCAATGTTTATTTTTTTTCATTGTCACCTGATTGTCAAGTTGCTAAAAGATTGACTGAATCAAATTATAATACAAATGATCTTCAAACTTTGGCTCTGAGAAGCCATAAATGTTTATCAAAACCAAGTATAATTCTGGAGCATGGTTTATATCAAGAAAACAATTGCTGATTGAACCTGCCAGTAAGTGGATTAACCCACACTTTTAACAGTAACAAGTCTCATGGCTTCGACACATTTTCAGGCTTATTGTGAGTGGGAGGATGTTCTGCGGTCTTGTAAAATCAGGAAACATTAAGAAATACAACACTAAACAGATTTTTAAAATACAGAAATTTTCAGAGACTTTACTTAATGTTATTTTGTATTGTGAATCTATAAAATGGGAATAGAGGATTTCCTACTCCTAAAACTTATTTGGAGTAATGTATGATGACTACAGAAGACATGGGTTAAAACACAAGAGTTCCATATGTGTTTGCAAGTAACTTGAGAGTCCGTGTCATTATAATGCAGAGCGGGAGGCAGACAACCTGAATTCTCCTCTTACCTCTGTCAGTAATTAGCGGTGTAAACTCAGCAAATCCTGGGGCAAAGGAATTTTGTCCCCATGCCTCAGTTTCCAGTTTGTAAAATAGAGAGAAAAACATAAGTTTATTGTGAAAATAGAATTAATAAATTCACAGTATAGAATTGTTGTATAGAATTGTTGAATCATTATATTCCAATAGAATGTAACACCTTATGTTAATTATACTTTAATTAATTAACAGTAAAATTGCCATATAAACTGAAAAGCACTATATGAATATGAATTGATATTCTATTTTTATTATATCCCACATATGTTTCCCTTTGGATTTATAACCCTTGCTTTCTCAGATTAGAAGTTCTGTTCTCAGGGCACCTGGGTGGCTCAGTTAGTTGAGCATCTGACTTCAGCTCAAGTCATGATCTCACAGTCTGTGAGCTCCAGCCCGGCGTCCGGGTCTGTGCTGACAGCTCAGAGCCTAAAGCCTGCTTCAGATTCTGTGTCTCCCTCTCTTTCTGCCCCTCCCCTGCTCATGCTCTGTCTCTCTCTCTCTCTCTCTGTCAAAAATAAACATTAAAAAATTTTTTTGAAAGAAGTTCTATTCTCTACACTAATACAAGACGAAGCAAGCTTCTATCTGATACAGTTTAACTACAGGACCAGGCCATGCTACTAACTATATGACTATGTTTGAAAATCCTTCTAATTTTCAATTTTAAAGAAATGCTTTCAGATAAGGAATACAAATACAAATTGACTAATGTTTTGACATGATGGGCAGATAAACCATAAGCTATTTTTAAATGGTACTATGGGGAAAGAGACAGGAACAGAAACTGGATGTCTATATATATATTTACATGGAACCCTGTAAATGTCTTTTGTAATAAAAAATATAATTATTTCAGAAATAAAAAAGCTAAGAATTTCTTAAAAGTAGTAAATAGAAGGAAAAAAAAGAATCTAATTGCATAACTAACTTTTGACAAAAATACACAGAGAAGAATTATTTCAAGTGACTTTAAACTGAAATATTTTTCGTGTCCATCACTAGCGAGATATATCCTACGGATAAAATTTACCACAAATAAATCATAAGCTGCAGTCAGTAGCCTTATTGTTAATGATAACATTGGTATTATTATTTTGAAACTATTGTATATTTATGGTATAGGATAATCAAATAAGAAATGACGGGGCACCTGGGTGGCGCAGTAGGTTAAGCTTCCGACTTCAGCCAGGTCACGATCTCGCAGTCCGTGAGTTCAAGCCCCGCTTCAGGCTCTGGGCTGATGGCTCAGAGCCTGGAGCCTGTTTCCGATTCTGTGTCTCCCTCTCTCTCTGCCCCTCCCCCGTTCATGCTCTGTCTCTCTCTGTCCCAAAAATAAAAATAAACGTTGAAAAAAAATTAAAAAAAAAAGAAATGATGTACATATCATGTCACCAACACTTTCAATATAAGAAAATATGAGAAGTATAACACCAAGTAAATTAATACATAATAATCACATATTTGAAATATAAGTATCATTATGGATTCATGATTTTTTTTCTTTTTCTAAAAAAAATTTATATTCTCATTGTTATGGACTAAATGTTTCCCCCCCCCAAATTCCTATGTTGAAGTCCTAATCTCCAAAGTGATGGTAATTGGAGGTGGAAACTTTGACAGGTGGTTAGGTTATAAGAGTGGAGCCCTCATAAGAAGAGACAGGAGAGAAATGATCTCTTTCTCTTCCATGTGAGGACACAGTGAGATGATGGCTGTCTACAAGCCAGGAAGCAGGCTCTCACCAAACATTAAATCTACTGGCACCTTAATCTTGTACTTCCCAGTCTCCAGAACAGTAAGGAATAAATGTTGTTGCTTAAGCCATCAAGTCTATGGCTTGTAGCCTGAGCTGGCTAAGACACCTACATTTATTTATCTTTTTAAAAACACGTATTATATAAATACCTGTCCCCTGAAAAGTTCCAGAAGCTGAGACACACCAGTAGCAATGACCACCTCTGGGGCCCTGATTCTGGTCTCTGAACTATATTTTCCTCCTTGGGAAACTGATTGATTCCAGGTCTGAGTGGAAAATCTGTCAGATAAATCTGCAACATCTTGTGCTGAAAAACAAGATAGCAGTCAAAGTTTATAGAGGTCATAACAAAGAGGCAGAGAAAGCTACTAAAGAGGCTCTTTCCAATTTAAGAAACAGTTTGAGCATCAATAGAAATGACTGGAAAGGCCTGAAATTGATCTTATATATTTATAAAATCATGAGTCAGTAATTATACCAAAAGAAAATTTTGTAAACATTCATTGGTCACCTTCAATAGTTACTAAAAGTTTCCCCAAAAAATTGATTTTAAAAAAGGGAAGGGATGGGGCGCCTGGGTGGTGCAGTCGGTTGAGCGTCCGACTTCAGCCAGGTCACAATCTCGCGGTCCGTGAGTTCGAGCCCCGCGTCAGGCTCTGGGCTGATGGCTCGGAGCCTGGAGCCTGTTTCCGATTCTGTGTCTCCCTCTCTCTCTGCCCCTCCCCCATTCATGCTCTGTCTCTCTCTGTCCCAAAAATAAATAAAAAACGTTGAAAAAAAATTAAAAAAAAAAAGGGAAGGGATTATGCATGATCTATTCTGTTTTTTCTGTGTATATTTCATGCTATACGCTTGGGACAACTCAAAAGGCCATCAAAGCTCTAAATCTCTCCATAGCACCAGTTGGGGACATTGTTGAGACTTCACTCCTGCTCTTTATTCTCCAAAGACGACTCACTAATAAATGCCCTGGGTGTTAATATCCATCACATAGTTTGCTTCCCAAAAGTCCCAACCCGCTGCAAGCAGTTATTGCCATGTGTGGTGTAAGGAAGCAAATACTAACAGAGGATTGTAGACCTGAATCATTTGTTTTCCATTTGGCACGGGAACTTGTTTACTGAAGGCAGGTGGAACACAGACTATGGCACAAGGTAGCAGTGGAATTGATGATATTTTCACTGGTTTGGTGTACTGATGAAAGAAAATACATTTGGTCATGCAGTGTGTCAGACATTTGAGAAACATGGGAGAAATAGTAATGATAAGGAAAAGAAGTGGGTGAGCTCAAGTGACATGCTGAAAAAAAATAAAAACTGAGAATGATTAATCTGCAGTTAAAAGCTAGCTGTAACAGCTATAGGCCTCCCTGGTGATAGATGATAGATGACTGATATAGATTAGATAGATAGATAGATAGATAGATAGATAGATAGATGATTCATTATGGATAGATAGACAATAGATGATAGATATAGATAGATGATAGATAAATAGATGGATAGAAAATAGATGATAGATAGATGACAGATAGATAGATAGAGACATGTCTCGTCTTCTACAGTGGGAAGACAGAAGCAAAAGAAGCCAAAAATAAGGCCCAAAAAAGTAGCCAAACTTCCAAAGATTAAAATCATAGACAACACAAATCTGCACCACCAATGTCAGTTTTCTATATGGGAGAGAATGTGATTCTCACACATATGATGGGGTATCTAGCTTGTTGTACCTGGAAATTTTAAATTCCCTTCCAAAGATACTGATTCCAAAAGCAATGCCTAATAAATGCCCTGCATATTAATCTCCAGCTTAGTGTTTCCCTCCCAAGAAAATCAACCTACAATAGTAACCAAATGGTTGATTAGTGTGAGAATTTTCTTTATCAAAGAATTCTTATAAATACAGAAGGAATTATAAATTTAGCAAATCACCAATGGCAGCCTGTAATGAAATAATAGATCTAGGCCACCCACCACTATAATTGATGGTTAAAATCATTGAGTCAAAGTTTGATGGGAAAACTTTATCAGGCTGGCAGTACATTAGCCCACTGATCAATCTTAATATCACTACAAATGGGATACCTACTATTAATGCTCCTGATGTGATAGATGTGCTATACCTATAGCAACATTTATGAAGTATTTTTTCCCTAAAAGTTGACTTCAATCTAATCAAAGATATACATTGTTGATTTACAAGAGATATGGGGAAAAGAAGAATAAAGTAAATATAATCAGCCACATCAAGAATGTGAGAAATGCTCCAGGACAAATGAACCAATATCTCAATAAATATATACCATTATAAAAGGGTGTTTAGAGGCATATTGACCAAAAACAAAGCATGGCTTTTGATTGGATCCTAATTCAAATAACTAAAAAGACATTTTTTTAGACAAGAAAATAGAACACAGATTAGTAGATGATATGATTATTTGTAATGTTATTTTTCATTATTTGTAACATTATTTGCAATGAAATATTACTAAGTAATGCTTTTTAAAAGTTGTTATCTACTAGAGATTCATATTGGAATACTTATAGGTGAAATGATATGATATCTGCTATTTGCTTTGTAATAACCTACAGAAAAATCACATAGGTTGGAGGGGGAATAGACAAAATAAGAATGGGAAATTGTTGGTAATTATTTGAGTGGGTAGTGGGTAGGTAGGGATTCATTGTGTTATTTCAATTTTAAAATATGTTCAAATTTTTCTAAATAAAAAGTTTTAAAAATTATTTACATCATTAATGTTAGTTTATATTTGATACCAAATCAATGCATTCAATTAAGAAGTCATGAGGTAATACAGTTTAATGTTGGAAATTTGTGAAATATTAATCACTTGATGATAAGTTACTTTTAAAAATATGAATTAATATTTTTAGGGAAATTATAATAATCTTCATACTAAGTCTTTAACAAATGACTTATATATAATACTTTAACATATTCACAATTAATTAAGAATTATAAGTACATATATAACTGATCATAAAATATCTACTTTATCTCTTTACATAAAAATGACTAATTCCCCCCAAAAAAGACTAATTCCCTTTAAGAATGCAATGATATTATTTGATTTTTTTTAAATGTCTGATAGAAATTTATTAGAATAAAAATGTACTAACAGCAAGTTGATTAATTTGACACTTAGCTATAAGAATAGTTTGGTGAAAAAGTTATTCCCAAACATTTATGTTTCAAATATTTTTAATTTTAGTTCATTATAGAAAGTTTTCTGACACTTTTTGCATAAACACTATTGATAATTTTTAATTTTTTTAAATATAGGTGATAAATTATTAATAGATTGTTAAGAATTTAACCTACCAGTTTGGCATATTTCAATTTTTTTCAACTTTTGGCATTTCAGAGAGTATAATAATATAAAAAAGATAATCAAAATATTAACTATCATTATAAAACAAATATTAAATAAAATTTAAAAATTTACAAGATGAATAAAATGTAGGAAAAGTACTCAAAATGTTGCAAGTCTACCCATTGCTCACCAAAGTTATCAATACCACAACACAATTTTTTTGATCATCATGTCTAACTTAATTTTTCAGTCAGACTTGAGTCAAACTGCTTTTGGTTAAATTGCTATTAACTTGGGGCGCCTGGGTGGTGCAGTCGGTTGAGCGTTCGACTTCAGCCAGGTCACGATCTCGCGGTCCGTGAGTTCGAGCCCCGCGTCGGGCTCTGGGCTGATGGCTCAGAGCCTGGAGCCTGTTTCCGATTCTGTGTCTCCCTCTCTCTCTACCCCTTCCCCGTTCATGCTCTGTCTCTCTCTGTCCCAAAAATAAATAAACGTTGAAAAAAAAATTTTTTTAATAAAAATAATAAAAAAATAAATTGTTATTAACTCAATTGTTTTCTGCTAGTCATATAACAATCGTTCCATTTTGAAGATTATTGGTTTTTAAATAGCTAGAAAATGTCATTTATTATGCATTCTTCATGTGAATTGAATAAAAAAACAAATTATTTCTAATCAATAGAGAAACGTAGCCTCCAGAAATATTATATCTTTTTTCTTAATTTTTTTTTAACGTTTATTTATTTTTTGACACAGAGAGAGCATGAACGGGGGAGGGTCAGCGAGAGGGAGACACAGAATCTGAAACAGGCTCCGGGCTCCGAGCTGTCAGCACAGAGAACGAGGCGGGGCTCGAACTCACAGACGGCGAGATCATGACCTGAGCTGAAGTCGGCCACTTAACCTACTGAGCCACCCAGGCGCCCCCAGAAATGTTATTTCTGCTTACAATGCCAAACTCTGGAAATGAGTTAATTGGTTTGGAAATATTATGTAATCTCTCTCTGTCCACTCTCCCGCCCTTCACCTACCCAATCTTTGACACCCACCACTAGAATAACCAAGATTCATTTGGTCTCTGTCTCACTAAAGGAGTAAGTGACTCATGAGTATATTCCATATTCACCAATGCTGGAAGGTAAAACTAGATATAGCACTTTACTGCAAGAATCTTGGAGTGACGCTGTCACATTCACCACGTGTGGTGCATTGTTTAATAAATATCCAAAACTGGGACGCCTGGTTGGCTCAGTCCATTAAGCATCCAACTCTTGATTTTGGCTCAGGTCGGGATCCCAGGGTCGTGAGATTGAGCTCCATGTTGAGCTCCGTGCTATGCATGGAGCCTACTTGGAATTCTCTCTCTCCCTCTGCCTGCCGCTCCCCCGTTCACCCAGGTGTCTGCTGTCTCTCTCGCTCTCTCTCTTTCAAAAAAAAAAAAATCCAATACTAAGTTGTTTGTATAGCTCATGTTTATAAGTATGCATATATATTGACAGATAATTTGCAGGTACAAATACTCTGTACTCTTAAATTTGTTTTGTCAATGTTCACACTCTTTAATCTTTCAGATATCCATGAAGATCAAAGCATTACATAAGTCCTTGTTTCTCTTCAAAGTTTCATTCTTTTATATTGACTGTAAACAATCAATTTTGTAACTTACAGTTCTTGTAATATCAGACTGTTCTGCTTTTCTTTCAGTTTAATACAAACATCCTAACTTGTCTGAATTTAATTAACATGACAAGCTGTCTTACAAATCTGCCTTCCTCACTGATATATGAAAAATTATTTAGGGCAAAACACAATTATTTTTAAAATCATTTATATATTCAAGTTTTATTTTTAATTTTGCTTAACACATGTACTTAGGCATGCTTTTTGTGAAAATAATTGGTTAGGAACGTGCATAATAGAGTATTATCTTTCCATATATAACAATTAAAATAGATCATGTCATACAATTCTTAACATGATCTCTATTTTGTTTTTAAAAATCTAGATAGTTCTGTATATGGACAATTTAAAAATATAGAAATATATATACCAAGAAAGTCACAGTGATCATCTTTAAAGGTAACATTAAGGAAATACTCACTTTCTATTTTTATCTTAAGAATTTTTTTTAAGTAGGCTTCATGCCCAAAGCAGAGACCATTGAGGGGCTTGAATTCATGACCCTAAGATCAAGACCTTGAGATCAAAACCTGAGTTGAGATTGAAAGTCCCAAGCTTAACTGACTGAGCCATGCAGACACCCCTGTCTTTTGACTTTTTAATAATGAATATATCTTACTGGAGATGAAGTATAAATATACCTTTTAAAAGAATTTAATATATAGAATTATATATATATAAGAATTATATATATGTAAGAATTATATATATATAATATGCACATTCTATATATAATATATGCACTTATATATACTTAAGTATGAGTATATATACATAATTGAATGTATTTTTTATTTAATAAGATAAAGTATAAATATTTATTTCAAAAAAGGATGTCATTGATGGTCTTGTAAGTTCTCATAATCTGTTCTATCATCTTTTTCTCTCTATCAAAAAAAATTTTAGGGGTGCCTGGGTGGTTGATTGAGCATCCCACTCTTGATTTTGGCCTAGATGGTGGGATTGAGACCCGCATTGGGCTCCATGCTGAACGTGGAGCCTGCTCAACATTCTCTCTGTCTCCCTCTGCCCCCTCCCGCTTGCCCTCTCTCTGTCTTTCTCTAAAAACAACAAAAAAAAATGTTTTTCAAATGTTTAAAAAATATATTTTTAATTCTGCACCAAGCTATGAGGTTTTCAAAAATATGTTCTGTGACCATAAAGAACTTCTGTAAAATTAACCTTCATCTTTCAAAGATTTGTATAAAACATCCTTTACCTTCACTCCACTCAAATAAAAGTATTTATTAAATTTTTCTGTAAGGACCATGAAATTGAATTGGGACCTGTGCTGTAAGAAATCGCCCAGAAAGTCACAGGAGACTGGCACACACCCTCTAATGAGAAAACATTTCACAAGCAACAAAAACCACGGTCAAAAATAATCAGAGAGTTGATGATGGAAAGAAACCTAAAGGAGCATAATCCAAAAAGCGGTGAGTCCTTCTTAGAAGAGAAGTAAGCCAAATTCTGGTTTCTTCCCTGACAGAATGGTGAAGAAAGAGCAGGAATCTATCATATGTTAGCATAAGAAAAAAAACTATTTAAATCCTTAATTATCTATTAATGACTACATGAGGGTTGGCATAATGAATTAGAATCCCTAGGAGCCCTGACCTGGGAGCAAGTCTGCTCCACCAACCATTTGCCTACAAACCTTCAAGGTATATGGGCTTAAATATGGGGATAAGAGAACTAAGAGACCCTCCTTGAGGCACAGATGGCCTTCCCTGAAAGAAGCAGTGCACTGAAGACTGGGACAAGCCAAGAAAAATCCTTCCAAGGCTTTTCAGGCTCTCAATGGATATAAACAATTGCTACTGAAGGCTGGTGCTGAGGCAAGAGGAAAGGAAAGAGATCTCCCCAAAGTCAGAAAGCTGAGAGTGTGAACACATAACAAAAAGTACTGTGAGCAACTTAAAAAGCTCACAGCCAGTCTCTGGAACCAAAAAAAGAACTGCGAGGGTACAGAAAATAACGGTTGCTCATATTTGCTCCTGAGTCAACACTCCAAGTATTTATAGACAGAAGTCCAGAAGGGAAGATGAAGGACACAGGACTTGCTGGTTATAAAACTTCAAAAAGTCATTGTTCTAGTTTCATAGAAGAGATGGGACCAGGAAGATCAGAAGATCAGACAAAGTACCAGAGAAGTTCCTATGTCTATTAAGAAGTCCCACTTGAGGGACGCTTGGGTGGGTCAGTCAGCCAAGCATCTGATTTCAGCTCAGGTCATGATCTCACTGAGTTCAAGTTTGGAAGTTTGAGCCCCACATCCGGCTCTGTGCTGACAGCTCAGTGCCTGGGGCCTGCTTCGGATTCTGTGTCTCCTTCTCTCTCTGCCCCTCCCCTGCATGTGCTCTCTCTCTCAAAAATAAAAATAAATATGCATTTAAAAAAAGAAAAGAAACCCCACTTGAGCTCTGGGGAACTGTTTAACCATTAGGGGGACCCCTCAGTTCACACAGGCAGTATGACTCTACTCTTAGACATCAACTTCAGTTTGGTGATCCATTCAGCCTGATTAGGCACATTAAAGGCAATACTTGGATAACACAGGGAACTTTCACTTAAGTGAAAGTCATAATTGATGTCATCATTTTAATATCAATACAGTTAAAGTTTAACACATTAATTATATCCACCTGCTATCATATATAGCTAACTAATTAGTTCACATTTCCCAGTTAGATTATAAATTCCTCATAGGCTAAGATCATGTTTTAATATTTTTCTGTGTCTCCCAAAAGATGTAAGACAGCCTAGATATATATGATTTAATTAATGAATAATCAGCTATTCTTTTTTTTTTTTTTTTTTTTGCCCAGGAAAAAGTTAATCCTCTCCATCCACCCAGGATTAGCCTGCCCATCCAACAGATCCATGACTTTGATATTAGCTCTCTGGAAGCATTAAATTAATTGTGAAATTTTTTTCCTAAGGAGAAAGGATGAATATTTGTTTTAAAAATAAAACAAAATTAAGACTATATACAGTCGGAAGAAGACAGAAATGGTAGAAGAAAGAAGAAAATGAAGAGCAGAAGCAGAGGAGAAGTAGAAGGAGAAGGAAGGGAAGAAGGGGAAGGAGAAGAAGAAGAAATGTAGAAATGGCAATTACATAAAATCAAAAATTTTTTTTGAATTTCATTTTCATCCTCTAAATTCTTACTCATAACCATTTATCTCTCCAAATGGCATTTAAAAATCAGGATAAAAGTTGGTACTATATTTATTGATTTTTTATATCAATAATCACCTCTAATTAGGGTTTTTCCTTTGAGTTTCTAAACAAAGATAAAAATTATAATTGTTTAAAAGTACTACTTCATCTTCAATCCAGTAGAGGCCATTCCATATATTGAGTAAATTTCAATAGCACATACATAGCATCTGTACATACACTTGAAGATTACATGAAATAATATACACACATAAGAACAATTAAGCACCCACTGTATATATGAGAAATGAAAATGGGCTGGGTGAGGAAAAGCTTCCAGAAGTAAGAAAACTCAACCTGGATTCATACACAAAGAGACATGTAAAGCTTGATGACTGTCTTCAGTACTTCTAGTTTTTGTGCTAATAATGTAAATGTTTTAAAACAGTATCACATAGGGGGCACCTGGGTGGCTCAGTCTGTTAAACATCTGACTCTTGGTTTCGGCTCAGGTCACGATCTCACAGTTTCATGAGTTCAAGCCCCACATCAGGCTCTGAGCTGGCGGTGCAGAGCCTGCTTGAGATTCTCTCTCTCTCCCTTGCTCTCTGCCCCTCCCTCACTTATTCTGTCTCTGTTTCTCTCAAAGTAAATAAATAAACTTAAAAAAAACCTTAAGTACGTATTATATGGAAACAGGCAATTGATAAAAAACATAAAAATATGTAATATGCTATATGTTGAGAAATACTAAGGAGAAGCATAACACAGGGAAAGTAAGTAGAAATTATGTGCAGGGGGGTTATTATTTAAATTAGGTGGTCAGAGAGAGCCTCACTAAACAGATGGTATTTGAGCTAAGATTTGGGTGATAAGGAAGGAAGCCATGCAAATATTTGGAGGAAGAGCATTCCATGTAGAAAGAACATGAGCAGCACTTCCCAGGGCAGAAAATGCCTCGTATGTTTAAGAAATAGCAAGGCGAGCTGTGCACCTAGAAGAGAGAGAGGAGAGTAACGGGAGATGAAGTCATAGAGTTGAGGGCACAGGTGGACATGGGCTTGCCCATGCTTCTAATGACTGTCTTTACTGTTAGTGAAGTGAGAACACTGGAGGATTGTTACCGGGAAAGTGCAATTATCTGTTTATGGTGGAGTAGTTCGTGGCTAGTGTGTCGCAGGGAGAACAACACCGATGTGGAGAAAGCAATTAGGAAGCCATCATTGCAATAGGTGAGATGGTGGCTTAGACAAGGGTGAGCATAGCAAGAAATGTTTGGATTCTTGACTCTATCATCAAATTGTTAACTGCTCAGTTAGGAGAAAAAGTCTGGAAAACATTAAAAATATTTTCTAAAAAAAGGTGGGGGGGGGGTGGGGAATAAATCATTTGTTTCTTAAACTCTAGCTTAGAACAATATGAAAGCTTTTAGCAACTATTTTGTTAAAGTCATTAAGATTAAATTTCATTCACAGCCCATGGTACCATGTTTGAAACAGAGAAGATGCTCAAAAATATATCCTGAATTGAACTGAATTGAATCAAGAAATTATCAGAGAAAAAGAATGAATTCCAGTCTTATGCCTGCAGCTGGCTTAAGCCTGAATATCAGAAAGAAAATGTTCAGAATTTCTCCCTATTTTTCTACTGTCTTGTTCAAGTTCCCAGCCAGACTTATTCCAAGTGTGGCCCCCTGGACCAGAGCATCAGCACAAGTGAGAGCTTGTTGGCTATGCAAACCTTAGGTGCCATTTGCAGACATCCTGGACCAGCATCTTGGGAGGTAGCCCAAGAATCTGTGTTTTAACAACCTTGCAGGTGATTCTTAGGAACGCTGAAGTTTAAGAAGAACAGTTCACAACTATCCTCAAAATCAAATTCAGTTACTTATTACTACCCAGAATAGGATCCTAGACTCAAAACCAGAGTTTTTATTAAGGTATTTTTAAATCCAAAGATCACTAAATAATTTATATATAATATAATCATGCAATTTATAAATACACATATGTGTATGTGTATGAGTGTATAATCACCCCAGGTATACTTTCAGACTGGCCGTCACCTGACAGCCTTGGTTAGCAAAGCTATATCTATGACACTTGTTCTTCTAGGACTTTTTGAGCCATCCCAGATACCCTGCACTCTAAGAATGACTTCAAGAAGCAAAAGACAGAAGCAGCCCTATTGGGAAAGCCTTGCTTTTTATCTCTTTCTAAGCAAGCTATTATACAAAGTGAAACAATATAAACAAGATTTGTTCATTTGCTTATTTGATTGTTTTAACCAGGAAAGATGATCGTTTATAAAGGCTTTGCTTCTCAGCTCTTGGATGTTCAGAGTAATGAAGTGGAGAGGTTGTATGCAGGCTTTGGGAGCTGACAGATCCTAGTTCGAATCCTGGTTCTGCTTATTCTAGCCACGCAAACTCGGTCAAGTTACCTAATCTCTCTGAGTCTCATTCCTCATCTAAAAAGTAAGCTGGAGGGTAGTCTCTGTGGTGCAATTGCAATTGGCTAGCGAATTGGGCTGTGAACTGAAATGCTGGTGGTTCAATCCCACCCGTGTAAGTCTGGAATTATGCAGTCTTGGGGCAAATGGCTGGCTCAGTCGGTTGAGCATCAGACTCTTGATTTCGGTTCAGGTCATGATCTCAAGGTGCTGGGATGAGCCCTGCCTCAGGCTCCACACTGGGCATGGATCCTGCTTCAGATTCTCTCTCTCCCTCTGCCCCTCCCCTGCTCTTGGTCTCTCTCTCTCTCTCTCTCTAAAGTAAACAAACAAACAAATAATAAGAAGTAAACAAGACACTATGGTAATAGATTGGTGTGTGACACAAATGAAGTACTCAACAAATTTGCATTCCCTTCTTCTATCTCTAATCTGTCAGTAATTTTTATTTCCAGACCTTTTCCCTACATGCTAGAACTGATGTAAAAAATAACCTTTCCTCCACCCACCCACAATGTGATGCATTGAGGAAATACTGATTTGGGGAAATGTGTAGCTTAAATGTCTTTAATGCTGGATTTCCAGATTCTCTTCCCCCAGAACCACCCATGGGGAAAAGGAAGAGAAACCACTTCCCACAGCTGGGGCTTTCCTCATTTCCAAAGCTGCAGAATAATCACAATTCCCAAAGGAAGCATGCCAGGCTTGGAGGCTCTCTTTTCTACCAGGAGAGCATTTAATAGTTCTTTCAACAGGACAGGCCTTCAGCCATTCTCCATATTATTTGTCTGTAACCTATTACTTTTAAGTAAAATCTTACCGTTTTACAAAATAAAGAACATTAATCTTCTACACTCCATATTCCTACTTTCTCAATTTGTATTTTGCTTGAATGATAAGAATGGAGGAGGTAGAGGGAACAACTCTACTTCTTAATGGTTAGTCTAGAAAGAGCCACTTGCAATAGCATTTTCTCTGAACAGAATTCATCATTGTGCTGTCAGGATCAACTTTCTTATCTGAACTTGAGAAATCTGCTTTTTTGTCTCCCTATCTTAGAACACTGTGAATGGGAAAGCTGACAACGGTCAAACGTGGCCACAGAGTTGATGTGTGGGAGGGTGAATCTAACAATTAACTGCCAAAATTCATTTTTTTAAGTCTCTTTGACCCTGTTTACAATAAGCTTCTACAGTTCTCTAGTTTGTGACCATATCAGGCTTGTAAAGTGAAGAATTATAGAAATTATAGGAGTAAAAAAAATTAGTTCAAAAGTTTTGTGATACCCATACTGTGTGAGAAATACTCTTGTTTGAATAGTAAAATATTTTAGATCTCTAGTTCAGTTAACACACATATTTTCCAAAAGGAAAAAGAAGTCTGTATATATGTATGTGTGTTGGTGGGTGGGTGGAGGGCACAGGGGTGGTTTTGCATTGATCATGGGGCTTCAATAGATTTAAGAAATGACGAAGAAGAAGAAGAAGAAGAAGAAGAAGAAGAAGGGGAAGGAGAAGGTGGAGGAGGAGGAGGAGAAGGAGAAGGAGAAAGGGAAGAAGAAATATAGCTAACTTCATTTTACTTTCAGGCTAAATGAAATACAAAAATAAAGCCATATGCATTTCTCTCTAAGCATTAACATACAGGCACAGAGGTGAAGTATTATCAAATTTGATGCTATCTAATTTTAAATTATTTAAAGTTATAGAAAAAGTTCATTTTCTTGATATTTGTCCTTTATAAATTTTAAGAACTCTTCTTACATTATAGGACAAAAAAATAGAAGCAGGTGATGACAACAAGAGGCCTCTAGTTTTTGAATTTATTCTGTACAGGCTGCTTTCAGTATAAAGTAAGCTGCTGACTGCCACTCCCAGACTGCTCCTTCCTAACATCCTCAAGGCAGGGAGCTTGGCTCTTGGGCTGGTTCAGACCCTTCTCAATATGGAAGTACGACCACACACTGGACATCAAACCAATTAAAGTAATCTTTTCTACTTGCCTTTTTCTTCCCATTTCATCCCAGAGCCTATCATCAATTCAAGTTTATTCATTATCATGAAATACGAAACTTTTTTTTTCTGTTTCTGAGTATTTTTATTAACCACTAATAATTAATTCACTTGGCTATGTGGCTGCCAGAATAAAATAAAATATATGTTTTGTGATTCCCAAAATAGGCTAAATGATAGGGTTGAGCTGGTGTTATTTGAGTTAATTTTATTGGGCAACAGTTTGGGCTTGATCAGCTTACAGAGATTTTTTTTTGTTTTTCCAGGATTCCCCAAGACATTTCTGGTTTCCAAGAACAGAAAAGTTTGTTATTTCAGTCTGTGTTAGCACCTTGGAAACAAAAAGAGATTTGTTATATTACTCTTCACAAATACATTTAGTAACCACCATGCCAAGATTTACATTAGATTTTCTTTGTTATGGTAATTCCTTCTGATATACATATGAACGAGGTTGATTCCTGACAATGACTATGAAACAGTAACCATATTACTTAAGTAAGCTATGCTCCCAACTCAATTCAAAGGGGATATGTCTACAGATAGATCCACTCTTGTAGATACATACATATGGCTATAAGTGAACATTTTACTATCTATAAAGAAAAGAACTCATATTTTATTGCTATAAACTTTTTCAATCTTTAAGTGTTTAAGGTTGTGAATTCACTCAAATATGCAAATATAATGATATTTTAAGGCAATCAAAAAGGGATGGGATTTCTATTTATTGTCTATTATGTACCTGGTTTCATGCCAGGTGCTTTATATCTGTCATATCATTTAAGATTTCACAGCATTCTAAATCTAACCATATAATTCAAAGTTGGTGTAAAGCTCTTACATCACCAATCCAATTTTCTAAGAAAAGGCACCCAAATCAACAGGGCCAGTTGGAAGCAACCAAAGTTTAAGATCAAGGAAACCAGGACACGTTTTTTGCCTCTACAGTGTGCTCTTGAACTCCAAATCCTTGTTTTTTACCCATATCATGGAGATAATACAACTACCTCATGATACGTTAGTGACGATTAAAAGAGACGATGCGGGGCGCCTGGGTGGCTCAGTCGGTTGAGCGTCCGACTTCGGCCTGGGTCATGATCTCGCAGTCTGTGAATTCGAGCCCTGCGTCAGGCTCTGGGCTGATGGCTCGGAGCCTGGAGCCTGTTTCGGATTCTGTGTCTCCCTCTCTCTCTGCCCCTCCCCCGTTCATGCTCTGTCTCTCTCTGTCTCAAGAATAAATAAACATTAAAAAAAAAATTAAAAAATAAAAATTAAAAAAAATAAAAGAGACGATGCAATTGGGGCGTGTGGGTGGCTCAGTCCGTTGAGCGTCCTACTTCAGCTCATGTCTCACGGTTTGTGGGTTCAAGCCCCACATCGGTCTCTGTGCTGACAGCTCAGAGCCTGGAGCCTACTTTGGATTCTGGGTCTCCCTCTCTCTCTGCCCCTCCCCTGCTGGCATTCTGTGTGTCTCTCTCTCAAAAATAAACAAACATTAAACAATTAAAAAAAAAGATACAATGCAAAAAAGTAGCTGGGAAATAGGACTAGATGTCAGTTTGCTTCCTCTAAGTTCTACTTCTTTCTCTCCCTACACGTGTTGTACTCCACTTCCATTGGATAGTTAACTAAAGTATCAGAAAATGTAAAACCGAGAGCAGCTTTAGTGACCACCAAGTGACATCATTTAACAAATGAAGAGAATAAGTTCCAGAATGTGTCAAGACGTAGACACAGCTAAGCAGGGACAAATTTTGTTTACAAAAAGTTCTTAATTCAATGTCTTTTCCATTATACCTACCTAAAGTACATAACTTACTTAAAAATCAGCTGATGTGTTACCGTCTATGCCCCCCTCCCATCCTAACTTAATCAGTACTTCTGAAACGCCCACGTGTGATGCCAACTCCAATTGTATAGCTCTACGTGTCTCAAACATACATATACAGTGACTGACCGCAATAGTGTCCGTGTGTCCTGTTTGTGAGTGGCAGCCGTTCAGAGACAAGTATGGCTGTGCAGAAGTCCTCGCTGTTGCTCGATACTTTTCAAGAATAGACATACGTGTCAATAATGATGTAAGTTTTTCTATTTTTTAAAACGTAAGAAGGCTAAACAAACCTGTTTGTGCTTTCTATAATAACGCGTAAAGTGAAGAAACAAGCATTCATAGCATTCCATACAGCTTACTGTACAAGGTCTGCACTCAGTAAAGGAATTAGAGGAGAATAAACAATTCTTTTCCTCCTACTTCCTCTTTCCACTTGCTTTCATTTTGAATTGGGTAAAAAGTGAGCTTTAATGACCGTTCTATCATATTTCCCTTATGTACTCTGAAGTTCACAGCTCACAAACAGGAGCTTGGCAAACATTTGTGAATTGATTCACTGCCTGTGGGGCTGCTATCAATTTCTTCCACCTCCTATGGACACTAACTCTATCCCTTTATTCCTTCCTCGAACATTTATCCGATAAACATTCACTGAACACCTGCAATTTTTCAGGCCCTGTGCTGGAGATGAGAAAGAAATA
Organism: Felis catus; assembly: GCF_018350175.1. Classification (NCBI taxonomy): domain Eukaryota; kingdom Metazoa; phylum Chordata; class Mammalia; order Carnivora; family Felidae; genus Felis; species Felis catus. The sequence goes on along the minus strand of NC_058384.1, from coordinate 48,385,279 downwards.
AGAAACAATTCCTCCCTTCCAAGAACTCCAAGTCTAAAGTAAGGAAGTGGATATGTAACAAAGTAACTCTTTTTGATGGTATATAAAAGTGATATAGGAGATGATCCCCTTTAAAGTGGCATTCTTTACTCACTACCCACCACATCCACATTGCCACAAAAGAGCACAGAAGTTTAAAAAAAAAGTGCAGCTGTCACCAATGATTAACACAATGGCGAGACATGGTGTATGAGAACGGATATAGGTGGTTTTATAAGGACCATGTGGTTGTGTGGGACACGCATGCTGAACACAGACTGCAGACACTGCCCAAAACTTCCTTTTGCAGGGTGCGGATGTAACCGAGCCTTGCGTGGAAGTCTTCGCTTCCGGAATAGGAAGATTGACTAACCAGTGAAGCTCTATATTACTCATTTCAGCAGTCATTTGCTTTTCTTGATGCAGCACATAAAACTTGTACAAGATACAGCAAAGGAACTTAGTCAGGTCACCCACATTAATTTAGGACATGTTTCTGTTGACTGATTATACAGACTCTACCTGTTAAAGTTTATAACAAAGTCAAAGATGTTGGGCTCAAACGGAATCTCAGATCTAAAATTACAATCTTATGGCCGGTGGGGGAAAATGATTCAGCAATTTTTTATTTAAATTAAACTTCCAAAATGATTATAGAAGAAATTATATTCTGAATACCTGCTATTTGCTTGGCACTCTCGTAGATGCTGTAGAGATAAAAAGACATGTAAAATATGCTTCTGATGCTCAGGAATTTGCAATCCAATTGGGGGAAGAAACTTTAAGTGCAAAAAGGAACAGCCAAACAAGGCAACACGCAATATATTGCTAAATGACTGATGTTGGTAATCAGAGATATGTACACAGTTAGATAACAGTATCTTTGAGGTAAAGCAATCTAGAGAGAAATTGTACTTGGTGTGAGCTTTGGAAAGGATAAAATGGAAGAATGAGGTGTTGTAAGAGAAAACCGGAAGTGGAACAAAGGCACAGAGTAGGAAAACTCTAGGGAAGTTAAGGAAATAGGGGTTGGATTCATTTGGCTGTGCAGAGATAGCCTGGGAGAAGAGTGGAGCCAGGGCTGAGAATGTAGGTTGAAATCAGAACATAAATGCAAACCCAAGGAGTTCAAGCCCCCTTCCATGGTAATGCTGAGCCATTGAATTTTTTTTTCATCAGCGAAGTGATGTAATAAACCTGGAAATTATGTTTAGGGTAAAAACCAGGAGTCCAAGTTAAGACCAGGTATATTAGGAGAAGCGTGAGAGCCCCATTTGGTTCATAATATGGCATTTTTTCAAGTGAATATATTCTTTAAGTCATATTTTCAGTATGTATTTAGTAAGCTGTGAAGAAACTTTCTATTAGGGTAGAGTATATGCCACTTAATATTAAAAATAGATTTGTTACATTTACTGAGTAGAATATCTTCACTGCTTTGGAATTTTCTGGTTTTCAAATCAACAATTGTTTCTCATATTTCAGAATTCATGTTTTACTGTGTTTCCCTCTGTGATTCTTTGTAACATTCTTGGCATGGGTTTAAATATGTAGGCAATAAAGCCCATCTTGTACCCCATTAAATAGTGCTATATGGTGCTTTATATTCAGAATCAGTGCACTGAACTGCCTACCCAGAGTGACTCTCAGCTGACTGGCTTCAGAGCTAGTGGGGTGGCTTTTTTTGCACTGGGCCATTTCCTGTGTATAATTCATCAAAATACCAAACCAAGGTGGATCAATGTGAGGACAAGTTTGTTCAATATCCATGCTTGGAACTGGCTCTTTCGGCAGGAGTAAAACCAAGATTCATTCTGCCAATTGGAGAAACTGAAAATTGGAGAACTCAGTGACCTGACACTTCATTTTGTTTGTTTTTATTTTTGACAGAGAGTGGAGGAGGGGCAGAGAGAGAGGGAGACACAGAATCTGAAACAGGCTCCAGGCTCTGAGCTGTCAGCACAGAGCCCGAAGTGGGGCTTGAACTCATGCAGGATCATGACCCGAGCCGAAGTTGGAGACTTAACTGACTGAGCCACCCAGGCGCCCTGACACTTCATTTTGATTTATTACATAGATACTGCAACATCACATAGATAGGTAGCCAGGTAGCTACCTGACTAGTTTATGATTAAGATCAACCAAACTTTCCCTCTTAACTGTATGATTTCATAAAGTCAGTTTTATAGCTCTAAAATGATTGCCATACATCTAGTCAGAAACCAGGTGGGGCCATGCACCAGAGTTCATATTTGCATGATCACAGACCCTAATTCACCCAGGGACAGGGTTAAATTTGAGTGTATGTCATCTTTTCTGAACTGGTCCAGAACTTCATAAGTTTGCTCTGGAGTAATTTCTTCAATTCTTACTCTTACCTGCTAAAAAAGTGGGTCTTTTATATGGTGCTTTATATTCAGAATCAGTGTGCTGAACTGGGATCAGAATACTCTTTCTTGGATTTAATATTAAATCACATGGATGCATCACATGAAATTTATTTGGCTATAAAATTCAACCTTTAACCATCGGAAGAGAAATGAAATCCATATGTAATAAGGTAACATTAGTTTGTAGTATTGCTTTTCAATCTTGTTTTTAATGTAGACTACTGTAGTAGATCAAAGACCTTAAAAGACCCCTACTCATTTCTTCATGACCATGCCAAACAAAAAATTTTCTTTTTTTTTATTTTTAATTTTTTTTTAATTTTTTTTCAACGTTTTTTATTTATTTTTGGGACAGAGAGAGACAGAGCATGAACGGGGGAGGGGCAGAGAGAGAGGGAGACACAGAATCGGAAACAGGCTCCAGGCTCCGAGCCATCAGCCCAGAGCCTGACATGGGGCTCGAACTCACGGACCGAAGATCGTGACCTGGCTGAAGTCGGACGCTTAACCGACTGCACCACCCAGGCGCCCCCAAAAAATTTTCTAAAAAATAACATTTACAAAACAAAACTCTAAACAGAAAGACTAATAGAGGCTTTGGTAACATTGTGTTTTGTTAAATATTTTAATCAAGAATTCTTATTCGAGGCCATATAATATACAGAAATTATCATAACTAGAAAGTTTAGTTCCCTTAGAGATGTTCACAAATGACCTAGAAAACTACTCTGTTTCAAAACTCATCACAGTGCATGCATAGAGTATTGTGATAAACAAGTTGACAGAGGTTAACAATTTCGTCTGAATGTTGTTCTGTCGGTTGTGAAGAATGAATCAATTATTTTGTTCACATACACCAGAGGTGAATATGAGAAACCCACACCACTACATATCTAGCGTAGACTTGGGGTAGTGTCAGTAAGAAGTACTTCTCACAGCCTGCTAGTTAATAGAAACATTAATTCTATTTGAGTATGTCCTCTCATTCTGCTCTACTTTTCTAACCAACGGTTAAACTCTGCCCACATGATCCTAGGTATATAGGAGAAGGAAAGCAGAAAGAGTCTCCCTTCACTGATTTGTCCGCGAGTCAACAGAAGCACCACACTGTGCAGCCTACTGTCAGCAGCACCAAAATGCATAATGTAGACACAACGTATACATTATGGATTTTCCCAGCGCATGGTTCCAGAAATGTGGAGTTTGTGAGATAATGATCCTGAGAATGCTTTCCTTGATTCTAGAGAAATAGAGACTATCCTGCAATAGCAGGGTTGATTACCCTAAATCAACCTAAATGGTTGATTACCCATTCTAAATAGAATGTACTATAAAAGAGCTCACACTGGATTTGGAGAGAGAAAATGTGAGACACTGCCACTTGCTACTTGTAATTGACTCTGTTAAGCGTTTGACTCTTGATTTCGGCTCAGGTCATGATCTCACAGTTCATGAAATCGAGCCCCGAGTCAGGCTCTGCACTGACAGCACACTTTCTCTCTCACTCTCTCTCTCTCAAAATAAAAATAAACTTAAAAAAAAGGATAATGATGTCTACCTTATCAACAGAGTAAGCAAATAAAAGAGCATGCACCAAAACAAACTACACAACAACATGCATTCTCAAAAGCTTTGGTTTTCATAATCGATGTTTAAAAAAAGTTATCCATATAACCTATGGATGGCCAAATGGATCACTCATTCATTCCTTTATCTATTTCTTAAATGTTGCCAAAACCTACAAGATGCTAATGGTATTACACATTGCATGTAAGTTACTGATTAAATAAACAAAGTTAGACAGACAATAAGTGACTACACACACACACACACACACACACATTTGTGTAGGTGTATTGTGTGTATATGTATTTACAAAAATTACGTCTGCAGTAAGTGCTGCAACATAGTGAGGGCTGAGAAAAGGACCAGGTTCTTAAAGTGTTTAAAGAAGTTAGGGAAAGTCTCTGAGGAAGTGACATTTCGGAGAAGATTTGAAAGACATTTGAAAGAGAAGAAAGAGTGAAGAAAGCAAATGGGGGTGGGAGTGAAGAGGTGTATTAACTGTGCGAATGGGTGACTTTGCACTGACGAACATTTTGAACTTTACCACTTCAGAAGCAATATTCAACAGCATGTGTAACTAAGAGAGCCAGTAATTATTACAGGAAACAAAATTAAATCACATCTCTTGAATTTCTTTGCTCTTTCTTCTATTTACTCCCCAGGCATCAGTAATCACTTGGTATGTGTCTTTTGAGCTCTTACTGATGACTCTAGTGTTTTCCAAAGTATAATCATTATCCCAGAGAGAACTGGTTTTAAAAAAGATATGTTCTGGGGCGCCTGGGTGGCTCAGTCAGTTAAGCATCTGACTCTTGATTTCGGCTCAGGTCTTGATCTCATGGTACCTGAGATGGAGCCCTGAGTCGAGCTTCAGGCGACAGCATGGAGCCTGCTTGGGATTCTCTCTCTCTCTCTCTCTCTCTCTCTCTCTCTCTCTCTTTCTCTCTCTCTCTCTGCACCTCCCCTGTGTGCATTTGTGCGCACTCGCACACGTGTGCATGCACTCAGTCCCTCTCTGGCCTTCCCCTGCTTGAGCTCGCACATGCACTCTCTCTCTCTCTCAAAATAAACTTTAAAAAAATATATATGTTCCGGGGCTCCACCCTGGAATTACTAAATCACAGCACCTTGGAGAGGAGTCCTGGAATGTGCATTTGTAATGATTTTCTCAGGTGACTTTCGTGGGCAATAGAATGTGAAAACTGCTGGACCTGGCACGAAAGTATTGCACACAATATCAAAACGGACATTTGTGTTCCCTGACACAAAGACCTCACAACATCTTCAACAGACAACCTGGGAAACAGAGGGGCACAGAACAAAACACAAGCAGACAGAGCACAGGAGTCAGGACTGCATCTGAAACCCCACTGGAAAAACTGATGCAGAAAAGGTGATCTGAGTCACTGCAAACTCATAATCTAAAAATTCTGCCTATCTCTTGAGACCCTGTTCTCCCATTTCTGTAAAACATAAATAAGCCTTTACTTACAAAATGAGAATTGTTTACCTTTAAGGCAGCTCTTGCCATAGAAAGGAGGTATGCTACATCCCGTACCAGGAAAGGTTTCGGTCTAGCATTTATTTATTTATTTATTTATTTATTTATTTATTTATTTATTTATTTAGATTCTTTTAATGTTTATTTATTTTTGAGAGAGAGAGAGAGAGAGAGAGAGAGAGAGAGGAGCAGAGACAGGGAGAGACATAGAATCTGAAGCAAATTCCAGGCTCCAAACTGTCAGCACAGACCCCGATGCAGAGCTTGAACTCACAAACTAAGGTGAGATCATGACCTGAACCAAAGTTGGACACTCAATGACTGAGACACCCAGGCACCCTTATTTATTTTTATTTTAGTAATCTCTGCACCCAGAGTGGGGCTCAAACTCATGACCCAGAGATCAAGAGTCACATGCTCTTCTGACTGAGCCAGCCAGGCACCCCTTTGGTTCAGTATTAAACCACATTACTGGGGCGCCTGGGTGGCGCAGTCGGTTGAGCTTCCGACTTCAGCCAGGTCACGATCTCGCCGTCCGTGAGTTCGAGCCCCGCGTCAGGCTCTGGGCTGATGGCTCAGAGCCTGGAGCCTGTTTCTGATTCTGTGTCTCCTTCTCTCTCTGCCCCTCCCCCGCTCATGCTCTGTCTCGCTCTGTCCCAAAAATAAATAAAAACGTTGAAAAAAAAATTAAAAAAAATAAAATTAAATAAACCACATTACTGAACTACCATTATTTAGCCCTGTTTCCCAAATTGATGCCCGGACTGAGGTACTTTGCTAAGGAGATTTTTTACCTGGATGTTTCTTTCTTGTTTTAATCTGCAAGGTCAGTTTGCACTTGGTTTGGATTTTTAATCCACTTGGAGTGGATTTTATGATCTCTGAGAACTACAATACTCTACTGTAGTTCTACAATACTCTTGCTGACTTGACTTCAGGTCTTCAATTAATAATACTTTTCTAATGTTATATTATAAAAGTAATCAATATTGGCAAAAGAGATATTTATAATAAGTGCAGAATTGAAGAGAAGACACCCTACCCTTACTGCCTGCCCTCTTTCTCCATATTCTACTCTTGGCCCTCTAAATAATTCAATATCCCAGGATTGTTTTTAATTTTTTTAATGTTTATTTATTTTTGAGAGAGTGGGAGACACAGAGTGTGAGCAGGGGAGGAGCAGAGAGAGAGGGAGACACAGAATCCAAAGCAGGCTCCAGGCTGAGAGCTGTCAGCACAGAGCCCAACATGGGGCTCGAACCCATGAACTGTGAGATCATGAGCTGAGTGGAAGATGGACGCTTAACTGACTGAGCCACCCAGGCATCTCCGATAGCCCAGGATTTTGAGGCACTCTCCTAAGGCATGTTTCCAACTGTCCTTCTGCTGCTGATTGTTCAGGTAAGCTGCTAGGTAGGCATGCCAATACCAACTTCCATCACTACCAACATATGTCCAATACCAAAGAGTATGAATGAATTCTTGAATACAGAGACTTGCTACTCTACCTCAGAAAGGTTTTCAGCAGCTAGTTTATTAGTCATTGAGATATATAGCATGCAACTACAAACATCATCATTTTTATGATTTTATGCCTTTTCTTGTTTCTCCAAAAGTCAGGAATGCCATAATCTCTCATGCTAATCTGTTAAGAGCCAATAGAAAGTATACTTCTATGGCCTTAACAAAAGATCATTCCTGTTCCTGCCAATATTTATCAGACTATGTGCTGGTTAGCTGTATATGTGCATCTGTTTATCTAGCACTTATGTTGTCAGGAGGTTAGACATAGACTTTGAATTCAGAGAGTCTGGGATCCATCATTTACTTCCTGTGTGTCTTTAATAAAACTACTTAAACATGGTTAGTATTAGAATTTTCTTCTATATAATGTCATTAGTAATATCTACTAGGGTGCCTGGGTGGCTTAGTTGGTTGAGCATCTGACTCTTGGTTTTGGCTCAGGTCATGATCTTGCAGTTTCATGGGTTCAAGCCCCACATCAGGCTCTGCACTGGCAGTGTGAAGCCTGCTTGGGACTCTCTCTCTCTCTCTCTCTCTCTCTCTCTCTCCCTCTCTGCCCCTCCGCCACTTGCAGTGTCTCTCTCTCAAAATAAATAAATAAACTTTAAAAAAAAAGTAATATCTACTTAATGGGCTTGTTAGGAAAATTGAGAAAATTAACAAAGAAGGTCTCATACATGCTAAGCACAGATTAAGTGCTCAAAATATCAGCTGAGCTGGTTAATCAGAATGACCAGTTGCCGCTGGCATTGTCACTTCTGGCAGAACTGGTGCCCACAGCAGTGGCTGCTTTTTTTATCATGTACCGAAAAGAGCTCTCATTTCTCAAAATTCCATCCCAGAAAAAAAAAAAAATGACACTGTGTGTTCTGATTTCAGTGGCCTGAAAGCTCCCATATAAAAATACAACATGAGCTATAAACCCCCAAATCCTCAAAGTCGTTCTACCAACTACCAACTAAAACACAGAATTTTCCCAATTCCTCTCCTGTATTCCACACAGTTAGTGAGAAGGTGCTGGTAAAAATAGTAGTTCCCCCTAAACACAAATTCGTTGACCTTCTGCCCTTTCTAAATGTGTTTCCCTCTTCTACATTTGAAGAACTATAATATTTCATCTTTCCCACTGAATAATCAGTGACTACGTAGGCAAGCCATTATCTGAAATCATGGGAAAGAAAAAAGAACATTCCCTAGGAAATATTACCCACATCACTAATTTAGCTGGAACACTGTTGATTCACTAAGAGACCTATCTACCTCTACTAGAGAAACTGGTACTTCTGAAACACTAAGAGCCCAAGTAACAAGCACATAGCTGGAACAACACTGGCAAGTGGTCATAATAAAAAGTTTGAAATAAAATACTATTAGGATATTACTGTGGAAAGACAAATTGAATTTGCTTTTCAAAAGTTAGCCTACAATTTTTAACACATAGACCACAGAGAGTGAGCCGGAAAAAAATGTTTGGAAGTGTGACAATAAACTGCCTAAAATTTGAATTTTGAGAAATGACATGAGAGCAAGAAGCCCTAACATTTAGTTAAGAAAGAAAAAGAAAAAGAAATAATGTTGCAACTTAGATGAACATAGGACTTTGACTACTGAGAAAGACAGGAAAATATTAACAGATAATGGAGAATAGGGATGCAAAAAAAGGGAATCTTTTAGAAACTTAACCATATTACCACACCTTGATAACGATCCAAGGATCTTCACATTTCAAATTCCAGGAGTTGTTTGTCATTCCTTTGCTTACTTGATCTATCAGCTGCATTTAACACATATAGACCTCCTCCTCATGAAAATATCTACTTTCCTCACTTCGTTCCATGAGATCTCACTTCCCACTCCTCTGACTCTTTACTGGATCACCCCCTTCTTCCCAATTTCTCAATATTGAGGTTCTTCTCTATCTGCACTTTGTAGGTGCTCTCACCAAGTCCCGCTTATGTACTAATGTCCTCCACGTTTCTATCTCCAGCCCTCACTTCTCTCCTTCAGTCCAGACTCCTGCATCCAACTCTGTTCAATCTCTTCTCCTGGATACCTAATGGGGCCTTGATGATAAATTTAAATTTAAATGATAAATTTAACATTTATCAAACTGAACAGTTGATCTTCCACCCACCTACCCAAACCTATTCCTCCTTCCAAAGCCTTCTGCATGTCACTTAGAGCCACCGTCATTCACCTGTTGCTCAGCCAAAAGCCTTAAAGTTTATCCATGACTCCTCTCTTTCTCTCACATCCTACATCAAACTCCTTCATAAATCCCTGACAACTCTATGTCCATTTAGTATCGTGAAGCAAGCTGTGTCTTATCACCTCCTTTTGTCTAGCATTCTTCACTTTTTATATTTTCTATTTTTTTAATGTTTATATATTTATTTTGAGAGAGAGAGCATGAGTATGAGAGGGGCAGAGAGAGAGGGAGAGAGAGAATCCCAACCAAGCTCCACATTGTCAGTGCCTTGTCCTCCACTTTTTAAAATCACATGGCTCGTATGTCACTATTAAGCATTATATTGTTAATTTCTATATTTGCTTATGGTCTGCACTACCATTCCCACTAGAATGTAGGCTCCATGAGGGCAGGAAATTGTCTGTTTTGTTTTCTGCTACACTTCTAGTATTTAGAACAATTTCCAAAACATGATGGGAACTAATAAACAGTTTTTGAATAAAACAAATTACTAATTGAACATGTATAAATTATTTATTTAGTCATTTACAAGTGACTTATAATATGGATGTAGTCAATCTCAATGAAATCTCTTGATTTTATAAAATCTCGAGCAGAATTCCCTACACACCTGGCTGGTGATAATGGACAGGGTTCTGGAGTCCACTTCTGTTTGTATGAGCAACATATCACTTACATACAAATGCAAATGTAACTTACATCAATAGTAACTAAACATGAACTCTAACCAGCTCATTTTGAACTATAAATTAATAAAATATTTCCTATAAATATGAAGGTATCACTTACATACAAATGCAAATGTAACTTACATCAATAGTAACTAAACATGAACTCTAACCAGCTCATTTTGAACTATAAATTAATAAAATATTTCCTATAAATATGAAGGTACACAGACAAAGAAACCACACAAGGAAAAAACAAGTGGTTAGTATTCACACATGTGGTTATCAGCCTGGGATCACAAAACCAAGATAAGAAAAGATTAAGGCCAAATCCTTTGATTCACCTCCACATGACCAACCTACACAGTTTCCACAGAAAACAGAAAACTTACTGGAGGCACCTATTGTCTTTCCTCTAGTGTTTTCATTGGATGATATGAGGTCTGCTCACTAAACTTTTCAGTGAATAGGTCCTGGAAGAAACACTTTGGGGGATTTGCTGAATGACAACATAATGAATCCATTCTTCCTCACATACCTTAAAAGGAGTGTAAGTGTCTTAAAAAAAAAAAGTCATCCATAAATATCAAGTTAGTTGTCCTTAAAAATTCCAGGAACTAAAAGATTCTCACCATTAGTCACTTTCCCAGGAGCTCTACGCCATTTACTTCTGGTCAAAGATCAGGAGAGTCATGGAGGGAAGGCAGGTGCTCAGCTTCAAAGACAAATCCTGGGGATTTCTCAAGGACAATCCCCTTCTCTTGAGCAGTTTCAAGTACATTTAAAAAGTAGGCACATGCGCAAAGATACACACACACACACACACACACACACACATTTAGAATCATGCTAACTTGGATATACCACAAGAGATTACAGGAAACACATGTATCATTCATGCATTCCCCTAAGTTTTTTCTTTTTGATTTATCATTTTCATGTTTTTGGAAAGGATAATTAAACTAAATATCTGAAAATTTGAGTGTTTGCACATATGGGAAAGATTTAATCATAGAAAAACAGGTTGTTAAGTTACAACAAGGATTTTTCCTTTTTCCTTTATCTTTCATTCATATTTCACACTCTGAGGGAGAGCAAAGTCAGAATGTCCTCCTCTTCAACATGGGCTCTTTGGGTGCCCAATACCAAAGAGTTGCTACTGGCCCAGGCAAACTCTTAAGCTGAAAATATCTATAATAAAATAATTATTAAACAACCACAAGGCCACTTTTTACTTACTTAAAAAATATTTATTGAACACCTACTTACTTAAAAAATATTTATTGAACACCTACTCATGCAGGCACCAGGGGAACAGCAATAGACAAAAAGACAAAAATACTTGTTCTTGTAGTAATTATATTCTAGTATTAGCAAACAATTTTAAAAAGTAACAAGTAGATATATAGAATGTTAGGTGATTATAACTGCTGTAGATGAGAAAAAAGGAGGGAAGGAAAATAAAGTGTTTTGAACAGTCACAATATAAATATCATAGTCAGGCAAGACTTCATTGAGAAACCAAGATATAAACAAAATTTAAAAGAAGTAAGGGGTGGGGTGCCTGGGTGGCTCAGTTGGTTGAGTGACCAGCTTCAGCTCAGGTCATGATCTCATGGTTTGTGAGTTCGAGCCCTATGTCGGGCTCTGTGTTCACAGTTCAGAGCCTGGAGCCTGTTTCAGATTCTGTGTCTCCCTCTCTCTCTGCTCCTCCCCTGCTCATGCTCTCTCTCTCTCTCTCTCTCTCTCTCTCTCTCTCTCTCTCAAAACTAAATAAACATTAAAAAAAAATTTTAAAGAAGTAAGGGACCAAGTCATCCAGATATTCAAGAAATATTATTCTAAGTGGGGAAAACAATAGTCAAGGAAGAAATGTCAGTGGAATGAAGTATTCAAGAAGGACATAAAGTTAGAGACATTATAGAAGGTCGGACTGCTTACAGCCCTGTAGGGCATCATAGTGACTGGCTTTGCTATGAGTAAAATACAAAGTCAGTGGAGGATTTTGAGCAGAAGAGTAAATAATCAGCTTTTTAAAATTCTCATTCTGACTGTTATATTGAGAATAGACTAAAGGTGAGAGATGAGATGGGGGAGAAAAAAGGAAGCTTGGATAAGAGGCTATTGATATAATACAAGTACAGGGAAATGAAAGCTTACACCAGGTTAGTAGCAGTGGAATTGATATGAAGGAATCAGATTCTGAATATTTTAAAGACAAAGCTGACAGGATGTACTACAGACTTGATATGAGTGGTATGGAGATTTACTCTAAAGATTGTCTCTAAAGGAGCACCTACAAAATGGAATTTTTATATGCCATGGAAAGCAAAAGGAATTTGAAAAACATAAGGTAAGAGTGATGGGAAATATGGACATCCTAATTTTGAAACACCAATTAAACATTCAAGTTAAAGGGAAGATATTCAGGGAAAGATGGAAATTTAGGAGATGTACAACATATGAATGGCATTAAAACCATAAGGATGAATGAGATGACTCAAGAATTAAATCAGAACAGAATAGATTTGAGGACCCCTCCAAACTTAAGAAGTCAGGAGATGAAGAGGAACCAGCAATGGGAAATGAAAAGAAATGGCCAGTGAAGTAAAAGGAAAACCAGACTCGTCCTGGAAGACAAGTGAAAACATATTTCAAGGAGGAAGTGATAATCAACCATGTCTGATTTTGCTCTTTGTTCAGGTAAGAAGGGAATTGAGCATAGATCTTGGTTTCAATGACAGAAGATTTCAGTGACATAGACAAGAGCAGTTTCTGTGGAATAATGAAAGCAAAAGCTTGAGTCAGAATAAAATGGAAATGAAGAAATTAGAGATAGTGACCACAGTTTATGCTATTATGGAAATTTACCAGAAGAGAGAGAAAAATCAGGGCAGTAGTTGAAAGGGGGTAATGAGATAAAGAAATGTAACTTTTCTTAATAGGAAAAGAAAATTAAAGACTCAATCCATATTTACATCCTGATGAAAAAGATCACATTAGCAGAGAGAAAATTCCAGAGAAAAGAGAATTTCTGTAGCAATATCCTTCCAGAAAAGGAAGAGTTAGCTCTGGCCTTCACCAGGGTCGATTCCTCCATGGTAACAGCAGAGAAAATAGAATAAGTAGGCCCAGAGGCCAGAGGTTGAATAGATGAGGTAGTGGGAATTTGCAGAAATTCTCCTTTAATTGCCTCTATTTTCTCAGGAAAATGGGAAACAAGATTATCACCTGATAGTAAAGGTTCAAAGAGTAGAACTCATAACATAATTCAAGAGAAAAACAACAATAATGTCCAGAGAGAAAGATCTGAGACCTGCTTGTAACCTGCCATCTGTTTAAAGACAAACATCTGAAAAATAAATAAATAAATACATAAATAAATAAATAAATAAATAATAAAGACAAACATCTGTATCGGGACTCAAGACAGGATAAGATGTGTTGATGTACCAGAGTATCCATCTGCAACACAGCCGTGAAGAGACGAAGAGGGCCGTGTACTTAGAGCTGCACTTAAAGGAAATGAAACTCAGTAAAGATAAGTCAAATCTGGCTGATAACTTCTGCCTCCAGTTCTGTCCAGACTCAACCATTAACACCAACAGGTTTCAGTTTTACCACCAAATACATCTTGTGTACTTACACATATTTATTTGTCAGGGGGGAGGCATGTGAGGAATGGAGGAGTATTACTTTGTTTTATCTGTTGCTTTTTAAAATTTTTTTTTAATGTTTATTTATTTTTGAGAGACAGAGAGACAGAAACCAAAGTGGGCTCCAGGCTCTAAGCTGTCAGCACAGAGCCTAACGCAGGGCTCAAACCCACGAGCCATGAGATCATGACCTGAGCCAAAGTCAGACACTTAACCAACTGAGTCACCCAGGCACCCTGTTTTATTTGTTTTTAATGAAGAATCCCAATTTACTAGGCTTTTGTATTTCTGTTATAAAAACTTCTGTTTTATATTTCTTCACAAAATATGTTGTATTTCAAAATTGGCCTAAAGTTGACCATTTTTACATAAACTATACTGGATTTCTTTCATACTTCAGTGGATAAAATTGACATGTTCCTTTTTGAATTAGAACAAGCCAGTTGCATATCAACACAATAAAAAGATTTGGTGTGAATGAAATGAGTCACATTCTGTAATGAAAACTATATGTATGAAGCTTATTGTTCCATATTCTACATATTAACTATAGACGTTATATCTTGAACTTTGATAATCTCCAATGCTTATTCATTCATTCAGCAAACATTTATTAAGTACCTAGTATGTATCAGGCACAAAGTTTATAACAGTGAAGAAATAAAGATCCTTGCTTCATGAAGCTTATTATAGTCAAGAGAGAGAAATATAGATAATAGATAATCAACAAAATGTTAAAAATATAAGAAGGTCATGAGGTGCCTGGGTGGCTTAGCTGGTTGAGCATCTAAGGCTCAGGTCATAATCTCGAGGTTCACGAGTTTGAGCCTCATATTGGGCTCTGTGCTGAATGCTTAGAGCCTGGAACCTGCTTTGCATTCTGTGTCTCCCTCTCTCTCTGCCCCTCCCCCCTCCTGCTCTCTCTCTCTCTCTCTCTCTCTCTCTCTCTCTCTCTCTCAAAACTAAATAAAAACATTATTATATATATATGTATATTTATACATATATATATAGTGTGTGTATGTGTGTGTGTGTGTGTGTGTGTATACGTGTCATAAGTACAATGAAAAAAAATACATCAGAGTAAGAAAAATGGGAAGACAGTCTGCAATATACATGGTGTGGTCAAAGTGAGTCTCACTGAAAAACTAACATTAGCACAAAGATTGTAGCTGATGAAGGTGAAGTCATAAAAACTCTAGGGAAGAGAAAGCCAAGCAGAGGGAACAATAAATACAAAGGTTCCGAGAAGAGAGAGTGCCTGGATTGTTCCCAGCAGTATGAGGGGTCAGCTTGAGAGATGTGAGTGAGGAAAAGAGAAGTTGAAGAAAGGACTGGTTACATTAACTGGGGGGTCCTGTGCAACATTTAAATGTAGAGCTCTCTGCTCAAGATTATTAAAAATTTCATACTATCTACTGTGGAGCGTTAAGCCATTCATGGGCACCTTCTGATTACAGGACATTGTGTGACTGCACAGGTCAGACATCCACGAAGTTGAATTTGGCAGGACTTAAGTTCAGGTCAAATAGTAGGAAAGTGAGGGAACATATTCTGGAGGGTTTTCCAGGTTCTCCAAAGAACTTTGACTTTGACTATGAGAGAAATGGCACATCACTGGAGGGTTTTAAGCAAACTTACAGCATCTGAGTTAAATTAGTTTAGGGCCCAAAGTGGAAGCAACAGCCTGGCTAGGAGACTACTACCATAATTCAGGTGAGAGATGATCGTGGCTTGGTCCAAGGACAGTGCTCATGGAGGTAGTGAAAATTTCCAGACTCTGGACACACCTTGAAGATGAAACTGACAAGGTCAGTGATGGGTTTTATGTAAGGAGAAAGAGAAACTTAAAGAGGCATGAATAGGAATGACTCCAAGGTTTGTGGCCTGAGGAACAGGAAAACAACGGGAGTTGTCGTGAACTTAGACAAGGAAGTGTGACAGAGACAGAGGGGATGGTGGTGGAGACAGACATCAGGAGTTCAGTTCTCGGCACAGAAGTTTGAGATTCCTCTTAGACACTTGACTAGTGGAGACAATGAGTTGGCCGTTGGATACATGAATACGGTATTTAGAAGAGTGGTCAAGCTGGAGATAAAATGTGGAAGTAATCAGAAAGGCCTTAATTCTTCAGTGCAACCAAAAGTAAAAGTCTCAACTGCTCTAGATTCTTCAAAAGTTCTAGATTAATTGAAATTCTCCTTTGTGTGCTACATTGATCTTGGCTAATGACATCTTGTACTATTTATACTCTATTTCCATTTTATTAAAAAGGTTTTCCGCCCCCTCATTTAACAGCATGACTTGGCTGAAACTGAACAGCAAAGAGTTGGGGAAAACTGTTTCTAAATATCACAATTGGTTTTCTGTACCAGTTGCTGACTTTCCTATTTGATTTTGGAACACACTATTTTTTTTTCTAATATCCCGAATGGCCCTTCTATTTCATAAATGTAAAGAAAATTTTCATCTATTACATTTATAATGTCATCATTAATGTAAATGCAGAAAATAAATATTCTGTCTTAGGAATGTTAACTGGTAGGTTAAGCAAAGGTTGCATATTATTTTTGTTAGTCAAAGAGGAAAAGAAATTGTCAGGGATGGGTGAGACTAACAATGGATGGTGTCTGGACTTTCGCTTGTACCTAGTAAAAGAGTTGGGTTTTTTGTTAGTTTTAGGAGTTGCTTGTGGGAAATATGGAATAGAAGGAGCTGTCTTACAAAGAAAAGGCATCGTGAATCTGTACATTCAAACAATGCTGTGCAAGGACCTGGGTGTCAAAAAGAGGCAAGAGATTCTAGAGAGAGGCATTTTTTCGTAAACTTGTTCAGAACCAAATCCACAATTCCAGCACATCTGGGAGAGGCCATAGAGACAGCCCCCTTAGCAGGATCCCTCTCAATTCCTGAGAGATGCCCTCAAGAAAAGAGATGCCCAAAGAAAAGGGGCTGCGGGGGATGGCTGAAGACCGGAAACACCAGCAACAGGAAGCAACACAAGAGAGAGGAGGAAATGAGGGGCCATATGGTGGCTGTTTGTGAGGCCCCCTTTGGGGAGCTCAGAAATAATTTGAGAATGATTTATAGGAGAGGTTATTCAATAATTATAATGAGGGAGGGTCAGAGTCATTGTAGTTTACTTCACTGTGTATTGATACGAGAGGTCATTTTTACCCCAGCTTTTTAAAAGATGCATGAACATATATATTCTAGTTCCAAATGGAACCTGAGGTACTATGTACTTATCAGCTGATTTCTTTGAAATTGGTTTCCTGGCAATATGTTCTGCTGGCTAAGTAATGCAGTACCACATCTTTTCTCTAAGCTGAGTGAACTGCATCCATTATTTTTTCCAGTCTTCTCCACATCTCCTTTTTCCTGCCCTATGTCACAGTGGGAGCAGTGGATAGAAAGAGAATTTTCATAATTGTAATCCAAAATGAATACAGATTTCCCCTGTGTAAATATTTTATACCTCACTCTACTCTTATATTTTAACAAGATGAAGAAAACCTAGAGGTGTTACTATTTAACAGCTCAGTATAATGTGGGTTATAATAATGTTGACAGTGCTTATAACTTCAATGTAAAATAAAACTTTTTTTTTCCAGAAATTCGCATTAAACTTATTCTCAGGTTTGAAGATGGCCTCTATGCTAGGGTTTATGAAAGAGTGGGAAAAAGCAAATTGATACTAACACACAAACAGAAGAGGAAATACATCTTTTCCGTGTGTTTCAAAATATAATTTTGTCCTCCAGGCTCAAGGTGAGTATAACATGACTAATTGTTTTCTGTGTTTGATAACGAAACTCTGAAAATATGTAGAAAAACACTGTAATGTAAAATTGGTAATGTGAAAAGAACAAAAATACTTCTGGATCATGTCATGTACATGTTAGGTAAGTTGTTTCTGATCATTCATGCAAAATAGAATCTCTCCATCTTGGCCCTGTAGACACAGGAGCTGGATAATTTTTTGTTGTGGGAGGCCATCCTATGCATTGTACCACGTTCACCATCATCCTGGACCTCTCACGACTCCCTGCTCTGTCATGAAAATCAAAAATGTCTCCTAAAGATGTAAAGTGTTCCCTGGGTGGCAAAATCACCCTTGGCAGAGAACCACTGATACAAACTCTACTAGTTTGCAGTCTACAATAGAGAACTGAATTCATTTTCACAAAATATTTTGTTATTCTTTCATTCTGAGCAACCATTTTGAAGTTATCAGTCAATGGAAAACAACAAAAGTGTGCCAAAAAGATAATGTAAAAACATCCTATCTCCTAAAATTATTAAATGACGCCATGCACACTGTCATTTGATGAGGCATACAAAGTATCAGTTATACTGGTGTCATAGTCCTGCCACTCATAGATGACACAGTTGACTAATCTACTTCCTTCTTCAGAAATTTAGCCTAGAAACAGCAAGTATCAGGCCGTTTTTTTGTCCACTCAGTAGGATCTATGTCTCATTAAGCTGGGCAAAAGGCAGGAAGACCACAGAATTATACTATAGGTTTGTTTGGTTTTTTTTAATCTGTTGGTTGTTAATCTGTTTACTGATAAAAGCTGAACTTTGAGCATGCCTTACCACTGACATCTTTTTAATACAATTAATTTTCAGGTCAGACTTTTAAAAAGCTTTGCCAGTTGCTTACATTTCCATTTCTCATGGAAAAAGTCACAGTTGGAAACTTCTAACTGAATCATAAGTAAATCCGAACTACTTTTCTCTTTTGTCCACTGCATTCTTATCTTTTGTTTTGTGCTTGTAGAAAAACGAAGCTGCACAGACTTCATGCACATAAAGCATTTCTTATGAGGAATGTGAGAGTCTCTGTAGCAAAACCTGTTTTCAAGACCAGATGAACATGCCTCTTATTTTGAACAATATTTGGTACAATAGCAATAATGTCACAGAATTTGATTAGTTCTTACAACTCCTATATTTACACTTGTTGTAGCTGAACTTTGACCCTGTTTTGCTAACTTTCATGTGATTGAGGGAGCGTAAGGCAAGCCGTTGGCAAAGCACAAGCTAACAACAGCACCCTTCCACCCCTACCCCAGGGCGGGATAGGCCTGAGGTTCCTTAAGCACTCCTGACTGCCCAAGAACAAAGGAATCGAGAAAACAGATGGTAGCTGATAGAGATCACAGTCATACAAGACCAGAGTCTCCATCAGTTTACAAATGTCTTAGTAAGTTACCAGAAAAAGGCAATCTTATCAATAGCCTAATCTCCAGAAACTTATAGACTCTATTTCCAGGATCCCCATTCATAATGACGTGGGGAACAAAGACAAGAAGGAAATGGCAGGTAAAATAAAAAATTTCCTTATAACCTGCAGCACATTGACAAATCCTTGAGGCAAATACAGAGTAGAACATTTCTCCAGGAATCCCCCACTCTTTTAATGCCTTACTAAAGGGTAAACAACCTTTGCTTGACAATAGCAAGGCCTCCAGTATCTTAGGAGTCTTCTTTAGCACATGAAAGCCCTTTTTAGAGGCCTCTATTTTGCCTTTACCTCCCCCAACTCCATAGTATATAACCAGTCACCCTTCACAACCCAGTGCAGCTCTTCCTGCCCATGGATCCTGCTCCTGTGCTTTAATAAAATCACCTTTTTACACCAAAGATGTCTCAAGAATTCTTTTTTGGCCGTCAATTCTGGACCCCCACCCTATCAATTGTATATGAATGGCCTCAAAAAAAGAAAAGAAAAGAATATTGGACAATTCGATGCTTGGAAATAATTCTGAGACAATATTTCATTCAACAGATATCTTTTAACTTTCTCTACTTAGTATGCCTTTTTTCTATACCTCCCACACTTTTTAAGGTATATTCCAGACAGGAACATCCAGGTGGTGATAGTTCTAAGAAAATTGATATAAACAGGAAAAAAATTTTTTTAATTTATTTTCTTCTTGTTTTAATGAGGAACAAGAAAAAAAGAAAAAAAGAGAGAAAGCATTCTTCCTCTCTTCATAGGCAGGGCAGATGAGAAAATAGAAAAACAGTGAGAAGTAGATACTCTCTACTGTTAGGGAAACAACCAGATATTGAGACAAATGGAGTTTTCTGTGTTCTGCAAAGTGAAACTTCTTCATTCTCTTGAAAGTTTTCAACTTTTTAATTTGATTTTTTTTGGTGCAGGCAAAGGATTTATAAAAACACATTTCTCCCTCTTTAATTAAAAAAATAAAAAGTATTCAATAGCAACAGTCTGAAGAGGGGGAAAAAAAAGGAAAGAAAACAAGAGAAGCCACAAAGCCCCAGCTGCACTTAGTTCCTGTTCACTCAGTGCAGCTTGTGACGTAGGCTTGTTGTATTTTGAATTCACAGGTTAGAACAGTTCATTCAAAGAGGAAACTGGCTTCAGCATAATCTGCAGAAGAAAATAGCATTCACAGAACTGTTATTTGAAAAGGTACACAGAAAGCTGTATTTCTTATTTAAATGAACTTCACCTTAGCTTTAACGGGGGAGGGAGGGGCTAGATACATTTTATGATAGGTAACTTCTGATTTTAAATTTGAACAAAGTTGCATAAACAATTATTGGAATCTGAGAGTCAAACACCAAAACCTGAGTAGCTGAGAGTGTGGGGTCTCACTGCTCAAAGGAGGGGTCTGGAAGAAGGGGCCATTGCTTTGCCTTGGCCTTGCTTTGATTTCCCAGAGCTGGGAGATGAGCCATCTTGTTTACTTCCAACCACACCTCTGGGGTGAGACTTAAGCAGCTCTAGTTGGAACATTGATATTAAACTGAGGTCCCTGAGGCTAATGTTGGGGAGAAAACATTTTTAATCTATCCTTCTGGATTTCTTTGGCTGGTATATTGATATAAGACAAATTAACAGGAGAAAAACAAATTTAATTGCATACATACAGAAGCCCCACAAGAATATGAGACCCAAAGACGATTTGGGTAATTGAGGTTTATAAGCCATCCTGAGTTAAGAAATGAGATAGGGGTCTGGGACTTCAAAGGGGAGGGTAATTCACAGGACAATAAGAAAAGCAGATGTTTGGTAATTAGATGTTTGTCCTGCTAGATAGGTAGGTCATTCAGATAAGACTCCATCTCTGGTAATAGCTTTCTTTCTGGGCAAGGCCTCCTATCTAAATTCATTTAGGTAGTTAAGGAAGAGGTCAAAAGTTTTTTTGAGTCTGCTGGGGCTTGGTTGCCTTCAACTCAAAATAATCCACATGATGCTAAAGTGGCATATTTCAGAGTCCGTTATTTTGCTGTTCCTCAGTCACACCTTTGAAACTTCCCCAAGAAGTTTCACAGTCCATAAATGCAGTTGGTAGATTGCTTCATCTCACTGAACCAGTCTCTTAGTCCTGAGAATAGGTCAGTTCAGTTAAACAGTGTGTCTCATTTCAGGAGGTGGTGATGCAGGTAAGTTTCCAAAATTAGACCTATCATGCAAGGTTTTTTTATTTTTTTTAAGTTTATTTATTTTAAGAGAGAGGGAGGGAAAAAGCATGAGAGCAGGAGAGAGACAGACAGAAGGAGAGACAGAGAGAATCCCAAGCAGGCTCTACACTGTCAGTGCAGAGCCTCACACAGGGCTTGAACTCACAAACGGAGAGATCACGACCTGAACCAAAATTAAAAGTCAGAGGCTAACCCAGATGAGCCACCCAGGCACCCCAGTCCAGTATTTAATAAGAGGTGTTTCTCTGCAACAAGAGAAACATAGTGGTTAATGATTAGAACAGACTATAATCCTGGTTTCTGAGATCTGAAGGCAATCAGTTGAGATTTCTAGATGTCTGCCTTGAAGCATCTCAGATGGAATGAAGACAGGCATTGGCAGTCTGACAGATTTTCCTGGTTCACAGTTTGAATGTCTCTGGTGGTCTTTCTGAGTGACCACACAGCAACAATCCATGCATGAGCTATTGTGGTGATTTCTCATGAGTTTGTAACAAGTTGCTCACCCTTAGTTTTGAAGGACTTGATGGGGTGGGGGAAGGCAGCTTTTTGTTTAGTGATTCCAAGCCAAAAAAGTGGGAGAAAATTGGGAATGTTAGTTTGGAGAGTTGTAGCCAGATATGAGGAAACAGAAGATTTCAAAATCCAGTCTAAAACCTCAAAGACAATGAACAGCACTAGAATGTAAGACCCAAAAGTGTATATAATAATTTCCACTGAAACATATTTTTTCTCTCAAATCATCCCATTTCTATCAAAGATAGCCAACTTAAGACTAACGTGTTTGCAAATTAAGTCTAGTTTCAAGAATCTTGGCATGATTATTTATATAAGTGCAGCGAGAGTAGTGATTGACCATATAGGTTTTATTAATCTGCTTTGATGGAATTTTTTTATAAGAAACTTTAAATTTTTCTTTTTTATGTTTATTTATTTTTGAGAGAAAGAGAGAGAGACAGACTGCGAAAAGGGGAGGGGCAGAGGGAGAGGGAGACACAGAATCCGAAACAGACTCCAGGCCCCGAGCTGTCAGCACAGAGGCCAACTCGGGGCCTGAACTCTTGAACCGTGAGATCATGACCTGAGCCAAAGTCAGACGATTAACCGAGTGAGCCACCCAGGCGCCTCTTTATAAAAAACTTTAGACTGAACTTGTAAAAGACTGTGAAGCTAAGAAGCCATGCCAAGAACCCATCATCAGACCTTGCATTCAATGTCTATAAATTTGGGTGAATTCCTCTCTTCTTAAAGTCCTCCAAATATCTTAAGTTTCCTGAGCCTGTCAGGAAGTGACTTTCCTTACTCAACTGATAAGGCTCCTAAGAACTCTGTAAGCAAGGTACCAAGCCAATTTTTCCCAGAGGCCTTATTGGCTCCATAAAGTCAACCTTAGTTCCTTAAAGTTGTCTGGTTATATCTCTGAGGATACAAGTATGTCTCTCAAATATGACATTCCAATCAACGCCTATGTGATATAACCAGTGTTTCCAATTGTGAGCTTTTACAAGAAGAACAAATTCTTACTGAAGTTATATAAATAACTATATTGCCATGAGAATAAGAATGCAAAGTTTTCCAAATTCTGGAGGGATCAGGTAGAGAAAAAAGGTGATTGTTTCACCATTGCTCACAAAGGTATATCTTACCAAACTGTTGATAGCCTAAGAGAAAAGAAAAAATTTCCTGAAATCTGGAAAAATAAAAAAGAACTGGCAATGTTTCAAACAAAAGTCATAAAAATTATAGTCATCCTGGGGCGCCTGGGTGGCGCAGTCGGTTAAGCGTCCAACTTCAGCCACGTCACGATCTCACGGTCCGTGAGTTCGAGCCCCGCGTCGGGCTCTGGGCTGATGGCTCAGAGCCTGGAGCCTGTTTCCGATTCTGTGTCTCCCTCTCTCTCTGCCCCTCCCCCGTTCATGCTCTGTCTCTCTCTGTCCCAAAAATAAATAAACGTTGAAAAAAAAATTAAAAAAAAAAATTATAGTCATCCTCCTCAGTTTATTCAGTCCCATGTAATTAATTAACACTTGTTCTGCTTGAATCCAGTTTTCCTCTAGTTCTGGAAATTCTTACCCAGCTCAGTTTCAGTTTCATAATCTTGAAGTTATCAGAAACCTGTACTTGTCAAAAGATGTTTCCTTGAATCTTCTTGAAGGCAAAGTACTTTTGCAGGAAGACTTTTACAAAACACCAATGTAGAGTAATAACTGTAAATGACCAAACCAAAGATTTTAAATAACCCATTTTTTTTTTTTTTTTTTTTTTAGAGAGACAGTGTGTGTGTCATTGGGAGAGAGGGACAAAAGAAATGAGAGAGAGAGAGAGAGAGAGAGAGAATCTTAAGCAGGCTCCAGGCTCAGTGCAGAACCTGACGTGGGGCTTTATCCCATGATCATGGGATCATGGGGCTTTATCCCAGGGATCATGACCTGAGCTGAACTTAAGAGTCATATGTTCAACTGACTGAGCCACCCAGGCTCCCTTAAATGCCTGTTCCTAAAGATCTGATGAGTTCATTGTAATGGAATTGACAACAGAATTTGGTTATTTTTATGACACATAACAGTTTAAGGTAATAACCAGAACTGTGACTGATAACACTGTACCAGGACATATCAGAATTTTAGAAATTTCAGACCATTTTTCATATATTTGCATTAAAAACATTTATCCACATAATAACCTAAAAAGTTTTGTCATCACTTATTTGACAACACTTCCCATGTAACTTAACATACCAAATAAGCCCAAGTTGTGTAACGTCTCTTTTTATAAGGAGAGAGAACAAATCTTTTAAAATGTTTCAGGGACCGTCTGAAAATTCTCAAATTTAGTTTGAGGTCAAAAAAGGCTTATTTAGAATTTGATTTCAGGAAACATGTCAAAAATAATAAAAGAGGTAGACACTTGACTAAATAGATTCATAGTTCATTATGAGCTAATACTTAGTTATCCATTTAATGAAAGTGAGAAAAGATTTTAAGGGCAAATGCAAGGAATGACATCGTTATGAGCAAAACCAATAAAAGACCTGATAAAGCACAGAGAATTATTTTGATAAAACATAGAATTTTTGCTTTCTAGGCAGATTACTTAAAAGGTAAAGACATTTTCACAATCTATTATCAAAAGCAGACCAAAAGCCCAAGAAAATATTATCATTTTTAAAAGAGAGAAAAACAATTTTAATTTTACACCAGCTTACTTTGACATTAAAAAAACTTAAATTTATTCTAACCTTAGTCAGCCTGACTACACTTTAAAATTCCTTTGCAAAGATTTCTTCTCCACAAACCTTCTACAACTTTCTTTTTCTTCAACAGAAATATATCTCCATTCCTCATAGCTTCTTTAGCTAAAAGTACTACTTTCCTTGCATGGGGAGATTTCTACCTTATTATTTCTAGTAACTTTAACCAGACATATTAATTAGAATTCATAGCACTCAGAAATCCTAATTTCTAGTGAAAACTAAGAATTAAGCAATTGTGAACCGTCTGTTATGATGAGGAAGCAAAGGTAACCTGATACCCCACAAACATCCTCCCCCCCCCACACCCAAGGTGGGATATATGTGATATTCCACAGACACACTTGACTGCTCAAGAGGAAAGGAAAGAAAACAAATGATTAACTGATAGAGATCACTGTCACGCAGGACAAGAGTCTCCATCAGTTTACAAATGTTTTAGTAAATTACAAGAAAAAGGCAATCTTATCAATAGCCTCATCTCTAGAAACCTATAGACACAGTTTCCTGGAGCCCCAACATCATCCTCCCCTCCATAGTGATGTGGGGAACAAAGGCAAGAAGGAAACGGTAGGTAAAATTAAATTTCCTTATAACCTGCAGCCCACTGACCAATCCTTGAGTTAGGCAGAGTATAACCTTTCTCCAGGAACTCCCTACTATCTTAATGTTAACCCCTTACTAGAGGGAAAACAACCTTAGTTTGACAATAGCAAGACCTCCAGTATCTTAAGAGTCTTCTTTAGCATGTGAGAGTCCTTCTGGAAGCCTCCCTTTTGCCTTTGCCTCTTCCAACTCCATAGTATATAATCAGTCACTCCTCACAACCCCACTGCAGCTCTTTCTGCCCACAGGTCCTTTCCCTGTGCTTTAATAAAATCACCTTTTGGGGCATCTGGGTGGCTCAATAGGTTAAGCAACCCATTCGGTTCAGGTCATAATCTCATAGTTCATTAGTTCGGGCCCCACGTAGGGCTCTATGCTGACAGCTCAGAGCATGGAGCCTGCTTCAGATTCTGTGTCTCCCTCTTTCACTGCCCCTTCCCTGCTCATGCTCTGTCTTTCCCTCTCTCTCAAAAATAAATAAACATTTTTAAAAAGCACCATTTTACACTAAAGATGTCTTAAGAATTCTTTCTTGGCTGTTGGCTTCGGACCCCCACCACCCCAAAACTTCATCACATTATGCCAGCATTCTTTAGATTGGCAGAATTATGGATACATTTCAGAAGTTCTAGAGACATATGCTTTTCACAGTACAAAGGTTTTTTTTTTTTAATGTAGCACAAAAACATGTTTACTAAAATATTCAAATGTTTTATTTCCTCTGTAAAAGGAAGCTCCCAAAATGGATAAATCTATGTTTTGTGATTATTTCAGATTTTATCTTATTTGGAAATGATCTAAATATGTAATGACTATCTATCATATAATTTAACTCAGCAATACTTTAAGGTTTCAGGTTACCAAAAGATTTGGGGAAACTATTTCAAAAATTGACCTAAAAGCTCTTATCACACTTCCATCCATTTCATTCATTTGGTCTTAACAATCATACTCAGATTTTTCCTGAAGCTTTCATGAGCCATTAGAGCAGTCAGCCACCATCTTAAATTCTTTTTCTTGCTGATAGATTTTGTAAGAGATAACATGGGCTTATTTGACTAATAACACAGGTAGAATAAAAGTATACTTAATGCTAAAAACTCTAAAGACATATCTGTATTAATGAAACCACCAAATTTAAACTTGCTTCAACACCAATATTTTCCTAAGCAACATGATCCTGAAAAGCATTTAGGTTAGTTTCTAGTTCATTTTTTGAGAATTTTTATAAATAATAAATTTATATAAGTGCTTGTTTGTTTAAGCCAATTAAATAGAGCTATTTTAAAAATTAAGTTTGGCAATCCCATCCAGAGGTAGGAAAATATCACACATCTACAACATACATATATAACATACATAAACATAAACATACAGACACACAGAGACCCTATAATTTGTGGAGAAGACCTTTCATTTGTCCAATTTCCAAATACATCTCTCCATTTTTTTTTTCTGATAAGAAACCTCTCCCTAAAAGTTTTCATTTGAAGAAATGGTTCTTGGGCCCTGGAGAAGATAAGGGTAGAAAATCTATATCACACGGGAAAAGTATCCAGAGTACTCCAAGAAGGACTTTGGTTTCTTAAGGACAATACTTACAAGCCAAAGATAAAGAGGAGAGGTTTTTGGTTTGGTAAAAAGGGCAAGTTGACTTTGAATTGCTTCTAGATCCACATTTCTGGTTTTGTAGAGATTTGCAAGGCAAAGACAATTTTTCCAATTCCCCAAAGAACTTGATTCTAGCTGGCATGTCAAGGGAAGGACCCATCTATCCAACTGTGTTATATCCAATTTGATTCTTTCCCTGTGGGCACATAGCTTTATTTTAGCTTAAGGAAAAAGACAAAAAAAAAAAAAAAAAGAAAAAAAAAAAAAGAAAAATCCTATTAGGCTCTGAATATCTCAAGTTCAACCAGACCAGTAGCCTCTCATCTTATTTTCTGCATCCACTGATCTCAGAAAGTAGTTCATTTACAAAAACTTTTGAGGATCCTCTCTGGGTTTAAGAAATTCTTTAACTATGGCCCTTAGTTCAGCTTTGACCAAAGAGTAAAAGATACCTGAAGAAAATTGCCTATAGCTTCTGGTGGTTTTACTTATTTATTTTTATTTCTTTTAAAGTTTATTTATTTTTCAGAGAGAGAGAGACAGAGCATGAGCAGGGAAGGGGCAGAGAGAGAGGGAGACACAGAACCAAAAGAAGGCTCCAGGTTCTAAGCTGTCAGCACAAAGCCTGATGCAGGGCTTGAACTCACGAACTGTGAGACCATGACCTGAGCTGAAGTTAGAGGATCAACTGACAGAGCCGCCCAGGTGCCCCTGGTGGTTTTCTTTTAAAAGGTAATGGTGTAATAGTCTCTTCAGAGTGGAAGAGCAAGTCAAACAAAGGATTATTAGAATGAACATTCAGAGGAAGATAGAGAGGAGCAGTATGAGTTACATCAATCTTACAGTCTTTTGTTTTAGGTACCTCTTATATCTCTAATTTTTTATTAGCAGTTTTACAGAAAATCTTTCAGTGAAGCTATTTTGGAATTTTGAAGACTTTTGGAGGATTCTGCATACCAATTAAAATAGATATTCCAGTACGTTCATTTGATTTGGAAGCTTTTTTTTTTAATGTTTGTTTATTTTGAGAGAGAGTATGCACAGGCCAGTGGGGGAGGGGCAGAGAGAGAGAGAGAGAGAGAGAGAGAGAGAGAGAATCCCAAGCAGACTCTTCCCTGAGACCATAAGATTCCAAACTGATCTGATATCAAGAGTCAAGGACACTTAACTGACTGAATCACCCAGGCACCTCTTAAGTGCCCTTCTTAAGTGATCTTATCTCATTGGAAAGTTCCTCATAATGGCCATCATTGTTCTAGGCTGTAATTCCCCCAAGGGCTGGCAGCAGCTTGGTAGGACCCAGACACAAGAGTTCAGTTCAAATTTTCTATCCAGCTATATCTAGCTGCAAATGGAACACAACCCACATTTCTGTCTGGTCATATTTTGGAGTCCTCAACCTGAGAGTTACCAAGCCAAATTCTCAGAACATTAAACAGCTTAGTAAGTTTTTGTCATTTTTATCAATATATATGGCTTCCAGGACTACAGTTCTTAGACATAAAATAAGCAGATGGTGTGCTTAACTCAAAATTTTAAGGGGTGAGAAGAATGATTTACATTGGATGTGGACTTTAATTTTTGGTCTAAGTTTAATTTCTGGACTTTCATTTTGTAAAGGGTATCCCTAAAGCTAGCTATTATATTTCTTTGTATCCACTTTACAATTTGATCTTTTCATAGGTGCTGAAAATTACTTTTTCTTTCAAATATAGCCAATTCAAAGGATCCAGCTTCTGGCCACTTGATGAGCAGGATCTTATTAACCTTAATAGTGTCTCAAACCAATAAGCCTTTTCATGGTTTAACCAAAGGTGTGAAAGGCATCATCAAAGAAGCATGCAAAGGATGCAGCCTTCATAAGATCCAGAAAGCTCACTCCCAAAGATAGTCTAAGAAAGTAAAAGCTCTTTATTGTTACAGGTGGTAAGAAAGGTGTAATGAAAATGGTATTATTCTCTGGTTTCCCACAAGAACATGACACCTCCAGTCACAGACCCACTAATCTGTGACACCAGGCAGATACCCTAGGAATTGGATTTTTCCAGCACTAGCAAAGCAAGAAGGTTGAGACAACAAAAGGCCCTAATAGACTGGGGCCCTTGATGACATGTCTCTGAGAGCAGGCACAGTCAGACAAAGAGTGTTGCTTGTAATTTTCTCTCTTGGAACCCCAGTCTATTCAACTGGCCACCAAGATACACACTGGTATGTGCACCTTTCAGCTAGGAGACCAAAAAGAATGCTCTCACTGGTCACCAGACCAAGCTCTAAAGACACAGAACAAGACAAAAAGAAAACCTCATCCAGTTTTTCTTATATGCACTTTAACATCTTTAGTTAAGGCTTGGTTCTCTTAGTGCCAAACTAACACCTAAGAGGGATGTGCTGCTGAGTTGAGAATTGTGTAGTGTTTCATAGTGTACCTCATTGCACAAAATTTTTTTGAGGTTGGCAAGTGACCAGCTGTCAGTCCAACCAACTCTGTGACCAACTTATCCCAGCCTGGGAGTCTTTTGAGTTAGGTGGTGAGCGCTCTATGTACTGAACCCATGCCCACCAACTTTGTGGCTTTGGCTTCCAAGTTGTTCTTTAGCAACAGCCCTTACTTCATGTGCACATTAACCCACAACAAAGTTTGTTTAAGTAGATGCTGGTCTGGTGAGAATCACAACTTCACCAAGTCTGGGAGACTGACTAAACCCCAGGCTTCTAGGACCCATGCCTGCCTCTGTCCTATGGTTTCCATCCTAAGACAAACCCAAGAAGCAGAGACAAAGAAAAACAGCGACCATGCCTGGAAGGAAAAGTATCAATAAAAATCAATAGCTCATAATAATACATCTTTACCAGAGTCACTATATCCAAGAAACAACCTCCACAAACATTTCTGCCAATTTTAAAATTAGAAAAGGGAATAAAAAGGACTCTCGCCACTCTCTCTTCCAGCAGACCCTTGTAGGCAGAGGTCCAGGAGACTGACGTGGTAAAAATTCTTACCTTCTGTCTGTGCTTGTCAGAGGGGCCAGGATCTCCCTGCAGTAGAACCCTGGAGCGTGTGGTGTCCAGCCAGCAAAGTATCCTGCCAACTACGCTAACTGTTGGAAAAGAAAGCTTTTTTCTCTACCCTTTCTTGGTTCTTTGGCTGGTAAATTGATATAAGATGCATTAACAAGAGTAAAACAAATTTTATTACGTATGTATGGGGGGGTGGTTCTATAAGAAGATAAGACCCAGGGACAATTTGGGAAATTGAGGCTTATATGCCATCCTGAGCTAAAGAACAGGATGGAGATCTGAGGCTCCAAAATGGGGAGAGGTTAACTCCCAAGACAATAACAAGAGTAGATGTTAGGTAACTAGATGTTTGCCCTGCCATATAGGTAGGTCATTCAGATAAAAAGTTCATCTCTGATAATATCTTTTTTTTCTGGCCCAAGCCCCTATCTAAATTATTTTAAGTAGTTATAGAAGAAAAAGGTTTTTTTTCTTAATTCGGCTGGGTCTCAATTGCCTTCAGCCCAAAATAACCCACATGCCAAAGTGGCATATTTTGGGGTCACATATTGCGCTACCCCTCACTACCAAGCTCTTTATTGAACCCACCTTCACTAGGCCTTCCCTGGCGTGCTTGTGCCTTTCCTTGTTTAGGGTCCACACAACTCTCCCTGCACTCAAGCTCCTTTGAAGTCTGAGACTTTATATCTCCCACCTAAGATCTAATTTAGTGCTTAAAGGATAATTCATTTATTAAAGGCACTGGTGCCATTTTTAAACTGGAAGCTTACCTTTCAGAGATATGAAAATGATTTCTAGTTGCCATAATTTCACGACGTTAGATCATTGTATGTCAAATACTACTGCTCTGTTCATAATATTTAGACAGTTCCATAGCAACACATAAAATATTACCTCCAGAGGTCTGCATTCCTGCCACCGTGTATCAGGATTGGTGGCATTCCTGAGAAGAGAGCATTACAGAGCATTACATCTGAAATTCTCCCTTTATGGTAGTGATTGCAGGAACCTGGAGCAGAAACGTACCCTAGGATTTTGTACCCAGGACTCACTACAATTTCTAGAAGTGTCCCCTTTGCACTTGTATTTCTTGGACTTTATTTGCAAGGCATCAAGAAATCTTCTTCCTGGGGGCACCTGGGTGGCTCAGTCAGTTAAGCATCTGACTGTTGGTTTTGGCTCAGGTCAGGATGCCACAGTTTCATGGGTTTGGGCCCTGCAGTGGGCTTTGTGCTGACAGTGTGGAGCCTGCTTGGGATTCTCTCTGTCCCCCTCTGTCTACCCCTTTCCCACTTGTACTATCTCTGTCTCTCTCAAAATAAATAAATAAACTTAAAAAAAAAACGGAAATCCTCTTTCAATCCTGAAAAGAGCTGATAAAATTTGACTGCTTCATAATTGATCTTTTTTTCTCCACAGTAGAAAAAATAGATTGTCATCTTTTTGTTATCTAAAATGTTTTGTATTAAAATATTGCTAGAGATTACAGAGATGCAAATATCTTTCTAAAATCTTGTTCTCTTTGCATATGCTTGAAATTCAAAAATAAGTTTCTCATTCTGGCTTGATTCTGAACCCGACAACAAAAACTTGGTTTACTGTACTATCCGTTTGCATTAAAATCGGTTTTCTGCAGTGTCCAGCACAGAGGTTTTATTTTATTTTATTTTATTTTATTTTATTTTATTTTATTTTACTTTTTATTTTTATTTTTATTTTATCTTATTTTATTTTTATTTTATTTTTATTTTGTTTTGTTTTGTTTTGTTTTTAGCAGTTTAAAACAACAAATATTTATTTTCTCAGAGTTTCTCCAGAAGTAGCTTAGCCCAGTGGTTCTGACTTAGGGTCTCTCATGAGATTGCAGTTGAGCTGTTTGCTGGAGCTGTGGTCATCACTTTTCACATTGGTGGCTTTGTCACATCATGTTCAACAGATTCTTTTTCTCTCTTTTTCTTTTTAAGTGTAAATTCTCTGCGCCACTTTCCTCAAAGTATCATCAACATTTCTCTGGTTGAAGTTAACAGCATTTTATCTGCCTGGCTTCCTCAGAAAGCAGAGCATTGTTTGAAATAATCCCCCTGTTTTATTGATTAGGAAAAAGTCTCAGATCAGTTTCAGTTGTCACTCTGAGGCACAGGGACCATTCAGTCTCTGGCCTTCCATCAGCATTAGTCGATTAGCGACTGTTATGATGACACAACATTCAGTTTTGGTATCTTCTAGCACAGTGGGTCTTAGGAGTCAACGTTTACACAAATTACTTGGACATCTTGTTAAGGCTCATATTCTAATTCCCTAGGTCTAGGATGAGCCTGAGATCCTGCATCAAGCACAAAGATTATAAAGATATGTTAACTACCTCTCTTTTCATTATTAGCAGCTCACCACCTCCACCTCATCTTCTTGTCCATAAACCCTGTAAGTCACTATTTTCTAACTGCATTTCCTTCAAAGTACCTTCATATATGTTTGTTGTTATTGTCTATTTGCATAGCATTACTTATGTCCAGATCATGTCTTCTCACACAGGATTACTATACGGTATGCTACTTTACGTCTTTTAAAATGCGTCCTGTAACACTTTATAGAATACACAATATTTAAATTTTTTTAACATTTATTTATTTTTGAGAGACAGAGTGCTAGCAGGGGAGGGGCAGAGAGAGAAGGAGACACAGAATGTAAAGCAGGCTCCAGGCTCTGAGCAAGCGTTCAGCACAGATCCCTACGTGGGGCTTGAACCTATGAACTCTGAGATCCTGACTTGAGCCTAAGTAGGACATTTACCCCACTGAGCCACCCAGGCGCCCCCACAATATTTTATATAGTCATCACATTTGATCCTCAAACAACCTTAGTGGTGGGTAAGGTGAACCTTATCCTAGCTCTGCAGATAAGGAAATAGACTTAGAAAAAGTCCATTACTTTCTCAAGGTCATGAAACTAGCAAATGCAGAGCTGAAATCCCAGTTCCCCAAATTTAATTTTACCTTCTTAAGGCCAAATAACAATAGCACCCACAATAAAATCCACTAGAAATTTCAACATGTCTTAAAGCCATGTAGCCATTTAGAACTGAAAGTGGCCTTATAGATTATGAAATTTAACAGCCTTTACTTCATACATTGTGTGCCGTGTCCAACATTACAGAACTGATTGTAGACATGACAAGTGCTTGAATCTACTGACTCCCAGATACAACATTTTATGCTATATTTCTCTAGCTTACTCCCTTAAATGTGCCTTGGCATTTTTAGCTTTCCATTATATGGGCCAGTAACATGGCCAACAGTAATTTCTGCCAGTCTCAAAGATGTGCCTCTGCTAAAGACGAGCTCTATTTCCTGCTCTCCAGTAGTTGGACCACACTAATATTATCTCCAGAGAGTAGTTCACATCACTTGCCAAATCTGGAACGAAGTCCTTCCAAATCCAAGTTTTAATCAAATTCCACCCCTTGTTGGACTTCCCAACAAGTCCTTGTTGCCTTCCCTGGGCCTCAGGAAACCTCTCCTCTCCAGGAGCTCATGCAGTTTCTACTACACAATTTCTGCTATACCTTTGAGTGCAGTGTTTGACCTGTCTTATGTATCTGCATATCATCACGTGCCATTCCAATCCCACACTGGCCTTCTCCTAGTAGCCAGCTTCTTCTCACTGAGGACAGTTGATATATGAAAAGCATCTCCTTAGAACATCCTTCCATCTCCATATATTAAACCATCTAGAAAATTCCTACTCAGTCTTCACTTCTCAATTCAAATACTGTTTCTGTCAGGAAGCCTCTGCTGATGTTTCCATGTGACTATGGAGAGCCCTCATCTGGGTTCCTGGAGCATTCTGTATACATTATTCCTTCAGAGTAGTAGTCCACTTATATAGCTAATGTCTACACATCTGTATCTTGACTAAAGATTCTTCATCACAGACATAAGCATCTGCTTTTCTTCTGTACTGTGTATGGCACACAGCACAAAATTGGCAATTGTTATTTGTTAAATGAGTCAGAAAATGACATGTGTATGCCCATAATAATGAGGCATTCTGTGTTCTTTCAAGGTGAAGAAATAAACACAGAGTTAGGAGGTTAGAGGGAAAATATTTGTTCATCAGGGAAGCACGTTTTGGGTATCACAGGCCCAGACCTAATGCCTACACCAACTGTGAAGCAAGGTTGGAAAAAGGTCAATGGCATCCTGTTTAGATATTATTGTGCTTTGAGAAATTATAGCCTCATGCTGAGAGGTAAGGTCTTGTCTTCAACTATTCTCTTCTAGAGTTAGAGCCACTATCCTTATATCAGAACTATATTAAATGGTTTGCTATTCCATTAGCTCACCAGACTTCCTTAACTATGATTTCTCTAAAGAGACCCCCCGACAATGGACAACTTTGTAGTCATTTTTTCATAGACAACATTAGGATCATTTTTGTAACAACACCTCTGGTACCATCAAGAGACAACCTCTCCTGTTTCCGGAGCCCTGCACCCACAATTCTATTCCAGCACTTACCTGTGGGACAGCAACTCCTCATCTATCTCCCTGCCAGACTGCAAACTACATAAAAGCATGAGATTCACCTGTTGTGTGTAATGTTCATAGCTCAGCAAAGTTTAGCACTTTTGGTGGGATAAGTACATACTCATACATTTGAAGATGGGGGTGGAGAGAAAAAGAGGGGCAAAATGAAAAGAAACAAAGGCACTTTTGTAGCTCGTGTTCTGGATACAAATTAGTTTCTGTTGATAAAAGATTCGGAAGTACAGCAGAGTCAAAGCTATCTTTTTATTTCTGCTTGCCAGCAAGGTTGTGGAAACGAGGTATTCCTGCAGCCAACTTCTAGCATCTTTTCTATAGCTCCTTGAATGTCAAGAGTCAATGCCTAACTTCTAGCTATGGGAATCCACTTTCTAGTGTCCTTAATATTGCAAGGCACACACAGGGGCTGCAGTGACAGCTTCTTCATTTTAGCGTTCCAACACCTGCATTACAGCTCAGGGAATTATTCTTAAACTTACCGTTCTAGTAAAGACCTCAGAGATAGCAGCTTCCCAGTGGGGTCAATCTGGGATCAGTCCTGAAGGCCCAGCCTAGAATCTTTTCTCTTATAATTTCCAATATTTGTGTAAGCACATAATTTCCTCTATTAAAACTCATCTTGCTTAAAATACCTACAGCGATAGTTTCTGTTTTCTATAGTTCATCCTGTCAGATAACAATAAGAAGGAATAAGAGAGAGGAGAGAGAGAGAGAGAAAGACAGGGAGGGGGGAGGGAGAGAGAGAGAGAGAGAGAGAGAGAGAGAGAGAGAGAGAGGTCTTTTTGTCTGAAAAAGCTCAGTCAGAACTGTCAAAAGAATTTACAGCTTGTTGTAGGCAGCTCCTGATGATAGGCCTCTGACTCCCTTTCTTAGAGCATTGACTAAAAAAGGGCTTACAACTATGACTCCTTCCTCTGTCCCTTTGAGATAGATATATTTGTATCTCCTCAAGGACGTGAAAACCGTTCCTTGAAAAGTGATCATCAGGAAGGAAAGGGCCTCTGTCTCTCAGTCTCTGTGGGAGGACACAATCCTAACTTCCATAACTGTAGCTAACAGACACAGCTGGCTGATCATTTACACTGAACAACCCTTCGTAGGTTTTCACTCCCTGGACTCTACTGGAGCCCCTCACTGCTCCTCCTCCCTCTCTCACTCTCCCTTTCAAAGGCCACAGTGCTTCCATGCAAATGTAAATGGGGTTCAGCCCTTTCCCCTACCATCAGTAGTTAATGAATAAAATCTTCTTTTACCACTTTACCTAATGTTTTCTTTATCTTTGAGAAGAGAAGGCCTTACCCTTTTTTTCTTTTTTCTTCTACTCTTGTTAAATCTGCTTGCTAGTCAATTAAATCATAAAAATACAATTTACTTTATCTATAAAAACTTCATAATGGTTTATTTTAAATTATAAAGGTTATGAAATGTCATAACAACTTGCCATGGATGGTTATGAAAGCACGTTTTCTCTATATCTTTTAACAAAGGAAATGTTTTTCAGAATTCCAAATGAATTCTAAAAATTGTCTTTAGAATATTTTCTTCTGTGATTTTACCTAAAGTCTGATGGATTAGGGTAATACCTCAAGTACAACTCACCATTATGAAACAATCCCATGAATGTTAGAAATTTCTAGCGTACTTACAGTTTCAGGCTAAATGCTAATGAACAGTGTTCCTTGAAATTTCACCTGTACAACTATGATTTAGTGTAGGAACTGTGAACTACAAAATAAGCAACATGAATAGGGTCTTTTTTGCCAGTTGGTGGCAGAAAGAAATTCCCATTGGTGGTTTGCATGGGAAATTTCCTGAAGTAGAGACAGACTTAGAGATCTTCTCTTTCTCTGGCCTTTAATTAAACAGAAATATTTTGGAGGAGCTCTAATTCTTTGCAACAAATTTATAATACACAACTTGTTGCTATTCTCATTTCATGTGAACTGTTAGGTTTTGCATTTTCAGGAAATAAGTAATCAGTCAGACATGCAGAGTTCCATTATTTGGCTTCTCTTCTTTTAAGGGGATGAAAACAGTTAGTTTAAGAGGGAGTTAGAGATGCTTAACATCTCAGGCTCCAGTTGTAAATGTGTCTGACCTGAAAGACAGATACTGCTGACAGATGCTGTCCTGGGTGGAGCTTTAAGAATGTTTGAGAAATTCCCCTGTTGACTAAGAATCAATACACTGTAGTCTCAGAGAGTTATCCTCTGGACATCCCCTTTGAACATTTTTTTTTTCTTCAAAGGGGTTTATGCAAGGAACTGTGATTCATCGAATATTCTTTCCTAAAAAGAAAGCACCTCCATGGACAACTTGAAAATTCCCAGTGACAATAATCTTATCACCATTGTTCTCATTTTTCCTAGTCATTTCTAATGAGGAACCCATAAAAAATGAGACTAACCCACGAGCTGAGAATCAATAAGTTTCATTTCATCCCTACCTCATTAACTCCTGGTAGGGCCTACAAAATTCCTCCATTTCTAAAAGAAAATAAATTTTTTATCACTTCTAACTTCATAAGAATAGCACAAAGATGAAAAAAATCTGTACCAAACTATGTGAAGTCTTTGGTAGAGATTAATATTTATGGCTATAATGTTGGGATCATAATAGAAATTATTAGGGATAATAATATTAAGAGACTTAATAATTTATAGCTTTTATGGTAGGGGAAAGAAGGCAGACTTTTGGAACTATAAATATTATTTCTAGTGGTACAAAATCTTTCTTGACATAAATATTTCTTTTATTTCTATGAGAGCACAAGTTAGTCTTAATAAAACAATAGAGCTGGACAGTAGTAAAGGCAGTAAAAATTGATTTTATTTTTTTATTTTTTTAGCTTATTCTTATTTATTTTGAGAAAGAGAAAGAGAGGGCACATAGGAGTGGGGGAGGGACAGAGAGAGAGAGAGAGCAAGAGAGAGAGAGAGAGAGAGAGAGAGAAAGAAAGAGAATCCCAAGCAGGCTTGCACTGTCAGCACAGAGCCCCATGTGGGGCTCAAACCCATGAACCATGAGATCATGATTTGAGCTGAAATCAAGAGTCAGATGCTTAACTGACTAGGTGCCCCCAAATAGATTTTATTCAAGAGTAACACAAAAGAAGAAAAGGGATCTCAATATAGAATTGGGCTCAACTCTGAATATAACATGGGCACTTGGGAATTTATAACCAAGGAGCAGAGTGGGGGTTAGTGGATGAAAAATTACTAAGAGGAGCATAAGGGGTAAGAGGGTTGTAGTCAAACTAACCAAGCAAGATTCTTGCCAAAGACAGGACAGAGTGATCAGACATCACCTGGGACTGATGGAGGATGAAGACCTCAGTTAGATACTGAGAATGATCAGATATGGAAGACGGGAGGGTTTTGCTAAACTGATTTAGCAAGGGTCTGGCTAAAATTGGATTTTTAAGGAAGTGCACAGATGGACCTAGGAGAAGGTTCAGGAGCCTTGACTAAAGTTGGCCAAGTAAAGAATCTTTGCTATTAGAGACTGTATTACTGAGAAATTTTTCTGTACCAAGAAATGTAGCTAAAATGACATTTTGTCCCCACCTTTTAGGAATATTTCACTGAGAATGCTGTCTGTATTTCACACCATCGCTTACTTTTTTTTTTTTCAATTTTCTTTTAATGTTTATTTATTTTTGAGAGAGAAAGAGAGAAACAGAGTGCAAGCAGGGGAAGGGCAGAGAGAGAGGGAGACACTGGATCTGGAGCAGGCTCCAGGCTCTAAGCTGTCAGCACAGAGCCCGACGTGGGGCTCAAACTCATGAACCTCGAGATCATGACCTGAGCTGAAGTCGGATGCTTAACTGACTGAGCCACCCAGGTGCCCTATAATTCCTCTTTTTTTTTTTTAATTTTTTTTTCAACGTTTATTTATTTTTGGGACAGAGAGAGACACAGCATGAATGGGGGAGGGTCAGAGAGAGGGAGACACAGAATCGGAAACAGGCTCCAGGCTCTGAGCCATCAGCCCAGAGCCTGACGCGGGGCTCGAACTCACGGACCGCGAGATCGTGACCTGGCTGAAATCGGACGCTTAACCGACTGCGCCACCCAGGCGCCCCTATAATTCCTCTTTTTAAAGTAGTGGCAATTGAAGGAAACGTGAATTTACAAAAAATATGTTAAAAAATATGAGGGCATTGAACATGGGATGAACTGAAGCTAATGCCTTTCTGGATGTTATCATTGAAAACCACACTTTGGGTTTGCCTGAAAATCATGATGTGAGATGGTAGCCGAAGCAAAAACGTGGACATATAGAGGCAGATAGCAGACTGGAGAGGGACGTGTGTCTGAGGATTGCCTGAAGGGCTCAGAGTTACTGGCTTATTGAGTGAGTACATGAGATGAACTTTAAACCGCCCTCCAGTCAGCATGTAAAATGATTTTAATATATCAAGGTGGCTTCTGAGAGATCTAGCAGTTTGTGGTTGCCAGGCTCTGTTTAACTAAGATCACAGAGACTTGCATTAATATCTCACATGCTGATATTCATAATCTCTGTGCACAGTCTTCATGACACAATTACTCACTTATGAAAAGTACATGCTGATGCTTTAGTACAATTGTGTCTTCCGTTTTTCATGTGGTCACTCATAGCACTGCAGCTGCCACCATAGATGGAAAATGTTGACAAATGCTTTGTGCAAGCTCACTTCCATTATCAACTTTCTTAACAACAATAACTCAGCTTTTTACTAAATATAAACTTTGGCTTAATGGCTGCTGAAAGAGTTTTGTTGCAAGATAAATAAAAAAATAACTGAGTAGTTGTATGTTGATACCCACGGGATGAGTAAACAATAAAACACTTTTGCAAAAGCATTCAGACAACCTTCTGCTCATTCTTCAGCAAGAGTGCTCAGCATCTATTTCCTGGCTAGGCTTCCTGTGCAACTAACTTTCCAATTCCTGTATTTCCCAGTGACTTCACTAACATGAGTTGTTTTTTTGTTTTTTGGTTTTTTCTTCCAATTTTGATAAAGGCTAGAGCAGGGCACAAATGGCTGGTGCAAAAAACACTAGCTGGGAAAAAGGCTTCAAATACTTTTCCTGTGGCTATGCAAAACCAGAGGAATGTGGCTATCTCTGGGTACTGTGTAGGTCTCAATATCTCTGAAAAGGTGGAGGAAAATGAGAGATATGTTATCACTCATTGCTTTTCAGATTTAACCATGTGTTGGATATGAACTCTCTTTAACTGCCATATGATTCACAGATTAGTAGATTAAATCATGACAGATATTGGAAACATAAAATAAAAGGTCACCAAGTCCATTCCATTTTATGTTAATGCAATACAATAAGTATTTTATTAAAAAATGAAAAATCTGGGAGGACAAATGCTAAACCAGAAGGGATAATTGAACATAAACATAAATATGAATTATAAACAAGAGTTATTTAAATAAACCAATAATGAATGTGGAAAAGTATCAGAGAATTAATATTGGCTTGAAATCACAAATGAAGTAATATAAAGGTGGGCAATTGGTGCTCTAATTTTACTTTTTTTTCTTTTTTTAATAATATCCTTTATTTTTTAGAGCAGTTTTAGGTTCACAGCACTAGGTACAGAGATTTCCCATATACCCCTTGTCCTCACACATGCATAGCCTCCCCCATGATCATCATCTCCCATCAGAGTGGTGTATTTGTTACAAATGATGAACCTACATTGGCACATCAGAATCACCCAAAGTCCATCGTTTACATTAGGATTCACTGTCAGTGGTGTCCATTCTATAGGTTTTGATAAATGTATAAAGACATGTATCCACCATTATGAAACATCATACAGAGTAGTTTAATTACCCTAAAAATCCTCTATGCTTTACCTATTCATCTCTCCCATCCCCCTAACATCTGGCAACCACTGATCTTTTTACTATTTCTATAGTTTTGCTTTTCCCAAAATGTCATACAATTGAAATCATATAGTATGTAGCCTTTTCAGATTGGCTTCTTACATATTTTAGTAATATGCACTTGTTTCCTTCATGTCTTTCATCTCTTAGTAACTTATTTCTTTTAGCACTGAATACTATTCTATGTCTGGATGTAGCACAGTTTAGTTTTACTTTTTTTTTTTTAATGTTTATTTTGAGAGAGATAGAGCATGCTTGCACAAGCCGGGGCGGGGGGTAGAGAGAAATCCCAAGCAGGCTCCATGCCATCAGCATGGAGCTGGACACAGGGCTCCATCCTATGAACTGTGAGATCATGACGGGAGCCTAAACCAAGAGTCAGATACTCATCTGACTGAGCCACCCGGGCACCCCTAGTTTTACTTTTTAAATATTTTATCTTTTGAAAAAGTACTAAGATATTTCAAATATGTACAAAATATTGAATTACAACAGCCATGTATCTATCATCTGAATCTAACAAATGTTAATTTTTTTCATATTTATAAGAGACAATTTTAAAAGAAAAAGCATTTGAGTACAAAACATTTATGTTTCTTCATCTTAGATAGAAATATTACACTATAGTTGGTGTGTATCTCCTCTATCAGTTAGCTATTGCCATAAAAAGTGCTGTGTAACAAATGACACAAAAATGAAATAGCTTAAAACTATAATCTTCTATTCTCATGGACCTGAGAGAAAACTGAGGATTCAGTAAATCTAGGCTGGGATGCAATGTGTGTCTCAGCAGATCTCAATACGTTCATTCGTATGTGAGTTAGTCCAGTAGAGCTGAGGAAGTCTGGCTTAGCTGGGGCCTTTTGGCTCTGTTCCATGTGTCTCCCATTAGGACTAGTGGCTAGCCTAGGCATGTTCTTTAACTAGCAATGCAGAGACACAGGAGAGTAAGGAGAAATAGACAAGGCTCTTGAGGCCTAGGAACTAGCATACTCTCACTTCTGCCATATATTTTTGGCCAAGGAAAACACATGGCCAAACCCAAAGTCAAAAAGGGGGAAGTGCAGCCCACATATAATGAGAGGGCACTATAAGTTACAAGTCAAAAAGGGTGCACATATTGAGGGTAAAAAACAGGGTCAAAAATGCAGTCAATCTCAACTCCCATCCATGTTTTTATCCTTTTTCATTTATGTCTATATCCATAAAGAATGAATTAATGATTTGAGCATTTTTTAATTTTTAACTTTTACATTAAGATGATATAGAACACTTTACTTAACCTTGTATTATTTGTCTCTTTTAATCATTTTGTTTGCAATGATTATCTATACCGATCAGTAAATGTAGACAATTTTTTACTACTGAATTTTTTCCATTATGTAAATATATTAAAATTTATTTATATATTCTTCTATTGAAAAACATATAAGTTGTTTCTAATTTCCTGTTATTACAATATTAATACAATGGAAGTCTTGCATATGTCCCTTCATTATAAACTATGAGAACTTCTCTAAAATGTATCTAAAGTATCTGAGTGTTAGGGTAAACACTTCTTTTACATTCTAGATCAGTGTGTTCAATAAAAATGTACTGTGATCCCCATATATAATTTAAAATTCTCCAGTTCCCATGTCTAAAGTGAAAAGAAACAATATTAATACTATAGTTTATTCAATGCAAACATATTTAATAATATATTCCATTGAATATAAAATATCATCTCAAAGGCACAGTGAAGGCCTAGATATTACTAACTTATTTGTCCAAGTGTTGGTACCAATGTATGAGATTTTCAATTATTGTACATCCTTATCATCAGTTAGTATTACAAATATTTTCAATATTTTTGCCATCTGAAGGCTAAGCATAAAAAGGATATTAGTGGGAAACTGGGGAAATCTGACTTTAAAGTCTGTAGCTTAGCTACAGTACCAAGCCAATGTTGATTTCTTAGTTTTACTAACATAAAATGTTAAAGTTAAGGGAAGTGGCTGAAAATTACACATGAACCCTGCACTATCTTCCAAGTCTTCTGTGATTATATCAAAATAAAAAAATATATCAAAATTATATCAAAATATTTCATAATTATATCAAAAAATATATCAAAATAGAAAGTCTTTTAAAATCATCCCTTCATTGAACTTGAATTTTATTTTTTCCTGCAGATCATCAGGTCTACCACTTAACAAAGCCTTCCAAAGTTTTTGATATGCTAATTGAAAGCATATGTTCAACTACAATAGCAGATGAAAGAGTTTACACATCCCACTAGCAGTTAAGTCCATCTGTAATTAAGGATTGGCCAGACTATCTCCTGTCAGAGAGCACTGACACGAGGCAGGCAAGGTGAAAGAGGAAGCTAGCAGCCTCTGGGAACTGAACTTGATACCTCAGTTGTAAGTTCTTCACGTTTTCTATGTCATTTCATTTTTTTGCATTCCTCTAATAACATGGTTTTTATCCTGCCCTGTATTAAACATAATTGTGCAATTAGCATGCAACACCTTCTCTACTGGGTAAAACAATTCTGCATTCCTCTCCATAGCATGAACTACACACTAATTAAATGTCTTAAATTGAGTAGATGATGACAGTAGCATCCCAACCCTCAAAGATTTTCTAGAGAAGTTCAAATGACACTCTTCCTTTCCCTTGAACTTATCTTTTACCATATAATGTTGTCTTTCCCCTACAGTGTTCCTCAGAAGTCTTCAAAATTGCTTCTAGTAACTAAAGGTTTTGACCAAAAGGAAAAAAAAATTAAATAAAGTAAAAAGCTTCAAACCTGCTCCTGCTGCTGCCCTACTTACAGTTACTTAGAAATCATGAGCCTCCTTTA
The DNA here is from genome assembly GCF_018350175.1 of Felis catus. Classification (NCBI taxonomy): domain Eukaryota; kingdom Metazoa; phylum Chordata; class Mammalia; order Carnivora; family Felidae; genus Felis; species Felis catus. Next base: position 48,342,516 of record NC_058384.1, on the reverse strand, counting down.
AGCCAGCTGAAGGCAGCTCTGAGGACAGGAGGAGGGCGTTCTGTGAGGAAGTCGTGGTTTTTTTCTTAAGCTCTCTGGACTTGAATCCCCACATCTGGGCCACTCTCAGACCTGAGCTTCACTTACATAGTGCACATACAGCTGCCTTCCCCTCATATTTTGCAATTCCTCTAGCCAGCCTTTAAGGGGCACTTACAATTCAATTACCGTAGCTTCCACTTAACAAATACTCAATTTGATCTCACTTTAACAATAAAAAGCTAAGCCAATTCCTTTTAAGATAAGCTTTGGAAGTCCAAAAATTGGGGACTGTTCAGAATAAGCATTACATGGAGCTAATACAGCTAAGAAGTAATAAGCTTGCTCTAAAGTATCTTCCCTTTAGGCATCACTGTCACTGATAAAGATGCACAAAGGGTTAAGTGTTTTCATTGTGAAACTACTTAAGAGATCCACTGAAGACAGCCCAGTGAAGACAGCTGGAAAGGGTATCCAGAAAGAGATGGCAGGGGGATTACACATCAATTTTCATTTGATCCATAATTTTATCTATGACTTAGGTTGAATTTTCAAGGTTGAAGGGCTCAGTAGCATTTCCTCATCAGCTAAAAGACACAACCCGCAAGCATTAACTCACACACTAGAATATCTGAATGCAGTCACAGCTCTATTTTCAAGAACTGTATGTGCCCTGGCTTGAACAAACTATTACAGCATTCAGCCACGGTTTGTACTTTTTAGTCTCAACACCGAGTAAAGAATGTTCAAAGGGAAGAAAAACAGCAAGGATCTCTATTGATCGATGCCACCTATGACTAATTGTGGTCACTAACTTTCATACTGGCATTTTCCGAAGTTTTGGGGCCAGTTACTTAGTCAGAGATAGAATGCCCTAGGTTGCCATCATCCTGGAAGAGAAATTGACAAAGTGTCAGCTGGAACACTTCCCTCCTATCAGATGTCATGGAGGAAGTTCAAGAGTGAGACTGAGAAGGAGAATTGACCTCAGAGGACAGAGCAGTGGATTGACTATGTACATGTCCTCGCTTATGCAGTTTTGAAGTTGACTGCAGGGAAATCTGACCTCAGTTTGTGGGACAGGAAGGTCAGAGTAGTACTCCAGAATAAGCCACCTCTGCTCCTTTCACAGGGTTTTCTTGGCTGACTCAAAACCAAGGCTTTACCAAGGACGTAGGGTTTATGTTTTAAACAGTTAAAGGAAATGCCTTGGAGAGATTTTATTTTAATTATATTTAAGATTTATTTATAATCATAGTAGCAGTCAGTTACTTTCAAGGGCACCCTTTTAGATAAGGTGCTTTTCCGGCTGTTTACTGCTGAGCTGCTAAAACATCTTCTATCAGTCTTAGTCAAGGATATGTCTCAGGGGCAGATGCTTCTGCAGTTTTACTCTTGAGTAATAAATCATGTAAAAAATAATTCCACTTGTGGGGATTATTGCTACCTCTAAATACCAATGTGTTGAAACTCTCATACCAATTAAATTCTTGTACTTGTAAAACTAACACATCTTAGAGTGGATACTCCATGGACAATGGAGTCAGAGGCCCTGGGTGTATGTCCTTGCACTGTCCTCGTAGGGCCAAAGGACAGGAAAATAAATATGGTCGAGTGAACAGCAGTTAGGTGTTAAATCAGACACCAGGGACTATGAATTCTAGCCCTAAAGTTTGTTAAGTGTGTAAATTCAGGCTCATTACTTAACCTTCCAAAACTATAGCTCCATCAAATGGAGATTAAGTTGTCCCTTCCTTCTATGGTCATTGTGAGGATTGGTAAATATACAGAAAACATAGCTCATAGTGAGTTCTAAATTTATACATTCATATATATACACACACACATATATATACATATATGTATTAATATATATAAATCTTGAAGAAGGTTTAAAAACATCTCTGAGACTAGATTTCCCATTGTAAAATATAAGAATAATAACATCTGTCTCATAGTATTCAAGATCTGTTCATAGTAGTCAAGATGAATGGATTTATGTAGGAAAAAATGGTTTTTATGCTCTAGAGATAGATATAAGTCAGTTGTTACATATTTAAACCAGTGTGCTTTTCTAGTAAAGAGCTTTTGAGATTCTTTAAAAGAAGCATACTACAACAAAAGTGAAACATAAGTGAAGTAGATTATCTTAAAATGTTTCTTGAATTACATATAAAAAGTGAAACGTGAAAAAGCATGTAGAACATTCAGATGCATATGTCTACATGTCAGTGTTAATGATAAATATATGAACACATGACTGCACCAGCAAAGATGCTTGACAATTGCTCAAATGTGAATACTTTCTCATCAGTGTGTTTTAAGTATATCACGTGAAAAATAATCAATCACTGATTCCTGGAAATGGCCACATTAGTATGAACTAGTGTGCAGGGCATTCTGCATAGCAATTGTATGCCTTTCTCATATCTTTTCTCATATCTATTTTTTTAACCTATTTCCTGCACTGCAAAGAAACTGACACAGGATGCTTATGAAACGAGATTTAATTTTTCAGTCCAGATGTGTTACAGCTGAACATCAGAAAGCCCCTAGATTTCACAGAACTAAATTTTAGTATTTTTCTAATGGAAACCCCCATGGTTTATAGGGTTCTCATAAGCTGCCTTGGAATCATATTATTAAAGTTGGTCTCATGCTTCCTCCCTAGCTTGTTGCCACCAAAATGTTTTTGTTTTTGTTATTTTCACTTCGACAAAAATGCTGTCCTACTAAGTGATCTTGAAGTACTAACTTTAAAAAACAATACACTCTACAAAGAACCCTAAATGCTAGAATTTACAAATTATACTCAAAGTAATTACATAATAGATGAATTAAAAGCCCTAAACTAGAATGATTTTTGTCAGGGATGTTCTGTGAGGCATGCAACTCACAAGCCAAGTCTTAAAATCTCATAAGATGGTATATTGTCATTCTAAATGTGAACTGAAAGAGCTAAAGGTTCTGAATCATACTTGAACATCAGATAAAGGTCTTAACATGCTGTAAGAAAACCAAAATAACAACAACAAAAAAAAATAAACCCCAAAACAACAACAACAACAACAAAACTACAGTCTTCATATACACGAACACTTCTGTGAGGAGAACTGCCTAGGAAAAGAAAGCAATTGGTAAAGTTGATGGAGGTGGGGAAACCATGGAGGGTAAGTTGCCAGGAAAGAGTCTTGATTATGAGCCTTGAGCTTCACACATGTAAGGCAAGCCCCAAACGAAGCTGCAAAGACAAGATGAGCTCCAAACCAGATTCCAATTTGAGAAAGAAATAGATGCAAAAAAAAAAAAGAGCTACAGGGTACCCCCCAGGACTACCCAAGTAGGGGAAAAATGATCTGGATGGAAAATTTCTCTCTTTGTGGTGCTGAGAAAGTCTCCTGAGTGTCCCGTTCTCATACACTTAAGGGAAGTGGCACCTTGAAGAGCTGGCAGCTTGAGTCATGCAAAATAGTTATTTTGAGAGGAACACTTTGCACTGTTGGTGGGAATGCAAAGTGGTGCAGCCACTCTGCAAAACAGTAGGAAGGTTCCTCAAAAAATTAAAAATAGAACTATTCTATGACCCAGTAATTGCACTACTAGGTATTTATCCAAAGGATACAGGAGTGCTGATCCAAAGGGGCACATGCACTTCAATGTTTATAGCAGTGCTATTGACAATAGCCAAAGTTATGGAAAGAGCCCAAATGTCCATTGACTGACAAATGGATAAAGAAGATGTAGTATATATATGCACAATGGAATATTGCTCAGCGATCAAAAAGAATGAAATCTTGCCATTGCAACAACATGGATGGAAGTAAAGTGTATTATGCTAAGTGAAATAAGTTGGTCTCAGAAAGACAAATATCATATGATTTCACTCACGTGGAATTTAAGAAACAAAACAGATGAACATGGGGAAGGGAAGCAAAAATAAGATAAAAACAGAGAGGGAGACAAATAATAAGAGACTTTTAAATACAGAGAACAAACTGAGGGTTGCTGGCAGGGTATTGGTTGGGGAGTGGGCTAAATGGGTCATGGGCATTAAGGAGGACACTTGTGGGGATGAGCACTGGGTGTTGTATATAAGTGACGAATCACTAAATTCTATTCCTGAAATCATTATTACACTACATGTTAACTAACTTAGATTTAAATTTTAAAAAAGAAAAAAAAAGCAGTGATTTTGAGAAGCACCTTAGAACAATGGAAGAAGCATGAACTTTGAAGTCAGACTTCAGTTCTATTGCACGTTTTGACATATTTAGTTAGAAAAATTAATTTCTTTGAAACTCAGTTATCTAATTTGTTAAATGGGGACAATGACATTTGTCTCAAAGGATAATAATAAAGATTAGATCAAGTAATCAAAAAAAAATCTAAGTACATTTTACCTCTCTTGTCTCGCTTTATTAGCTCTCATTATTACTTTTATGAGTAGTGTAAAATTATTTCTATACCAAATCTGAAGGAAAATATTGGTATGAGTGTTACCTAGGGTAATATTTCTTTAGAATAACTGGTGTATATAACAAATGAAACAATTAGCACCTCCTCTGTTAATCTGCCTGTTTTGCATCTCTGCTTCCCTGGGTTGATCCCTTTCCATATCACAACACTAAAGGATTACTACATGAAATTGGGGTCTTGAGTGTGATGCTTATTTTGTGATTCCTGTACTATGGCAAAGTTTCTCCTACTGGCCAAACTACTGCAAATGTAATGTGTTACTCCCTGCATTGGGAAGAAAGGGAAACCAGGGTGTGTTAAACATATGAATGAATTTCTAGATCTATCTGTGACACATTCAAACAAGAGAGTGACCATTTGACAGAAGTACTCTAAGAAAGCAAGCAATACTTCCCTAAGCATGTTCAGGGTTTTGAATGATGAAAAGTGTGGTCTAGAGGTTATGACAAGTGGTTGGAAGTCATGCTCCCAAGAGTTGTCCCTGGCTCTGACAGTGACGTGTTGGTTGACTTTAGACAAATCATTTGACCAGCATGAGCCAATTTGTTCATTTATATTCCTCCTTTTAAACCTCAAATGCCATCACCCTAGACAGAAAGCCTAACACTTCAATTTTAAAAACTGTACAAGTCCAAAATCCAGATGATTTGATAATCTTTATAATTATTATATTCAATAGTAAACGTAATAAGGTCAGCATGATAGTACTCTGAAGGTGAAGATTGTAATCAAATGACTGTACGAATAAAGAATAAAATTTTGATATGAATGTGTTGTTGTCAGCATGTAATGTCATAGCAAGAAGGAGTTAGTGCTAGGTAATAATTATATCAATGTAAAAATGACACAAAAACTGGTCACTGAATTTAAGGATGTCACCAAGCTGGTTATTTCTTTATTCAAAGATTTACTGTTGTAGGAGCTCAAGATCTCAGACAATAAAGAACAATGATCCCTGAAAGATGGGGTACAAGTGAGGTACACCTTATGTTCACAGTTTATTGCCTACAGAAAATGTCCCAGCTATGCTTGAGGGCGAGGGAACCAAGGCAGAGCCCTGCAGGCTCCCTGAAGGAGGCAATGTTGGGAGTTTAGAGAGACCAGAGCAGGTAAAGCAGGAAAATATATCAGCAGGAAAAGATATCATGAAAGAATGAGCTCCCCAGAGAAAGGACTCTAGAGTTTGCAGAGGGGTCCACTTCAGTATTTCCTGAATACTAACAAGTGTTTATCTGTGATGAACCTACTGGAGGCCAAGGAAAAAACCATTTGAAAGGGAAAGGGGGTGGTGCGCCTGGGTGGCTCCGTCAGTTAAGCAGTTAAGCGTTCAGCTCAGGGCATGATCTCACCGTTCAGTGAGCTCAAGGCCCACACTGTCAGTGTGGAGCCTACTTGGGATTCTCTGTCTCCCTCTCTCTCTGCTCCCCGCCCCCACATTCTCTCTTTATCAAAATAAATAAATAAACATTTTTTTAAAAAAAGGATGAGGGAACCATACACAGAGACAGAATTTGTCACAAAGGGCAGAGTGGAAGACCTAAAATTCAAAGGATATTTAGAATACTAGAAAAGGGCCTTGCTGCAAAAACAGAAAATCAACCTGTGACCAAATATTGCTTTGATCCCACCTAACAAAGGCCAGTCTGGAAAAATCAGAATGTTTTCAAGTAACCTAATCATCTAAGAATACTTATAGGAATGAAAATAAGTAGCACCCCGAAAGATAAAATCATAACTTCTGGTTTCCAATCAAAACTCACCAGGCATGCATAGAAGCCTGGAAAATAGGACCAAAAGTGAGGGTGAGAATGAGTCCATTGAAAGACCTCTGCAGAAATGATACAAATAATACCACATACAACAATAGTACAAACACAGCTAGTACAAGAACATCAAAACACTTATTACAACTGCATCCCATATGTTCAAAAAGATGTTAATTAAAGACACAGAAGACATAAGAAGATACAAATTAAACTTTTAGAAATGGAAACTACGATATCCAGAATGAAAAATACACTGGATGGGATAATGTCATTATTAGACAATTAAAACAAAATTTCAAAGGAGAAAATAGAATATGTGACCATATGTCCCATTTACCACAATTCTTGAAAAGAAAATTAGAGGCAGAACCTCAAGATATGAAAACCCAAGATTTTATAGATTAACAGAGAAGCCTTAACTGGGATGTAAAATGTCCTATCACTGAGAAGAAGAAAGGAAGAAGAAGAAGAAGAAGAAGAAGAAGAAGAAGAAGAAGAAGAAGAAGAAGAAGAAGAAGAAGAAGAAGGAGGAGGAGGAGGAAAAGGAGAAGGAGGAAAAGGAGGAGGAGGAGGAGGAGGAAAAGGAGAAGGAGGAGGAGGAGGAGGAGAAGGAAAAACCTCTTTAGATGGGAGATTTTGATTTCTGTTTTAGAAGCACTAATGATGTGTGCATGTGTGTGTGTTTCTTTTCCTTCAAAAGGAAGAGAACTAGAAAATGAAAGTGGACACTGGGGAATGAAGAGGTCTTCCCCGGTAAGACCAGGCCTGCTGGAGGCAGGGCACTGCCAGGCCTCCAGACATCTAGGGGGACGAAGCAAACTCTGAGCAGAGACCACTAAAGAGACCACCAGCAAAGTGAAGAAAGACAGTTGCTCAAGAGAGACCTATTCCGCGGTTCAGAGAGCAGAAACAGACAGGGTCTGAGCATGGGATGGGGCCAGAGTCCCTGTCTTTCTCTATTAACTACCACGTATTAGTTGTGTGATCCTGGGTCCATTACTTAATCCCCTTGAGCCTTCATTTCCTTACCTAAAAGGGGAATAATAATATATATGCCTCATAAATTGCTTTAAAGATTAAATGATAAAATTTTCCTAATCATACTGCTCAATATGATCAATTTTCTCAGGAGCTGGAAGTAGGGGTGGGGAGAAAAAGTGAGTTTTAATAAGCAGACACATCTGACTTGGGTCCTGGCATGTGTTCAGAACAGTAAGTTCAGTACAACACTGAGGCGTTTCTATAACCTGCTTGTCTCCCCTTTCTACATTTGTTATTTAAGGTTCACAACATATTCTGTTCTCATGTTTAAAGACACTGCAAGTGGTACGATAGCAGTGAGCAGTGCTTCTTTCAAAATACCAGTATGAGGGGCACCTGGGTGACTCAGTTGGTTAAGCATTGGAATTCGGCTCAGGTCACGATCTCACGGTTCATGGCTTCGAGCCCCACTTCGGGCTCTGTGCTGACAGCTCAGAGCCTGGAGCCTGTTTCAGAATCTGTGTCTCCCTCTCTCTCTCTCTTTCTCTGCCCCTCCCCTGCTCATGCTCTGTCTCTCTCTCTCTCTGTCTCTCTCTCTCTCGCTCTCTCTCTCAAAAATAAAACACTTAAAAAATAAACAAAGAAACCAACAAACCCAAATGTCAGTATGGTAGGAAGGATGCTACTGCCTACCAGGGCTGTAAAATAGCAGCGTCTGCCTATCTTCCTTCCTGAGACTAGAGAGAAAAGTTAATTCAGCTTGGAATCCCAGTACATATGTATAATTTCACAAAATCTGTAAGAGTTCAGAAATCTGTTTCTGAGAACAGAGTGGGCAGTGGCAGGACATTGCTTCCTGATACAACAACTAGGAAAATAAAAGCAAAAAATACCAAAAATTCACTTTTTATTTCTGTAAGCACTTATTAAAATTTTACTATTTAAACATTTAATTTCTTGTTTTTTCCAGTTTTAGGGAGATATAATTGACATATAACATTGTATTAGTTTTGGTGCAACATAGTGCCTTGATAAACATATATATTGCAAAATATAGCCATCACCTCTCATAGAACAATAGAAATTGTTTTCTTGTGATAAGGACTCTTAAGATCTGCTGTTGCTAGCTTTCAAATGTACAGTAATGTATTGTTAACTATAGTCATCATGCTGTACCTTACATCACCAGGACTTATTTATCTTATAACTGGAACTTTGTGCCTTTGCACTGCTTCACCCATTTCTCCCACACCCCACACCCCACCTCTGGCAACCACCAATCTATTCTCTGTTTCAATGAGTTTGTGTTTTTTAGATTCCACATGTAAGTTGAGATTACACAGTATTTGTCTTTCTCTGTCCGACTTATTTGACTTAGCATAATGCCCCCAAGTTTCATTCACATTGTCACAGATGGCAGGATTCTTTCATTTTTATGACTGAATAATATTCCATTGTGTTTGTGTATAGATATATATAGACATATCTACATATAGATAAATAGATCACACTTTCTTTATTCATCCATCAATGAACACTTAGGTTGTTTCTGTGTCTTGGCCATTGTAAATAATGCTGGAATAAACAGGGGCACAGATTTCTTTTCAGTGTAATAATTTTGGAAATGTCATGTTTTTTTAAGGTTGTAGATTGTTGTAGAAGCAAAGAGAGCTAGAAGAATTAAAATTCAGAGAGGGAAGAGTCCTTCATAAGTGGACTTCATCACCAGCCATTTTCCCGGCCACACCCAGGAACAGGTAGAGGGTAGGGTTTTAGACTAGGCAGAGAAAACTCCACAGTGGAAAAGATGTGAGCTGAGCTTTCAATGGTCCCATGGGCTGAAATAGTGGATTAGAATCTAGAGGAGTCCCAAACACACAGCCAGTTTCTACATAAGAAACCTGTTTTGTGCTCCTGCTGCACAGGGAGTTGGGCACCTCCCCTTGAAAAGTTGAATGAAATCTTTGATGGCCTGCTGTACTAAGCCGACCCTTCTGGCTTAGTGGGGGGCAGAGAAAGTACATGATCCACAATCGCTAAATAAAGCAATCTGAAAGAATGGGAGAGACTTCTCATTGCTTCATCTCTATCTGAAGCATGAAGTCCTTCCCAAAAGGCTGGAGCCCATATTCCTTCACAACCCCTTCACGTGCTCATCACCCAGGGACTGACACACCAGCTGCAGACATTGGAAAGAGAAAGAGGGTGGAGGTAACTGGAGATGCGCTCATTTTCCTTCTCTTTACTCTCTTTATTGCCAAATGATATTTCGTAAAGATAAGTCAAGTTCCACTGGTGAAAGCATTTAAGAGTATTGAGACAAGCTGAGAAAACATGATATAGCAAAATTGTATTGTAGAGGGAGAGGAGGGGAGTAGGGAAAGTAGAATATACTGACGGATTATAACTCCTTGTCAGTTACAGACATCATTTAAAGCAATAAAGGTCAACGTGTGTAATATAAAGTCATAGCTATAAAGGTAACCACCAGGACAAAAATGCAAATCTTCAAATTAACCAGGACAAATACAAACATAAACTAAAACAACAATAGCAACAATCACACAGAGTATATATTTTAGAATAATAAAAATTAAAAGCAGAACATAACATAGTAAAACTCAAAGTTTGATCATTTTCTTTTTATCATGTACAAGAGACTTGGAGATCTGCTGACCAGGCTGGAACGGTGGCTTCCTGGTTGCATCAGGTGCTCAGATCCTTCTATATTTCTGCTGGGGCATCCTTAGCCTCTGGCTTTCATCCTTTTGAAACTGCTTGATAGCAACATAACTGCCCAGACAGATGGCAAAAAGGAAAGGAGCTAAGGGCAAAAGGCATATGCTAGCTGAGTCTGTCCTCTTTTAAAGTGCCCAGAAGAGTAACTGGTACTTAATAAGTATTACTTGTTGGGTGAATATGTTTTTCATGACCCCGCTGATGCTGAATTAGGTACCACCTTATACCCTCACAGAATACCCTACATTGTAAGCTTAACCCTACATTGTACAGTTAGCACATTTTTAAATTTCCCTTTATTTGCCTCTCTCCAGAATATGATTTGCTCTAGATTCCCTAATATCTTGCAGAATGATTAGCATACACAATGAGCATTCAATAAATACACTACCTAAAAAAAATCAATGTAAGTCTTAGCCCTTAACCCCTTATTTTAGCTATCAATACACAAAGCATTCAATAAATACACTACCTAAAAAAATTAATGTAAGTCTTAGCCCTTAACCCCTTATTTTAGCCATCTTCTTTTACTACCTCATATGTGCCAAACATTGTTCTGGACATTTGAGCAGAACAGACCCATTATTATCCATTTAAAATCACACAAAAAAAGTATTTAGAAGAAATCTTTTTTGGTTGTAGAGTCTGACTGAAAGATTATAGATCCTATTGGAACTCAGGAGATGGTACCCTCAGGAGCCCTAAGCTTTCAACTTCACATTGATTTGTTTTGTTCTAATTTCTCAAAGGAAGACAATTAATAAAGGTAAAATTTTCACAGTGAAATCAGGTAATGATAATCTATCTGCACATTCAGAAGCCAATGAAGTTAGAGAAGAAGGAAGGGAAGGGAAGGAAGGGAAGGGAAGTCAAGGGAAGGGAAGGGAAGGGAAAGGAAGGGAAGGGAAATGTTTGAGCACAAAAATACAAAGGGTTTAGCAGGAAAGGAAAGCTAAAGGGAAAGGAAAAGGAGACTGAAGAACAATTCTGAGAAAGAATAAATAAATTTGGATAGTGGCCTACTAACTACATAATGTTGGATATAGTTTTATTCATCAATTAATATCAATTATTGCCACCAAGTTAGACTGTGGTTCAGATAGACCTTAATTTGATGTAATCATGGGTGACTTAAGACTTCTATGAGATCACACATACCTGAATCAGTATCTTAATCTTACAGCAGTTCTATAAGTGGATGGCATTCTGGTTTTGAAGACATCCATAGCTGACCAGATCTTTCTCTGGATTGACTGATACTTGATTTGATAATTGAATATGGATTCTACTGGGGGGGCGGGGAGGGGAGACATAACCCAAAATTGAAAACCGCTTTCATAGTTCCGAAGTGATATGCTTTTCATTTTTATTTTTTTATTTTTATTTATTTTGGAGGGGGCAGGGGTAGGGACAGGGAGAAACAGAGAGAGAGAATCTCAAGCAGGTTCCATGCTGTCAGTCCAAAGCCCAGTGTGGGGCATGAACTCACAAATATGAGATCATAACCTGAGCTGAAACCAAGTGTTGGACACTTAAACGACTGAGCCACCCAGGCGCCCCCGAAGTGATATACTTTTTAAATAAATTTTTCTAGTAAAAGAAAAGTCAACCGGTGACATTTTCCCTGGTCTATGGCCTCCATTGTCTTTGAAACTGTCCCAAATCAGGAGGAAAGGTACATAAAAAGGAAAATCCCAATGTACTGATCTTTTTTAGGTCTTCTCAGATGCTTTTGATTTTCTATACTTGGTGAATAATGATTCACTTAAAGATGCAAATGTTGAATTATATAATATGTAACTACCTACAAGATATTTGTTTTAAAGGCTGTGGTTCCCAGGATTGAATAGGATCATGTAAGTCATGATACAACTGCCATATTCTAAAGAGGTTTCAGTTTTGTCGAGATTCAATTGCTGTTGTGTAGTGAACAGGGAAGTCAGGAGAGGGATAAATCAGTTTCAGAGTCGGTCATACTCATTGCCAGTCTCACTGTGACATTTCAAATCCTTATCCCATTTTGACCTAGTTTTCCTGCTTTCTTGCCTATGCCCAACCTCCTGTTATAATTTAGTCCAAACATTGCTAATCACTTCACTTTGTTTTTTTTTTTTTTTTTTGCATTGCCCACTCACTCATATGGGGAAGACAAATATACCTCAATCTTGCTTAAACAAAATGTGAAAAAAAAAAAACCCTAGGCAAAGAAAATGGAACAAACTTCCCCACAAACCAGGTTGCTTTTAATATGTCTACACTGTTTTTGGTGTGTTAAGATCTTACTGTCTCAACTAAAAGCCTGGTCAAACCAGACTCAATAAGAGGAAAAAGCCAAAGAGTCAAAAGAAGACACCAAATCTAGATGAAATAGAACTTAAAACTTCACAATGACAAAACAAAGACAAAAATTTCTCAAAGTAACAGTTACCTGATTTTTACAAATGAAATAACAGAAGCAAATAGCAGTTTATCTCTCCTGATCTCCCATATCATTTGACACAAAAGATAAAACAGGATTATGAGCTTGTTCTAAATTTTAGTTCCCATCAAATATATTGCCCTGACATTATGTTTCTGCAAAGCCATGTAAAGACAAAACAAAGCACATAGGAGAAGAAAACCAAGATATGAAGTTTAGAAGAGGGGCTATTTACACTTTAGGAAAGTAAGTAGCTGGTGGCAGCCATATTTCTCCAATTAGTAGCTTTACCTGGTCTATATTACTTAGTACCCCCATGAGGCTTCCAGTTTTACTGTTTGCCTAAGCTAACTTAATACTCAAAATAGGGTTGCTGACATCTGTTACCATGAAGATCCTATCTTAAAAATGGACTCCAGAGACTTTCTGCCAGTTCAAATTCAAACTGAAATAACTTAGCTCTTGCTAGTCTCATTATGGATTGGCTTGGAAACTGAAACTGGATAAAGTCTGCAGTTGGGAATGATCAGTATTTCCAGCTATGAGTATCTGTAAAAAGCAGATGGTGACAAAATTAGATTGGGGTTGGCAGAAATAGCCTGTGGTATTTCCACGTCATTAACATCCGAACATACATTTGTACGTTTGTTTAACATATTGGTTTCCAGAAATGCCCTAGCTAAGAGAAAAGATTTGTGACACACAAATATTGATAGAGAAAGACACAGTCTGAGAGATTGGCGCAGTCCATGCTGAGATACGATGCCAAGAGGAGCCCTGCATCTAGAACAGTTTGGCTGCCAGATTCACTGAGCTTTAGGAGGGAGAAGTCTAGACAGAGGGCTTTAACATAAAATACAATGGAAAACGTACTACCCGTCACAAATTCTATCTAAATCCTGATTTTTATGAGTATAATGTTTTTTTAATTTTTTAATGTTTATTTTTGAGAGAGAGTGAGTGGAGGAGGGGCAGAGAGAGGGAGACACAGAATCTGAAACAGGCTTCAGGCTCTGAGCTGTCGGCACAGAGCCCGATGCAGGGCTTGAACTCACGAACCACGAGATCATGACCTGAGCCAAAGCTGAATGCTTAACAGACTGAGCTACCCAGGCGCCCCTAATTTTTGTTTTTAATTTTATTTAAGTAATATCTACGGCCAACGTGGGGCTCAAACTCATGACCCCAAGACCAAGAGTCGTATGCACTTCTGACTGAGCCAGCCCGAAGCCCCATCTGAGTGTAATTTTTTTTTTCACTATAGAATCTCAGAAGGAGCAAAGATGTCCCCACAACACTGCCAGCACTGCAAGTTGCTTAATGATCACCTTTGACTTCTATACAGAGGAAACTGACAAGAAGTTAGCCGATTTGATCAAGCTCACAAAAACAAGCCAAAGTTACAGCTTGGTATTGAACCCACAGCACTTTGAAACACAGCAAGGTTACCACATCATTAGGATTCATTGGGCTCCAAGCCTTTCATTTAGGCAAGAATTAAAAAAAAAGAAAAACCAAATTAACAAATCAAGCCTATTTGAAGAGGACCTAGGGCAGACACAGGAACACTGGAACACCAGACCACATGTACCTACAGTAATAGTAGAATCATGCTAAAGTAGCCACTATGTATTGATTAAGGTCTTTTCTAAAGTAGGAAGAACATGATTTATTTTGAGTGTATGACATTTATTATAAAATAAGTATCCTGTAAGTTTGACATCAATACTTGGTAAAAATAAATAAATACACACACGTGCGCACACACACACACACACACACACACGCAAAACATTAGAAAAGACATGAAGAAAATAGTCAATGGGGTCATGAGAAATAAGTGCCGTAGTTTCGGAAAGAACAAAGCATATCAGGCAAACTTGATAGATTTTTCTAGAAAAAATATATAATTAATGGAGAAAACAAAGCAAATTAGTCACTGCTGTTAACCACTATAATGTATAGTAAAAGCAAAGGCAAATCGCTGAAATAGTGTTATTAGAAATTTAAGAAATAGGGGCACCTGGGTGGTTCAGTCAGTCAGTTCAGCTCAGGTCATGATCTCATGGTTTCATGATTCAAGCCCCATGTCGGACTCTGAGCTGACAGCACGGAACCTGCTTGAGATTCTCTGTCTCCCTCTCTCTGCCCCTCCCCCACTAGCACTGTCTCTGTCTCTCTCATAATGAATAAACTTTAGAAAAAAGAAACTTGAGAAATTAACACAGTCATTTATTGAAGTTGTTCCCTAATAATTAAAAAATACTTTGTTTTATGTCCCTTCAAATCAGCATTTTTGTATCCTTTGTATAAGTACCTCCTAGTAGTGCAATTGCTGGGTTGTAGGGTAGTTCTATTTTTAATTTTTGAGGAACCTTCATACTGTTTTCCAAAGTGGCTGCACCAGTATAGCAACACTATCAATAGCCAAATTATGGAAAGACCCCAAATGTCCGTTGACAGCTGAATGGATAAAGATGTGGTGTATATATAGACGTATATACATAGACGTCTATATATATACGTATATATATATATACGTGTATATATATATATATATATATATACACGTATATATATAGACGTCTATGTATATACGTCTATATATATACGTATATATATATATATATATATATATGTATACACACACACACACACATACACACACACACTGGAATACTACTTGGTGATGAAAAAGAATGAAATCTTGCCATTTGCAACAACGTGGATGGAACTAGAGGGTATTATGCTAAGTGAAATAAGTGAGCCAGAGAAAGACAAATATATGATTTCACTCATATGTAGAATTTGAGAAACAAAACAGATGAACATAGGGGAAGGGAAGCAAAAATAAGATAAAAGCAGAGAGGGAGGCAAACCATAAGAGACTCTTAAATACAGAGAACAAACAGGGTGGCTGGAGGGGAGATGATGGGGGGAATGGGCTAAATGGGTGCTAGGCTTTAAGGAGGGCACTTTTAGGTATGAGCACTGGGTGTCTCATGTAAGACATGAGTCACTGGGTTCTACTTCTGAAGCCAAGACTACACTGTATGTTAACTTACTTGAATTTAAATTAAAAAAAAAAACTTTGTTTTTACAGATTGCCTCTCCATGCTGACCTTTGAATATCTCTGCTTTTGCATTTATGTCCTGTCTTATGTAACATATCATTCCAGTCCAACTGCAAATAATGTGTCAATGTTCTTATAGCATTTAGTTTTCCATTTATTTCAACTCAGGAACAAGACACTTGCTTCAGTACTTGCAAATTTTGTTTGCAAAGCATAGTCAAATAGAGTCTGATAGAACTACTTTCCCTTGTTGAAATGATTATAAATCATAGGGTGATAATAAATGAAATGAGTCCAATGTGGAGGAAGTATATCAGAGATAATATTAATCAAATATTAATCTTTAGTACATTCAAGAATGAAGCAAAAATGAGCCAATTAATGAGAACTTTATTGTTAAGATGAGCTCTATGGTGAATGAGTTTTCTAGAATCACATGAGCCTAGTTCACTGAAGGCCTCACATTTGATTTTCTTATAATCACTTATATTATAGAAAGGAGGTGTTTGGTGTTGACTATAAGTAGATTAGAACAGAGAGAAAAAGAAACTAGATTCTTATCTTGCTCAGTTTGCATTTACTGAGATCACTGGATTTCACCAAGTTGCAAATATCTTACTAAAACTTATCAGCTGATTTCTTCATTTAGAGAATAAAACCATAAGCAAATCTAAAATGCTTAATTCTTTCACTCTACATAGACATAGAGAACAAAATCTTTCCAAATTCTCCTTTGTTGATGCTTATCAAATAAACTCTATGAAATGTAGCTGAAACATATAAACCTGGATGTTGCAGGAGCCCAAAAAGTAGTGAGCCTTTGTCTTAATTCCCTGACCACTGAGTGATTATACTAATTCAACGAAGTCTTTCAGAGTCACTTTTAACCTCTGCAGAGCTTTGTGTTTACATATGGGGCCCATTCTTCCATCATCTGTACGCATGTAAGTGGTGTCTACTTGCTGAAGACCAGTTTCCCCATTTCAGTCTTTTGTACTTTCCAAGGGGTGTTGACCTGGAATGAAGAAATGGGCAGAGAAAAGGTACTTGCTGGTTTGTAATGGTAACAGCATTTTTTTCTTCCTGTCCCACACATCCAGAGTTAATATCACTCCTCTTATATATTCCTCTCTGCTGGCACTTTTCACTTTGATTACTTACTTAAATACATGTCTGCACTACTCTACTGTAAATCCCTTAGGACAGAGATTCATTCATCTTTCTATTTGCTGTACCTACATCTGATACATTGCAGGAGTGCAATTAAAATTTGTCAAATCAAGACATTTTGTTTTTATGAATCAAAATTTCTGTTCATGTCACTGGCCTTTTTTTTTAATGTTTATTTTTAAGAGAGAGACAGACAGAACGTGAGCAGAGGAGGGGCAGAAAGGGGGAGACACAGAATCCAAAGCAGGCTCCAGGCTATGAGCTGTCAGCACAGAGCTTGACATGGAGCTGGAAGCCATGAACAGTGAAATCATGACTTGAGCCAAAGTCAAATGCTCAACCAACTGAGCCACCAGGCGCCCCATCATATCACTGACTTTAATGACATCTTACACATTTTTATTTTTATATTTTTATTCTTAAGATATAATCTCATACTCATTTTTGTCCTTTTCCCCATAATTCCTAATGTTTACAAAAATTTCAGGAATATTATAAAGGATTAAAATCTGTTGAATCAATATAAAATTTGAAAAAGTCATAGATCAAAGCCCTCCCTACTAGGATTCAGGTGATTGGAGTGTTTGGAACCAAAATGTAAAATAAACTCAGCAAAGATTAAAATTTTCCCCATTAAAATCGACAGCCATAATCAGAATTTTTTTTAACCAATCTCCTCCACATTTTAGAACATAACACTGGGATTTTTAGGGCAGGGAAACTATTCGGTATGATCCTATAATAGTGGATACATGTCATTATACATTTGTCAAAACCTATACCATTAGAGGAAGCCAAAATGTAAACTAAGGACTTTGGGTGATAATGATGTATCAGTGTAGGTTCACGAACAAACATACCACACACACTGATGCGGGATGTTGATGGTGGGGAAGGCTGTGGGGAAGGGAGAGAGTATGTGGGAACTCTGTACTTTCCTCTCGATTTTCCTGTAAACCTAAAATGCTCTACAACTAACATCTCTTAATTTTTTTTAAATAACACTAAGACCACATGAAGTATTTCTTTTCTTAAGACTCCAACTTACTTACTTATATGCAGTTTCACAGAGGAAATATTCAAATAAGATTACGTTTATGAGAGCCACTGTTTCTTCTATTGGTTTTTATCAAACCCGCTACAGTTTCAACCAAAGGGATGGATCTAGTTAAGTTCCCATTTGACCATTTGTCTTTTCTCAATGAATTTCACAAAGAGGGGCCAGACAGTGCCACTGTATGATTCATAAAGAACTTTCAATGCCCTGCCATGGACTCATGGGTCCTTGCTGATGCAGCCTCACCAAATTTGCCTAGCTCTGGCACATATATGCTTTGCATATCTAGCAAGCAGCCTTTGAAACAGCAGCTACATTATTGTGCCACAGTTGGATCCAACAGCCAGTTGTAACATAGGAATTTCAGAAGGACCCTTCTATCAGGAGTTTAATTCTCCATCTGGGCTGGAAGCATGCAATTGTACTTGCTTACAAATGCTTGAGCCCAAAAGTCAATATTTAGGTAGCAAAAAATTAGAGATTTAAAGGAATTATTAATCTATGAGGCGACTTTTTATTTTTGTCTCAGACCAGAGTTTCCTAATCTATCCAGAGAATATTGTTCCTGAAGACTATCTTCCCTACCTAATGAGAGTTCAGTTTTCAAAAATGTTAGGAAACTGTCACATATTCTACCCTCCTTTTAAAAATTGACAAATGTGTGTTAAAGGCTCTGAAAAGATCTGCCTTGGCAATTTAAGAACCTTATTTAACCTTAACTCCATTATTTCCCCAACCTATGTGGCTGCATAAACTTTGCTGCTGCTGCTGCTGTTATTGTTGTCTTAATATTATTAATTCACATCCAAAGGAAATATTGTTGCAGAAACATACTTTGGATATTGTCAGTATATTTGGATAATACTAATAATAGCAGGCCATTAAAAATAATGTTAAATTATTTTTTTAACATAGCTTACCCACAATTATCTAGAGAAATCAGAAGTTATCAGGTAAACAAACATGAGCAATATTGAACATTTTAACAGAAAAGTAAATATGGACTGAACCACAGGAAATATACAAGTAAATGCCTTTCTGTCATTAGCCTTTAAGCCCCATCGATTTTGTTTGGGTCACTTTCAAAGTGGCCACCTCATCTCACTAGCTCTCTTTCTGCATCATGCTATCTTTCAAACATCAAATGATGCTTGCCCATACAATGTAATATATATATATTCATGACTGTGTAATAAGTGAATTTTGAAATATTATAAATGTGATCTTTTCATTTATATTTTATCCTGATGATAGAACCAAGATAGGAAAAGTAATACGCCCTTCTTTTTGTCAAATTTACATAATACCATCAGAAACCTCTCTAAAAATTTATTTTGTCTTTTCAGGGCAAGAACCAAAGGAGGGTTATGTGAAACTGGACACTATAAACACACTGTGTATACAAACTCTATAAAAGCTTACATGGCATTAACCATTCTTCCTTGTCACCTAATTCATTGGGTTTAAGGTTTTTTTTTTTTAATCCTTAATTTTGATTAAAGCTAGACTGGCTCTCTCCAGAGATACTGCCAAAATTTGGAAGATCATAACCTAAGAAGTGCACATTATTGGGATGTCCAGATATACTCTTATTCATTTTACCATACGCAGTTTTCCTTCGATACAATATGATACTTTAGTATCAATGTATTTACATGACATTATATTATTGTACTAACTATACTTCATGTCCTTACAGTTTTAATTGCAGTAATAGTTTAATGCAGTAAAATACACAAAATCAGTTTGATATATTATATTCTTAATAAAAATTAATACTCATGGACCCCTTAAAATCATCTTGTATATCACCAGTAGAATGTCTAGCACACAGCTTGGAAAATTCTAACACGGAAATTTCTTGTCATGGAAGTGGGAAAAATTCAAGATATATTTTCTTCCTACATATATATATATATATATATATATATATATATATATATATATATTTGTGAGAGAGACAGCATGAGCATGGGAGGGGCAGAGAGAGAGGGAGACACTGAATCCGAAGCAGGTTCCTGGCTCTGAGCTGTCAGCACAGAGCCTGATGTGGGGCTCAAACTCACCAACTATGAGATCATGACCTGAGTGGAAGTTGGACAGTCAACCAACTGAGCTACCCAAGAGCACCAGATAAAAGGTATTTTATTTTACACTGCTTTCTGAAAGGAAAAAAGAACTTTTTCAAATATTGTGATCAGATGAATTTTGCAGTCAGGGACTATTCAAAGCATTGAGGATATACATGTCTAGTACTGAATTTGTATGTGATACAATAAATATGCCAAATGAAATATTTTATTGAAATGTGCAATTTTTTATGAAGAAACAAACATCCCCTAGAACCAAAGGTTGATGCTGCGAATACTTTAGACATGTGGTATATATGTGTGTGCCTCTGTAGGTTAAATTTTCTCTTTCTTTTTAATCAAGTGACCTGTTCTCATTTGGTTAAGTTTCAACCACAAGACATCACTGCATGCTTCTTTTCTTTTTTTTTTTTTTTCAAGATACACGTCATAACACACCAAGAAAGGGGGAACTTCCAGTGTCTGTGGTAACATCACTTGATAAACAGACTCATTTGAACAGCACGAGCCTGTCTGCCTTTACTATATAAAGCCGCCCAGACGTTGACCAGCAGATATTTACGGAGTGAGGACTATGCGAGCAGCAGCGATCTCCACGCCAAGGTTAAACAAAATGCCAGGGATGTTCTTCTCTGCTAATCCAAAGGAATTGAAAGAAACTGACCATTCACTTCTAGATGACAAAACTCAAAAAAAGAGGCCAAAGACTTTGTAAGTTCATTTTGTGTGTCACTTTGTGGATTTTGACTTAGATTATCTTTAATGGCAGAAGGATTGAGAATGAATAGAAGAAAATATGAGCAGTTAGCTTAACTAGATCACAGAAATTAGCTGTTGTATATGTATATATGTGTATGTCTAAAAAATAAATCATGATAGGCCATTAAATTATATGGAAATTTTTGCAGACTTTGGCTCATAAAAATTAGCTCAATCTTAATACAGCAAAATGTTATAACAATAATTTTTATTATTGCCTTGTTCCTTGAGAAGTTTATTTCATGCTCCTTTTACAAATAATATGTATTCTAATAAGGAAATATGAATATTCATATTTGTGTCTTTTGTAGTGGGATGGATATGAAAGCATACCTGAGATCTATGATCCCACATCCAGAGTCTGGAATGAAATCTTCTAAGTCCAAAGACATGTATGTACATTAATACTGCTGACTTTTCTTTTTAAGAGTAGTCTATGCATTAGCTAGCTCTATATTCTAGCAAGTGATTGATATTGCACATACTAGATTTCATTTCTTTTAAGTAACCAGCCAAATAAGAGTAGACTACTTAGTACGAATGTAAACTAAATGTCAACATGTGTGTACATAATTTGCAATTTATTATACTGCTGGAGTATATGTATTTGGATTTCTTCATACTTTGTTGGTAGATATTTTTCATATCTATAGTAATTTTAAGGGAAGTTTTGTTTTCTTACAGACAATTTTTTTTAAAAAATTATAGAACTAGAATCTTAGTTTGTGGAATTACCAAAATATAGCAGCCATTCTGATTTTATTTGTGATTACACAAAAAAGTTCACTAATTTATGTAAATTTTGTCCCCAGTAGACTCTCTGCTAATGAAGTAATGCAGTGGTCTCAATCTCTGGAAAAACTACTTGCAAACCAAAGTAAGTGTGATTAACTGCTAAATGTTTTGGGTTTAGCTCAATACACTAATACATTGAATGACTTCAATAACATATCGTCTTCTGGATAGCAGAGTGTGTGAAAAGGTGTATTATAGTTTTTCTGTAGTCACTAATGGCTTCAGTACATTATGTCTCATTGTAGTGTAAAGACCTGGTACTCAGTTCTGCCACTATCCTTCGGACAAATTTGCCAAGACGATTAGGTATTCCCTTGAGTCATTATAGGAGTGAAATTTAAAATTATGCTGAGGTTCTGAAGTTTCAAGTTTTTTAACATAAACCAAACATCTCAACATGTGAACTGCCATTCTGAAAGCTCCCTATAGAATGTATTTTTGTAACTGTTGGATGTAAGAAGTGGGATTCATTCAATTAATTAACTACTGTATTATCCATACATTCATTAATTTACTCATTTAGCTCACTTTTAAGTGGCAGGCATTTTAGAAGAACCAAGGATTAAAAAACAAGGGCACAGTGCCTTGTTGCCTTGAAGGAAGTTGAGACACATAATACATAATTGCATTATATGTAACATGATATATGATAACACAGATAGGATTAGAACAATTTTTAAACAGTCTTGACGGGGAGTTTCTGATAAGACAAGGTAAAGAATGAAATCAGCTTGCCTTTCCCCAATCATAGGCATCAGAGTTCTCTTGGGATTAAGACCTTGCTCAGAGGTATGGGTGAGCAGAGTGGTCTCCAGAATCCTTGCTTGGGGGTCAAGTTGTTCAATATCCTTCATCCATCTTATTATCTGACTTAGTTTACAATCCAGCCAAATAAATAAATGGCATAGAAATGGCCCATTTAAAAGCCTCAGTAACACGAGCAAATATAATCAGCACATCAGCACATTTTCTGACTAATAAGAATTGGATGGGGAAATTATATTTGGTAATAATGAACATGATGTTAATGACTTTCGTCAATGTTTGCTTTCCTAAAATACTCTACAGTCTGGTTAGGAGTTAGTATTTATAAGAAAAGAGATTATTTTGTAATCACAAGAGCAGAATTTTAACTTAATTAACAGATGGAAGCAAAACACTGTTCTGTAGATCACTAAGTAGCTGTGTGACTGTGGATAGGTTTGTTTGGCCCCAGATAAACTATAAATGAAAGAACCTCTGAGGCCTTCCCATCTCTATAAATTATGACACAGCTATTTCAGCATTAGCCATCTCTTACCTTTGTGCATAGGCAATGCAATAGTATTTTTCTTGTATTCATTTACCGGCTCAATTAATTTAATTAGATCACCACCCGCCCTGTCTTTTTAGTTGGTCAAGATGTCTTTGGAAGTTTCCTGAAGTCTGAGTTCAGTGAGGAGAACATTGAGTTCTGGCTGGCTTGTGAAGACTATAAAAAAACGGAGTCTGATCTTTTGCATTGCAAAGCAGAGAAAATATATAAAGCATTTGTGCATTCAGATGCTGCTAAACAAGTGAGTATTATCTTCATTACCACCAGTTTATGTTTAAGGAACTTAGATGCAGAAATAGCATTCCACACACATAGCAAGATTACATCTTTTTTAAGTGTCATAATTTCATTGCTAAGTACTTAGGCATGTTCATATACTTCAGTGCAATAATAATCTAATTTTCTATATTTATGTATATTTGAAGACAGTAGGATGAAAAGACTGATTTTGCAAAATTAGCTAATGTGACAGGGGGTGGGTAGGACTACCAGTATTATTAGCCAGAATTGCATATCAGAATGTCCTTAATGAGATGCTCATCTTACATTAGGATAAAACACAGATTAGTATGTATCATACACACAATTGCAGCAGCAGAAATATTTTCACTTAGTAATGTACCCACCTTCCCATGAAATATTCTTGGTCCAAGCAAAAAATAGCTACACAAAGTGTCCTCTCCTATACATTTCAAATGACCATATCACTTTTTCTGATGCATGTATCACCTTGTATGGATATTTAAATTTTTCACGCCTGCCTCTTTTGCATCTCCCAACTATACTATAAGCTAACTTGGAACAAAGAATTTTGAGAGGATATTTCTTCTTACCTCCTTCACATCCAGTATAGGGCTGGTTTAGAATAGGCATTTAAGAGATACTTGAACTGATATAAACGAGGACTTAATGCCATTGTCTTGAGGTGCTTCAACAAACATAGCTACATCATAAAATGTGCAATATATTGGAAGTGCATATTAACTAGTGAGTATTTGTTTTTAGATCAATATTGACTTTCGCACTCGAGAATCTACAGCCAAGAAGATTAAAGCACCAACACCAACGTGTTTTGATGAAGCCCAAAAAATTATATATACTCTTATGGAAAAGGACTCTTACCCCAGATTTCTCAAATCAAATATTTACTTAAATCTGCTGAATGACCTTCAGGCTAATAGTCTAAAGTGATCAGTTCCTAGCTGGAGAGAAATGAAGATGGTTTCGAGGACAGAAGGAATGTGCCACTTAATGGCTCCCTGGGTGAACAACCTGGCCCTTTTGAGTGACTCCACAGGCCCAGGGGAAGAACAAATGATTCAACATGGATTCACATGGAAGTTATCCAGGCTCAGGATCGAAGAAACATGAGCAAGATGAAACCCAAGAGACAGTAACAGGAAGGAGACACTGTGGTACTGTCTCCTTCATACAGTGGACATGTCAGAAAAATCTCTCAAAACTGAGAAGGCTGGGAAAGTTCAGTTACACAGAAACTGTGAATAAAGATTTTGAAACTGATTAAAACATGCTATAAGCTTCAAGGTCAGCTTATATTTATGCTACATATTATTATATAGAGATTTATTGAGCTGCTAACAAGTCTTTAACTTGGATGACTGTTTGGAAAATATGTGTTCGAAACCACCGTTGTTATTTTTCATGCCAAAGGGTTTTTGGTGTTGTTTTATTTTTTTTGGTTTGTTTTTGACTTGAAAGAAATGAAGAAGAAAACAATGTATTAACTTAAGCTGTTGCTCTTAAAACTGGGAAGTCAGAATTTGTAAATTTCACAGTGTCAGTAATAAATGAGTTTTGTATTAAAAATATATAGAAGCCATTTCTGTTTACATTTCTTTGCTGTTTTTAAAAACTGGTATTTATTCCTCAGATTTAACAAAAATTCAAGCAAGTGTCTTTCTACTTTCTATCATCTCTTCAACAACTAAAACTATCATACAATTAATGCTATATTTATGTATTATATGTATCTATTAGACAAAGTTCATTGGTTTTCTCTTTGTTATCACAATGCATAAAAATCAAACAAACATGTTCTCATACGGTCAAGATTCAAATAGATGAGAAATTGAAGAAGTCATATATATATGCAGTAATTATCTATCTATCTATATATATGACTTCTTCAATTTCTCATCTATTTGAATATAGATGAACTATTTGAATATAGATGAACTATTTGAACTATATATATGTGTGTGTGTATATATATATATATACACACACACATATATATATATACACACACATATATAGTTATTTATTTATTTTGAAAGACAGAAACTGTGAGTGAGGGAGGGCCAGAGAGAGAAGAGAGAGAGCCAGAATCCCAAGCAGGCTTCACACCAGAGCCCTATGGGGGGCTCAAAGCGGGCCTCAAACCCACAAACCATGAGATCATGACGTGAGGGAAGTCAGCCGCTTAATCAACTGAGCCACCCAGGTGACTGAAGAAGCCTTTTCAAAGGGGATAGAATAGTTATTTCAAGAAGAAACTTCATTAACAGTTGAGATTTTATTGTAATTGAAAGTTTATAAAACTCAATCCTACGAAAGTTGAGACTCAGATTAAACCACTAGTTTTCAAATTTAGCTATCAAAGTTACTTAGGATGTTTAAGAAAACAAAACAGAACAAAAAAACACACCTTTTTCAGACCTTATGCCAAATTGACTGAATCAGAATCTCCAAGGGATAGGGTATGAAAATCTATATTTTAGAAAGAAATCCCAGGTGATTCAAAAGATAATTCAGGGTTGGGAACCCTAAGATTAAGTGAAAATCACACTCCCAGGGATTGCACAGAAATCTGACTGCTCTTTCTGCGATGTGACACTGCCCCCCACTGACCAGAACACATTTCCTAAATCACTCAAGTCTGTAAATAGTCTTCCAAAGTGTCAAATATGAAAGTAAGACTACTCTGTAAGGATCACCTACAGAGAGCAGAAAAATAACCAAGATGATGCACATGCTAGCACATAGCTGTATCTTCCCATGTGCTTGTGTTTCATATCTTACTGAATAATCAGCCCCCCAAAACCACAGTGAAATATGATGGATATTCTCAATATAGGCTTACCCAGTCATCAGGTCCAGAGCTAAAGTATGGGGCAAGACGCAATAATATTTTTAAAGTATTACTCTTGTGTTTCCATGGAATAGAATCCATATAGGCTCCATCTTAAGCTTTGTTCCATGGTTGAGCAGATCACATCGTAAGAGAAGCTTAGGAAGAATTCAGGTTTATAACAATAGTAATAATCAAGTATTTCTCTCCCTTACTCATTCCATCACCAAGTTCTGCCAATCTTCCTTCCACCACCAGTGTGGGGAGCTGGCATATCACCTGCTCTTTCTCTATAACCACTGCCTTAGGCTCTCATTGCTTGCTAACTCATGTGCCTTGTTTTCCCTCTGCCAGCCTCTTCTCTTCAATCCGTCCTCTGAATAGCCACAAACATCCCCTTCTGATTTGACCGTGTCATTTCTCATAACATATAGAATAACTTCAAATTTCTCTTTCTGGAATTGAAAACACTCTCAGTTAGACTTTGGTGGTATAATTCCCATTGCTCCTCTCTGGTTACTTTCTTACCTTCATGTCATACTGGATGGTCTTTTCTTGAATGAGTCCTGGGCTTCACTATCTCCAGGCTTTTGGTTAATTTCTACTATCCATCTAAAATGCCTTTGCCTCCCTCCTCCCAGTTTTCAAAATCCAGCCAATTATTCAAGGCCCAGATAGAATAACTCGTCCGCAAAGGTTTTCTAAAATCTTCCATCGCTATGTAGTTATTTTCACTGTCTAATGGATATGAACTGAGTGAGTCCATATAAACACAAGACACTCTGCTTCTATTTCCAGTACTACTGTCACATTAAATAGTCCAGGCCCTTCAGACTTCAAGGCATGAGAAGTGCAACTGTCCAAGACACACATTGGTCACAAAATAAATGCTTCTGGTCTTTGTCTTGTTAAGATGCCATGTTAAACAGCCATCCAGTTTTGGCCAGATGGTCAAAACAAACATCTAAGACACCTTCTCATTTTCAAAGAAAACCAAATAAAAATAAAAAAAAACTCATCATGACAGCATAGATTCAAGATATTAAAAAATACTTGAAAAGATAATTTTCTTACACTGGCACTTTTATTATGGTGTGACTGTTTTATAATACTATTCATAGTATGTGATTAGCTGTCATGAATCTACTATTTATTTTTATTTTGTTTTATTTTTCTTATTTATTTTTGAGAGAGAGAGAGAGAGAGAGAGAGGGAGAGCATGAGCAGGGGAGGGGTAGAGAGAGAAGGACAGAGAATCCAAAGTGGGCTCTGTGCTGACAGCAGTGAGCCCATGACGGTATAGAACTCATGAACCATGAGATCATGACCTGAGCTGCAGTCGGACATTCAACCAAATGAACCACCCAGGTGCCCCAAACTATCTAAAGAAATCTAATCCAATGGCTCTGTCTGAGTCCCAGCTCACATTTTGTGTTCTATTGTCATACAAAAGCAGTTGCAGTTAACAATATGTATGATTTAAAACTCATGAATTTAACTACTTGGCAATGGGAAAGAATGAAATCATGCCATTTGCAGCAATGTGGATGGAAGTGGAAGGTATTATGCTAAGTGAAATAAGTCAGAGAAAGACAGATATCACATGTTTTCACTCATATGTGGAACTTGAGAAACTTAACAGAAGATCATGGGGGAAGTGAAGGGGAAAAATAGTTACAAACAGAGAGGGAGGGAAACCATAAGAGACTTTTAAATACAGAGAACAAATTGAGGGTTGATGAGGGGGTGGGGGAGAGGGGAAAATGGGTGATGGGCATTGAGGAGGGCACTTGTTGGGATGAGCACGGGTGTTGTATGTAAGCGATGAACCACAGGAATCTACCCCCGAAACAAAGAGCACACTGTACACACTGTATGTTAGCCAATTTGACAATAAATTATATTAAAAATAAATAAATAATATAAATAAACAAATAAACAAATAAATAAAACTCATTAATTTAAAAAATAAAAACAAGTTCACTTTCTCAGATTTATTTTATATTATTTCTAATATGCGTATCATAGGAAACTAGGGATCTAAGAAGATAACAATGAGGAGGACATATACCCCACTATATCTAACAATTTCTTCGTTTTTCTCTTTTCAAGTCAAAAATATAAGACTTCTAAAAAGTTCCTTAACTCCAAGTTTTCTTAACAAAAGTAGATATTCAAATAACAATAACAATAGACATTAGATTTGTTCACTCAGGAAAAGTATTTGCAATTGCCTTATATTTAATATGTATTTTTACTTGCTATAATGTTAGCTGACTGATTTTTCTCCATTTTTTCCCTCAGGGAAGGGGTAATTTGGGTGAATCTTGAAGAATAAATAGAACCTAAGCAGGGGAGAAGGAAAGTGGGAACACTTCAGTGCAGAGAAGAGTCTGTGAGAAAGTCAGGAAATCAGGGGAAAAAAGAAGAAAAAAAAAAACTTCAGTAATGGTGACTTATTTGGTGTGGCCGGAATATACGGGGGAAAAGAAAGAATAAGAGGGAAAACTAACAATGTAGTTTAGGGTAGATTCTAAGAAGAGATACAGTCTACTCCAAAGAATGTACATTTCATCTTTTATGTGGTAGGTAAGCACTGAAACTTTAAACAAATGAGGAAAAGACGTACCTACCTGTTTTTGAGTATCTACGCCATCCAGACGCTGTGCCAGATACACATAACTTGCTAAGTCCACACCTAAACTCTTTGAGATAAGTACTCTAAGCCTATTTTTTTTCCTCAACAAATATAGAAACAAAAAAGTGAAAAAATTATCTAAGGATACATAACTACTGAGTAGCAGATCCAAGATTTGAAGACTTTCCATTATCTCATGCTTCTTTCTGAATGTGACATCATTACCTTGTTTTTTAAAAGCTAATTCTAGATTTAGTGTGGAAGACACTTCCAAAGGAAGACATCATTGAGGAAGGAAAGCTAAGTGTGAAGCTAGTTTTTTTAGCCCCACAGGAAAGATCAGGGCCTGAACTAGGGCAGCAATCAAAGCAATGGGAAGGAAGGGGGGAGTAGACAAACTTGGTTAGCAGTATGCTGTGATAAATAAGAGAAAGCAATATAGGATCCCTCTGGGTTGTCTAGCCCAGGCCCTCAAAGTTACAGCAAATTCCTTTCTGGGTGCATTTTAAATATATCCTCTCTCAGGCCCTTCAGTTACAAATGTGCATCAAACAACTTGGAAATAGAAGAAGGGAGTACTGGAGGAAGGCTGAGGCTTTTGATTTTAAGAAGTTCCACATGCAAAATAAATTATGTAGTACTTTCAATAGATAACAGCTTATTCTTAATTAACCTACAGATGAAGCATTCCACATGTTTTCCCCTAAACGTCACTCTCCTCTTGGAAAAAACAGAGGCTTACAAGTCTTCATCCAGGCTGAGAACAAAAACCAAGAACCAAGAGACTCAACACATTTGCAGCAAGCAATTGCTCTAAGTTGAGAGCACCTTTCAAAGACAGGAAACAAAACCAAAGTCTAGGATTCAGGCCAAGAGACAGGCAAAACAGAAGCCGCCACAGGGATCAGGAACACTAGACAACACAGAGGACTGTGATGAAATCAAAGCTGGGGCAGGAATTCTGCCTCCTTATATGGAAGGCCTGGTCATTAACTTGACAGTAAAATTACGTGACTGGTGGAATGTTCTCGTGTTCGCTTCTTGGCAACAGAGAGAAACAAGGGGCCTGGAGGCCTGCAGTTAGCTGGTCACTCTCTTGGCACATTCTTCATTTCAATAATTCTTACCTCAACTCTTCAAAATAGGTGAAGTTATTTTTGCTCTTTATTCTGGATTGAGAAAAAGAAAAATGGGAATTTTGTGGGTTTCAGATATTCTCTTATCTCCTTCAAACTCTCTGTTGCTATTCTAGTCAAACATGGTGAAAAATTCGGTGGGTTTGGTTTAAATCAGTAAAATCTACATGTTTTCCATTTGTCTTAAAGTTTATACTCTATGTTAAAACCCTCAGTTTGAATCAGCTCTAAAAACAGATTGTATTCCTAGTGTAGTGCTTTTTTTCCTTAAATCTGTTAATTCAGTATTTACATACGATCCACTGTAAACAAGTAATAGAACATGTTCCCATATTAAAAATTGAGCAAGATACTTCCTACAATGTTTTGTTTTGTTTTGTTTTGTCACAATGGTGACTAGAATGATTATAATTTACACTATCTATGAGGGTAGTTTAAAGTGTCAAAATTGAGGGGGAGAAGCACAAAAAATGTCTCACTCCGAGGTTTTTAAATTTAGAAATCTGGGCTCAACTATAAACTTCTAGAAAAGAGTCTAGATTATTGCTCCCTTAATATATTCACCAATTAATGACACTTGCTATGTGCCATAAACCATCCTAGGTGGTAGGGAAACAGAGATGAATAAGACAGAGCCCTCCACTACTGAGAAGCTCACAGTGCTCTTGGAAAGAAAAGAGCAAAAAAGCATTACGGTGAAATAGACTAAGCATTATAAGAGAGGTATACAGGAGGGACTATTTTTAAGTTTATTTATTTACTGTGAAAGGGAGAGAGATAGCAAGATGGAGAGGGACAGAGAGAGAATCCCAAGCAGGCTCCATCCACACTGCCAGTGCAGAGCCCGATGCAGTGCTTGAACTCACAAACCGCAAAATCATGATCTGAGCTGAAATCCAGAGTCAGATGCTTAACCAACTGAGCCACAGGCGCCCCAAGGAGGGACTATTAAGATTGTATGATAGTTAACCTCCCCAGTGGCTCTCTTCAGGTCTCTGATGAAAAGCCAAAGGGGACTGACTGGTGGTCCCTCCTCTCCCTAAGGGGAGAAGCTGTGTGGTGCCAACTTTCTAAAAGGTCATCAGGTGCTAGCAACAGTTTAAGGAACTCCCCTGGGCATCAAGTTACATCAAGTTTACCTCCATTAGCAAGCTCTGTCTATTATCACTAACTCAGTTGGGTGCTTGCCTACTCCCATCCAAAGTTCCTGATGAAAAGGGAGCAGTGAGGGCAAACCACACCTCCCGCTCCTTAGGATGCTGCAAAGCTAAGAAATCACAGATATCCTGCGGCTTCTCCATCTTGCTCCTGTGGAATCTGCAGCATTTACACCAGCTCAACAGACATGAGCAATGTGCTATGAGAACTCAGAAAAGGGGTTAGTCATTCTATCCTGGAGGGAGGATATGGCTCTAGAGAAATGATGGTTGCACAACACAAACGTGTATTAAATTCAAAGTAACCCAAGTAACTTTCTGAACTACCATATCACTGAGCTCTGTAACTCACCAATAAATGTAACTTCTGGCATTATTGGGTTCCAAAAGGGCTAGGATAAGTCTGTCCTCTTAATTACTAATATTAATCGCTCACATCAATATCGTTTTACTTTAGCTCTCATTGTCCAAAAATAACGATTTCTTTTTCTCTTTCATTTCAGGAGGTTGTGATAGAGACTGCCTACATGCCTGCCAATCTTAGGCCCTCTCCTTGGACTTCAGGAAAACTACATTTCACAGGTCCTCTGACAGTGAGTGGCAAATTTAGAACCTTCTTTGAATGTTTCCATACAGTCAATATTTGACTGGGTATTTACTTCTCAGTAGTTATTTTACTTGAATTTGGTATTTTACCTTGAATTACAACTTGATATTTCACCTTACATTATGAGGGCCACGAAACTGAGTTCTGTTCCAGAACTGGCAATAAAACATGCTGGTTATCTCTCTCTTCTCCATATACACTGCTAGAGACAAAGGACTCTGACATTGCAAAGCTACATGCAGGAGTTACCAGACCCAGAATAGTCATGCAACCCACACCAGCATTTGTATGAGTAAAAATAAAAGCCTATGAGATTAGGAGATTATTTTTTAGAACAACTAGGGAGTTTTATCCTGATGAATGCAAAGACACTGATTATATATATATATATATATATATATATATATATATGTGTGTGTGTGTATAATATATGTATATACAACATTTTATTCATAAAGAAACAATTCCTTATTTCATCTCTAAAGATATTTGGAAACATCCTGGAAAAAACCAGGGCAATATCTCTGTCACAGCTCAATATTATTTAGTTCCCACATTAGGCAAAGGCTATCTCTCTGACCTTGTGATTTTCTTTGAGATAGAGCTGCCTGGAACAGAGGATGTAAGCTATGGACGAGAACAATATGTGAAAAGCATATTTCAGACGTAACTTAGAATAGAAAATGCCAAAAACAACACAAAAAGGGAGGTGAGGGCTAGGAAGCAGGAAAAGAATAAGTGATGGAAAATTTTACAACTGATAAAAACCTAAGTGAAAGTTGGCCATGCAACATGTATTTTCCACTCACTCACTTTGACTCAATTTAGGGCTATATACTATATTGGTAAAAATACTTGCAGGTTTAAACAGGCCAATCACCAAATCAGAATTCCAAGAATATGTGATGTGGGGCCCTGGAAATCATGTGTGTGGTTAAGCTGGGGTTCAGACAGGAAGTGTGAATTCAGTGCATCCAGGAAAATTAGAGGGTGAACTCACCAGGGCCAATTTTCCAGAGAAACTGAAGAACTGCCTATGAATTAATTCATCCTAAAAGAAAAGAATTTCATGATGTACAACTATGGCCTAAAAACAGTGGACAGAGTTGGAGGAAATGGACTACTTTAAGTATGGCAGGAGGCTAATGCTTATATCTCCCTTTGATGTAAATCCAAAATCTGAGGTAAAGGAGAGCCCAATTAAAGAGGGATAAACACTAAAAGGACAAATTCCCTGAACATTTGGTAAATCTTTGAAAATACATAGGAAGAGGTATTAGTCAAGTGATGGTGATGCACACTCCCCTTTTGGAGTTAGGATTAGAGCCCTGATGGGACAGAGAAACAGAACACTCCAAATCTAGAAAGAAGAACTGGGAGAGTGTGTGGTGCCCCATTAGATATCACCCCCATCATGAGCAGACACTTATGTCAGCCTAATCGCTTATGTAGGTGTTGGGTATTGAAAAGGTCTCTTGAAAGGGAATAATGTCCTTTTTCCCAACTTAGGTTCTGATTGTTTGAGAAATACCATAAAAAAACTAAGGTGGAGGCCAAAATATTACTGATACAGCTAGGTCAAAGAAAAGAGAATTGGGAGATTCCAATAGGTCTGCTAATTCAAACTCAGAATTAGACCAACTTGCCACCCTGCTATAGGCAGTGTCAGACAGAGGCACGATCTCTAGATATTGGATGGCCAATGTGGGGAACAAACATCCAGGTGTCTTTTCTCAATTAGGACAAGTGTGAAGAGTCAGCCCAGCTCAGAGCTCCTGGCTTGTGACTGGGCCTAATAGTATTGGAGCATCTGTTCATTAGGAACTGGGTTAGATGAGATCACCAAACCATAAAATCAGGTGGGCCCACAGAAATCCTCTGAGAGTTGGAAATGGTAAATCCAACGCTGAACATGAGCAGGTCTTATCTGTTCCCCATGGCAGCTTAGGGCTCCCATATGATGAATGATGGAGGATGAAAAGCCCCAAGTTTGTGTTGGGATAGTATGGAGGTGGAGGCTAAAGATTGACTGCTACTGAAATACATTTCCACTAAGGGGTGGACCTAAAAGAGAGAAGTGAGGGAAAATCTCCTCAGTGTTACATTTTATGGCAATGCACCTGGTCATCTACTTAATATGGAAAGAAAAGTGACCTGAGGTTAGACTAGGCATAGACTTACAGGCAGTGGAGAATGGCTTGGCTAGTGGATTCAGGCCTAGAAGAACAATGTTTAGAAAATTGAGAATAAGATGGGGCACTTGAGTGGCTCACTTGAGTGAGCATCTGACTCTTGATTTAGGCTCAGGTCACAATCTCACAGTTCTTAAGTTTGAGCTTTGCGTCGGGCTCCACACTGAGAGCACAGAGCTTGCTTGGGGTTCTCTCTCTCCTTCTCACTGCCCCTCCCCTGCTTTGCTCTCTCTCTCTCTCTTTCTCAAAATAAATAAATAAACTTAAAAAAAAAGAAAATTGAGAATAAGAAGGTCTAGGGGAGATGCATATGGGTGGACGTACCAGAGTGTTCAAAAGTAAAGGCCTTTGTACCACATGGTAATACTCAGCAGAGATCATTGCCTACACAAAAAGCATAAACAACCAAATAGAATAACTTTACCAGTTGACCTCAGCCAGCCTGTTATCAGCCAGCCCATGAACAGAATAACAATGATGGCAGAGATGGATATGCATTGGCCCAAAAGAATGGACTTCTACTCATGAAGGCTGATCTAACTACTGTCCTTGCCAAAGCCCAATCATCAAGAAAAAGGGAGCCAATACTGAACAAATGACATGGTACCCTATTTCAGGGGCCAACCAACCATTTCATGGCAACTCGATTACATTGGACTTCTTTCACCTTGAAAGAAGTAATTCGTCTTTACTTGAATCAATATATATCAACTACGGTATAGGTTTACCTTTCCTGCCTTAGCCAGCCCCACTCTAAGAGGGCTTGTAGATTTTGACTCACCAGTACAGGATCCTATATCACATCAAACCAAGAGACTTACTTCACAGCAAAGGTGATATAGCTATGGGCACACGGTTATGGGATCCAAGGGTCATATCACATGCCATAATACCCAGATGCTGCCAGCCTGACGGAGCAATGGAATGGTCTTGTGATGGCACAGTTGAGGCACCATCTTGCGATGATATTCTTTAAGGAACCATCTTCTAGAATAAAGGATACACTCTTAATTAATAACCATTATATGGTGCTATGCCCACAATATATGGAATATATGGGTCTGGGAACCAAAGGGCCAGAGTAGGAGTGGCCCCATTTGCTATCACTCTCAGTGACTTTGCTCCCAGAAGATGAATGCTTCCATCAAGGTCAAAACCACAGTTATATTAAATTTGAAACTGCAGGCACCTATTGCTTTCCTTGAGCTCCTTGTACTAAGAGACCATCAAGCAGAGAAAGGAGTCATCATCCCAGCAGAGGTAATTGATCTTGGTTATTAAGAAAAAGTAGGGCTGCTGTTACAGATGAAGGATAAGAAAGAATATTTTTGGGCACTCAATTGTTCCCATGGGGCATCTCCTGACCCTTGAAATAGTACAATGATGAATGTAGCAGCCAGGCCTGGGGTGGGCATGGTGACCAGGGAATCAGACCCCTGAACAATGATAATCTGGATAACTCCAACACATAAGCCAAAACACCAGCAGAAGTGGTGGCCCAGGGTGAGAGGAATCTAGAATGGGTAATAGAAGAGAAAAATAATGAAGACTAGCTGTGACCTCTAGACCAAATGTGGTGATGGTGTTGGTGAAGTGCTTCATCCCACAGACTTTCCTCCAGAAAACTTTCCCCAGGAAAAGAGTCCTTCCAGAACCCTATAGCAGCTGTTTATGGATACAGTTGAATATCCTGTATGAAGCAATTATATCTGGGTAGTGCAAGGGTGAACTGTAATAGATACGATAGGGCACAATCCATCTTCAGAACCAAAGTGCTATCTCTCCTAACACCTGAGTTCAGCCTACTAATAGCTTACTGATGAGTTTCTTTCCAGGAATTTTCTTTGTCCTAAGAAAGCTGCTTCACCAGGTTTATATCCCCTCTTTGGGAGCAGCCTAGGGCCAATGACTAGTGAGTGCAGGGTCCAAAAATTTGGCCTCCTTGCTTCAACTATATCAAATATGAAGGGCTATTCCACCTCCAAAACTATTGCTAGGAT
Organism: Felis catus; assembly: GCF_018350175.1. Lineage (NCBI taxonomy): Eukaryota > Metazoa > Chordata > Mammalia > Carnivora > Felidae > Felis > Felis catus. Next base: position 48,307,036 of record NC_058384.1, on the reverse strand, counting down.
CATCTGAGACCTCTGATGCAGCTACATTATATATTTACTTGAGATTTGTAATCCATCTTCTTCCAAAAAAAAAAAAAAGGAGTTGTATCATGTTTTAAAATTAGCATATTATATAACAGAATAAATTACATGAAATAAGGCAAAACTAAAGGATATATTGTTCATTGTTCACAACAAAAATTTTTAAGGCTATTCTTCAAGTAAGGTACTGGTGTAAGTGCTATGATAAACCAGGCACATATTATGCCATCAATATGATTATAGTTTGATCTAGCAGATGGTATGTGCATAAACAAAATAGGAAGATGAAAACCTGTCACAGAATTCTAACTGTAACATATATCATTTCTTTGATTCCAGACCAGCACTATGACATAGAGCTGTTACTATTCCTATTTTATAGATAGTAAATGAAAATTCAGCAAGGTAGAGTGATTTACTTTTTGAGTACAATTTTTTCTTTTACAGCATTATGATAAATGTTTGTTTGGATGATGGTATCATCCAAATAGATGATACATTTTCTCAGTCATCATCAAAAAACCTCTTAAGAACATCAATTTTATATCATTTAAGCATTTTGAGAGTTTACTTCATCTTGCTTGGTATCCTGCATTATTTTTTAAAATATTTAAAAAATATTCAATATCTCTGGGTTACACTAAATGCTATCTGCTAACTGAATCTTTCAAGCTTTATAACATTAGAATGACAACTTGGTCATTTGCTGACTCATTCCCTAGGTATTTCCACTATATGAAATTGTTAATTCATGGGAGGATGTTTGCTTAATAATAATCAACTGTAGAAATAAAGAATGCAGAATTCTATTTTCAAAAGATTAGATTCTAAGTGTAGTCTTTTGAGAAAGAACCTGCAGTGGCTGGTGAATCATAAGTGGAGACAGCTCATTTGACTTCCCAAGAGAAGGAAAATGAATAGAAAAGAAGGAAAGGAAGAAACAGCAGGAGGATTGCTTGTTCTGGAATTGAACTAAGGAGAAATACAATAGGTGTTGATTTGAGGTGAGGAGAGTTACTAGAGAGAGTAGCTGACCAGTGGGTACAGTGTTGACAGGAAGATGAGACTACTTCCCTTGAATAATTTAAAGCACTCACTTGGAAACAAGCTAAGGATCAGGAATGGAGATTCAATGCAAAGAGGAAAAAAAGAAAGAAAGAAAAAAGAAAGAAAAAGAAAGAGAGAGAGAAAGAAAGAGAGAAAGAAAGAAAGAGAAAGAAAGAAAGAAAAGAAAGAAAGAAAGAAAGAAAGAAAAAGAAAAAGACAGAGAGAGAGAGAGGACGTTAAAACTACTGCTGAGCAGGACAGAAAACTGGGCCAGGATTGTGGGAAACACCAGAAAGGGGACAGGTGATGAGTTTTGTGAAGTTCTATTTCCCACCCAGGAGCCATCTTGAGATATAAAGTTGTAGACACAGAGCAATTCAAGCTTCCTTCTAACTTTACTGGTCAGGGCTTTGTGGTAAAGTTTGTCAAATTCTAGAACTGCCTAATCTTAAAGATGATGGGAAGCTTCTGATTCCTAAACTAGCAGCAGGGAAAGGCAAAGAGGATAGGAATTGAAGCAAGCAAATCAAGGAAGGAAGGAAAATGGAGACCAAGAAGGGAAGAAAAGAGTAAAGCCCAATAATCCCCCATGGCATCATGAATGGTCTGACACATATTGGCAAAATCAACCTGTGACCAAATAAACACGTACAGATGATTGTTTTTTCTCTACTTTTTGTTACCTCTCTGAGTGCCTAGGCCACCCAGACTTTATTAAGCACTTTTCAGGAGGAGAGAGGTGCATGCTTAAATTGATTTTATTTTTATTTTTATTTCCCTTTATTAATCAATTCGACATATTTGTATTTATCACAAAAAAAAATCTTGAGTTTCAACTAAAATAATAAAATAAGCTCAAAATGGATTCTTGATATTTTCTTTCAAAGAACTCAATGCATATACTCTAATTTTTTTAAGTTTATTTATTTATTTTGAGAGAAAGAGAAAGAGCAGGAGAGGGGAATAAAAAGAGGAAGACAGAGAATCCTAAGCAGGTTCTGCACTGTCAGCTCAGAGCCCAACATGGGGCTCAGACTCATTAACCTTGAATCATGACCTGGGCTGAAATCAAGAGTCAGACACTCACCCAGCTGAGACACCCAGATGCCCTGATAGTCTAATTTTTATATAAGAATTTATTAATGTATACCCTAAGCAAGGCAATTCACTAAGCATATTAAAATATGAATCATAGAACAAATGTTTCTTGAATCAAGATGTAACTTAGACAAGGTAAATTCTACCTGCATTAACAGGGGAAAAGAAAAAATCTCAGTGACTTAGCATAATAGAAATTTATTTCAGTTTATTTCTCTTAAGAGAAGTTCTGCTCTTAACCAGGCTGACTTAACCTACCTGTCTGTCATGCTCAACATAAGCTTACATAGTCATCTAACCATCAATATCTAGTTGGCAGGTGAAGAAAGAAAACACAAGGAGATTTTCATGGATGGAGCCTAAAAGTGATATGATCATTTTAGTGCACATTCTATTGGCCAGAAGTCTAGTCACATGGCATCAGAAATCCTCAAGGGAGTCTGGGAAATGTAGTCCCTTGCTGAACAGCCACTTCCCAGCAATAAATTTGCACTATAAAGGTGAAGCATGAGTATATAGCAGCCGGCCAACTCTTTCTATCTCAAGACACTTAAAGTGTGATAGACATGAGTGATTCATAAATATCATTTCAATGTAGGATATTTCTTATGGCAAAATGTTCAAGAGGCCTTTCTGTATTAAAAGAAAATTGACTTCTTTATGCCACTATTTGTAGTAACTATTGTTAATAGCAGCAATTGTCTGGTTGCCTCAGTTTGCCCAATCTTTTCCTTATAAAAGGCCATTTGTATTTGCAACATATTCCAAATGGTCCATCAGCTAGTCTTCTAACTACTTGGACATTTTGTTACAGTCCAAAAAGATAATAAAACAAAACATCTCATTAATAAACCTTATTTCTTACCATGTGCTTTTATTCCCTTAATAAGCTTTATTAATGTGCCAAATTCAATATTAGTCCAAGAATATTGTGTTAGGGGATTTAGGGGTATCCCAAATTCATATAGAATAATTTCACTCTCTGGGGAACCTGGGTGGCTTGGTCGGTTAAGCATGACTCTTGATTTTGGCTCAGGTCATGATCTCATAGTCATGAGATCGTGCCCCATGTCGGGCTCCAAGCTGGGAGTGGAGCATGCTTAAGATTCTCTCTCCTCCTCTCCCTCTGTCCATCCCCTACTCAAAAGGGCCTGTAAGTGGAGTTGGGGTGTTCACTGATACCCGGCGGTGGGTGGGCCAGCTCCACACTTTACTCCACTTCCTGTCAGCTAGAACCTAGACACATACCCACCCAGCTTTAACTATAGAGATGATGACAATGTCACAGAGGAAGGCAGAGCAACCCTTGTTGGTTGGGTACCCACATGGCTTTGGGAAGTAGTAGTCATCTACCTGCCCAATGACTTGGAGATGTTTCCACTTGCCTTTGGAGTCTCTTTGTTATAACCTTTCATCTAGCTAACACAGTAATATATTTATTATCATGGTATTTACATTTCAGGTGAACAATGATATTTAATTCCTTTGCCCTTCAGGTGGGACATGGGGTGGCTAAAGTCCCAGAGCTGGCCTATCACCTTTGAAAATGGATGCCTTCAAGCATCTACCACAGTAATATGGACAAGTTTTATCCTTTTTTAAGATGTGCATAATGATATGAAAAAGCTAAGAAGGGATTAACTTAGAGTTTTCTGAACATGTCCCCAAAACTCTTAAGCTTCTTTTCTAAAATCACTGTCCATTTTTATACTTCATATTCCTACCTCATCCACCATACTCAGTGATACATATGTGGCTTAGTGCCAGACACCCTATATTAAAAGAAACAAAAATACTACCTGAAAGCTATTTCCCCCTTTTGTCCTCACCCTTGCTTTGATTTTTCCTCTTTTCTGTTTTAGCCATAAGCAACAGGAAAGTTTTCTTTTCACTAAAATTGGAAATTCAATGATCCTCCACCCACTCATTTCCCTTTCCAACAACAAGCTCCGTGGACCCACACAAAGGGAGATTTTTGTGACTCCTCCTATGGTCAGGATTCAGGCCCTTCCTTTTACATTCTTCCTCCTTCTTATGGTTCAGAGCCTTTTCTATCTCCTGTGGTTTCTGTTTCTATCCCTGGGTATTTGTTCATCAAGTTTCTAAGGTGGGATGGTGTGATATTTCCACTAGGTTCTCTTTCAAAAATGAATCCTCGTGGCCTGCATTACTTTGCTTTTCCATTTATAAAAGTGAACCCATGTCCCAGCTTCTATAACATAATTACAACAGAAAAAATTTCCAATTACAGCAGTTCAAATTTATTCCAGGAAAATTCCTGACTAAAATAAGTACTCACATGCCCCAAAATCCATGCTTTTAAATGTGTCATAAAAGAAACGTCATTGACAAAATGGGGCATCTTTCTTTAATACCCTGGGGTCCAAATCTGGAGAATATTTGCAAAAATCCCTGAGGGCTCCCGACCATCCAGAAAGATCATTACTCAGTCAAGAAAGACCTATTAAATGTCTATTCCACTCAGTAGTGTCTGGGAGGAAGTCATGAGATGAGAAAGCAATATAAGTGGGCTTTTTGTCTAGCTAAGTACTCTCTCATCTGCTTGGTGGGAGGAAAATAAAAACCCACACTATTTATCCCATTGTCTGGAATCACAGAATGTCAGATCTTGTGTTATCTAATTTACTCTTCCTGTTGGTAGATTTTGAAGCCCCAGTGCAAAAAGATCAAGTGGTTTATCTATGGAGACCATGGAGACCCATATAATAAATTTATAAAGTTAAAAACCCAGAAGTCAATAGTGCACTAGAACCTCTCTCAGAGCAGAGAGTTTTATAAACTGTCCCATGCTGACTCCCTCACTAAAGCTGGTATACACAATTGTATCTTGGGAATATTTTAGTAATATTTCAATAATACAATGCTCCAGTAATACTTCAGTAATACAATGCCAGGCTGTTCTCTGTTTTTATTCAGTGCATTAGGACAGGGCAGTTTACCCTGCACAGAATTATACATCAATAACAAATCTATGGCTTACAAATCTTATCAAGGTGAAGTAGAAAGTGCCAATTAACGCTATGAATATTTTGCTGAACAATAACTCGTGGAGCCTCTATTGTGTCTAGCCAGTGACTCTTCTGCACACCAGCATCAGGTAAGTTATCTTAGCCTGATTCCACATAACAACCACTAATAGCCAGCTCACTGATCCATCACTTACATACTCCCCATTATCTCATACTCTGTTAGTGCAAATTTGGTAAGCTATTATCCTGAAAGCTGGAAAACAGCAAAATTCTGCTAGATGCTTCTGAGAAAATTGTTGCCAGCAATTTGAATGTGTTACAGCAGACAATAAATTGAGAAAAATTTCCCTATCTTCATCTTTATTCTACCTTTCTATCATTTCTCACCTTTCTCTACATGTGCCCCATACCCAATAGGTACCTTGATCCATTAGAAAAGCATTTTCCATTGTCCCACTGTTGAATGGTCCATCTCTGGAACATATAATAATTATTTGTTTTCCAAAGTGACTTGGGCCACCCACACCCAAACATTGTCAGTGAAAAGTTGTCCAGACCCTCTTTTGTAACCCTTCTGTATCCACAATGCAAGCTTATCATAGCACTGATACCATGTATTTGGATAATTTATTTAAATGACAATCATTGGACTGTCATGTCTTTGAAGTCAAAATACCTAATTTACTTTTGCATCTCCGTTCCCTGTTATTCCTGATAAATATGCATGTTTGCTAGGTGAATGAAAATATCATTCAATCTATCAATAGCTTCGAAAAACAGTGTTGAGTATTACACTCCGTGTAAGGAATATGGGAGTTAAGAGGAAAAACCACCAAACAGTCCCTATGGGTAGCTGAAACAGAAGAGAAATGGAAAGAACTTTCTCCTTTGATTCAGGAGCAGCATTCCATAGAACAGAAAATGTTGCGTTCTTTACCTGTACAGTGTATGTTTTCTGGTTGAAAGTCTTCTTTTAGGTCACATTATTGCCATCTTGCCATCACTTGCAATACATATGTGCCCTTTTCATTAGGCAGCCTTTGTGTTTAGTGTCTCATTGTTCTTTATGAAAATTATAGGATATCTGATTTAAAAAATCGGTATTTCCCTTAGGATAGATTAGAATCTAAGGGCATAGGTGTCAGGCTGAATATGGGTAGGGAAGATGTTCCCTGTAAGCAAAGGGAGCAAGTTGCTATAATGGCTCCTCAAAGGAAGTGGTAGCTATAAATGCAGAAGAGTGAGCCAGAGAAAGGAAAGAGGAGGACCACAAGCTGAGAGGGCCAGAGAGGAGGTGGTGAGGTAACAGGGCATATTGGGTATCTCTTGTTTCATTTGAGGTTGACTTATTATGATGTAAACTCCTTCACTTTACCCAATTTCCCAGACAAAAATACACACTTTTTGTTTGGCTTTTTTCCACAGTAACATGTGCTAACTTACCTAATAAGTGCTGTGTGTGAATGAAGAAATTTTTTGTTGTTGCTACTAATAAAGTAAGGAAGAACCTGTGCTCATCTGTGTTGAGATGCTGAAGAATAAGCAAAGCCTATCATTAAAGAAAAAGACCTAGAAACTATGAAATTTAAGCTCTCCAACTCCTTTTTACCCTCAGAATTGATGGAAAATTTGGTATGGTTTTTGGATTACACAGGCTATAAAACTCAAGTTTCAGGGACATTTTTTACTGAGAACTGGAAGGAGAAAGAAAGTCCCAAAGCAAGAGTGATTTGCACATGGTTTCTGAGAATGAACTCTCTAATGTAAACTGAAATAAAACTACTAAAGGACAGTTTCACAGAAACATATAGATTGATGCGTAGAAATATCTCTAAACTAGACTGGGAACTAGTCTTGACTTTAGAGAATGGACCTGTACCCATCTTCACATTGAAAGGTAATTAAAAAATGTGTCTAAGAAAAGTTGAAGAGGTTTTTAAATGATTTACAGGAAACTGTTTCAAGCGACGAGTTAAAGAGATTAGCCTTCAACTCCATTAGCTACAAAAAGATGGGTTTGTTTTGGTGAATGATTGTGAAGTGCCAGAAGGAGTGGAAATGAAATCTTAACAAAGATGGTGTATTTCTAATTGTATATTTTAAAGTGCAGAGTTCCTGGAAGTGTTTACCATAATACTCCTTGAAAGGACACAATTCTTTACTTGTTTGTTGCAATCAAAGCATTACTCTTGATCTGTCAGAACTCTGTACTTCTCCTTGGCAATTTCAGATGTCTGAAATTTAATTGAGAGGTTTAACATAACAATCCACAAAAAGAATCCTTTCCTCTTTGCAAAAAAATGAAAAATCTGCTTATTCTATTATCTTGGCAATTTTCTTCATATTATCAACAGTGATTGTGAAGATTAGTTCTATGTACCAACTTGTCTCCACCAAGTACCCCATTCATCCAATATTGGGCTGGGTGTTGTTGTGGAAGATATTTTGTAGAAGTGATTTCCGTCTATAATCAATTGACCTTGAGTAAAGGAGATTATCCTTAAAAATGTGAGCGGTCTTCCATCAAGTCTAAACGGCTTAAGAGCAAAATCAGTTTCCCTGAGGGAAAAGAAATTCTGCCTCCAGACTGCACCATTAGTTTCAAGCCTTTCAAGCCTACCAGCTTGCCCTACAGATTCAGATTTGCCCATCCCAACAATCACAGGAGCCAATGCCTATATCAATATAAATATATAAATATGTAAATAAATAAATAAATATTTCAAAGCTTTATATACATCCTACTGGTTCTGTTTCTATATAGAACTCTGACTAATACAGTAAACAGATTAAACCATGGTATTGGCAGCAGGACTGCCAAACACTGATAAGAATAGATATGAGAGAGATGGTTAACCTAGCAAAAAATGTAATTGCTGAATTTTTTAGATAGTAGATACATAGGAATTATGCTGGAACTGAGAAATTAGATAAAAAGCCAATTTTAAAAAAAGTCAAGCAATATGAAAGCCGTTAAGGAAAATTTGATTATTGCCCAGTCTACATTTTAAGATTGAATGGAGAAATAATCATCTTGGAGGAAAATACGCTACTTCATTTAGCACTAAAATACATGCCTTATCCCCCTTTCCCTAAATTATAACCTTCTAGAAGATAAAGGAACATGTCTCAGAATGCCCTGTTCATGATAGGTACCCAATAAATGGTTACTGAATAAATAAACATCTTGGACATTCATCATTCAACACATACTGACTGTGTTCCAACACTGTGCTAAGTGCGGGTGCTATAGTGGTAAAAACACACAGTCCTTCCCTCATGAAAGCAAGTCATAGTTTATCTGAACTAGGGTCTGACAAAGGTGTTCAGAGATACGCTGGAGAAAAAGAGATGACACGATTTATGTCAAACTCAGAAAGTTAGCAGGGTTTTTTTCCAGAACATTTTGTTTGGCTTCTTAACTCTCACATATTTAAACCATTTGGTGGAGGCAATGTGGAGGTTAAGGGCATCAGTGGAGTTGTCAGAAAGACCCAACCTGGCATCACTACTACCCACGTCACTGTGGACAAGTTGCTTAACATCTTTGAATTTCAGGATTCCCAACTATAAAATGAGAACAATACTTAACTGACAGGGTGTGTATGGGGCGGGGGGATGAAGTAGTGTCAGTAAAGCTTGCAGCTCAGCACCTAGCATGTAGAAAGTCGGCAATGAATGGTAGCTAGCTTTGATATACTTTACACTTAAAGCTACAATCTCTGGGGTGACAAGTTCCTTAAGCAAAGTAACCACTGCACTAAATAGAACTTCCTCATATTTCTCAAAGCATGTGTCCATTAGGCTCAGAGGGGCCTCCCTTCTTTCGGGATGACTGAGGCTGTGCTCAAACCATTAGTTTATCCAAGGGGAAATCCCCAACATGTGATGGTAAGGCTATAAAGAGGAATTTCCGTGAAGAAGAAGAGGTATGTATTTTTTAAATAATTGGGTTTAAAAAAAATTTTTTTTCAACGTTTATTTATTTTTGGGACAGAGAGAGACAGAGCATGAACAGGGGAGGGGCAGAGAGAGAGGGAGACACAGAATTGGAAACAGGCTCCAGGCTCTGAGCCATCAGCCCAGAGCCTGACGCGGGGCTCGAACTCACGGACCGCGAGATCGTGACCTGGCTGAAGTCGGACGCTTAACCGACTGCGCCACCCAGGCGCCCCAATAATTGGGTTTTTAAAAATGTTTAATATTTATTTATTTTTGAGAGAGAGAGCATGAGCAGGGGAGGGGCAGAGAGAGGGAGACACAGAATCGGAAGCAGGCTCCAGGCTCTGAGCTGTCAGCACACAGCCTGATGCAGGGCTCAAACTCACAGACCGGAAGATCATGACCTGAGCCGAAGTCAGACGCTTAATTGACTGAGCCACCCAGGCACCCAAATTTTTAAAATAATTGTGTATATATATATACATATATATATGTATATATACATATATATATGTATATATACATATATATGTATACATATATATATGTATACATATATATATGTATATATGTATACATATATATATGTATACATATATATGTATATATGTATACATATATGTATATAACTTACAAATAATAAGTATACATAGACTGTGTGTGTGTGTGTGTGTATGTATATAGACTATATATATATATACTCATGAGAATCACAGGCTATTACACCTAGAAGTATTGGAGACCATCTAAATCCACTTTATAAAAGTTCAGAAAAGCAAAATAACTTCTCCAAGGGCACCAATTAGTGGCTGAGTGAGGACAACCTATCACTTACAAGATATGATCTCTATATTACCTACAATTTATCTTCATACCTTAGAATTATTATTTTTCAAAGGGATAAATGCTATTTCCAAAAAAATCCTACAACCTACACTATTTTCTGCAAAAATTAAAAAGACAATGTTTTTTTTTCTCTAACATGACTCATAATTTTTTAACTAAGTCTCTGGTCACTACATGGGAATTATAACTGGGTGGCAAGTCTGTCCGTCATTCCCGTGTGCCTGGCACTATATTAAGTACTTTGCTGTGATTTCTCATTTAATCCTCACCTACAAGTGGTTAAGACACATACCCTTATTTTCAAAATTAGCCAAATGGGTTAACTCAGGCCCAGTGACGTTAGATCATTTGTACAAGTTCACACCGTTACCAGGTAGGAAGGAAAGATTTGAAGCTATTCAGCCTAACTCCAGAGGCACAGAAATATGAGAGATTCTTCGCACAAACTTGCTAAATCCTGCCCTTTTATCTTATTTTCCAGTGTTCGGACTTCCCTGCTCAAGCCATGATATATTATGCTGAGTGTTGACCTGATTCTCTAGCTGGTTGACTAGAGATTACAGTCACATAAGTCAGAAGAAACCAGCTCAGGGCTTTGTGCTGATGTAGCTAAGGAGTGGGATAGGTCAGACTGGACCTTTTGCTCCTGCAGGTGATGACACAGGAATGCAGCTTCCTTGGGGTGTGATCGGGATGGCCCAATAGAGAGCCTGGTGTCCTGTGGGCCTCAACAATGTAAAAATCTTCCTGGACAGCTTTCCAAATCGCTAAGAAAATTACATTACCCAAATATCTCTAAAAGCCCACTCCCTTTAATAATTCTCTTTGCTAATCTGATATACTACATTCAAGCAGAAATCATCAAAGTTACAGCAAAGTATATCAATGTTCCCTGTGGTAGCAGACAGAGAGAGTCAGGCAGAGTAGCTCTCTTACATTTGGCCACCTAACTGCAATGATAAGTAACACTTTTATAGATCCGTTTATTTGACAGTGTGGAAATTGAATTGAATTGAAATCAGAAGCTTGGGCCTACCTCACATTAGCTGTATAATCTAGGGCTTGCCATGACCCTGTATGAACTTCAATACCTTTTATATAATGGAACTGATTTCATTTGCTTTTACTTATTTAATGTGTTTATTATGCTCATCAAATAAGAATGTTTTAGACATGGGTGTGAAAAATATAAAATGTTATACAAATACCTGATACCATCATTAGTAACTAGTAGTATTTGGAAGGATTTTTACGCCTTATTTATCATACGTAGTTTATTCAGGTAGAGGTGTATCAGTCCTACACTAAGAGGGAATGATACAAACCACAGAGGACATGGCTATCACCAGTGTTAAAGGAAAACCCTCTTGTCCAGAACAGGTGACAGATTCCAAACAACAGAACTGAGAGGAACTTTTTCAGGGATGATTATTCCAAACCCACCTAGGGAAACAAAGTTTTAGGAGAGACGGAGAGACTTGCTCAAACCCATCCAGTTTCAGTCCAATGCTCTCCTAATGTGGTTTTATTCTCTTCTTCATTTTGATTATTATACTCTAATTGTCTTTTAAAATAATCTAAAAGGGAGAAATTTGCATGATTGATGTCCTTTAATGGTCAGACTGCATTTTCTGAAAACTTCATAGAATAAATCAGATGAAAAGAAAATGACATCAAGGCAGCTATGGGACATGGGCTTGCAACCACCACCCCGAGATGACAACCATTAATCCTGTCACTAATGACATAGCCAGTAACAGTGTGACTCTTCTCCTTTCTGTGATTACTGAAGAGGTGACAAAGCACCAGCCCATGGAAAACTCCTAGAAAATAAAAAGAGACTAGATGAGGCATATTTTCCCTCAAGTTTGTTTAAAATGCAAGGATGGTGATTGGCTTTTGAAACGTATTACCCACCACTCTTTCCTTCTCAAACACTCCATTTTACTTCCACCCACTCAAAACTTTTTATAAATAAGACCATTTGGTCACAGAATAAAAGGAAGTAAACAAGACTGATGGTTGCTTAATTATTTCATGTGTTAAAAAGTCATAAGCTTTCAATAGATATAGAAATGCCAATTCAAAATTTTAGGTATTTAACAGACCTCTTCTCCAGAACTAACAACCCCATATCCTGTGGCAACTCCTGACCTGACTGTTCCATTGGAGACATTGTCCCCAGAATGAGCCTCAGTTAGTCAAAATCTTCTAAAAACTGTTACAAAAAGTGAAAGAGGACACCAGCAGAATACAATGAAACTATGATCTCCCTTGAGCCCACTTCATCTCTGTCAATGCTGTCTGTGTTTGTATCCCTTTCTTAATTAATCACATAACTTTTTTGGACTATATTGCATTAAGTTCCTATTCATTTTCACATGAATTTATTTGAAGAAAGCTCTCTATATTGTCTGAAACTAAATATAAGATTTTAATGTATTCCTAACTTTTTCAGTCCATAGTCCTTTTTATTAAGAATATTGTTTATTCCTGGTTACCTCATTTCACTTTTGAGATGCCCCTCCCATCCTCCAAACTATCCATAATGTTAGTGTCATACCACCTTGAAAAGGACTAGAATTATAGAAGTGATCATGCTGACAATCTAGAAAGAGAATTTTTTTTAATTTACGTGTAATTTTGGAGAAAATGGTCCCTAACTATGTCCAGCATGGATGTGAGCACATTCCCATGGATAAGATGCCCTAGCTAATACTGATAGACATAAAGCTCTGTAAGCTTTTTAACTCTGTAAAAGCCCACCCTTCCATTTAGAATGCTCCTCCCTGCTCTAAATAAATAAACTCATAAATGAGTAATACAAACATACAATCTGATTGCCAAAAATTTGAAGCTTTTTACATGTAAGAGTCAATTAGAGATTTTTTTCAAATCTAAGCTAATCATTTTTCTGTAAATCTCCATTACTCTTTAAAACCCACTTCTGTTCCAGGTATCCCCATTAGAATTCTAAATTAAAATCAACACTTATCTTTGACTAGTTCCTATCCTCACTGCCTTTATCCGAGAGAGAGAGAAAGAGAGAGAGAGAGACAGAGAGAGAGAGAGAGAGAGAGAGAGACAAAGCATGAGTGGGGGAGGGGCAGAGAAAGGGAGACAGAATCTGAAGCAGGCTCCAGGCTCTGAGCTGTCAGCACAGAGCCCAGCACAGGGCTCAGACTTTCAAGCTGTGAGATCATGACTTTAGCTGAAGTCCAACACTCAACCGACTAAGCCACCCAGGCGCCCCACACCCAGACATTCTCTTGACTCACTTCCTATCCATTTTTCAACCCACTGCACTGAAACTTATATCCTCACAACTTCTCTGAAGCTGCCTAATAAATAAAGTTAATGTGTACCATAACTTCACATATTTGGTACAGAATATTATTTTTTTCATATTTATTTTTGAGAGAGTGTAAGCAGGAGAGGGGCAAAGAGAGAGGGAGACAGAGGATCTGAAGAAGACTCTGCACTGACAGCAGAGAGCCAGATGCGGGGCTCAAACTCACGAATTGTGGGATCATGACCTGGGCGGAGATTGGACGCTCAACCGACTGAACCACTCAGGGGCCCCACTACAAAATATTCTTATCTGCTCAATTTCCCTTTTCCAGTTACCACACATGCTATTGCCAGAACAGTTTGCATAAATAACTACCTCAATGTGGTTACTCCCCTGCTAAAGAGCCTATGGAATACCAACCACATCAAAACTGAACTCTTCTTCCTAGTTTCTGAGTTGTTCATGCCCAACTTTATTTCCCATACTCTAATACCTGCTCTCAAGTTCAATCATGAAGAATGGCATGTTTGGTTCCTAATCTCTATATCCACCCCATTGTTGAAGACTCAGTATCCCTACTCACAGGTTTAACCCTGCCTCTAGGCTTTGAGCAATCCTACACCTAAAACAACGGAATATGAGAATCCCTGTATTAATAATTTCCTGGTGTTATGTTGAACTAGTCTTGCTGCTTATGTCCACTTTGACATGAGGACCTTTCATCTTTTCTTCTGATCACTAGTGCCTCATACTGACTTGACTTACCTTTTATTAGCCCCATGCACCCAGGCACTGATACTAGACCTCCACTAGTATCTTCACTAGCTCCTTATCTTCCTGACTTTCTGTTTGTTGACTGCTGTTTCAGCCTCTCTTGATAATTATCCTCTTTCCCTCTGCACCTGTACTTGTCTTGGACCCTTGATTAGAGTTACTTTGCCTTCTCCTGATAGTCAAACTCCCTGGTTTCACACACTGGCCAACATATCCGCTTTTCAGATAACCTTGATTCCATATTCTAGAGCTGGCTTAGACTCGAGTTCATCAATTCTAACTTGAAGTTTTTCGGCCTGGATCATCCCATAAGCAGACAAGCTCAGCCGCTTCATTGTAAGGTCTGCTACAGCATTTATTCCACATCCATTTTTCTTTCTTTTTTCTCCAGATTTTATTGAGGAATAGTTTAAAAATAAAAAGTGCATGCATCTAAGTGTACAATGTGATGCTTTGATATTACACATATGCATTGTGCAATCATTATCACAATCAAGCTAATTAACATAACCATCACATCACATTATTTTTGTTGTTGTTTTTGGTGAGGACAATTATAATCTACTCTCTTAGCAAATTTCAAGTATACAATACAATATTAACTATTGTCACCATGTTGTATGCTAGCTCTCTGGATCTTATTCATTCTGCATAACTGAAACTTTGATCCCTTTCACCAGCACCTCCCCATTTTCCCCACCTCCGAGCTCCTGGTAGCCACCATTCTACTCTCTGCTTCCATGAGTCCTGTGAGATTTTTTTTTTATGTTCCTCATTTTTACAACGTTACACGTCTGTTCCGCAAAGGCAGATCTATCATTCGAAGCCCACTTCAAGTCCTACTTCAACAAATTCAAGTGTGTGGTATAACATCTCTGAACGTTACAATAGTTCTAATCTGTATTATAAATAATATCTTACCTTTCTCTACTCTTCAAAGTATACAACATAATTGTTGCTAATAACTTTGCAGTTACAGGACACATTTTATCTCAGCATGAAATTGCATTTTAATATTCAGAATATTTTAAAATAGGAATTTTTATAAAATAAATGACAAAGTATTAGACTATAAGTTTAACTCATATATAAATGGAAAGATAGATCGTTTACACAATATCAAACCTGTAGGAAAATTTTAGCCTCAAGTTTTCAATCATCTTCCAACATAAGTTTTACTCTGTTGTTGGTGTTTATCTAGAAAATGTATATTAAGTAGACTAGAGACAAACCAAGAAGAGTAAAATATAAACCCTATAATGTAAGCAGATTATGGATGAACTGCTTTAGGCTATATTCTCTCTTAAGAGAGTATGATGGTTGTTCCAATATATGGTATTATGATTTTCTTGTACATTAAAAAAAAGTATTTAGCATCATACGGACAAACTTGTTACATACTATATTTATTTAGTATTTTTTACATATGTGAACAGTTAAAATTTGGTTTTGATAGATTAACAGGAAGGAACTACAATTACAACATAAAATAAAATGAGATGGCCAAATTGGATCTCTTAGATCTATCTAGCTTTACAATTGTAGGATTCTATGGAATATTCAATCATCTGCCACCAACAAACTCTTGAGATAACTTTCATCTCAGTAATATTGTAAACCATAAGCACGGAAGTGGACCTGGATAATGTTTTCTGATGGTTTTTAATTTTATTCCATGATTATAGTCTTTGAAGATTAGATTGAGTCTGGGCTTCACCATTAAATAGTTATGTGATCTAAGACAAGTCACTTCACTTCTCTGACTTCATTCCCTCATTTATAACGTAGGAATAATATAAATAATTAACCTATCTTCCTCAGGATAATATTACAAAAACATATGAGATAACATATATTAAAGTGCTATACAAATAACAAAATTTTATATAAAATTTGATTATTACATTATATATGTAACTACTTAAATATACCAAGATTATATTCATTCCACTTGAAATAGTTAACATTTTGCATTAGTATCAGACCACTTCTTCTTGCCTTGGTTACTGGTGAATGGCCAAGACTGTTGCTGTAAATAAATGGGCACTAGGTTGTTTCTAAAAAATACATGTGGTTCAAGATTAGACTTCTTCTGCTTTGTGGTCTCACATGTCTGACCACAGCAACTATTTTTAATCATAGTCTATACTTTTTAGTGACATCTAACTCCATACGTCAGAGTCATCATCCTTAGCAAGACGTAGAGATGTATGACGTGTTTGATGTACTTCTTTTTTTGTTTTGTTTTTCTTTATCATTTTCATATGTGTTTCTACTTCGATAATTTTAAGAACATTCAGATCACCTCACAACATTGAGGCAGGCATTGACCACTACTTCCTCAAGTCTATAAAGTTCTGATAAGAAAATGTGCTAGCCAACTGTTCTTGACCTAACTTAACTAATAAAAATATTTCTTTTTTTTTTTAATTTTTTTTAATGTTTACTTATTTTTGACAGAGAGAGAGAGAGAGAGACAGAGCATGAGCCGGGGAGGGGCAGAGAGAGAGGGAGACACAGAATCTGAAGCAGGCTCCAGGCTCTGAGCTATCAGCACAGAGCCGGACATGGGGCACGAACTCACAGACCATGAGATCATGACCTGAGCTGAAGTCGGATGCTGAACTGACTGAGCCATCCAGGTGCCCCTACTAATAAAAATATTTCTAAAGGAAGTTTATAAAATAACAATGAATTGCCATTATTTTCAACTCTAACTGAATATTTTTACGTACTAAAGGCTGAACTATATTATTTAAATAAACACTTGGAATTACAACTTAGACTGTCTCTATATGTTAATGCATAAAGGAGCATGATATTTGCCACTTTATCTGCTTAGTCTTGATAGAGAAAACATGGCAAAGACTCATGAATATGTGGTTCAGTTGGATTAACTAAAACATCATTAATATTCTAGTGTCATCTGTTTCTCTCTCTCCCAGAACACAGTAAGGCTATGAGAAGAGAAGTTCGTATCCCAAAATAAGTGTACTCCACAGTTAAACATTGAGAGGAATGATGAGACAAGGAGCTTTAGGGATTAGCTGCCCATCCCACAGTATGAGATCAGCCTCCAAGGCCATTTCAACCTCAAAAATGAAACAGGGTGGGGTTGGGGATAGGGGTATAGCAGCAGAAAAAGCCTGCCGTGGACTCTATTTCTTCAACACCACACTCCCAACCACTCTGACCTCTTAGTAAATTTCTTTCAAATAAATATGGTGCATTTCAAAAGAATTGCAGTAAATAAAAATGTATCTTTCTTTTAGCATAGGTATGTTCCTTCTAAAGAGAATAAATGCATCTTTTTTGAAGATTAAATAAAACATGAGAAAAGTTGATCACAAAGAAAATCCTCAACAAGTTCCGAAAAAGTAAGTTACACAGACCACAATTCAATAAAAATCTGATATTAAAAATACACATTTAAACAAAAAACGTTTTTGATTATAATATTCTAAAGAAAACCTCTTAAGTCAAAAGAATAAAATAAAGAACAATTTGTAAAATAAAACATAGGACCATTTCAACAACAAACTTGAGAATACTATATATAAAATCACAAGTTCATTGCTTATTTTTTTAAGGAAAATAAATGTATTAAATATTTACATCACAAAAAGAATGAAGAAACAACAGCAAGAAAAAGCAGTTATTCAATGAATAAAATTATTCAATGAAGAAAATACTAGATAAAAAACTGAAATTAATAAATTATACATTGGTGAATCTAGGAATGGTTAATTGCAAGAAAATAAAATAAATAGGAAAACCTCTATTAATTCTAATGAAACATTAAAAAGTAATTATATTGGGGCACCTGGGTGGCTCAGTTGGTTAAGCATCCAACTTCAGCTCAGGTCATGATCTTATAGTTCATGAGTTCAAGCCCCACATTGGGCTCTCTGCTATCAGCACAGAGCATGCCTCAGATCCTCTACCCCCCCTCTCTCTCTGCCCCTCCCCTGCTCTCTTTCTCAAAAATAAATAAACATTTTTTTTAAAAGTAATTATATCTTAAAGAATATATAATAACAAGAAGATAATTCATTATCCATTCTTTCATTTGTTTGTTCAAAAAGTCTATGAAGCATGAAGTGTTAAATTCTATGCACTGAGGATATAATAAAGAATGATCAGGAAAAATTCTAACCTTAATGAGCCAATATTCTATTGGGAAGAGACAAATTAATAATAATAATAATAATAATAGTAATAATAGAGAGAAAAAGGGAGGGAATAAAGAAAAGACAGAAAATAGAAAAGAAAAAAGGGAAATCAATTGACAATAAGTGCTAAAATAAAAAAGTAATGGAATCAAAGTCATAGAGAATATGGAGATAGAGAAGTTTACATGGTGTGTTTAGGGAAGGTCCCTGGATAAGACAATGTTGGAACTGAAGGACATGAAGAGATGAACTTTGTGTATTTATGGGAAGAACATTTCATAGGTAATGAACAGCAAGTACAAAGTACCCAACTGACCAAGCGAGGTTGATGGCAAGGAAGAAATATTACAAAATCTCCATCTGGTTCTCAGGAATCCAGGTGCTGAGGGAATGGGCCAGGTAGAGTCTGAAAAAGCAACATGTCTGACCGAATTCTCCAAACCCAGCATGATGCAGGAGCAGTAGAGGATGAACTGTTTGGGGTCCTTAGGCAGCTGGGCTCAGGAAGCTTTAGAATGCCCCTCTCCTTGTGCCATGGAGGGACATAGAAATAGCTGGAGAGTTGGACTCAAAATGCTTTATAGCCAGAGATGAGAAGAATTTAGCAGTTACTCTGAACTAACATCTAAGGACTAAGCAGGACCAGGGACGACTGGACCATTAATGTGGTTTGACCACCAAGGTCCAGAGGGAAGCTTGGAAGGACACCAAGATGAACAGAGGATGACAACTTGTGACCAAATGGTCTCTTCTGTTAGAAACAAGACAGAGGCATCTGGGTGGCTCAGTTGGTTGAGCATCCAACTTTTGATTTTGGCTCAGGTCATGATCCCAGGGTTGTGGGATGGAGTCCCATGTCAGCCTCTGTGCTGTGCATGGAGCTTGCTTAGGATTCTCTCTATTTCTCTCACTCTCTCTCTCTTTCTCTCCTTCTGCCCCTCTCCCCTGCTCATATGCTCTCTCTCTCTCTTTCTCTCTAAAAAAGAAAGAAAGAAGAAAGAAAGAAAGAAAGAAAGAAAGAAAGAAAGAAAGAAAGAAAGAAAGAAAGAGGGAGAGAGAGAGGAAGGAAGGAAGGAAGGAAGGAAGGAAGGAAGGAAGGAAGGAAGGAAGGAAGGAAGGAAGGAACAAGACAACAAACTGAAAATAGAGTCACTTATACTAAGTCCTGTCCCCAAATGGAGACACGGTTTCAGCCTCCCCAGAAATTGATTCTTAAACCAATCAGGAATCACCTGATCAACACTAGTTAGGTAATCTGCCTGATGGACCCCTGCCATCCCCTAAAGGAAAGTAATCTTGCAATAACCAACCCACTTTTTGCCTCCTCATTTCCACTCCCTTCTGCATATAAAAGTCTTTCATTTGTACAGTCCTTGGAGCTCCTTTCTATGTGTTAGGTTAGATACTTCCTGATTTGAATCAATTTTCACTCAAATAAACTCAACATTTTTAATATGTCTCAGTTTATCTGATATGTCTCAGATAAAGTTTAATATGTCTCAGTTTACTCTGATACCACAATTTTATGGAAACGCCAGAACAGCCAGAGATTTTGAAATGAGGTTAGAGGAGATGAGAAATTTTAATTTCTTGAATACATGAGTTAATGGATTGAAGTCCATATTCACTCACCTGTTGAGAGCAACAAGAATGCAAATATGTATATTCCTACACAAATATAAAATACACATTTGGCATGAAGCATAGACCAAGACAGGTTTTTTTTGGTCCTATTTCTTTGGGATTTAGGTTATCTAAACTCTGGATATGTCATCCCTGTAGTACAGACCAAATCCTGGACATGCTAGGTAAATCTACTGTAACTCAGAAAATAAATTACAGCTACAAAACTGTCATGAAGAAGGAGTGTTGTGGGAGGAGAGCAGGGAAATTGGACCAAGGCTGGAGGATCAGGTAAAACTTCTCTAAGCAAGAAGCATTTTAACTCAGTTACCTGCATGAGGGAGCCTCACCACAAGTCTGTCCATCCAGTGAGTTTTTAACACCTATTTTATAGGTGAGGAAAAGTGTAATGATGTTTGCCTGGGGGGAAGGTCAGGTATTGATACACTGAGGGGATGTCAAATATTTTTATTTAGCCTTTTTCTTTTAAAAAAAAACTTTGTTTGTTTGTTTGTTTGTTTGTTTGTTTTGAGGCGGAAGCAGGGGGCAAGAGAGACGGGAGAGAGAGAAACCCAAGCAGGCTCCTCGTTGTCAGTGCAGAGCCCAACATGGGGCTCTATCCCATGAACCATGAGATCATGACCTGAGCTGAAATCAACAGTGAGATGCTCAAACGACTAAACCACCCAGGTGTCCTTATTAGCCTTATTTCTAATTGTTTACTTTTCATAAAGAGAATAACTTTGTATAATACTTATGTAATTAAAATCCATTTTGCATAAGTAACTCATGCCGGAGATCACCTAGCAAATAACTGTCAATGCTAAGATTTCAACTCAGGTCTATCAGACCCCAATGCTTGTAACCAGTATGTTCTGGAAAACATCTAAACTTCCACTAATAAGGCAATGGGTATGTAAATCATAGTAAAAAGTAGCTAATTTGGAGTCTAAGGTTCAGGCGCTTTTGATAAATAGAATAGGTCTACCACAGACCGACTAGCTTTTGGAACTTATATCCTGCTCCATGGGAAGTACCTGATGCCTTTCCTCCTCCATGTTTACATTCTCCATTTTTCTGCATAAAAGCTGTGGCATTCACCTGGCTACAGGTACCATAAGTTATGTGTGATGTTCTGAAAGATGAAGAAAAGATACAGAACTTAAACAAATACCTAAGACAGGACCTGGATCATCAGCCTCTGATGGAGGCAATCTCTCCCTGTTGCCAACCACACGCAGACACACACACACACACACACACACACACACACACGCACACAGCACATACACACTCTTATACACCACGACGGCCAGCACCATTTTATCCAACTCATTGTTGGCAGCAAAGAGGACATCTATGATAATCGGGTAAGGAAGAGTGATAGGTCTTATTTTATCACAATGTAGGCATCAATGCTTTTCTGCCTTGGAAACTGGAAGTACATAAGTCAGAATTCTTTGTTGTAAGCAAAAATAGTTCAAAACAAAAACCTAATTAATCATAAAAGGAATTTATATATTAGAAGGCTATTGGCTGGCTCTTATAACTGCTAGAAGGCCCAGAGGTTGGAAACTCTATCCCAAATCCTGCTGCAAAACTGTCTCATAGACTGGCCCTCACTACCCCTCAACCCCTGGGCACTGACATGGCGCTTGTGATGCCCACACTCCAAACACCAAGAGCTGCTATGGACATCACAGCACTTCTGCCTCCGGGAGCGGACAGCAGCTGCCATGTTCACTGCTCTCCCTGGAAGGATCCTGCCATTCCCCCTTCCACGGGACTGACTTCTGATTCACATATGGCACGGTACATCTGTTTGGCAGGTGCTGTGACACATCCCCATGTCCTAGCTACAAGGGAGTCTGGAACATTTTTAATTTTCCTCCACAAAGTGAGAGATGGGCTCTATCTTATAAGGTAAGGGATTCTTTAAGGGGTTCAGATGCTGAGAAATCCACAGAATGACAAACATCAACCACAGAGTGAGATGGGAGAGATGAAGAGAACCCAAAATGTCTTTCTCTGTCTCCCTCTGCTTCTGAAACAAGGGACTAAAAAACCAAAGCAGTCAATGATGGATGTGACAGACCTATTCCAAAAACATCTTAATACCTTCATTTTCAGCCATGAGTAAATGAATATTTTACCTGAAGCAAACAAATATCCACACAAGTTAAAGTGCAGTATTACAAGTGGTTCAGGAGAAAACAGATGCCAGGCTGGCCTCCAGTCAGCCAGGCCTAATAATACACATACCTGTCACAGGTCCTTCAGAGTCACCCCAGGTGACCATCCTCCTTCTCCACCTCCTCTGCCCCTGCTCTTCTCCACCCTGCAACAGACTGCCAGGGCAGATCTTGGATCTTCCCCCAACCTTCCCTCTCTCATGAATACCACATGCATGACAAGTGAAATCCCAGGATTTGATGAATGTTTGGTCCCTCAAATCCTCAGTCTTACAATTATTCCTAGTTCATGGACTATGAAAATAACTATGTGAGGTTCCCACATAGTAATAATTATTCCCAATTAATCTTTCCACCTAGAGCTTAGATATAGAATACCAGGGGTGCAAAAAAATAGAGCTATGTGTCTAACTCTCTAAAATGCCACTTTATGCTTCAGCAAAAATGTTATTGACCTTTCCTACAAAATTATCATACTGGCTTTTAATTATAGTGGGTTACGGTGACACCTAGTGGCTAATAGGCATATTTTGGAATACCAATTTGATCAGCTTAATCAACTTTCTCTCTTTTTTTCATAAATACAGTCATAATGTCCATTTATGGATTCTCGCACATTTAAAGAATACTGAAAATATATAAAATTTCCATTTCCCACAAAAAGATAGAAATGCTCAGATGAGCAATCTATAATTTAAAAAGGTCACCTTTTAAAAATTCTACTTAAATAAACCTTAAAAAGATAGAAAATAAAATTATGGGCAGTCAGAATTAATGCATACTTTGTAATCAGTTAACCCCTCAACAGTTTAAGAATGTGAGGCATAATTGCTTAAACTAAAATTACTGGGATAGAAGTCAGTTTCATAGTCCTGGCTGTGCTGCTAATTAGCTGTTGTGAACTTGAACAAATTATGTATTTCTCTGCCCCACAATTCCATAATTGATAACACAAGATTAGAACTTAGATCGTTTTTGAGTGACTCCCAACAAGACACTCCACAAATTGCCAGTCTCATGGTCCTCCTCATCATCTAGTCCTCTGTTCTAACACTACCAGACATCTAAGTGCTCAGTGCTGACTCTGGATGAAAAGTTTACTATATATTAGCATTTCTGGTACATGTATTTTATTTTGGGTCCCAAATTCATAATATGTCCTCAACATTTAATTCATTTATAGTCTCAACCTTGAGTAGATATACTAGCTTTGAATGTTTCCTCAACATGCTTCAGTAAACTGTCAAAAGGAATCACTAGTGTCTTGTTTTTACTTCATATTTAATAAAGAGATAGTTTTTCACTTAATCCATGAAATTGTAATTTTGTGTAACTCAATCAAATCTTCTCAATGTCTTCCACTTGTTACATCTGAAAAGCCCTATTCTTTGAACTCATTTTATGGTTACCCTCTCTCGCCCAACTACACCTCCCCCACCACTTTTCTGTCCTCACTTTCTCTCTCGTTATTTTGCTTTTCATTTTATTCTTTTTTAAAAAAATGTTTTTACCAGTAAGTCTCCAAAGCATAGATATTAGTAGTAACAATATGTCAAAGACTCATGGATCCACCACTTTTTCTGGGTAAATTTTAACATGCCATCATATTTGATTTAGTAAAAACAGAACGCTGTGCAGACAATTGAGACCCTTATACCTATCTCTACTCTATCCCTGTCTTTGCAGATAATCACTCTCTAGATTTGGGATTCATAATCTACCTGCATATCTTTATATTTTCATTACATGTAACTACAAATCATTGTATATTGGGTGGCATGTTTTTAAATGTTATATAAATTTTATATATAAGGATATATCCTTATGCAGTCTGTACAGAAGTTATTAAGTTTAACAGAAATATTTATCAATATTTTCCATTAAGGTTTACACTTTTAGTTTTTTCTTTAAGGATATTTCTGTAGCTCAAGGTCATAAAAATATTCTCCATTAATTTTTTTGAGGCATTAACATTTATGTCTTTAACCCATATTTTTGTAGGTATTGTGAGGTTGGGGTCTAAATTTATGAGGGACTTTCTCCATGTGGATAATCAATTATACCAGCACTATTCATTGAAAATTCTATATTTTCTGCTGATTTTCACCTCTGTGATCTTATTTTTCCATATGAGGAGGAACATTCTGTCCTTGTACATTTTTCCATTTGTCTTTCTTTGCACAGATATTCCACCTTCATAATTTCTATTACCTCGAGTAAATCTAGATATCTGTTCTTTCCACCTGTTTGGAAAGTGCATTCACTATTTTTGATCCTTCCTTTTATAATGAATTATAGCAAGAATTTATCAAATTCAAAGGAAAAACTCTATTGTAACTTTGTTTGGAATTGTATGGAATGTATAAGCTAGTAAGGGCAGAGTTAATACGTTGGCAATGTTCTCCTCCATGGACATAACATAGTTCTCCATTTCTTTTGCAAAATAAAATGTTCATTTTCTCTAGAAATTCCTTTATATCCCTTGTTAAATTTATTCCTAGGCTCTATATAATTTTTGTCACTATTATAAGTATTATGCTTTAAGTTGTGTTTTTCTCATTGTTTATGCTATGTAAAGAAAGGCAGTGTATTTTTACATACTAACCGTGTATTTCAAAAACTTTGGTGAGCTTTTTCCAAATGTCAGATAATTTCCCTAAGTAGATTTTCTAAGTAGGTAATCCTACCATAACATAGTTATACTACTTTTGTCTCTTCATTGCTTATAGTTATGCTTATTTTTAATTTCTGCACTAGGCGTGGCCTCTAGTAAAATATTGAATAGAAAAAGTAATAGTAACTTCCTACGATAATGCTTTGAGTGTTTTACTCTTCCTATGACATTTGCTGTAAATTTTTGGTAGAAATTCTACACAGCATTAAGGAAATTTTCCTCTATTCCTTGTTTTTCAGGAATTTTTATTACAAATGGGTATTGCATATTTTTATCAAATGCTTTTTCTAAATTTATTGAGGTAATCATGGGGCTTTTATCTATTAATGGGATGAAATATGCTAATAGTTTCATTACAGTAAAACTTCCTTGCATTCTGAAACAAACCCAATATAATCTTCATGTATTTGTTTATACAATATTAGCCTGGATTTGCTAATATCTTAGGAATTTTGCTTGTAAGTCCATAAGAAAGATGAGCCTACAATTTTCCTTTGTTGTGTTGTCTTTCTTCAGTTTTGGCATAGAAGTTTTACTAGTCTCAGAAAACGTGTTTATGAGGGTACTGATTCTCTACTCTGAAGAAGCTGATGTTGTATTGATATTATCTGCTGCCGACATTATTTGGTAAAATCTACCTGTAAAATTATCTGGGACTGGATTTGTATGTTTGTAAGTGTAAGAGAAAGTGATGTTTGGCTTGGGGTGGGGGAATGTGCTCAAGATTTTCAACTTTTCATGCAATTGCCTTAATAAAGATTTATTCAAAAATTTTATTCACGTTTCAGTAATTCACATAAATTACATTTGTGTGGAAACCTGACCAGTTATTTCCTGAATGCATAGTACTCTCCTATGATTGTACTTAATATCTATTGGATCTGTAGATCTATAACCATGACATTTTTCCATGTCTAATATTGTTATAGAACATCTCTCCTCTTTCCACCATCACTGCTGCCACACAGACTTTTCTATTAACTTTACATAGAGACAAATATATTTTTTAATTCTATGTTCCCTTTCTCTTAATTTTTTAAATTCATTTTTGAGAGAGAAACAGAGCATGAGCAGGGGAGGGGCAGAGAGAGAGGGAGACACAGAATCTGAAGCAGGCTCCAGGCTCTGAGTTGTCATTACGGAGCCCAATGTGGGGCTCGAACCTATGAACTGCAAGATCATGATCTGAGGCGAAGTTGGCTGCTTAACCAACTGAGCCACCAGGAGCCCCTCTATGTTCCCTTTCTCTTAATTTAGAATTATAGTTGCTTTTTATTTCATTAACTTTTTCTCTCAGTTGTACTATTCCTTTCCTTTGATTTTGATGGGTTTTCCCTACTGATATTCTCCCTGACTTTTTGTGTTGGTCATTTAGCTCATTATTTTATAGTTTTTCTTCTTTTTAAAAAATCAGCATTTAATGTTATAAAAAAATTTAAGAATCACTTTAACTTTACCTCACAAGTTTTGATACATAACATTTTTATCTTTCATTCACACTTTCCAGTTCCCATTTTGATTCCTGTGTATTTTTATTTGACTTCAGTTTCCAAATGTATGAGCAATTTTTAGATATCTTTTAAAAATTGAATTCTAATTTATTTTTTAATTTTCATTTGTATTTTATTTGTGGAAAAACACTTGACATGAGAGCTATCCATTTAACAGATTTTTTTAATACTTATTTTATTTTCGAGAGAAAGAAATGTGTAAACAGGGCAGGGGTAGAGAGAGAGGGAGACACAGAATGTGAAGCAGGCTCCAGGCTCTGAGCTGTCAGCACAGAGTCCAGTTTGGGTTCTAACTCATGAACCACAAGATCATAATCTGAGCTGAAGTCGGACACTTAACCCATGAAACACCCAGGCACCCCCATTTAATGGATTTTTAAGTATACTGTAAAGAATTATTAACTATAGACACAATGTTGTACAGCAGATTTCTAGAATTTATTGACCTCACATAACTAAAACTTTATACCCATTGATTAGCAACTAATATCTCCCCTCCCTTAGCCCCTGGAAACCACCATTTTCCTCTCTACTTCTACAAAATTGACTATTTTAGAATCCTTATATACATGGAATCACGCAGTATTTGTCCTTCTGTGACTGGCTTATTTCACTTAGCATAATGTCCTAAAGTTTCATTCATTTTGTGGCACGTTGCAGGATTTTCTTCATTTTTGAAGTTGAATAGTATACCATTGTATATATGCAACATATTTTCTTTAGTCAATTACCCATCAATGGGCATTTAGGTTGTTTCCACATTTTGACTATTGTGAATAATACTTCAAAAAACATGGGAATGCAGATAGTGTTTCAAGATCTGATTTCAGCCGAGGGTACTTTTTACATTTATTTCTTATTTGAGAATTTCAGGAGCTCAAAGGTAAGCTAAATTTAAATCTCTCTCCCATGGTTACAAATTCTCATCAAAGACTTCATTTTTCTATCCCCAGTCCAGGCTGACAGTTAAGCTTCCTTGTCTTCTTCTGTGCCAATGGACAAATGTTTTCTCGTTCAACCATTTCCAATATTTATTCCTTTAAAGAATTCAGCTTTAAGCGGGGAGTAAAGGTAGGAGTCTCAATACCAATTCCTTCCATGAACTGGCCCAAAGCCCTGTCTTCTGTTCAGCATTAGCATCATAAGGAAGATCCTAGCTTTCTCAGCTGACAATGCCTTCCCCCCCACCCCAACCCACCCCCACCAGCCTCTATTCTCTACCAGAGAGAACCACAGTATAAATTTTCCTTCTTACCACTGCGGGCTCTGATTCCCCATTTAAAAGCATATTTAACTATGTTAGCTAGCAAATCTGTTTTGTTTTTTTTTTTGTTTTGTTTCGTTTTGTAAGGTTCTATTTGAATTCCAGTTAGTTAACATACAGTGTGATGTTAGTCTCAGATGTACAATTTATTGATTTAACACTTATACAACACCTGGTGCTTTTGTAATGGGAGGGTTTGCAGGTTACTCGGTTCAAAAATTTCTGGAAATAAATTAGTCATTTTCTTTTCCAATTCAATTATAATTATATAGATAATTGACAAGAACACTGTACATAAGCCAAACATAAGTGTGAATAGAATGTTGTTTTCCATTATAAGTGAAAATGCTCTTTTCAAATAGTGGCCATGATTGTTAACCATTTTATTTTGTTATTTTTTATTTTTTTAAACATTTTTAATTTTTATTTATTTTTGAGAGAGAGAGAGCAAGGGAGGGTGAGGGGGAGAGGAAGGGGGAGACACAGAATCTGAAGCAGACTCCAGGCTCTGAGCTGTCAGCAGAGCCCAACATGGGGCTCGAACCCATGAACCGTGAGATCATGACCTGAGTGGAAGCAGGACACTTAACTGACTGAGCCACCAAGGTGCCCTGATAATTAATTAAAGTTTATATATTGAGTAGGCATTATTATGGAAAAATAATAACAACAAAATTAAAATAAATATTAATAAAGTTTATCAATCATTAAGCACTTAGGATGTGTCAGTTATTACCAATCCTTATAACTCTCAATTTCCTTCAGGAAATTAGCACTTGTTAAGTGTTTATCATCATGCAGCCAATTTGATGACTCAGCTAGGAATAAGGATCCATCAGTTTCTGACACCAGAGTTGGTCACCCTTCTACATTAAGGATTTCCATATGTCATTTATGGATCTTAATTCATAAAGCACTATTATTTACTTTGGGTTTTTATTTGTGAGCTCTTTAACTCAAGGTTGCTAAAGCAAAACCTAGGTTACTTTTCTCTTTATTCACTATATTCACCTCCATCAGGTTGTATGTATATCTAGAGCTTATTTTTTTATATGTAAACTTGTTTAAGTTGTTACAAATGGAGATTAAAGTCATAAAAAATATGCAAAATGCAACTAAGTATGGAGACTGTGTCATATTTATCTATATAATCCCACTTCCTCACATAGTACCTAATTTTTTTACATAAATAAAATCAAAATGATCTGAAAATATTTTATCTAAGTACTTCATAAGTTACCTTATAGTTCATGAATTAAATATATTATAAATATAGTTCCTCCTCAAAATTAATGAAAGCCCAGACCGGGGCGCCTGGGTGGCACAGTCGGTTAGGCATCCGACTTCAGCCAGGTCACGATCTCAGGGTCCATGAGTTCGAGCCCCGCGTCAGGCTCTGGGCTGATGGCTCAGAGCCTGGAGCCTGTTTCCGATTCTGTGTCTCCCTCTCTCTCTGCCCCTCCCCCGTTCATGCTCTGTCTCTCTCTGTCCCAAAAATAAATAAACGTTGAAAAAAAAATTAAAAAAAAAAAAAGCCCAGACCTTAGCAACTATGTCTATAAAGAAATATTTCAGTGTAAAAATAAAGAGAAAACTGAATTCAAGATCTAAAAGTTTAAAATCATAATTTTCTCATGTAGCAATTATAAGTACCAGTCAACAAACTCAAGTGTGCAAAAAACTTTATTTTTCTAAAGTAAACATATTGTCTATATCAGTAACTTTAGACTTAACTATGAAATAAACCAATGAGCCTTATTACCACAACAGAACTTAAACCATGTGGTTCCAGAACTATCTTGCTCTCGTCTATGGTACTAACCAAACTATAGGACATATTTCTGTCATCCTGTTAACACTTTCCAGGACTGGCCCTGGGCAGAAAGGCATAGCCTCTGCCCAGTAACTGACTCTCTTCAGAACAGATGTTTCTTGCTGTTACTCAGACTTTTCTTTCCTTCTACAGTAGAATCTTAATTTAATCCAGAGACATAGGTAGCAGAATTTCTATTGTCTTCAAAATCTATATTTTATATTCTGATTTAAGTGTATATACTTCAAAAGGCAACAGTAGTAATTTTTTGTTGCTGGGTTTTTCTCTCTGCATGTTGCGTAACATTCTTCCCTGAAGCAAAGAAAGCCACCAGCCTGACTTCCTGAATGTCTGAGATAGGTTGGGGTGGAAGGAATTTCCAAAGAAACGAGGTGATCTTTCTGCTTTATCAACAGAGATAAGTTGTTGAAACCAACAAAAGTTGACTTTAAACATGAGTAGAGATATTAGCTTGAATCATATAAAATTACTAATTTGCTACCATTTTTACCTTATAAAAAGAAAACTTCGTATGATTCAACCTAATATTAGTGGATACATGTCATAATGAGTCAGTTCACGAGTTTAACATATTCTCTTAACAGGGAAATCAAGCACCATTCTGAATCTATATTATTATCTAATCTATAATCTATATTATTCTGTAGAGGAGAGATAGAATTCCTTTCATAACTGCTATCCTCAGAGATGAGGGTGATAAATTCTCCATCTATGAACTTTTATAATGTAAAAACCATTTGGACAGATTACAAATACCAAGACAGTGGCATAGTGCACTTTTCTGTATAAGAGTATGTACATTGGAGCCAGTTGGCCTAGGTTCCAACCCAAGATCCACACTTGCTAGCTGACTGACCTTTCTGTGCTTCATTTCTTTTTCAATCTATAAATAGTCATACCTATCTCGTGGGGTTTTTATGAGAATTCAATGAGTTCATGCTTTTATGTGCTTGTCAGAACAATGCTAAATACATTGTGTTATGTGCATATTTAGCATCATTATTAGATGCTATGGGTTGAACTGTGTCCTCCAAAGATTCATATGCTAAAGCCTCCAGAGTACCTCAGAATATGATCTTATTTGGAAATAGGATTGTTGCAGATGCAGTTAAGATAAAATATTGCTGCACTAGGGTAGGACAGAGAGAATAAATGTGGACACAGTGACACCTGTGCATTCAGGAAGTACATTTTGTGAGGATCAAGACAGAGATGTGGTGATGCTTTCATGAGTCAAAGAATGGCAAAGGTAGCCAGCAAACCACCAGAAGCAGAGGGAAGAAGCATGGAACAGATTCTTCCTCACCCCCTCAGAAGGAGCCATGTCTGCTGACAACTTGATCTTGGACTTCTAGCCTCCAGAATGTGAGACAATGTATTTCTCTTGTATAAGCCACCCAGTGGTATTTTGTTTTAATATCCCTAACACTTTAATACATTAATTAAACTCATTTGTCTAGAAATATGGTCAAGAAGTCTGAAAATATATCTACTTTCTCTTTTAAAAGACACCCTCTTTCCTTAAACATACTACCGTTTGACAGAGAGTTGTGTCCCCAAGTAGTGATGACAGTAAGGGAGAACACTGGCCTTGAACTTCATGGACAACATTCTTGTAGAGTGTAATATGATACTGGCAGCCTATGAGCTCTCCATCTTGCTAAGCAGGCTTTCTGTACTCACATGTATGGGCAGAATAGGTTTCACTGTGATGTGTGTTATGTGACCTTCCAACTCAGAAAATAGCTGGGCCGACATGTCCAATATTTAAGTTCAAGATTAACTACAATTTAGTTAGTCTTAAGGATTGTAGTTTATCCTAAATATAAATTATCCTAATATAAATTTCTTTCCTCATTGAAAAACAAAGAAGTGGAAGGATTATCGCATCATTCAATCAAACACTTTTATCCAAATGAATAAGACATTTCAGCTGAAATATCTTGGTCTCTAATTTATTTGTTTCATTTCTTCATCTTTCTACATGTATAGCTCTTGCCCCTTTTTAGTTCTGTATCTGTGGCCCCAATATAGAATTTTTTTTCCAACATACAAAGTTTATTGTCAAATTGGTTTCCATACAACACCCAGTGCTCATCCCAAAAGGTGCCCTCCTCAATACCCATCACCCACCCTCTCCTCCCTCCCACCCCCCATCAACCCTCAGTTTGTTCTCAGTTTTTTAGAGTCTCTTATGCTTTGGCTCTCTCCCACTCTAACCTCTTTTTTTTTTCCTTCCCCTCCCCCACGGGTTTCTGTTAAGTTTCTCAGGATCCACATAAGAGTGAAACCATATGGTATCTGTCTTTCTCTGTATGGCTTATTTCACTTAGCATCAGTTCCATCCATGTTGCTACAAAGGGCCATATTTCGTTCTTTCTCATTGCCATGTAGTACTCCATTGTGTATATAAACCACAATTTCCTTATCCATTCATCAATGGATGGACATTTAGGCTCTTTCCATAATTTGGCTATTGTTGAGAGTGCTGCTATAAACATTGGGGTACAAGTGCCCCTATGCATCAGTACTCCTGTCCCAATATAGAATTTAACCCTTAACTTTACCATTCACTTCTGGAAGTACAATGTTAACCTCACCTTTCCTAGTTGTTTATCAGGTTTTTGAAAACAGAAAACATGCTTTACTTAAAAAAAATAATAATACTCCCCGTAGTCACCAATTCATAGAAATTCCTCAAGAATAATTATTGTGAAATGTTCAAAAAAGACAAATCTATAGAGACATAAAGTAGACTACTGTTGGGGCCTGGGGAGAGATGGCAAATGGGCACAGAGATCTTTTGGGAGTGGTGGATATGTTCTAAAATTAGGTTATAGTGATGATTGTACAACTGTACATACTTACTAAAATCATTGAATTTTAGGGGCGCCTGGGTGGCGCAGTCGGTTAAGCGTCCGACTTCAACCAGGTCACGATCTCGCAGTCCGTGAGTTCGAGCCCCGCGTCAGGCTCTGGGCTGATGGCTCAGAGCCTGGAGCCTGTTTCCGATTCTGTGTCTCCCTCTCTCTCTGCCCCTCCCCCGTTCATGCTCTGTCTCTCTCTGTCCCAAAAATAAATAAACATTGAAAAAAAAATTTTTAAAAAACATTGAATTTTACAATCAAAATGAGTGAATTTAATGGCATGTAAATTATTCCTCAACAAAGTTATTAAAATAAATTATTGATCGTTTTGAATAAAATATTTCTCCACACTAGTTGTATACTCATTCTCAGCAACATGGAGCTGTACACATGGGAGATGAATAGAGATGCTGAGTGTTATAGAAAAAGCTGTTGCCATAGTGCAGTTAATTAACATGTTTAACATCCATCTCATTTTCCTTCTATTAGTAAAAGTATCTCTGGCCATCCTTGCAAGGAAACAGTTGTAGTGTTTGATTATGTGTGTTGCTTTATTATGGTTTACAATCTTCATCTAAGGAAAAGCTAGTTGACCCCAAAAGGAACGGATTGCCTAATATTTAGGCAGCACTTACTATATTTTACATTCTAGCTATTGCTATTTGAGAAAGATTATTTACCATGACAAATCTTAAATGGGAAAGGAAACAACATTTAACTAGAAAAACATTTCTGTGCCAGAGTCATATGTTCATTGTAAGAGGGAAAAACAAACTTCCCTTTAAAGTGGTTTTAATTATTCAGTCTTTGACGTGATTTCAGTATAATCCAACCCAAATGCTCCCTGACTTTTCTTTGCCAATTCTGATGAGTAGTACAACAACATACTCCACTGTTTAAATAGAATCCTTTCCCTTTCCAGACCTTGTGGATTCCCTACTCAAAGCAATCTGACTTCCCAAGAAAACTGAGTCACTGAACTGGAGCTTACGTTAATTGAGTTTCGAACGTGTCTCTAAAAGCCCGCTTTCAATCTGTTTTTAGAACAAACTTTTAAGAGCCAGATCAACATAACCTAAAATCTCAGGTTCCCAGACTGCCAGCTACCCATATCAGAAGTCTTAACTATTCCCCTAAAAAGACACAAGTTCCACATTATTTTTTTCAATGTCATCTTGCATAATTATTTAATTGCATTCTCTAGTCCACAGTTGTCTGACCCACTGATACTCACTCACTACTCATTTCTGCCAAGGGGTCTTGGTTGTTCTTAAAGGCAAAGGCCATATTCTTATTCATCTTCAAATGTCAAACACATAGAACTGTTCAGTTCTACCCATTTTTCAAAAGCCATCCCAATGCTATCCCTTTCATAATATATTTCTATCAACATCCAGATATAATTACCTAACTCCTTTTATATCCTCTCTATATAGTACCACTTTTACTACACGTATTATGTTCTGTCTTTTTTTTTTAATTTTAGAGAAAGAGAGCGAGCACACAAGTAGCAGAGAGGGGCAGAGGGAGAGGAGGAGGAGGAGGAGAGAGAGAGAGAGAGAGAGAGAGAGAGAGAGAGAGAGAGAGAGAGAATCTCATGCAGGCTCCATGCTCAGCACGGAGCTCAACACAGGGCTCAATCCCATGAACCCGTATCAAGACCTGAGCCAAAATCAAGAGAATGATGCTCAACTGACTAAGCCATCCAGGCACCCCAGCTCTCTTTTGTTGCATAGTAATCTGATTATCCTTCTTATTCCCCATCATACTGTAAGCTTATGAAAATAAAAAGTATATTTACTAACTTGCATTTTCCCTTCTACCCCCAAGCCCCAATCTTACCCAGTGTCATTCTCAGAATAGAAAATGTTCAGTAATACCAATGAAATCAAATAGTATTGGTGTGTATCCTCACTTAAAATTACAACATCCATGAATATCAATTCAAGTGGCAACAACAATGAACAAACATGCTTTATCTAGTGTATTTGTCTAAGAAGCAAGAAATATTTTATTCAATGAAAAGAATTTCTCTGTGAAAATTTTGAAGGGGATACATCTCTACCAATGTCCCTTTGCCAGATTATCTTACAAAACTCTCCATCTCTTATTTTTTGCAAGTTTCTATCCACATCTGAGGTGATCTCTATATCACTCAACCTTCTGATACAGAGAGCAGTGTGGTGTAGCAGTTATGGTGTGTTCTTCACAATCACACAAACCCAGTTCCAAGCTAGGTAGCTCAGCAAGACTGTGAGCTCAGCTCTGTGTAGGTAAGCACACTGCTTACTCTGAATTTCAGATTCCTTATCTGCAATATAAAAACCAAAATAATAGTCTCATGTGGTTATTTTGAGGATTATATAGGAAAATGTGTTTATGGCACTCTTTACCATGCCTGGAATATTAGAAGTACTAAAAAATATGGCACAAAAACAGACACATAGACCAATGGAATAGAATAGAAACCCCAGAACTAGACCCACAAACGTATGGCCAACTCATCTTTGACAAAGCAGGAAAGAACATCCAATGGAAAAAAGACAGCCTCTTTAACAAATGGTGCTGGGAGAACTGGGCAGCAACATGCAGAAGGTTGAAACTAGACCACTTTCTCACACCATTCACAAAAATAAACTCAAAATGGATAAAGGACCTGAATGTGAGACAGGAAACCATCAAAACCTTAGAGGAGAAAGCAGGAAAAGACCTCTCTGACCTCAGCCGTAGCAATCTCTTACTCGACACATCCCCAAAGGCAAGGGAATTAAAAGCAAAAGTGAATTACTGGGACCTTATGAAGATAAAAAGCTTCTGCACAGCAAAGGAAACAACCAACAAAACTAAAAGGCAACCAACGGAATGGGAAAAGATATTCGCAAATGACATATCGGACAAAGGGCTAGTATCCAAAATCTGTAAAGAGCTCACCAAACTCCACACCCGAAAAACAAATAACCCAGTGAAGAAATGGGCAGAAAACATGAATAGACACTTCTCTAAAGAAGACATCCGGATGGCCAACAGGCACATGAAAAGATGTTCAGCGTCACTCCTTATCAGGGAAATACAAATCAAAACCACACTCAGGTATCACCTCACGCCAGTCAGAGTGGCCAAAATGAACAAATCAGGAGACTATAGATGCTGGAGAGGATGTGGAGAAACGGGAACCCTCTTGCACTGTTGGTGGGAATGCAAATTGGTGCAGCCGCTCTGGAAAGCAGTGTGGAGGTTCCTCAGAAAATTAAAAATAGACCTACCCTATGACCCAGCAATAGCACTGCTAGGAATTTATCCAAGGGATACAGGAGTACTGATGCATAGGGCCACTTGTACCCCAATGTTCATAGCAGCACTCTCAACAACAGCCAAATTATGGAAAGAGCCTAAATGTCCATCAACTGATGAATGGATAAAGAAATTGTGGTTTATATACACAATGGAATACTACGTGGCAATGAGAAAAAATGAAATATGGCCTTTTGTAGCAACGTGGATGGAACTGGAGAGTGTGATGCTAAGTGAAAAAAGCCATACAGAGAAAGACAGATACCATATGGTTTCACTCTTATGTGGATCCTGAGAAACTTAACAGAAACCCATGGGGGAGGGGAAGGAAAAAAAAAAAAAGAGGTTAGAGTGGGAGAGAGCCAAAGCATAAGAGACTCTAAAAAACTGAGAACAAACTGAAGGTTGATGGGGGGTGGGAGGGAGGAGAGGGTGGGTGATGGGTATTGAAGAGGGCACCTTTTGGGATGAGCACTGGGTGTTGTATGGAAACCAATTTGACAATAAATTTCAAAAAAAAAAAAAGTACTAAAAAATATTGAATTAAGGTACCAATTCAATTTAACAAATATGTATTGAGTGCCTGCTGAGGACCATGTGTTAATTTGTACTGAGGACCTAATAATGAATAAGACTGGCATAGGCCCTACTCTTACAGAGTGTAGAGTCCAGTGAAGGAGACAGACACCTGAACATGCAAATGTAGTACTTGTGACAACCAAGCAATGCAGAAGCAAGTACAGAGTAGTTTTAGGGCTTAAATGAAGGACACCCATAGAATCATAACAGACTTTTTTCACTCTTCTGATATCTACAAATCTCAGTGGAAACTCAGCACCTACAAAGTGTAGTCATTATTAACAATAAAATCTATTTGATAGACCAATGCTGGAGCTCAGTGTAAGGTGTCAGGGACCATAGAACCACATCAAAGAACCATCATGCCTTTAGGGCATGCCACATTCTAGGATCCACAAGCACAGTCTCATGGAGAAACAGGAATCAAATCTACACACAAATAGCCATCCTTTTAGATTTGTATAAAATCCTCAAGACAAAAGCATAATCAATACATATGTCTTCTATTTGCATATTTTCCTATCTTGGGTAATAACTTAAAACTCAATGTGAAGAGAAAGGGACCCTGCAAAGCAGATGCCTTTGCTATGCTTCTAAAACCTGCTTTCCTTATTTTCTAAAATAGCATGTTAATTTTAAAAGGCAAAGTAATAAAAGACATACAGGGTGGTGAATGGAAATGTTTCAGAGCTCACAAGACCAATTTCTCATTATTAGTGGTCCCTGGGGAG
The DNA here is from genome assembly GCF_018350175.1 of Felis catus. NCBI lineage: Eukaryota > Metazoa > Chordata > Mammalia > Carnivora > Felidae > Felis > Felis catus. The sequence goes on along the minus strand of NC_058384.1, from coordinate 48,270,288 downwards.
TGATGAGAAACTCGCACTCCACTTGTCAAACAGGAACCTGGGTGGCTATTTTACACTTCACTGTACTTACAGCAATCCTACCCGACCAAGAATGTTCTGAGGAAGAAACAACACGAGTTTAGGTAAATGAAGTCTAGCAGCTTCGCTGTTGAACACAAATGACAGCTGTGACGGAAGGGCCTTGAGTTCATTTCCAAAGGTCATGTCTTCTGCCTCTGAACGGGGTTGACCAAGGGCTGCAGGAGGGAGGGCGCACCATGCCTACAACCCTTTCCCAAGGCTGGCATCTACCACACTCTTCTTAACTCTACCCACTCTTCCCTGCACCCAACAGAGGGGCCAATGTGCATGTTCTGACCTGTAGCCTAATTCTAAATGTCTTGAGGAAGCACAGCCCAGAAAAGCCTTTTGTGGCCGTTAGGTTCCTTTCATTTCAAATATTGCTCTTTCTTGTAATCAAATGCTTTGCTTGACTATGTTTTCCAGGGAGTTGACAAATACCTACAAGTCCCCATTATATTTCCATAAAGTGGCACACTCAGAGCTTTTATTCACCCCCGTTTCTCTCCCCTGGGTTCTTTATAAAAGTGGGTATGCTCTCCAAATGGGAGATTGGATCAGGAAAAGTAACCTAAGCTTCTACATCATCAACTGGAAAAAAAAACAGTGAAATGAAATATCATGAATTACTACATGTAACGAAAGACTCAATACTGTAAGATAAACAAACATCCTTGTAATCAGTGCTCTGGTTCTTGCTCAGCAGTGAGGATTAGAATGGAAGGTCCCCCGCTAACTGCACTGGAGTCTCCTCAGAGACAAATAGCTGCTAAAAACTGCTGGAAGGTTGGTGAAGTCCTAAAATCGATATAATTAAGAGCCTTGAGATACTGAGTCTCAACTTCCTCTTCTGATAAATGAAGATAGTAAAATCTATCTCTTAAGGTTGTTAAAAGGATTGAGTGAAGTCTGAGGTCACTATGCCCATTGCAGGACCTATATAAATGGTAGTAGGAGTAGTAGTATTACCCAGATTAATAAACACTCCATAATAACCTTGGAACATCCATAAACATAGAATGTAACAGAACTCCTCAAATATACCGATAATGGACCTGACTGCTACAAGACATATGTGGTATGAGGGAAAAGCCCTGAACCAGAAGCTACTGGATCTTGTCAGAAGCGATGTCTCTACACACTTAGCTGTGAGATCTGAGCCATTCACACCCCATCTCTTTCAAATTAGTCATCTGAAAATTCAAGGAGTTGACCTAAATTGTTTGTAATGCCCCTGGAAGCTCACAGACTGTCGTTTTAATGGATTTTCTAGATTAAGTAAGGTCCGTCTACAATATCTGAGAGGCATAATGTCACTAGATAATATACTGAAGGTTTTTGTGGAGGGGAGGGTGACTATTACTTATAAGATATCTCCCTAGAGAACCCCTAACTAGAACACTTGAACTCCTAAATTTCTTTAAACCACATCCTCCTAGTCAACTCTACTAGACCCCACATTTATTTATTTCTGTTAAAAGGAACAAGCTGCTGTGCCAAATGATAAAGAGCCTATCTCTTAGGAGCTGGGAGCATTTGACAGATACTATCACATTAAAACTGTTAGTTGTTGGAGGACAGCTAATATGAAAAATCATCCTACTGATAAGGAATCTGAAACAGAAAGTCAAGTGACTTTCTCTTGAGCACCAAGTGAGTTAAGGCAATTTAACTCTCCGAATTCTATGGACTCATCTGGCCTCCTAATTAGGTAAATGCAACTGCCCGGGCTACTGTGATGTCCCCTGTTATGGACCTCTTACCTGTCACTCACTCCTGTGCTTCTCCCCCCAAAATCCGACCATGGCTCTGACCCTCCCTCCACCTCACCACCAGGAGCATGACCATGGGCTCCACTATGATCACCTCTCCATTCTCAGCAACTCCATGGTCAAATGCCCTCCTGATGCTGATCCAGTTATAATGTTAGGAGGATTATCTAAATGCCTTCCCTCCAAACCCCATTATAGAGAATAGAATTGTCCACAGCCCAAATTGAAATTGACACAAAATCTGCCTTTGGTATCTATCAGCCATCTATGGGCCCTTATAGCAAGACCCGTTAAATAATTTGTGGGTCTCAGTGCAAAGTGAAAATGAAAGACACTTTGTTAAAAAAAAAAATTATGAAGAATTAACACCAGAGCATTTAAGCAAACCCTGGGCCCCAGGTAACTGTGGGCCATGTCACATGCACATGGAGCTGGACCTGCTTCCCAGTGTCTCCTCTTGAGTTCTAAACATATACCAGATGTAGAGTCTGGCATCTTCATCAACCGGAGCTATTTCCCCTCTCCTCACAGCAACCTCAGGCGATTTGTTTGCCAATCCCTTGTCTCCACAGGTTTATTTTATGTGCCACTGACATTTGCTATTTTCAGGAGGTCGTCAGATAGTGAATCCACTGGATAAACAGCGTTATCTGGAATATCATCCTCGCACTCCCATTTCAAATACGGCCTCCAGAATCCTGGCTGCATTTTTATTGACTAACCTATCACCAATTGGACCAGGGAAACCCTGTGTGTGGACAGTGTGAATCTCAATATCCGTCCAGGAACCTGGTATGTGGTCCACCTGGGAGTAGGGCTTGACCCTGGAGAAAGTCTCCTCAGCAGAGTAATGGTGTCTTTTCTTCAGGATGACAGACAAAACATTTAATTTCTCATTATCTAAAGCCAGTAAAACATCTGTAGGCTCAAAGCAGCTCTGCCAATTAGCAGAGGCCACAGCCTGAATCAATAAACTGCAGGCTAAAAATAAAGCCACAAGGTCCCTTTGGAATGCTACTTGACTTAAAACAGACCTAAGTGGAATATTCCTTAATTACCAGTGTTTCATAATACGTTTTTTGACCCTTTTTTCTCAGGCATGTTTGATTCTCCAGGGTATTTCGAGGCATTGCAAGTTAGCATCTTAAATCTGTTTCTAATCTGCAGATAGGATTATTCTTCCTACCGAACAACCATGGGCCTTGGCAGAAAACAAAAATAAAATAATAAGGAACACATTATTAAGCATATTGTTGTCTGCATTATCAGATATAACTAGCATCTTGAACTGCTAGAATTATTTAGAAAAGCTTGGGTGCTTTTCATTTATCATCAAAATTCAAATACACATTTCTTTCTGTTATGTTCTTGAAATACTGGGCATCAACTAAATTTCAGAAATTCAAACAAGAGGAATTCACTAAAGGAATCCTTATGGAATTCTTTTGTAAAATAAGTCATTATTCTCAATATGAATAATAATTCCTCTATCTGTGTTTTTCTTCAGATATTTTATCATATTTTGGTGGCAGGCGGCATACAATCTGTTTCTTTAAAGAATGATCCCCAGACTGCATCATTTGAGACAGATAAGTTAGATCCATTCAACACAATAGAAGCCATGTTAATAACAACCAAGTGGTGAGACCAGCTTCTCAATATGAAATTAATTCATTACAATGAATATAAAGTACCGAGAATGGGGTAGAGTTAAATACAGCATCTTTCTGCTAAAGAAAGAAAAAAGGCATAGATTAAAAAAAAAACACACACACACACACACACACATGTGCCTAAAAACTCTTGGCTGTTACATAATTTGAAATAAGACTATCAGATATATATCATTCCTTGAGTTTTGCCCAGAAATAAATCAGAAAGGGAATCAGAGAGCTCACTGTAAAAAAAAGCGCAAAATTTATGCACCAGGGTTTTAGCCTAGGCTATATCACAACTAGCTGTGTGATTTAGGGCAATGCACAAGAGACCAGTGTTTTTGTCAATAAAATGAAAATTTTAAACTAGATTATCTCTAAAGTTCCTTTAAACTTTAAGTTTCTCTGACAGAAGTTCTATTTTAAAATGGGGTTGGAGAAGCATGTCTCTGATACAAGCTTTTCAACTTCCTACAGAGACAACCAAGATTTAAATATAGAAATACTTCTCTTATTGTAAAAGTCTCACAAAGCTGTTCAACCAAGTTATTAAAAAACAACCAACTGATGTATATTTTACACTTCTATTTATCTTCTGCCTACTCACTTATAAAAACAGTAAGACGGGATAAATGTCCACCAACCTGGAAAAAAAAAAAACCCTCAAAATGTAATTTTCCCTAAATTACTATATTTGAAATTTTTCACTAGAGTTCAACAAGTTTCATGGTTTACTAAATATTATTTTCCATAGTTTTTGAAAATGTGTTGGGGAAAAAAATGAGTGTTTGTCATTACTGCCCAGAAATTTTTCTTTTTCAAAATAAGATCATACTTCTTGTCTTTCGATCTCCCCTGTTTCCTTCCCATTCTGCCCCTTTCCTCAGTTTCATCTACAAAAACCACCCAGGTAATTTCTCTTGGCCTGATGTCCAACATTCAGGATGCCATACATGATTCTAGGCCCCCCAAATTATACCTTTCATAATGGCAATTACTTTCATTTTCTTTTTAATTTTCTTTGAGCCAAATTACTTTTCTTTTATGTAAAAATGTTGTAAAGCTACATTTTCTATATCTGAATAAAAATGTGATGGACTAGTTTTATAGTTATTAAGGTAATCCCCAGATATTCAAACTTGAGGGGGGAAACGTTTTTTGGGTTGTTTTGGGGGGGGGTTGTTTGTTTGTTTTTTATGATAAAAAGCATGTTATTGTAGATTTCTAAAGCTCTGAGATTGCTTTTTTTTTTAATTCTTCAAGTTTCCTAAAACTTAACATGTGTTAACTAACTTGTTTGCATATCATGTCCTTCCAAAGGTTCTCAGGTGTAGTTTTATTATGCTATTCTAAGATCCTAAAGACACATGTTTGCTTTGTTTTATTCTAGTTCCTTATTTGATAGAAACACAAGGACTCCATTGTTCAAATTTGCATGTTGCACAAAAATACGTATTTGAGCAAATTATACTTACAAAGCTTGGCATTTCCAGATATATCTCATTAACTACTACACTAATTGTAGATTATAAACAGGTTACAGCAGAGACACAGGACTATCTCTAAGGAAGATTTGCAATGTGAGACAATTTATACGATAAACTCCTTCCCAACTCCACTCCATAATTTTTATATTAATGAAAATTAGTTAAAGGAACATTAAAGGTAGGTTTTATTTTGGATGAATCTTATTAGAAAGGGGATATATTCATTAATTGTTTAAATATTTCTTGAGCACCTACTGTACCAGTCGCAGCGCTATGCCCACAAAAGCAGTTGAAGCATGGATGAGAAAACTGGGTGATTCCTTTAGTAAAGGAGGGAGAGACCTCGCAGGCCAGTCCCCCGTTCTCCACCTTTTTTGTACCACCTACCAGCTAATGGAAGGAACTATTCTTCTTAAATTGCCTTGCCCCTCGGTACTACCTAGCCATCTGCTTCCCTGAGTCCCCGGACATCACATAGACCTCCATAGATGGGTCACATGGGGCTCAGCATTACCATTACCCTGGAGATAGATTCGTTTCAAGATTGTAAAGTTTTTATTTTTTTTATTTTTAAATTTTTTTAATGTTTTATTTATTTTTAAGACAGAGAGTGACAGAGAATGAGTGGGGATGGGGCAGAGAGAAAGGGAGACACAGAATCCAAAGCAGGCTCCAGGCTCTGAGCTGTCAGCACAGAGCCCTACGCAGGGCTGGAACTCACGAACTGTGAGATCATGACCTGAGCCGAAGTCAGACGCTCAACCGACTGAGCCACCCAGATGCCCCAAGATTGTCAAGTTTTTAAATAGAAATCTGCATCAGAGCCATTTTACTCTCTATGATTAAAAAAATAAATAAATTGCCATGTCCTGCCCTTCCATAGCAGGAAATTCAGATACCATGCAGAAAGTAACAGGCTCATATTAAAGAATAAGGGCAGTGAGATATTTAGGGGATGACAAACCAGACAGGGGTGCCTGGGTGGCTCTGTCAGTTAAGCGTCCAACTTTGGCTCAGGTCATGATCTCACAGCTCCTGAGTTTCTCTGTGCTGACAGCTCAGAGTCTGGAGCCTACTTCAGATTCTCTCTCTCTCTCAAAAATAAATAAACATTAAAAAAATTTTGTTTAAATGAAAGAAACCAGACAGACCCCCGCTTTTCAACCACATACTGGTAAGCCCAGTATGTTTAACACATATATGGTGACTTAAAGAAGCAAATAGTCGTGATTTCCATCTGTGATAACAAAGAAATACAAAGAAACAAGAACTACAAAGATAAAGATAATAAAGAAAAGTTCCAGTTTCCTTGATAGTTTATTACATTAAAAATGAATACATCACATTATTTCAGATAAAAGAAAATATGGATAATGGTAGATAAGACATATCTTGAAATATCGCCTATCAGACACCTAGAAATGTTAGAAAAATACATGTAACAAAATACCTCTCCCCTCCCATTTAAACATATATTTAAGCTTACCAAAAAAAAAAAAAAAAAAAAAAAAAAAAAGGAAAGAAAATCCCTACAGAAAAACAGAGGGAATCCTAAACCAGAGTAGTAAACTAGCATTTAACATATGGTTGAGCTCAGCATTTGCTATTTTCAGATATCTGAAGGGTTGGCTTTTAGGAGCCTTTGCATGTCAGAAAAAGAGATTCCAGGCAGCTCCAGGTAGGAAGATGAGCCAAGGACTTCAAAGTGCTACATTTTCAGTGAAAGACTGGAGAGGAAAACACAGTTACCTGCAAAGACTGATGACAAGGAAACCTGGATTCAGCATAATACCAGGGTATTCTGTGCTCTCCTGGATTTATAATTTAAATTTACCCTATGTATATGGTCCTGGAACCTCCTCTTTCCTCATGACAACAAGCCAAGAAAATAGGAAAGAAGTCCTAGGTTAGAAGTGTCTGGGCTGCCTGACAAAGCCAATGCACATTGTCTTCAAGGAATGTATCCTCAACCTTGTTCTCAGCGGGTTCCACAGATAAACATCATGAATGTACAATAAAGCTAAGAACACAACCCAGTCCAAATTAAACAACTGTAAGCTGTCTTCTTTTTTCCAGGAGAAGAACTTCGCTTTTCTAGTTGCTAATGTTGTCTTAAATAGACTGGAGGGTGGAGGTGGTGGGGGGGGAGGGGGGCGGGGGGGGCAGACACTGAGATTCTAACTGATCTCTGTAATCCAGTTGGCTAAGACACAAAAAGACCAACCACTAAGTGCTCAGGAGAAAATGGAAACCAAGCAGGGCTGCTGTTCCTTTTCCATTACAAACTAGAGATCAGAAACCTGAAAGCATTACTAATTTCCTGGGAAAGTCAAGAGAATGGATGTAGAGCCACCATGAAATGGAAGCTGTAATGATTGGGAGTTAATGACTGGACTTTATAGACTGACAGAACCACAATTGTCATAAAGGCATCTTTAGAGTAAGTCATTTGAATAAATGCAGACAAGTTGGTAGCTAGTTTTAACTGTTTTTAAGTGCATTTTTTGTGCTGGCAATAGTGTGGGGTGTTCAGTAATCCGTTTTTAATTTACATTGTCACCATGTTTCTGGTTTACACAAGGCAGAAGCCAAAGTTAGGTTGTTTCTAGTTAGCAGCAAGCAGAGAAGCCAAGAAGAGGAGGTGAGTCAAGTCTGGGTTACAGAATATTCCACCATTCTCTAAGATCTGGGCATTGATGCGCCTGGGTGGTTCAGTCAGTTGAGCGTCCAGCTTCAGCTCAGGTCATGATCTCATGGTTTTTGAGTTCGAGCCCCGCGTCAGGCTCTGTGCTGACAGCTCAGAGCCTGGAGCCTGTTTTGGATTCTGTGTCTCCCTCTCTCTCTGCTCCTCCCCCTCTCATGCTCTGTCTCTCTCTCTCTCTCTCTCTCTCTCTCAAAAATAAACAAACATTAAAAAAATTTAAGATATGGGCATTGAGTCTATTATGACAGAGGTTGCTCTACAAAGATACAACATGGGAAGGAATTGCAGGCTGAAGGGACAGAGTCGAAAAGCTAAGGGGGGGCGCCTGGGTGGCGCAGTCGGTTAAGCGTCCGACTTCAGCCAGGTCACGATCTCGCGGTCCGTGAGTTCGAGCCCCGCGTCAGGCTCTGGACTGCTGGCTCGGAGCCTGGAGCCTGTTTCCGATTCTGTATCTCCCTCTCTCTCTGCCCCTCCCCCGTTCATGCTCTGTCTCTCTCTGTCCCAAAAATAAATAAACGTTGAAAAAAAAAAAAATTTAAAAAAAAAAAAAAAAAAAAAGAAAGGCTAAGGGGATCAGATCCAGAATTCGAGAAAAGCAGGAGCAGACTCTCAGGATCCTGACACAAAGGGTGGCCGTGGAACACGGGGAAATCCACATAGATGGATATCTCAGGATCTGTAAAAGGCAATTGGGCCCTCACAGAAGACAGATCACACATATCTGCTCACTCTAGGAGAAGGGCTATACTTCTTGGTGATAAAATGAAGTTTCTGGTTAAAAAAAAAAAAAAATCAGTACTTTGAGAGGTTTCTTAAGCAAGGTGCTACCTACAAAGCACACAGAACTCACATGTTTCTAAACTTTTTAGTAAAAACTATGATGTTGTAAACAAAAACTTGAATACAATATTTTTAAAAATTCTTTAAGGAATATAGAGCTAAAATAATTGTGTTGTTAAAAACCTGTTAAAGACTAAGGAGGCAATAGCTGACATATTCACATCACATACTGTCTTTCACAGACTGTTTCAGTACATCTTTCTTTTCATTTTCTCTACTGAAATTAGTAAGCAGGAACAAGCATTTTCATATAGTACTTAAGTGTTAAGCACCATAGTAAAGGTTTTCATAATTTATTATCTGACTAATTTGTGGTTTATTTAAAGTATACAAAAATATATTCTAAGTTCATTTAAGTATCAGAGGTACATAGTCAGAAATAGCTGCTGAATATCATTATAAAATCTGGTTTGAAAAGAAATACACTTTTGCCAGGGGATAGAAAATAAAACTATAGAGTTTGTGTTTCCATCTAAATAGAAAACTCTCCGTAGCAGTTAAGGTAGTAACTACTCCACACGGTCTCAACGCAGGTGGTTATATTTACAGACACATCAGAAAATCTCTCCTTTGTGAGAATGAAAACATTGGCCCAAACTGCTGCCAATTGGATACATTTCACTGAAGAACTCCCCAGTATCTATGAGTGAATTCACCAGTTGTTTATCATGCTTCTAGAATATACTTAAAAGTATTATGTATTAACTATATATATTAAGTATATATCATATTACATTAAAGTGTTATATCTTAATTATGTATTTTAAAGACCACATATTAAATATATTAAATATATTAAATATTAAATATATTTATTAATTATTAAAATATATATTAAAATATTAAATTATATATTTAATTAAAATATATAGAATATATTTACTGTGAACAAATGGCAACAATCATACAAAAGAAGAGGATGCGCTGTAAATAGCCTATTTCTTAAACCACCACCACCACCAGTAACCCATTTCTAACATTTCATTATTCTATTCATGTAAAGAAGTTGAATTTTAACCATGCAAAAACAGTAAATATTCTGTAACTATGCACATTTGAACTTGTGTTACTTCAGTCTTAGCTGGGCTGAAATAGAATTGGAATGAATGTGCTCAGGAGTGAATAGATCACAATTAATCAAAGACAGCCTTTTAAAGAAAAGAGCTTTTGCAGACTGGGCCAATGAAAAGGCTCAATGCTCCTGTCACCTGCCCCGACCTGACGCCTCTGAATCTGTCGGGTCCACCTTTAATTCCTAGACTACCTTTTTCCAGAAAAATTAAAAATGCTTAGGTACCTGCCACAAATATCTACACTTTGTCCTGGAATTTTTCCGGGAACATCTCATACATAGCCATTCTGCTACTCTTCACTCCGTGGCTTTTTGCTTCTCAGCCCTGTTGATATACAATTTTCACTCCATAAGAAGACGTTCATGTTGTATTCTGTTCACCAAGCTTTCCATTGGCATTCTTCCAGGGTGCTACTTTCAGAATTGTCCTGTCCGGTCCTTGCACCCAAACCAGAAGAAAAAGAAATCTCAGGCACAGTGCCCAGAGAGACTCCCAAATGTCCTGAGGTAGGGAAAGAATTGGAGAACTAGAAACCAATGAAAATGAGTGCTATCAGCAAACAACCTGGATCCTTCACAACTGATCCAAACCTCATCCTGGCTTCTAACCTTCAAGTTTGTCTGCCTTTTCTAGTCCCAAACTTATCCTCTATATTTGATAGATTCAATTTCTCTGGGTTTGTACCTCAGAATCATGAAATACAAGTAAAAATAATCTTCTGCCTTGTTAGGCTCCTAAATACTTTTTTTAAGTTTATTTATTTATCTTGAGAGAGACAGAGACAGCATGGGTGGGAGAGGGGCAGAGACAGAGGAGACAGAATCCGAAGCAGGATGTGCGTTGCCAATGTAGAGCCCAACACAGGCCTTGAACTCACAACACTGCGAGATCATGACCTGAGCCAAAACCAGAGTCCAATGGTTAACTGACTGAGCCACGCAGGCACCCCTAAATAATTTTTTAATGTTTATTTATTTATTTTGAGACAGAAAGAGATAGAGCGCATGCAGGGGAAAGGCAGGGAGAGGGAGACAGAGAATCCCAAGTAGGCTCCATGCTCTCAGTCCAGAGCCTGATGCTGGACTCAAACTCACGAACAGTGAGATCATTACCTCAGCTGAAACCAAGAGTCAGAGACCTAACCAACTGAGCCACCCAGGCACCCCTAGTCTCCTAAATACTTTAGGAAATACTCCATCAATCATATTCTGATCTCCTTTCCTGCTATTTTGTTCTAGCATTCCTCAAATCCCACCATTCTCTTTCTCTCTCTCTGTCTCTGTCTGTCTGTCTCTCTCACACACATAAGTTTAGATTAGACATAGGATAAGGGTATTAACAATCTCACCATACTATGCGTTCATTAATCCTCATCTGGAGCTCTGTGTTCAGTTCAGATTTTAACAGGTATACTAACTGAAGAATAATGGTGAGTCCAGAAGTGACCCTATGAGGACCAGCTGAGGGAACTAGAAAGGCTTAACTAGAAAGGAGACCTCTCTAGACCCTTCGGTTATTACAAGTCCTTAGTAATTTGACTATTCTAAACAGATTGATTTTAATAGTTTTCAATAATTTAATAGCAAGTGCTTTCAGGCTCAGCCTATTTATTGGTATTCAGTTCTCTGTTTTTTAAAAGGGGGGTTTCACTTTAAGCTAAACAAGAAAAAAATTTCTAAAAGCCATTTTGGAAAAATTTTGAATATTACATTGAAGCTACATAGAGCTACTGCTTCCAATCATCTGATCGCTTCCGATGGGTTGATAATGTTAGATACAACCTCTTTATCAGCAATGCACTAGCGTCCCACAGCACTATTTTCCATATTCAGCCAAACCTCTTTTTGCATAGATACATGTGTAAAAACAGAACATTCATAGAGAGGGCAGAGTGCCATCAAAGGTAATTATAGAGACAGTAAAGTTATTTTATGCCAGGAAAAATATAATGCTGGCTGTCTCATGGACCTTCAGCACCTGATTTCAAAAGGATCATACCGATAGAAAATAAAATTTAGCATGGTGGACCGTTCTACAGGATATATTTGTAAGTATACGATTCCATAAAATAGTTGATGACTACAATAATGTTGGCTCGATGTAAATGACTAGTGGATGTTTACTTTAACAGCAGGACCGCTGGAAGTGTTAGCTTTCTTCTAAGGAAAACAAACAAACTGCCAAACACATGTTTGCCTGGCCTAGGCTTTCTATAATTAAAAAATACTTATAGTCACACATGTATAAATGAAGGTTCTAAATTGGGCAGTAAAAGAAATATTACTGGCTTAGAGTAAGGGATACTCTCATTTTATGTGTTTTTTGGGTGGGATGTACATGTTTAGATGAAGATATTTAACAAAATCAAGTATCTCAGAATTGTTTGCTTCAAACATCATACGTTATTAAGTAATTAGTTCCAACACTGGATTAGCTGTGCTGACTCCATGTATGGATTGTTGTAAGGTTTACATGAGATATCGTTAATTTTGATTTTACAGAATTTCTTCATTCCTTAATGTTATGCCTAACCACAACTACGCACAAATTACTTGCTTTTTGAAAAGCAAGAATTCTATGTACTGTGGCAAACAAAACCTCACCAAAATGTAAATTGCTCTAGGTTTTTCTAAATTCTATGGGATATTCTATATCATAAAATAAACACATTTAAATGCAGAGATTATATTGAACAGAATGAATTTATCACCTGTCAGGATAATAAAAACATTTAAATATGTGAAAAGGTGAAAATGAAGACAATTAATTTATTTTCGTATTGCTTTGAGAAAGATTTCATTTAAATGCTAGCTAAAGCTTGGATTGTTCTGGCATAATATATATCCAACTCAATTCATCACTAAAGTATTTATAAACCACTCTAAAAATTAGATTATATAGATGAAATGTATGCTTTCATAATCAAGAGAAAACATTGGAGGCAAAATCATTTTGAAAACCTAACTAAATACTATGCTTAGAGTGTAAAAGACCATACTAGTCTTACCAAGAGGATATTGAAAATTTTTTAAAGATAAGAAAATTAATGTATATTGTTAACATAAGATAAACAAAAAAAAAATTTAAAGAAAACCTAATGGAAAATACAAATAAAAAGTATAGGAATTTTTACAATATCAATGTATGAAATTAATAAAGTTTTAGATAAGGAGTTAAATCAAAAATAAGGATAACCATAATCTAGCACTTACAAAGTGAAAAAATTATTTACTTAAAATATAAGCAAGGTATTTATAGAAATATTTTGCAAAATATGCATTCTCCAGGAAGCACACAATAATTTTTTGCTTTTGTTATTTATCTTATTTTTAGGTCAATGGAATTTTTCCACATACCATACTACTAACATGAGAAAAAAATGATTGTTGTTGATTTGAAGCTTGGTGAGTTTCTCCAATTTAAATAAATTCTATTTCATATCCATTTAGCTCATTCTTTCACAGGAACTCTCTTTTTGCCAAAATAGAATTTTAGTTTTATGGGATATTTGAGGATAATTTTTATTTTTACCAGTAAATGACAAGGTATTCTCTAATTCCAAGTAAGTTTATTAATTTACATTTTTTTTGGAATTACCAAAATTATTTCTTCAAAGTTCTCAATTATAAATATGAAAAGGTTTCACCCTGTCACTCTAAATTTTGGCAGTAACAAACTGTAGATGCAGGTCTATTACTTAATGGTACATACTGTCGAGAGCAGGATTGCAGATATTTCTTTTTAAAGCACTAGCTGTTCTTGGAAATTCTTTGTCTTCAGACTGAATTTTATTTTCTTCATTTTGTCAGAAAAAATTCTTTTCTAATTTTAGAGGTATGAGAATTTTAATTTCTATTTCTTCATCCACTTTCCATCTTCCAAAATTAGTTTAAAAGATTTTGTTGTTTTTTGTCTCCCTGTTTAATCTCTATTCTTCTTCATGTTAAGTTAAGGTTAACTATAATTTTAGCAGTGTTTTGGCTAAAAGAACCAATAAGCTTAAGGCGGCCAATCTGTTCTATTATCAGAAGCTGGGTAACCTGTTTGTGAATTTATCTCTTGGTTTCAAAGTAGAAGGCATTATGAGGATATGGAGAATGTTCTGTGGTATTTCAGCAAAGGAGTAGTGCACAGTGATAGCAAATCCACTAGTAATCAAAAGAGGGAGGTGCAGTGGACATTTGGTTTCTGAGATCTTAGAAGATGAGCAGTAAATCTCCAGCAGGTGAGCAGGGACATGGTGCGCAGGGACTCCTATACTGGGACAGCCCCCAACAAACTCCAGCTCTTAATGGACTAGAAAACCAAAGAACTTTGTAAAACAAAACTGCTTTGTGATCTATTTATTTTATGCATAATACATCTCTTACATAATTCTGTCACCAAATATTTTATTTACTTTGGATGTTTTTATATCATTATATTCTATTGGTATTCTATAAGTTAATCAATTTGTGAATGACCTAGAATACTAAACAACATATAAACAACTACTTACACAGGATTATCAAATAGTATTTGAACATAACACTTCAGCGAATTTATAGTCTATTAGGAGTAGAAAAGTCAGAAATATAAATAACATTATTTTCATACATTTATATCACACTCTTTTTCCAAAGGTCACCCAACTAATGAGCGCCTGGGGCCAGAGAACCTCTGATTCAGACACGTAGCTGAATGCAGGGCTGCTACTGGTCTATTCAGAGCCTTTGTTGGAATTTTAAAAGATAGCCTTTCCACCACATGGATGAATGGATGAAGCCCCACATGGAGGCCCATAGCTTGACCTCTCCTCTCCGCCAGACCAGGCATCTCCATAGAGGAGAAATCTGCCTAATTGTAAGGGTTAGCTCTGCTGGTCTGTCCTCTCTGAGCTCCTCTGGCCAAACAAATCCTTCCCAGCCGCCCCGTCGCTTCAACAGGACACACTTGCCCCAAAGTGTCTGCCCTGATGTAGCAGACCAGCTAGTTCTAAAGCTGGAACCCAGCTGCTAATATAATGTGCGAAAATTGAAATCTAGGAACACAGCAGCAAACAAATGAAAAGAAGGAAGAGTTGCAGGAAGTATGCTAACACATTGAAGAATGGATAAGGTTAATTGGAAAACTTACAAGGTCTGAGCTGAAATTCAAAAAGAGGAAGGAATGCAGTCTGATAGATGTGTGTTTCCTGCGCATACAAAAGAGCTTAGGAACTATTTCCTGAGTGACAGAGTGCAAGAAGCTGAAAGAAGTTCAGATTAACTGGAACAGAAAGTTTTTGCATATAAGCATTTTTCTAATCTTTACAATTCCATTTTAGGGAAAAGGAAATCAAAAATCTAAAAGTTTACTTACTGTGTGCAAGGTCATACAGCTAATAAGACCCCGAATTCATGCACATGTTTATTTGCTTCCAGAACCTAGAATTATTTTAA
The DNA here is from genome assembly GCF_018350175.1 of Felis catus. NCBI lineage: Eukaryota > Metazoa > Chordata > Mammalia > Carnivora > Felidae > Felis > Felis catus. Next base: position 48,255,277 of record NC_058384.1, on the reverse strand, counting down.
TATACCCAGTCACCTGTCAGGAGCTGTGGGAACCCCCTAAACTCTAATGCATCTGGAAATCACTTTACCTTTGCCATGCTTCTGACCCCAGTGAGTGTTGAATACTAAGACAGTTCTATCTTTACCAAACAGTTCCATTAAAGCTCTTTAAAAGTACATACTAACTTGTAAATAGACATGAATTGTACCTTTTCTTAATTTGTTTAAGTTTATTTATTTATTTTGAGTGAGAGACAGACAAGGAGTGCACACAAACAGGATAGGGGCAGAGAGAAAGAGAGAGAGAGAGAATCCCAAGCAGGCTCCACACCATCAGCACAGAGCCCAGTGCAGGGCTTGAACTCACAAACTTGAGAGTCGGTTGCTTAACTGACTGCGCCACACAGGCACCCCTAGACATGAATTTAGTTACAGAAATCACTAATGTGCACACATAGCTCTAATACACCAAATGAAGAGACAAAGAGATATAAAAAATTGTTAAATGTAGTAGATAGGGAGAGGTCAATGCCGAGCAGAAGACAGTGATGACTAATTACCCTGACACAGGATGGAAGGAACTTCTTTACCATCCTCCTACTTAGAAGAAGAGAAGCAAAGAGTCACTGGGTAACCTACATCATAGAAGTGATTACAGAGATGAAGAATCTTAATTTTCATTCAGGGCCCAATTATGAAAAAGATCAGTTATTAACAGCCAATGTAAGATATTTCTTAGCCTCAATGATTTCAGTATTAATCATCTTCAGTCAGATTTATCTTTCTATAAAAAAAAAACTCTTGTTTTCAACACAGCTATTATTTACAGACCTCAGTGAATTATTACTACAACAAAATAGAGCTCAACATTTAAGGCTATCCAGAATCTAACAGCACACACAGATATATCCTTATAATCAGCTCTCTTTTTTGCTTGAACTAGTTTGAATTTATATTTGCAATCAAAAGAGTCCCAACTTTGTTTTTGTTTTTTTCCTGTAGATCTACTTAGCTACCTTGTCCCTTGTTCCTCCTTACAGTAGAGAGACCCATACAGAAAATGAAGTCCATCAACCCACAACACCCATAAATTCCTATCCCCAAAACTGCAAATATACTTAGATCTATGCCCACTCCAATGACGAGAAAACAGTAATTTCTTCCTCTAGTTCTTTAATGTCCTGTCGCCCACAATCTGAATTCTGGTTCCTTTTTTTTCCTTTTTCAGAAACCTGAAAATCTATTGGTTTTCCTCCTTTCAGCTGTCTGCAACTTTTTTCCACGGACACCATTTGCCAATCTCAGGGCATGTCAGCCACATTGGAGACTTTATAAACTATACTCCTAGAGATGTGCAGGCCAGAATGGCCAAACAGCATAGTCCTGCTTCTCTGTCTCTGTTATAATACTCGGTCAGTGGCTTTCATCAGAAGGAAAGGAAGAAAGGGAGAGAGGGAGGGAAAAAGGAAGGGATGGAGGGAGGGAGAAGGAGAGAGAGGAAGTATAAGTAGCCCTATATTTGTCCAGGTCTCCATTTCCTCTTGCTTTTTCTCCCCTCTTGCTGCTGCCCTCCCTGTTCTGCCAAAAGCCTTCTCACCAAGGTTCTTGATAACCTTCTTGTTAGCAAATCGATGGATAGTTTTCAGTCCTTTGTTCTCTTCATCTCTTCCCAGCTCTTAACACTCAATTGGCCAGTCTTTGCTTTTTGATAACTCATTCTTTGGTGTCTTGGTACCACATTACCCTGATTATCCTCCTACAGGCTCCCTTTTTCAGTCTGTCTCTGAGTCACCTGTCTTGGGAAATCTGTTTTTCTCAGTACATACTCTCTTCTTGGGCCACCTTGTTTTTTCTTTTGGCTTCTATGTGTTTTATAAAAACTACCACCTCTACCTTGAGGTCAAATCTTTCACCTGAACGTGTTTCCTTTCTTTCTCCCACCTTCCATATCCAGTACATCAAGTTCTGGTAGTTCCTCCTCTACCCCATCTAAAATCTATCCCCTTCCCTCCATCTCTACTGCCACCTTCCTAATTTAAGCCTATAATATCCTCACCTGCGCTCCTGCAGGCACCCCTTAACTAGTCTTCTGGATTCCGCCTCTGCACCATTACAATCAAGTCTACTCACAGAACCAATTTCAAATGTTAACTTGTCAAATATTTTAAAACCTTCAATGATTTTCCAGTGTCTTACTATGAAACTGATGGTGTGTATGACCTAACATGCCCAGCTTCTGCCTATCTTCCAACTTTATCTCTCATCACTTTCTTGTGGCAACAAGCATTTTTGAATGTGATTATTGGTCCAGTCTTAACTCTCTAGCCTTTTCCCTCCACTTTCTCCCTGCCAAATTCTATATTCAAGTAATGACTACATTCATTTCCTCAATTAGGACATAACCCATTGCCCAAGCTTCCCCATCCCCTCCACTCAGCACATTCCTGCACATCCTGTAGGTTCCAGCTCAGCTATTAGTTTACTGGAATGTCATCTCTAACCACCACCAAGGCTGCTTAGCTTCTCCTCCTGTGTGTACTCATGGGCTCCTGGACTTCCTGTCTCAAAGTCCCCATCACATGGATTTTAAGTGCTTGCTAGTGAGGACAGGAAGAGAAAAAGGCAGGATCTTTGCACATAATAAATGTTCAGCAGATGTTTTGAAGGAGTCAATAAAGATTGATATAAGAACTCACTGTTATCCTTAATAATTCATTGTATGTAAGTGTGCATATGTTTAGCAAAATATTTCCAGCTCTCATTATAAATTGTAGATTTAATTATTCTTAAATTTTTGAGTTGTTTTTCAAAGTCCCAAGTTGAAAACCTTCTATGACATACATTGTTATATAAAGCCTGGGCTGAGTACAGGCTGAGTATTGGGCTGAGTACCTGAATTTTAAAGCCAAGGTCACACTGCTGAGAGTGGGGAAAACCAGGTAAGCAACCCCCCTCTCAGAATTCACCCCTAAGGAGGCTTGTTTTTTTTTAACCTTTTACACTATTTTATGTGGCTAATGACAAAAAAAAAAGCAAATTCTTATTTAATAGATTGAGAGCTCTTTCTAAAACTAAGAATTATCCAAAAAAGGGAAGATGTGGGAGTTGACTTTGTTGTTAGTGGGCCCTAAATGGGAAGCTCTTTCTCAGTAAGCTGCATTTTTTTAAACACCATTATGATGAATAAGTGGCCCAGATGGGTTCTAAAGTCACAACTCTAAGAACCTATATTCCTAAAAAATATTTATGAGATGAGTCTTTTTGTTCTCCTCTCTTCTCTCTGCCCCCGCCAGTGACTGTATTCCATTAATTTCAAAAACCCATGCTTATTTTTTCATGACTTATAATTTTGGGTATTCCTGAGACATTGACTGTAGCATATAATTATTTTAAATGACTAAATTATACTAAGTATATTTCTGTATTGCTTTAGAAAAATGAGCAGGCGGACTTGTTGGATTTGCAAGCCTTGCAGAGATGAATCTCAGAGGCTCCCGTCAAAGTAAGTAGCATTTAAATTCTATGGCCACCATAATGCATATTTACCACATGATAAATAGGTGTACATTTACTCAACTGCTAATTTAATATATTTTGTTCAGAATGTAGAATTTGCATTTACACATGAGTAATTCCACCAGAAGAGCAATCATGTATTACACTAAGGTTTCATTTTCATTAGTTATGGTTTACACTTGAGAATTAAGCAAGTTTAATGTTTCTACAGTGTCTATTATGAATAAATACTGAGACTTTTTCTAACATTTTATATTTTTATGTTAAAATGAGATTCTTTATCCAAAATATTGTTTTCATGATTCAAACCCTCCATCTACAAAGTGCCAGAAACCTCATGTCCAGTTGGAAGAAGTGAGACTGGGGAGGTAACCAAATGCTTACCAAGCTCCTGAGGCTCTTGGATATTTTGCCAAAGGAAAAAATGTAGCTATTTGGATGGGAACGGTGACTGTTGAAATAAAAAGCAGAATGCCTCAGGAGGGTAACAAACCATTTGATTGGAGTTTCCACTTCAGGGTTCCCAGGAGTTTAACCAGAGTGCCTAACTTTAGTCCACGTGGAATACTCTGGAATACTCAGTCGTAGCCACATCTCCCTTGCTAGGTCAGAGCTCCTGGCATGCATGCTCCACCCCCTAGTACCTAAATGTCCAAAAACACTTAAAAGCATTTGTGTGAGGTGGGGAGGAGGCTGCAGTGGTAGGTGGAAGAGACAATAAGGCCCAAAGCTCAGCATTTTAAACAACCAGGTGAAGCTACTACACTGAACAGGCACGTGCAAAGAGGAAGATGAAACAGGTTAATTTGGGAATAGCTTCCTTCTCTTCTGCTGGTGACTCCCATCGAGTATCACCATCTGGGCTCACATGTCTTTCTACTTGCCTTGCAGACCCCCCACCCCCATCAGGGAAGGGAGAGACCAAGGAAAGAGAATTCACATTCCTGGCAAGCTGGTAGATAACAGTCACTTGCTAGGTGCTTTACTTTCACGAACTACTTTAATTTTCCAGATAGATAGCTTTGAGAAATAGATATTATCCCCATTTTATAGATTATAAAGCAGGGGCTCAAAGATTTGAGGTAAAACTAAAATTTATTAAATGCAGCACTGGAATTAGAATTTAGGACTGTCAGATTCCAAACACTCTCCATTCTTGTTTCCATAATGACATGAGGTCTCAGAATACTCCCCTGTTTTTTATTAGGAAATCCAGGTAGGTGAGGAGACAGAGGTGTTTAGAATTATTAGCATACAGACAGCTGAATAGCCATGGGACAGCATGAAGTTTGTGAGATGCTCAGAAAAAATTACAAGCCAAATGGGATTAAGCCAAAACCAAATTTCATTTTCACAGTTTTTTAAGTTTATTTATTTTGACAGAGAGAGAGCACATGGGAGAAGCAGAGAGAGAGAGGGAGAGAGAGAGAGAGAGAGAGAGAGAGAGAGAGAGAATCCCAAGTAGCCTCCACACTAGGATAGTGCAGAGCCTGATGGAGGCTCGAACTCATGAACCATGAGATCATGACCTAAACCAAAATTAAGAGTTGGTCACTTAACCAACTGAGCCACCCAGGCACCCCTCATTGCATAATTTTAACACCAACGATAACCATTCCAATCATGGTCTATCTCCCTAAATCTCATGAATCTTAGAGGCAGAAGAATTCTCTAGCCAGCAAAGTACCAACACTTTATTTTAAGCTAAGCCAAGACAATGATGGCCTCTTCACTCATGTTGTAGATTTTATTTTTTCCTATATAATGAGAATGGGTGGGACAGAGAGGCATGCCACATACCTTACCTAGCACTTACCATTTTACTGGATGGAAAGGTTACCTGAGGTTACTGTTTTTAAAGTTCTTAATAACAGAAAAGAACAGTGAGTCAGATACCATTCCATGGAAATGTTTTTTTTTTTTTAAGCAATCTTTACAGCAGTATACTGTTAAGCCTCAGTGCTGATGCACATAGTCCATCTAAAACTGGCAAGAGCCATCTGAATTAGCAGAAAACAAAAGATACTTGACCTTTTTAAGATCTTGATATTTTTCCATGTTCTAGGTCATTTTTTAACCTCTTTAACTAATCTTCCTTCATTGTGTTAAGTACCTACTAATGCTGATGGCTGTTCCCTCAAAACCAATTATTGAGCAAACTATACCAAAAGTAGCCAATGGACAGGGTTTGCTTGTATCTAGAGCTATCTGATTATATGATGTTATTGAAAACTGGAAAATTAAGAATGAACCATTGTAAACTGAAACAATCATAAACTGAATGGCAGTGAACACAATGATTATTTTAAAGGAGAGAAAATAAAATGATTTAAATGTAAGAATACATAGCCACTTGCCAATTCACCTCACAAAGCCCAGAAAAAATGAACAGAAATGAAGCTTCAAACCTATATCTTTCACAGATATTTTTGAAATTGTAAATGGTTTCTTATACTGTTTATTTACATATTATTCGCAGTACTAAAAATTCAAACCTTCAACACGTAAAAAAATTTATAGCAAATAATAGAGAAAATACCTACATCAAGTAGATATAGAGTTAATAACTTTATTCTATGAATGCATGCAAAGAAGCTTTGTGGATGAATCCAAGATGTGAAGAGTCTAAATGGCAAACACATTGCTGGTGACAGCAGCACACAATACAAACCCAAATGCAATTTGGCAACTTACACCAAGAACCTTAAAAATGTGCATTTTTGACCCACTTAATTCTACTTCTGTGAATTCCCTCAACAATTACCTTATTTGATCATAGCAAGCCTTAATCACAAGTTTTTATGCTAAAAAGTGAGAAATAATCAAAATGCTCATTGAGAATATGTAAACTATAGAATACTCCCTTGTGGAATACTCAACACTCCTCGGTGACTAGCAGTGATTATAAATCTATAATTATAAGTTATAACATAATAAGTGGTTATTAAGATAATTGTGATGACATATAAAAACTTATTAAAAATAATATATACATATATATGTACACACTCACAAAGTATGCACACACACAAACACACACGCAGAGTATGGCTACTTCTTGGTTAAAACACACTAACACACACATAACAAAAACACTAAAAAGAAATCAAAAATATTAATAGTAGTAATTCAGGAATAGGTAAATTACAGGACTAAGGGTGCTATAGATCATTATCTTGTAAAAATTTATCATATTTTCAAATTTACATTACTTTCATAATTTTGTTTAATTTTAACAATTTAGAAAGTAAAAATAAAATGTAAAAGATCACAGAAAGATAAATTTCCTTTTAAAATCACATACAAATATGGGGCACCTAGGTGGCTCAGTCGGTTAAGCATCTGACTTCAGCTCAGGTCACGATCTCAGAGTTCATGGGTTAGAGCCCCACGTTGGGCTCTGTGCTGACAGCTCAGAGCCTGGAGCCTTCTTGGGATTCTGTGTCTCCCTCTCTCTCTCTACCCTTCCCCCACTCATGCTCTGTCTCTCAAAAATAAATAAACATTAAAAAATTAAAAAAAAACACATACAAATAGAGTATAGCTATATTGTGGCATTATTTTCAGGATCATATATTTCTATTTAATTCAGCAAAACCTTGAGAATATTTTGATGCAATGAGCACCTTTTGCTTCTTTTCAAAGCATTACTTTGGAGGAAGTGTTACAGTGGGCCCAGTCGTTTGAAAAGTTGATGGCTACGAAATGTGAGTATGATGTATATGTTTGAATAGCCAGTTTCATTCCTAAGAGAAAAAAGTGGCCCTAGGTGATGAACGTATGCAGCTCTTCTCACAGCCTTCAGAATGGCAGCTGCCCCAGTCACAAAAAGAAAACCTGAAAATAGTTTGTCGTGTCAACCACTATTATTTTCTTTGCTGTTAATTAAAACAAGATTAGTCACTGTGAATATTTAGTCTTCACAAGTGTATGTGTAAAATCCCTTGGAAAATATGTCTAAATCGTAACACATACTGAAATATACTGTCTTATCATAGCCTTCTAAAGTTAGAATTTTAGAAAACTCAAAAATTTGCTGCTCTTAGTGCCTTCAAAAGTAAGAATAAATTTTGAGTCTTGATGTTCTAAAACTCCTCAGAGTTAGTTTTCAACTTTATCAGTGTCTGATTTCAGTGGGACTTTATATAAGTCTACATATAGTTGTGTATAAGTATCAACATTCAGATGGTATAAATGAAAGCTAACAACAATGGATATTAGGGACACAGAGTCATAGGCTCAATTCAAGAAATGAGAAGCATTTGTATTCATGGGAGCAGTCAACTGTATTTGGGTACAAAATTGGGAAGTTGTAGAAAATGATAAATATCAGAAGACAGTACAGGAAAAAATATTGTAAGTACTCAAAGAAAATTTTTTTTTTTTAATGTTTATTTTTCTTTGAGAGAGAGACCGAGTGCTAATGGGGATGGGGCAGAGAGAAGGAGACAAAGAATCCAAAGCAGGCTCCAGGCTCCAAGCTGTCAGCACAGAGCCCGATGCGGGGCTCAAACCCACAAACCGTGAGATCATGACACGAGCCGAAGTCAGACACTCAACTGACCGCCCCATCAAAGAAAATTCTCTTGTTTGCTGAATTTGATATTTTTTAATGGAGTTTGTCCCCATCAAATGGTTGCTAATTTTTGCCTATACATCTCTTTTTATTTGAGATTCCTTATTAGCCTCTGTGTGAATATTTCATCTGTTTATACCTATTGACTATGGAAGGGGACTTAGCTATGCTACTTGATGGTTCAATTGATGAGATATGCAGGTGGTAACTCTGGGTAAAGTACTTCCTGTTACTCCTGGGGGTGACCATGCTTCTGGGGCACTTCCTGCTCTCTCTGCACAAGGGCCCCTCTTGATATGGAGACAACTATCACTGTCTGACCCAGAGGGCAAATAGGGGAGGTGTAGACCCCTGGCTCCTCCTACAGGAACACCTTCATCAGATATTCTGGCAATTACTTCATGGCCCCTCCATAGCACCTGCAGACTTGGATCACTACCTGAACTCCCACCTATCATAACAGGCCTTTCCAATAAGCATTTGAGACCATGATTTACTTGTGAACCCTGCCTTTTACTTTTCAAGTATTCCTCATAGTTTGTGATCCAAGTTGCCAACATGTGAATTTTTAAAAATATATTTTTTGCAGGGTGCCTGGATGGCTCAGTAGGTTAAGCTTTGGACTTTGGGTCAGGTCATGATCTCGCGGTTTGTGAGTTCGAGCCCTGCATTGGGCTCTGTGCTGACAGCTCAGAGCCTGGAGTCTGCTTCAGATTCTGTGTCTCCCTCTTTCTCTGCTCTTCCCCTGCGCGCGCTCTCTCTCTCTCTCTCTCTCTCTCTCTCTCTCTCTCTCTCTCTCTCAAAAATAAACATTATATATATATATATATATATATATATATATATATACACATACATATACGTGTGTGTGTGTGTATATATATGTCAATTTTAGAACAATGGGATGAGAGGAAGAGACAAAGGCATATGTTTAGTCAGCTATATTGATTGATCCACTGCTAAAGAATTTGGATTTCAGTCTCAACTCCCAATAATTCCTGTTTTGCCATATCGCAGGTTAATCTCTCTCTTGAAGTAACAAATTCTCCATCTGTAACATGAGAGTAATATCACCCATGTTTTCAGCATTATTGTTCAGGTTAGACATAAAACACCTAGCTTAATGGCTGAGCAGGTTAGGCACACAATAATTGGTAGTTCTTTTTATTAGTAACAAGGTGCATGTCTCTGAATACCATTCCTTTTTCTCTGAGGCTTACCAAGAAGTTCAAAATCCCTAACTTGGCATTCAAGACTCTCTACACCCAAACTCAGTGCACTTTTCACGATTTAGCCAAAGCTCTGCCCCTTCACATAACACACCTGTCGGCCAGGGTGACCGTTGTTCCGTTGGCTACACCGGCAACACACCTGTTCCAGGCTTCCCCCGCTAAGTCCTGTCTACTCTGTTATCCACACATCTTGGGTAGTAAAATTCAACTTCCACCTTTTCCATGAAACTTCTTAGAAATACTTGCCTTCTCTCTTCCATTAGTATCATTATTTATTCTTCTTCTTAGTACAGCTATTTGGTGTATTGGGTTTTTTTCCGCACTTTCTCAGTAGATCTTAAATTCCCTGAGAACACAGATCAAGACGCATTCACCTTTCATCTCCCATCCCAGAGACTAAAAATAATGTGCTTTGTATCTAATGGGCACCCAATAAGTGTTCAATGAATAAATACAAGACAAATACTAGTAAGAAAATATCAAAATGTATTAAGCCACATTATGTAAAAGTTTCTGTGCCAGTCCTGGAGCCCTCATAGACAAAGTAAATAAAGTTAATTGTTCGGTAATGATCTCAAAGGAGAGCCTAGCTAGAACTAGCTACTTCGACATCTAGTGTCATGAAAATAAGCAAAGTTTACAGAAAAGATGAGGACAGGAAGATAGCATACTGCTTTTTATAAAAACCAGCAAAAGCAGGATAAGAATCTTAAGAGCAATCTAATTACTGTGAAATTTATGTAAAAATTTAATAATCACATAATAAAAAAGATGATAAAACAATTCATTCTATGGACCATCCAATCAGAAAGATAAAACTAAAAAAACAGACATTAAATGCCAGAAAATAAAGTGTGTTTACATTAACCAAGGACACTGGTAAAATGTGTTCTCTAGCTAAGATATGTAGATGCCTCTTTCTACATAGATTAAAAGACTGTTTCTAAGAACATGTAGTCAGAAACCCACTTAGGAAGGAAATGTATTAAGTGTAGTCCCAATAGATGAACAGGAATTGGTTTAACCCATGTTTGCTGGACAGTCATTAAGTAATAGTCATCACAACACTGAATTAAATCAACTTCTTCATGGGGAGAGAGGATCCAAGAAAAGCATCAGTTTAGGGCAGAACCCTGGTAAAATTAAGACCTTAGTTAGAAATTAAGAACTCTAGGGGCGCCTGGGTGGCTCAGTCGGTTGGTTAAGTGGCTGACTGGCTCAGGCCATGATCTCGCGGTCCATGAGCCCGAGCCCCGCGTCGGGCTCTGTGCTGACAGCTCAGAGCCTGGAGCCTGTTTCAGATTCTGTGTCTCCCTCTCTCTGACCCTCCCCCGTTCATGCTCTGTTTCTCTCTGTCTCAAAAATAAATAAACGTTAAAAAAAAGTTTAAAAAAAAAAGAAATTAAGAACTCTAGTAGTCTAGATATTGTTTAATGATACATTAATTGGCAAACAAGTTAATTTTTTAAAAACAGTACGTGTGCTCAATATCCATTTAGTGAATCTTAAGCCCTTAGGTACCAGGCAATGTGCTTGAAAAAAACAAAATTCCCTGTGCCCATCTACCACATGAGATAACACAGAAAAAAAAGGTAGATTTTTTTTTTTTTTAACGAAGACTGAAAATCTCCCAGAAGAGAACAGGGAAGCCTGCTATTTATAGCACATTGGGGTAAAGTAGAAAATGGTGATGGAAACAACTTCTAGGAACAGCTCGAATGGCATTTTAAAGGCAAGGCAAATACATATTTTTTTTAATTTTTTTAATTTTATTTTTTTAATTTACATCCAAATTAGTTAGCATATATACACACTTTTTAAAAATAATGGCCTTTGGCAAATTTTTCACTAAACACTGAATGTCAGGGTTTGGTTTGGTTTTTGGTTTTTGGCTTTTGCTTCCAGAGTAAAAATGGTTTTATGAAGCTATATCTTTCCCTTGAAGAGTCTATTGTTACATTCAACAAGCAGAAGGAAGCTCTAAATCCAGAAAGAAAAACATACACCCACCTTTCTTTGACATAAAATTACTTGCAAGGTCCAGTTAGGACAGCCTCATAGAAGACCAGCATCTAAAATACATACGACTTGTGATAGTAAAATGTGTGCTTATGAAGTGCCCTATGTAAAAGGCTGAGAATCTTGAGGGCTCAAAAAACTGCCAAGAGCAAACTGCTTTGAGTTTTAGCATACATTATGGAGTGTGATCTCTGAGCAATTAAGTATTTATTGAGTTCCTACTATGTATGACAGAAGGACAGTGGAAGTGCTTTCTTTTTTTTATTATTTAAATTTTTTTAAATGTTCATTTATTTTGAGTGAGAGAGAGAGACAGAGCGTGAGTAGGGTAGGGGTAGAGAGAGAGGGGGAGACACAGAATCTGAAGCAGGCTCCAGGCCTTGAGCTATCAGCACAGAACCCAATGTGGGGCTTGAACCCAAGAGCTTTAAGATCATGACCTGCACCAAAGTAGCCACTTAACCGATTGAGCCACCAGGCACCCTGGAGAGTGCTTTCATGAAGGCACAGATAAGAATAGATAAAATATATGTGCACCATATATTTGTGAATCACTGTAACAAAGGGAGACTAGAAATACAGGTCACCTAGCACAAACCTACTATGTATGGGCTAAAAGGTGAAGATAGATGAGAAGGAATGGCAGGTCTTTGGGAAAAGCTTCTCACAAGAGGCAAATTTGAGCTGGAACTTGATTCAGACTGTTGTAAAATGATGAGGAGGTGTGACTGGCAGTATGTTAAAGATAGTCAACTATTTTAGAAGTAAGTCCAATATAGATAAAAGCTTCTTTGAAGGAAGAGATACAGTATGTAGGATTCCTCAGGATTTAGTGTAAAAAAAATGGTCTTATTAAAAAATCTCCATAATGAATTAAGCAGAAATTTCCAAGTCTACAGATGATAAAAAGTCCTCCAAGTTTCCAAACACCCAAATTTTTAGGAAGGAGTTACATTATTTGCAAATGGACATAAAAGTAGTAAGTTATTTAATGGGTCAGAAAAAAAATTTGTCAGACCTGTTGACAAAAGTATCTGAGAATCACAAAATTTGTTTTCTTAAATTATATTGACCCAAAATAGACACTGTGCCTCAAACATCATCAGAACGTTGGGCATCACCAAGATGAAAAATAGAAAGAAAATCCTGTGAATATATCTGCTAACTAAACCTAGTAGAAATCTGTAGTTCTGATGGCTAAATCTGGTAGAACTAGAAAAGATACAGAAATATGCTTTTGCAATGACAAGGGGACCGACAATCACCTAAAACCCAAAGGCTCTACAAACTGGAAAGATTCAAGAGTGAAAAATAATCAAATCAAAATTTTGACTGATCAGTTTTCCTTTTAATTAAAATGACAAAAAATGGTACCAGAAAAAATAACACATATGCATATCTGCTAAACCTCAAAAGGTGAGGGTAGAGGTTGCTCATTGATATTTGAGTAAACTGTGTTTAATATAAATTAAAAGAAATCACTAAGACTGCAACTAACTTCTTTGGATGATTCATTCAATGCTTCCAAGTGTCTGGCAATCCTACCAAGCGCTGAGACAGAGGTGAAAAAGACCTGTAAGGTCATTGTGCTCAGCTCATGTGCTCCCTCTAGAGGGAGGAGATAGACAAACAAGCAAATAAATTAATGAAAACATTCATTCCAGTAAGTGTTAAATGCTTTGAACAAAATAAAAACCAAGTGGTATAACAAAGAAAGGCAAGTATGAGAGGGTAGTTCAATTGGATAATTAGAGGAGAACTGTCAGGAGGCACAAAATTTGAGCCAATTGCTGAATGATGAGAAGTATCATCAAGCTGATGAGCAGTCAGGCTGGGATCTGGGGGGCACAGTGGCCCACACAAAGGAAAGCCATGTTCAAAAGACCCTGAGATGTGACTGAGGTTAGTGTCTTCAAATAACTAAAGAAGTTCAACATGACAAGAGTATAGAGCCTGATTGGCCACATGAGTGTCTTTAAACTGAAGAATAACAAGAGTCAATGTATTTTCCGGTTCTCTTCTGAAAAAAAGAAGCAGAAAGACCAGTTGGAAGGCTATTGAAATAAACCACATAAGACCAGAAGTCAGTGGGGAAGACAGAGCCAAGAGTACTTAATATATAAACTCTAATCAAAGCCATGGGACTATGAGATTACTTAGCAGGAGAGTTCAGAGAGAGGAGAGGAGAGATCCAGAGATGGAGCTTAGGTGGACACTAATATTTCTAAATCCAGAGAAGAGGAAGAGTCAGCAAAGGAAATGGAAAAAGATCATCAGGTGAGTTAAGGGTGACCAAACAGTACATCATCATGAAAGGCCAAAAAGAGCATGTTTCAGGAAGGGAGCTGTGAACTGTGGTCAGAGACTGCTGAGAAGTCAGGTAATATGATGAAAGAGCAGTGACCATTGGATATGGCAATATGAAAGCCAATGGTGCCTTGGGAGGAACAGTTGCAGAGGCATGGGGATGGATAGGACAAGAGGAAGCAAGGCCGAGGGTGTAGGGGATTATTTACATAAGTTTTGAGATGAAGGTCAACAGAGAAAAGAGTAGCAGCTAGAAAGAGTCATGAGGTCAATATTGGAAATATAGGCAACAGACCTTGTTGATTTTATTTGGGAAATACAGCAGCATCATTGTGGATGATGGCAACCATCAGAGAGGAAGAAAGAGATGACGGGGAAGACAGTGGAGACAATTTTAAGAGCAACAGAGAAATGCAAAGCCATGGGAAAGCATAATTAGGTAGAAGACAAAAAAGAACTGTTTGGACATTGTTTTCCTATCAGAAGGAAAGTTAGAAAGGACATGTACCAGTAGAGGTAGGTCGGTTGATTTGGTAGAGAGAAAATGAGGGAATCTCTGCATGAATAAATCAGTGTTCTCAGTGAAGACTGAAGCAAGGTCATCAGCAGAGAGCTGAGGAGAGATGTGCTGGGACCTTAAAAAGGAAGAAGAGGGGCGCCTGGGTGGCTCAGTCGGTTGAGTGTCCGACTTCAGCTCAGGTCATGATCTCACAGTCTGTGAGATCGAGCCCTGCATCAGGCTCTGTGCTGACAGCTCAGAGCCTGAAGCCTGCTTCAGATTCTGTCTCCCTCTCTCTGCCCCTCCCCTGCTCATGCTCTGTCTCTCTCTGTCTCAAAAATAAATAAAAACATTTAAAAAAAATTAAAAAAAAGAAAGACGATATGAAATAGCTTCTGGAGAGTTAAAGAACCAATTTAAAAATTGTAGCTATATAAGTTGTCTCTCACATGAGTTTACTCTATAGATGGAGTGCTCAGAATAACTTTAATTAGCAGACAAACTTAGTATTCACAGTACAATCAATGGTATAGTACCATGAGCAACATAGATAGATGTGTTCTTGAGAGATATTTTATCTATAAACCAAGATACCATGGAAGGGTGGTAGGATGACTGGGTCATGTTGAGTGCCCACTTAAAATCTGCAGAGATGATTTCAAGTGCGAAAGCCCAGTTACATATTTTTCTATGGCCTCTTCAGTTTGCTCCAGACCAGACATAGAGTTCAGCCATTCTAAATAAGCAGGTGTTCTGAGTCACAGAGTTGGCATCACTATTAATTTTGGTCAAAATCAACCTTCAGTGTATGGTGTACTTTCCTCCCTTTCTCAGTTATCACAACCTCCTGCCAACAGCCTCAGAAATGCCAGGTTGGATACTATGGGATTATTTTACTGCTAAAGGCAATGAAGACTGCTCTGATTTACACTGGCCAGTGCATCCTCATCCTGACACAAAGCAGATTAGAAGCTACTAATGGATATTGCTGTCCCATCACGTACATCCTGATCTCTAAGGCAGAGCCCCTCCTTCCTATGTGACACTTCCTCTGTGACAGATTCTGTACTGCTCACTGTGCATCGACAGCCTCCTACACTATCATTTATTCTACCCTCTGCTAACCACTGCTGTTGCCACGGCTCCCGTCAGCAGCCCTCACATTCCCTGCACGGCCAGGCCACAGCCCCTTCCCACGGTACTGTTTCTCTTCTCTAACTTCTCATGCACTTGTTCACCTTGCAGGAAGAAAAACAAAACAACAAAACCTGGCCTTTTATAGACACCACTGTTCAATTAGTGCATGTTTGTCTCCCTGTCCAAAAAAAAAAAAAGTAACAACATGCCAGGTATAATCCTCTGGTCCTTGGTGCTTCCTGGATGCTAACAATTAGGGCACGCTTCTTCACTTTTCAAAACGTATGGAGATTCACTTGAAAACATAGAAGCACGAGGAATCTGAAAGCCTGAACTGACCTTTTTTAGTCAGTACCTGCTGTCCATCAGGCAGTGCATAGGCACTGGGCATAGGAAGGTGGAACTGGGGTCCTAGTTATCAAAGTGTTTGCCTGTGAGTAGGAGAGTAATCAAAGTAAATCAGTAGATACAACACACTGTGGTATAGGGTGAGAGGGAACTATCATTAAAATAATTGTAGACTAGGTGCTATTTGTCAGCTGACAGGAAGCACTTACCTAGATGGGGAGGAGGAGGTTGTTCCAGAGAAATTTTTCCAGAAACAGATATTTAACCTCAGTCTTAGATCCTAGTACAAAGCCTACCACACAGGAGGGAACTGCATATACAACAGCGTGGGGGTCGCACACTGCTTGGCCAGGAGCAAGGCTCAAACAAAGAGTATTTCCAGAAGTGACAAGGGAAGAGGATAGGGAGGTAGGGAGCACTGTATCCTAGTGGGCCCTGTAGCCACTGCCAAAGTCCGGCTTTTTTTTTTTTTTAATTAGGGCAATGGGAAAAGGTTGAAAGGTTATAAATAAAGGGTTGTGGCCAGATTTTTGCCTTAGAGATTTTTCTCTGATAAAAGTGCAAAACAGATTGAAAGCAGGCCAGGTAGATGAACTGAGGCTTTTTCAGATTAGGTGGCTTACAAATATTTCTCAAAAATCATTAAAAAATAATCTGTAAAAAGAGAACAGAAGATAACATAATAAATATAACAGATAGCTTCTTTAATATACAAAGAAGTCTGGAAAATTCCAAAAAGACTAACAATGCAAAAAAAAAATTCCAAAAGATTTGAAATTCAGTAGGAAAGAAAAAATGTTTAGGCATTGATATTTAAAAAAAATTTTTTCAACGTTTATTTATTTTTGGGACAGAGAGAGACAGAGCATGAACGGGGGAGGGGCAGAGAGAGAGGGAGACACAGAATCGGAAACAGGCTCCAGGCTCTGAGCGGTCAGCACAGAGCCCGACGCGGGGCTCGAACTCCCGGACCGCGAGATCGTGACCTGGCTGAAGTCGGACGCTTAACCGACTGCGCCACCCAGGCGCCCCTAGGCATTAATATTTTAAAAGTGCAAACTAAACAGTTACAAGTCACTGGTTTTACCCCATCAGATTGGAAAGGATGGAGTAAGCAGACACTTTCACACTGCTGTTAGTAATGAGAACTAATGAAATCTTTCTAAAAGCAATTTTACAATAGATATCAAGAGTTTCCAAAAACATTACATCCAATAATTTAGGAATTCCACTCTTTTAAATTCATTATAATAAAATTATTACTGATGCAAAGATTTACACACCAAATATTCAATGTAAAATAATTTATAACAAAAAATGGGAAACAATATAAATATTCAACAATAGTAGGGTAGCCTAATATAATATAGAGTTGTCTTGCAATGGACTACTATGTGACCCTTGAAAATAAAAAGGAGAAAATGTTTCTGGGGCACATTTCTGGGCAGCTCAGTCGGTTAAGCATCCGACTTCGGCTCAGGTCATGATCTCACGGTTCATGCGTTCGAGCTCCGCGACTGGATCTGTGTTGACAGCTCAGAGCCTGGAGCCTGCTTCAGATTCTGTGTCTCCCCCTCTCTCTCTGCCCCTCCCCCACTCTCGCACGCGCTCACTCTCTCTCAAAAATAAATATTAAAAAAAATTTTATAAAAACTGTTTCTACATATTAAGTATGAATGAGTGACACAGAATTGCTTTCACATTATAATGCCAGTAATTTGCATGTGCATCTGTGTTTGTATAGACAAATGAATTCTAGTTAGATAGAAAGTTAAACATTAACAAAGGACTGAAAGAATAAAGAAAATATATTAAATCGTCAACAATCATTATTATCTTTTTTAGAGGTTCTCTGTATTTAAAAATGACTTATAGTACTTCAAGTTACATTTATAAGAGAGAAAAATCATAAAGGATTAATATCACAGAAGCGAAACTAGAGAAACTCAATAAAGCAGATTTACTTTCAAACTTCAGGAAAAAGCTAGTACAGTTATAGAATTTATTATCCCAAGTGGTACAGATTGAAAATAAACTAGATGTAAAATCGTTTTAGGCACATTTCTGATGAAAGACTGCTGCATAGCACGATTTTAGGATTTATTTCATGGTGTAAGCTTTTTCCCCTTGCAGAAAACAATCCTGGAACAGATGGGCCACTGCTCTGACTCAGCCAAGAGGAATGCCACGTTTCCCTTCCACATCAAGAAACTGACATGTGTCACCTTGTGTGTCATAGAAAATACTAATTTCCATGACTGGTTAAAAAAAAACAAAAAACAAAAAACAAGCTACAGAGTCCCAAAAGCATCACTCTCATTCTTAAGGGAAAAGCATACACTATGTATGACATAAACCTACTTTTTCCATCCTCTCAACTTAATGAGCAATTCTGTTGTTTATCTTTATTCACTCTGTGCCAACAGAGTCACCGTCTCTTTAATGCTCAGGAAGGAGAATCATTTACAACTTCAGAATGGGCTACTTTGGGCTACATGGCCTAATTTGGAAAATGCTTTTCTACCTTTAAATTCACTTGTATGAGTCATTAGAAGTTCTAAATTAAGCAATTCAGTTCCAACTTTAATAATTACTCAGATTCTTGGAACACCATATACAAATGCACTTTCAGCTGCTTGCCTTTGTTAACTTATAAAAATTCTGTAAAACACACCAGCCATGTGAGTTTACTTATTCTACACACCAGAATGTTACGTGAAATATCAGATAAGTTCAAATGGTCCACGTCTGCTTTCAGGTCCAGGTCAGGTTATGATGCAGTAAAACACGACATTAAAATCCCACTAATTTATTTATAAGAAACATTCATTTCTTGTTTGTGCCACACAGTGACTGAGTTCAGCTCCACCTCCATTCTATGTCTTCATTCTGGCCTTCAGGCAAAAGAAGCAGGTCTTTTCCAGAATGTACTCTTTGCATGACCGTTTGAAAGCTCAACAGCAGGCCACCTGCTTGAAACTTCTGCTTAAAGCCTTTTGCTTACACCTGCGTATGGCAATTTGCATGTATTTCATTGGGTAAAACAAATCCAATGGGCAAGGCCGATATAAATGGGACATAAAAGTATAATCCTCCTATGAGAATGGCAGGGAGTAACTAAGATCAATACTATAATCTACCATATTATCAAATATCTATATAAAATACAAATTGCAAAATTGCAAAATACAAATTGCCTCATTAGCAAAGGACTTGAGTATATGGAGAATTGTTGAATCATTTGGCCAGCCCGAAAAGATCCTTCCTCCACTTGCAATCAGGAGAGAAATTAGAGAAGGCCATACAGATGCCGGCAGGTTCTGAAATGAGAATCTCTAAATATTTTACTATACATTTAAGCTAAACATAAACACAAATTCAGAATACTATAACACAGACTCTAATATTGGTTTCCAAGTCATCTCCCTAGTCCCCACTCACCCATGCACTCACCCATCCGAGTACCTGGCACCTATCATTCCAGGATCTACAGGTTTTATCTGGTATCTCATTTTTTCCCTGTTCCATAGCTCATTTCTTTATTTTAGGACTTATTTTCTGTCCCTAATGAGGTATGCACTCAAAATTCTACTAAGTACAAAGTACTAAGTACAATATCCAGACTTTAAGCCAGCTTTAAGTCTGGCTTATTAAGCCAGAAATACCTTTCTGTTTTGATTTGTTTTTTGTTGTCGTTGTTGTTGTTGTTTTGTTTTGTTTGTTTTTGGTTTGCCTTTCCATTCAGCTGTTTCTCCAACAGGAGCTCCAACTGCTACAGGTATTGGTTCTGACCTCAGCTTTGTGTCTGTGATGAGGCAAGGCACATCTTAAAGTTAGTTTGGTGTGAAAATAAACTTCTTGTTTGAAATCTAAGATAAAATATATTCCCCCATTGGGTAGAAGTATCTAATCCATATTACTTCCTATGTTACAGTTTTATACACGCTCTACCCCCATTTCATCTGTCCTCTCAACTCAAGTGATGTTCCTTTCAAACCCTTTCCCACTCAATGTCATGGAGGCTTCACTTACATGATAATGAGACATGCTCTAATTTTGTGTATTACTAAAATGGCACACTTCTTGCAGATTACCAGTTTTTCCCAACCCTAATCCTCCTTAGAAGGGATCTGCCTCTATTTGAGTTTATCTCTTGAATAAAAATATCTTAATTGTTATCTTTATTTTTGTATTACTGCCAACAGAGCCAAGTAGAAGCCAAGGAGTCAAGGCTTTCTAGTGCTAGAAAATTCAATCCAATCTCTTACGTGAAGATCCAGGAAAATCTGATTTTACATTGCTATTCCATCTGATTACCATTATTTCTTATAACAGTTAATAATACTGATAAAATATTTTTAATCAAAATTCTATATTTGGTCACATATTCAATGTGCCTACACACACATTTCTCTTACTGTCAGTTAAAAGCTATGTCATTTCATCATTTAGAAATTCAATTTCTCAGATATGCCAAGAGACTTCCTAGTCACCAATGAAGTTCTGAGAGTGTTCATCTTCGATACTGAGAGTACTTGGTCCTCCCAAAGATTCATATTAATGTGTCAGATTTGTGAGAGCTTGTCTAACCCTCTTCTTCAAACACTAGCTCCTACAAAATAGAGCCTCAATCAGAAAAGCTCCTTCCACATGCATGTCATTAGCCACTCAGTCCAGAAATGCAGTTTAAGACAAAAACTAAGAATAAACATCTCTGGCATCAAATGTCATTTGATGATTGTGCTGCACATACCAATTGTCCTGCTCTTGATTTTGAGATAGTTTCCAACGCCCCATCTGAATTCCATTCTTTACCTGGTCCTTCATTTCTGGTTTGAAACATAATGTATGAATATAAAGTTGAACTTTTCATCCATCTGTGTTCTCCTGCTCAGATTGGATATTGAGAAACAACCCAGGATGTACAACTTGATCAATTTATTACTCCTACATGACTTGGGTATTTTTCTTTCAACCTTGACCTGCCTGTTGAGATTCTAAACCTTGCTCTGACCCTCCAGTTTGGCTTTGAGGGCTTAGATTTTTTTGTTTCAGTTTCATGATCAGAGCTCTGTCCACTGATGCAACTTAAGTCTTCTTTCTGGGTCCTTGTGACCTCTTCTATCCTAGACCTACCCACATCAGTAGACATTCTCCTGAGTGACTCAGAATAAAAGAACGAAGGGGTAACCACACCACTGACTGGCATTGTCAAAACATGCTTCAGATTTATAGATCTAAGGTGTGATGTGTGCGTGTGTGTGTGCATTTGTGTGTGTCATTATATAATACTCACTTGTTAAATAATTTGGAGCTTTGATTTAAACTTTAGTTTTAATCTGCATTAAATGTTGTTCAGATTTTTTGATGATTTGACCCCCCAAAATAAACTAATTTCTCCATTACTTTTAGATGGTCCAGTAGTCTATGCAGCATACTTAAAAATGGAGCACAGTGATGAGAATATTAAATTCTGGATGGCATGTGAAACCTATAAGAAAATTGCCTCACGATGGAGCAGAATTTCTAGGGCAAAAAAGCTTTATAAGATTTACATCCGGCCACAGTCCCCTAGAGAGGTAACTACATGACAATGATGGCTAATGGAAATCAGTACATCCCAGGGAAGGATGCTAATATCTGTCAAGCACACATATGCGCCAGGCTCTTTATATCCAGTACCTCCTATTATGCTACAAAATCAGTATTGTTAATCTTATTTTACAGATAAGAAGCCTGAGAATCTGAGAAACTAATTACCTTGTTCAGTGTCACATATCAGTTAAGTGAAAGTTAGGATTCAAAGTTAGGCCTGTCTGGCTCCAGAGCCTCTTGTCATTAAATTATCTTAATTTCTTGGAAAGTTTCTTTTTTAAAAAAAGAAGTCCTTGTAAGAAGAATTGACTTTGCTAGAAGGAACTACAGATACCATAAATGGGCGTGTTGACAAGCCCAGTAGTGTTGGGAAGAGTCTGCACCACGGCACCAAAGCTCACTGCTCACCTCAGTTCCAAACCGGCAAATCCAGCAAACATTCACACTGACGCCACCGCCGGTCACTTACAACTGCCTGAAGAAATAACCCCATGAGCGAATGACGCGCTAAGACCCCTTCTGGTAGAGAGAGAATAAGGAATGAGAACTCTTGTCAAGGAGATAAGGGTAGGCTATGATATATGAGATTCCTATCACGCAGGACAGTCCTACATTATCATCTTGTTCCTCAAAACTCTTGTCTGGAAATCACTTGGTTTATTGAAATAACCACTTCTCTCCTTTATTTCTCCACTTCTCTTCACTCTCTTCCCATTTCACGGCATATTCAGTGAACAACATTCATGACTACTAAGATAAACTTTAAAATAGTACCGACTTCCCTTTTCCTTAAAAGAGATATTCATCTCATAAACTTCCTTGTTTGTAGACTCCACTAACAGACCACTTGCATCTGCTTAAGTAAGCAATGGTTACTGAGATTTCCCTGGTCTTGGGCTTTTTTGTTTTGTCTTGTTTTTTCAAACTGGGATATGGAGGTGGGTGTTTAGTTTAAAAAAAAAAAAGCAATGTTTGTCTCTTATAAGTCGTTTTAGATACCTATGAAACCTGAGACAAAATTACCCTATTCCACTAAGGGGAAAAAAAGGAGAGTGGGGAATAAATTAAACCTTTCCATTACAGTTTCTGTCTTCAATTATACCTACTTATGCTGTACGTGTAATTTCACTTTTCAGATTAACATTGACAGTTCAACAAGAGAGACTATCATCAGGAATATTCAAGAACCCACTCAAACGTGTTTTGAAGAGGCTCAAAAGATAGTGTATATGCACATGGAAAGGGACTCGTATCCCAGGTTTCTAAAGTCAGAAATGTACCAGAACCTTTTGAAGACTATTCAGCCCAACAATTCCTAACTAATACTCAAAAGTTTAAATTGAAGATGGTGTATTGAAAGTACTGGCTTTGTTTTCTTAATTCACACACACACACACACACACACACACACACACACACACACACTATCAGAAGTAGAATAGGAATGAAATAGAAAAAAAAACTATAAATTAATTTCTTCTAATTCTCAAAAAAAAAAAAAACAGATCCCCAAAGGGATGGGGTCCAGAAGAGTTACAATATGAATAACATAATTTATGGCATGCCTATGTAGCTCAGTTAACATATGAGGAGAAGGAAGGTCTTCATTACACCAATATTAGAAAGTTTTTACTGTAGTAGTCAACAAGTGGATGTTTTCTTATTAATAAAATTTTGCTCGCATAATGCATAGATCAGTTCTTTAGAAATGTAGCTATATGAGTTGTCTCTGGCATGAGTGCACTCCATAGATGGAGTGTTTGTGTTAACTAATCAGTAGACAAACTTGGTATTTGAAGACAGTCAATGGTATAATATCATGAGCAATATAAAAAGATGTGTTCTTGAGAGATATTTTATCTGTAAAATTTTTCTACTATTATACTCAAACTAAATATAATATATAACAAATATCTTCTACATGTGAAAAAATCATGGTGATTGTAAGCTATTAAGAACGTATAAAATACTTCATTTATTCTTATATTGATATAAAAGTAGAAAATTTGGTTCCTATATTTTAAGAATTGTCCTCACAATGTGAATTTATAATGGTCCTGGTAATCAATAAATCCAAATATAATCTAAAAACTTTTAAATCTGTGCCTCTTTTAAAGACACAATGAAGTTATTTTTATAGCAAAACAGTTTCTTATCTATCCTGTCATAGCAACTTCTTAGAATTTGTCAGAAGATAACAGAGGGAAGAACTCATATCAATTTCACTTGTTTTGTTTAGCATATAGCATAGCATATAAATTTTCCATACAGATGGATAAATATTCTATGTTTTTTTTTTAACGTTTATTTATTTTTGAGACAGAGAGAGACAGAGCATGAACGGGGGAGGGTCAGAGAGAGGGAGACACAGAATCTGAAACAGGCTCCAGGCTCTGAGCTGTCAGCACAGAGCCCGACGTGGGGCTTGAACTCACGGACCGCGAGATCATGACCTGAGCTGAAGTCGGCCGCCTAACCGACTGAGCCACCCAGGCACCCCTCTATGTTTTTTTTTAACGTTTATTTATTTTTGAGACAGAGAGAGACAGAGCATGAACGGGGAAGGGTCAGAGAGAGAGAGGGAGGCACAGAATCTGAAACAGGCTCCAGGCTCTGAGCTGTCAGCACAGAGCCCGACACGGGGCTTGAACTCAGGGACCGTGGAGATCATGACCTGAGCCAAGTCGGACGCTTAACCAACTGAGCCACCCAGGCGCCCCATATATTCTATGTTTTTAATGAAGAACAAAATACATAAAATATTTACTATGAATTTTCCAAAAATTTAACCATATAAAATTGTTGTTCAGGATTTTTAGTTTTACTATGAAAAGTGTTTCTCATGTCTCAGATTTGACTGAAATAGCATTACTATTTTAAAATACCTATAAACTTATGCTGTATGGCATGAAAATGAATACTAACGATAATTCTTCTCAATCAGCAAAGGGTTATTATAACACAATAAATATTTGGGGGTTATCTCTGAGAAAGAAACTGTTTAAAAGATATTTCCATGAAAAAGTATATCATTCATTAATATGGATCTTAGTTAAAGTAAAAAGTGTTACCATAGTAGTCTAATTTTACATAGTTCACTGAGTTTTATTTTCTGTTAAAAATACCAATATAAGAATACAGATTGACATCTTAGATACCTGAAGTTGATGATGATGCCTAGCCATAAAAAAAAAAAAAGTTTACACATGTTTCAAACAGTTTTATCCCACTCTTTCAGCAAATTAATATATTTATGGACATATATTTAAGAAGTGTTATACATGCATAGTCATAATACATATAGTTTGAGCAGTTTCAGAAGACCTGGAGCCCTTATCATTCAAATTGTACCAAGTCAGCCACTGACACAACCAATAAATTGAATTGGAATAATCAGCCTTCTTTACTACTTATCTGTCCCCTCTAGGGGGTATTTATACTCCAATACAGGATAAGTCTAGAACTTTCAGTATTGCTTATGCACTGATTTTTCCTCCCGAATAGGGTCTCTCTCTGTTTAGCTATCCCAAGACCTTCATCTCACGTTGGGTCAACAAGGTGCCACGTGGTAACATGAAACGAAAAGCTTTGGGCTGAGGAACAAAGCCATGGATTGGTGCCCGATCACTCAGCTGATGTTGTACCATTAGTAACAGGAGCTCTCATTTGTCTCATCCATCAAACAAAGGGAAGGGACTACTTGGTTTGACTGGGCCACACACAGTGAGCGCTTTATTACATCCCATTACTAATGTATTCATTCTTTTTCTCTGTAACAAGTTTGGGCTCATTTTGGGAAGAAATTCTTCCAAAAATCAATGTGTTCATGAGGAAGTAGATAATGAACTATTTTGCATTTAACACTGGTTAAGGGAGTTCTGAAATTTTTTACTTAGTAACAGAATTTAAACTGTTTTCCTTTCAAGAATTCTACATGGAAGTATGTGTTTTATGTTAATAACAATTAAAATATTTTTCAGATCATTTTAAACTAATAACTTACTAAATCTTGTTCATTTTCCTTAGGATATTTATTAAAATAGTTCAAAACTTGATGATATTTATCAAATGGCTATAAGGATAAACCCATATAAACATATTTTTTACATTGTATTTGTTTTATCGTAAGTACTCTGAGATTAATAAGTTAAAAACATACTGTTAAATTTCTGATATCAGAACATGGATATATTTATGACTTTCTTCTATTTTTAGATATACATTTTCAAACTCTGGAGATATATGAGATAAGCTTTCATTGTATCTGCATAAAAATAAAATCTTATCTTCTCCAAAGAAGATAGCGACAGAGATTTGTACAATTCAGATTCAAACATGTTGGCAGAGATGAACACTTTCCTATTTATAATTCATCAGTCACACCATAGTTTCATCAACTGCTAAGGACTTTTTACCAATTTTGGAAGAACGATTATAGAAAAGAGATATGTAAAGCTTTCTCCAAAGACATAATAGGGTGTGATTTGAAGAAATCATAAGATACCACTGCCCAAAAATATCTTCCCTATATCTAGGACCTGAAATCCATCATTGGTCATAGAAGATGAAAACGGGTTTGAAATTCAAGCTGTAAGTGAAGAATGAAACACTAGTGTTGACACGTTACCTGTTGCCTAGCAGAAAGGAAAGCTTGAGAAATAGAATGTAGGCCTATAGGGTGGTATAGGAAAATAGTCTGAGAGAAGAAAGATATCAGGGTAACTAGAAGTCACCAGATACCAAACAGGACATGGAAATTGGGGACACAAATGGAAAGGGATTGCTTACTAAAATCTTCCTATGTTGTTAGTAGAAAACCAAAGGAGAACAGACTTAGCTTAAAAAGCAAGTATTCTGGGGCGCCTGGGTGGCTCAGTCGGTTGAGCGTCCGACTTCGGCTCAGGTCATGATCTCATAGTCTGTGAGTTCGAGCCCTGCATCGGGCTCCGTGCTGACAGCTCAGAGCCTGGAGCCTGTTTCAGATTCTGTGTCTCCCTCTCTCTCTCTGACCCTCCCCCATTCATGCTCTGTCTCTCTCTGTCTCAAAAAATAAATGAACGTTAATTAAATTTTTTTTTTTAAAAAAGCAAGTATTCTAGGAGTACCTTGGTGGCCCCGTTGGTTGAGCTTCAGACTTCAGCTCAGATTGTGATCTTGTGGTTCATGAGTTCAAGCCCCACATTGGGCTCACTACTGTCAGCACAGAGTCTGCTTGGGATCGTCTGTCCCCCTCTCTCTCTTCCCCTCTCCTGACTATGCTCTCTTTCTCCCAAAAAGAAATAAAATATTTTTTTAAATAAGTATTTTAAATGCTAATTATACATTTTTGTATAAAAAAATTAATAGCATTCTCATAGAAATAAAGAGCAAGTATTAAATTCCTCATTAAATATTTATAGAAATATTCTTTTAACAAAACTTTATCTAGCTCCTGCTGAGTACAGATATTGTATGTACAAACATTAATTAGGTGAGGCTTCTGCTGTCAAGGATGTAAGCTGATAACTGAAATACAAAATAATAACCCAAAATAATAATGGCCGAGGTTGACCTGTTTACAGAGTGCTGTGCAGTCCCAGCAGAAGCATCTACTTCTGCCTAGCAGAATTTAGAAAAAAAAGAAGAGGTGATGTTTAAGATGACTCTTGAAGAATAACTAACAGATCACTCAGAGGAAAGGAGAAAACAGAGTGGATTGGAACAAGGGCTGAAAAAGGGAAATCTTGTGGCAATTAGGAAGATTTAACAGATGGTTGGAGGCTCTTGAATCAGACCAATTTAAGTCCAAATCCTGGCTCTAACACATAGCAACTGTGAGAATTTAAGGAAACTGTTTAATCTCTCTGAGCCTTGTTTTTTCTTCATCTGTTAGATGATAATAGCAATAACATTTATAACAGCTACCTTGTAGGCTTTTACATGTGCATATAAAGTCCTGAGAGTGTGCTTAATAAAATGTAACCATTTTATTAGTTACTGTAAAAGTTCAAATGAGAGATAACGATAGTCTAAGCTAGGCAAGCGAGGAAAAGCAAGGGAGAAATAGTGAACTGATCAGATACAGGGAATGATCAAGGTTGATCCAAAGTTTCTAATCTGAGTATCAAGGTGAGTACAGATGCCATTAGCCGGAAAAAAAAAAAAAAAAAAAAAAAAAAAGCATCTCAGAAGGATGAGCGGGATTGGGAAACAGGTTGAGTATGAGGTGCCCGTGTGTGTTGTAAGCGGGATTCCAGAGCAGAAATGTAGAAAGGGAACTGTTAGCATGGCTGACTCAATGACCAGAAGAGATCTTATAGTGAAATCGTGCAGGACAGAGAGTAGAAACCCAAAGGAACCTTAAGGAGCAAGATAACATTAATAACTCTTCATTAATTCTCATGGAAGCTCATCACAACATTTATAGTACTACTAATGATTGTTTACTGAGTTGTAATATGTAGTGGATACTGTGCTAAGTATTTGCATATGTTATTCACACATCCAATAAATAGTTATTGAGCATTTGCCATACATCAGTACAGTTGTCAGAGATAAGAACTCACCAACAAACCAAGCAGAAAATGTGTCTGCCCTCAAGGGGCTTACATTGTCTTTATGTAATAAGATAGTAATTCTAGAAAACCGTATCAGGTTTGAGAAATGCTAGGAAAAAAAAACACAAGATACTAGCATAGAGAGTAGCAAGGTGAAAGGGGTGGGGATGCTCTAGAGAAAGTCAAGGGATCCTCCCTACATAACTGTTATGCTCCTCCCTCCTGACAAGGCTAACCAAAGGTGACAAATCTGAGGTTTTGAGAAGTTAAATAATTTTTTCAGTACCTCTCACTAGAACCAAGATTTTTCTAACTCTAATACTTTCATCATTATAAGTACAGCCTCCCACAAATAAGCCACATGGAAAGTAAGTGTACAGTGACCTAATATACAAAAATATGCGTTCAAATTTAAAATGCCATTATTATACAGACCATTTTAATATGGAGGATCACTATTAAAACTATCTCTAGTTACTGCTAATAAACTCACGAGAATTGGTTTAAAATACCATTGATGCTTGGGTCTCTGCTAGAAAGACTTACAAGGGAGCTGATATAATTATGCTCAGGTTCCAGTAATAGGATGGAACATCTTCCATTTAATTGGCAAATATGTTGCTAAAACCAGATATTTAAATACACATATACATTTATGGATGACAGGGAAGGCAATTGTAAAGGAGCCAAGCTATGAGCCTACCAAGAGGTTGGAGGTCACGGTCCTCACCATGCAGCAACCCACAGCTGTCCCCGTTATCCTGGGAGAAAAAAGAGCAGGGCTATGGCCATAGTCAGTACCAACTGGCTGCATCTTCAGTTTGAGGTCCTGGGGAAAGAGATGTGGGCAAATAGTGGAAAATATCATTGGAAGCCCCAAAGCCAAAGAAACAAAGTGCTAAAAGAATCTAGAGGGTATGCGGGGCGCCTGGGTGGCGCAGTCGGTTAAGCGTCCAACTTCAGCCAGGTCACGATCTCGCGGTCTGTGAGTTCGAGCCCCGCGTCGGGCTCTGGGCTGATGGCTCGGAGCCTGGAGCCTGTTTCCGATTCTGTGTCTCCCTCTCTCTCTGCCCCTCCCCCGTTCATGCTCTGTCTCTCTCTGTCCCAAAAATAAATAAAAACGTTGAAAAAAAATTAAAAAAAAAAAAAAAAAAGAATCTAGAGGGTATGGCCAAAGAATCTGGAGAAAATAAAATAAGAAATCAGGAGAGCATTTTATTTAATTTTAATAAGCAGCATCTTTCTCATCGGAGGCAGTTCTTATCGGTTAACCATACACCCAGCATTTGTCCCTTTTAAAGACACCATCCAACATCTAGTCCCTGCCATTGTTGCCTTGCCCTACAGTTTTGCTTAAAATGAGGAACCAATTCACTTAGGGCTTAGATCATCTATCCAAGTACAACCTAGTATGTTTATAAAAAAGATTTGATCAAGGGCATTTTCGAATTTTAGCAGTTTATGGGCCTTAGAAAGAATAGTTCGCTATTTTACTTGAACCTCCAAATAATCCTACCAGGATGCATTTTCACCCTCAGTGCACAGAGCCGGAGAGTGACAGGGCCCCAAGAGCAGGGTGTTTGCTGCTCTATAGGCCAGTGCTTGAGTGGCGAGATTCAAGCATGCAAATAAAAATCCAGTAGCAGGGCGGTAATGGAAACTTCCCTGCCGGAGAGCTACAGGAATAAGTGAATTGATGGACTCAGATGTGCAGACGGTGGTACCTGGTGGATTGTTGTGATCCTTAAAAGGTAGTTATGAAGAGAGAGATTGTGTTTTCAGAAAGGAATGGCTTAAGAGAATTAAAAAGGAAGAAAGAAGAGTTCGCACGCGAGAGAAAAACAAAAGGCAGTATGTAAGAGGAAGCAGAGGGAGTAGGAGTGTAAACCGAGAGACCAGCAGCGTCAGGTGTCAAAGGCTAGAAGAGAGGGAAGAGAAAGGAAGAAATAAGAGCCCTGCAGAAGTGTTATGACAGTACAGAAGCGGCTCTTGTAAAGGTAAACCCCCTTCCTTAGAGAGCTTCCATTCTTAATAAGGAAAGGAAACGTTTCAATGCAAGAAAGGAATATGCCATATCTATAAACATACCTAGTTTGAAACTTATACTTTAAAAGGAATGGCACCCGCAACGAGGTGGGAAAATCTACTGGATAATTTGACTTCTAGACAGGACTACAGCTCATGTTACTGCTTCTAATTAATAATGCATTTAGCTCTATCAGACACTTTGATGTGTTTCTCTGACAGCACTTGCAACTGAGTTCTTTCTCACAGACCTCAACTAGCGGGAAGAATAAAAGACAGTTAAGGTAAATACAGCCTGTTTGTGTGCCTAACACTATCTCCCAGCATCCCGGACTCTAGAGGACTCATATGCAAGTTACATCCCCAGGAACTAAATCTAAAATTGGAGTGTATGTGCTCGCCCAGTTTTTATGTTTCAGTTTGGCAGTTTGTTTCTAAGGTTGCCACAAAGGAATGATTATTATTAGCTTCAAGCTTTGGGGAAGAGTGCCATCAGTGTGTATTCTTTGAGAGGAAAAAAACCGAAAAGGATTCTGAGGTTCTGTTTTCAGGAATAAAACTTGGAAGCTTCTAGGTGCCAGACACTGTGATAGTCATTTTGCATTTCTTATCTCATTCAGGACTCACAATACATGTGCAAGGAAGTTATTATTAACTACATTTTAACCTTGAGAAAACAGGTTCAGAGAGATTTAAAACATGTCTCGGTTCACTCAAGGAATCAAGAAACCAAGCCAGCAGTAAAATTAAGCACTTTCTGACTCACATCCATGCTCTTGCCATAAATCAAATGAAGTTTTGCTTATTAAAGACCAAAACTGCAACTTTTTTTTTCAGTCATATGCTTGCAAATCAGCCTGACATTGAGGGGACTGCCACGTGACTAAGTGATAATTGCTCTTCTTGACAGATCTCAAATGAGCTATTGTCATCATTTCAATAATGATGGGTGCAGGCATCATCTTAGAGAAATATAGGTTAGAAAATTCTTTCCACGAAATACGCAACAGTTCCTGCTATGTGTGCTCTTATGTGCACCCTAAGAAAAAACATCATAAACACCTAATTTTAAGAGATTACTGTCTTCAGTAATTCTCTGTCTTCCCAAAGGCAGGGAAATCATTCAAACTGAACTGAATAATCTGAGTATGTGAACTGAACAATCATTCAGATAACAGATGCTCAGAAATCACCAAGGCCCCTCTTCCTAAGCTAGATATGCCCAAAACAGTCTCCTCTCTCCTCCTGAAGCATCATCAATCATGTAAGTTCCCCAGCCTAGATCTCTTACCTGAACTCCAGACCCATTTTGTAACCATTTAAGGCGCACCCTTTTATCATCACTCAACCTTAATAACTCAGAAAGGTGGGTGATCTGAATCCCATTTTTCAGATGAAGAAACTGTTACTTCCCTGAAATCATAAACCTAACAAGTGATGGAGCCAGGCAACAATTCAAGCCCAGGTCCTTCTGATTCCAGTTGCTTGTTCATTCTTGTTTCTCCAGCTCTCACTGCCTTTCAGTATAACCTCCAGCGCTCACTTTGGGGTTCCAGAGCTCTCTCAGTTTTTTGCATCTAGAACTGAATGCATAGTTTTTCCTTGTAATTCGTCTCTGCTTCCTGTACTTCCTGTATTCTTTATCAGAACAAATGGCATCACCCGTAATATAATTGTTATGTTCACTTGCCTACCCTTCCACTAAACTCTCAGTTACCTTTATGTGCTGAGAAGCTGTCAGCCCAGCAAAGAGTTTAAAAACACTTAATATGTAAATATTTGCTAACTAAATGACGCTACCCAGTCACTTTAGTCAGAACCCAGAGAGTCATCTGAGACTCCTTCCTCTCCTTCGGCCCCAAAGCCCAGTTTGTAACCAAGTTTTGTCAGCTCTGCTTTAAATGTCTCGCTGTCTTCATTTTTCCACTTAGTGGCTACCTTAGTTCTTATTCCCACCATTCTTGCATGGATTACGACAGTTTTCTTCTGAAAGATGGGAACACTCTTCTCCCTGAGGTGGCTCCCAACCACAACCCTGTCAAACAGTAACTCCGCATTGCATCCACCAGGATTGATTACCATTCCAATCTCATTTGCTTGCTCTCTCATGCTTTCTTGTGCTGGCTCTCTCTGACTGTCTGTCTCTGTTGGTCTGGCAGTCATCTCTCTAGTCTCTCTCTCTCTCTCTCTCTCTCTGTCACACACACACACACACACACACACACACACACACACACACAGTGTGTGTGCTCTAGCTATTAGAAACTGCTCACAAGCCCCTCAAACCCACATGACTTCTCTCCACTGTGTCATTTCCTGTACATGAAATGTACTTTTCTCATTTACTTGCCTCATAAATTCCAAATTACACAACCAAAAGTTAATCATTTGTCATCCCTTTAAAGTCACAGTCTTCTGACAAGTATACTCTCACATAGAACTTCTCATCGTCAAACTATGTGTATCTAATTTTATATGTGCAAAATATGGAAATTTATTGCTTTCATTAAAATATCACCAAGCATTTTATCTTATCTGTCATTGTTTTTATATTTCAGTCAATCTGACCCTCATTATTAGGTAGCATTTGTAGCAGGAAAAAAAATGTGAAATAATAACCAAGATGTTTTACTTGCATTTCTCTGGCGTTCCCCTGCTTCACGATTAACAAGAAGTGGCTCAAGGGAGCACTTAGAGCACAGAAAGCAAACGGTCAGCCTTGGCAGTTGAATTCGAAAATAAAGACCTGAAACTTGTTGCAATAACAAAGATCTTAAAAGTTTTTTATTTGCCGGGCGCCTGGGTGAATCAGTCAGTTAAGCGCTGACTTTGGCTCAGGTCGTGATCTCCCAATTGATGAGTTCAAGCCCCACATCAGGCTCTGTGCTGACAGCTCAGAGCCTAGAGCCTGCTTTGAATTCTGTCTCTCCCTCTCTCTCTGCCCCTCCCCAACTTGTGCTCTCTCTCTCTCTCTCTCTCTCTCTCTCTCAAGAAGGCAAATAAATAAACATTTGTTTAAAAAGGTTTTTATTTGCAAGCACAGACAGACTTTTCTCTACTTTCAAGTGGTTGTCTTGAAAACCCAGGCATAATGGTTATGCCGTTAGAAAAATAAATTTTAAAATTTTGAATAAGGAGTGCTTGGAATCCCACTGAAGTTTTCCAAACTTTTTATCTTTAGTATGGAAATTTTTAATTTGAGTTTATTTCCTGTGAGTTATATTTATTCATTTACCTTTCTAGTTTTCATACTTTTTTAATATTTTTTTAATATACATCCAAGTTTGTTAGCATATAGTGCAATAATGATTTCAGGAGTAGAATCCAGTGATTCATCCCCTACATATAACACCCCGTGCTCATCCCAACAAGTGTCCTCTGTAATGCCCCTAGCCCACTTAACCCATTCCCCCTCCCACAACCCCTCCAGCAACCCTCAGTTTGTTCTCTGTATTTAAGTCTCTTATGTTTTGTCCCCCTTCCTGTTTTTATACTATTTTTGCTTCCCTTCCCTAATTTACATCTGTTTTGTATCTTAAATCCCACACCTAAGCATACTTTATTTTGCCAATAGAACTTTAGAAAGATGTCTCATCAAAAAAGCCTGCTGTACTTTAATAGAAATCATAGCACTCTAGCACCTGGGTGGCTCAAGGGGTTGAGCGTCCAACTTTGTCTCAGGTCATGATATCACGGTTTGTGAGTTTGAGCCCCACATTGGGCTCACTGCTGTCAGCACACAGCCCACTTTGGATCCTCAGTCCCTCTCTCTCTCTGACCCTCCCCTGCTCACACTCTGTCTCTCAAAAATATATAAACACTAAAAAAAATTTTTTAAAGAAATCATAACACTCTTATATTGTTTCTATAAACACACTTGCCTCTTCCCTG
The DNA here is from genome assembly GCF_018350175.1 of Felis catus. Taxonomy (NCBI): domain Eukaryota; kingdom Metazoa; phylum Chordata; class Mammalia; order Carnivora; family Felidae; genus Felis; species Felis catus. The sequence goes on along the minus strand of NC_058384.1, from coordinate 48,221,617 downwards.
TTTTGCCTTTTTCGCTGTTAAATTTCACCTGCCTGAGATTTCTGCCCCCTTTCTCTTGGCTTTAAACAACTCCTGTTCCTCTTCAAGATACAGTTTGAATCCCACTATATTTTCCCAAAGTTTCCATGATCACTTCTGTGTAGAAAACCATCTCTCTCTCCAGATGCTCACCATAATAATTATCAGTGAAATTCGTGGTTCATAAATCTCATGCTATTTCATCATAATTTTTCTCTTGAACTACTTGAACTACTTCTCAATATTTTATCATTATGTTCTTTTCAAGAATAGTACTCTATTTCTGCAAGTAGATTATAAAATTTTGGAAAGAACAGATTCCATCTTCACATCCACCAAAAACCACATCAACACTTCATAAGGAGTAAATGCAACAAAACACATTTGATACGGTATTCTGCCCTTTTGTGATGATGACAACCATAATAATAATAATAATAATAATAATAATAATAATAATAATATAATTTAGCAAGCACTTACTATGTACCAGGTGCTGTGCCAATCACTACATGCAGATGATCTCCTCCAATTCTCACAACAAACTTATGAATTTGGTTCCACTGTTACCTTTGTTGTATAGCAGGTAAAACTGAGACTGTAGAGGCATTAAGCAATTTATTCTAGCCACACAGCTAGAAGTGGAAAAACCAGAACTTACTTTTATCCTTTAAGCTAAATTTCTGCTTGGAGAAATCCACATCTAGTGCCAGGTGGACAAAATGTTATTAAATACTTCTTTTTTTTTTAATTTTTTTTTCAACGTTTATTTATTTTTGGGACAGAGAGAGACAGAGCATGAACGGGGGAGGGGCAGAGAGGGAGGGAGACACAGAATCAGAAACAGGCTCCAGGCTCTGAGCCATCAGCCCAGAGCCTGACACAGGGCTTGAACTCACGGACCGCGAGATTGTAACCTGGCTGAAGTCGGACGCTTAACCGACTGCGCCACCCAGGCGCCCCTAAATACTTCTTGAGGTCATTGATTTAGGAAAAGCATTCATTATCAATAACAAATCTCCATTCAAGTATCTGTATCTCCCAAAAGCAATGAAAAAGCACTCTGAAACGGGCTTCATAAGTAAGAACTCAATGATGTTAAAGTTGCTTCATGGCTTTAACGAAGTAATATAAATTTTCAGGGAAAAACTAAATCATATTAATAGAAAACATAATGAACCATCCCTCTACAATAAATAATGATAAATAGTAGACAAGGATTTCTAAATATCAGAGCTAGGGATAATTCTGAAAAATAACTAAGTGGTTTAAAAGGACAACATGGAGTATCGTTGTCAACTAAATCACTGTGAGAGAGAAAAGTGTTTTTTAAACAATCTCCTAATAGGATCTGGAATTGCTAAAATCATTTACATGTGAATCATAACTAAAGAAAATAAAGACAAAGAGATTATAAAGTACTTTGAGCACAGTACTATTTGTTCTTGGTTTACTGCTTCTGACAAACAACTCTCACAAATAAAAGGAGTATGAAATGTTTGAGGATCCATAAATAGTTTGGGTATCTAATAAGAACTTTCAAAACTAATATATCCAAAATCTTGCTCTTCCTCCAAAGTCTATTCCTTCTCAACTTTCCTCATTTCGGGAAACATCATTGCCTCTTCCAAGTTCTGCACTTCTTCTTTTTTGTGATGTTTTATTTATTTTTGAGAGACAGAGAGAGAGAAACAAAGTGCGAGCAGAGGAGGGGCAGAAAAAGAGGGAGACACAGAATTGGAAGCAGGTTCCAGACTCTGAGCTGTCAGCACAGAGCACAATGCGGGGCTTGAACCCACAAACCGTGAGACCGTGACCTGAACTGAAGTTGGATGCTTAACAGACTGAGCTACCCAGGCACCCCAAGTTCTGCTCTTTTCTCTGTTACATTTCACCAGACCGAAATTTCTGTCCCCTTTCTTCTTAGCTTAAACGTATCCTGTTCCTCAATATCCAGTTTAAATCCCACCATGTTTTCCCAAAGTCCTCCATGATCACCCCAGGTTAGAACATCACCTCTCTCTCACTTCTGAATGTTCACAGCAACCCCTGGCAATGCAATGCATGAAACACAAAGATTTAGTCCAAACCCTAGACTCCTCCTGAGCTTGCTCTGTCACATGCCACATGCAATGCATCAGGCAATCCCATCATCTTTCCTTTGAAATGATGCTGAAGTCTATCACTACTTATCATCTTCACTACATTGACCTACTCCAAGCCACTGCCATATTGTAACTGGATTACTGCAGTAGTCTCCTAATTGGCCTTCCAGCTTCTACCCCTCCACTCTCACCATTTTCCAAAGTGCGTGCCCGCACGCGCACGGGCGCGCGCACACACACACACACACACACACACACACACAACAGAGTGTTCACTTGAAAATGTGCAGGATTATATCACCCTTCAAAATTCTCCAGTGACATCAATTGCACTCAAGGAAAAATTCCAAAATCTTTGACACGGACTACAAGGCCCATCAGCACCTACCACCACACCTGTCTAATCTTCCTCTATATTTTGCTATGAACCTAAAACTTCCCCAAAAAATAAAGTCTTTTTTTTTTAAGTAGTATCAGTGGATAAAAGCTACTTCACAGAGTTGCTGTGAAGATTATATTATTCTCAATAACACATGTAAAGTATCTAATAAACTGGCCAGCTTATGATAGGACTTCAATAAATGTTCATAAATAAGCTTCTTTTTCTATTGCTGTATCTTTTTTACTTTATGCAAATGGAAAAATATAGCTGCCTAGAATATGATCATTTAAAACTGCAGTCTGAGAGGTATGAAACACAATAATTGTTAGTTTACAAATTGAAAGTGTAGGTCTATTAGTTTGCATTGTTTAAAATAATAATCTGTATCTGGGGTTCTGCAGAAAAAGAAAATAACCTCACAAAAACTCATATTGTTATGGTCTTTATTACATTATAAACTAAGTCTTATCTCCCGTATCATACCTACACAATATCAAGGTAGTTGAAGGACCACTTTTCAGGATAATTTACTTCAGTAAAATATGTTTATGTAGATGGTATCTATTTTAGCACCTCATATTTCCTGGAAATTAATTATTTAGAAAGAAATTAGTTGACCATATGTCAATAAATTCAGACTAGCATCTTTTGCCATTTCATGTTTTAAGAATATTTGAGCATTTTCTGACTACAATCCAAATTAAATGCAAACAGTCAAGTGGCACACAGAGACCCCATTATCAAGTTCTTCTGCTAGCTGAGAGGATGAATACTATAATGAGACATATTAATTATTTGCTCTCCAGCAGCTGTGATTGATTAGTGTTGCCTGGTACATCTTGCTAATGTGATAGAGTACAGTAAATATTGGGGCTTGTTATTTTTTCCAGAACAAGGAAACCATGGTCTCTAATGATTTACTTCATTTATAGCCTTTTCCACAGTCTGCTAAAGTGTTGGTGTACTCAGGTTAATCTCTTTACCAATAAATTTCTGTGAATTTTGTTTTACCAGACCCATCATCAAGGTCAGGTGAGTCTGCTAAGTTTTCAGAGACTTCTGTCTTAGAAATGTTGGATCTCTCTCTCTCTCTCTCTCTCTCTCTCTCTCTCTCTCTCTCTCTCTCTCACACACACACACACACACACACACACACACACACACACTGCAGTTTCTGACTTAACAACATATATAACCAAGCTTATGGAAGTACTAAGAAATCCCAGCTACCTTTCTTTCTACTTAAGAATATCTTTTTTTAAAATGTGCAGGGTTTTTTTTAACAACTAAATTCCTTTTGTGGGCCCATGCATGATTGCACCCAATCCAGTATTAGATCTAAAATCTTTGAACTGAACGTGAAGAGTGTTTAATCATGGCCATCTAGAAGAAATTGTCACTGGAGCAGCACTTCTCAACCTTTCCTTTCATTGTCATCTGCCTAAGAAGACCTCTTAGACATTTTTTTTTTCCTAATTGCCCCCTCCCCATGAAATTTCGATATGTTAGATACATATCTGGTATATCTGATTATGTACTATAGCCCTTTATAAGGCTACCAACCATTGTAATAGCTGAGATTTTTTGATCCTCCAGAAACCAATTTTTACCCCTTGGGGGCAATATCATCCCCTGGTGAGAATGCATTCATTAGAGTCTTCAGTGTATTTCCTCTTCACCATATTCTCATATTCTATATTTCATCATGAACTCCTCTCTATATGTTTTTAAAAAATTTTAATGTTTATTTATTTTTTGAGAGAGAGAGAGAGATAGTGTTAGCAGGGGAGGGGCAGAGGGAGGGATACACGGAATCTGAAGCAGGCTCCAGGTTCTGAGCTGTCAGCACAGAGCCCGATGTGGAGCTCGAATTCACAGACCATAACATTATGACCTGAATCGAAGTCAGATGTTTAACCGACTGAGCCACCCAGGTGCCCCTGAACTCCTCTATATCTTATGTTTCCCATGTAAACTGGTGAAAGAGTAATAGTAATAGGCATACGCCCCAAGTCTAGTTTCACTCCCTAAATGAGGTAGTAAAGACAATTCACATGGTACAAACATACTTTATCCCCTTTTTCCACCCTCCCAAATAACACATGCTGACCCAGGCTTAAGCAACCTTAAGGCAATCTTGAAAGAAGAAAGAAATCTCAGAAGAGCCACATGCAAATTGTGCTTTGCAGAAAGGCTGAATGAGCTTGAATCTATAGGCTACTTACTTTAATGAAGCATTAGTGTTCGCATCTATTAAATGGAAATACCAGTAGTTATCTCTCTCCCATTCATTCATTTAACAAATATTTGTTAGCTTGGTCAATAGCCCCTATGAAGACAATCAAAATACCTAATCATCAAAAAAAGATAACTTTCCTGGAGCACCTGGGTGGCTCAGTCGGTTGTATTCAATTCTTGATGCCAGCTCAGGTTATGATCCCAGGGTCATGTGGTCATGTAATCAAGCCCTGCATCAGGCTTGGCGCTGAGTATGGAGCCTGCTTGGGATTCTCTCTCTCCCTCCCTCCGTCCCTCTCCCCAATTCACATGCTCTCTCTCCCTCTCTAAAATAAGAGAATTTCTTTACTTAAAAAAAAGATAAGTTTCCTGAACTTACTGCAGCAAGCAAGAACACCACCTTTATGTCTTAAAATCTCCAAAAGTAAAATTAGGGGAAAAAAGGATATTTATATGATTATAGGTTATATACGTTACAGGGTTAGAAGATGCATGCTGAATGATTTTAAGGTGGGTTTCAAAAATCAGAGAACCATGTGAGAATGGGTAGAGTTAATGACATAACATTGGATTGTTGGTCACAGTGAAGTTGAGGTCTTAAAATGAACACTGGTAAGCAGGCTGTTCTTCAAAGCAGTCCTGAGGAGCAACCTATTTGTTTTTATACATAAAGTGTTTTAGTTAGTTTGTGGTCTTAGTTTCCTGGAACAAAACAAAAATAGTAATAATAATAATAATTTTTGCTTGGTCCCAGTGTCATTTAACATAGGAATTGGGATTTGTTTCATTTCTCACCTCATGCAATTTCAGATATTAATTTAGGCATTAAGATATAGCTGTGAACAAGACAAGTTCCCTGCCTTCAAGAAGCTTCTACTCAAGCAATAAAAACAACTTTGAATATGATATTACATGGAACAAGTCTTTTCAAGAAGTGTAAGTTGCTAGGGAAATAAATATCAGAGCAAATTCATTAATGAGGACATTATAAGAAAATATCATTTTGTAAATTGTCTGGGAGAGTCTCTAAGACACGATAAGAAGGATCCTTGAGAATACCCACTGGCTTTTCAGTGTCTGGGCTTGAAGGCGAAAGACAGGATAGAATAGTTTACCTGATTTTTCATTGTGAGCTTGGAATGATCTATAGATTAAATGCTTCCATCTATAATTATATATAATATATAAATACACACAATCCAATTAGTTGTGCCCCAGATACTTTTAAGCCCCAGCTAGGAACTATGACAGTCTTTCAGAAAATTCTAAGCAAGACCCTGCCTCACCCTCGGAGTTTGGGAGGGCATGCATAAAGGAAGGAATAGAAGCTTCAGTAACACTATAATCTAAAAACTATTAGTTCTGGGCACCTGGGTGGCTCCATCAAACATCCAACTTTGGTTCAGGTCATGATCTTGCAGTTTGTGAGATGGAGCTGCATGTCAGGCTCTGTGCTGCAGAGCCAGGAGCCTGCTTTGGATTCTGTGTGTGTGTGTGTGTGTGTGTGTGTGTGTGTGTGTGTGTGTGTGTCTCTTTCTCTCTCTCTCTCTTTCATATATTGACAAGTCGCCTCTGCAGTGCATATTTCTAAGATACCTCAAATGTTCACTAATAGACCTTAGGGTAAAGTTAAATTTACACTTTCTATGCTGAAGTATTTAAACATAAACTGCAGAATATAACATCTAATATACCTTCCCCTATTCCCCAACACACACACTCATCTAGAGCAGGGTTTCTTAACCTTGGTTGGCACTACTGACATTTGGGCTAGATAATTCTCTGTTGTGGGGGACGACTTGTACATTGTAGGGTATTTGGTACACACCTGGTGTCTATGCATGAAATGCCAGTAGCACCCGCCTCCAGCTCTAATAAGCAAAAATGTCTACAAACATTACCAAACATCCCAGGGAGGAAAAGCCACTCCTAGTCAAGCACTACGGCTTTAAGCTAGGCTTACTCCTTAAGGCCATCCCCAGCCACTAGGATATTTTTCTTTCTTTTGCTTGCATGAACCTCCAGTCTTAGAAGTTGTCTCTTCCACTCTCTTACTCGAATATGACCCATCCTCTAAGACAAGGTAGCTACAGACAACTCAAAAAACCACAGGAAGCTGTCAGAAGTGCTTTGTTTAGTCTGGTGAATGCAGTTTCCAGATCACTATAGTCCCCACAGCTCTGGTTATCTTATAGTTCCCTACTCATCCTATGTGCCTCATGTATGTTACTTGGCTGACCCTTTAAGAATTTGCTGTGACATCTATACATTAATGTGAAGTATAAATCATTCTTCCAGGAAATTTCCCACTCATTATGTCCTTACCTAACCTCTCCCTTTCCTGGAGGAACTTTGCACTCTGAAGAAAAGAAATGAACACATTCTGGTACCAAAATCTCCTGCAACTTAATTGGCTTCTGTTAACAGAAGTAAACTATTAAACCACAATATACAAAAATCATTTATTCTTTAAAATAGTCCCAGAAATCACCAGTTGTTAGGTTAGCTAAGAAAAAAAAATTGTTCATCTACATTAATATATAGAGTATGAACAGTCCTGCAATTTTTAGAGGATCAACACCCATGGAAGACAGAGTTCTTAATAAAAATTCAGGTGGGAGGGCCCACTTACATAGCAATCTACGAAGCCATTTGTATTAGGTGAAGGGTATAGGTAATAATTTTATGCACTACTAGCTAAAAATTATTTTTTAACTTTCTTGTTTCTAAAAATAAATCCTATCATATTACATCAAGAACATCATAAAAGCAAATGTTGGCAAAATATAGTTAGGTGAACCATAGCTGTTCTCAGCAAGGTTTAATAAACATAGCAGGAGTTGCAACAAATTAATGATTAATAAAAGCACTGTGAAGATGCAATGATATACCTATGCACATATTATAAATGCAGGTTAAATTGATCAAAGTAGCCCTATCTGAATCCAGTTTATAATATGTGCAGGTTTTATAGTTTTCCCTAAAATGCAAATGAGATAAAAATTTGACAACATTTTATGGTAATATCTTATTATCTTCATATCTGTTCTATATCAAAAGTCTTTAACAATACAAAAAATATTCCCAAACTGAAGTAATGTGCTATGATCTTTGTGAATTATCTACTTTTTGTAAATATACGTGATGATCAATGGTGATTACCTCACCCCTCTCCTTTTCCAATTGAAGTCATTCTACACCTCTTTTTTTATTCTTGCATCAAACATTTTATAATGTTACAGCACAGCCAGACACTCCTCCTCCAAGAAGACCTCTTCTTAGATAATGTGGCATTTGCTAATTCTCACAACCACCCTTGGAGATAGTTATATTGAGCTTACAGATGGGAAGATGAAATCTCAGAGAATTTAAGAATTTTGTCTGTTTAAATTTTTTGAAATTTTTTATTAAAAATTTTTCACGTTTATTTTTGAGAGAGAGAGAGAGAGAATGGATGCGGGAGGGACAGAGAAAGAGGGAGACAGAAAATCCCAAGAAGGCTCTGAACTGTCAGCTCAAAGCCCAGTGTGGGGCTTGAACCCATCAACCATGAGATCATGACATGAGCAGAAGTTGGACGCTCAACCAACTGAACCACCCAGGCACCCAAGAATATTGCCTGACTTTTTAGGTAGAAAATGCAGAACCCAAACTTTGGCCTACCTGACTTCAAATGAATAGTCTTGGAGCTACTCATGCCACCATCAGTTTTCTCACTCTTAGCAAAGGAATCTTGACTATCGTGGTCAGTAGGGTCCGCCTAGTTCAGTTACCTCTATATAGTTATCCTAGAGTGTTCTTTGTGTGAATTTTTTGGCATTATATAAGATTAGCAGAACTTTAATTGAGAATGGGAATAAAAAGTATTCCCTAGTATGAGTAAAATATATATGGATATGTATAGAGATATTACTATACATGTTAGAATGCATTAAATAAATGAATAGCATCCATCATATACATAATATTTATAAGCATTCAATGGATGAACATGAGGATCTGAGTAAATTTCCATGTGCTTCTCACAGTGGAACTGGTAAAACACTTTAATTGATGTGATTAGGAGAATAGTCTCCATTCTGGTCTGGATTTCTCTTTTTATTCATGTTCTTCTTTAATGAATATCTCACTGTTTTTGTGCCATCCTGGTCTATTATGGAATGTTGGTTTATTAAACATGAGGATCTTTATTTTTTCACATGCTGATAGTTCAATTATGAGCTCTATCATTACAATCTAACAATATTTACTCATAATGACTACTCGATGTTTGTCAATCACTGCCAATATATTTCATTTACTATCCCGTATCATATTAATATTTGCCAATCACTGCACTAAATATATTTCATTTACTATCTCATATCATTTACTATCTCATATTGTATTATAAATCTTTTTACTATCATTTTCTAATTGAGGAAATTGAGGCTTACAGGTATTGTATGAATTTGAACGTCACACAGCTGGGAAATGGTAGGTTGGAAATGAGATGCGGAACTAATTCCAAGCTGTATACTCAGCTCGTGGTACAGCTGAGGAGGGAATGTTTCTCTACAAAGAACCTTTGTGAAATGTCAGCTGCATGCTTCACATGCTAACCTAGACCTATTCCACTCCTCTGTTTACGTAGCATTCTGTGTCCTGAGTGAGGCAACTACTCTTTGTACCAAAGTAAAGAGTCAGATCCCTTTAAAGGAAGGAGGGCTAATGTTTTTCTATGGAGAAGAATATACCTTCCAGATTTTTTTTTAATGTTTATTTATTTATTTTCAGGGAGAGAGAGAGCAGAGGAGGGACAGAAAGAAAGGGAGACAGAGAATCGCACGCAGGTTCTGTGCTGTCAGCACAGAGCCTGGTGGGGCTTGAACTCACGAACTAAGACACCATGACCTGAGCCAAATCAAGAGTTGGATGCTTAACCAACTGAGCCACCCAGGCACCCCTTAAATGTTGCATTAAAGTTTATACCGAGAAATTTATTTCTGCAGTGGATATTTACCCCCTGGATATTTAGTCAAGTTTTTTTTCCCTAAATATTTAAAAAGCAGTATGCTGAAAGGTACATATCAGAGATCTATTACAAGTGAATGTATTTTAGCCAAAATCCACATATTTGGCAGGGATGACTACATCTATTATTTACAGTTAAATACTTCCTGTACATGGGAAGATTCCTGTCCTGGAAGGCATTTTAAGACATGAAGTGCTCATATCTTTTTTTTTATAAATAGAATGCGTGAGTGGCAATCTTCCAAAATCCTTGCCAGGAGGAAGAGAAATGCTAAATATAGATTGAGAAAACCCATCTTTGGAAGATTAAATGGTACCTGTATAAACACCTAAAGTCATAGCAACATTCCACCACAAACCAGTCAATTGTTACGTTTTCAAACTCTGTGTTTCTTGTATGTTGTTTCCTCACACGCTTTTGTAATCATTGTGTCCTTTTCCAACCATTCCCCAGGACCCCAGATTATTGCTCTTTACATAAATTGATAAAGCTCAAAAAAAAAAAACTGGTTCACTAGCTAAAGGGATAATCATGGAGTACACACAAAACAGGATTTGAAAAAAAGATTGCCATGTTGTAGTGAAAAAGAAAATAACAAGTATTCTTAAATTTCAAAACACTAACTAAATTCCAGGATCATATGTCATTAATTCTAAAAGTGATAGAATCAGTGTTCCTCGGCAATATTACATCATCTTTCTCATGCACAAACATATCTGATCTTTATAGTCACTCCTTGAAGAGACTGTTATTATTATAATCTCCATTTTATAAGTGAGTAAACAATAACTCAGGAAGCTCAAGGGTCTCCTGGAAATTAAACTCAGGTCTCAGATTAGACCTGTGTTTTCTAAGGCAGGCAAGCCCTTTAAAAATGAGGATAAATCAAGGCACTCGGGAGGCTCAGTCAGCTGAGCATCCGACACTTGGTTTCAGGTCAGGTCATGGTCCCAGGGACGTGAGATCAAACCCCGTATCAGGCTCTGTGCTGATCATGGAGCCTGCTTAAGATTTTGTCCCTCTTTCTTTCTCTCTCTCTCTCTCCCTCTGTCCCTCTCCCTCACTCATGCACTCTATTTCGCTAAAAATAAATAAATAAATAAATAAATAAATAAGTAAATAAATAAATAAAATGAGGCTAAATCATTACCAAAGAATGAGGATTAAGGTCATATTGCACTTTGGGAAACTCAGCTGCTGTACTGTATGTAGAGACCCTTCTGTGGTTCTGTAACACAAAACCATTTCCATAGTCCTTATATGCCAGTATAATAGTTTTTTTTAAATGCTTAGCTTGTCTGATTATAATGAATTTTATTAAACAACACACTCACAAACTTCTATCTCAATAGTACAGAAGTTACCCTCATATTTGGAAGTTTCTAGTTTCAGGAGAATAATCATTGCCCAAGGAGGAAACAAAAAGGGTAAGACTTAAGTTTCTTAGCAAAAGTATTTCTTTTATATATGCAATGTTTTTTTGCATTTATAAACAATTCTGCTTCCCCCATCACCAGGTATATTTTAGCAATAATAACTGAAGTCTGAATCCATCAATAAATTTAAGACAGGATTCTATCTGCATTTTTATTTTATCAATATGACATAATGGAATTTAGGCCTTACATAGAGATTTCTAGAGCCTTTTGGACAAAAAAAATTTCCATTTTGATTAGTACTAACTGTGTAGACTTGCAGTAGAATGCAGCATGACTGACTACTTGTTTTATATTGAAAATGGGTCTGAAGGGGGCACCTGGGTGGCTCAGTCGATTAGGCGTCCTACATCCCCTCAAGTCATGATCTCATGGTTCACAGGTTTGAGCTCCACGTCAGACTCTGTGCTGACAGCTCAGAGCCTGGAGCCTACTTCGGATTCTGTCTGTCTGTCTCTCTCTCCCTCTCTCTCTCCCTCTCTCTCAAAAATAAACATTAAAAAAATTTTAAAAAGAGGGGCGCCTGGGTGGCTCAGTCGGTTAAGTGTCTGATTCCGGCTCAAGTCATGATCTCGTGGTTCATGAGTTCGATCCCCAGGTCGGGCTCTGTGCTGACAGCTCAGAGCCTGGAGTCTGCTTGAGATTCTGTGTCTCCCTCTCTCTCTCTGCCCCACCCCTGCTTGCACTCTGTCTCTCTGACCCTCAAAAATAAATATTTAGAAAAGTTTTTTAAAAACGGGGGGGGGGGCACCTGGGTGGCTCAGTAGGTTGAGCATTCTGTGTCTCTGTCTCTCTCTGCCCCTCCCCTGCTCATGCTCTGTCTCTGTCTCAAAAATAAATAAAAACATTTAAAAAATATTTTTAAAAATAAAAAATTTAAAAAGAAAAATAAAATGAATCTGATGGATCTACTGTCTTTCATATTTTCAGCCATGGGTTTGACTTAGCCACAAATTGGTACTTTGAAAGTAATCATTGATTGCTCCCTTTTAACCTTTTCTTCATTAATTTCCTGATATATATTCCTATGTACTCATATACATGAACACACACACATACACACACACACACAGCACAGAGTTTTACTAATTGCCTAATTTAACTATTTTAAATATTTTTAAAGTTCAATGCTTTTCTCTTTAACTCTCTGAACAATTTCATCTCCAATTATCCACCTTCACAGTCAACTTCTAAATCTACACCTCTCATTTTGTGTATTCTCCTTAACTCCAAGCCCACAAATCCAGTTTTCAGGTGGACCTCTAAAATATGAATTCTCCCAGAAGCAGATCAATTGCCTCACAACTTCAAACTTCTCCTTTTCTTCCTAAATTCAGTCTTCCTCTTGCATCTGGGTCTCCTGATAGCGTCTGGTAGCATTCCCAGTTGCCCTTGTCAAAAATATCAGAATTCCAATCATCTCCACGCCCCCTTCATCCTCCTCATCTAATCAGTGTCTTCTAAGCATCCTAGGCACTCCCTGAATTCATTGCCACAGCGTTCCCACCCTCCCTTCCTGGGTCTAGCCACCAACATCTCTGGCTTTGCTTCAACAAGTTCCCTACTATTCATCCTTCCAGGAACCCAGGCCTCTTCTCCATCCCTTTATCCCTTACAGCGTTACAGTTATCTTCCCAAAATTAAGATCTGACCACTTCATGCCTCCCCAAATTTGTATATCTCCCAACATCCAAAAAATAAGATTCGAATATCTGGCTTGGGTATTCAAGAACTTTCTCTATGCGGCCCCAACACAACTTTTCAGTTGTATCTCCCAGCCTACTGCTTTTTCCTGGTCTCTACAGTGAACTAATCATTATGCCGATTCCAATTCCAATTACACACTTTCTGTTACCTAAGACTACTCCATTTATCTTTTCAGCTACCACCATTGATCACTCTGGTCCTTACTTCCATCTTGAAATCTTAGCTACTGTCATGTTCTCTAACTGGAAACTCTTCTCAGCTCCCTGAGTTAGAATAATTGCCTTCCTCCTCTTGTCTTCATTACACTTGGTTTGCATCTCTGCCCTGATACCCACCACATAGCACTTTAAGTTATATTAGGTCTTATTCAATCCAATAAATATTTTTGAGAGTCTCCCCTGTATCAAGTCAGTCATAGGAAAAATTAAATGAGTCAGACAGCATCTCTCCTCAAAAATGTATAATGCAAACCATCAACTCAGCAGGCAAATTTTATATCCTAAAAAAGATACAAACAGGTACTGGGAAGACTTAAATCTTTGTCTCTCTTTCCCAGAAAAGGGCAAGAACTACCTCTCCTCTCTCTCTTTTTCTTCCTCTCTCTCTCCTCTCACGCTTTCTTACACACACAATAACAAACAACATACACACATATCATGGTTTATGTCAGACAGTAAATATTTATTGAACAGAATTTTTTAAACTAATTTGAAGGTCGATCAAAATACATTGACTGCATGTTATGGACTGAATTATGTCTCCTCAAAATTCATATGTTGAAGTCATGACCCCTAAAACCTCGGAATGTGACTGTATTTAGAGATGGGGCCTTTAAATTAAAATGAGGTTGTTAAGGTGGTCCTTAATCCCTAATCTAATCTAGCTGATGTCTTTATAAGAGGAAATTTGGATACACAAAGAGACACCAGGGAGGTGTGCTTATGGAGGAAAGAAGACTACATAAGGATGTGGCGGCCATCTGCAAGACAAGGAGAGGAGCCTTAAAAGAAACCAAATTTGCTGACACCTTGCTCTTGGACTTCTAGCCTCCAGAATCATGAGAATTAAATTTCTGTTGTTTAAGTCACCCACTCTGTGGTATTTGGTTATGAAAGCCCTGGGAAATTAATACACTACATATCCAAAAAAAAGCAGGGAAAAGAGGGAAGTTAACACACAGAAAACAGAAAATTAGAAAATAAGCACATCATTGAAAAATAAACTATGTAATTTGTATGGTCTACACATTATAAAAGCAAAATAGTAAGATTGGGTAAGGTTTACATAACCAAAGGGAATTATGACACCATGTATATAGAAACATGAGCTTAATTAAGGATTCTAGTCATTTGCCCCAATGTATTCCTTATTATTTATTTTCTACCTTGGGCCACAAGTATTTGTTGCTAATTGTGTTTGCTTGATCTATCAAAAAAAAGTATATTGTTTTCCTATGTATTAAAGAAAATGGAGGTGGTAGTGTACATCTGAGCATATTTTTCATCGAGGTATGATTAGCTTGACATTTCAACTAAGCCATGCAGTCACATTACAGGTAAGCATGTGATTCTAGTAGGTTTTTTTAAAACATTGGAATCAGCTTGAATAGCATCCCCTTTTGCAGCTTTCTTGGGTCATTAATAGTTTGGATCTCTATATCCAGCTCTATTAATCAAATAGCTAACATCCATACTCTTCAGTGTTTGGCATAGTTTTTTACTAATGCAGATCTGAATTTGGACATTTTTTGAGAGTACATTCCCCAAAAATCTTCCTAAATGACTTAATACTAAAATGGTAATTAAAAATGTTTAATGTTCTGATTTTTTAAAATAACTACGCATGGCATTCTTGTTTCTTGCCAAAAGTAAATAAATATAGGGGCGCTTGGGTGGCTCGGTAGTTAAGCGTCCGACTCAGCTCAGGTCATGATCTCGCGGTCTATGGGTTCGAGCCCCGCATCAGGCTCTGTGCTGACAGCTCAGAGCCTGGAGCCTGCTTCAGATTCTCTGTCTCGCTCTCTCTCTGACCCTCCCCCTTTCATGCTCTGTCTCTCTCTGTCTCAAAAATAAATAAATGTTTAAAGAAAAGACATTTTTTTAAGTAAATAAATATAGTTGACCCTTAAACAGCACAAATTTGAATTGCATGGGTCCATTTACATGCAGATCTTTTTTGATAAATATGGTACAGTACTATGAATATATTTCCTCTTATGATTTTCTTAATAACATTTTCTTTTGCCTAGCTTACTTTATTGTAAGAATATGATATATAATGCATATAAGATTAACACAAAATATGTATTAATTGACCATTTATGTTATCAGTAAGGCTACTGATCAACAATAGACTACTAACAGTAGTCTCCTGGGGAGTCAACATATATAGATTTTTGACTGTGGGATCAGGGGGATTGTCACCCCTAACTTCTACATTGTTCAAGGGTCAACTGTGAGTATAAGTCCACTGCTCTATGGCACAATTTATGCTATAGTGCATGCTATAAAAAGAATGTTGAGCAACTTTTGTTTATCTATAGTGAACAAAATACAAATTCTTGTGTAACAAATTAGGTGTAAGTGAAACTAAGCATAACTTACCAAATTAGTGATAGGAATTATAATGTAAGATTTATTTGAAAAACTGACTAGGCTTAAGCACTTACTGTATATGACTGTTAAAAATAATAATGTAGGGGTTTCTGGGTGGCTCAGCTCGTTAAGAGTCTGACTTTGGGTCAGGTCGTAATTTCGTGGTTCATGAGTTCCAACCCCACATTGGGCTCTGCGTTTTCAGAGAACCCTGCTTCAAATCCTCTGTCCCCCTCTCTCTCTGCCCCTCCCCTGCTCATTCTCTCTCTCTCTCTCTCTTTCAAATAAACATTAAAAAAAATAATGATGTATACCCACTCATATTACATTCAAAAGAGGCCAAACTTCATAGGCACCATGTTCTAGTGATCCGGGATGGATATTTATGAGCAACAATTCTACCATTGTCAAAATTCTCAGATGACTTTGTATAATTTATTAGTTGATGAAGTAAATTATTAAAGGAAAAACAAAACTAAATCTAGATCACTCAAATGACATTTTCTGTTAACTCACTTTCTTGATTATAACAGTTATATAAAAGCAGCTGATTTAATTGTCACATAATCTATCTTAAACATTAAAATAGTGCAAACAAAATCATGTTATTGGTTAAAGTGGTTTATTCAAATGATGATGATCCTTCCTGTGAAGCAGTCAACTAATAGAACACATATAGGATGCTATTTTTTCCATTTCTAAATGAAGCTTGTCAGGGACAGCTCAAGGGTTCTACAGGTTGTTCTTTGTACAAAGGGACAAAGCCAATGGGATGATTGGGGGCTGTAAGCCAGCCTGAACCAACCGCCCAAACCATGTACCTATAAGGCCTTCAAGAGTCCAGGGGAGGTGCCCTGGACTAACTCACACAAAGGGCCCTTTATGCACTAGCAGCCCCAAGGCGGTCACCTCCTTCAACGGAATGATGCTAAAATTTCCACACATTCTTAGAATCTATTATAATATCTGAATAGAACATGACTCATCAGCCAATTAGACCCTTTGAACATGATTTGAACTTAAGCAATTGTCAATAGTTTTAAAATCGTGAATGTTGGGGTACCTGGGTGGTTCAGTTGGTTGAGTGTCAGACTTCAACTCAGGTCATGATCTCACATCGTGAGTTCCAGCCCCACGTGGGGCTCTTTGCTGACAGCTCAGAGCCTGGAGCCTGCTTCAGATTCTGTGTCTCCCTCTCTGTCTCTGTCCCTTCCCTGCTCATGCTGTCTCTCTCTCTCTCTGTCAAAAATAAATAAAATATTTTTTAAAAATTTTTAATAAAATTGTGAATGACTTTTTTTGCAAAAGATAAATATTATATTCTAAATCTTTTTGAAACCTTAAACTGCCACCATTTGATTCAGCACACTAATAGAATAGAAAGGCAATTTGTTGCCTGATAAGATATTATCTCAGTGATGATTACAATTAACAAATACACCTTAAGATTATTCAAAATTAAGGATCAAGAAGTAACCTCTACCCTATATTTGTAGCATTTTGTAATGTTTAGCATTACATTTTAACATTTTGTAACAAACTAATCTTCCCAACATTTGAAGAAAGTAATGGAGTATCTAATCATTTAATCCCACCTTCCTTCTATCTATGTCCTCTATAAGAAGAAGCTAACCATGAGCGAAACTGTTAGGGCCACAAGAATAGGACCACATGTTCAACTGAATGTTAGGACAATTTGGAAGTCCTCATGAGAGAAGCAAACAGAGGTATTTCTTTGTAGTTATTCCTTATTTCAAAATTCTTTTTTAAAAATTTCAACCAGGTTAACAATCTAAAAAACTTTGCACCTGGTTTTTGGATAGTGAGGTATTCTGTGAGGTGGGGGAAAATGTGGGGGAATGGTATCTAAATTACTGCCTTTCATTTATTCAAGAGGCATGAATTTGTTTAGCATTTTTATATGCTTTGGAGCATATATAGATTAACTACTATGACCTTAGCCCTTTAGCAACATCCTTACTCTACTAGAAACTTAAATTCTTGTCATATATCAAAAATTTTACAAAAGTAGTAGAATAACACTTTGTTTCTTTTTATTCACCTGCCCTACTGAATTCTGTTAACAAGTTGGGTCTTTAAGTTATTTTTGCTTAGAGGATATCTTTTTGGGATGTAAGTGTTGCTTGTTATCCTTTTATTCTTCAATTTGCTCTTGGGCTTCCTACTCAAAAAACATTCATTTCATTAGTGTCTCTTCATCATTAACTGTTCAAGTAGCATTAAATACTCTTGCTTACTTAAGCAAAGGAGATGTGGGCACTGTAGGTATGTGTGTATTCATTTTAGTTTGTAAAGCTCCATCAACTAGAGCCAGTAATAAAGTGCAGATTGTGGACTATATCTCAGAGGTTTAAAAGAACTTAGCCAATTGGAGCGCCTGGGTGGCTCAGTCGGTTGGACTTTGGCTCAAGTCATGAACTCGCGGTTCATGAGTTGGAGCCCCACATGGGGCTTTGTGCTGACAGCTCAGAGCCTGGAGCCTGCTTTGGATTCTGTGTCTCCCTCTCTCTCTGCCCCTCCCTGACTTGTGTTCTCTCTATATCTCAAAAATAAATAAACACTAAAAAACATTAAAAAGAAAAAAGAACTCAGCCAATCACATTACATGGACTAAGAATGAATTAAATCATCTGTGATAAAAATGATTGTATTCATATACTTTTAGCCAAAAAAAGCCAAATTTCTTCTTAATAAAATCAAAAGTTTTAAAAAATTCAAGTACATGGTCATATGATGATGTTCCTTAAGTAGTAATAATGAAAATGATATTTCTTTGATGTTTATTATAACAATTAGCTTAATATGCTGTGATTTAATTCATTGATAATTTCAGTTCCTTCTGAGATAGGTAAAACTATTTGCTAATAATTTGGATGGTGTTTTATAATTAAAATAGGCCTTTCAAATGTCTTCTCATTTTTTAACTTCTATGTTAAATAGCACCTTCCCAAAACTCCTTTTAGGTTTTTATGACTGCTGTAAATACATGATAGACAAATAGATAGATAGATAGATAGATAGATGACAGATTTATCAGAGTTCTCCAGAGAAACAGAACCAATAGTATGTGTATAAATACACAGAGAGAGGCTGATATTTATTTTAGGAGTTGGGTATGTAATTGTGGAGGCTGGCAAGTCCAAAGTCCAGGTCAGCAGGCTGGAGATTCTGGAAAGAGTTAATATTAAAGCTTGAATCCAAAGGCAGTCTACTGTCAGAATTTCATCTTCCTTGGGACATATCAGTCTTTTTTTTTTCTAAGGTGTTCAATTGATTGGATAAAGCCCACCCACACACATTACGGAAGGTAATCTGCTTTACTCAATGTCTACTGATTTAAATATTAACCTCATCTAAATAATACCTTTACAGCAACATCTAGACTAGTTTTTGATCAAATTTCTGAGTCCCACAGCCTGACTAAGTTAATACATAAAATTATCGAAGATCTATAGGAGATAGATAGATAGATAATCATCATCAATAGATAATGTTTATTATTATGTCTTTCTTTTCCTGCTTAGCTCTAGGTATTGCTTTTTTACTAAAGGCATTTTATGTGCCTCTGTCAGCTTTCATTCTCCTCTGTTTTCATTTCCCATTTCTAACCTTCTGAGGGATGGATAAAAAAAAAAAGAGAAGGGTAGTTCTGAGTGCAAAATGGAAGGAAAATGCCTCTAAGTTACAGCTCGAATGTTCATCTATAAGTAAGAGTACATGTGGAATTTGTGTTACTATATTTGTCTAGCCAAAAGTCTTTCTTATTTATTTTTACATGCCTTTTTATTTTGGTGATTGAGTTTGCCAGATATGTGAAAGGTAACAACATCAATGAGACTTTTGTAAGAAGTTTCCCATTTTAAACATAGAAAATGTATAGAAATTTTATTGTAATGATTTGATTTGAGAATATAACCACCACCTCTTTGTCATCATAAAAAATTAAATTGATGCCTTGAAAATTTTTATTCATAGATATTATCCATCTTCACTGATTTCATTCACCTTCTATTCTTCCAGAACATATTAGTCTTTTATTTGATTTACTTAATAATCAAGGTAATCTGAGGCAAATAGAGCAAATCAAATATCAAGATATGAAGTCTATTTTAATGCATTACGGTAGCCTGAAGAAAGAAGTTAAATAGTGCAGTATCTTTAAAAAATCTAATAATTGTGCCCTTTTCATAAAAGTACATTCGATAACTTGATGAGTCAGATTTACGAAGTTTTAAGAATTTAAAGAACATTTTGACCTAGAGTACATAATATCATGAAACCACGTCACAGCTCAATTTTCCTATACTTTTTATTAATCTTATATAAAATCTGATAGTGCAAAAATAATAAGAATTTTAATGGGAGGGACTCATATTGATGAGGGTTAAAAGCAGAAAAATGTTCACCGTTAGCCCAGAAGGCTGACCTATAGCCTGCACAGTTCCAATAAGGATCAAACACATTCTGGCTGCTACAACCTTAAAGGGTCTCATGACTGCCTGCACATCCCACCGATCATTAACATTGGACTGAATAAGTACCAGAGAAATCTCGCAAAAGTAGTTTTACAAGTAAAAATCGAAAGAAGATATTTATGATCTGATACTTGCTGCACATCCTCTCCTCCTTGAGCATTAAACATAGAACCACCAGCTTCATACAGTAAAAGTGCAGCTCTTTTTGCCCATGGGTCCTGTCCCCGTGCTACTTAAATAAACTTACTAAGTTGCACCATACAGCATGTCAAGAATTCTTTCTTGGCCATTACGCTGAACGATCCCCTATCAATATTAACATGTGCTATAATTTCCAATCAAATATTTAGAAGATGGTTAATATTTTGACTTATTCTTTCTATAAAACTAACTTCTCAGATTTTTTTTCAATTATTCAACACTACCGACCATAAACAAGGTGGAAACCAGTCATTATTTCAGCTTGCTGGGATTTATTATAATTAATCTTTGAATACGTTAAGCCAAAATGGTAAGACCTTTAAATGGTAAAGTAACATAACAATAAAAATGTTGAACTGAATACCATCACTAATTCCAAATCAATAATGAAAAACTAATTCCAAATGATCTATAAATAGAGTCACTTTGGATTAATATCTGGAAGTATCACTAGTCATTCATACCTGGTTTATCTTCTTAGTTTTTATCACTCCTCTAAGGTAACAGGCAAGAAGCCAGATGAAGTCCTTCTCAAATCATCAATATCAAAAAGCTCTTTGTTATGGGCTAAAAATCATCTACCTCATTCATGGTATTTGACCTCAAATTGTCTCATGCACCCATTATAAATAGATCAAGCCCAGTTACAAAGCCCTCATTTACCTAAATGTTCCACTGATTTTTTGTGTGTGTGGCTGTACATGTGACTCAAGAACATGTTTACTTAATATCAAATCTTTTTTTGCTTCTCATGTTGGAAAGTACCTAGTAAGTAAATGGAAAATCGTAACAGTAGGAGCATGCTTGCCAAAATCAATGAACGTGAATTACAATGGCCCTCCAGGTTTAAAAATAGACTGAATTTTAATCATCTTTGAAGGAAAATGAAATAACAACCCTTGACATAATGTCTCAAATAAGACATCTTTGTTCAGGATATAAGAAATAACAGTATTATCTGAAAAAATTTCCCAGTGCCTTAGTCAGCCAGCATTATAAACACTCAAAATCAGAGTTTCTGCCTCAGACATTATAAGGCCCAGAACCAGAGAGAACGTGTCGAATAGGATCAAGATCTCACATACTGCTCCTGTCATTCTCTCCACATGGCTAACAGCCACAAGAAATTTGGATCTCACCAACAGGTGCCCCAAAGATCAACGACCAACAAATGTGCGTTTAATCATAAGCACCATATGGATTTAATTCCTGCCAGCTAACTTTTCTGAACCAGCCATGATCTAACGTTAGGAGAGCTAAGCTATTCTTTGAGCACCATTTCAGCTCTGAGGTTCAAGGATCTATTCATGATAATCCTTGATTTTTACCAATACTACTTTTTATTCTCCCTATAAAAGGATGTCTGCTATGCCCATATCTTGGGGCACACACTGACAAGCGAAGTTTAGTCCTGTGATTCTGACAACAAATGGTCCAACATGTATTCAAGCTGGTATTAACATATATTATGGCCTTTTCTCATTAATATGACATAAGGTTGTGGCCAGAGTTCTTGCTGGAAAAAGCCATAAATTTTTTTTCAGAAGATTATTTAATGTCCCAAGAAAAAGATAAACTAAGCCACCAGCAAAAGTACCAAGCCTTGAAACTGTCTGCAGAATCCACATTCAGACTGTGACCCAAAGCATCCCCCCTTTCCACACTCCAAGAGAGAATCTTGATGCAGATTTAAAGGTCTCAGGCTCACACAGGCCTAGGTGTAAAGCCAGCTGCGTGGTTGAAGACACAGCCTCCAGAGTCAGGCTGCCTAGGTAAATCCTGGCTCAGACGATGACAAACTCTGTGACATTGGGGAAGTTATTTAAAGCCTCCATTCCTCTGCAGGCTCTGCCTCCCCTTGCCCTTTAAGCTTAAGCATCTCCAGAATGGCTGATTCATGGTCTAGGGTTGGTGCTGACTGTCCCTGCCAGTTACAAGAGGAGTTGAGACTGAATGTGCTCACCAGGGAGGAGGATTCCAAACCTCTGGCTCAAATACTGACTCCTCTGCACCCTAGTTTCCCTCAGACAGCCATATTCTCCCCCCACCTGAGAATTAGCGTGTCTTCAGATCCCGCTCCTACTATGACTCCCACAAAGAGGTAGCTCTGGGTTACATTCAGCTAAAAGGAGGCAAAGAGGAACAACAGGAGAGGTTGGTGATCCAGGAAGAAGGTCACTCATGGCACAAAGTGACTTTAGAGCCATGCAATGGTATAGCTCTTACTGTAGTGGCCATCTGCCATAATAATACTTGGCAGAGATTATCTCCAGGTGCCAACTCTGCATTGTCCCTCAAGCAGAAGCTGGATATCACCACCTGCTAAAATTAAGCAAGCTTCAGAGGTGTAGACTCAATCAGACCAAGAGCTCCTGTAGTCGTTGGTGTCACAGTCACTAAATCTGGGGTCCTAATTACCTCCACCATAGCTGGGGTAGGGCTCCTAGCAACTTCCTTAGACTGTTGTAATTCCTCGAGTCTTGGTAAATGCACCTTCTTTAAAAAGTAGGTTCAGATAGAAGGTGCTCCATGACAAAACTGACCCAGGTGCCAAATGTGATGAGGCTTTGACTTAATAACACAGACACTGCTCTCGGTTTCGAATATTTTGACTAGAATTATGTGCTTCTGGTGTCAGCTACCTCCATCAGCACCTGTGTTTCCCTTCAATCTCTCAACCCTGAGGCTGAGCCTTACCCACTAGTCACATCTACTGTGGTCAAAGTGAATTCACTCTCAGGAGTCTCAATGTTCTTTCCCACAAGCAAGCTATAATGCAGTTTGCATAAGTCAATTAAAAATGTGTAACACCTGGGGCACCTGGGTGGCTCAGTCAGAGGAGCACCTGACTTCAGCTCAGGTCATGATCTTGCGGTTTGTGGGTTCAAGCCCCATATTGGGCTCTGTACTGACAGCTTGGAGCCTGGAGCCTGCTTCGGATTCTGTGTCTCCCTTCTCTCTCTTTGCCTCTCTCTCTCTCTCAAAAATGAATAAATATTTTTAAAAGTGTGTAACACCTTTGAATTTCAAAAGGAAGGCATCAATGCAGGCAGCTTTGCCCAGAGGATACTACTTTACTTCGATGTAAATTTATGGTTACAGATAAATTCATAATGGAGGGTTTCTCCCAATGACCCCTGGCATAATTAAATGCTATAGTTCAACAAGTGTCAGAAAAGTGGAGTAAAATCTCCCCCTACATCCTGAGCAGACATCCTGGCACAGCTAAAATGTCTTTTTTTAAAGATAGCATATGTAAAATGCCTTGCACATAACTATTTATTAGTGAAAGTTTAACGAAAAGTAGCTATTGCTATTAGAAACATAATCACACAGTGTACAGATTCTGCTGGTCAGCTTTTTAAGCAGATGTAGGAATAACCACATTGAATAGCAACCAGCATGTATTTCCATTTCTTAGCCATCTACATATTTATTTAAAAATCAGTGCTATTGCTACCACACACTCTTATGTAATAGTCCAGATCAAGCTTTTTCTATTGTTCCCCATCTACAAAAGTTCCATTTGCAAGTAAATGTCCATAATGTGTTGACTAACAATATAAAATGATAACAGTGCATATTTGCACCAGTAACTAGAATTGTCCTGCCTATATTGATTCTTGGGAGAGAAAAAAAAGCTCATAAAGGTAGAATAAATTGAAATCAGATGCTTAGCCTTTGGATAAATTCCTCCATTGTGTATATATACTAATCAGTTCACTAACAAATAAGACAGAAAACTATACATTTATTTTAATCCTAGAGCCTAGAGTTGAATTCTAACTCCTTTTCCTTTGTCCAAAGAGACTGATGAAAGATGCTCAAGAACGGAACATGCGGGGCACCTGGGGGCTCAGTCGGTTGAGTGTCTGACTCAATTTCAGCTCAGGTCATGATCTCACATGCGTGGGATCGAGCCCCACATCAGGTTCCATGCTGAGCGTGGATCCTGCTTGGGGTTCTCTCTTTCCCTCTGCCTCTCCCCCACTCACCTGCACACAGCATGCTATCTTTCTCTCTCAAATAATAATAAAATAATAATAATAATAAAAAGAATGCAATGTGGTTAGTCAGTTGGAGTCAGTCTGACATCAGCAAACCAGGTTCTGGTCCCCTCTGTAGGTATTTAGGAAAACTGATGACACGGACACATATTCAAAGTTGTGTCTCCCCATATATGTAACCACTACATTTATGCAAGTGTATTTGCATAAATATTCAAAGTTTTGTCTCCCCAGTAATAACCACTACATTTATGCAACACTTACTGTGCACCAGAGACTGCTCTAAGCATGGAGTATAAGAGAGAGAGAGGGCACCTGGGTGGCTCAGTCAGTTAAGTGTCTGACTCTTGATTTCAACTCAGGTCATGATCTCTGGTTGGTGAGATGGAGCCCCGTGTCGGGCTCTGTGCTGACAGTGTGGAGCCTGCTTGGGATTCTGTCTCTCCCCCTCTCTCTGCCTCTCCCCCAACTTGTTCTCCTCTCTCGCGCGCGCGCCCGCTCTCAAAATAAATAAACATTTTTAGAAAGAGAGAGAGAGACTGTGTGTGTGTGTGTGTGTGTGTGTGTGTGTGTGTGTGTGTGTGTGTGTGAGTGTATGTCACAGAATCTTCACAACAATCCTCTGAGGAAGCTACTATTATTACTCTTTACAGATGGAAAATTAAGGCCCAAGTTTACACTGCTTAGAAGTGGCAGACCTGGTCTTTATACTCAGGCCATCTGAACTCTGGGGTCTGTGCTTCTAATTGCTACACTCTACTGCCTGGAATGGACATTCACCCAAGCAGGACACCAGTCGGAGATCCCACCTCAAGTCATTTCCCTGAAGTACCACCACACAAAGTGTTGTCTCGTATTTTTCAGGTGATCCTATGGCCTTAAGATTTTTCAGACTTATGGTGTCTGCAGCCTACTCTGGCAGAGCTCCTGTGTCACTTTGAGAAGTTCAGAGATTGAACTGGTCACTTAATTAGGCAAAAGCACAAGTGTAACTTCCTGTTCCCTGGGAAACACTGCCCTGAGCACTAAGAACTTCCAAAGGTAAAGAGGGAATGGCCATTGTACTCAGTGCTGCGGACTGAATTGTATACCCTCAAATTCATATGTTGAAGCCCTAACCTTTAATGTGATAATATTAAGAGATAGGA
This sequence comes from Felis catus, assembly GCF_018350175.1. Lineage (NCBI taxonomy): Eukaryota > Metazoa > Chordata > Mammalia > Carnivora > Felidae > Felis > Felis catus. Next base: position 48,196,271 of record NC_058384.1, on the reverse strand, counting down.
ACTTTGGGGGTAATTAGGTTTAGATGAGGTCATAGGGTGGGGTCCTCATGATGGCATTAGTGCCCTTAGAAAAAGACATACCCAAGAGTCTCTCTCTCTCTCTCTTTCTCTCTCTCTCTCCCATATGTGAGGACACAGTGAGAAAGTGGCCATTTGTAACCCAAGGAGAGAGTACTCACCAAAAACCAACAAAGCTGGCACCTTGATCCCCAACTTGCAGCTGTAGAACTATGAGAAAACAAATTTCTGTGTTTTAAACCACCCAGTCCACGAATTTTGTTATGGCAGCCCAAGCTAAGGTAGACACAGACAGTATTTAATGACAGAAATAGGACAGGCATTCCAATCTGTGTATTCACAGGAGAGATTCATACAGGAGCAAGAAATCCTATTTAGAGATTCTACCAAATACTTTGGTAGAAGTATTTATGTATCTTAATAGAACAGGTAAATAGGGAAGGATGGACGTTTGTCATTAAGGCAGATAATGATTATCCTTATTACTATTGCTACCACTTACTGAATATTTAACAAAACATTTTCTCACTTAGTCCTCAAACAACCCTATGGAAAATTAAAATAGACTAGGTAATTTCCCCAGAGCCCATAGCAGTAACCTCAGGACAAAGACTAGACTTTAGCTCTGACTACAAAGCCGTTGCCTCCGCCCTGATCATGGAGGAGGTAGCAGGACAGGTCTGGGTTTTGCTGGCAAAGCTTCCAGAGAAGCTGAAACTCGCGAGAGCAGAAAGCCAGCAAACAATGCCTAGATTCAAGGCTTTCAGAAAAAAACAGTAAGATCCTCCTTTTTAGCTCCTGCCAAAACGAAGGAAAACAGCAGCTTCTTGTTTGATTCTCCTTTTTAAATCAATCCAGGGTGAATTAAAAAAAAAAAAAGCATCAACCAAAGTTGCACACGGAAAGGGCCATCGACCTCAAAAGATTCTAAAAGGAACTTTGATCAAAGAGAATCACATGCTTCGTTATTCTTCGTGGGTCACATTCCCTTTCAGGTAAGTGTGAGAACTGGTAATGACTCGATGCTTAAAATTTAGTGACAGTGTATTATATCAAGATTTGGAGTTTAAAATCTAAAGTACTATATGCTCCTTCCACTCAGAAAAATCTGTGCTCTTAAGATACTTGGTAGAGAACTGAAAAGTTTGGTTAACTCCTACTGAGCCATTGTGGTATGGCTATATTTTTTTTCTGAAGCTCTCTGCTCATTTGAGCATTTTGTTCTCAGAAACAGCCCAATAGTTAAGAAAAATTGTCCTACCAATCAGCAAAGGCATTCTTTGTCAACCATCTGGCAGGCTTTTAAAATGGATCTTTTTTTTTTCCCCAGCCAAATGATTTTAACACAATCTTACACCAGATGTCTTCTGTTTTTGAACAAATCATAATAGAAAGCAATTTCTGTCTCTCCACCAAGGTATAAATAGTGAATAATCTTGGCTCCATTTGAAGTGTAATGCAACAAACTGGGGTATCCTAAACTCTAAGACACTATTCATTTTTTCTTTCAGTTTCCTTATGGATATTTTCTATTTCCCAAGATTATTCTAAAGAATAAGGAAAATGATACATTCAGAGATAAACAGACAACAAATGTTGGCTCTATTTGTTTTGTTATAAGAATAAGTTTACCTTGGGGGTGACTGGGTTGCTTAGTCAGTTAAGTGTCTGACTTCGGCTCATGTCGTGCTCTCATGGTTTGTGGGTTCGAGCCCCATGTCAGGCTTTGTGCTGACACCTCAGAGCCTGGAGCCTGCTTTGGATTCCGTGTCTCCCTCTCTCTTTGCCCCTCCCCTGCTCATTCTCTGTCTCTCTATATAATAAATAAACATTAAAATTTTTTTCTTAAAAAGAATAAGTTTACCTTGGGAATTATAAATAATTCATAAATGTGAGTAGAATTCAATCCTATAATCAAATATGCCTTAAGAAAATGTTCAGCTGATTAGCATTTAAAGATATGCATAATTTTTGTTGCTCTGCATGAGAATTAAGCCAACTCAAATTTATATTAAGTGTACTTGTTAAATTTTTACACAAATTACTTTTTATGTAATTTCATATTTAAATGACTTTGTTAATGTAATTTCATATTTCAAATGACTTATATCCTTCCTCTTCATTGTTTAATGTTTATTTATTTATTTTGATAGCAAGAGAGAGAGAGAGAGAGAGAGAGAGAGAGTGAGTGCAAGCAGGGGAGGGGCAGAGGGGGGTGCAGAGAGAGCATCCCAAGCAAGTTCCATACTCAACACAGAATCTGACGGGGGCTCCATTTCACAACTGTGAAATTCTGACCTGAGCCGAATCAAGAATTGGATGCTCAACCTACTGAGCCATCTAGGCGTCCATCCCTCCTCTTTCCAAAAGGATTCAAAGTAGATTAAAGCAAAAGATACAAGAGAGAAAAGGAGAAAATTTCCAGACAACTAAAAAAACAAAAAACAAACAAAAAACATTTTTATTACAGTAAAACACTTTGATGCTACTAAAATTCAAATTTGGTTTTGTATGTCCTCAGAATAAGGTCCAATACATGATAGATAGAATACTAAATCAGGTGGCTGCCATTTCGCCATTACTACACAGAAAGAAACATGTCAACTCTTTAAAGAAGAATTTTTCCTGGCACTAAATTCAAACCAAGAGTTTAAAGGTTAAGGAAAGAGAATTGGTGAATTAAAAAAAAAAAAGAAAAAAAGGCACAGATACTCATAGAGACCCTCTGAATAATCTTCAAAACATAAACCAGAATGTCTCTGGGGAGATGGACTATGATGACAACTTAAGCTTTCCAGAAGCTCCAAGATGACAGGATCACCTGCACAAAGATGCTAAAACAAAGACAGAATGGATATTATTTTCTTGGACCAGAGCAGATAAAGATCACAAATTCTGAAGACTACAGGGTCCGGGCAGGTCGCAGAGGGTGTGGATTGAGTGCAGCGTGATACATCAGGGTTGTGGTGGGGCCTGTGGCAAACAGAGAGAAGGCAGGTCCCCAGCAGACCCCCAGGTGTGTGTACCCAGCCCTAGAAGAAACATGACACCAAGAACACATTCTGTATGAGGAAACTCAGCCCATAGGCCATACATACAATTATGTTCCCAGTTGCAGGCAGAAACTTCTTGTGAAATACTTCACATCAGATACACTATCAACATTACACACAACATCAAAATGAGGTTTTAAGCACAGTATGCAGGACTTCCGTGCCATGAAGGATGTGGTGGGTCATGGCAAGGCAACTCATACAACAACTGGGAAAAGCAGATAAATTACTAAAACTCACACCTCTCTAGACATGGAAGAGCTATGGGAACAATGAGGATAAAATATGCTAAAATCACAGGAAGGGCCGATTCCTTCCCAGGTGATGTTGATAATCACTGACTTGAGAATGGAAGGCAAAAGTGCTAAACTCAAAACCTCCAAAGGGCCAAAATGAATCTCCTCCTTTTTCAGGGCAGAGATAGCCTACCAGGTGCTCAAGGGAAAACCTGAGACACTCAACACCTGAAGAACACGGATAAGCCTGTTCTGAAAAATACTCAGGTATCATGTAACTCAATATTTTACCCCTGAAAATATTATCTTCTTTGACAAAACCCCCAAATTTAGAAACCATCAGGCCAATCAAGATAATGAACACATATCTCCACCACCCCTAAAAGCTAACTTGTTCCCCTTTGCAACCCTGTTATACAAAAAATTCTTTTTTCAGTTAGGTTGCCGTGTAATTGCCACATAACTGCAGATTGCTTGCATGTAAATGATATTTAACACCTCCAGCTTCACCTTGTTATCTTAATTAAGTTTCAGCAAGGCTCTTATCTTCCAGCTTTGAGTAGAAATCATCTCATTCCCTAAACTACTATTTTTCGCCTTTTCTACATAACAAATCCTATTGGCGACTGTTCTTATATAGGGAGTGATTCCAACATAGAAGGATGTCAACAGATATATCCTCACAGACGATCTCAAAAAATAAAAAGCAACTCTTTATAAAATACCTATGCATAAGCATTCAGTATACTATGATCATGACATTTTAGAACAAGAAGGCACTAATAATTTGACACAAATATTCAAAGAAACAGAAGTTCCTAGGCAAATTAGGCCCCATACTCAATAGTTCATAAAATAATTTACTTAAAAGGTACTAATCCCCACCACCACTACCCCCCCACACACCTCCTTGAAGATCACTTCTAAAGAAAATTTCTGAGTTTACACCCTCAATTATATTGTGACTATCAGAATATCTCCCTGGAATCTAAACACTTTAATATTCAAGGAACAGAATTGTTTGAAACAAATCTTTTATGATCATATATTTTTAACATAAAGACCTTATAAAAACTGAAGAATGATTTGTATAGGGAGCATCACATGAAATAATATAATTGATCAGGCAACAAAAGGTCTGGCCACAAGATACAGACAAGATCGTGCAGATTTTACTAGAAGACGTCAGTGGCATCATAGCAAATCTCTGGTGATGCATGAGTTGTGGCAATTCCCAGTTGTTGGGGAATAAAGGGAGGTAATAACTGTGTGTGTGTGTGTGTGTGTGTGTGTGAGAGAGAGAGAGAGAGAGAGAGAGAGAGAGAGAGAGAGACTGTGAGACTGATAAGCTTTTTGAAAAGTTAAAATATCTTTAAACAATGTAGGAAATTTCTTAGTCTGGAACCAAACAGTCCCAGACATTCAGAGAACATTATCTTCTACTGAAGTCTAATTCCTAGTTGATGAGTTTTCCTTTCTGAGAATACTCATACAGCTACTTGGCACTGCTTTCAAAGTGAGTTTTTGTGCCTGGTTTATTCTTGTATCTCCCAGACCGAACAGTCTGTATCAGAACTTTGTTAGGTGAGAAGTGACAGACTTAATCAGTGTAGAAGAGGAGAATAAGCACAGCGGGGATCACAAACACATAAACTTATGAAACAGGGCTGTTGCTTTCAAACCAGGCATTTGTATTTCATTTGCTCATTTAAAAATGGTGAGATGGAGGCACCTGGGTGGCTCAGTCAGTGAAGTATCCGACTCTTGATTTCATGGTTTGTGAGATCAAGCCCTGTGTTGGGCTCTGTGCTGACTGCATGGAGCCTGCTTGGGATTCTCTCTCTCTCTCTCTCTCTCTCTCTCTCTCTCTCTCTCTCTCTCTCTCCCCCTCACTGCCTCTCTCTTTCTCCCTCTCCTGCTGCCTTTCCTGCTCATGCTCACACTCTCTCTCTCTCTCTCTCTCTCAAAATAAATAAACATTTTCTTAAAATGGTGAGATAGCATTGCAGTCATAGTAGGAAAGAAGGACAGTAAGGAGGAAAGGAAGCACACCGAATCAATCATGCAGAGAAGCATAATGGTTACAGCATGGCAGAGCCAGACCCTGGTTTTAACGTTGACACCAATACATATATGGATAAACTTAACTTACAAATTACTTCATCTTGCTTCTTGTGTAAATTGGAAGTATATCAGCATCTACTTCATAGGATCATTTTGAGGATTAAATAAGTTAACGCAAAGAATAGTGCCTGGCATATTGCATTATACAAATAGTCATTGCTATTATTGTTATCTGATGTTCGTTTTATATTAATTTGTATTTAACATCCAAATAATTGGAGAGAACTAGGTGAAAATAAAATGATTTGTTGGAAACAGAAACCCAACTCAAATTGGACTTTTTTTAAAATGGAAATTATGCTCAGAGAGCTTTGGGAAGGGCTGTATCTCATGAAACACGGGGACAAGAAGGTGCTTGGGTGATCCTTGGTAAACAGTGGAACCATAGACGACTCAAACATCCCCAGACTCTCTCCTTCATTCTTCAGGACAGCTTCCCTCTTTCTCTTTCTCTTTGCAAAGCAGCTTCCTCCTCTCTGAACCCCTGCTGGGAAACACGGGGCTGACACGTCACAAGCCTTATGTCCTAAATTCTAGAAACTCAGAGAATGGTATACTTTTCTCAGTTCCAGTTTTAAAACCTTCCCAGGGAAGGTTTCCCATTGCCCATTCCCGAGGCAGCTCCATAAAGGTCCAGATGGGCGAAGGACAGAATAGCTCCAAGGACATGCCTAAGCACTCATGAACATCTTTAAAAATGTTTTTACATAAAAAGGAGATTATTTAACAGCAGAAATAAACTTCTCCCTCTGAATCAGTCCCTGCCATCTTCTCTGCCAGGATCCCTCCATCGGCTTTTCTTTTCGACCTCAGTTAAGGCTCTAAGAGCAAAAGAAACTCTCCCAACTTCCTGATACTTTCCCACACTTGGAACAGAACTGTGTTTGTGTGATGTTCATTTCTGAATGAGTCTTGCTTGTTGTGTATACTTGTTTGGTCTAGATTCCAAATCTAGATGCCTAAGAGGAATCTCATTCTTGGTTTTAACCACAAGTTTGGGTTTTTAAGTTGCAACTTAGAAAATCATATCATTGGATTCTTGTAATTGAAATGTTGTGGCTATGTATCGTAAACTCTGAAAAAGAGTTTTCATAAGCAAAAATTACTTTATGCTCTGAAAGTTTGCTGTGATCTGTTTAACATGCGGGTATGTGTGTGCATGTGTGCATGTATTTTTTATGACATTCTCAGTACTTCTATTTTCATTAGAAAAACAATATTTCCTTCAAAATAATTCCTGATATGCGATAGAGAAGACACTGCTGTTCTCTTGTATGTCCAGCTTCATGTGCGTTGAACACACAAAAGTGGTTCAACAAATAACTGTTTTTAAAAAAATTAGAGTGAATGAGTAAATGAATGGTTGAATGGGGGGAAAAGGTAAACTCTCTCTAATCCTGTTAGTTACAATTCAAAAGCTACCATGTCGGGAATAAGAGGAAAAAGAAGGGCAGTTGGGCAGGAAGGTTAGTGTTCTAAATTGAAAGCAACTTTAGAACCAAGTGCAGTGAGTGATTCTTAACTAGATCTCGTTTTGGGGAGAAAAAAAATAGCTGTATAAAACAGTATGATATAATGGGGAAAATAATTTGAATATGGGCATTTAGTAATATAAGACAATTAGATTAATTTTAAGTAGATGCTACAATGGTTATAGAAGAAGTATTTGGGATAAGTAGGATGTTTAGTATTTATATTACAGTATCTTTACAAATAAAAGAGGAAACAAATACAGCAAAAGTTTATGGTATGTGTATATAAGGGAAAGAAGCTACCAAAAACAAAGGTGCATAAGTAGTTCTAAAAGTACTTTCGATCCTTGAGGCCTTTTGTTAGCGGGTACAAAATACTCCTTCCTTTTTTTTATCTATGAAGAGAAACTATGGGCCCTTTCAATATGACACCAACCCAATTTTCCAGTATTTTTTAAAGTTTTATCCTTGATCTTTTTATCCTTTTAAACTTTTATACTTGACAAAAATCATTCTTGTGACTCATTCTTTCACAAAAAGATAAAATTTGGGGCTGTTCACTCCCGTATCCTCTTGGAATATCCTCTACTCTCATCTCAACTTATCCTTCCACTTACAGCCCAAGTGAAGCACCATCTTGTCTGCTAACCAGTCCGTGTTGGAAGAATCTCTCACTGCCCTACCCTTCTAGATTCACAGTGTTAACACTTTGAAGAGCATTAGGAATCAGCTGGGGATGCTTCCAAACTGTACAACCCCAAAACCACACCTCAAGAGACTGGCATTCAGTAGGTAGAGATTAGAGCCAAGAAATCTGTGTTTTCATTAAGTGCCCTAGGTAGTTTTGATGCAGGTGCTTCAAGCACTTCATGTTTAAACAAATGCTTGTCTACATACTTTGGAACTTTCCTAATTGTTTTGAGTGCATGTTTTCCCCATCATAGGTTTAACAACCTTAAAAACAAAAATCATGGGGCACCTGGGTGGCTCAGTTAGTTGAGCATCTGACTCTGGATTTGGGCTCAGGTCATGATCTCACATTTGGTGAGTTCAAGTCCTACACTGAGCTCTGAGCTGACAGTGAGGAGCCTGCTTGGTATTCTCTCTCTCCCTCTCTCTTTCTGTGCTTTGTTCTACTCCATAGTATTTGTTGTTTGGTTTTATTTTGTTCTTAGTATTAGGGCATTTAGTGGGTATTTTTATGATCCTTATGCTTCCTCCTTTTATATCTTAATCTTTAGGAAGGACTGTAAAACAACAGGCAAAAAGTCTCATAGGATTAACATTTTTTTCTTATTTAAAAAAATTTTTTTTAATGTTTATTTATTTTTGAGACAGAGAGAGACAGAGCATGAACGGGGGAGGGTCAGAGAGAGAGGGAGACACAGAATCCAAAGCAGGCTCCAGGCTCTGAGCTGTCAACACAGAGCCCAATGCGGGGCTCGAACTCATGAACCATGACATCATGACCCAAGCCAAAGTCAGTCTCTCAGTCAACAGCCACCCAGGAGCCCCACCTCCATTCTTAATATTATTGTCCCCTATCCTACATGACTATGAGGGTAACATTCTCTGTTTATCTTGCTTTAGGTTTGTTGAGTTTCATGAACTATAAATTATTGTTTTCCATGAAATTTGAGGAAGTTTTGGCCATTATTTCTTCAAATACTTTTTCTGATTCTTTTCTCTTCCCTTTCCTTATGGAATTACACTTCCATATGTTAGATTGCTTCGGAATGCCCCAGAAGTTTTTGAGGTTTTGTTCATTTTTCTTTAATCTCCTCCCCCCCTTCTTAATATTTATGTAATTTCTATTGATCCTTTTTCGAATTCACTAATTATCTCTTACTCCATTTCTGATCTTTTGTTAAACCCATCTAGAAGTTTTTTTAAATTTTAGTTACTTTATTTTTCAGGTCTAGAACTTAATTTTTATATAGTTACCACTTCCCTGTCAAGAAATATTTGAATATATTTTCTTTCAATGTTTAAAAAAAAATTTTTTTTAACATCTGTTTTTGAGAGACAGAAAGAGACAGAGCGTGAGCAGGGGAAGGGCGGAGAGAGAGAGAAGGAGACACAGAATCTGAAGCAGGCTCCAGACTCCAAGCTGTCAGTACACAGTCTGACACAGGGCTCAAACTCATGAAAACTCAAGATCATGACCTGAGCCAAAGTTGGAGGCTTAATGGACTGAGCCACCCAGGTGCCCCTCTTTTAATCTTTAAAACATATTTATAATAGCTACTTGGAAGGCTTTATCTAGTAAATCCAACACCTGGGCCATCTCAGGGTCAGCTTCTATTGGCTACCTTTTTTTCCCAAATATGGGTCACAATTTCCTGTCTTCTTGCACATCTTATAAATTTTTGGCTGAAAACTGGCATTGTAGACAATATGATATAGGTATTCATAGTGCTGTTTTGTTCTTCTGAGAATTATTGGAGCTTTATTTTCCTAGGCAGTTAACTTGCCTGGTATTTAACTAAAAATATAGCTTCCCCCTATGGAACACAGCCTGTGGTTTCTTACTTCTTTCTTACAGATCCCTGTAAGACTCCCTGTTGCCACAAAATTCTCTGTTAAGCCAAAACTTAGGGCAGAGATGAGACTCACTTTCTGTGATTTCTTGCTTCTAGGGACTCTTCCCTATTTTCCAGGTGCTATTCTGCATTGGGGTTCCGTATCATCATATCTCAAATCCGCCCAGCTTCAGCTTTCTGCCACCTGTGCTGTGCACAGTTGAAAATTGCACTCAGTTAAGAAAAGCATCCAAATCACAGATCTGGATCTAAATACTTACATTTTTCAGACTTCTCTCTAGCGTCTGTTTAATTTTCATCAAGCCTCTTGTCTGTACGTATGTAGTTCAGCAGCCAACCATGGATTTGGACAGTTTATGCTCTGAATTTGTCTTACTTCTAAGTTTTGTGCTGTCCAAGTTTTCCTTTAAATTTCTAGCTGTTTCCCAATCCCAAGCTCTGATCTTGATATCATTAGCTAGTAAGGCTGCAATTTATTTCCACAGCCATATCTGTGAGAGTTGGGTCTCACCCTGGGACCATAAGCTGTAAACGCAATTCTTACACATTCCAGTTACAGGTTTTTAAAACCCTGCCAGTTACACATTTCTGTTTACTTTAAATGCCTTTTAGTGTCTTTATATAGATTTTTTAATCCAGTATTTTACAGTTACCTGCAACTGTTTTACCATCTGCGTTTAACTACATTCTTTTTTGAGCTACCATTTATCACACATCTAAACGTGCCAAAACATGTGCTAATAAGTTACATGAGATACGCTTATCTAATACAGCAATCCCATTAGATTTATGTTAAGACTGAGATCAAACAGGTTTGCTAACTTGCCCAATGTCATTTAATTAACAAATCTAGGATTGGGAATTTAACTCAGACCTCTATGACTCCAGCAATATATTCTTTATAATCAATAACGGTAATTGTTTAATGCCTTCTTACTGGGTACCTGGCACAGTCTCAGGAGCTTAGGGTAATTCATTAATCAACACATTTATTCCTCACAATAAGCCAGTGAAAGTGATACTATTGTCAACCCACTTACTGATGAGAAAACTTAGCTACAGTTTACATTGTCTGAAGTCATACCGATATTAAGTGCTATTGCTCAGATTCACATGTAGGTAATCTTGCTCTATACTTAAGAACAAATTAGACTTGGATCCTATATGCTTCCTGCAATTGAAACAAGATAGATTAGATATACCTATAAAGATAATTGGCTATAGCTTTTTAAACTGTAAGTTGTTATAAAAATGACATCTGTATCATCCAGAAATTGACATTAAAATCAAGAGTATTATAAAAAAACAGAATGTCAGAGCTATAAATACAGTTATTAATAGCAATTAATATAGATTTTTCAAAATCTTTATAACTCATTCATTCAAATAAATATATTTTAAAACAGCTACATAAAGACATGTTTTTAAATATATAACAGATTAAGGTTTTTAAAAATAGTTTTATTTTATTTTTTTATTTTTATTGATTTACTTTTTAAGTAGGCTTCACCCCAGTGCGAAGCCCAATGTGGGGCTTGAACTCATAGCCCTGAGACCAAGACCTCATCTGAGACCAAGAGTCAGGCACTTAACCAACTGAGCCACCCAGGTCCCCTGAAAATAGTTTTTATTTTAAATCCAAATGATAAACTTTTATAATATCTGAAAACTCTTTTTTAAATTAAGTGTATACAAAAATGTCAATTATTTAAATGTTGCTTTTGCATATAGTTTTTCCAAACACAAGCACTATCCCGATCATCACCATTACCACTATAGCATTTCTTTGGAAACCTGTTTTTTAGCCAGAATTTCACACATGACTTTTCAGTTGGATACTTAAATTCCACTATTAGTCATGACTCATTCTACAAGTGACAGTAGAATTGAAAAATTATTATTGTCATGTAAACTCAACAATTTTATTTAAAAAATAAACTCCAGTCACTTTTGAGAAAGCTCATTTTAGGTGGGGAAACCACTGAAATCAACTTTTCCAAGAGGTAGTAGTCTATGTAAATCAAGAACTAGGGAAGTGGCAACTTAAGTGACAACTTAAGGCAATTGCTAAATTTTGGATCTCCTAGAATAGACTCTTCAGATAAGTTTAAAGGCTCCCCCAGGTGAGTAATCTGTTTCAGGTAACTATTTTCTTAATGTACACATAGCAACAATTTTCATCGGTGGAGTCCCCAAAATGACATAGTCACTTTTTCCTTCATTCTACCTGAGCCCATGAGGCAGATTGTGATCAGACAGATTATTTCCATGATTGCCAAATGCTTTTCATTTCCAACAAGGAAATGACTAAGGAAACTAGTAAGAGAAATACAAAGAATTATAACACACTGGAAAAGTGTTAGTTAAGCTTCTTGACCCAGTAGGCTCCACCACAAAATCAAAGCAGGAAATCCTCGGAAGAAATCAACCCTAGTCAACACTTACTATAAATCCAAATCAGATTAATTAGAGCATTTACTCCACGTAGAGTACCTCTAACCTTTGGTTTTATGACATGACATTTAAAAAGCAATAAAATGGGGAAGACCTTAAACTGTGAGTTGGCTGAAATTATTTTGACCAATTCCATTTTATTTCCTGCCACATATCATATCTCATTCTTGCAAAAGTAATTGCTTAAAAAAATATATCTCACTACATGTTAAAAAAACAACTATAAGCCCTCCAGGGTGCTTTTTTTCCCCCCATCATCCAAAAAAATATAATTAAAAACCTTCAATTGCAATATTCATAAAAGAATCATGAAAATAGTCCTTCAAGCCAATTACCTCCCCTTTCCTAGAATGTCTTAGTCTCAATTCATCTCCACCAGGTAAGAGTTGTTGATATTGGTAAAATAAAAAACAAACAAGAGTTCATTCCAGGAGTAACTGCACTTGAACCACAGCAAGAACAGACTACAAGTTAAAGGTCCTTCCAGATTCAAAGAAATAAAATCTCACTTCTGGGATGTAGACACTATGACAGAATAGTGAGTGAGATCTCTTTTCTGAGCAAAGAGTATTTCTCAGTATCGTCTTCAAACACACCATGTGGGTGCCACTCTGTTAGTCATTAGCCTGACCAACACAGGACCTACTGGTAAAATCTGATTTTGCTTTGGGCCTATTTGTCACTCTACTCGTGGTCAAAGAAGAAAATCTTGAGAATTCTATTTCTGAAATGTAATATAAACAAAATGAGACGGAAAAGAAGAACAGAGAAGCAGTTGATGGTTGAAATGAGATACTGGAACATTGTGCCGCAACAAAATAAACTGCTAAATTGGAACTACAGTACCCCACAGAGAAAATTTCAACTAGTGCTCTGGTAAACAAAAGTCACATTAGCCACTCTGTCACCAACATGTTACCAGATGCTCAGTTCTTATCTCATTACATTTCAAGAGATGTTATAAGTGAAAATATTTCACTCACTTAAAAACAGAAATCAGTAGGGAAATCCTACTGGTTGGCTTCATAGAAATATATTTTATAGCCAACTCAGCTGTAATAAATCTATTATACAAAATAATATCTTTCTACCTATACCCTATATACTCTCATTACTATTCTTTGATTAGTGATATCACAAACTCTCGCACTTTGATTAACATTTTTCTCAAGGATTACCTCAACTGCCAGAAATGTAGAAATTCAAAGTCTTTCACATTGATCTAAAGTTTTGTTTGCGTAACTCACGGGAAAAGAAATGACAGCAGAGTCTAGAATGAAGTATATAAAAGCACCAGATGAAGTCTTAACACAACTCTCCTCCCAGCCTACCTGTTGGGTCACTTGACTTTCATCAGCTTTGAAGTGAGAAGGACACTGCCTAACCTCACAGACAAGGTATCTTGTGTGACTGAGCTCTCACTGCTCTGAAACCCTGACAGCCTCTGACTCAGTAACTAAGTCCGTTTGGATGGTTTTCTTTTTAAATTTTTTTAAACTTTTCATTTCTTTTCTGTATCATATGAGGGAAAGTCCAAGGTTCTTTTTACATCTTTCTTACCAAATATAGCAAAACCATTTATACCAAAGCTAAAATGTACGACTCTGCCCACAGTCACAACCCTTTAACAGGCACACATTTGTTGAATTACCCTGCAGTGGAATTTCATAAAAGGAGAATGCAAATTTAAAAAAAAAAAAAACACTGTGGTAAATATATTTAGCAAAAACGCTTGAAATGATTGTCTAAAACAAAAGCAATTACAGAAAATTATTAATTTAATCCTTATGTATGTCACTCTAGTTCAAAGAATGGAAAAATGTATTGATAATCTGAAAAGTCATTCTTCTACAAGAATTAAGAAACAGCCAGTCATTATGGCACACCATTTCTACTCCCAGACGGCATGTCAGTGGAAATGAAAACAGAATTCGTTGAACATCTGTGGATCCTCTTTTTCAAAAAGCAGCTTTGAGGAGCTATCTAAGGGAATATTATTTTAAAATGTCATTTTAAAAAGGAGAGCATTTGAGCAAGAACATGTATCAGATTTCATTTTATTTATGAATTCTGAATTTTTGCTTTATCATAATGTCTTTCAAAGGGAAGTTGGGTGGCATTGTCATCGTCGAGTAAGGATTTCCTCTGGTGTCCTCAAATGAGAAAGTTTCTAGTCATTCCAGCAAGACTAACAATCAAGATTTTCTATCTGATGGTGAAAATGGAGATGGTTAAGGGTAGGAGAGATGAAGTTAGGAGCTTGACCAATCTCAGTGAATATAAATATAAATATAAATATGATTTTCTCCACTATCCAGATGATAAGCTAGTTTTTACTTATATAATTACTTACAATGATGCATACCACCTGGAAGTAATCCAACAAGAATTTCTGGCATTAGAATAGAGTTAGTAGTCCATGTGTGAATTAATGGCACATCCACAAATAATGTAGTACTACCTAGAAACCATTTTATTTTTTAAAAAATGTTTATTTAGAGAGAGAGAGAGAGAGAGAGAAAGTGCAAGCCAGAGAGGGGCAGAGAAGGAGAAAGAGAATCCCAAGCAGGCTCCACGCTAACAGCACAGAGCCCAAAAGAGGGCTCGAACTGACTGAGCCACCCAGGTGCCCCCATAAAGCATTTTCAATGCAAAGTGTTATATGAGAGTCTTTAAGAGTCTGTAATGTTTTAACTCAAGAGCTGAAATTAAATAATTAATCATGTTTGTGTATGTATAAATAATCTTGCTAAGATAGTTTTTATAAATTAATTCTTTCTCCTCCCCTCTCCCCCACCTCTCTGACCCTCCTAAATAGCCTAATGTATTCATTTAATTTGGAAAGGCATTTTGGCAAAAGTTCTCCCCACCCACCCAATTCATAGTCAAGCCCCAAGGTGAATCAGTTTAGAAATCAGACTCATGAGGGAAGAGTATTTTATCTGCCAGGGCAATGTTCTGTGCTATTGTTTATAACTTTTTGTTGATAGTTACCCTGGAACACAAGAGGCCACACTGGCCTCTGGGGAAATAAGATAAGCTTAATCATGCGTGATGAAATGCTGACATGGAATTATAGAATATTTCAGTGATACCACAGATAATGTCCATTTTAACTTTCAGATAAATACAACATTTTGTTCCTACAGTAATGATGAATAGTAAGAGGTTGTAAAGAGACGAAGTAAACAAGACATCAAGGTTTTATTTGGCAATTGACACTAAAAATAGTGATGTACACAGACATTATCCCCATTTTCAATATCTTTGGCAGAGATGCACCGCTATGGTTTCAGGTCTTATTCATTCATCTTTTTTTCTTTTTTTTCTATCAAACAAAAACTAGACATTTATTTTCTTTTTATGAAAAAACACAATGAACTTGTAGTATATGAACATCTTTAATATTCATTTCTTCTTTCTTATCACCTTCAGTTTCAGACTCCTTCCTCTGTCCCAACACTACAGTGATCAAATCATGACCATAGAGTCCGAGAAAAATATTCAAGATATTGGAGACTCCATGGAAACTTTTTTCTCTTGTGAAGATGCTAATTCTCCATGGAAACAGTTTAATTTTTTTCAACAAACATTCACTGGCCTATGATAAGGTAAACATACTTTGCCGTGAAGAGAATTTTGCCTAAAATTTATTGTATACATTCTAAGTCTATATCATATGGCAACATCAATAAAGTGCCCCAGAGTCGAGAATATCTCGATATTTCTGAGGTAAAACATTTGATAACATTTTTAAGGCACTCATTGACTGAAAATCTCATATCACTGAGGTGGTTCAATAAGTCATTTCTTATTACAGAAAAAAGTACACTTTTCAAAAAAATATGAGAAAACAAAATATAAATCCATGGTAAAAGTAGTCCTTATATGTTTCTCTTCAATGAACGAATATTTATTGAGATTCAACCAAATACAAAGCATTATGCTAGAAACCATGTGCAGAAGAAGGGAAGTGTCAGAAAGATTGAAAATATGCATTGCAACACTCCAAAATTCCAAAAGAATTTACAATGAGGGGGATTAAAATGGATGAAAGGCCAATTATTAATGTAAAGTAATATTATTTAGTGAATAAGAATGTGCATTTGAATCCAGGTTTCACCAATTTCAGCTGGTGACCTTCATCCAAATTCTCTGGGATGTAGGGATACCTGGGTAGTTCAGTCGGTTAAGCGTCCGACTTTGCTCAGGTCATGATCTCACGGTCCGTGAGTTTGAGCCCCACATGGGGCTCTGTGCTGACAGCTCAGAGCCAGGAGCCTGCTTCAAATTCTGTGTCTCCCTCTCTCTCTGCCCCTCCCCACTTGCACTCTGTCTCTCTCACACAAAAATAAATATACATTTAAAACATTTTTTTTAATTCTCTGGGATGTTTCCTCATCTGCAAAATGAGGATAAGAACAGTACCTTTCCCATGAGGTTTGAGGATTAAATAAGATAATGCTCTTAGCACAATGCTCAGCACTTAATAAGCACTGAGTAAATGTTGTCTATTGTCATTAGGTGTCAAATGACCAATACAGACAAGATCCTAAGGACTTGGAAATGCAGCAGAAGTGCTATGAACAGAGCAGATAAGAACAGAGCAGATAAAAAGGAACTTCAAGCATGAGGGAGGACTCCAGCTAGGACTGAAAGATGGTTAGGATCTGAATCGGCAGAGAAGACTGGGGTAGTATTGCAGTCTGGTGGAGTGGACCAAGGGACGAAGGATAGAACATCATATTTGCCAAACCAGTCTAACTAGAGTAGAAGGTTTAGGTTTATTATTTTAGGTTTAGGTTAGGTTGAGGTTTATTAGGATGTAATATTGGAAAAGGAAGCAGAGGCCAAATTATGAGGCACTTTGAATAAGAGGCAAAATAATCTGCACTTCATAGATAACAGGGAGTAATTAGAGGTTGCTGACTGCATATTATCAAAAATATTCAGGGGCGCCTGGGTGGCGCAGTCGGTTAAGCGTCCGACTTCAGCCAGGTCACGATCTCGCGGTCTGTGAGTTCGAGCCCCGCCTCAGGCTCTGGGCTGATGGCTCGGAGCCTGGAGCCTGTTTCCGATTCTGTGTCTCCCTCTCTCTCTGCCCCTCCCCCGTTCATGCTCTGTCTCTCTCTGTCCCAAAAATAAATAAAAAAACGTTGAAAAAAAAATTCACATAAATTTATGGAGTTTAGCTTTTGACAGCAAACTTTCTAAAATTTTTTTTTAACGTTTATTCATTTTCTGAGAGACAGAGACAGAGCATGAGTGGGACAGAGGCAGAGAGAGGGAGACACAGAATCTGAAGCAGGCTCCAGGCTCTGAGCTGTTGGCACAGAGCCTGACGGGGGGGGGGGGGGGGGGGGGGGGGGGGGGGGGGCGCTCGATCTCATGAACTGTGAGATCATGAGATCATGACCTGAGCCAAAGTAGGATGCTCAACCAACTGAGCCACCCAGGTGCCCCTTGACAACACACTTTCAAAAATAATATCCAACATGGTAATTGGAGTAACTGATTCATTTAAAAGCATATGTAGATTTTCTAAAGTACGCTTCATATGTATGTCTCCACCCTATCACATTTCATTTTCAGATAGATGTACAGGGCTCTTTGGCTTTTAATGTAAAAATGGGATAATTAATCTATTTTTACCTAAGATGTTTAACATATCTGGCCTACTGTGGTCTAAGAAGAGGATAATACAATGGTAAACAGAAATTGCTTAACGAGTCAACTGTGTGTCTGGTCTTGAAAAAAAAATGTCTTCAGTATTACATCACTCTGGCAAGTCAGCTATTCATCAGATCTCATTATTAGATAAGCATACCAAATTAAGTTTCATAACACTTAACCCAAAGTGATTTTAGGGCATACCAAAGATTCTTAGATATTTTATGTCTTCTCAAACATAAAAAATAAAAATAAATTAAAAAAAAAAAAAGGGGCGCCTGGGTGGCGCAGTCGGTTAAGCGTCCGACTTCAGCCAGGTCACGATCTCGCGGTCCGTGAGTTCGAGCCCCGCATCGGGCTCTGGGCTGATGGCTCAGAGCCTGGAGCCTGTTTCCGATTCTGTGTCTCCCTCTCTCTGCCCCTCCCCGTTCATGCTCTGTCTCTCTCTGTCCCCAAAATAAATAAACGTTGAAGAAAAAAAAAAATTTAAAAAAAAAATAATAAATAAATTAAAAAACAGTTTTTAGTTTTAAAATTCAGGGACTCTTAAAAATTTTGAATCCAAAACCTAATACAGGTTTCCATGTATTTCATTTCAGATATAAACTAATTATTTTTGTCTGTGGTTAACTAAAAAATATTAAATCATGGCATGTATGTTCTTATATAGA
This sequence comes from Felis catus, assembly GCF_018350175.1. NCBI lineage: Eukaryota > Metazoa > Chordata > Mammalia > Carnivora > Felidae > Felis > Felis catus. The sequence continues at coordinate 48,178,030 of NC_058384.1, read as the reverse complement.
TAACATACTTAGATAAATGAGTGATTTTGGTCTTGGTGGAAATTCCTTTATTATCCTAGAATAAAAGTTTAGTGGCAAGCGTGGAGAATTCTCATGGATTCTCTCTGACCTGCATTCATTATTTTCTTTTCCTTCAGTATAGATATGGTTCAGGACCACCCTAAAAACGTGATATCAAAGCATATCTGAATATAGATGTATGGGGGCGTGTGGGTGATTCAGTAAGCATCTGACTCTTGATCTCAGCTCGGGTCTTGATCTCAGGGTCGTGAGTTCAAGCCCCACAGTGGGCTCTGCTCTGGGTGTGAAGCCTACTTAAAAAAAAATAATAAAAACAAAACAATAAACATAGATATATGAAAGATTTTATCATCTTTTACCAATGGAAACAGCCCTCAACTTCAGTGACCAGTGTTTTACAGATGGGAATTATAAAACCAAAAGTTAGAAATGGCCACAAACGATAGAGAAAATTATTTAGGGATCAGGTTTTTAGGTTTGTTTTGTTTGTTTTTTTTTTTAATACCTCCAATCCCATGTGTCAGCCTCCTGAAAGAACAAGGCTGCCTTTTACAGTATCCTAGATCTTTAATGTAGCAGGCTTGTACTCAGAAAACATGTTTCTACATCTTTCTTTTAATCAGTCCTAGTTACTCAAATCCATGTAAATTAACTGAAGTGAATCTGATGAATTAAATAATATCTCTAAGATACAAATGTATGATAAGTTACATCTTGGAAGGGCACAGGGACTAAGGGATCTATATTTTAACGGGTATGTTTTCAGACAACCTGCTTTAACCATTAGAAAAAGAAGTTAGCTGCTGACTGTAAAAACCAGAAGGGTCCTTAGGAAGAGATACTTTCTAGCAGAATGTTTTCAAATCCATTCATTCATATGACATAGTCATTCTACCAGTAAGGTCAGCCCTGCATGAGGATAAAGGAATTCTAGCCCTACTTACTACCCAATCAAGCACTAGGTAAAGGGTCAACATCACCAATTCCTCTACGTTAGGACCTCTAAACACAGCTTAGTGGTCCATACAGGAAACACCGCTGTTCTTATTCTGTTTGGATCCACAACCATTTACTCAGCAGCCAAGGGCAGGAAACAAATCACTGTGTGAGCTGATGCGGATCAGCAGTTCTCAGTCCGGCTGCCTAGTGACACAATGACCTGCTACAGTGAATGTTGGGAAAGGGGCAGAGTTGCAATTAATACAGAAGGAATTGTTCATCCCTGGAAGCTTACTTTAGTTCTTCATCTTGATGGCCCAAATCTCAGCAAATCACTGCCACGCCTTGTGTGTGAACAGGTGGTGCTATGCAACAAAGGTTAAGTGCCACTGACTGGCAAGGTGAAAATAGTCCATGCTTTCCTTGAGCACACAGCAACTATCATTCCTAAATGTCTCTCTACCAGCCCATGAGCGTGCATTGAACTTCAGTCGCGCGGGAATTTGGGAAGAGGTTTCACAGAATAGCTGTAAGAGGTCATCCCAGTAGCCCTAGTCTTAAAACAGTTGAAATCAGTATTAAATAGTGCTAGATTAAAAACATCCTGAGTGCAACCATTATGATTGATAATCCAATGTAACATTCAGCACAACCCCGATGTCTAATGTCTACTGAGCAAGTAAGTGAAAAAATTGAAGAGAGTGGGAAAGGAGGACTTGATGACAGCAGCTGGACTAATTAGATTGTGAATGGTAAACTGGCCTAGCATCAGGATCTTTTATGCAGCTGAAATCTTCCAAAGGCAGCTCAGTGGATGAAACAGAGAAAGGGCAACTGATTGGAGTTTGGAGAAAAGATGAGCCAGAAACTTCAGTCCCCCTCCTCCCACCCTGCTCACTTTTACCGGTTGCCCTGAGGCATCCCTTGAAACCTACAGCATTTCTCAGAGCAGCACGTCAAATCTCACCACGTCAAACTCCAAATTCTGTAACTGCCAGGATGAAATTTACCTGGCTTGTCATTGCAATTCTAGCACATGTCATAGATTCAAACACATAGTAAGTGTTCACTCAGTAAACATTTATAGAATGAATGAACTAATGTAGAATTCTAACAAACTACTCAAGGAAATGGGGTAGATTTTTAAAGGATTCAATAGTGACCAACTTATCCTAGGATTCATAGAAAATTGCCTTTAAAAATTAACAAAGAAGTCTAAATAAAAATTCCTAGCATTTATATTTGGAGGAATTTTATAGTAAATAAAATACAATATTCGTTGTTTGTAGGTCTTCAAGTACAAGAAATATATACATGCACATATATAAACACATAAATAAATAAATAAATAAATAAATAAATAAATAAATAAATAAATAAACTCCATTTCAGAAGCAGCTATGCCACTGTGCTTGAGTAGAATGAAAATTTGGATTCACCTCCAAACTCATTCATACTCATTGTTACCTTTGAGATTGAGCTGTGCAGTATCTATTATTCATTTAGAAAGTTATCTTCTCTGCTCACTGACTACAGCTGCAGAAGTGAGTGATTCACTCCTGATCTAGCTTTGTTCCAATTTCATATTGCCCTTGTGTTACTCAAAGTTAATCCTCAAGTTACAGGATACAGGATGTTTTCCCTAACCCAGAGCATTATACTCATGTTTCATTTATAAATGTTGATCTATTCATTTGAAGGTGACTCAAAGGCAGAACCCTCCTCGAAGATCTTCAGTGGCATTTCTTCTTTTTTTTAATTTTATTTATTTATTTTTGAGAGAGAAAGAGACAGAGCACAAGCGGGGAGGGGCAGAGAGAGAATGAAACACAGAATCTGAAGCATGCTCCAGGCTCCCAATGCAGGGCTCAAACTCAAAGACCGTGAGATCATGACCTGATCTGAAGTAGGATGCCTAACCTACTGAGCCACCCAGGCGTCCCCTTCAGTAGCATTTCTTACTTACAACAGCATACGCTGAAGACAAGGAATTGTATAATGTTTGCTGACTTAAATTGTATCAAATTTATAAAGTAAATTTATCTCAGTTATTCACTGCAGACAAATGTTTTCTACAGCGAGATACACAATCAAAACCACTTGGCATTTTGGATATTTTCACTTATTAGAAATAATGCAAGAGGGTTCTAAAAGTTTAATCAAACTTGTGCTTACAAAAGCACACAGTTATAAAACCAATACTCTTCACAGTTTAATAAAAACATTAATAGACTAAAATATTTTTGAAACCTGAGAGCAGATTGGGGAGGTAGAAAAAATGAGTTCTACTTGAGAATATCTCATTCATGTCTCAAGATTTACATGAGTTGCATTAGCTTTCACTTTGATTTTAGAAATTCCATGAAAGGGAGTATGAAAGCCATGTGGACTGATTTCTACAGTTTGGTCATATGTTCAAAAAGCATAAGGATATTCTCAGATTAATACACTCATTTCAGAACTTTTAAATTCTAGGAATTCAAAAATTCACTGTCCCTCCTCTCTTGGAAGAATAAGTACTTGATAACTGAGACAACTTCTAAGGTTAGCTCAAGAAATATACCTGCAAAACCTTGAAAATAATTGATACCCCAGTCCTGTGACTCATCTCTAAAACTATGGCTTTGTTTCCACTGGAAAGCTCTGAAATTCTTCAAAATCTACTGTTCCATTGGAATCAGAACATTCACGCAATGGAAGAAAATTCAGCTTTCTATTAGCATCTATGTGGTCTATCCACACAGTCAATTTTTCTCTGAATACCTGCATTTCTTTGAACAAATTAGTACTATTCATTTTTCTCAGGTTTTTTTTTTTTAATTTCAACATCCTCAGACCTCTGGTCATATCACACAAAGGTACAATTTAAAAACTACTCATATTGATCAAATTGGCTCTCTCAAAATATTTTGGCCAAAAAAAAAAAAAAAAAAAAAACTTGTTCTAAACAAAAGCAGCTCAATGAATGTCTTTCAATAACTCTCTATCCTCTGACCATCTAACACCACATTTCTGCTTCAACTTCTTCCAAATATTCCATAAACTATTTAAGGGCTAAGGAGATGAGAACAAAAAAATCTCAAACTTAAAATTGGCTTGCAAAGTTTATCGCACAAACTCTGTTAACATATAATACAATGGAAGCTGTGCACAGAAATAATTGTCTTTAAACCCAAATAAATGATTATCCTTTATCTTTTCATTGCAGATGTCCTCCTTGTGGCAAATGAACTCAGTTTTTATTGCTTTTAAGGTGTTGGAGATTTTCTTTTTTTTTTTTTTACAAGTTTATTTATTTTGAGAGAGAGAGTGTGTGATTGGGGGAGGGACAAAGAGAGAGGGAGATAGAGAATCCCAAGAAGGCTCAATACTATTAGTGCAGAGCCTGACGCAGGGCTTGAACTCACAAAACTGTGAGATCATGACCTGAGCCAAAATCAAGAGTCAGACACAACCCACTGAGCCACCCAGGTGCCCTGGTATTAGAAATTTTCTATCCCTTGATCTTGGTGGTAGTTACAATGATTAAAATTTACATTTGTAAAAAGTTACAAGGCTTATCCTCAAGATACAATGTTTTACTTTATGTTAATTATACCTCAAAAGGATATGTTCAAATCCTAGAGCAGCTAGATCTTTGCAAAATTAACTTGGGTCTCAGTTTTCATACCTATACAACAATGATAGTAATGTTGCCTTCATCTCATGGTTATATAATTTGTGTAATCATGTGAAGAACTATTTTCTGTACAATAAAAATTATGCTAATACCAGGTGCTATTGGACTTTAGAAACAAAGCTTAAGAGCATGTTGGCTACTTCCAATTGCTTGGAAATCTCCGCATATTTGTAATTTCCTTCCTGCCTCTTATCTCCTGGTGTGGTAATAGGTACTACTCTAACCAACTCCAATACCTATTCAGCCAAGAAGAGTGTGGCCTGGCACCTGTCATACCCTTGAGATCTTGGGCTGCTACACTGAAGGATCATTGCCAGACTCTGAATATTGGGCAGGGCACCAGGAACATTTTTGTTTGCCTTTTCAGAAAGCAAGCATTGACTTCCAGAGCCTACTTTTAATTATAATATGGACCTGTAATAGAAAACTTCTTTCACTCCAATGTTGATATAGTAAATGGTTCTCTGGGTCTTTTTCTTGTATTGTCATTCCTTTGTCCAAAAGAAAAAGAGAATGACACCTAAGCTGGAAGGCTATCCTGGTGACAAAGCTTCTCTCCCCTTTATTTTGAAAGTGGGAACCACTGCAAAAGCAATTTTGTACTAAATGCTAAAGATTATACTCTGTGTTTTAATATAAAGGTTTGTAGTCACATTCTGATGACTAGTATTAATGACTTTTTTCCTCAAGAAAACAAGTTCTAGTTCCCTCAGCAAAACGTAAACAAAAATGTATATAAATAGAATAAGATTTAAGGAGAATTATACAAGAATTTCTTCACAGAGAGCAAACATTTTAAACCAAATCAGTTTGTAAGGTAAGCTTGTCTTCAGTACTTTCCTTTGAGCAAGATAAATGTATGTTCACACTGCAGCCAAAGGCTTCATAGAACAACATCCACGTTGTGTAAGCTTTAGTAATATTTTCAATGTGGTTTTCCTAATCATCAGTTTAAATTTATGAATTGACCATTTATGGTACACTGCCAAACACCATTACAATTTTCAGTAAATTATATGAACTACTCTTGAAGCTGAGGCCAGACATCCAATCATCTTTTTGCATAAATACATTAGTCTCATCAAAGAGGAACTTTTAAGATCACTTTAATCAGCTTACTTCTTAACATATGGCATATTCAAAATATCTTTAAAAGCTATCTAAATCATTTTTATGTTTCCTCAGCTAATGACTATGGATAGGAGATGGTATGAGCTATACATACATTAAAAATTAATATTAGGTAATACTTACTGAGCCCCTACTATGCCAAACACTATGCTAAATTAGTGCTATATGCTTGTGCTATAGTGGCCAAAGATCTGAGTGAGATCCATACAGTGCCTACAACCTGTTTGTCACCTACATTCTTCATCAAGAGTACTTCAGCGATGAGAGTTGTCTAACAATGTTGAACGCCAAGATAAAAAGCACTTGGGGGCTTAAAATTGCAAATTTGAACTGACCTTCCTCCCATAGACTTTGGGTCCCACATTCTAAGGGATGTGGTATCGAGAGACCTTTCATCAAGTTCTAAACTTTATTTGTTATTCATGATATTAATTTAGACTGTCTATTCTATTCAATTTTCTAAATTACTTTTCTTTAGGAATTCTCTTCATGTTGCTATGTTTTATAAAATGGAATCTCTGTCGTTCTTAGACCATTGATTAACTGAAACTTTCTTCTATTCTCTTCATTATCTTTAGAACTTGTACTTATCAAGCCAATTTAAAACACGAGGAGCTGGAGCACTTGGGTGGCTGAATCAGTTGAGCGTCTGACTCTTGATCTGGGCTCAGGTCTTATCATGAGTTTGAGCCACACATTAGGTTCTGCACTGGGTGTGAAGCCTACTTTAAAAAAAAAAAACACGAAACACAAGGATCAAAAGTATCTTAGTATATAATGAACTGAAGTGCAAAGATATACTAAAGGGGAGCTCTCAATGACTGTCTGTCTCAGAAATGTGACATAAAGAAAAATAGAAAAGGAGATTGTGGGACAGGAAAGATGCCTTCTGTCTAACAGGATTGTTGGATTTTTGAGTGTTTAAAGACACAGAATGAGGAATATGAGAGGTAGCTAATGGCCTCTCTATGGCCTATAGCTTCTAACAGCTTCACCTAACTGGTTCGGAGCAAGTTCTCTGCCTGACTCCACACTGCAGTGTGGGCAGCATGTGAAAGCAAGCTGAGGGAGAGGAATGAATGAGAGAGATGCTTCCAGTAAGGACCTTGATGAGGATGGAAGTGAGGACAATGGAAAGTTATGAGACCCAAAACAGGAAGCAATGCTCCACAATTTTGAATTTGGTCCTATGGAGGATTGAAGAAAGTTTAGGGGCTGGTTGGACAGTCACAGATTATTTAGCAGTTCTGGTGGCCTACAGACTTAATGTGTGACAAATGTACCCTAAAAAAGTTGGGCTAGTTCCTTTCTTAACCCAAGTTGTTGGTAGGAGTTTATCCCACGTTTTAGATACTGTAAGTAGCTGGGAGTGACCACGAGAGTAGGCAGTGTGATGGGAGAATTTAAGAAGAGAGTGTGCAGATACAGGTTCTTATGATTGGTTTTCATTTTGCAGTAGCTCTAAGGGATTGTTGGATTGGATTCCTTCCTTATATAGGAAAGTAAGGAACAGCAACCACCCACTGTTGCCTTAACAGAGTATTGTTCCCAGAACAAGGAAGGTGAATGAGCAAATTCAAAACATGCTAAAGAAGGAGCTAAGGAGAAATTGTTAGATGTTTTAAAAAAAATCATAACATGAATATTTCCAGTCTTTGCAATACATTATATAAAAATAATCCTGAGTCATGAAAATGACTGTTCATTAAACTTATTCTCCCAATATCCTGCTGCCATCCCTAAAAGATATAGGCCATTCTCTCCCCAAAACCTAAAGGGGAGGCTAAATATTGGGATTTAAAACCAGAAAACTGCAAAAACTTTGGGGAAGCCATTAAACATTCTGGAAGTAGTCTCCATTAAAGGAACTGACCCATTATAATTCTTGTACATGATGTTTATGCTCAGTAAAGTAAGTGGCTTCTCCAAGCCCTTTTCTGAAAATGATAGGTCCTGACATCATGTAGAGTATGTGTAATAAAAACATTGAGGGCAAAGAACCAAAACAATTTAGACAGATAACATCTTTGAGACAATCTGATAATGCTTGTGTTCAAGAATTCCAGAGGCAAGAAAGAATGGAATGGGGTCATTGGTGTCTTCCCGCGGTTTCATAAATCTGTTGACAAATGCCAAACTTGGAAAACAACGTGAAAAAAGATGAGGTCAGAATAAGGAAGATAAGAGGATGTCTTTGGCTGTTACTTCTGGTAAGAGCATTGGAAAATCAGGGGTGCCTGGGTGGCTCAATTGGTTAAGCATCTGACTCTTGATTTCAGCTCAGGTCATGATCTCACAGTTCATGGGTTCAAGCCTGCTTGAGATTCTCTCTTTCTCTCTCTCTCTCTCTCTCTCTCTCTCTCTCTCTCTCTCTCTCTCTCTGCCTTTCCCCCACCCATGTGCTCTCTTTCTCACTCTCAAAATAAATAAATAAACTTTTTAAAAAAATAAAAAGAGCATGGAAAATCTGCTCATCTGAATTCTGGGCAATGTTTTGTGCCTGGTGACTTTACCTAAAGACAGAGAAGAAAGAAGGCCCTAGTAAATCTTTGATAAAATGTCCTTATGTCAGTGTGCTCACAAAACTTCAGAACAGATTTCTTTTACCAGCTGTGAAGTGTGATGTATTAAGGACAATATAATAATTTCGAGTTACAACTCAGTCATCTCAGAAAATCTTTGGAATACTTGTATATGTATCTATATACTTATATAGATACACATAGATATATGTTCTAGTGGTTTGCATATACATATACTCTAGTGGTTGACCAGATGACTCATTTTTAGGCTAATATTCAAGCTAGACTGAAGGTGAGTTTTCAATGTTTGGCACAGGCTTTAGTGCTGGAGAGAACTGGATTTGAGTCTCAGCAGTTACTTGCTAGCTGAAGAGTCGGGAGACAGGCATCAAGAATGGTGCCAAATTTTTGGTGTGAGCAATTGCAAGGATAGAGTTGCCATCAGTAGAGATAAAGATTTTTCTGGGAGGAGATGAGGGTTTGGAGGTGCTGCTTAGTATTGACTGTATTTGATATAAGATGCCTTTTAGACACTTCAAAGAAGATGTTGGGTAGGAAGTTGGACATAAAAGTCTAGAAAGAGGTTTGGGAGGGAGATAAATATTTGGGAATTGATAGCATGTGTTCAAAGGTATCACTAAAGGAAAGGAGTGAGTAGAGATTAAAGACACATTCTGAGGCTAACAGGTTGGAGAGAAAAGTGATAAACAAACCTGAGAAATTATGGCCATGAGGTATGAATACATCAAGAAAGCTCATGTCCTAGACACTAAGGAAAATAAAATATTTCAAGGAGAAGAGACTAATCACTTGTATTATACTCTGCAGTTAGGTAAAGCAACATGAGGACTGAGAAATGATGAGTGGATTCAACCACTGGACTATTGGAAATGTTGAGTAAATCAGTTTTGGAGGAGTGGCAAGGATAAAAATTGTAGTGGATTTAAGACAATATGAAAGGTAAGGAGAGAAACATTGGAGATGATGACCACAGATGAAGTTTTTTGGAATTTGTTGAGAAGAGGAGCAAAAACAAAAACAAAAACAAACAACAAAAAAAACAACAGGACTGTAGCTGGCAGGAAAAAGGGGGGAATCAAAATACTTTCAATTTCAATAATCTCCCTCTTACTTTCTGTGACTTTGAAAAAGTTACCTCTTTCTACCAGATTAAAAATGCTTTTCTTTTTTAGGATAAAGTTATCTGAAAATGCTAGTAAGTATTCTGCTATGTTTTAGATGCCATGTCACAGTATATAGGTGTACATATCATTTAAAAATATATCAATTACCTGGATGCAAGACAACCAGAAGTCAAAAAAATATAAAAATTCCAACAGATGTGAGATCTTAGGAGGATTAAAGGTCATAAAACAACCAGCACCTTTACCCAGGGAGCATTCACTGTTTGTGTGACCCACACATGTGACCGTACCATACTATTTAAAAAATCGTATATAAAGACAAAAGCAAAATCAACAAAATACAACAAAGTTTTGACTCCACAAAGATTCCATTACTTTATACTTTTATCACAGCCATAATGATATAACATCTGTGGCACAGATGTGCAATTCTCACCTAATCTCCATGTACGTCTTCATGATTCCAGTCCTGCTAGAGATAGGTGTGCTATATTACAAGTTCTGGCCACAAATTGTGAGCAGAATTAATGTGTGTCACTTCCAGGCTGAGGCAGAAAAACTCCCCAGAGGAATACTGCACAGGTTTTCATCCCTTGCCTCAGTGAATATGGAAAACCAGTGCTGAGATCACAGTCAAGATGGAGTCTTGAGTCATCGCTTAAGGTGAGCTGCCCCCAAAACCCACTAGGCATCCTGAAGGATGCACATTGAGATTTCTGGGTTGGTTTGTATTGAGGCATAGCCTACCACCACCGCTGGCCCCTCCCCCCCCCCCCCCCCCCCCCGACCAACACAGCACCTTCAATCTTTGTCTCTTTGAATTCCACATTTCAACCCATCTACCGCAAAGGTACTTATTTCTATGTAAGCTTTGCATATTGTTATTTAAACAAACTCTTTGCTGAGTTAGACAAGGGTATTCTTAAGTGTATTCTTAAGACCTCTCATTCACTGCATTATAGAAAGCATGGTATGAAAGATTGGGGTCTTAAAAGATAACACATCACAAACTAGTATTTAAATCCATTGAATGTAAAAGAGACACTGGCAATGTGCATCTACAGGAAACAAAATAAAACAAAACAGAAAGAGAATTGATTAATTGTATCTACGCTTTTTCTATTAGTCATATTGAGAAAACCTCAATGTCATTTGCTCATTTGAGACCACTACATACAAGAAGTACCAGAAATCAGTTGGGGTGTGTGTGTGTGTGTGTGTGTGTGTGTGTGTGTGTGTGTGGTTAGATAATAGTGTCTTAGATTTGCGTATTAAAAGTAACATAATTAGTTTCAAGAAGAAATGTGGATAAAGCAGAACCTTATCAAGTACAATCAACAGAACAAGAAAAAATGTTGGCATAACTCTCCAGCTGGGCTAAAACTATTGGGCTATCTGTGAATGCAAACACATAAGTTAATTACTAATATGTCTCACTTAGCTGCACGAGTCAGTATGTTCGGAATCCAAGTCATTCAGTTCTGCACCGCCTCAGTGAAGCCTAAGTGGTTGTAAGGGAAGCACACTGAGGTCTCCCAGAACAACCAAAAATATGTGTGCTTTCCCAACGCCTTGATGTATTCCTAAAGAAATATAAAGCCTATTTAAAACAGCGCTAAGGCCCCAGGAAAATCTGTGATGCTTATATACATAAGATGACGTTTTCCAGTTTGGCACCTTCTCACAGCACGAATTCCTCAAGATTTTAATTGCATACCTTTTTCAGCATGGGAAACCTGTGCGTAACTGTTTGCATTAGAACAGTGATTTTCAAGATGGAGTGACGGGTGGGATAGTAGAAGGCAAAAAAAAGCATATTAAAATCACCAAGGGAGAATTTTCTTTTTCCTTTTAATTTTTAAAAAATGTTTATTTATTTTTGAGAGAGAGAGAGAGAGAGAGCTCAAGCGGGGAGGTAGAGAGAGAGAGAGAGAGAGAGAGAGAGAGAGAGAGAAACGCAGAATCCAAAGCAGGCTCCAGGCTATGAGCTGTCAGCACAGAGCCCAACACAGGGCTCCAACTCACCAGCCGTGAGATCATGACCTAAGCTGAAGTCAGATGCTCAACTGACTGAGCCACCCAGACACCACAATCACCAAGGGAGAATTTTCAAACCAGCTCACATCCCTATCCCTCTCCCCTCCAGAGCTGATGTGCTCTAAGAGGCTTAGGGCCTAGTGGGGCATGGGGAGGAGGGGTGAATGTTTAGGGGCCTCAGTGATCCTTCTCCAGCCCCAAACAATCCCCCATTTAGAACTCCTGAAATGAAGAGAAACACATTTCTTTTTGGAAGAGTTTTTAAAGGGGGGCTCCTGAGAGAACAAATACAAACAAAATAACCAACAGAACAGTCTCAATGTTCCTGACTGGTACTGAACCAAATGTTTCCCAAGCATTCTCCACACTTTTGTTATCTCAGAGCAGAACAACTTGTTCCAACTTTCTCACTTGACTCTCACATTCTGGGTAACAGAATGTCTCCCGATACTGAATAGCACTGGCGGGATTATGCTGAAAATCTCTTGCTGATGGCTTCCTGGAGTTTTCATGCGAAGGTAGAATTTAATAGTATTGTCTAAGTATAATGTTTTGTATCTCCCCCATTTTCTTTTCTTCACAAATTTCATCCTTCATTGAAGTAAATTAATACATGCCTATCACATGCTGTATAGTATCAATAGCTGTCAGAAATATGTAACCAATTGTATTTGATTCAATTGTGTAATTTGACTCTCGGGCTTCAAATCCTATTGATTCCACTCCAAAAACATCTTAAATTATACTTTTCCTCTATCTACTACTGGAGCAGTAAATCCAACTCATCACCTCTCATGAGAGCATTATTTTCAGAATGTCTACCTATCCAGCTATACCTTAAGATGTATTGCTCTCCAAAACAAATATCATTGGGTCATACTAAATTAAACCCTGTTGTTCCTTCTGCACAACCATAAAGACAAAAGCTAAACTTCCTTCCTTTGTTTTGCAAAAGACCTTTCATAAGCTTTAATCTCAATTCATGCAGTCCCCCACTGTGTATAGCATTCTACAGTATTCTCCCATTGAATCCATTAGATTTTTGAACATTTTGAATTTCATGCAGTCAGGATGTTGGCTGGGCTGTAATGATCTGAAGTCTTGACCGGGCTGGAGAATCCACTTCCAAGATGGTTCACTCACATGGCTATTGGCACAAGCTCCTTGTTGACTGTTGGCAGGATACCTCAGTTCCTCATAACACAAACCTCTCCATAAGGCTGCTAAAGTGTCCTAATGACAGCTGGCCTAGAGTGAGAAATCAGAGAGAGAAAGAGCAAGGAGGAAACTACAGTATCTTTTATGAGAGATACTATCTATTCTGCCACATTCTATTCATTGGAAATATTTCACTAAGTCCTGATAACACTCAAAAAAAAACTTCCATGTTTTGCATGAAGGACTGTCCAAGAATTTATAGACATATTTTTATCTTAATTTTTGTATATTTATTTTTGAGAGAGAGAGAGAAAGAGACAGAGAGACAGAGCTTGAGCAGAGGAGGGGCAGAGAGAAAAAGAGACACAGAATTTAAAGTAGTCTCCAGGCTCTGAGCTGTCAACAGAGAGTCCAACACAGGGCTCAAACTCACAAACCATGAGTGAAATAATGACTTGAGCTGAAGTCGGATGCTTAATCACTGAGCCACCCAGGTGCCCCTATAGACATATTTTTAAACCATCACAAAAGGCTTCAAGGATTTCCTCAGGAAGTCAATTATGCCTTCCTCTGTATCCCCACAGTGTTTATCGGACCAGTATCGTAAAGCTTTATATGTTATATAATGAATTAATTTTAAAAGACATTTTAAGCTTTAATAGGTAAAGAATAAGTTCCTATTTTGCTATTTCCATATGTGTCAATCCCAAGACCCCTAATTTTATTCAATAAATGGTATTTATTCAATAAATGATATAGGGATAATTGGCTAGTCATTTAGCAGAAGAAAGCTGTAACTATCTTGTTCCTTATATAAAAGTGAATTCCAAGTGGATTAAAGATTTAAATTTTTACATAAAACTATAAATGTACCAGAGAAAAAATATGAACAAACATTTCTATCATCTACGTGTGGAAAAGGGCTTTTGGAGAATGACATAAATCTCAAAGTTGTAAGAAGGAAGAAACCAATAAATAAGAGTATTTAAATAGTAAAGCAACTATATAAAAGAAAAAAATTAAACAATAAGAAAACATGCAAAAAGCAAATACTGGGAAATATTAGTAATGTGATAAACAAAAAACAAATTTTCTTAATATGTAAAGAGTTCTTATAATTAATAAGAAAAAGTGTACAGATAAGCAAAGGGCTTCCATATCAAGAAGGCAGAGCAAATGTTACAATCTCTGCATCCTATAGCAAATCCAAAAGGTTATACATCTGCGACTAATATAACACTGTATGTTAACTCTACTGGAATTAAAATGAAACTTTAAAAACAATTATAAAATAATTTTTAAAAGTTTAACTGCCCTTGAAAGACAAAGGAAACTCTAAGTGTACTGTAAACTATAATAAATCCTTATATAGGAGTTATAATTAGATATATTTATGAGTAACAGTATCCAAAAAACAACAGCTTAAGTGAGACTTTATATATATTAAATATATGAATATACTCATATATATGTGTGAATATAAATATACATATATCTCACATAAAAGCCTACAGGTAGAGTTCAGTATGGCAGCTCTACCAAAGTCTTCATTAAATCAGATTCCCTTCAGTTCTTCAGTGCCATCCCTGGTGTGTGGCTGTCATCCTTATGGTCCAAGATGTCCAATAGATCTCCAGCCTCCATATCTCCATTCCAGGAAGTGTCCAAAAAGGAGCTATTAACTGAAGAAAGTTCCTAACAACCACCACATGCATTTCTGCTTACATCTTGTTGATTAAAACTTAGAAACAAGGCCTCATCTATGCAGGAGGGGTTAGGGAATATAGTCTTTATTTTGTAAATTCAGACATCCAGCTAAAAAAATATTTCTATGAGACAAGAAGAATATATATTTCAAAATATCAGCAGCTTCTACATCCACTACAGGTCAAAGCCAAGATAAAAAAAGATTTAAGGAAAACCCCAGCCTAAACCATTACAAAATTTAGATTGAAAGACACAAAGACTGGAGATCATTGGCACCAAAGTCCCAATAATGGCCACATTCTGTAGAAAATGTCCATAAGCCTTTGTTGCTAAGGCTTTGAGCTGCCCCCAATCTTTACCTTTCCATAATCTAGTTGACCACTTACTCTTCAGACTGTGAGATATACCCCAATATCAAACCAATGGATGATGATATTTTTCCCCCATGAAATTAGCTAGAGTCAGGGGGGTGGGGGAGAGGGGAAAATGGGTGATGGGTATTGAGAAAGACACTTGTTGGGATGAGCACTGGGTGTTGTATGTAAGCGATGAACCACGGAAATCTACCCCAAAAACCAAGAGCACACTTACACGCTGTATGTTAGCCAATTTGACAATAAATTACATTAAAAACATAGTCAAATGCATGCATGCACACATAAACACACACACACACACACACACACACACACACACACACACACACACCCATACATTGCATGCACACACGAAGTGATGGGAGTATTTCTTGAGAAATGAAGAAAAGTTTGGTTTGTGTAGTTGATTTGCATTTACCTACCTCAATAGAAAAAGGCATATTTCTCTGCACCTTTCCATCCCTCTGAATATCACTTCAGGGGTTCAACAGAGGTTCTAAAATATCTAACTGTAATTCCTTTTCTAAAATATCTAATGGTAATTCTTTTGAATTTTGTGTTTTAAATGCAGATACAATTCTATTATTTTCCTACTTAAAATGGTGGGATGAATCTCAATCATTTTTCAGGATAAAGTCCAAACTCCTTTCATGCCATAGAAATCTCCCTGGGACATGGCCTCTGCATTAATCTCTATCTTCATCTGTGTTGATCTGTACCATCTCCTAACACAATTATTTATTGAAAGTCTACTGTGAGTCAGCCACTGTCCTAAAAACTAGGTAGGATACTCCTAGAATTCAGGAATGATATTTAAAATATCTAGCCACTAGTACAACATTACATAGACAACTAGAATAAATACCAACCAGCTAGAAACAAGTGATAAAGCTTTTATCAGTATGTATTATGAGACTATCAACCTGAATACAGCAATAAATACGGCAGAGCCCCTTACCACAGAGATACATTTTTTTTAAATGGGAATCAAGAACACATTAGCAAGTTATTAAGAAAACTTCAGGTACAGAGGTACCTGGGTGGCTCAGTTGGTTAAGCATCCAACTCTTGATTTTGTCTCAGGTCATGATTTCACGTTTGTGAGATCAAGCCCTGCATCGAGCTCTGTGCTGATGACATGGAGCCTGCTTGGGATTCTCTCTCTCTTCCTCCCTCTCTGCTCTTCCCTTACCCACTCACTCGTGCTTTCTTTCTCTCTTGCTCTCTCTCTCTCTCAAAATAAATAAATAAACATTAAAAAAAGAAAATTTCAGGTACAAGGGTATGAAGAAGATAAAATAGAAAAAATTTCATCTGAGGAGGTAGCATTTCAATGGATATGTGAATAAATAAAATGTGATAAATTGAAAGGTATCCCCGAAAAATGACATGCCCATGTCTTAATCCCCAGAACCCATGAATGTTGGCCATTTGTGAAAAGGGTCTTTATAATAATAATATAATAACATAATCCTTCTTTTCATCCTTTGTAATTATCCTTAACTCTCTTGTGGTGGCCCTGAGAAGGTTTGCAGTGACAGTGATAAGATACAAAGGGATACACTGCCTAAAGAGAATTTTAAAATAATAAGAAAGCAAACTAAAAAGCCCATCTGCTGTTTATTATCACTCTCTGCTGGCAATTCTAAATAATGTCAGTTCTAGAATATTCTGCCTCCGCTGTGGTAAACCGATCCCACTGCCCACCCCCTTGAAGTGTCCACCCCTCTTTTACACCTTCCTCCCTCTGTAGTACTTGGCAAGATTCTGACCCTTTTGGCTATAGCAGTCTGCCTGTTCTGTGTCTAACTCTAAAACAGCTGAATGTGGCTGAAGAAAATTGTTACACAATCCAGCTACAATTCGTGACTTCCAGTCCCAAATGGGCACTAAACACTGGTGAATATTTCACTATACTTCCTTGGACTATTTGTTTTCCCATTTTCCCAAATTACTATTTCACACCTTCTTTCTTCCTTCAAATCTGCAATGCCCCTGCCCACGTCTCTCATTATCATCTGATCCATACTTCATTAAGCAAGTACAAGCAAGGACTGAGATGGGAATTTCCTCATCTTTCTAAGACCATCAAATATACCACTTCTACCTGTAAAGTCTACCTTTGTGCCTCTCCTTCTAATAGATGAGATATTCCTGCACCTGTATGCTTCTCCACTTGTGCTTTGGATCACATCTTTTCAAGGACTTAAGGCATACAATAACCTCCTCCTCTCTCAAATTGATAATTATAAATAATGGATGGATGGATGGATGGATGGATGGATGGATGGACGGACAGACAGACAAATGGATAAGGAGAGGAAGAGAGAGAATTACGTTCCCATGATCACATCTCCTTGCAGCTACAACTCCTCCCCCCCCCTTTTTTTTTTTGCTTCTTTCCCCAGAAATAATTCTCCAGATTGATGTCTAAAGTCATTCTCTCCATTTCCTTGCTTCCTAGCTTCTCATCAATCTGATCTAACTGGAGTTTGTCACCACCATTCTACAGGAACTGTGCTAAGCAAGATCACCAAAACCCCAACACGTCCTAACTGATGTCACTTCTTTTCCCTTATCTCAAGCACTCAGCTATTTTACAACCCCTTCTCCTTGAAACATCTTCTCCTTTTGTGGCACCACGTTGTCTGCTGTTCTTCCTGGCTAACCAGCTGCTATTTCTCAGCTCATTCACATCTTTAAATTTTTTTTTTTCCGTCAATGTTTTTATTTATTTTTGGGACAGAGAGAGACAGAGCATGAACGGGGGAGGGGCAGAGAGAGAGGGAGACACAGAATCGGAAACAGGCTCCAGGCTCCGAGCCATCAGCCCAGAGCCCGACGCGGGGCTCGAACTCACGGACCACGAGATCGTGACCTGGCTGAAGTCGGACGCTTAACCGACTGCGCCACCCAGGCGCCCCTCATTCACATCTTTAAATACCACCTCATGCACTTCATTCTTACAAATATCTATTTCCACCTCTGACCTCTCCCCTCAACTCTCTGTCTAAAAGGCATTCATTTCCATCTTAACATGTTCAAACCTGAACTCTTGATTTTCCTCCATATAGGTTCTTCTACCATGTTCCCCTTATTAATACATGATATACAGCCTACCCAGTTGCTCAAGCCGGAAGCCTAATAGTTAGTTTTCTTCTTTTTTTTTCTCATATCCCAAATTAAACTCATCAGAAGTCTTAACTTTAAAAACATATCCTACTCTAACCATTTCTTTCCATTCTTTATCATAGTGGTCCAAGCCATCAATGTCTTTCACGCATGCTATTAAAATCTCCTCCTGTTTGTCCATCTATCATTCTTGCACCAAATATTCTATACTCCATAAAAAACAAGAATGGACCTTTAAAAATGCAAATCAGGGGATGCCTGGGTGGCTCAGTCCACTGAGCATCTGACTCTTGAGTTTTAGTTGAGGTCATGATCCCAGGGTGCTGGGCTTAAGCCCGACATCGGGCTCCGTTCTGAGCATGAAGCCTGCTTGAGATTCTCTCTCTCCCTCTCCCTTAGTGCCTCTTCCCCACCCACACTTTCTCTCTAAAATAAAAAAAAAATTTAAATAAAAATGCAAATCATATCATGTGTCTTTCCTGGTGAAAATCTCCTGATGACTTTTCATCACACCTAAAACAAAATAGAAAATGTTCACCATGGCCTAGAAGCCCCTGCACTGTCTCATCTCTACCTACATGATCTCATCCTATGCAGCTCTCTCTCATTGCTCAATACATTTCAGCAATATTGACCTTTTTTCTCTTTTCTGGTTGGGATCAAGACCTTTCTCAGAATAAGTTCACATCCTAGTTTGCCTGGCTGGTCCAGGTTCGTCACTGTTGTCCTGATGTCCTATCCACTTTAGTATTTGTCGCAGACATATTATTCTGCTTTAAAATCAAGGCTTATTAACAGTTACCAGGATGTTAATAAGCCAGGATGAGCTTGGTAGATCTTCACTTTGTACTTCTAGTTAGTTCCTTGGTCTTGTGGAATATTAAACAAGACACATGTGCAGTGAACTAAGCTCTTACCCTAACAAACTGGTTAAATCTGAAAGATGACCATCAGCGAGCATTCTCTGTTTTTCAGACCCTTTACAAAGGAAAAGTTACAAATAAGCTGAGTTCTTCCAAACACTGGGATAAAAAAGCCTAGGGAGAGCCAACTTTTCCAGGTCTCAGTTGATGGTAAGGAGATGCAGTAAATATTTCTACCTCTAATGTAGGATCACCAGAGAGAGATAAACAAAACCTACCATGAAAGGCTATTTCTGGTGTAGTTGCCAGCGGGGCAAGACCTTGGGTAATATCCTGTGGATTACTGGGCTGGGCGTTGAAGTCTTACAGCAAGATTGTCCTCCTTTTTATGGGAAACTAGTAAGAGAGCACAGATTCTGAGCACAGATTACAGCTGATGACTTTTAGCCCTGATTCAGCCCCTGAGGAGCAGGGTAGGTTGTGTGGGTTGGCAGCAATGTTAGTGAAAGGGATTTGTTCCATCTGCCCAGACCACCAAGGCTTCAGAAGGGACTCCCAGAGCAGCAACATGTGTAATAGTGCTCAAAATGATACCATTCGACCCACTCCCAATCTTTAGGAGTTAGAAATTTGGGACAACCTCATCAGACTAAGTAGGTAACCCTGGGGTCCATGAGGATATCTGGAGATGAAAAAGAAAAAAATAGGCTGCCACACATTATAAAATAGAGATTTAGAGTCATATTCATTTTATAGTAAAGAATATTAGCATTTTTTAAACTCTATTCTTGATCATTTCACTTACACTTCATAACACATAATAAATCTGAACACACACTATTAACAAGAAAACTGCTACAAAGCCCCTGATGCCTAGTGCATGCTGGGTAAACAGTAGGCAATATCACTGACTAGTAGTACCAGGAGTACCCACACTATGTAAGGTGTCTCCAGGTTTCCAAGAAGTTACAGACTCCTGTATACACCTTCAGACTGTACATTCTGTTTGGGTTGTAACTTGAATACAAATGAATTTAAATGATAATGAAAGTCAAAATGAGAGTAGCTCAAAAGTAAGTATTCCAACAATAAATGCTGCAGGGGGTCAATTAAAGGCATTATTTGGAGCTGGTTAATATCTCTTTATATAAAAATTATTGAATTTATGATTACAATAGTCTATACAAATCTCAGTCAACAAACAAAATAATGCTAACAACATCTCAGTAAAGGAAGTTGTAAGCACCAAGAACAAGTTTAATGTTTTAACCTATTTTCCTAACCCTTAAAATAATTTACTGCTATAAGTTCAATTAAAGTACATGTTTTTTACGTGGCAATGAGAAAGAATGAAATATGGCCCTTTGTAGCAACATGGATGGAACTGGAGAGTGTGATGCTAAGTGAAATAAGCCATATAGAGAAAGACAGATACCATATGTTTTCACTCTTATGTGGATCCTGAGAAACTTAACAGAAACCCATGGGGGAGGGGAAGAGAAAAAAAAAAAAAAGAGGTTAGAGTGGGAGAAAGCCAAAGCGTAAGAGACTCTTAAAAACTGAGAACAAACTGAGGGTTGATGGGGGTGGGAGGGAGGGGAGGGTAGGTGATGCGTATTAAAGAGGGCATCTTTCGGGATGAGCACTGGGTGTTGTATGGAAACCAATTTGACAATAAATTTCATATATTAAAAAAAAAAAAAAACAAAAAAATAAACATTACAAAAACATTTAAAAAAATTAAAAATAAATAAATAAATAAAATAAAGTACATGTTTTTGGTTAAAGTTTATTTATTTATTTTGAGAGAGAGAGAACAAGTGGGGGAGGGGCAGAGAGAAAGGGGGACCTAAGATCTGAAGCTGACTTTGTGCTGATAGGAGAGAGCCTGATGTGGGGCTGAACTCCCAAACCAGGAGATCATGACCTGAGCCGAAGTCAGATGCTTAACCAACCGAGCCACCCTCAATTACACATTGAGCACATTGAGCAACATTGAGCAACAGTAAGAACCCAGACAAAATAAGATGACCACTCATTCGGGGTCCACAATGTTACAGCACTTCAGTAAATTACTGTAGGACCTAGAAACTATCTCACCAATGTCCCAGAATGATCAAACGCAGGAATGTTAATTTATGTAAACCAAGCATACAAGTGACTAATGTCAGTGGACAACTTCACATAGAGGAATGTGGTCTAAATAATACAATTTCTTTGGACACATGCTTCACAGAAACAAAATTTTCAGATGAGCTTGGTGGGGACAGGCTCAGAATGAGGGGCAGAGCGGTTAATTTTATGATTTGAATGTTTAATAACATTTGATCTAATGGCCTTATGGGTCCATTTCCTTAATAAGGAAAGAATCCCCAAATAGCTCCATAATTTATGTTGAACACCTAGAACATGGTCTGGCTTCCTGTAGGCATTTAATAATATTTGTTGAATGAATGAGTGAAAGTTTCCCTGAACAACACTTGGATAATCATTGGCAAACTTTGTCTTTATATTTTTTTACAATTTTTCCTGAAATGTTCTCAATTGCATTATTCCAATTGACACATTTTTTAAATGATATATGAACACTTTTAATCCTTTACACTCAACATTCACTAGCTGGAAAGCCAGTTGTTCTTTTAAAACAGAGTTTCTTGGGGCACCTGGGTGGTTTAGTCGGTTAAGCGTCTAACTTCAGCTCAAGTCATGATCTCATGCTCTGGTCCATGAGATCTCGTGGTCTGGTCTGCGTCAGGCTCTGTGCTGACAGCTCAGAGCCTAGAGTCTGCTTCACATTCTGTGTCTCCCTCTCTCTCTGCCCCTCCCCAGCTTGTGCTCTGTCTCTCTGTCTCTGTCTCTGTCTCTCTCTGTCTCTCTCAGAAATGAATAAACATTAAATTTTTTTTATTTTTTTTTGAACAGTTTCCCACCTTCAATACTGTTGAGACCTCTAAACCGATCATTCTTTATTGTGAAGCGCTCTCCTGTGCACTGTTAGATGTTTAGCAGCATCACTGACCTCTATGCACTAACGCGGGTAGAACACACACACCCTCGTGTGTTTCCTGTTAATATTTACCTTTGCAATGCATGATAACACTTTGCTTCGTGGTTTTGACATAGTTCACTGCAATAAGACTAAATGAAAAGACGTTTGGTTGGGGGTAGGGAGGAGTAGAGTCCAAGCAAGGTTTGGGGGAGGAAGAACAGCTAAGAACAGTTAAGAACAGTTAAGCCAATCAAAAATGTCCACAGGCATTGCCAAATATCCCCTGAGCACAAAACTGACCTCAATTGACAACCAGTTCTTTAAAGCGATATAGCTGCTCTTATCTGTTAAGTACTAATTTCAGAATTTAACTGTCAAAAACAATGTCACCGTGAGGTTTTGGAGTCTTCCCCATGTCTCCTAAACGCCACCCTATCTCCCAGGCCATTACATAGATACACTATAACCATTAGTAATTTCAGGGAGAGGGAAAAGAAAATAATTTGGGAGGAAACCAAGCCCTTATTTCCTATTCAGCAGAACAGATTTTTTCCCCTGCATGTGCTTTTCCTAACAAAATGGGAACTTCAATCCCAAAGAAACTCTCAGGGACTGATGGCCTGTTCTCCCTGCCTCTTGATAAAGGTCTCAGCAAGTCACAGATACTTTTCTGTTTTAAAGTCAGACTTCGCATTTCAATATCTTTTACTATGCCTTAGACTTAGATTCAATTACCTTCAGAGACATTTTTTTTTTTCCCTTCATCCTGAATCTTTTCTTCACTTACCCAGTCAGGAAAGTCAGAAAAGCTTAATGTGCCAGGAGCCACAAAAATGCCATTCTGATAAGCACTCAGAGCAAGGACATATGTCTAAAAAAAGCTTTAGGTTATTTCAGGAACTTACTAAAAGAGGTTCATAAGCTAAATGTTTCAGTCAATAAATTTGGTTTAAATGTGAACTGGGTAATAGGATAACATCAGTCCAAACTTCAGGACTTTTCCACTTCAAAGAATTGTCCAGGAGAGATTCACAGGTTACTTCCAGTTACTTCCAGTTGCAAGCCTTGCTGCAGAAACTACTCTTTCTAAATTTTTTTTTTCAACGTTTATTTATTTTTGGGACAGAGAGAGACAGCATGAACGGGCGAGGGGCAGAGAGAGAGGGAGACACAGAATCGGAAACAGGCTCCAGGCTCTGAGCCATCAGCCCAGAGCCGGACGCGGGGCTCGAACTCACGGACCGCGAGATCGTGACCTGGCTGAAGTCGGACGCTTAACCGACTGCGCCACCCAGGCGCCCCGAAACTACTCTTTCTAAATACTGAAATGTAAAGAATAATAAAGGTCAACAGCCAGAAACGTAGACTCACAAAAATTTTGATCATTGTTCTTTCCCATCCAAGAATTCCTTCAGCCTAAACTAGGATTACAAGTAAAATAGATCATTGATTTTGAACAGGAGAAGCAGTGAGTGCATGACCAGCTATCAATTGCCCAAGATGAAGTCTCTCCTGGCTGGTATTGTCTTGTTTTGTTTTGTTTTTTAATTTATGTTTTTTCAAGTAAATGCTTAGGACTAAGTATTATTTTTCTCAGAGAGAAAAGTATAAAAATTGAACTGACCTATATGACTTATCATAGTTAACAAACCAATTTTTAAAAGGAAAAGAAATTGCTATAAAACAGATTGCTGAAAAAGATGTGAAAATCAGATAAAATTTAAAAGCTTCCCTGGGTAAAAAGGGGTAATTAGTCTGGGTAATTCCACTTTTGTTATTTATTCTAGTAACTGCGTGATTATAGACACGACTATTCTATTTAATTTGCCAACTGATTTTTCCAGGGCATCTACGTTGTTTGATTTTCTAGAATTTCTTCATTTATCAAATAGAGATGATGTTGATCTTTCTCATACAGGGACTGATAAGATGAATTTAAAGCATCTATTCTGAAAATATATAAATTTGCAAATATATAAATATGCAAAAATATATAAATTTGCAAATATATAAATATGCAATTGAAAAATATGCAAAAATATATAAATATGCAAATTGAAAATTTACTTTCTTAAAGAGCATATTAATCATGTGGTTGGTGTTTAGTAATTGTTCGATATCATTCTTTCTTCCTTTCTTTGTCCCTTCCTTAGTCTAGGAACTAGTCTGGGAACTAGGAAAAGCACTGAGCCAGGAGTCAGGAAAACTATTCTCCTACTAGACTGTCACTAACTACTTGAGATCAGACAAATCTCAGTGTCCTCACCTTTAACACAGTGTAACATTATTTCCCTTCTCTACTTCATATACTTTTACGACCAGGAAATGAGATAAGGCATGTGAAAAACACTCTCAAGTTGTAATATCCTTCATAAAACTAAGATGCTATTAGCCAGGACTTTAAAGTAAAAACTAAAGAGACTATTTGAGCCTATGAAGAATTCGTCATAGCATCTATCATTTATAAATCTTAGATGACCTTCAGTTTTTAAGGACTCCAAGTAGTTATTCATCTTTCCCTAACCCCCTGAGCATGTATCAGTCAAAAATCACTAGCATTATGTTCCAGGAGCCTAATTCTTATTCCACAAAACCCTGGAGGACCCAAAAAGGATAAAAATCTGACCTATGTTAGTGCCTACACTCATTATATAACAGTGCACATACCAAACATTTTCAAAATATATCTCAGAATAGCAGAATAGCAAAACCAGTTCTCACGTAGCGAAATTAACACAGACCTTGTCAATTTTCTCTTCTCTGTTAACTTGTCATACTCTCAGACCCTCATTTATCAATGCCTTTCCTGTTGACCTCAACTTCATGAAATCCTGCATCTTTTGTGAATATTGCTGGTAAGCTTTGCATTACACTTGCCCTGGATATTAGTGATAGTTAATTACCAGGACTGATATTAAGCAGGGAGGCAGTCATGAGTAGAAAACGTATTGGCTCTCAATCCATTAGTGGATGTTGTCCTATCCTGATGGCTTTTGGATCCCTGTGTACTAAATGCAGAAACCAGGATAATGAATGGTCAGGAAAGGAGAACACCCTATTCCTACCTCAAAAGGTTGCCGTGAGTATAAAAATGAAATTGTTCTTGGCATACAGTAAGCTTCCATAAATGTTGCTTATTTGTATTTTTAAAGATACAAGGCAATAAGCAGAAGCCATTTGGCATAAACAAGGAGAGATGGAAGAAGTAATCAATGGTGAGGTAGGAAAAAATCTACAGAGGGAAAGCAAAGAAAGAGGTGCTGAGTTACCAGCATGACAAGTAGAATTACCCTGGGCTCCCTCGCTGATCTGGGACACTGTGGGCTTGCTCAGTTTCCTGGCTCTTTTTGCAGACTCTGAGGACATCGTGACAATAGACTGCTATCACCTGAGGTAACCAAAAGATGTCTCAACCCTGAAATAACAAAACCATCTATTTGTTAAATTTTAATCAACCGGACCTGCTCTGAGAAGATACTGACAAAAGAAACACTCCCTTCACATAATGAAAGAGCCTTTTTCTTTTCCGATTTAATTGGGTCTCTGACCTGTTCTGTTCCTTGAGATTCAATGGATCTCAAAGGATACTTTCTCCAACCTTCATTTTTAAAAAAAAATCCTTAGTAATACATTAAGTATATATAACACTCCATAATTTATGAAGCATTTTATGCCACATTCACAAGAGGAGAGTGTATCAAATCCTGGGAATGAAATCTTGGAATTTTCATTTTTAATAAAATGACCTAGATGAGTATACAGCTTCACAATTTTTCACCTATTGAATGAGAATCAGATTCCAGTTTTATCTTCTCAGGAGTATTCACCTGTCATCGGAACTGAAGTTGTGGGTATTTAAAATCTCTTCAATCACACAAGGTCTTTTGGTTTATTACATAAATTACTAATACCATCCATGGATTTTTCATTAATTAACTAATTCATTATTCTATTCAATAGTGATATTGAGCATGCAATTAACATGTGTCAAGCAATGTATTAGAGGCTAGGTTTTACTAGCTCACCTTTCAAGGTCAACCTTTTACAGACCAGAATTACATAGCTAGGGTACCCAAGAGGAGACCTGTCCATGACAACCCAAACTGAATTTCCCATAGAGACATCAATTCTATAATAAAAAACATTTGAAATTCTAAGTAGACAGAATTAGAATTCAAATCCCAGCTCTGCCAGTCTTGACTGCTATTTATTTGGAGCAATTTCTCCAAACATCTATAAAATGGGAATAATAGCACCTGTCTCATGGGATGTAAGGATAAGAGACAATGCTAACATATTAAAGTGCCTGGTCAGTGTTTGGCTTGTATAGTTGATGCTTAATAAACAATACATATTGCTATTATTATTAAAGGAGGCAAGACCAGACTTTTTTATAAGGGAGAGTCTTAGAAACCTCGATATCCTGTATTATCAATATTCCCATTTTCCAAACGAAAAGAAAATGCTTAGAGAAAAGTTAAATCATTCGTCCATGTAACAAACTTATTTGGCATTTACTATGTGCCTGACCAGAGCTAGTGTCTGAACATACAAGGATGAAGAGGATAGTAACTAAACTCAAGCACTCACTGTCTCACAGAGGAGACACGTGAGAATGCTAAATGCCCCCAAAGAAGAAAGCCCAGGGTTGTGGGAGCACATGAGTGAGCTCCTTCAGGACGCTAGTGAGAGTGGGCGTCAAGGCGGCTCCCCAAAGGGGATGTCCTAGCTGAGTCATGATGGAAGTAACCTGACAAAAAGTGGTTCATCAGTGGCAGCCTGGCCTTGAAACCAAATCCTTGTCCCCAAAACCAGTGAACTTCTCACTATACTATAGCTCCTGTGATTAGATTCAACTTACAAGTACTTTTTTAGCACTTGCTTTACAGAAAAGTCTGTAGTAGGTGGAAACAAAGGTGAATAATTACAGTTCTCTTGTCATGAAAGCAAGAGGAACTAAGACAGACATACAGATAACCAACTCAAAACGTAAGTGGCGAAAGAGTTTAGTATCACAATGAAGTGTTGGATGTTCTACTTCAGCTTTTAGCTGGTTTTCAGATTTCCAACGTGGAGGCGAGTGATTCCACACATCCCATGTGGTAACGAGCCAATAACACCACCACAGATGATTCCACAGATGTGAATACCACCAGGTAGCAAAGCTAAGGGGATATGATTCACCACTTTATCTGTAAATTGTAATACAGGTTCTTTAATTTCTGCTTCACACAAATTAAAAGGAGCTTCTTTTCTGACTTGTAGGTGCCAAGAATTCCGCATTTCACTGTACAGAGTGCTTCTGCTTACTTTAAGCTGTTTACTGGTAAACCTATTTAAACTATTTTATTTAAAGCAACTACATCTTTGTAGTTGAAATTTTCCTTTAGTTTTCTTTTCAGTGCTTTCTTCATCAGATTTGGGGATCAGAATTATGCTTGCCTCAGGAAATTATTGAGAAGACTTCCCACCACCCTGTGCTTTGGAGCAATATAGGAATTATCTGGCCCCTAACAGTTTTATTCAGTTCTTCTAAAAATTCTATGGAACTCTGAAGTCAGTACTTACTAACAGCAGTGCTGCCTGATCAGTACAGATTCACCTTCAGAATCCTTTTTTTTTTAATGTTTATTTTTGAGATAAAGAGAGAGCACAAATGGGGGGAAAGGTAGGAAGAGAAGAGAAGGGAGGACCCAAAGTGGGCTCCATGCTGACAGCAACAAGTGAGGTCATGACCTGAGCCAAAGGCAGATGCTCAACCGACTGAGCCACCCAGGTACCCCTCAGACTCCTTCTTAACACAGCATTCCACATAACCATTAAAAGACAAACATGGATCAGTTAATTTAGTTTCAATGTTTCTTCTACGGTTGACCCTTGAACAACATGAGTTTGAACTGCAGCAGGTCCACTTACACGTGGATGGTTTTTCAATAAATACAGTACAGTACTCTAAATGTTTTTTCTTCCTTATGATTTTCTTAACATTTTCCTTTCTTTAGCTTACTCTAGTGTGAGAATACAGTATACATACAACATACAAAATATGAGTTAATCAACTGTTTATATTGGTGGTAAGGCTTCCATCCAACAGTATTAGTGGTTAAGTTTTGGGGGAGTCAAAAGTTATATGCAGATATTCAATTGCAAAGAGTGAGACCACCAAGCCCCTCATTGTTCAAGGGTGAACTGTATTAGAGATGAATTTAAGGGGCACCTGGGTGGCTTAGCTGGTTAAGCCTCTGAATTTGGCTCAAGTCACGATCTCACGGTTCATGGGTTTAAGCCCCATGTCGGGGTCTACGCTGACAGCTCAGAGCCTGGAGTCTGCTTGGGATTCTCTGTCTCCCTGTCTCTCTCTGTCCCTCCCTGATTTACACGCATGCATGTGTGCTCTCTCTCAAAAATAAATAAACATTAAAAAACAAACAAACAAACAAAATAAATTAATTTAAGGGGCACCTGGGTGGCTCAGTTGGTTAAGTGTCCGACTTCGGCTTAGGTCATTATCCTGCAGTTCATGGGTTCCAGCCTCGCATCAGATTCTCTGCTCTCAGCACAGAGCCTGGAGCCTGCTTCAGATTCTGTGTCCTACCCCCTCTGTCTCTGTCCTTCCCCACCTCTCTCTCTCTCTCTCTCTCTCTCTCTCAAAAATAAATAAACATGTTTAAAAAAAGAAATAAATTTAAGATTTGAATTATTTTCTGTGTATGGCTTTGACAAAATCCCATAGATTTTCATATGTAATTATCCCCTTTTTAATAATTTCTAAATAGCCATTGACTTTTATTTTTATTTCCTCCTTGGCCTATAAGTTCTTCATTTAGTAAAATACCCATAGAAAGTAAAACCTAGGGAAACTTACCATGTGTGTCGCTGGTCACTTTACCACTTGACCACTTTAATGTCACTTTACCCTCACCGATTGTCCCTGAAGCACACCCTTGTTTAAACCTCTACTGGTTTATAATGGAAACCTTGTCAGGTTACAACGAGGAATCATCCACTTACTTCTCAAGAGGCCCCAACATACCTGCTGTTCAAGTCTCCTCGGGTTTTGCTTCAGTTGATCTACTCTGTTGCACACATTCCTGAAGCTCTACATTTCTCTCGTGTCAGTGGTATCTTTCTCTCTTTTCCAGTGGTCCTATAGAAGTTTTCTTGTTTCCTCTTTTTTTCTTTCTTTCTTTCTTTCTTTCTTTTTTTTTTTTTTTTTTTTACAATTTTGCTTCTTTTGATGGACTGTGGAGAAGCAAAGAAGATAAATCCATAGGCTCAGAACAGGATTGTGAAGGCAGAAACCCAAAATCTATTTTAACTGTTTCAAGTGCCACCCACGTGTCCATACCCTTAGTAAGGCTTTCCTGTTTGCTTTCCTCTTCTTAAACCTGAGACAATTATCTAATTTGATCATTATATATGTTATACATTCTATATACTAATGTTATAATAAATTTGAACATTATGAGCCAAATAATGCAATAGTGTCTATGTGTGAACAGGAATTCAGAGCTTAAAAACAATGAAAATATGAAGAAAAGTATTTTCCATAATTATGAGATTTAAAACCATTAAGCAACGTTTTGTCCATTTGCCTAACAGAAGCAAAAAGAGCAATCCCATTACATAATGGTCCAAAATGGAAATTCCTAAAAAGTCTCAGAAACAAGGTACTTTTAAATATTTTTTTAAAGGACGAAGAATTTTTTTTTAGTTTATTTATTTATTTTGAGAGAGGCGGAGACAGCATGAGCAGGGGAGGGACGGAGATAGAAGAAGAGAGAGAATCTGGCAGTGCAGAGCCTGCAGCGGGGCTTGAACTTATGAACTGTGAGGTCACAACCCGAACCGAAACCAAGAGTCAGATGCTTAACCAACTGAGCCACCCAGGTGCCCTGAAACAAGCTGGTTTTATATTACATTTGATTGTTTTTATTAAATTGTCTAGGGCAATACAGACAGACATATATATGTAAATAATAGATATATGGGAGAAGACATTTGCAAATCATATTTCCAATAAGGGGTTAATATCCAAAATATATAAAGAACATAAGCAATTCAATATCAAAAATGGTAGCTAGACCTATTGCAATGATCAGTGCACAATGTATACAAATGTCAAATTGCTATGTTGTACCCATGAAACTAATAGAAGCCTGTATGTCAATTATACTTCAATAAAAAATAATGGTATGTAGGTGACTCCATTCAAATACATATTGCAATAGATAGTGAAGTGAGAACAAATGATAATATCATGTGATTTTTTAATCCTGTGGGGGTTGTTCAAATATTTTTATTAGAAGAAATATGAGATTATTCACACATTCATAATGTTTTAAATGAACATCTTATATATCACTACCTTGTCAATTTTTCCTCCTAATTTGGATCTCTGTACATTAATTTTACAAAAAAAAGTGTTCCATTTACACTAGGTAAATAGATTATCTCATAAGAGCAAACAGAAATAATAGCAACAGAAAGAATAAAAAATTAATTTATAAATATAACGAAATCCAGTGTTATACAGAAGTTATTTTTTTTTCAACGTTTATTTATTTTTGGGACAGAGAGAGACAGAGCATGAACGGGGAGGGGCAGAGAGAGAGGGAGACACAGAATCGGAAACAGGCTCCAGGCTCTGAGCCATCAGCCCAGAGCCCGACGCGGGGCTCGAACTCACAGACTGCGAGATTGTGACCTGGCTGAAGTCGGACGCTTAACCGACTGCGCCACCCAGGCGCCCCTACAGAAGTTATTTTATAAGGTTATAACCAGAATTTGATTACAGGTATTAAGAGCATATGAATTTCTGACAGAAGTCACACTGACAACAGCTGGTAGACTCCCTGGAAGTGTAATCGTTCATTTATTCATTGATGCTTCCGTCCATCCATTACCTCAGCACATTTTTATTGAATATCCTCCATGTTCCAGGATACAGTAATTTAAAGAAGGAGGAGAAGAATGAGAACAAAAGCAAGAACGAGGACAACAAGAAGAAGAGGAGTCGTCTAGTGGACAACACTGATGAGAAACCAGACACTTTTCATTCACTGGGGTAAGTAAATTAACAGGTGCTGTGGAAACATTATGGAGAAGCACCTTACCCAGATCTGTTTGTGTGTTGAAGGAAAAGCATGTAGGTGGCAGCCAGGAGAGAAAGTTCATTTAATTGATACTTTAGAAGTATGAATAATACAGAAAAGAGATGAAAAGTGAGGAGAATGAAAAAGATCCAAGTAGAGGGAACAGCATGAGCAAAGCAATGGAGTAAAGAAGCAGCGTGGCATGTAGAAGGAACTAAAAAAGTTGCGGAATAACAGCATTAAAACCAAGGCAGTGGTAATAAAAGGCTGGAAAGGCATTCAAGGGCCAATGAAAAGGATCTTGTAGGTTGAAATTTAAAGATTTTAGAACTTATCTGAAGGGGAATGGAAAACCATTAAGTGGTTTTAATCAGGAAAGCAGTAATGATCAGACAAGTGTTTTAGTAAAATCATGCTGACTATAAAAAGCAGAAAATTTATTGGAAAGGATCAATTACAAGATGAGAAATCAGTTAGAAGCCTTACTTGGATCCATAAGATAGATAATAAGAAAAGCGGAAGTGGGAATGAAGAGAAATTTATTGTTCCAAAACACATTTAGGAAGCAAAATTAATAGGCCGATGGATACAATACAGGACGGAGAGAGGGTGGAGCTCAAAGGTGGCCACTCCCTCCACGCCCACATTTGGTCTCAAGCAATTGAGTGCACATAGCACTGTTCACTGAGATAGAAAACAAAGGCAAAGAATTAGGTTTACATGCAAAGATGGGAAATGCTATTTTTAACAAATTCGTTTGAGTTATCTAAGTGAATCAAGCCAGTGGACAAGTAACTAAGGTCTGAGATGAGGAGAGACAACAGCACTGGGATTAACCAGCATACAGATCACATTTGAGTTTACAGGCATGGGTGCTGGCAGTGAGTGTGCAAAGAGAAGCCACCTCAGGGACTTCAAGATTTAAAGGACAAATGAGCAGATGTTTCGAAGGGGCAAGAAAAACAACTTCTTCCCACACAGAAAGTAAATCTGATATCCCCATAAAGTTTCTGGCTTAGATCTGAGATACCGTTGGATAAGGTACTCCTGACTACCTTAAACTCACATATTTGCTAATTTTTCTTACTTCTCATAGCTATCATCAACTCTCTCTTCCTGTCCCCTCTCCCAACACACATACTTACAAACACACGTTCTCCTTTCCTGAGTACTTAAGCACTTCTCTGTCAAATCAAAAAGCAGTCTGTTGGGGTGCCTGGGTGGCTCAGTTGGTTAAGCTTCTGACTCTTGATTTTGGCTCAGATCATGATCTCATGGTTCATGAGATCGAGCCCCAAGTCAGCTCCACACTGACCTTGGGACCTGTTTGGAATTCTCTCTCTCTCTCCTCTCTCTCCCCGCCCCTCCCCCACTCGCGCGTGTGTGTGTGTGTGTGTGTGTGTGTGTGTGTGTGTGTGTGTCTGTTGTGTCTGTACATGTGCTTACTTTCTCTCTCAAAATAAATAAATAAACATGTTTTATTATTAAGAGTGTGTTAAGGAGGTCTGTTTATATATTATATAACAAAAATAAATCTTGAATACTTAATATTTAAGGAAAGGGAGATACTCCATCCTGGTAACAATTTCGCAAAGCAGAGACAACTTCCTCCAGTTATTCCTTAGATTTTATTTCAATCATTCCTAAGCCCAATGAATCATGATGCTCCCCAATAGGCAGGATAGCCAGGATCTCCAGGAGGTGGAAAAAAAGAGGTGAAAAAAAGAAATTTCAAGTTTATTGAAATTCTGGAGCTCTTAGTTCCTGCGGGGTATTTCAGGACAAGAATTAAAGGCTTATCACCCTTCGGCAAGGTAATAGGAGGAATGACTCACTGCACCATTCCTTACATCCTGGCATTGATCTTGATGTATTCATTTAAGGAAACTCTATGATCAATTAAAAAAAAAAAAAAAAAAAAAGCTCTCTCAGAAAAAAATGGTCTCCATTTTGCCAAAGATAAAGTTTTTATACCAGCTTGAGCCCCAGCAGTTTCAGGATATGAATTTATTCACGTATTTCCTGTTCTTTGGAGAAGGAAATGAAAGTCTATAAATATGAACAGACTTTCCTGGAATATTGAAGTAACACAGCATTGAGTTCTGCTGAATCAGCATTTTGAACACTCAAGCTGCTGTGGTTCCACTGGACAGCACGTACTGTGAAGTTTCTCCTCCCCTGGTCAGTGGAAAGCAGTAATTTTGGGAATATTCTTTTGGCCCTCTCTGACCTGATGTTCACTACAATAGGAGTTCATCTCTATCAACTCGCAAGTTGAGTGTTAGCCAAGTCATCAGGGACACCCAGCCCAGACAGAACCAGTGGACCCCCATCCAATCTGCAGATTTACTGTCAGTAAGATTGAGTTTCTAATTGAGCCAGACAAGGTCTGGGTGCCTCATGGCCTATGGATGGGCCTCTGTGAAGAAAGCTGCATCTAGTTTTTAATACCTCCAGAGCTGATTATCCTGGACTGAAGCACCCTGATGGGCTTCTGCATCATCACACATTTTACCACATGTAAGAACAGTTTGAAAAAAGTTATGTTTTCTTCATTCATAGTTGGATTGTACATTCCTGAGATGTGAGAACTTTTTAAATTCCACTTATTTCTTCCTTATTTTTTAAAGGTGAAATTGGTGAAGCAAGTTGAAACCTTTGTAGGGCCTCCATAATCTCCCCCCACCCCTTCCCATATGCATTCAAGGCCAGCCAGACATGGAGAGGCTCTAAGAATAGGAAGTTTTTGGGGTGCCGGCGTGGCTCAGTCGGTTAGGCATCCAACTCTTGACTTGGGCTCAGGTTATAAGCTCATGGTTTGTAAGTTTGAGCCCTGCACTCTCAGTGCAGAGTCTTCTTGGGATTCTCTCTCTCCTTCTCTCTCTGCCCTTCCCCTGCTCTCTCTCTCTTTCCTTCCCTTTCTCTCTCTCTCTCTCTCTCAAACATAAATAAATAAACTTTTAAAAAGATGTTTATCTTAAAAAAAAAGAAAGAAAGTTTTCTGTAGCCTGGATGGGTAAATAAGGACTCTGGGGCCCCAGAATGAAAATTTTAGTCAAGAGAAGAAGGAACATTAGCCAATAATTTGCTGTATCTGTCTCCACTCCTTCACCTTTATTAAGGTCTGCCCTAGTTATCAGACACTGGGCTGGTTCCAAGAAGAATGCTCATTGGTGTTCTCTATAACTTGTGTGGCCATCAGAGTTTTGCCAACCTGAAGTGGCTCAGAGAACCCTAGACCTTGGAGAGTCTTCTCATGGCCATGGTACTCTGTGTTGCACTGGTTCTAGAGACACTATGGCAGCCAGGGGCAGCCCTGCCAGAGAACTTTAAACCAAACCCAGACCCCCACCAATCTCTCTACTCCCACATCCCCCTGCTCTCCATGTAGGAGAGATGGAGAATAGAAGGAGGTTTGTAGTCCTAGTCAGATTTTTAACAATTAAAAGCCTACCCTACGCAAGGAAAGACAGACAACTAGCCACTGATGTTTCTGCCCTTCTGGAGGAAAGATATCAAAATTCTGACAAGTTTAACTTAATTCAAAAAAGAATTTTAAGACCTGAATCAATTTTAATGGGAGCTGGACTCAAGAACAAACTATCAGAAACAGAAAAAACAGAGGGCATTAAAAAAGAGCTGGAAATCTCCAATTCTTTGCTTAGGTTTAAAGTACAGACTTTTAGTAAAGGACTTGGCAAAGGAAGATCCAAACATTTAGAACAAGTTGACATTACGAGAAATAGTGTGAGGAAGATGCATCAAAATACATCCAATTTCAAGTAGCTACAAGCAAAACACCCTTCAAAGTACATCAGAAAAGTGAAGAACAACTTCAGACAGCACACACACACACACACACACACACACAAAATGACACTTTAGATGAAAATTCCCATCTTCAAGTAGGTACAAAACTGCTTTCACAAAAAGCTAAAGAACAGAGTGAGCAAACTTATTAGTCGGGGGGTGGGGAGGTAGAAAAACAAAATGCTACCACAAACAGGACAAATTTTAAATGAATAAGAAAGCCGGATCACTGCCGAAGATGAGAAATCACCCTGCTGTTCATAAAGAAGACAACGTAGATGGTGGAACCTTGAAAAGGGATGTACAAATATATCAGAAAATGGAAACTTCCAAGATGACTCTAAAGGAGTTTTGAAGAAACTGACTGATGTTGCTGAACTACTTACGGCAGGCTGAAGCGGGGTCAGGCCAATTGACTTTTGCTGGTCTTAGCTGGGTTTATGTTAAAAACTATTTAAAAACTCTTGAAGAACACTAAACCAAATGTAGATTAAAGTAACCACAGGTGATACAACAACTGATGCACTGGAAGACTGTTGGTCTCTGAATGAGAAAGCTTCACTACAACCAGTTAGAAAGGGACAGACTAAAGCATCTGAGGCAACTTTCTTTCCTCCTAAACTGCATGGAGGAAAAAAAAAAAAAAAAAGAAATGAATTTTCACCAAGTATTTGAGAGACAGAGGGAATTCACTCTATAAAGGCAGTGAAGAATTCTTCCAAAGTAGATGAAACAATTAGCCCGTGAAGAGCTGGACATTTCTAAAACATTTTTGAGAAAGAACTTAAGACATTTCAAAAAGTAACCTTACATCCCTGTTCCCAAGGGGGTATTTGGAAGAGCGCAAAGGGACCACCAAGGAACACAATGAATGAATACACCCCCACAAAAGGAGGAGTACCATGTAATCATGCTACAGGATCCAGGATGCAATTCTCCCAGGGAAAAGACTACAGAGGCAACATTCCCCTCATGAGGCCACCCCCATCCTTAACACAGTGCATCCTCCAAAGAAGCTTTTCATTCTACCCTTCTACCTTAACGGGAGACATGATACCCTAGGAGAAGCACCAAATAGTGGGTGCTACAAAAGCAGCAACAAGTTGGCAATGAGTCACCTAGAAAAAAACTAGTCCTGCTGAAAACTTTTGCTGAAGGCCATCCCCTTTGCACGACTTCACTCAGGGCATTCCCCACACTGTTTTAACTTCCTTAGAAAGGAACGTTGCTATAATGACTTCCACCTGAAAGATATGAAGCCTAGGCACAAGAAAGCTAAGCAATTTGCCTGAGATCATAACCAAAATAGTGCCAGGTCCTGGCAACAAAATGTAAGCATCCAGTTATGGAAAAACCCTCCAACCATCCTGCTCTCCTAAAAATAATCTATGCAAAGAAAAGCAAAATTATTTTATCTTTTGAAGCCAAGAATGTTTTGAGGTCTAGTGCCATTAGCTCAGCATTTAAGACTTCAATATTTAAAAGATAACAGTTGTGTCAAGGCCTACTGGTATCTCTTTGAAAGCATTGTTCTTCCAATTAATTTTGTTAAGATTTGAGAATTTTTGTTTCAAAAATGTGTTTTGGGGGGCGCCTGGGTGGCGCAGTCGGTTAAGCGTCCGACTTCAGCCAGGTCATGATCTCACGGTCCGTGAGTTCGAGCCCCGAGTCGGGCTCTGGGCTGATGGCTCAGAGCCTGGAGCCTGTTTCCGATTCTGTGTCTCCCTCTCTCTCTCTGCCCCTCCCCTGTTCATGCTCTGTCTCTCTCTGTTCCAAAAATAAAAAATAAATTAAAAAAAATGTGTTTTGGTAGAGAAAATCCACAAGGTTTTAGTTTCTTACGAAGTAGTCCATGGATCAAAGACCTTTGAAAGCCAACATCTAACCTTGATTAATACTTCTACATGCAGAGAGTCAGTAAACTGGAAATACCAATGCAAAGAGGTTATTTATTAGATGAAAAGCAGCCCTTCCCCCCCCACCCTTCTCTCTCTCTCTCTCTCTCTCTCTCTCTCTCTCTCTCTCACACACACACACACACACACACACGCACGCACGCACGCACACAAAGACAGACTCTTGGTGATTGGTATCATGTACAGACCTTTGAAATCTATTATGAACCAAACATCCCCAAATTTCAAAAAAGTAGTCAATAGGGGCACTTGACACTCTAACGATTTGACAAAATTCGGTGCGCAGAAATTAAAATCCCGAGCAGAAGAAATGCCAGGAAATAAATTTTTAGCTTTAACTCTGCACTTTATAGATGATATGGTACCTATGTAACTTATTTTATAAGAAGGTATTTATAATCACCTCTCTCCCTTGAGATTCCGTGTAGCCCATCATTACAGAAGGGAGCATCCCCTAGAAATAATCCCCTAATGTAGACCTCACACAATTGGTCCTTTAACCTATAGGCCTAATAACTACACAAACCTATTAGAGATATTTTGATACATTTCAGAATTTTTATTTTGGGGGACAAAACAATAACATCGTGATGCTCCTGATGCTGGTTTTCACAGAGAATCTAGTTGCTTTAGTAAGAAAGGGTTTTCAAACTTATTAGGCCCCACCTGCTTTTGAAATATGACATACTCCATCCCATGGATGAATTGAAGGCAGAACTATGGAAGGGCACTATCTGGAATTACCAACTCAAAGATTGGTGAAACTACTAACTCCTCTATGACACACTCAAGTATTAGGCTCAACTCTGATTCACTCATGACAAAAACACTAACTTTCACTCTTACCAGCTTCTGGGTATGCAAATTACAGTCTAAGAAACACATTAATCATGATTTTTAAATCTCAGAGCATATTAGGGGTGAAGAAAAATACAGAATCTTGTCGGGTTGTGTGTTCATTCTGTTAAAAGACTGTTTTACCAACTAAAGTTAAATGAAACCCTGCTCTTCTGAAAGAAAGAAAAGTGAGGAAAGGAGAGTGGGGGGTGGGGGGAGGCAGGTATCACACTTCCTCAAAAACTGGCAACAATTACAGTGCTAAGACTTTTCATTTTTTCCAATTACTCATCACACCCTTTGCCACATAGCATTTACCTTATAAGTGTTTTTTTCCCTTTCTTTTAAACTTACCACCGATTTACGATTTTGTGAGGTAAGCAACAGGTTTACACCTTTTACAAATTTAATAATTAAGGTATCTTGTTGACTGAAAAAAAACAAACATGGAGTAATACACAGAACTATTCTTCTGTGGTTTTTTAAAGCATTTCTCTTATTTCTTAAATTTCTAAAGCCTAAGTATGAAAGCTTTTATGTATAAAGGTTTAGCTAATAATAATTAACAATTCTTATTATTAATAGCATGCAGTGGTGGGGAGGGGGCAGAATTGTAGCAGGGGAGACTCTTGCTTTCCAAATTCTACTTTTGGTATCGCTAGAAACTTGTGTTTTTTTGTTTGCCTTCTTCTGCAACTTTTTTTTTTTAATACAAAAAGTTCTAAAACCACACTGAGAACCTCTACCACTAATGTGTTCAGAGAACCTCTCCAGTAGAGGGCATGGTAGATTCAACATTGAAAATGTATATTCTCAAGCAAAACAGTGGTTTTGCTGTGCAGTCTTTACAACCTATTGCATTGTTTCTCTCTCCACCACAGAATGGAAAATATGTGTCATCTTAATATTGAGCAATCCCTTTTACCTAAATGCCACTTGCAGCAACAACAACAAAAAAAAACAACAAAGGGAAGTCATCAAACATTGTAGCTTTTGTTTGGCTACAATGTCTGCTGCCTTTATAAAAGACATTAACATGGCAGCTCTTTGACTGAAGAGTTTCTCAGCCTGCAGTAGGTATTGCCTTAACTCTTAAAATTACCTAAACATACAGAAATGATAAATCAATATGCATTCGGATCTATCAATTGACCTCATAATTCTCAGGAAAAAAATAATTTGCTGCTACTTAGCATCAGTTGTCAATCTGAAATGGTTTATGAAAAAAGTGAATAAATATCAGAAACATCTAGAATAGTCTACATTTAGACCAATTGCTTACATGGATACATATATATGCACTTTTGTGAATATATTGAGATGATTTAACTTCCCTGGCTTGGAGATCTCTGGAAAAGTTTAAATGGAAAACTGTTTACTTTCCTTATTTATTATCCAGAGAGAAATTATTAAGTATCTGTCAAGAGCTCGAGACGTTACAAATCTCTGGGACATTATTTTGATACTTTAATAGTAATTACACATTTATAACCTAATTAAGTCTGAGTTAATCCTTCAATGATTTTTCTACCTTGAATGGCTATGCTTCTAGATATTTCCTTTTTCACACAGATGCAAATTAATAATACCAAACTTGTGTACTTTAGAATTTACAAAGGCCCATCACAAGAGTCAGGTAACATCTAAAGAGATAGGCAAGAAAGATACATTACTCTTAACACAAATGAGAAACGGGCTCAAGGAGGTGTGATGAGACAGTCCCAACAGTTACTTAGCATTTATTGGTTAAGCTGAGACTCTAATTAGGTCTCCAGACACAAGTCCAGCTCTGTCTCCTTGCTGCCTCTTTGTCAGAACTCCTGGCCATTCCACTATGAATGAATTCTACCATCCAAGGTTCTAAGTGAATGATGTATTAAGGTTCAGAGTGGCAAGAAAAAGCCAATGCCTATTTATTACACGTATTTAACAAACAAGCATTGAATCATCAGAAAGTGAAAATAGATGGAAATAGATGGAAAGTTCTTTTAGAGATAAAGAGTGCATGCATGAAAAACATAACGTTCTTACATTTCACAAACCTGCTTTAAAGTATTTATTACTAAAATCTAAATGATTTTCCTTTCCATAATCAAGTACCTAGCTGTTCTCTTTGGTAATCATTGCAGATTTTACCCTACAAGCCAAACTTGTTGTTCCAACTTCTGGCAACTCACATTCAGAAGTTTAAACTAGTTCCAATTTTCTTTTAGCAGCGCTAACGCAAAGTATGGAGAATATCTGTAGCCTAATCAATACATTGCTGTTAATCTTATTATCTACTTAGATGCTTAATTGGGGGAACCATTTGAATATTCCATTGCACACTGCTAATGTTACCTGAAGTCAAATAATTTTGTTGAGGTTATCTATTTGTCCTTCCCAATCAAAACATTTAAAGCCGGCTACGGTAGAGATGATTTTTGAAGAATTAACAAATTAAACTTATTAAACTACTAACGTCTCCTCCTCCTCCTCTCTACCCCCACCCCCCCACTCCCCACCCTCCCGCACCTTGCAAGTTATTAAGTGTTCTGGTAAATTCTAAGCAACCAGGAATGACTCATGAGGAAATCCTGCATCCTTGCACTCTGAAAGTACAACGATTCTGGCGCATTACAGCTGCGAGGTCTTGGTGTTTCCCTCTATCGCATCATAAAGCGATCTGTGATTTCTGCTCTGGAAGAAGCAGCCAAGGACTCCGGAGAAATAGCTCGCAACCCCATGGACAGATACGATCCCAATCACGTTATCTTTTGGTGACCAAAAGTGCACACCCAGTTAAAAAAAAAAAAAAAAAAAAAAAAAAAACCGTCGTCTGAGAAAGTCACTTTCTCCTGTTCCTTCCCTGTTTTGTTGTTCATTGCCAAAAGTGTTCAAGACGCCCCGGCAAGCTGCAGAGTAGGTCACACCACCTGCCCCTCGAATCGTCACTGTTCCTCCATCGTTTCCTCCCCCCAAACTAAACGGAGTCGCAGACAGGAATAGGTGAGGGTCTCGCACGGCCTCAGTTTACAAACCAAGAGATGAGGCGAAAACAACCTTAATTCGAAATAAGGCAATTGCACTCTGGTTCGCAACAAGCAGCTTTCCCTGCCAGCCAGGGAATCCTCGCTCCGAACGCGGCCAGGAGCAGGCTGGCGGGGAGGGGGGGGGGGGGGGGGGGGGGTAGGGGAGAAGACGGCGAGCGCCCCCGCCGGGCCCGCAGCCAACTTCGGCTCCCTGCCGTCGCCGGGGGCCGCCACCGCAAGACGAAGGTCGCTGCGAAAGGTCTTTGATCCCACACCAAACCCCGCAAGCCGCCGCGTCTGGCCCGAGTGCGCACGAAGCCAGGGCCGTAGACGTCAGCAGGCCTCGCTTCGAGACCCTTCGCGGGCCACCGGGCCAGCCACAGGCCGGGGCTGCCCCCGCCCCCTGCCCGTCTGCAGCCGGCCAATCGGTGCCCGCTGAAGGCGGGACCGGAGGCGTGAGGCCCCGCCCCCTCGCCTCACCTCCTATAACCGCGGCGGCGCGCGCCCGGCCGCACACAGCGGCGGCCCCAGCAGGAGCAGGAGAATGCAAAGTGCCATGTTCCTGGCTGTCCAGCACGACTGCGGATCCATGGACAAGAGCGCAGGCAACAGCCCCAAGAGCGAGGAGAAGAGGGGGAAAATGAAGCGGACCCTGTGAGTACGGCTTTCTTCTCTCTCCCACCACCCGCTGCGGACCTAGCTCTGCGGGTCTGCTGCAAACGCGACACATTCGGGCTCGGTTTTGGCATAGGAAGCTATGAAACCTTTGCTTCTGCAGGAAAAATATATATATTTTTTCCATATGTATGTATGGGAAAGGTCAATTCGTTAAGTAAGGTTAAATCTGTGTGTTATGTGCCGATTTTGTGACGTGAGCGAAGGACTCGGGTAGTTTAGCAACTGAAAAAAATATTCTTGATACGGAGACAGTGGTAGATGCGCCTAAGAAATTGCGAGCTGGCTTTTTGTCCCCTGAATTTAAAATAACATCAGACGATCCTGCAGCTGAAGCGCATCCCCAGCATTGGTACCTTGCGTTGTATGTTTTGATCAGCTTGTGGGATGGAGATCTTTCGGCTGGTTCTGAATATTTTCGTTTTAAAATCGTTTTTGTTTTTTAAAATTAAACGGCATATCATTCAGGAACGTCGGTGGAGCATGCATCATCTGCTTAAAATGAGTGCTGTGGTGGGAGTAGGGGGCTCAGTCTCTCTCTCTTTGTCTCTCTCTCTCTCACACACACACACACACCTCACTGCGTCTAGTGTGGTCCAGGGCCTCCTGCTCCAAGGGTAGGAGGGAAATGAGTACCCGCTGGCTCCAGGCAGTTTCATCAAGTGTGAAATGTCTCAGAATTGTAATTAAGGCTGCAGAAAAACTACTGCCTTTTGTGGGCCAGAAATAGCGTCTGCCATTTGAAGTATGCAAACTAAATTCATTTAAATACCCTAGTAATTTTAGGTAGTTTTATCCTCAGTTATAAAAGTAGTATTTATGTTCAAATGCATGAATGAAAGTAATTGTGTTCAGTGCATAGGTGCTAGGTTTAAATGTTAAATGAGTAAGACCGACTTGAAGAGGTCTTTGTCTTATTTAGTTGGTCGCTACTGAGTGACTTTATTTGGTAAAAATGCCTTCGGCTGCAGGAGCAATTTCAAATGTTAGGTTTGTTTGTTTGTTTGTTTTTTTAAGATTAAAAGATTGGAAGACCCGTTTGAGCTACTTCTTGCAAAACTCATCCTCTCCTGGGAAGCCCAAAAATGGCAAGAAAAGCAAACAGCAAACCTTCATCAAGTAAGTTGAAAGTCTTATACTTGCCAATGTGAATAGCGAGCTGCTAAACTGGACAGGGGAAGTGTGAAGTGCACAAGCTGATGCAAACCTTCTTTTGCAGGCCTTCCCCTGAGGAAGCACAACTGTGGTCGGAAGCATTTGACGAGCTGCTAGCCAGTAAATGTAAGTTAACCTGTTGAATTTGATCTACGTCAAGTATCACAAGAGCCTAGAAAGGTGCTCACATGACAGAAGAGCAGATTGCCCAAGGGGAATTCAACGTTACAATCACTAGTACTATAAGGCCTATCCTTCTCCTTCATTTCTATTTAACCATGGGCAAGTGTGGTTTATTCACTTTACATAAATCAGCCTAGATTGTACTGGCAGTGGCTCTTCCTTAAGGTTGAATCAGCGTTTCCATTGCATGCAATGTTACCAGGAGGTTTAGTTCCCAGAGAATTTATGGCTCCCCTATAAATATTTACATTAACAGCAAAGTTATTTATATTCTTGTAGCAGTGTGCCAACTTAAGCATTTTGCCTACTAGAAATTTAGCTTTTAAAGATCTAAATTCTGAGGATTAGAGGCTGGAATGAAATCTAGAAAATTGCTATCATCCAGAAATAATAAAATATGGGCAGGGCGGGTGGAATGGTAGTTCTGGGAAACAAAATATAAGAGATTAATTGCTCACTCAATTCACATTCTGTGTGCTTTCTTCTCTGCGCCCCCCCCCCCCCCAGATGGTCTTGCTGCATTCAGGGCTTTTTTAAAATCTGAATTTTGTGAAGAAAATATTGAATTCTGGCTGGCCTGTGAAGACTTCAAAAAAACCAAGTCACCCCAAAAGCTGTCCTCAAAAGCAAGAAAAATATATACTGATTTCATAGAAAAAGAAGCTCCAAAAGAGGTAAAGGGGAAAAAAGTTCTTCATTTCAGAGTATTTTTAACATTCTTAGCACCGAAACAGAAGACATAAAATTTAAGGGGTGGGGGGAGTAAAAATGTTTTTCACTTAATTCTTGTTTTCAGTTAGGTGAATTTAATTTCTTCAATGACTTGGCCAGTGAGGCTAATTACACATTATAGCTTTTCCTTTTTGTTTTCAAATATTAAACCGGTATCAATCTATAACTTTGAATATGGATTAAACCACTTTTTTTTTTAAATTTCAGATAAACATAGACTTTCAAACCAAAACTCTGATTGCCCAAAATATACAAGAGGCTACAAGTGGCTGCTTTACAACTGCCCAGAAAAGGGTCTACAGCTTGATGGAGAACAACTCTTATCCTCGTTTCTTGGAGTCGGAATTCTACCAGGACTTGTGTAAAAAGCCACAGATCACCACAGAGTCCCATGCTACATGAGCTGAAAAAGGGAGCCCAAAAGTGGAGGACATTTCATTTTTTTCCTAAGGGGACAGGCTGTGACCTGCCAAAAAGACTGACCTTGAATTTAGCCTGGGTGTTCAGGAAACATCACTCAGAACTATTGATTCAGAGTTAGATAGTGAATCAGGAAGCTGGTAACTGTCTAGGAGAAGCTTGTATTCTGACGGCTTCCATAGCCATGTCAGGAACACAGGGAGAAAGTGGTTGAAATGTGGTGTGTCTCACACTGGAAAGAGAGGAATGTGAGGCTAAAAGTTCTCATAAAAGGTATGATACGATACTGTTGGTCCAAGAGCATTTAAAATCAATAGATCTGGGATTATGTGGCCTTAGCTAGCTGGCTGTATATCTTTCCCTAAACCAGTCCATGTTACCACATAGTGGTTTTAGTTTTAGTTATTTACGAGTAAGTAATATTAAAATGTTTACTGTGTGCAAGGGTGTTGAAGTTCTTATGACTACAGATCATCAGTACTGTTATCTCATATAACACTAAAACTGAAATGGTCTATGTTTGAATTGTTAAATGGTGTGTGTAATAGAATGAGTGTTGCTGTGTAGAAAACTACATTGTCCATTTTGAGTGCCAAAAATTGTCCTGAAGGCAGCTAAACTTTGACGTGGTCTTTGAATACTTTTAATAAATTAATTTTGATAATTAATGTCATTGAATATTTGGCTCAGATATAAGAGTTTTGTTTTTTGTTTTTGTGGTTGGGGGGTTGGCTAAATTGGAAAAATGGCAGATACAAAGGACACTTCTTTCCAGTAAAGAGAGAGAGATCATAGGTGATGTGCCTGTTCAGTGAGAATTGACAGTGCTCAGAAATGAGAAGTGATAGGAGTATGTCTTCCCTGCAATTATCTTTTTTTAAACCTAATAAGCAGTATGTGGACCAAGAAAAGTCAGACCACCTCCTTAGAACCACCCTGGGATCAAAATTTCTAATATAATCTTGTAAAAAAAAAGTCAAGCTTCTTGCTAACAAAAGGCATGACCTTAAAGCCCTTCATGGGTATCTAGTAAAGGCCAGGTAAGTATCAAAAGTGAAATAATGTAATGGACACAAAACACCAGAATTATTCACATAACTCAGCTTCTCAAGTGAAAAAAAGAATCCAAAGAAGGTGAATATAGGCCTGCCTTTTTTATTTCCCTTGGTTCTGAGTGCCCCCCACAGGGTACTGGCATGAACTTCCAAGATGCATGCCTGCAACTGCTCACTTCCATGATTGATACAAAATCAAGACCTTCCTGATTCACCTGCCTTCATCTGGCCAGTAAAGAATCTGGTTAGGTTACTTTGTCAATGATGAAGGCAAGCACACTTTTGTTTCTTAATCAAATGGTTATTTAAAAAAGGAATAC
Organism: Felis catus; assembly: GCF_018350175.1. Taxonomy (NCBI): domain Eukaryota; kingdom Metazoa; phylum Chordata; class Mammalia; order Carnivora; family Felidae; genus Felis; species Felis catus. Next base: position 48,133,121 of record NC_058384.1, on the reverse strand, counting down.
ACTTCTGTAGGCTTCTCTTCCAACCTCCTTGATCACAGCCTTAATTCTGGAAAGGTGTGAGAGCCCTCATCTTAGATTTGCAAAACCTGAGCTGAAGTAATAATTTCTCATAGCTTCATGATCTTGGGAGTCCTCATCTTCCCTGGTTCCTCAATTTATACCTTCCTGTCTTTCCCACTGCCTGTGAGGTAGTAAGGGGCTTTAGAAATTGTAAAGTACCTATAAAAGCATTCTGATTTGCCAAAAGAAAAATTGACATGCCCCCCCCCCCCATAGTTTAAATATGGTTTTCATGGTGTTTGCACTAATTTTCATTTTAGCCAAAGTTTCTGGTACCAGCAGGCATTAGCTCCATGAAAGACTACCTCGTCCACTCCTTCGTCACCAGCAGCCAGGATAACACATAATAGGTGCTCTGTAAATAGTTGTTGAATACATGAATGTGAGGGGTCATTAAAAGAGATGTTTCTTAAGCAAATAAATATGTCATATCTGCACAAGCCTTTATTTGGAAAGGTTTTGGCCAACAGAGAAACTCAGCAGTCATGCCATATATTCAACTTGTCACCAAGTCCTATTTATTTTACCTCAAATATAGTTCTAGCCTGCTTTCCGTGGCCACCCTGATCAAAGATGCCAACACCTGATGCCTGCACAACTGTGATGGTCTCAACTCCCCTCATTCTTACCCGTACCCCCACATGTCTCCTGCTTTTAAACTCTGGGAATTTTTTTTCAAAACGTAAGCCTGATCTTGTGTCTTCTTGCTTATAAACCCTTGACAGGTCTTCCAAACAATTAGAATTAAAGGTATTATCCCTAATATGGCCAAACCCCTTGCATGGTTTGACCCCTTCTTCCACTCCAACTTTGTCTTTGCCATGTTTCCCCAGCTCTCTCTGCTGGACACACTGGCGTACTTCTATTCCCTTGCAGATGCCTGCCTCTGGTCCCACAGGACCTTTGCATGTAATAGTCCCTCTGTGTGGAATGCAATTTTAGTTCTTATTCATCATTCATAGGTCAGTGCAATTGTCGCTTCCCCAGAGGTACCCTCCCTGACCTCCTTACCGAGGTCAGATCCCTTTTTAGGCATTCTCCTAGCACCAGGTTCTCTAATTTAGAGTCTTAATAAAGTTCTCATTAATTTGTATGATTATTTGATAATTCTCTGACTTCTCCCCCAGATTGTGGATAGCACAACTTGAGGGCTGTGTCTTTTTCTGCTCGTTGCTGAATCCCAACACTTGGCCCCTTGCCTGGCACGCAGTGGAAGTTGAGTAAATCACTATTGACTAAATGAAGGAGTATTAAAAGGTCTTGTAAACAAATTTTGGTGAAACAAGAAGTATCTACCAATGCACAAGGAAATAAATACAAGATTTTAAAAGGCCCATTGGCTCAAATGTCTGAAAATACCTGCAGAGTTCCCTTGGCAAAAAGTAAAGACCTCTTACTCAGCATGTTCTCTGTAACTTTTCGTCTCTAATTGAGGGAGAAGCCAGATTATGGTAACAAAAAACAAAAGTTTTGACTTTTTCATGGCTGCTAAAAGCACAGGCTTTTTTCAGGTGGTATTTTCCAATGTTCTCTAGTGTGGAACAAACAGAAATAGATTTAAGATTGGAAGCCACATACCTCCACAAATAAATATTACTTAATGTTCCAGTTTCTCAGAGTTCATACATTTTGGATCTAGAGGCTATTTATTTTGATAATATTTCATATTTTCATATATTTTAACCTCAGGAGCATTTCTAACTACAGCAATTTCATGAGGAAAAAATAGAAGAAATTGTGTATTATCTGTCATGTGAGCACAGAGAAGCAATATATGAGTTTCAGTGAGATGGCTTAAAGCGATCACTCAAAATTTCATAGGAAATGGGGCTTTGGGAGAGGGTTGGTTTGTTTTACCACAATGTTTGATCAGTGCTGGCAATGAGTCTCTTACAGATGGGGATGCATTGTGCATTTGTACTAGGAAAGCCCCGTCCTATATCAGGCACCACCCTACTTCTAACTTTGTTTTCCTGTGTTATACCAAAAACCCAAATAAAAAAGGAGGTAGTCTGACTTTACGGAGAACATGGCCACTATTAAACAGTGAGCTTTGACCTATACAGAGATTTCTGTGTGTTGGCTTAGATGCCTTTTGACAACTTTGGAAAACAAGTTTCTATGTTGTTGTCAATGGCAAAGAAATGAGGTTTATCTTGTTTTTGGCATTCTAGCTAAGGAGTAGCTTGGAGCTGCCTGAAGTGACAATAATAGACCAAAAGAGCTTCTACTGTGACCTGAAGAATGAAAAAAAAGAATCACCTTCAGGGTAAGAAGTACATGGTAGCCTAAGGTGATAGGATTAAACAAAGACCTGATTATTAACCATTTGGGGCCCATGATCCAGCATGACCAGACCACACTCTTTGTGGAGGATAAGGCCCAGGAAGGGTATAGAAGAATAGCCCAGGACCAGGTGATAGAGGGTTTTGAATATTAAAGGTTGGGATTTTATCCTGAGGCAATAAATATCCATCTCAATTAAAATGTATGAAAATGACTTGGGTGGCAATTTGGAAGATGAATCAGAGGCAGAGAGATGAGCTGGGAGACAGTACCAATAGCCCAGACGAGAAATGCCACATGCCTAAACCAGGACAAAGCCACCAAATAAATAATTCAATGTGACAATAGCAGATTATACTACCAACTGTATGCAGAACACTACACCATAGAGAGACTAAATATAAAGACATGTAAGACATACAGCTTGTCCTCTGAGAGGCACTCATTAAACATCTCATGAGATAATATACAAAAGTTAAAACATAAGGTGGGCTATGACTGGTGATTAATTACCAAAATGCAAATACCTTTAGCTGGAATCAACCAAGGAAAAAAGGAAAGGGGCATTTTTGATGAGGTTTAAAGAACGAGTAGATCTAATAAGGATGAAGGGGCGAATATTCAGGATGGGAGAAACAGTGTAAACAAAGGGGAAAGCAAGATCAGATCTTGCGTTGTACTATGACATTTTTGCAGGCAGATATTTTTTGTGGGGGTGTATATTTGAAAGCTATTTTGTTGATTTGTTTTTTTGGCAACCATTTACGAAGGGTTTCTCTGGGTAAGGAAGATGTGAAGGAGTAGAAGCAATGGTCATCTACTGAGAAAGAAAGGAAGAGAAAGGCTGGAAGCTCAGGCTCAGAACTAAAATCTACACTTTATTTTTCTTAAAAACAGGTTTCGGTAAGATCATCAACCAGCCTAGTCATCAGGCTCAATGAAATCTTCCTTCAGGGTATCCCAGCCGAACTTACACACCGTGATCATCATTCTCTCAACCGGATCTGAGTAGACTTCAGGTTTTGGGTCCTGCTTCGAATTTACTCACTAGACTACCATGTGAACTTTGATGTCTTCATGATACTCTCACAACCAGATCTCTCTGGCATCTCCCAAAATCAAGGTAAACTCCGATACCTGAGCCTAAATCTTCTCCACTATTTGTTTTTTCTGCCCATCCTGTCTTATTTCTCACCACTAACCAGAAGCAATCTGTGCTGCATTTTCTTATTGTTCCTGAGATATATTATTTTTCTCCCATTATTAGATCAAATTGTTGCCCTTGCTTAGAACTGCTCTCCTTCAGGTAAACTTGACTCCTTTCTCAAGACGCAGATCAAGTTTCCCCTTCTTGCAAGGTTGCCAAGGGTGTGTCCATCTTATCTGCCTACTAAATGGTTGATAACTGGACCATTTTGGTTTATTCTACTTGATTTTCAGAGTAACTACTAAGGTTCCAAACATGGAAGATAGTCCACATTGATCATTGATTGATTAACTGATTAGCCCAAGAATTAATTGATTGATTCACAAACTCTTCCATAAAAATGCATGCAGTGATCTAAATGATTTCATTTAAATTTGCTAAACTCACTTGCAAAAAAAGAGAAAAAATGTTCAAGAGTATGGAAAGCTTTTTAGTCTGGCTCTACATTTTTGCCTTGCAAATTTAAAGGAAAAAAAAACTAAACTATGTGGATCTTGGATAAGATCCTAACATCAGATTTTCTGGAGCCTCAAGTTAATCTGATATTTATATGGTTTAAAAAGTACACTGACCTATATGGAAGCTTCCCTTAGGAATGAGGCTTGTGTGTTTATTTGGCTGGTGTATATCTTAGACATGTACAGACGTCATATCAAAATCAAAATAAATGAAAAAGAGAGAAGGGCCAAATAGGAAAGTGAGAAGAAACTATTTGCTGCCGTCTGCTTTGGGATGAGAAGGAACTTGGTTTTCTTGGTTGTTTTCTATTTTAATGCATTTGCAGCATCCAGTCTCATAGGCCATTCTGCTTCCATCCCAAATCATTCTCTCAGTCTTTAGCTTTGGAATGCAACCACAAGTTTTCTACGATGAGTGCATTTTGAAACTGCAATATTGTAAAAGCTAAGAAAAGTATGCAGTTTATATGACCTGTGGTGAAGTCTGAGAAAAACCAGACATACAGCTTTGGTTTAACAAACAGGTGGTGCTCAGTAGACCTTTGCCCTTCTTGCAGGGAAGCTTATGACGTTAAGACTCCATTTGGCACAAACCAGTGCATTCTCATACAGAGTGATTTTACAGATGTGGCCATTGAGCATAGTAACCTCAGTGTCAGGACTTAAGCTCCACTCCTCCCTTATTTCTTCTACTTCTGTTTTCAGATTCCAGAACCTCACAAACCCTAAGCACTCTACAGAGTGGTACAAGTAACATGATGAACATTTTAGGACAGCTAATTACAATAATTTTAAAAATAATTTTGGTCATGACTGCTTAAGTGGCTCAGTTGGTTAAGCGTCTGACTTCAGCTCAGATCATGGTCTTGCAGTTCAAGAGTTCAAGCCCCGCATTGGGCTCTGTGCTGACAGCTCAGAGCCTGGAGCCTGTTTCAGATTCTGTGTCTCCCTCTCTCTCTGCCCCTCCCTTACTCACGTTCTCTCAAAAATAAATAAACATTAAAAAAATTTTTTTAATAATTTTGGTCATCATACAACTTTTTTTAAAGTCAATGATTCATCTACTGTTTAAAATGTTAATATTAATGAAGTATCTCTAAACTTTGAGTCATTTTTTTATCCAGAGAATGTAGAAAGAACCCAGAAACAACATTGAATATAAAATCAGAAAAGTAGTACTGTCCAGTAAAAAAATAATATAATATGCCACATATATAATTTTTAATTTTATAGCCACATTAAAGTATATAAAAAGAAACAGAAGTTAACTTTAACGATATATTTTATATAACCCAGTATACTCAGAATAGTGTCATCATTGCAATATATATATTGCAATAATCCATACAATAAATTATTAAAGAAATATGTTATATATATATATATATATATATATATATATATATATATATATCATGGAAACTTTTAACTTCACTGTCTCCCATCTATAAAACAGAGGACTAATAAACTCCCTTAAGGTTTTTTTAAATATAATTTATTGTCAAGTTAGCTAACATACAGTGTGTACAGTGTGCTCTTGGCTTCAGGAGTAGATTCGCATGATCCATCACTTACATAAAATACCCAGTGCTCATCCCAACAAGTGCCCTCCTCAGTGCCCATCACCCATTGTCCCTGCTCCCCCATGCCCCCACTCCCTTCCACCCTCAGTTTATTCTCTGTATCTAAAAGTCTCTTATGGTTTGCCTCCCTCTCTGTTTGAACTATATATTTTTTTCTTTCCCTTCCCCATGGTCTTCTGTGAAGTTTTTCAACTTCCTCATATGAGTGAAAACATATGATATCTGTCTTTCTCTAACCGACTTATTTCACTTAGCATAATACCTTCCAGTTCCATCCACATTGTTGTAAATGGCAAGATTTCAATCTTTCTCATTGCCAAGTAGTATACCTCATCCTTTTTATCCATTCATCCATCGATGGACATTTGGGCTCTTTCCAGAATTTGGTTATTGTTGATAGCACTGCTGTAAACATTGGGGTACATGTGCCCCTATGAATCAGCACTCCTGTATCATTTGGATAAATTCCTAGTAGTGCTATTGCTGGTTTCAAGGATAATTCGATTTTTAATTTTTTGAGGAAACTCCATACTGTTTCCCAGAGCAACTGCATAAGTTGCATTCCCACCAACAATGCAAGAGGGTTCCCATTTTTCCACATCCTCGCCAACATCCGTTGTTTCCTGAGTTGTTAATTTTAGCCACTCTGACCAGTGTGAGGTGATATCTCAGTGTAGTTTTCATTTGTATTTCCCTCACGATGAGCGATATTAAACATCTTTTCGTGTGTTTGTTAGTCATTTGGATGTCTTCTTTGGAAAAATGTCTATTCATGTCTTCTGCCCATTTCTTCACTGTATTTTTGGATGTTGAGCTTGGTAAGTTCTTTATAGATTTTGGATACTAACTCTTTAAATATATCACTTGCAAATATCTTCTCCCATTCCCTTAGTTGCCTTTTAGTTTTGTTGCTTGTTTCCTTTTCTAGGAAGAAGCTTTTTATCTTGATGAGGTCCCAATAATTTATTTTTGCTTTTATTTCCCTTGCCTTTGGAGACCTGTCAAGTAAGAAGTTGCTGCAGCCGAGGTCAAAGAGGTTGTTGTCTGTTTTCTCTTCTAGGATTTTGATGGTTTCCTGTTTCACCTTTAGGTCTCCCATGCCTTAGCCTCAGCAATCAGACAACAAAATGAAATAAAAGGCATCCAAATTGGCAAAGAAGAAGTCAAACTTTCACTTTTTGCAAATGACATAACACTCTATATGGAAAACCCAAAAGACTCCACCAAAAAACTGTAAGAACTGATACATGAATTCAGCAAATTCGCAGGATATAAAATAATGTACAGAAATTGGTTACATTTCTACACACCAATAATGAAGCAACAGAAAGAGATATCAAGGAATTGATCCCATTTACAATCCCACCAAGAACCATAAAACACTTAGGAATAAATCGAACCAAAGAGGTAAAGGCTCTGTACACTGAAAACTAAAGAAAGCTTATGAAAGAAATTGAAGAAGACACAAAGAAATGGAAAAGCATTCCATGCTCATGGATTGGAAGAACAAATATTGTTAAAATGTCAATACTACCCAAAGCAATCTACACATTCAATGCAATCCCAATTAAAATAGCACGAGCATTCCTCTCAGAACTAGAACAAACAATCCTAAAATTTGTATGGAACCACAAAAGACCACAAAAAGCCAAAGTAATGCTGAAAAAGAAAACCAAAGCTGGAGTTATTACAGTCCCAGACATTAGCCTGTACACAAAGCTGTAACCATCAAGAGAGTATGATATTGAAACAAAAACAGACACATAGACCAATGGAATAGAATAGAGAACCCAGAATTGGACCCACAAATGTATGGCCAACTAATCTTTGACAGAGCAGATAATCTTTTCCATTATCCAATGGAAAAAAAAACAGTCTCTTTAGCAAATGGTGCTGGGAGAGCTGGACAGCGACATGAAGAATAAAGTTGGAGCATTTCTTACACCACACACAGGTTTTTTTATTTTAATTTTTTTCAAATTAAGTGGATTGGTACATGTAAAGTGCTTATGACAGTGTTAGCAAATGATGTTTAATAATATTATTTAACAGTTACCTATTAACACTACTTTGTATCATTTTCTAGACATGATGGAGATCAGCAAATATTGTTGACTGGAAGGCTACTATCGCAGTTAATATGAAACTCCTGACTTGAATGAACCAGTTTCTCAAAAGAAAGAACTCCTTTACTCATTAGAATTATTCAAATTAGAATGTTGCTTTCATGTATTCAACAGTATTCATCCAGGTACCCAACTGAGCAATGGACAAGATATATGGTTTCTGTCATGAGTGGAGCTTCTGCTTGGGTGGATTGCTCCTGTATGCTGTCCTTGCTTACATCTATCACTTGGATGGTTTTTGTCTGCAAGTATTAGAAAACCCCATTCAAGCTGGCTTGAAAAATACAGAAATTCAAAGATAGGGTAGATACCAGTCCTCATGCAAGCAGAGCTCCTGCTGTTACTCAGCATTCCCTTCCACTCAGTCCTCTGTACTTCAGTTTCGTCAAGAGCCTGGCCTCCATCGTGGTCACAAAATGGTTGCCACTAGCACGAGGAGCAATGGACACCCAAAGATTGCCCCTCTACCTCTAGGGAGAAAAGTTGATTGCTTAAGTCTAATTAGGTCAACCTGTAGCAGTCCAGAGAAGAAATCCAGCGCCCATTGGCGGACAGCTGGATTTTTGAATGAGCATTGGTAGAGGGTATAGAATCACCAGGATCCAATACCACACTTTAGTCTAGGAGTGGGCTCATGCCTAGGGAAGGGATGGGTAAGCTGAAAAAATTTAGGGTTTTGTTAGAAAGGAGGAGGTGAAACTGTGTGATCAATCAGCAGTGTCTATCACACAACGCTGAGAGGAACTTGTATAATGGTATAGTATTCTAAAGTCACTGAAGAGACAATCTGTGACCCAGTACACGCTTGGGAATTTCACAAAATGGGTCACTGTAAAATGAAACCCAGAATGCAAATGATTTTATCCTGACTGCATGCATTGTTGTCTTTATCAGTTCAAATAGGCTGGAAAGTATTAAATGAGCAAATAACACAAGGAACAGCTTTAGAAATTTGATTTGCAACTCCACTTCCTACAATTTTGTGTGTGGAAATGTCACTTCTATGACCCACAGTTTTCTCACTCAGCTCATCTCTTAACCTCAAGTCTTAGAGAGGGTCAAAGGAAATTCATAAGCTTTAAATGCAAAATAGAAATCATGTTATTATCATTAACAGGAAAATTTTAAACTTTAAGTGCTAAACAGCAAGTTTTGGGGAAGGCAGTTCTCAATCTTGTATATTTGATTTGACAAGTCTTTAGTTACTGTTGATATGATTTAATAAAGGCCTATGTTGACATATGATTTTTCATACCTACTATGTAGACAATTACATACATTTCTTTTGAATCTGTATAAACTGTTAAAAAAAATAAACACTTTTTCACTCAAAATGCATTCTGCAAAGATTAAAAGCAAAACATGTAAATATTCTAGGTGGGATTGAACAAAAATCATTTTTTTTAAAGATTTTGTTTTTATGTAACCTCTATACCCAACATAGGACTTGAACTTATAACCCCAAGATCAAGAGTCACACACTCTACCGACAGGGCCAGCTAGGTGCCCCTGAACAAAAATATTCTAAGGGTAAGAGTTGAATATTTTATCACATAAAGGTTCATTTTAGAAGTAGCACAACTTAATCTAGTTCAGCCTGTTTGTCTTTCAGTGATTATCTGCCCTTTTCCCCTCCTCTACCATCATTATCTCCTTTGTGTCAGGCCAATATTGCTTCAGTCTATTGCCTGTTCTCTTGGAATTAGAATTTCCTCTTTCCAATTCACCCTACATATGGAAGCAGATTATCCCTCATAAACATCAGTTTATTTAACTATGTATTGTGTTCCATTCAAAAAGTTTCATTGCAGGGCGTCTGGGTGGCTTTGTCGGTTGAGTGTTCCACCCTTAATTTCAGCTCAAGTCATGATCTCACATGAGATCTCAGTCGTGAGATTGAGCCCCCCAAGTTGGGCTCCACGCTGGATGCGGATCCTGCTCAAAATTCTCTCCCTCCCCCCAACTCTCTTTCTGCCCCTTCCCTGCTAGCACTCACGCTTTTTTTTCTAAAGAAACAAAACAAAACAAAAAAAAGTTTCATTTCCCTCTATTTCCTAAGTAGCATAGAAAAAGCACTGGATTGGAAGGCCACAGATGAGATTCTGGTTGTAACAGCGTTAACTAACTGGTTAACATGGGGATTGTTACCTCTCAACTATTTCATGTGTAAGGAGTTGACTGGAACTCTAAAGTTTTCAGCTCTAAAATCCTTCTTAGCTTTGGATATTCCTTGAAATTTACCCTACCCTAACAATTTTAAATTTTTCCCCAAACAATCTAACATACTCATCGGTTTATTCCATCTGCTCTGCTCTCGGTCCCCATAACACAAAGCCGCCATCATTTCACTCATATTGACCTCCAGTCTGGACAGGCCCCCCTACTCCATTTATTCTACCCATATCCTATTCAAGAACCAACTCGTGTTCCCACAGCACACCAGTTTATTATCTCTGCCTCCAATTTTTCATTCAACAAAAATTTCCTGAGTGCCTGCTGTGTGCAAAGCACTGGGGACACCACACTGAATAAAAGAGAGAGGTTCCCAGCCTCTGTGGAACTGACATTCCACTGGAGTCAATATATAATGAACAAGTGAATAAGCAAGATGCTTCTAGATTATGACAAATGCCTGTAAAAGAAATAAACTAAGTGGTGAGACAGGGAGGATTGTGTAGTGTTGTTAGATGCTCCCTGAACTTGTGTTGACTGACTGATTAACTAAAACAAAGCCTGATTCTGCTTTGCAACAACAAAGCCTCTTAAATAAGAGCCATGCAACTTTTTTAGCTAAGCCATAACTTTTACTAATTCCAAAATAATAGTTATCCATAAAAATGATAATTTTTTTCACCAACATATTACATTCGGTATTTTTTAAGTTTTAAAAAATAACTTGTCCATTGAGGTATTTCTCAAATCACTAAAGATACCAGGTTTATCCAAATTTTTTTGCTAATGTTATTTTGACATTCCAGGCTAACATTTCTAGATGGCTTTCATCCTTCTGATTAATTGTTAATGGTTTATCTCCTTAGGTAGCATCCTGCTTCTTTTGCTAGTGCCCTATCATGCTGCTGACATCATCACCCACACCATCCTCTGGACCAAAAACCTGCCACTATGTACACTTTTTGTGAAAGTTAGAAACTCACCCACTCATATTACTGAGTCACTAAACCTCAGAGATTCTCCTCAGAACTCTACTCCTTAAGTTTACATGAAGACAACCAACAACAATAGCATTTAAGTGTTCTAGGATAACACCATTTTTCTAAAAAAAAAACAAAAAACAAAAAACAAAAAACACTACATGAAGACAGTCTGCCTTTGGGTAGGCTCCTGCCACCTCTCAGCTGAATTCCTGACTACAACTTTCTCCTGAAAGTTCTCCCACCTTCAGACTGGACCCGCTCCAGTTCATCCTGAGGAAAGGAGTGGAAAGAACATGAAGCTAAAAGACTAATCAGACTCGATTCCACAGTTTTTATTAGTCGTTCAGCCTTTGGCACAACACTGAACCTCTCTCAGATTGCTTTTTTCCTTGTAAATTATATCAGCTTCATAAACAGTTTTAAGAAATCTAAGAATCATTGCAGGCATTGTACCTACCACCGTGCGGGCACATAGAGGCATCTAAATTTAACTCCCCTTCCCTTCCTAAAGTCAAATCACTTCACTTCTCCATCTAAGAAAGCCTGTTCAGCAACCCCGTGTCATTGATACAATCAGTTCCAGATCTATTAGTACTTTTCCAGCATTCTTTGATAGTTTCTTAAATTGTGCTCTTCACTCTCCACTAACGCATCAAAGCAGACATCTCAACATTCCTTGACAGAACAAGCTTCTCAGGTGGCTCCATACCCCAGGCCTTGGCACATATTGTTTTCTTGCTTGAAATGTCCTTCTTTCCACTGATGGGGATTTCCTTATTCCTTCTTCAAATTCTTGATAAAATTGATTTCTTTAAAACTTCACAGACAAACCCCAGGCCGAGTGAATACTTCTTCTGATCTCCCAAGTTATTTGGTTCACACCGCCATTATAGTTTTGTTGTTGTTGTTACATAAAGAAACCCATTTATTATAAGTTAGCAATGTTTCAGATGGTGGAGCTCCTACTGGTCTTTCAATTCTTCCGGTCTTCTGATGGTAGACATCATTGTGATGGCAGAGCCGGTGGTGTAGGACCAGGTACCACCCACTACTGTTTTCATTTGGGAACCACAGTGCCACATGCCTACAGTACCTCTTTTCATCTTGGTTTTTGCCACAGAAGAAGCAAGTGTACTTGGCATGCTGGCTTATTTCAATTTTCTTTGCCATTTTCCTGAGGGAGACACCATAATGAATCCCCTATTACCAATGATTCTGAACTTCTGGTGCATTTTAGCCATATTCCCACAAACTAGGTCCAAGCTCAGAGAATATAGCATTTTTATTGACATAATATCTATCCCCAAAAATTGATCTTTTCTGTACTTGCTTGTAGAGACATTTCCTCTGCCAGAAGCATTCTGATTGCTTGGGCAAGATGTAGGATCATTCCAGTGGAGGGAAGAGAACTCTATATTTTGACCAGTGTCTTGTTTGTTTGTTTGCTTATTATTTTTTAACACTTAACATATGCTCTAGAGCAGAGGTTCAAAACCTGTCTTCAGACCTTTAGGGGGATCTATGCCCTTGGATAGGAAAGAATTGCATGCATTACATCGCTATTTTCACTAACTTCCAAATAAATTTAGCATTTCCTTCCATTGTGAATCTAAGCAAAAAACTACAATAGCAGTAGCAAGCCATGTCACTCTGTCACAGATAGAAGGCACAGATATTTTTATGTCACATCACAATGTAAGAGATATTTTAAAACATTGTTTACTTTCATCATTACTTCCAAATTTCAGTAGTAATTAGACCTACCAGTATACCTTTTTTAAAGTGTTAATGAATAAGTACATATATTATTTTATTACAGTTTTTTAATGTTTATTTATTTTTGAGAGAGTGCAAGTGGGGGAGGGACAGAGAGAAGCACGGAGAAGCAGGGACAGAGGATCCAAAGTGGGCTACACTGACAGCAGCAAGCCCGATGTGTGGCTCGAACTCACTAACCACAAGATCGTGACCTGAGCTGACACTCAGTGGACTGAGGCACCCGGGTGCCCCATTTTATTACAGTTTTTTAAGTAAATATTTTATTTTGAGAAAGTGTTGACTTGCGTACAATTGTAAGAAACAATACAGAGAGATACTATATATTCTCTACCCAGTTTCCCCCAATGGTGTCACCTTGCAGTACTATAGTAAAATATCACAACTGGGATATTGACAATAATACAACCAAGATACAGAGCATTCCCATCTCCACAAGGACCCTTTGTATTGCCCTCATATAGTCACATATACTTCCCTCCCATCCCACTCCATCCTAAAACCCTAGAAACCACTAATCTCTTCATTTCTACAATTTTGTTATTTCTAGAATGTCATATAAATGGAATCCTACAGTGTGCAACCTTTTGGGATTGGCTTTCCCACCCAGCATAATGATGCGGAGATTCCTCCAAAATGTTGCACATATCAGTGGTTTCTCCTTTGTTTGCTGAGTACTATTCCATAGTGTGAATCTACCACCATCTGTTTAACCATTTAGCCATTGGAATACATTTGGATTGCCTCCAGTTTTGACTATTATAAATAAAACTGCTGTAAACACTCATTTACAGGTTGCTGTGTCAACATAAGTTTTCATTGAGTGATCCAGTTGTTTCTCATCTTCACAAGCACTCTGTGCTAAAACAACTTTTTACTTTAGCCATCCAGCTAGGTATCACTATAGTTTTAATTTGCATTTGCCTAAAGGGAAATGATGTTGAGCTTACTTTCATGAGCTTACTTGTCATCTGGATATTCTCTCTGGTGAAATGTCTGCTCATGTCTTTTGTTCATGTCATTTTGCTCATTTTGATTGAATTATTTATTTTACTACGAAAGCTGAAATAGGTGGGAGAGGAACAGAGGGAGAGAATCTTAAGCAAGCTCCATGCCCAGCATGGAGCTGACACAGGGTTTGATCTTATGACTGTGAGATCATGACCTGAGCCGAAATCAAGAGTCAGATGCTCAACTGACTGAGCCACTCAGGTGTCCCCAACACCTGAGTTTTAATATAAAACTCTCTGTTGCTACTTAATGCTTTGAATTGGTTATGGGTATACCTATCTTCCCCTTGCTTTCATGAGATAAGAACTTTAAGTAGTTCTAACAGTGACAAACGGTCTTAGTTTTCATTCATCAGAGAATATCTTGATTTCCCAGTTCATTTCTAAAGGACATTTGCACTGGATATAGAAATTGGGGTTGGTAATTCTTTTCTTCCAGCACTTCAAAATAACATGCTACTTCCTTCTGGCCTCCATGATTTCTGATAAATCTGTTATCATTCAAATTGCTTTCCCCCTATAGGTGAGGTCATTCTCTTTCACTACTTACAAGACTTTGTTTTTGCGTTTAGTTTTAGAAGTTTGTGTAGGATATATTTTGATGTCAATTTCTATGTGTTTATCCTCTCTGTGATTTATTCACCTTCTTGATTATGTAGGTTTAGCTCTCTTGTTGAATTGGGAAGTTTTCAGCCATCACTTTTCCAGCCTTACTCTTATGCTTTCTCCTCTCCTTTCTGAACCCTAAGACACAAAATGTTCAATTTCTGTTGTTGTTGCTATAATCCCACAGGTATCTAAGGCACTATTCATTTTTTTCTCCATTTTCTCTATTTTTTCAAATTGGATAATTTCTATTTTATCTTCAAGGCCATTGATTGTTTCCTCTGTCTCAGCCATTCTGCTGTTGGGCTGATCCAGTGAGTGTTTTTATTTAGGTTTGGATATTTTCAGTACTAATTTTTCCATTTGGTTCTTTTTGATATCTTCTATTTCTTTGCTGAAACTTTCTACTTTTCTTATTTTTTAAGTACATTAATAATTTCTTACTGAAGTGTTTTTATAAAGGTTGCTTTAATATCTTTGCCAGATAATTTTAACATCTCTGTCATCTCCTTGTTGGCATCTACTGATGGTCTTTTGTTTTTTTTCATTTGAGCTGAGATCAGCCTGGTTTTTTTTAATGTTTAGTTATTTATTTTGAGAGAGAAAGAGGATGTGAGTGGAGCAGAGGCAGAGAGAAAGGGAGAGAAGGAGCATCCCAAGCAGGTTCCACACTGTCAGCACAGAGCCTGACATGGGGCTCGAAATCAGGAACAGCATATCATGACCTGAGCCAAAATCAAGAGTCGGACACTTAACTGACTGAGCCACCTAGGCACCCTGAGATTGCAACTGATTTTGTATAAAAATCTGGAAATTCTGAATAGTTTGTTATTAGACTCTGGGTTGCATTGAAACTTTCTGTTTTAGCTGGCTTCATCTGACACTACTCCAATAGGAGAAGGGGCCCTGCCTTATTATTTTAGGTGAGTTAGAACTCTAAGTTTCACCTTATGAAGATAAAAAGCTTCTGCACAGCAAAGGAAACAACCAACAAAACTAAAAGGCAACCAACAGAATGGGAAAAGATATTTGCAAATGACATATCGGACAAAGGGCTAGTATCCAAAATCTATAAAGAGCTCACCAAACTCCACACCCGAAAAACAAATAACCCAGTGAAGAAATGGGCAGAAAACATGAATAGACACTCCTCTAAAGAAGACATCCGGATGGCCAACAGGCACATGAAAAGATGCTCAACGTCACTCCTTATCAGGGAAATACAAATCAAAACCACACTCAGATATCACCTCACACCAGTCAGAGTCACCAAAATGAACAAACCAGGAGACTATAGATGCTGGAGAGGATGTGGAGAAACGGGAACCCTCTTGCACTGTTGGTGGGAATGCAAACTGGTGCAGCCACTCTGGAAAACAGTGTGGAGGTTCCTCAAAAAATTAAAAATAGACCTACCCTATGACCCAGCAATAGCACTGCTAGGAATTTACCCAAGGGATACAGGAGTACTGATGCATAGGGGCACTTGTACCCCAATGTTTATAGCAGCACTCTCAACAATAGCCAAATTATGGAAAGAGCCTAAATGTCCATCAACTGATGAATGGATAAAGAAATTGTGGTTTATATACACAATGGAGTATTACAGGGCAATGAGAAAGAATGAAATATGGCCCTTTGTAGCAACGTGGATGGAACTGGAGAGTGTGATGCTAAGTGAAATAAGCCATACAGAGAAAGACAGATACCATATGTTTTCACTCTTATGTGGATCCTGAGAAACTTAACAGAAACCCATGGGGGAGGGGAAGGAAAAAAAAAAAAAAGAGGTTAGAGTGGGAGAGAGCCAAAGCATAAGAGACTTAAAAACTGAGAATAAACTGATGGTTGATGGGGGGTGGGAGGGAGGGGAGGGTGGGTGATGGGTATTGAGGAGGGCACCTTTTGGGATGAGCACTGGGTGTTGTATGGAAACCATTTTGACAATAAATTTCATATATTGAAAAAAAAAAAAGAACTCTAAGTTTCCCACTTGGTCTCTGTTGCTTCTTGAAGGGGAGAGATGCTTGTGATTACTGCTGGGCAGGGGTAGGAGTCACAGCTCCACACTAGATCTCCACTACACTCCCCACTCAGCCTTTGCCAGAACAGGTGTGGGTGGGGCCACAGATTTTTTTTTTTCCTATGGCATTTGGCCAGAGTGGAGTGCTTATTGTTTAAAGGTTTTCTGTCTTGATAGGCTTTCCCTTTCCTGGTCTTTTGGTTATAAAGAAAGAAGACTTTTGTTGGGACTCTTGTGTCTGCATGCCTTGACATTTCTGGGTTGCCAGGTTTTAGCTCTAGGTCTGGAATATAAGGCAAAAAGACAATCTAGGAAACTCACCATCATATCATTCTTTGGTATCTAAAGTCTCTACCTGGTCTTTCTACTTCTCCCCACCTTTCAGAGTCTTTTTTTTTTAATTTGTTGCATATATAATGCCCAGGGCTTTTAGTTATACTTAGTGGGAGGAATAAGGAAAAGAAAATGTATTCCATCTTTCAGGAAGTGGAAGTCTCCTCTATGACTGTTTTTTTTTAATATTTTGATTCCTACATTTTAATATAATTGGTTTCCTTTGCAATGCAGTATGTTTTATTTATGGATTTATTTATCTGAGAAACACTAGACAGCCACAGAGTTTCCACAGCACAGAACCACCACTTTAGAGGAAATTTTAAAAACTAGACCCAAAGGAAGTAGCACAGAATTATGTTCCAAGATGACACAATTAGTCCAACTCCTTTCTTTAGAGCACACGTTGGCTTTCTAATTTCTGTGCATCCTCTCCAACCCCACCAGGGTTAGCACAATTACATATAGAGAAGTAGGGAGCCATCCATTACCATATAAGGCTGTTGCTTACAAGGTGACTCAAGTCTTCAGACCTTCCTCAAAACGTCAGAGAATACCACCTCTCACTGAGGTGAGAACTAGTTAGCCATTCTTTCCATTACTTTGGGTGTAGGTTTTCCATTCCCCAGGATGGCCCTTTCTTAATTGTACTACATTGGAAATTACCTCTTCAATGGCCCAGAATACTCATAGCCCTGCCTCGTACCCTGAAAGGAATGAATGTATTTGCCACCCTGATGTCAGATGAAGTAGAAGGGAATGACCACATGCCAGGACTAAACAGGGACTGTTCAACCACTATCACATTACATTTAGATGTATACCTATCTTTTCATTAGACTGTGAGTCCCTCAAAGGATATAAGCTATGATTTTTTTTTCATGTTTATTTAATTATTTTGAGAGAGTGGGGGAGAGAGAGAGAATCCCAAGAATGTTCCACACTGCCAGCTCAGAGCCCAATGTGGGGCTCGATCTCACTAACTATGAAATCATGACCTGAGCCAAAACTAAGAGTCAGACACTTAACCAACTTAGCCACCCAGGTGCCCCAAACTATGTGTTACATTCCCTTTTATTCTCAGTGTTTGACACAGGTTGAGACATATAAAAGATGCCTAATAAGTGTTGTTAAATGAACAAATAAGAGAATCGGTCCCATACAGAAATGGTATATGTTAGAACTTACCAAAAGACCTCATGCTTATATATTTCTAATTTAGTTTTTAAAACATTCTTAGGCCATTAAAGCAAATATTAATCATTCCTTGGGCTTTCATGCCTAATTTCTTCTTCTCCACCCACTACTACTCACCCAAACTTGGATAATAAAATGTATGCATGCTTTCTCCATTTCACAGACCTTCTGGCACAGGTGTCATGCATGCTGCTACCTCATAAATATGTTAATGATGGCACAAGGTTTCCAGATCCAATCATAATACCATTCCCCTCCTCCGCTTCCCTACCCCAAGGTCAAGGTGAACACAACCTAAGACAACAGTCTGGGGAATAGCACCCTAAACAAGATTTATTTATTTATTTTTTTAATTTTTTTTTCAACGTTTATTTATTTTTCGGACAGAGAGAGACAGAGCATGAACGGGGGAGGGGCAGAGAGAGAGGGAGACACAGAATCAGAAACAGGCTCCAGGCTCTGAGCCATCAGCCCAGAGCCTGACGCGGGGCTCGAACTCCCGGACCGCGAGATCATGACCTGGCTGAAGTCGGACGCTTAACCGACTGCGCCACCCAGGCGCCCCTAAACAAGATTTATTTAGATAAGTCCCAGCAATCTGCCAATGACTGACAGTAATACCTTTAGTTAGCTAGAGTCTGGAAACACAAAAAGATAATGATCTTGAATGCAGTCTCACAAATCTCTAACCCATGTAGCCCTCCTCAACAGCAACCTGCTTGAAAGCAAATGACAATATAAAGAAACCATTTGCACATCTCAGTGCTAACTAGCTACCCAACCAACTTCAAGAAATGAAATGAACATTACCTGGGATTTTAAAGGAAATGACTAAGTAAGAGTTGGGAAATGGTTCACAGCATCAGGAATGACAACGTGGAGAGAAGAGTGTCATTCCACACCTCCTCGTTGGGCAGGGCATACAAGACAGCCTATGAGCTGTCATGAAAGATAAACGTAGGTTTGTCTTAGTAAGACCAATAACAAAGGAAGCTTGGCAGTGAATCTGACAGCTAATACTATGACCAAGGCTACTGACGACAATAATTAATGAATAACTTGCCTGGAACTCTTCATCAGTGAGGTAGGAACCACTGAGGAATTCATAGATTCAGGTCTCAGAGGAAACACCTTCTGCATAGCCCAGATAGATAAGGAAATGAAAAGAGTGTATTTTTAAGACAGGTAATTTGATTCCTGTGATTAAATAGGAAAGATTTGAAGTTTGAATTCAAAACAAAGCAAACATTCAAGTAAACAAAAAGTTTTGGTGAGATAAAAAACAGATTCTAGTTATGTTGTAAGCATAGTGCACACAAAGCATGGATATTTATTTTGTTAGGATGTTTTAAAACTGTCTTGCTTTGTTGTTGTAAAGTTAACATTAAAGATAAAGTAAGTGCCAAGTTACATAAAATCAGATGTAATCAAGTAAGGCCTAGAGTGGTTAAACTTCCAAATGGACTGATTTAATTTCCAAATGGGTTTGCTGTGGGTGCATGTGTGTGTGCACATGCACACACATGTGCACCTATGTTCATCCTGGGTCAGACTAGAATTTGCAGAGAGGCAGTGTGGTTAGTCAAATCTCTTCTACAACCATTGCCTAGAAAAAAAAGACAAACACTTTTGTTGACCATTCAACTAGAACAGAAAATATGAATAGGTAAGTCATGTACATCCAGAAGGGTTAGAATCTTTTCCCCTATAAATCTTTTGGGAATTCTGTGTCATAAGTAACTGATCTCCTTACCATATTATAAGGTTTCTACATGATACAGTTCCCTTTATCTCTTACTAGATTTTTGTAGTTTCCTATTTCAAATGTTCTACTTGTGCTCAATTTGTAGTATATAATCTCTTCAATCATTTATTTAAAACAAAAATGCTTATTGACACCTATTAAGAACCAACCTGAGGGGCGCCTGGGTGGCTCAGTCGGTTGAGCGTCCGACTTCAGCTCAGGTCACGATCTCACAGTCCGTGAGTTCGAGCCCCGCGTCGGGCTCTGGGCTGATGGCTTGGAGCCTGGAGCCTGCTTCTGATTCTGTGTCTCCCTCTCTCTCTGTCCCTCCCCCGTTCATGCTCTGTCTCTCTCTGTCTCAAAAATAAATAAAAACGTTAAAAAAAATTAAAAAAAAAAAAAGAACCAACCTGATAGAAGAGAAACAGTAAAAACTGGTATCTATATTCTTACTAGGTGTAATGTACACTACAATATGCAGTATTAGGAGTATAGTATTAATAATTATGCTACCAACACATTATTATAAACAATAAATATCTGTAATTGTACTGATGGTGAATAATTCAGAAGTTTCTGTTTTTAACTTACAAATTGCTCATGAACTCAAACAATTCTACCATTGTGAATCCTAAGAGAACCCAGAAATTTATCAGTTCTTGATTATTTAGCCCCTCTTCAGTGCCAACATGATTGTTTATATTCTTAATGATACTTTTGAACTGTACTGTATATACCTATTGTATGTAAAATACCTAACAGTTTACAAGGCATTTTCACCATCATATGAACCTGACAATAAGATCCTGATTTCTAGAACAGGTCTTTTAAATAACTACTCCAATCTTCTTATTTCACAAGAAAGGAAGAACTGGAGAGGGAAAATGACTTGCCAATGTTACTTTGCTCATTTGGGACGGAACCAAAGACTTCAGACCCAGTCCATTTCCCACCACACCAACTGTTTCAACTAGATTGGTCCATATCTGAAAGCCATGAAACTGAGGACCCATGAATGTAAGTGGCATTTTACATACAAGAAGAATGGATTCTGCCCCCCTCCACACCAATTTAATAATGAAACTACTTTCAGCCATTGAAAGGGCCAATTTTTTCTAGTTTATTTATTATTTATTTTGAGAGAGAGAGAAAGCATGAGCAGGGGAGGGGCAGATATGGGGAGAGCATCCCAAGCAGGGTCCAGGCTGTCAGCACAGAGCCTGTTACAGGGCTCGATCTTATGAACCATGAGATCATGTCCTCAGCCTAAATCAAGAGTCAGATGATTAAAAGACTGAGTCACCCAGGCACCCCAAAAGAATCATTCTAGTGGAGGGCAGAAGCATATGATTTTTTTTTTCACCAGGCATTTGAAAACACATGTTTGGAACCAGGTAGATAAGTCAGGCCTGAAGACTAAGACTCTGGACTCCTCACTGTGTACATGCAAATTAGTGCATGAAAATAAATGTGCTTCCCCATGAAGAGCCTGTAGTGTGGAGAGATAACAGAAGATATGAAGCATCTTTTAGAGTATAGCAACATTTGAGAGACTCATTAAGGTGATTCAGCAAAAGAGACTGAGCAGTTAACAGAGATAGTAGTGGAGTCAAGAGAGAATGCTATTTCAGAAGCTAAGAGAGAAGAAAGTTTTAAGAAAATAAGGTCAGGTCAAACAATTCAAAATGCTAGAGAAATAGCAAATAAGAGTTAGGAGGTCATATAACCTGGGATATCCAAAAACATGTGGCTAAAAATTTTATATTTTATTATTAAAGAAATATAGGGAATGTTTAAACCATTTTTGTACAAGAGAATAACAAGGTGGGAATTGTTCCCCAAAAGTCTGATCTAGCCACTTCTTGTAGTGTAAATTGAGATAGAAGAAATTATAAGAAAGATGGATTATAATTGTACAGGTAGGAAGAAATAAAAACTGACATTAGACTGATATCAGTAGGGACAGAAATGTGAAAAGAGATGCAGTCAATATTTTGGAAGAAGTAAAAGCAAATACAGTATATATATTTTATATATAACATGTATTAAGCATATGTATAATATACATGTATTTTATATATCATATATATTTGCATATGTAAATACACATATGTATGTTATATATTGTATGTATTACAATTCTAGACTTTGAGGAATTTAGTTGAGGTGAAGATAAATTCTTATACATTTTTAAATTTTTTAATATTTAATATTAATAAAATGTTAATTTTTTTTTTGAGAGAGCAAGAGAGAGACACAGAGCATGAGCGAAGGAGGGGCAGACAGAGACAGAGACACAGAACCCAAAGCAGGCTCCGGGTTCTGAGCTGTCAGCACAGAGCCCAATGCAGGTTCGAACCTACGAGCTGTGAGATCATGACCTGAGCCAAAGTCGAACACTCTACCGACCGAGCCACCCAGGAGCCCTAAATTCTTACACATTTAAATTATTGATGATACAGGCCATATTTACCTGCTAAGAGGAAATTCTGATAGAGCAAGTGCTGTAACCAGAGAAGCTTTGATAAAGAAGTTTGGCTTCAGGCAAGTCACTGAAGATACTTTTTAATTTACATAGGAGCCAGCATTTTTTTCGAGTTGAAAAGAAAGTGCTGGTTTAAAAATTATGTATTAACTTCCAATAGGGAGATCAGTAATTAATCTGAGATATCATTAGTCATTTAAATAGGCATCTAGTCAAACCAGAAATGATGACTTCTCTTCATTTCTAAACAAGAAATATTTTAAATGGCTTTACAGATGCAGTTATCTAAATACTGTGTCTAAGACCAGTTTTAAATGACCTTTGGTTAGCACTCTCAGAAGCAGTGTCTCGCAATGTCCCCTAAAGTACCTGTGAAAATATTAAGAGAAAAAAAAATGCAAGATAGCAAAACCTATGATTGACAGGCAATCTATTGCCAGATTCTTTTTTTTTTTTTTTTTAATTTACATCCAAGTTAGTTAGCATGGTAGTGCAATAATGTTTTCAGGAGTAGATTCCAGTGATTCATCCCCTATGTGTAACACCCAGTGCTCATCCCAACAAGTGTTTTCCTTAATGCCCCTGCCCCATTTAGCCCATCCCCCACCCTCAGCCCCTCCAGCAACCCTCAGTTTGTTCTCTGTATTTAAGAGTCTCCTATCACCAGATTTTAAGAGGAAATTCGGCTACCTCAGCATACCTTGGAGTTAACGTAGAAATCACAGTCTTTTGATGATACGTGATTTACAAGCTGAGAAAGAACAAAACTGTCTGCCTGAGAGAGATTTTAATTCTCTCCCCACTTCCTGTCATTAGGCACAAAACCAGAGAGCTGTTTGGGAGTACCATTAACACACTATTCCCCCACTACTTCCTCCCTTCATATACACCAGCCCACACCCTCACCCTTTTGAAAAAAAAAAAAAAAAAAAAAGGGGAAAGCAAGAAGGAAAGTTGCTAGTTGATGGGTAT